>NC_090444.1:737669114-738991197 GCF_031143425.1 Pleurodeles waltl
AACCGTCTGCATCCAAAGTGCGCACTGGGGAGTACTCAGAAGTTGATTTCTTCTCTAAAGTAAGGCGTCCACGTGGAGGTTAACATGCACAGAAGGTCATGAAAGCCACATGCACCTTATCTTAAAAACCAAAAAAATGCCACATGGGTAATGGCAACTAACCACATCAAGATGCCACAAGCGTGCACTCGTTTTCCTTTGCAGTAGTCTCAACCATGTCACCACATAACTACGTCATGAAGGAAAGAGGCTAGAATGCGGAGAAGCAAAAAGTCATAACATAGTAGTCATGTTGGATATGGCTGTTCCTAGAACAACATTGCTATATTAGTGTTTCAAGCAAAAAGTTTAACTTTTTCTTCAAAGCCACAAGTCAGTCTAGGTAATTTGACTTGGTGTATATTTATTGGCTTATGGGCAATGGAACAACACTATGGTGATATGGTTTATATAGGTAATCAGCAATGGTGAGAAAATATGGTGCAGCATACTTGCTAAACCAATTGAATAATACATGTTATCTACTACCAACTATGAGTCAATAGAGGGAATTTAACATTTGGTGTAATGTAATATATAATTTGAACAAACAATATAAATTGCATAGCTATTACATTTGTAGCTTCTTTATATAATAATACATTTTAATGCAATCATCCATAGCAAAAGGAAATGGAAGCAATAAAAGTCTAATAAATAAAAAAATGGCACAGGTGTTGTTTTAGATGGGTATACCAGCCATTAAGGGCCCGATTTAGATAGTGGCACAGGGGTTACTCCATCACAACGGTGACAGATATCCCGTCCACCGATATCTAAATCCCATTATGTCCAATGGGATTTAGATTTCGGCAGATGGGATAGCGTCACCATTGTGACAGAGTAACCCCTCCATGAATGTCTATATCAGGCCACTTATTTCCTGTATCTGACCTGGAGGCCATACCCTCTGACAAGGTAGAGGGTGTTTAGGCCGGCATAATCTAAGCCAGAAGAACTATTAAGCCATTACAACATTCCACTAAGGGCAGAATGTTGTAATTTAAAGAAGGGGCAATAGTAAGGTGAACACTGGAATGTTACAAAGAAGGTCAATAACAGCCAGTAATGGCCCTCATCATCAGTGGAGCTCCCAACATTCAAATGCTCTAAAGCAGAGACTGTGTTTAAGGAAATTGATTTTCATCGTACTGTACAGTCATGCTCCTTCTATGTCCTAATATTGATACCTCGACCTGCATTATTTCATAAGGGGGGCCTCAAGTTATCTGGGAGCGGGGAGTGCATGCTCTGGCCAAAAGAAGCATTGTGCTAATGACAGGGCTTTGTTTTAAGCTGAAAAACATGAGCAGCAGTAAACCAGGCTCTAATGGGCCATCATTAATGTTTTGTCGTTTATAGCAAAGCTGAGAGAATGTGTCAAAAGGAGAGGGACTCTAAAATACTCTTCAAAACTCCTGCCCTCAATTCTAGTAATCACACTGTGGATGCTTTTACAGGTTAGTTAGGCCTGTCTGACCAGAATAGTATGTTTAGCATCACACATGAGACTGCATTTTTAAAAACAGTATCTTAACTAAACAGCAATATTTAAGTACGTGTAGACATATTTTAAACACAGCCATTTTAAAAGAATAATTCTGAAAAATTTGGAGGGGCGCCTGACAGTTTTTTGTTTCCACTGAGGGTGCAGTATTAATAAGTTTGAAGACCACTGCTCTAACAGATAAAAAATGTTACTACAAAAACACCACACATGGGGCCATATATACGAAAGCTTTTTCCCATAGACACAGAATGGGTAAAATCCTTTGGTACATCTGGCCCATGGTGACGTGCCAATGGCAGGCACTTTGAGCGTGTAATTGCTGTACTCAAATGTTAAATTGGTACTAATAAGGTGAAACATTCGCTTGGACATTCCTAATGTAGGTTAAAATCACAAAATAGCTAAACAATTCTACCCTAGAATGCGCTTTATAATGATTCATAATTTGCGATTTCTTGCCACATAATTTAATCAACCCTGCCACCAATTTTGCTCTCCATTGCCGCCCAATTCCAGTGGTCCAGATCACAACAAACAACTCCAGTCAGCTTGTCAACATGACTAAACATTCAAGGGAGGCTTTCGGTGACCCTCAGGAGTGCTGAGATGTAATTAGAGAGGTTTCCATCGACAGAGTCTTGTTCAGGCATTTGCTCATATATTGGGAGAGCTTTCATTAGTCAGACATTTCTGCTAATCCCAGGGCTGTACTAAGTAAAGCTGAATCTTTCAGGGACAGGAATGGTAGGCACTTTGGGTTTCGCTATTAACAGCTCTCGAGAGAAGGGGACTGGCATATTTATAATTACAGCTGGATTTTAGCCATCGAGCTACTCCTGAAATGGGACCGTTTTTTGCACAGCGTGTCAAGTGCAGCAGTCGCTTGCGATGTCAGACATCTTCCCTCCCTTTTAATGCTGCCTCTTTATTGGAATGCCCCTCCCAAGTCCTCCCACGCCAGGAGTGACCCGTGTCAAAGGCATCCTACCGTGGCTGGAAATATATAAAAGAATATGGAGAAAAAAAACCGAAGCCTCCAAAATTCAGGAAAAAACGTTCACCTGCATTGAAGCATTGAAATGTTTTTACTCTTGTTAAAAAATTAGACCTTATTGTGTTATGCATGGTAATGGAAAAGCAGCCGAAAACAGCATAAGTGCACATTTTTGTTACAAATTTGATGCCAAACCCTTATACTGTATTACAGCATTTATATAGCGCTTACTACCCCTATGCAGGGCACTCAAGCAGTTACCTACACGGGCAGCAAGCTATGCCATGTAGTGTGGGTGGTTGTAAGGGTGTTTCTTCTTTTTCTTTTAACCCTATGTGGGAAGTGTTTCCATGATATGCGTGATGACCACCAAACAGCAGTTATGGAATTATGGGCCCATCGCTTAAGAATGTGATGGATGGAGTTGTGAAAGAGACCTGCAGTTTATAGTTTTTAGTAAGCTGGCTGCTTTGAGCCACTCTACAGGTTCCTTGATGGTATTTCCTATGATCACAGTCTACTTAGCTGGTTACTGATATTTTGTTTATAGTTTTTCAGTCTTGAGCAGGCATGGCTGGAGAGAGAAATGGTGGAGGAAGTCTGCTAGGATGGCCTTTGTTACTACCATCTGATGTCTAAATGTCATTGTGAGATGTAAAGAAGTGGTCATACTGATATCTTCACCTATTTCAGGCCTGTTTAATTGCTGCTGGCTGGTATATTGGCTGGTACAGTCCTGGGTGATGGACAAGACCCATAGCATATATGGTGTGAAAGCTGATTTCCATTTGATAAAAATGTGTGCTCAACATTATGAATGTTTTTATACTAAAACTACAATGCTGCACTTCTCACACCTGTATGCTCATGTATTTGGACAAACTAGGCCTGACTTCCATCTTCGATTTTAGCTCAGCCATGTTTTTTTCCATTCTTCTTTCTAACTCTGTGACCAATAAAAAAGTGCACCGATGCTCTGTATTAACATGTTGTTCTCCAAAAACCACACAGGAAGCCCTTCAAGGATCTTCCTGCCTATATCATTTTTGCAAGCCTTCCATTGTTTGATTAGATCTGTTCTGCCACTTTCAATTATATTAGCGTAGACTAGGGCATATTGATATTAATATGCAGTTAGGGTCTAGTCCTAGAATAATGGCATTATGTGATGTTGCATAATTCTCTAATGTGATTTGTCAATTATTGCTACATTTGCTCAACCAATTCTGACTTTAGTTTGTATTGACTTCTATGGTAAAACATGTCTATATAAAGTAGAACGTTTAGAGGTGAGACAGTCTTGTATTCTGACTTCCTGACTTTGGAGACTGGTCCCTTGTTGGTTTGCCTTGCACTTTGTACTTACTTTGTACTTAAAACATTTTTTGCAGTCTTATATAGCACACACTCAACCTGAAGGCATTGGAACACTTTGCATTAGCACCAGTTACATTACACAAGGTCACATTATGTTTTTTTTTAGGCACAGGAAGATTAAGTGGTTTACCCACAATCACAGGATGTTGAGGCAATTCCAAGATTACAACTTGGTTTCCCAGGTCCAATGTTGGTAACTCTGGCAAGTTGCCACGTCCTCTCCCTTTCCTTTACTTCATGTCATCGTATTGCTGCATTTGATTGAGCCTTATGCTAGTTCCCGCCTCAGGCTGATAGATTCATATTTTTGCCTTCTGTAATGCTCTTGAATTATTTCTATTAAAACTTCATGGTTTACGTTTTATTCTTGACTTGAGAGAGTTTATTTAATGAAATGCTGTTTGATTCATTTATGTTAAGGTACCATTTAGGGACACATTGGCTCTGCTAGTCCTGAAGTTCAACACCGTCCTAACCCTCCATAGGTGCTTATTTCTTTTTTAGCAGATAATTTGAGATAGCGTCAACAGTTGTGGTGGAGAACGCGGGCACCCCAAAAAGGCCATCCCAAAAATAGGGCACCTGGAAAATTAAACACCCCAGAATTCTATCTATATTCCTGGTTCCAGTGGACACTAATTTGAATAGTTGTAGGGTTCCAGATTTGCTTCCTCCCAAAGGAGTGTGAGAATTGGTAGGATGGAATGAGTTGTGAGTGATTGTGCCACTAACAGAGTAATGAATTGTGGGATTTATAGTTTGAGAGTGCATATTTTTGTTGCAACATTAATTACACTGCATCTGAACTTTTTGGTCATGCACTTTTGACTTGCGGTTTTTTAGGTGGTTTGATAACTGTAATTTAGGTGATATTGTCATATTTGTGAGCTGGTTCCTGTGTTTGTTGTTGTGTGAAATTCTTGTGTTTAATGATGGATTCTTGGTAATTGGATTTATTAAAATCTAGGATCTTGAGATAGTCATATTTATTGAACCTGTCTGCAAAGTGGTAATGTGCATTGTGAGGCACATGCTCACTGGGATAGGGATTTTGGAGAATATGAAATAGTTAGTTCTCATCTGGATTAGTGTTCATTTACTCTTTGTACAATGGTCACACTGATCAAAGGTGGGTTACCGCAGATCAGAAACCTGCCTGTGCTTGATTGATAGTGCTGCAAGGCATTATTCTTTCTCTGTGTGAAATTGATTTACTCTTCTTCCCTTTTCTTGCATAGGCAAAGCACACAAGTAATTTTGGTGTTTGTGTATTTCTGTTGAGGTCTGGAAAACTTTATGGGGTAATAAATTGCGTTGGGATTGGATTGTTGCCGTGGTCATGGGGAGCTACACTGCAGTTGGTTGACTGTCATTGAGAAGCTGTGCTGGGAATGGTTAAATGTCACAGTGAGCTGTGCTGTCATTGGTAGTTGTTGTAATAATGTATGCAGTGATTGGTCTACCTTTACCCTAGCTGCTCTGTGGTTGGTGGATTGTATTTGTGTATTTTCTGATATTTGTTTTGAATCGGTTTGAGTGAAAATGGGTTCTACTTTGAAAAGTGTATGGTTTTTCTTATTGAAGGAGAAGAAATTCCTCCAGAAGATTCTTCTGCCTGAGAAGAAGCAAATATCAACGAAAAGCCAGGTTAAAAATGATGTGAACCATTTGGTGGAAGAATCACTGTCAAAATATAGGAAATACAAATATTGTATGGATGGAATATCATGTCAAAACATCAAGGACCAAAATACAGAGTAGGTAAGTTCAAATAGATTTACTATTTTTAACTCCACATCTATGATATATGTATAGGTACATATATCTATAGTTATATATAGCAAAACTTTACTTACCTATAGAAACTTACCTCCATTATATTTTTGTCCTCAATATTTTTGACACAATGTTTTGTCCCACGATATTTGAGTTTCTGATATTCTATCTAACCATCTTGGTGGAACCTAAACAAGACATGCAGAAAATGGAATGGATAAAGGATAAAATGCGGAGAGTGGGCGTGTTTTCTGGAATAGAGAGAGATACAGACAAAAAGAAAAATGATAACAGGACTGTTGAAATAAAAAAAAGCAAAATACTGAGAACAATTCAGATTAGGAGAATACATTTTAAGATGACTTTTTGCACATAACACCTGCACAGTATAATGAAGTTATGTTATGCAGATATGTAGAGAGCACTATCACCCAGGAAGGTATCCTGTCGCTGAGTAGGTGTGAGCTTAGGTACACCTCGGGGCATACAATGTTAAGTGTGGTGGATTCCTGCTCTTTCCCTATCATGAAGAGCAGTGCAGCGAGGTCACTTGCTGCATTGCACTGCATGATTTTTGGTTAAACATGACCCTTAGGACCTAGTAGGACTACTCAAAAAGTCTAGTCTTCAGCTTCTTGCGTAATTCAAGAAGTGAGCAGGAGGCTCTTAAATGTAGCAGCAGATTGTTCCATGGTTCAGGAGTGATGTAGGAGAAAGCTCGACCACTGGATCTGGTTTCTGTATGCATGGGATTTGTGCAAGTAGGAGTCTGGACAAGTGGAGGTATCTCGATGGTTTGTGAAAGCAAATGTGATTGTTGAGATATGCTGGGCCAGTGCTATGTAGTACCTTGAAAGTGTGAGTGAGAAGTTTGAATTGTGCTTGTTTGTGAATGGGGAGCCAGTGGAGTTCATACAGGTGTGGTGTGCAGCATGGGAGGTTGAGAGTGATTCTGTCTGCCATGTTTTGAATGGTCTGCAGCCTTCTGTTGAGTTTTTTGTTGATCCTGGCTAGAGGGTGTTCTCATAGTCCAGCTTGCTTCTGACCGGGGAGGCATAACGGTTTTCTGGGTGCTGATTGGGAGCCATTTCAAAATCTTCCTCTGCATCTTCATGGTAAAGAAGCATGAGTCGGTGACAGCATTGACAGGTGGTAATTTTGAGTTTGCAATTGATGATGATCTTGAGGTTCTTGGCAAGGGTGGTGAGTGTCAGTCCTAGCTCTGTTGGCCACCAGGTGGAGTCCCGCAGTGATGTGCTGTTCCCGAAGATCATGATTTCGTACTTGTCGGTACTCAGCTTTAGACAGTTGGTTTTCATCCAATTGGCGAGTTCAGTCATGCAGGCATTGAAGTTGATACTTGGGTTCTTGTCCATGAGGAAAAGAATGAGTTGTGTGTTGTCAGCATAGGACATTATGTTGACATTGTGAGAGTGGATGCTGCTGGCTACAGGCTACAGGGATCATGAATGCGCTGAAAAGGGTCGGGCTCAGGGGGGATCTTTGTGGAACCCTACAGATGATTTTGTGGATGCTCCAGGTGAACGGTGCCAGGCTAAGTGACTGGGTCTTTCCAGTATGGAAGTAGCAGTTCCATCAGAGTGTATATCCTTGAATTCTGACACAATATAGGCGTTGGATGATGATGGGGTGGGAAACTGCGTCAAATGCTGCAGAGAGTTCCAGGAGGATGAGGACCACCATGTCGCCTTTGTCCAGAGTCATGCAGATGTCATCTGTGGCAGCGATGGGGCAGTTTCAGTGCTGTAGTTGGGTTTGAAACCAGACTGAGTCATGTTGAGGAGTCTGTGGTCATTGAGTAATTCGGTGAGGTGCCTCTTGATGATTTTCTCTAAGACTTTATGTAGCAATGGTAGCAAGGAGATCAGTTGGTAGTTGAGGAGAATTGAAGGGTCCGAAGAGGTTTAATTCATCAATGGGAGGACAGTTGCATGTTTCCAAGCACCTTAGAAGGTTGCATAAGAGGGGGAGGCATTCAGAATGGGGGTGAGCATGGCACTGAAGAGTTGCAGTCCTCTGGAATAGGCGTAATAGAGGCAGTGGTCCCATTGGGCCCGTGAGTGGATGGATTTCATGGTGGTGGTGGTTTCTTCTGGGGTGATGACATGCCATGTGGTTAGCATTGGCTCTTTGGATAAGATCACTAGTGTTTGGTGAGATCTGTCGGGTCTGGTTGTGGGACTTAAATTGCTGTAAATGTTGGTGATTTTGTTGCTGAAGAATTGAGAGAGATTGTTGCAGATATCCTGCGAGTGAATGATCGAGTGGGAGACAGGCAAGTGAAAGTGAATATTTCTTTGCTTCTGTTGGTGCTGACATTAATGTGGTCCGGCAGAGTGGCATATAAGATTGTCTGGATAATTTGGTGGTAGCATCTCTGGGTGGATTTGAATGTGCTCCTGTCTGTATTGTCCTGGTTCATTCTCCATTTGTGCTCCAGTTGTCTGCAGTGGCTTTTCATCAGTCTGAGTTCCTCCGTGTACTAACTGGCACGGGATCTGGATCTTGTTCCATCATTGTGTTTGAGGGGGGGGCCAGGGAGTCGCTGCAGGAGTTGATCCGATTGTTGAACTTCTTGGTGGCTTTGTGGAGGCTCTTGCTGTGTTCAGGTCGGTGGTTGTGGAAAGCAGTTTCCAGTCCCTGCCAGTGATGCTATTCCAGTTTTTGAAGCCTGGTCTGGTGGTGCTGCGTGTGTGTTGGACCGATATGGGGATGCTGAAATTGGCAAGTACGTGGTCTGTCCAGGGAACTGGTGTGGGCTTGTTGACTCAGAAGTTGTTGAAGTTGGTGAAAGTTGGGTGTAGGAGGCATCCAGTAATATGGTTTGGTTCCTTTACTTATTGAGTGAGGCCCAGGCTTCCAAGGTCTTCAATAAGTGCTCTTGAGTTTGTGTCAGTGTGGACTTCCAAGTAGAAGTTCAAGTCTCCAAGTAGGATATAATTGCTTGCATAGGAGGTGAGTGGGGTGATGAAGTGTGTGATGGTGCCAGTGAACTTGGTGCATGGTCCCCTTAGTCTGTAGATTAGAGTTCTGCTCAGGGCGAATTTGGCTCTAACATGGAGTGTAAACAACAGGTGTTCCATGTAGGAGGATGACGTGTACATTAATGTGGTGCAGCTGATGGTGTTCTTGTGGATGATGGTGATTCCACTTCTGGGCTTGTGAAGTCTGTCTTGCCTGGCAATCTTATAGTCAGGGGGATGGCTGTGGCAATGTCCAGGTTTCTGTAAGAAAAAGTAGGTCAGGGTCATTGTCATGCAGCAGGTCCCAATGACGAACATCAGAGATCAAGACTTGTAGAGTGGGGAAGAGCAGGAAATCCTGGTGCAGCTGGTGCAGGTTTGTATACATTACCAGTAACCCCATCAGCACCTTAGAATGAACGGGTGGTAGTGAGGTTGAACCTGCTAGTCCTGTCACTGTGTCAATTACTGTACTACAACCAGAAGAACCAGAAAAAAGAGAGATTGATATATATACATATATCTATATATCTATATATAATATATCTATATATACATATATATATATATATATATACACAAACTGAAAAATGAATAAGGAGAAATTGTGTGGGGGACAGACTAGTTGTCTCTCGTATAGGTGAATTGAAATATTTAATTAAAGAAGTAGGCAACTGTGGGTCTGATGCATATGAAAAATTTGAAGGGATGACAGAAGAATGTGGTGTTGATTGACCAAGAAACATAATTTGCGTAAAACCTTTAGAATGCCCGCAACAGAAACCGAGATTGATGAAATAGGTTTGTTGTCACTACAGGCTCATAGTAAATCATTTGCAAACTATATTATGGAATGGATGAATCTAAATAAATACAGATGGGAATGGGGACTGAAATCTGAGGGGAGTGGCAAAACACCAAAGTAAAAGATAAAAGAATTAAAAGAAACAAATGTGAATTAATCTGAAAAAGGGGTGGTTGTGAATGAGTTTCCTTTCCAAGAGGTACATGGAGGAGACTATGTGCATGTTCCACGGCAGGGGCCAGAGCTCCTTGCATTTACAAAAAAACAATTCCATTGCTTAGGAAAGAACAAAAAAGTGGCATGCAGAAGTGGCTAGATTAGTGACAATGTCAAAGTTAATTTGGGTTAATTTTAACACATTGTTTGATATAGAGATTCATAAACAATTGTGGACAATTCGGAAACAGATGTAAATTGGGCAACAGGAGAGCCTCCGAGAGTGCTTCCTCATACTACCCCAGATGCTTTAGTCATGGATACGTATAAGGAAGTGATTGCACATGTGAAGCTAAAGGTTCCAGAGAGAGGGGTGAATTGGTCAAAAATGTTGCAGGCTATTCAAGAGCCCAGCCTAGTGCATACATATTATGAGAGGCTTATGCAGATTTATAGAAAGTTCAGTAGATTAAAAGACTCCAAAAAAGAAAGCAGTTGTTTCGTGTTGGCTTTTGTTTTGGGTTTATGTCTAGAATTTTGTTTTCATCTTCAGCAGAGTATGATGTGTTAGCAAGCTAAGAGTATCAATGAAATACTGAAATACGCAAAGTACTGCAGTGATTGTTTTTAAGCAAAGCAGTGGAAACTGAGGAAAAAGCTACTGAATGCTCAGATGAAGCATTTTCAGTGAGGTCTTAGAAAATTGATTTGGGTGATTTGGTTCTGCTAGTGGTGTTAATTTTGTCATGCAGGGAGTGATTGTGCAGGGAAGTAGTATTCAGAATACACAATGTGTTCCTCAAGGTAGAGGTAGGGGTTTTGTTAATTTCTCAAATGAAATAAATGCAAACATTAACACATTGAAGAGGACTACACCTTGTAATTGGTGCAGTTGTTTTGGTCATTGAAAATGGGAATGTAGATCAAATCCAGATTGAATTCAGAATGATTTTGTTCTGCAAATGCAGCAGAAACCAAATCAACACAAATCTGACAGTAGCTCCACTAATGCAGCATTATGCCTGAAACAAATTGCAAGTTATACTGCAAAATCCTCAGTTGATTGACAATTACTTTTCAGGTGGATGCCATGCTTGTTGCAGTCCTAGAGGTAGACAAGAGTATCCGATCTCTAGATGGTGAGGTGAATGACCACCCAGTAATATTCTTGACTGACACAGGTGCTGCCCACTCCAGGGTTCATCCAATAGATGTTCTAAACTTTCCTCTCTTTGGAAAACAAATCCACATTGTTGGTGTTAGTAATAAACAAATAACAAATCCAGTATCAACTTATGTCCCTGTAAAAACTGTCCCACTTGAGAATGACCACATGTTTCTAATATGTGACAAGAGTCCTGTAAACTTATTTGGCAGTGTTCTCCTTTGCAAAATGAATTGTATGATTTATTGTGAGCTGGATGGTGTCCCAATTCAAAGATGAAGATTTATCCTTCAAAATAAATCAGATGAGTCTAAAGCCCACTTGCACTTGTTTCCAGTTCTGACACAAAATCATTTGCCTCCCGATTTAAGACATACAGTGAAAGCGGAGGCATGGCATTTTACAGGTAAAGAAATTATACTAATCAAAAGGGCAAAGCCAGTGAGAATTACAGTAAAACCAAATGCAATTTATCATCTTACTCCTCAATGCAAGCTTACATGGTAAGCAGAGGATGGGACGAAGTCCATAAGTGAGAAATTGATAGAACAGGTCATTCTAAAAGCAGTAGTAGGCAGCCCATGTGACTCACCTGTAATGGCCATTAAAAACAAAAAACGAGTGGAAAATAGAAGGTGGTCCAAGATCTTCAAAAGATAAATAAAATTGTAGTTCCATGTTGTCCTGTGATACTGAATCCTGCTGTGACTTTATTTCAGATTTCTGTGGATACAGAATGGTACATAGTCATTGACTTGAGCCAAGCGTTCTTCTACATTCCTCTCCATTAATATAGCCAGTACCTTTTCACATTCAAATTCTTCAATAAAGTCCGGGTTTGGTGTTTTATCACACAAGGGTACACAGAAAGGCCTCAATCATTAGTCAAATTCTAAAGAAAATTTAGAAAGTCTCCAACTTCTCTACAACTTAGTGCTGGTGTAATATAGTGATGACCTGATGGCTGCAACCAAAACAAAAGAAGATTGCAAGTTGGATGCAATTGCTTCTTGAACGATCTTGCTGACAATGGTCACAAAGGGTCTCTGAAATAAGTGATCTATTTGGGTCATCACATTGAAAATGGGCACAAAAAGTTTCCAATGAGCTTGCTTCAATCCTAAAAGTGAAACCTCTGAATACCCAAAGGGAAGTGAGGCTGTTCCAGTGAATTGTTGGCTCTTGTAGACAGTCTATTTGCAGCTTTTCCATCATTGCAAAGCCTTTACTGAAGCTTACTCACAGAGATGTTTCTGAGCCATTCAATGATGAATGCATGAGTGCATTCCTTGAGCTCAGAGATAAACTCTGCAGTGCACCCACACTTAGAATGCCAAATTACAAACAAAGGTTATATCAATTCTGTCACGAGAGAGAAGGGTGTGCTTTGTCGGTTCTTGTCTCAGAACATGATGAAGTCAAGAGACCCATGACTTATTTCTCTGCCTTGCCAGACCGATTGCTGCTGCAGTTCCTGGATGTTTAACATCGGATGTGGTGGTTGTAGCTTTTTGCCTTGCAATTAAAGAAAGTGATGGAATTGTAATGACCTACCCACTTATCGTGTTAGTCTCTCATTCAGTTGAGATTTTGCTGACTCATACACTCAGCATGTAAAACATAGTTGTCTTACTAAATATGAACAAATAATTTGGTGGCTGACAATATTTAAATCAGAAGATGCAGTACCTTGAATCTTACAACCCTTTTGTCTATTGCATGCAGAGATAAGGGAAGTGATTAAACAGACAGTGATTGGGACCATGACACATTTGTGGTACCAGAATTGTGCCCTAAGCCAGGACCTGACATATTTAATGTTTCACTCCAACAGGGTAATAACATTCTATTTGTGGATGGGCCTTGTATGAGAGATGATTATGGTGCATTAAGAGCAGCATACGTAGTTTGCATTATATCGAATATCATGGAGGCATCATACTTCACAGACATAACTTTAGCGCCAGTGACAGAACTGATTGCACTTATACGAGCAAGTTGGTTATCTAAAGGATTGATCGTTACTATTTACACTGACAACTAGGATGGTTTTGGTGATCTCCATGATTCTGGGCTGTTGTGGTCACAAAAGGGTTATGATTTTGGGAAGTTGTGGTCACAAAGGAGTTTTATGACTTTTTCCATAAAATGGGAAATACACTTTAAATTTGCTAGGATCATTGCTATGGCCTAAAGAAAAGTTGTGGTGAAATCTTCAGCTCACAAATCAACATCTGATATGATTACACTTGCCAATAGATATGCTGATGGGGTGGCAAAGTACTGTGCCCTTGAATCAGCTACAATCAATTCACATGAACAAGAACAATGTCAAACTGAAAATTAGAATGTGAATTGTTTCCTATTGGCACAAATTCCGACATTGAGTGAACTAAAAGACTCCAAGACAAAGCACCAAATAATGAGAAAAGGAGATGGGAAATCTCAAGTATACAAAAGAACATAATGATATTTGGGTGACAGCTGACAAACAGTACATTCTTCCTGATTCTATGTTGTTTTCTGTGAGAAGGCAGATTCATGGTACAACCCATATTGGACTTGAACCAATGGTTATGTTGTTTAATAAATATTGGTATAATTAAAATGTTGCATCTGTTGCTGAAGACTTATGTCAACACTGTGTTACTTGCCAACAAAGCAATTACAGCAAGAGGCTATTGCGATTTTTGATTCACACAGGTAAATCTGAAGGACGTTTCACTAGAGTTCAGCTTGATTTCTTGTAGATGTTAGTTCCTAATGGTCTTAGAAATGTCCTTGTATTAGTGTGATTATTCTCCAGTTGGTTGGAAGCCTACCAAACTTGGAGAGCTCACATCATGACTGTGGCCAAACTGTTGATGAGAGAATGAATTTCTATATTCAGTTTGCCAACTTCTTTAGAATCAGATAAAGGTACTAATTTTCAAAATTATTTATTAAAGTTATTGTGCACATTTATGCAAATTGAACAGAAGTTTCATTGTAGTTACAGAACAGGAGCATCAAGAACTGCTGAGAAAGAGAATGGCACTCTAAAATCTACATTAATGAAAGCATGTGCCTCAACATCTTTGAAATGGCCTGATGCAGTATTAGAAAAAACCCACACAAGAAAACAGGATTCTTTCCATACGAGGTCCTGATGGGCACAGCCATGAGAATTTCAATCATCCCAACATCTGCACTTGTGTCTATTAGTAATGACATTGTAATAGGCTACTGCTAAAGGCGGGCTGACGCTGTGTTTTCTACCTCTCATCAGGTGAATCTGGTGACACCTTCACCAAAAGAAGGACCGTGCAGTGCCCTTCAAACTGGCGACTGAGTGCTGATGAAGAAACACTTTTAAAAGTTATCCCTGGAGCCCAATGCTGTTTGGTGTGGAGGCTTCCCAGATTAGATTCACGCCTCTCATATGAAGAGAGTGAAGACTGTAGATTAAGAAGTGTTGACACCAACCACTGATTTCCAGTGTCAAACCCATATACACTGTGTGGATCCAGAGCGGGAAGGTGTTGATGTTGAAACCCAAAAACCAAATCAAAAAGAACAACAAGATCAAACAGAAGGTCAACAAGCAGAAACACAGACTCAAAGAGTGAGGCTGAAAATTTGAGTTTTGAGAACCTATGGAGGAAAACAGTTCGGTGCAGAAGGTGAGAATCAGACTGTTTTAGATGAAAAAGAGAATCTGGTTGCAGGTGAAAATGAAGATAGAGCGGTTGTCACAAGTGAACCTGAGGGTGAAAATGTGCATCAAGAAGACAAATGGCCTGAGCCTGAAAGAGGTAGAAAAAGAGTGCACAAGAAAGTACAGACACCAGAAACAATTACAAAGGAGCCAGAACAAGATGAACAGCCAGGCAGATATTAGTGAGAGTGAACAGCCAGTAGTCAAATGATCAACAATTGAGAGATTATAAAATGGAAAGCACGCAACTCCTAAATGGACCTATTTTGTGAGAACTGAGGCAGAAGAGGAAGACAATGATGTGGAAGTGTATAAATAACAGGATGTGGGCAAAATCCTTTTAAAAAAAATCTTTTTATTTGTTTTTTTAAATTTTGGTACAACTGTCCCACCATCGTGGGATCACAATTAAACAGCATCAAAGTAAAACCCATACAGTGTCAAGGCATCATCAATGAGAATAAGTCATATTACATTTTTACCACAGCAAAAAAAGGTATAGGAGCTTATTAAAGTGCATATGTCCATTGCATATAGAGTTCCCACCTGTGGGGTCTAGTCGATGTCAAGTGTTAACCCATCCAATCCCACTAGTCGACAGTGCAGGTCCCCTCCTCGACCTGTAGGTCTATACTCACAGTGTGACATTGATCTTGCGACCTGTGTATCGTTCCTCTCTCCCTCCTGACTGCTTGCCAGTTCCGTCCCACTGCCACTCACCTTGTAGTCAGTCAGTGGAGTTTTCCATGTTGTTGACTGTGTCCCTGTTATGTTCCCCTTATTCCCTTGCATCCTTTGTCCCAGTGGAGTCGTATCCACATCAGTCTGTCTCTGTTTTCCTATGTCCCCATTCCTATCTTGTTCCTGCTGAAATCTTTCTAGGAGCCCTGCCCAAGCCTCCATGTCATCCTGCAGTCCATTGTCTCTTCGGTGTAAGTTCATAAGAACTTCATCTGCCACTACCCAGTCCATGACATCTTTCTTCCACAGCACCAGCGATGGGTGCCAGGTTTCCTGCCTACTCATAGCCACTCATCGTTTGGCCAGCACTGAAGCCAGTTGCGAGAACTTCCACACCATTTTGCATCTCTTGGGCTGACCGACCAGTCCCAGCAAGCAGCCTTTAGGTCTCTCATCCAATCGAAGCATCGCAATCACTCTTAGTCACGTCACCACCTGTAACCAGTATGCCTGAATCCTGGTGCACTCCCATGCTAGCTGGAGGAAGGACACCTTCTCCCCACACCTGGGGCAGTCTGCACCCCTATCCCTGTACATCTGGCTAAGCTTCACCGGTGTTAGGTGGGTGCGATGCACATAGTTAGAGTGCACCATTTTAAACCTTGGGTTGCAGGAGATCTCCTGAACTAGTGCACATGTTTGTTTCCATTTCCGGTCCGTCAACGGCAATAGAAGATCCTCCTGCCGTGCCGTGCATGCCTTTGATACATTCCAGGGTCTGTCTGCCTTAAGTGTCTTGTACAACAATGTCACCATGTGGTGTGCTGCTCCTCCGCTGTCAACAAGAGGTGTAGAGTTTCATTTTATTTAGGTGTGTTGGGAAATCCGTTCATATTTCCCATGCCGTCCTCGCCAATTTAGCATATTGCAAAAATGCCCCCACCCCCCACTGCAAATACTTCCAGAGCCTCCGCAAAGTATGGAATATCTCCCCAGGGTAGTTGTCAAAATCTTTTAAAGGAAGAACCATTGCAAACTTTAGTAAATGAACTTTGAAGAATAATACTGAATTTGCTTTTGAGATTTTTAATTTTCAATCTTAATATATTTCATAGTGTGATCTGTTTTGTTTTCTATCTGATGTATACAGACAAAAAAGAAAGTTTTTTCCTTTACTTTCTAACATATGAACCGAGACAATAATTTAATTTTTGAAAAAAGTTAATGTTTTCAAGTTTTGTTTTGATTTTGCACCTATGAAAATTAGTGGTTATATTGTTGGGATTTTTTAATGTTTCTTTTATGCTTTAGTGTTTTTAGGAGGAGTATGAGAACTAAAAAGCAAAAATCATGTCCAAAATAATGTAGAGTTCCATTGGCATTGCTAAAACAATATCACTTGTAGTTAATCTCACCAGTTTGATATGATTCACCAACAATTAGTAAAAACGAATTAAGGGTTACACATAATTATTTGGCAGGTACAAGATTAGTACATAAGAATAGGATTTAAGGGAAATACAAAGGGAATATATTCAAATTTATTGACTGAAAATGTGGAAATCATTAAGGTTATGGATTGTTATATCTGTGCATTCTTACCTACAGCTGATCAGGGGGTGTTAATTCCCTCCAAGTTCCTCTGACCTGTTCTCTTGTGATGTTTTTGTTAATGTCCTCATGGATCAAGAGCTTCTTGCGCATACCTCACTACACTGTGTCTTTGGAAGTTCTTCCTGAAAACTAAAGGTTTGAAAACTATTTCTGATCACTTAAGGTCAATGTTGCTCCTTAAGCCTTTGAATAAACTGATTAATAATGAGTTTGTATATACATTTAGTGATATTGAGCATAAGTTATTAAAGAGTTTAATGAGAGAAAGGTGAAAAGGAGTGGACACTGGAAAGAAACTAAAGAGATTGAATTGGAAAAAGAAACTAAAGAGAAATTCAGGTCCTCAAGAGTGCATCCTGGATTAAGAGTGGAACAGGAAAAGAAAGAAGTTATGTTTATGGTGTGTGAAATGTCTCAACATTCTGGGCCTGGTTGAGTTTGGGGATAAGAGTGTGTGTAATGTGAGTTACATAGTTGATGATGTGTTTCTGACTTTTGAAGAACCAATTCTAAGAGGAGTTTCTTATAGCTGTGGTAAGTGCTTATTTTAACCTCCCATGTAATTGGGTGAGAAGCTGCTATCTTGCTCTAGTCTGCCCTTGTGTGTACCATGTGAATAAAATGAGTGAAAGGGATGATATGAATCTCAAAAGTTCATAGTTCTGTTAATGGATGTGCTTGGTGCTTTAATTCCTCCTATTAGTGTAGCTTTGAATGATGTGAAAATTAGAAAGTTGTCTACTTTGGTTGATCGTTTGACTTCTAATATTACGCTGTATTAACTAATTAATGAGGAGCTTATGGCGATGCATGCAATGATTCTGCAAACCTCTGTGCTTTAGAAATCCTTCCAGTGAAGGAGGGTGGAGTCTATCATGTTTTGTGGGTTCAACAATGTTGCACCCTCATACCTTATAATAGTGAGCTTATTAATAATTACATAAGTAATATCACTAATATTATGTGTTAGAAATGGGTTGGCAGAGGTATACACCTTTGTCCAAATAGGGACCACAATCCTAGTCAGGGTAAATCACACATGATCCAAATTATCCTGAACCCACCCTCTGGTAGCTCTGCACTGACCAGCCAGGCTTAACTTAGAAGGCAATGTGTAAAGTATTTGTGCAATAAATCACACAGTAACACAGTGAAAACACCACAAAAATACACCACACAGGTTTAGAAAAATATAAGATATTTATCTGGTTAAATTAAGGTAAAAACTATAAGGATTCAATAAGCACAAGTTGAGCTATCACTTTTGCAATATTAAAAAGAGTCTTAAATCTTAAAATATCAACAGTTGTCTCTTGCTAGCACATAGTACCTGGTTTGCATGAAAAATAACAAATATGGAGACCGCAGAGGAGGAGATGCATGGAAAAATATGGTGTGTGTCAGATTTTCCAGGTGCAACACAGACGATGCGTTGTTTCTTTCCACGCTGCAAGGGGCTTTGCATTGATTTCTGGGGCACAGTCTTGGTTCCTCACTGCAATGCAGGGATCTTTTTGACACCCACAGATGATGCAGGGAAATCCTGGGCATGCGGGAAGAAGTTACAGGCGTTGTGTCAATCCTGTAGGCAATGCGTCTAATTTTCTGCTGCATGATAGGTGCTGCGTCGATTCTTCACTCGGGAAATTGGGCTGCGTCGTTCCGGTTCGGATGTGCATCGATCCAGTAGGCTGTGTGTTGAATTTCCAGTCGCAAGGCAGGCGCTGAGTCGATCCTTCACTCGGGAAGCTGGGCTACATCGTTCCAGCTCAGCTGTGCCATGATTTCTCTGACGCAAAACAGCTGTGCGTCGTTTCCGGCAGGCTGTGCGTTGATTTTCAGCAGAGTTTCCTGAAATATGAAGTCTTTTTGGCCCTTAGACTTCAGAAAACAGGAAGCAAGCTCAATCCAAGCCCTTGGAGAACACTTCTCAGCAAAGTCAGAGGGCAGAAGGGCAGGAGGGAAACATTAGGGCAGCAGTCCTTTACTGCAAAGCAGTCCAGATGAGTCCTTTGGGCAGCCAGGCAGTTCATCTGGACAGGTTGCAGGTTTAAGTCCACAAGTGTCTGAGTTGGTGGCGTCAGAGACCCAGTGTCAACATGAGGACAGTGCACGCTCTACGGGCGACGTAATGCAAAAAGCCAATCCTGATGCAATGTACTAATTCATGCATTGTGTGTTGATGCAGTATGTTAACCTTTTGCATTGCAGAGATTTATCTTGAAATGTCATAAATGCTGTTTGCAATGTATTGTTCATTTTCAAGGCTTTGCTGTAGGATTACAGGGAATGGTTAGGGTGTGGTCCCTATTCTGAGCCCTTCTAGAATCCTTTCCTGCAGTCTGGCTGGGTGTGGCACGTGGGCGGGGTCTGGGTCTATTTAAGGGACCCAGCCCAGCTCCATGTGCACACTATTCAGAGGTCCCGGTGCAGAGCAGCAGCATTTTGCTGAGCTCCTGTTTCGGAGGCCTACCTAGGCTTTTCCAGGCCCTGTCCTCATTATCTTGGTGATCCTCAAGCAGGGCGGTAAGGCGGAGGTTGGGTTAGGCCCCCGACTCTGTTTTCAGAAAATCTTAGTTTTGGGCCTTTTGGGTTAATCTCGTATGCAATTGTTTTCATGGCATTTAACTCTTGTAATCCAGATCGACAGAGTGCGCGATCATTTCATGTCATTTGAATCTTGATGTACGAATCAGCAACAGTGTACACGATTCATTCTTGGCATTTAACTCTTGCAGTACAGATCGGCAGAGTGCCTGATCATTTCCTGGCACTTGAATCTTGATGTACGAATCAGCAACATTGTGCGCGATTCATTCTTAGCATTTAACTCTTGCAGTACAGATCGGCAGAGTGCGCGATCATTTCATGGCACTTGAATCTTGATGTACGAATCGGCAATAGTGTGCACGATTCATTCTTGGCATTTAACTCTTGCAGTACAGATCGGCAGAGTGCGCGATCATTTCATGTCACTTGAATCTTGATGTACGAATCGGCAGCAGTGTGCGCGATTCATTCTTGGCATTTAACTATTGCAGTACAGATCTGCAGAGTGCGCGATCATTTCATGGCACTTGAATCTTGATGCACGAATCGGCAACAGTGTGCGCGATTCATTCTTGGCATTGAACTCTTGCAGTACAGATCGGCAGATTGCGCGATCATTTCATGGCATTTGAATCTTGATGTACGAATTGACACCATTGCGCGCGATTCATTCCTGGCATTTAACTCTTGCAGTACAAATCGGCAGAGTGCGCGATCATTTCATGGCATTTGAATCTTGATGTACGAATCAGCAGCAGTGTGTGTGATTCATTCTTGGCATTTATTTCTTGTGCTTCAGATCGGCAGAGTGCGCAATCATTTCTAGGCATTGAAATCTTGATGCATAGTTTGGTATTAAAGTACATAATAATTTCTAGACAATTGAATTCTAAAATGCAGAACAGAGTGTGACCTTGCAGTATCATTTATGAGTCTATCGCAGTTCATTCATGAAAACTAATGTGTTTGTTGATTCTTGTTATAACGTAGTTGCTATTTCAAGAACTAACTTGAGAAAGTTCAATGTTCAGAGCATAAGATGTTATTCTAAATACGCTCATATGAAAGTTTACATAATCCTTCTTTATTTTCCAGGTACCCAGAGCTGATAAGGTCATGTTATAGAAAAACCCTTGATCATTCATGTGATCAGTATATAAATATTTGGAACAAAGTTTATGAAAATCAATGTGAATAATTTTGCTCTTTTATTCTTAACTCGCTGCCACAGGACTCCCTCCCCGCTGTTCCCAACCTAAAACCCCATCCCCCGCTTGGCCATTTTTAACTCTGTGCTATAATAGCTGGTAGAGTTTGGAGTTGCCAAGAGGTGGACATATTGGGAACAGGAGCAAACCCCGAGGATCCAGTCTCCCTGACAGAATAGTGAGCCCACGATTTCTTAAATCCTCCTGGTCTGCGCTAGGTTGTCAATATGGCCACATTAGATGAGTTAGTTAAAGTAATTACGAAGCTCCAATCGGAGGTAGTAGCAACTAAAGATATGGCAACCAGTCTAGCAGAGAGAGTTAGTCAGTTACAAGAGTAGAAAAGAAGGAGCAAGGTCCTCTAGGTGCGGGTTGGTTTGGTTCTCCTCTTCAAGGTTCAGGAGGAAATCCTCCAACTAACATTTCCCTCACAGTTCCCTCACCCATTCCTTTGGCTCCTCCAGAAAGGTTTTCAGGTGACCCTCAGACAGCAAAATCCTTTTTGACTCAAGTAGAATTGCATTTCACTTGTCGACCAAACACCTTCCCTGATGCTCAATCCAGGGTGGCCTTCCTGCTGTCCTATTTGACTGGAGACGCGGCCACCTGGGCAATCCCTCTTGTGTGTAAAGGCAGTCCCCTGCTTTATAATTGGAGAAACTTTGTCCAGGTAACAGTTACTCCAGCCACAGACTGGGAACTGCTAGAATTGCAGCAAGGCAATAAAGACCTAGGGGGTCATTCCGACCCCGGCGGGCGGCAACCTCCAAAAGACCGCACCGCGGTCAAATGACCGCGGCGGTCATTCTAACTTTCCCGCTGGGCCAGCGGGCAATCTCCAAAAGATCGCCCGCCGGCCCAGCGGGAAAGCCCCTGCAAAGAGGAAGCCGGCTCCGAATGGAGCTGGCGGATTTGCAGGGGTGCGACGGGTGCAGTGGCACCCGTCGCGATTTTCAGTGTCTGCAAACCAGACACTGAAAATCTTTGTGGGGCCCTGTTAGGGGGCCCCTGCACTGCCCATGCCAGTGGCATGGGCAGTGCAGGGGCCCCCAGGGGCCCCACGACACCCGTTCCCGCCAGCCTGGTTCTGGCGGTGAAAACCGCCAGAAACAGGCTGGCGGGAAGGGGGTCGGAATCCCCATGGCGGCGCTTTTTTTGCAGCGCTGCCATGGAGGATTCCCTGGGCCATGGGTAAACCGGCGGGAAACCGCCGGTTCCCCTTTTCTAACCGCGGCTTTACCGCCGCGGTCAGAATGGCCCAGGAAGCACCGCCAGTCTGTTGGCGGTGCTTCCGCGGTCCCCGGCCCTGGCGGTCATGGACCGCCAGGGTCGGAATGACCCCCCCTAGTTTCTTACTTGGATAGCTTTAATCGGCTGATAGCAGAAACATCCTGGCCTGAAGAAAAGCAAGCAGCCCTGTTCTACCAAGGACTCAAAGATGAGCTAAAAGACATTCTTGCTCAGATCGATCCTCAACCCACGGATTGTCAAGATTTGATAAATCTTGTTTTGAGATTAGACCATTGTCTTGCTGAACGACAGGGAACACGCAAAAAGACTGAGAAACATTCCTGGCGTGTTCATGAACGCAGAGAATCACGAGTTCAGAAAGAGCATAATCATGAGCCAATGGAAATTGGAAGTAACAGACGGCCCTTGATGAAAGAAGAGAAAGACCTACGTAGGAAGAACGGACAATGCCTATACTGTGGTCGAAAGGGCCATTTCGTCAAAGAATGTACAGTAAAACCGAAAAGCAAACAAATTCCCACCTAGAAAGTGGTAGCAAATGTACAACTCGAGCCGGAAAACTAGAACACCCAAGGCGTAAAGAAGGGTTGCTCTTGGGTGTAACTATGGACCCTCCACAGTCAAGACATCTAAAGTTAGACCCAGAAGTGCTAGCGAAAAAGAAGAGTTATCTAAAGAAAGCCTTAGTAGACTCCAGGGCTACTGGTAACTTTATTGATGCACAATTGGTTCAAACATGGGGGATCCCATCCAAGAAGAAGAAAACACCAGAAATTGTACAAGCCGAGGATGGAAAGCTCCTAGCTGGATGTGCAGTGACTCTACAGACCCTCCCCTTGTCTGTGATCTGTAAAGGGGGGAATCAAGATACCAAACACGTAGAAAAAATAATCTTTGATGTCATCCATGCTCCTCAATATGGGATCATCCTTGGATTGCCGTGGTTAAGTTACCATAACCCTGTAGTAAATTGGCAAGAAAGAAAAATCATGTTTTCTTCACTCCTGTGTAAAGAAAAATATCTCCAGACAGCGAGTGTCACATTTCCTCACAAATCTCACGTAGCCACAGCCGCTGAAAAAGACATCACGCTGCCCTGGCAGTACTCATTCTTCTTAGACATATTTGACGAAAAAGAACAGAAACCTTGCCACCTCACAGACCATATGACTGCCAAATTGAGCTGACTCCTGGTGCTATACTCCCTAGTTGTAGTGTGTACGCCCTGTCAGAACACGAAACCCAGCACCTAAGAAAATTCTTAGACCAATTTCTAGCTAATGGCTTTATTCGCCCCTCTAAGTCTCCTGCAGCATCTCCTATTTTTTTTGTCTCCAAGGCTAATGGGGATCTTCGAACCTGTACAGACTACAGAGGATTGAATAAAATCACAGTAAAAAACAAATACCCATTACCTTTGATTCCTGTCTTGCTGGATCAAGTTAAAAAGGCCAAAATCTACACCAAGTTAAACCTAAGAGGTGCTTACCACTTAGTCAGAATGAGAGAAGGCGACAAATGGAAAACTGCCTTTAAAACTCGATATGGTCTGTTTGAATACACAGTCATGCCCTTTGGACTTTGTAATGCACCAGCAGCATTCCAATTCTTTTTGAATGATGTCCTTAGAGATTTATTTTTTAGATCTATTTGCAATAGTCTATATCGATGATATTCTAATCTATTCTGATAACGAAGTCGAACATGTGCAACATGTCAAAAAGATTCTCACAGCTCTTCGAAAACATCATCTATTTTGCAAATTAACCAAATGTGAATTTCATGTTACCTCCGTTGAATTTTTAGGGGTCATCCTTACCCCTAAAGGCATGGTCATGGCAGAAAGAAAAGTACAAGCAGTATCTGATTGGCCAATCCCAAAGACTGTTCGAGATGTTCAATGCTTCCTAGGTTTTGCAAACTTCTATCACAGGTTCATAGATAATTTCTCACAGACAGTGGCACCAAACACCAAGTTATAATGAAAGAAAGAACCATTTCTATGGTCTCCAGAAGCTGACAAGGCTTTTTCAACCTTTAAGGAAGCTTTCTCCATTGCCCCAGTCTTGACTCACCCAGATACTGAACGTCCGTTCGTAGCGGAAGCAGATGCTTCAGATGTGGCAATTAGTGCGGTATTATCACAACGCAGTAAAGATACTGGTCAGCTACACCCTGTAGCTTACATGTCGCGAAAACTGAACGAGGCTGAACAAAATGTTGTCATCCCTGAGAAAGAGCTTCTAGCAATCCGTGATGCCTTCAAAGAGTGGAGACACTATTTGCTAGGCACCAAGTACACTATCACAGTATACACAGATCATCGCAATCTCAGTTCATGAGTTTAGCCAGACTTGTGACACCTCGACAATTGCGGTGGATGCTGTTTTTTGCAGAGTTTGATTTTGTCGTAACCTTCTGCCCCGGTAAAGACAATCGCAAAGCAGATGCCTTGTCCAGACAAGATTCTACCATGTTACCCACAATCCAGCCCCCACGAGCTATCATTGCTCAAGACAAAATCCTTTGTATCATCAAAACCGAAGACTTTTTTGAAGAAATTTGTAATTCTTTCACCATTGAAAAGTGGCAGAAATGGGCTCAAGCAGATCCCAAAAGATCAATCAAACAAGGCCTACCTTTTCATGATGCATGTTTATTTGTTCCAACTAACAAGTTGCGTAAATTAGTGTTTCATTGGTTACACGTTATACCTACAGCAAGTCATCCAGGTATTCCCAAGACTCTTGAACTAATTCAACAATACTTTTGGTGGCCTACTTTGACAAAAGACGTCAAGCAAATGGTAGCTAACTGCGAACTTTGTGATCACATCAAGACAAGTCATTCAAAACCAAAAGGGTTGTTACATCCTCTCCCAACTCCACTCCGACCTTGGGAACACATATCATTAGACTTTATTACAGGACTGCAGTTGTTCAACTTCACTCAGTAATCCTTGTGGTGGTAGACAGTCTCACTAAATATGCACATTTCATTGCTTGCAGGAAATTGCCAACTTCCAGTGAATTGGCAACAATACTTTTAAATCGAGTGGTCCGTTATCACGGATTACCAAAAGTGATTCTCTCCGATAGAGGATCACAATTTGCCTCTAACTTCTGGAAAACATGGTGCAAAACGCTACAAGTTACATCTACACTATCTACCAGTCACCATCCTCAAACGGATGGCCAAACTGAGAGACTAAATCAAACATTGAAACAATATCTGCGTGCTTTCGCTGAGAAAGCACTTCATTCTTGGAAATCAATGCTTTGGTTAGCTGAACTGGCCTACAATAACTCGTATCATACTTCCGCTGGCACAACACCCTTTTTTGGTCTATTTGGCTATCATCCTGATACTTTGCCAATCACAATTCCACAAGAAAGTTTACTTACAATAGCGGTGTCAGAAACCATACAACAGCTCCATCAAACCCAGAAACAAATCCAGCAACATCTAGATAAAGCAAAACAAAAGTATAAAAAACATTATGACAAAAAGCATTGTGAAGGACCACAATATAAGCCAGGAGACAGAGTGTGGCTTTCCACACGCAATATTGATTTCAAGAAAAAACATATGTTTAATCCCAAATATATAGGTCCTTACTCAGTCCTTCAACAGATCAATCCAGTAACCTATAAGCTGCAGTTACCAAAATCACTACGTATTCATCCAGTGTTTCATACTTCTCTCCTGAAAAGAGCAGTCCAAAAAACCCGCTCTCAACCAGCTCCAGTTCTAGTACAGGGAGAACTGGAATACAAAGTAAAACAGGTTCTGGATTCAAAATTTAAAGGTCGTAATCTCTGGTATCTAGTATCTTGGAAAGGTTACGGTCCAGAGGACAACTCATGGGTCTCCGCATCTGACATTCATGTGCCACGACTAGTGCGGCGTTTTCTTCGCATAAACCCAGACAAGCCAGGCCCTAGAGCGCGTTCAGGAGGGGGGAGTACTGTCAACATCAGGACAGTGCGCGCTCTACAGGCGACGTAATGAAAAAAGCCAATCCTGATGCAATGTAATAATTCATACATTGTGTGTTGATGCAGTATGTTAACCTTTTGCATTGCAGAGATTTATCTTGAAATGTCATAAATGCTATTTGCAATGTATTGTTCATTTTCAAGGCTTTGCTGCAGGATTACAGGGAGTGGTTAGGGTGTGGTCCCTATTCTGAGCCCTTCTAGAGTCCTTTCCTGCAGTCTGGCTGGGTGTGGCACGTGGGCGGGGTCTGGGTCTATTTAAGGGACCCAGCCCAGCTCCACGTGCTCACTATTCAGCTGTCCCGGTGCAGAGCAGCAGCATTTTGCTGAGCTCCTCTTCCAGAGGCCTGCCTAGGCTTTTCTAGGCCCTGTCCTCATTATCTTGGTGATCCTCAAGCAGGGCGGTAAGGCGGAGGTCGGGTTAGGCCCGACTCCGTTTTCAGAAATAGTTGAGTTTTGGGCCTTTTGGGTTAATCATGTGTGTGATTGTTTTCATGGCATTTAACTCTTGTAGTCCAGATCGGCAGAGTGCGCGATCATTTCATGTCATTTGAATCTTGATGTACGAATCGGCAACAGTGTGCGCGATTCATTCTTGGCATTTAACTCTTGCAGTACAGATCAGCAGAGTGCGTGATCATTTCATGGCACTTGAATCTTGATGTACAAATCGGCAACAGTGTGCGCGATTCATTCTTGGCATTTCACTCTTGCAGTACAGATCGGCAGAGTGCGCGATCATTTCATGGCACTTGAATCTTGATGCACGAATCGGCAACAGTGTGCGCAATTCATTCTTGGCATTTAACTCTTGCAGTAGAGATCGGCAGAGTGCGCGATCATTTCATGGCACTTGAATCTTAATGTACGAATCGGCAACAGTGTGTGCGATTCATTCTTGGCATTTAACTCTTGCAGTACAGATCGGCAGAGTGCGCGATGATTTCATGGCACTTGAATCTTGATGTACGAATTGGCAACAGTGTGCGCGATTCATTCTTGGCATTTCACTCTTGCAGTACAGATCGGCAGAGTGCGCGATCATTTCATGGCACTTGAATCTTGATGCACGAATCGGCAACAGTGTGCGCAATTCATTCTTGGCATTTAACTCTTGCAGTAGAGATCGGCAGAGTGCGCGATCATTTCATGGCACTTGAATCTTAATGTACGAATCGGCAACAGTGTGTGCGATTCATTCTTGGCATTTAACTCTTGCAGTACAGATCGGCAGAGTGCGCGATGATTTCATGGCACTTGAATCTTGATGTACGAATTGGCAACAGTGTGCGCGATTAATTCTTGGCATTTAACTCTTGCAGTACAGATCTGCGCAATCATTTCATGGCACTTGAATCTTGATGCACGAATCGGCAACAGTGTGCGCGATTCATTCTTGGCATTTAACTCTTGCAGTACAGATCGGCAGAGTGCGCGATCATTTCATGGCACTTGAATCTTGATGCACGAATCGGCAACAGTGTGCGCGATTCATTCTTGGCATTGAACTCTTGCAGTACAGATCGGCAGAGTGTGCGATCATTTCATGGCACTTGAATCTTGATGCACGAATCGGCAACAGTGTGCACGATTCATTCTTAGCATTTAACTCTTGCAGTACAGATCGGCAGAGTGCGCGATCATTTCATGGCACTTGAATCTTGATGTACGAATCGGCAATAGTGTGCGCGATTCATTCTTGGCATTTATCTCTTGCAGTACAGATCGGCAGAGTGCGCGATCATTTCATGGCACTTGAATCTTGATGTACGAATCGGCAACAGTGTGCACGATTCATTCTTGGCATTTAACTATTGCAGTACAGATCTGCAGAGTGCGCAATCATTTCATGGCACTTGAATCTTGATGCACGAATTGGCAACAGTGTGCACGATTCATTCTTGGCATTTAACTCTTGCAGTACAGATCGGCAGAGTGCGCGATCATTTCATGGCATTTGAATCTTGATGTACGAATCGGCAACATTGTGCGCGATTCATTCCTGGCATTTAACTCTTGCAGTACAAATCGGCAGAGTGCGTGATCATTTCATGGCATTTGAATCTTGAAATACGAATCAGCAGCAGTGTGTGTGATTCATTCTTGGCATTTATCTCTTGTGTTTCAGATCGGCAGAGTGCGCGATCATTTCTAGGCATTGAAATCTTGATGCCTAGTTTGGTATTAAAGTACGTAATAATTTCTAGACAATTGAATTCTAAAATGCAGAACAGAGTGTGAACTTGCAATATCATTTATGAGTCTATCGCAGTTCATTCATGAAAACCCCAACCCCCTCTTGGCCATTCTTTAACTCTGTGCTATAATAGCTAGTAGAGTTTGGAGCTGCCAAGAGGTGGACATATTGGGAACAGTGCAAACCCCGAGGATCCGGTCTCCCTGACACCCAGTTTATATACCCAAAGATGCATTTGAAGTGGGGGAGACGTCAAATAGTGGTTTTGAAGTGCACAAGGCCCCATTTCTGTACAGGTCTGTTTGCCAGGGTCCCAGTAGGGGGTTAGGAAGTCCATTGTGTGAGGGCAGGCCAATACCCTTTGAAATGTAAGTGTCAGGCCCTCCACCCTCCCAGCCCAGGAAGACCCATTCAGTATGCAGATGAGTGCAGGTGTGACTGAGTATCCTGTGTTTGTGGTTGTCTGGGTGAAATGCACAAGGGAGCTGTCAACCAACCCAACTCAGACGTGGATTGGAAACAGGCTGCAAGGCACAGATGGATTTTAACTGCAGAGAAATGCTCACTTTCCAAAAGTGACATTTCTAATATAGTAACATAAAATCCAACATCACCAATAAGCAGGATTTTATATAACCATTCTGGCCATACTAAATATGACCTGGTTACCCCTTTCTGATCAGAATCTACCACTCAAACAGTATATGAGGGTAGCACTAATGCTAGCCCACCCATGAAAGGAGCAGGCCTCACAGTAGTGGAAGATGAATTTAGGAGTTTTATACTACAAGGACATATAAAACACACATGTACATGTTCTGCCTTTTCCCTGCATAGCACCCTGTTCTATAGGCTACCTAGGGCCTACCTTAGGGGTGACTTATAAGTAGAGAAAGGGGAGTTTAAGGCTTTTAAATGCCAAGTTGAATTAGCAGTGAAACTGCAAACACAGGTCTTGCAATGGCAGGCCTGAGACATGGTTAAGGGGATACTTATGTGGGATGCACAACCAGGGCTGCAGGCCCACTAGTAGCATTCAATCTACAGGCCCTAGGCATATATAGTGCACTTTACTAGGGACTCACATGTAAATCAAATATGTCAATTGGGCATGAACCAATGTCACCATGTTTAAGGGAGAGAACATATGCACTTTAGCGCTGGTTAGCAGTGGTAAAGTGTGCAGAGTCCTAAAACCAAAGAAACATTGTCATAAAAGTGGGGGGAGACAGGCAAAACCTTGGGGGATGACCACCCTAAGGCTGTCTAGTCTAACAGTTTGTGTTTGCAAAGGCTCTCGTAGAACATAGGTTATGAAACTTAGTTGGTGGATAAAGCAGTGTGATTGTAAATGTTTTTACAAAGATTGGTGAGTGGTTCGATAGTAGAGTAGCACAAATTTAGACTCCATTCTTTACACATGAATCATTGCTCAAATTATGCATTTATATTTGATATTATATTTACTGTGTGCTTTAATATTATTAACATGCATGCCTATCTTAAAGCATCAATCAAATGCAACCAATGAAAGACCAAAGCTTTATAGACACGCACCCTAATGTTAATTTAAAATGCTTTTATGTATTCACTATTCACTTTGTACACTTGCAGTTTAAGTTGTACTAGTTGAAGTAAAATGTATTTTCTTATTCATGTTTGCATTTATTATGAAAAGGCGATGGTGCACATCTAGAACCACGTATTTGAAATGCACATTAAATGTGTAGTTCAAGTCAGGCTAACTTAAATGACTAAGGCCCTCATTATGACATTGGTGATAAATCCTGCTTACTGCCATGGTGACGGCCGCCAACATACCGCCTTGGTGGCGAATATCCGTTCCGCATATTATGACACATATACACACCAATCCGACAGAATACAGCCACATACACAAATCCGCCAGCCCATAGGTCAGTGATAAAGTAGCATAACCAACACCCATGCTGTTACGCCAACAGAACAATGCCCACCACATTACAACCCACGAATCACCACGGCGGACATTCAATGGCAGTAAACCATTGGTAGTACATACCGCCGCACTCAGAATGAACACCCACATACAAAACAACTCTACATTGGCCAATACTAAAAACACACATCTGACACTCATATACCCACCACATCCACCCACCCACAGCACCATAAAACACACACCCACATAACCCACAACCCTTTACAAACAACAATTACTGCCAAGAGATTGACACAAACAGCACAGAGACAACTAGACACACACACCACATACACCCATACATCCCTCACGCACCCCACATCACACAACCCACGACATTACTCAACACACTCCCACAACACACACCACACAACACCCATGTCCCCACAAAGGCACCCCTGTTTCACTGATGAGGAGTTAAGGGTCATGGTGGAGGAAATTGTCAGGGAGGAGCCACAGCTGTTTGGAGCACAGATACAGCAAATATCCTTTGCCAGGAAGATGGAGCTATGGCGGAGAATCATGGACAGGGTGAACGGCACCCAAGAACAAGGGACGACATCAGGAAGAGGTGGAACGACCTACAGGGGAAGGTACGTTCCGTGGCAGCAAGGCACCAGCTCGCCATACAAAGGACTGGCAGTGGCCCCCCACCTCCTCCCTCATAGCCTACAGCATGGGAGGAGCAAGTCTTGGCATTACTGCATCCTGAGGGAGTTGCTGGAGTAGCCGGAGAACTGGACACTGGTGAGTCAACATTTACTACTTATCACCCCATACCTGCAAGCCATCACACCCCCTCACTCCCATCACTCCACTCCATCCCACACCCTGCACCTACACATATGACTAACCCCAATGCCTAGCCCTTCATGCTATACCAATGCATGGACAGCCCTCCCAGCCCTGAATGGACACCAATCACGAAAGCATGCACAGCATAGGGAAACTACCAATCCCACAATACATCACCATACACAAACTTCGGTTGCAGGCCAACAGCAACAATGCACTCAGTGATGACAGTAACTCTGGACTTTAGGATCTGGACCAACAACCTGGCCCATAAGGGACCACTGGACAGTCGGTCAGCCCACTCACAGTCCACCACAGAGCCTCCACCATCAGTATCCAACACCACAGCACCCACCCAGCGTACCACACCTCTGTCCCCAGGACACGTCAATCAGCAGTGTGCCCACATGTACACGGACCCCAGGCCACACCTCGCCCCCAAGACAATCAGGGACCTGGGATTAGTGGCAGTAGGCACACCATTCAGGGGACAGCGACACAGGCCAACAGGGACACTGGGAGGACCGCTGTGCGCCAGGGGGAGGACAGGCCCCGGGAACCAACTCTCCAGGAGGCACTCACCGAGATCCTGGGAACCTACCAACATTCCCAGGACACAATGGGCCAGATCCTTGACAACATGCAGGAGAAATGGCAGCTGCAGGAGGAACAGTATCAGGGGATCAGGGAGGACTTGCAGGCCATCAACACCACCTTGATCTCCATAGCAGGGGTGCTAGCATATAATATATGGCCATCCTCATGAGGGAAGCAACAGCACACCAGCGGGCCACTAGCCAGTCCATTGGCCAGCCCCCCACTTCCGCTGCAGCTAGTGGGCAAGACGCCCCATCACAGGACTCACAGGCCACCAGCACCCCTCACCCTGCAGAGGGTGAACCACCCGGCAAACGTTTCCTGCGAACCAGCCAGAAGCCAGAGACACTTGCCAAGACCTCCGCCAGGAAATGAGACTCACCTGATTGCCCCCCTTGTGTCCCACCCTGTCACTTGGTCCACTTTGGAATGCCTTTTCTCCCCTTCCTATGGCCCTTTGGACACTGCACCTGTGCTACAAACAGACTGGAACAATGCCCTGGACTTTCCTTCATCATCACCCCATTCCATTGCACTTTTCCCTCAATTTCATAGCACTACAATAAACACCCTTGAACACAACTTGACTACTAATATTTTATGTGTTGAAAATGTGCATTTATGGAGACAGTCACATCTAGTGCAAATGATCTGAACACTATGAGAGCATAGAGATAATGACTTGTAGCTGTCCTTGCTCATCACATCAGTACACAGTTGTTATCTCACCAACATCTGTAAAATGACAAGCCATAGGAGACAGTAAGTTGAGATGCAATGGAAGTTAATGCCATCATGCTACAGCCACACAGAAAACATCAATAGTCAGGGGAATAGGTAGGGGGGACTAACGCAATATATGTCCCGTCAATGGCCCCAACAATATTGGGCATATGTCCTATTGCATAGAATCCGGCCTTCACAGTGGCCAGATCTTCCACCTGGGGAAAGCTATGTAGCTGCACAGACAAAACTCTTGCCAGCACGATTGAGAACATTGGCTGTGACATTCCTGCTGCCAAGCCCACTGTCACTTGGAAAGAACCAGTTGCCAGGAAATGGAGCACTGATAGCACTTGCGCAAGGGGGGGATCCCAGTCGGATGACAGATAGCAGATATCAGGTCAGGCTCCGATTGGGCACAGCGCTCTGTGATTGTGGCCCTGTCCAGTCTATAGGTGAGAATAATGTACCTGTCCTCCAGTGTAGCCAAGTCCACAAGGAGTCGGTACACGGGGTTTGTCTCCTCTTCCTATTTATCCACAGTGGTAGGTATCTAAGGGACACAAGCGTGAGTAGATTGTCACAATTTGAACAATGGAACCCCAACTTCAGTGTACATAGTGCATTTATGTGATGTGACGCAGTTAAGGTTGATATGACCGTTGTCTGCCATCATGAAATGGCAACCGCCTGTCCTGTATGTAGGGACATGTGGAAGTGAGGTAACTCCGCCGACGTTGGGCGCCGTGGCGGAAGGCGGTCTTGCACCGCCGTGCAATTCCTCATTGGATCATAAGGGGCTCTCTGGAGTAAAGTGGCCAATGGGGATCAGCGCCGGTGGTGACGGTGTACACCGTCGCGGACGTGACCGCCATTTTCTATCTGATTCCTCACTTGTTTCTTGACCTTTAACAGGAGAACACCTATACTGGGTGTGCTGCTGTGACTTGTGTCTGGAATCTATAATGGCCCGTGTGACCGGGGAAAGGGCACCTGCCTTCACTTCGGAGGAGTTGGAGTGTTTGGTGGATGGGGTCCTACCCCAGTACAGACTGCTGTATGGGTCTCCAGACCAACAGGTGAGTACACCTTGGGCACGATGCATGTGGGAAGGATGCATGGAGATGTGTGTGCAAGCATCATGTCATCGGAGGGGGAATGTCTTGTGGTGGTATACATGGTGTGCGCCGGCCGATGTGTGTGCCAATGGGGATGGAACGGGATTGGTGGGCCATATCTGTGACAGGCTGGATTGTATGTGTAACGGTGTCCTCCTGTCTGTATTACCTCTACAGGTCAGCGCCCATCAAAAGAAGGGATTATGCGTGCCATCGCCAAGGATGTGTGGACCCTGGGCATCTATGGCAGGCAGAGCACCAACTGTCGGAAATGGTGGGAGGACCTGAGACGTCAGGCACGGAGGACCCCAGAGGCCCAGCTGGAGATGGCCTCCCAACAAGGAAGGGGTGCCCGTCGGAACCTGACGCCCCTGATGTCCCGCATACTGGCGATGGCCTACCCAGAGCTGGAGGGGCGCTTGAGGGCATCACAGCAACCACAAGGGGGTGAGTACAGTGGGTATTACTACGATAATTGGTAGGTGGCATGGGATCCGGGTGGTGGGTGTGAGTTAGTGGGTGCCCCTAATGCCAGGCCAGACATTGCAGCGTGATCCAGCTCAGGGTAATGGGTGTATGGCAAATGCAGGTAACCTAGCTTGTTAGCGTCCATGTCATTCAGGGCTCTGTGGGTCCCAGGAGGTGTGCAGTTGGTGGTGTGTGGCCCTCATCTGACTGTGGCATCTAGCCAAATCACTGGCAGTGCAATGCATAATGCTCAAGCCTGATCCCTGTGTGTGATGTATGCCAACTGTGGTGTCGGTGCAGTAATTGACCCAGTGTTTTCTTTCTCTCCCTCCCCCCCTTTTTCTTCTGTCATCCTGTCCATGTGTGCCTTAGCATCATCTGGCAGAGGAGCAGGGGCACCAGTGACAGAGCAAGCTGCATCCCACAGGATCCTGGAGGCAGAGTCCACCGATGCCGAGGGAACTAGTGGGACGGAGGGCGAGGGGAGCACCACGGCAGAGACAGGAGGCGACAACACAGACTCAGATACCTCCTCTGATGGAAGCTCCCTGGTGGTGGAAGACAACTCTGTGACCACCCCAGCTGCAGGTACAGCCACCACCCCGTACCAGCACTGCCCTCCCAGTAGCTCCTCAGCGAGTTACCCGTGCCCGCTCACCCGGGGGGGGCATCTCCTTCACCCCAGGCACCTCAGGCCCTGCCCCAATGAGCCCTGCTGCCCAGAGTGAGGAGGCTATTGACCTCCTGAGATCCATCTCTGTAGGGCAGTCAACCATTGTGAATGCCATCCAGGGGCTGGCATCCCAGGTGCAGATATGCAATACATTCCTGGAGGGCATCTACAGTGGATTGGAGGCCCAACAGAGATTGATTCAGGCTCTGGCCTCCTCTCTGATGGCAGCCATTGTCCCTGTTCCTACCGTCCCCCCTCCAACTACCACTTCCCAGTCCCAGTCTCTTCAACCCCAACACATCCCAGGCACACATACAGACGAGCATGCACACAAGACAACACACAAGAGTGGCACAGTCAAACACAGGCGCCACACTTCATCCCACAAGCACTCACGTAAACACCAGACAGTCGCAGACACAACCACATCCACTGCCTCCACTGTCTCCCCCTCCTCCTCCACCTCCCTTGCAGTCACGTCCACACTTATCTGCATGCACTGCAGCAACATCCACAACCACCATCACCACACCAAGCAGCACACACCTCACTAGCAGACACCTCCACAACATCCAATGCATGCGTCCCCTGTGTCCTCTCCCACCCTGTCTGCCCCCTCTCCTAAAGGACACAAACGCAAGCACGCAGACACCCCACAGCCATCCACCACACATCAGCACACTGGCCATGCACCTGCACCCAAGTCCAGCAGACATACACCTCCAACAACCACTCCCTCAACCTCCACTCCCATCCCTCCTCCCTCATCCCACCCCACCGTCCCTAAGAAGCTTTTCCTTGCCCAACTTGACCTCTTCCCTCCCCCTCCCCCCGTCCTGCCCATAACAGCAGGGTCCCAATGACCCAGCCCAGCACCTCAGCCAAACAGTCCACACGGACACTGGTGGCACCACCTAGACGTGGTGGCCAGTCAGTGAAGGATCCCACTCCACCAGCCAGGAAGGTTAAGGATCCCACACCTCCTGCCATGAAGGGGAAGGAGCCCACACATCCTGCCATGAAGGGGAAGAAGCCCTCAACCCCTGCCAGGAAGGGTAAGGATCCAACGCCTCCTGCCATGAAGGAGAAGAAGCCTTCAACTACAGTGGAGGCTGTCAGGGTGACACCACCACCACCAGTGGTCACGGGGCCCACACCGCCAGCTGAGGAAGTGCAGCCCTCACCTCCAGCAGAGGCTGCCCAGGAGGCACCTTCACCTGCTGAGACAGTGCAGCCCTCACCTCCAGCAGAGGCTGCCCATGAGGCACCTTCACCTGCTGAGACAGTACAGCCCTCACCTCCAGATGACATATTGCAGCCATCACCACCAGCGGAAGCCATATAGGCCACTCCAGAGACTGTGACCTTGCACCCCCCCAGCACAGAGAAATGGGCATGAAGCCCCCTCCAGAACCTGTGGGATAGTCACCCACTCCAGAGACTGTGGCCTTGCACTCCCAGCAGAGGGAAATGGGCATAGAGCCCCCTCCAGAACCAGTGGGCTAGTTCCTGCATTCGGCTGAGGTGCCCCCCACCCCTCATCCCCTTGAGGTGCCTGCCCACTTGCAAACTGATTCCCCTGCAAAGTTCTATCCGGATGAAGTCAGGATTCGAGTTGGGCCTTGGACTGTGCTCTGTGGCCATTTGGGCCCTTAGTACTTTGGACTGGGCATTGGCCATTTGTGTATATTTGTACATACCTGTTTTTCGTACAATTGGTTCTTTTGGTAGCTGTTTACAATCAATACATTCTTATTACTGCATTCTTGATTTCCTTGCATTGTTCTGCCGTGTATTGTAAGGTATTGTTTTTCGTCTGTAGATGGTTGTGTGTATGGTGTGTGTGTCGGCTGTGTGTCATGTGTGTGTGTGTCACTCTCGTTTTACTCCCTCCCTCCCTTGTGTGCTAGTCGGCTGTAGTCACCGTTGTCGTCCTCGTCGGTGTTGGTATTCTAGGTGGAGCATGATGTAGATGAGCATCAGGAAGACTTGCAGTTCCGGTTCCATGGCAGCGTTGTTCTTCCCTGAGTCTCCGATGATGAGTGTTTGCTCTTTTGTGATGTGTTTCCACCAGGCTTTTGATGGCGTTGGTACCGCCCCAGAAATCCTGGCAGATTGCAGGGTCAAAATATGGTGGGCGGTACTTTGTCTTCCTCCTGGGTGTTGTCGGCTACTGCCTTGGGCAGTTGTGTTAACTCCCTGGCGGTTGGTGTGGTACATTGGCTGTCTATGGGAGTTATCTCCGCCATGGTCATAATTTGACAGTAATTACCGCCAGCCTGTTGGCGGTATTACCGCCTCTATATCACTCACCGCCAGGGTCACAATGAGGGCCTAAAGGCGTTAATTCTGAAGTGCATTCTTTGTTTGATTAGCAAATTATTTCTTTGTAGGTGAGTTCCAAGGCTTTGGTAGTTAGAGGAGTGTAGCTTGTATGTTAGTTTTAATGATAGTAAGGCCAAGGAAGAAACAATATTGGCATGAGACGTGAAGATTTAATGAGCAGTTGAAGTCTCATATTCATTGTGTATCTCGAACGTGCAATGCGAAACCTGGATGATGTTACAATTTATGAAACAGACTCGAAGATCATTGGTCCCTGGAAGGGAGGAAAAGATAACATTCATGTTGAAGGTTCTGTTTGTTTTAATTAATGTTTACACTGTTAGAAGTTAAGGCAGATTCTCATAGACTTTGAGGGGTACATACGGCTCTGCTTCCTTTATTCTTGCAAGTATGCTAAACACTTATTCCTATTTGGAAGACTTCTACTGAAGTCTTCACTTTGCTGACACCTTCCCGCATTCCCAAATTGCCTTAAACCTTTTTTATAACCATTATTAAGATTTACTTCCAAACCATCTTCCTTCCAAATTGGCAAGTGTTGGTGTACCGTGTGCGGTTGTATAGAGCGCGGCAAATACCGTGCCCCAGGTATTACAGTTATCTACTGTAGGGACCCTCCCAAATGGCAAGCACATCGTTAGAATTCTATGTTTATCCTGAGGTCCCGTATGGGGAAATACTGCTTCCAGCGCAAGTATTTTTTGTGCTAACCAAAACGGAGTTTCCTCTCGTTTGGCGGGTACTTTACCCATGATCGAATGTACAGTGGCAGGGTTTATACCTGGCGTTACTGCATGTGGTTGTGCTGGAGCAGCACGTGCTGGGTTTGTACTTAATGTTTGCATCACAAACTGTATTAATCATCTATATGTCGCTGTTAGCTCAGTATGTAAGCGACGAACCTCAGCTACTGCTAAAGTCGCTACTGCAGTGTGTGGTGTATAGGTGGCCAATAAAGGCCATGTAGGACCATCATTACTTAGAGGACCTAACCTTACTGGTAATATTGTGTGGGGTAGGGCGCCATCAAGCCAATTATTATGTTCTTGATAAGATAAAGGTATTTCTAAATATGCATATGCCCTGTATTGTCCAGGGACGTTTGCAAGTATATAGTGATGAAATGTGTTTGTGTTCCCATCAAATGCTGGAAATGTGACCCAAGAATAGAAAAGTTCTGTTCTATAAGCTGGATGGGCATCCAACACAAATGTGACTGGACCCCCCTGGGCCGTTAGTCCATTTGCTAATAAATGTGCAGTCAGAGGTTGTCTCATATTGACTGCTATTGCTACCTGCTGCGGATTCGCAATGCTAGATAGAAAATATGTTCACAGAAGGCACACCAAATATGTTTTTTCCTTTTAGAATTCAAGCTCGAACAACCTCCAGGTAGGATAACCTATGGAGCTGGGGCGGAAATCCTCAGTACCACGGACGTCTCCATATACATTACTGGGGTATCATTGTATATAATGAGACAGAGATACTCAGGAGGACCCGAAAATTAGAGCCTGACCAAACGTTGGTGGCGCCATGTCGCGTAGGCTCTCATTATTCTAATGAGACTACTGGGTTTTGAGCGGCAGAATCGCCTGTGGCGTGGGTGACTGAGTCTGACCCACTGCAGGTGATGCCTGTCACTCCAATCCGGGTTTTGCCTCGGCCAACTAGCAGTGCCTCATCCCTACCCAAGGGCAGGGATAACTGGGCAGCCAAGCGCATGACATAATTGGTTTCTCAGCGAAACCGTGGTCACTCAGGTCTCATCCGTTCCTCTCAGTTACCTTAGTCTCATATATAAAATGACAAACAGAGGTAGTATATGTTTTAATAATGATTTTAATAAAACGACTGCATCTAAGATAGCAAAGCATGAGCTGCAATAACCAGGACGACACAACATGACAGTATTAAAATTGTGACTAGGAAAGTGAAGCATAAAAATAACGCTATCATATTGTCACTATGGTCAATAGACTAACTCCTACCTAGGCTATGATAGAGCACAGCGTGTTAAGCTCTAATTCTGCGCTTCAGGTTCCCCTGGGAAGACATTATTCCCCTACCTGAGCAAAAGCCTGTAGTGTGCGTTAGCATCTGTAGCGAAGCATTCGGCAATCAGCATACAGTCATGGTTCTCTGGCTGGAATCTCCCTCTAACGTGTAAGGGACAGGGAAGTGTTTTTATAACAACACAGCTGATGTTCTGAGAAAATGTCCCTAGGTAAGAATGTGTGTTTTCTACGAATGTTGGAGACTAAACTTACACCACGTTCACCGGCAATGTACCATGCTGTAGCCTTGGAAAAAGCACAGAGTGAGCAAGAATGTCTTGTTTGAGAACAGAGTGCTGGCCTAGGCAAAAACAGTTAGATAAACAGAAAATAAAACAAGACCATAAAAGTTTCTTTTGTAACAATAATAAAATAGAGCAAAATAAAATATATCTAGGTTAGAGTGCACAGCGGCTTGGCCTAGTGTGTTAAAATAACGTGCATGGAGCTATAGCTAACATGGCTACTCAACACTTTGTATCATCGTCTGATGCATGGGGTAGCTTGACTTGCTTTCCAGTGATGACAAAAACAGCTGCAGCACTGCAGACATAGTGTGCGTGTGACATATTGTGGCATTGTATCCATTTTCCATTTTGGGTTGGGGATTGTGGCTATTATTGCTGTCATTGCAATGTGTTTGAATGTGGTGCAAGCATCCAGTTGGTGTGGCATGTGCTATGGTTTTCCATGCAGGTGTTCCACTGTGAAGTGGGACTGTGACTTTTTGATGTATAGGGAGTGATGCATTGTAGGAGTTGTGGTGCTTGGCATTGTGATTGGTATCCATGCATTAGGGAGGGACTGTGTGGGGATAGTGGCAGTGGGGTGGTGTGGCATGCAGGGGAAGGGTGTTGGGTGACAGGGGGTGCAGAAGTGTGAGATGGGATGGATTAGGGAGTGATGGGAGGTGGGGACGCATGCTGTCCAGGAGTGGTTGGTGCCTGGGGAGTGTTGTTGGCTTACCAGAGTCGAGTCTTCCGATGATTACAGTCAGTCCCTCACGAAGCATGATGTCCACGACCTTGGGGGCCCACCACCGGTCTTGTTAATGGCAATCTGGTACCTGGATGCCATGGAATGCACTATCCCTGTAGGTTGTTCAACCTCTTCCTGATGTCCTCCCTTGTGCATGGATGGGCCCACTGAATTGACCTTGTCAACGATCCTCCACCATAACTCAATTTTCCTCGCTATGGAGGTTTGCTGGACCTGAGCTCCAAATAGTTGTGGCTCTACTCTGACGATTTCATATACCATGACCCTCAACTCATCATCTGTGAAACGTGGGTGCTTCTGATGGGACATGGTGGTTGTGTTGTGGATAGGGGTGTATGTTGTGTGTGTAGGGTGCTTGGTGGGGTTGGGGTGTTTGATGTGTGTGCTGATGGTATCGGGTGTATCTGGTGTGTGTGTGCAGTGGCGATGTGTGTATTGTGTTGCTGGTGCAGTTGTGTGGTGTGTGATGGTTGGGAAGTGTGTTGGTGCCTATGGTATCAATGTGCAGTGTCCTCCGTTGATGTGCTCCTCGATGTCTCCGTTGGTAGTTGTCGTTGCAAAGGATTGTGGGGCTGTGTGAGGGGATGGTATAGAGTGCAGTGTGCAGGTGTGTGTCAGGTGTGGGGTATTCAGACTGTCCAATGTGGCGTCAGGTTCTGGTGGAGGTGATTTTTTGACTGTGGCGATTTCACACCACCAATGGTTTTCCACTGTGCTGACCGTCGTGCTGATTTGTGGGTCGTAATATGGAGGGAGGGGTGTTGTTGGCGTGGCGGTGCTGGTAGTGGGACCATCTCTTTCCCGCCCTCGGTTTGCCTGGCAGTTTGGGATCTGTGGCTGTATTTGGGCAGTCTTCAGTTTGTGACTCGTAATACGATGATCACTGTACCGCCATCACAGGCGGTCTTTTGGCGGCCGCCAGTTTCCAACCTTGTAATGAGGGCGTCTGTGACTTTGTATAATTCTGTAATGTGATTTGTCAGTTTATTGCTACATTTGCTCACCCTATGTGGACACTGTGATTTCCATTGACTTTTATGGTAAAAATGTCTATATAAAGTAGATCTTTTGGAGGTGAGCCGTTCTTGTGTTCTGACTCCCTGACCTAGGCGACTGAACCCTTGTTGATTTGTCTTGCACTTTGGATTTAAAACATTCTTCCCTTGACTTTGTGCCATTCTATTGCTGTATTTGACTGAGCCTTATGCTAATTCTCTATGCAGTCTGAAGGATTAAAATTTTGCCTTCTGTCATGCTTCGGTCATCCTGGAAATTATTTTAAAAAAACCTTCATGGTTTACACATTGTTCTTGACTTGAGCACGTTTATTTACTATAATTTAATCTGTTTCATTTTATATCAGGATACCATTTAGGGACACATTGCCTCATCTAGTATTGAGGTTAAAACAATGTCTAGCAACACAAAAGGATGATGGACGGAGTGCTGACAATGCAAACACTCACCCCCAGTCACAGATCTGGGTTTAATCCATCGTTCTTTTGCTCACCATGCCACCCCAGTTTGGACCCAGCCATATGCAATCAATATTAAAACAATGTCCCCAATCCTGCATTGGTGCTATATCTCTATCTAATCGTATTATCTAAGATTGTGTCAACAATGTTTTATATGAGATGATTAAACTATAGTTGGCTGCCAGCTGTTATGTGTTATGGTGTTAGTATCAGGGTGGGCCATAAGGGTAATATAGGAATTTACTTTGCTAGATAATAGCCAGACTAACCTAAGGTCAGGCCTTCTGAGCTTACCTTGATATAGTAAGTAGGGTGCTGGTTGGGTCATTCCATATCTGTGGGTTGTAAAATGTAGCTTGAACTTGAAGGTACGATTATCTTTCTGGATTCAGGGATGATGTAGTTTATCTTCGAAATAACCATATATTCAACTGTTTTCTGAAGATTATGGCCCTCATTACAACCCTGGCGGTAAGTGCCGCCTACCGCCATGCTGACTGCCGCCAACATACCGTGACCGCTGCGGTATACTGCTACGGGTATTATTTCCCACACATAGAAATCCGCCACTATACAGGCACCCAAACAAGTCCGCCGGGCCAAAGGTCAGTGATAAACTGGCAGTAGCAAAACCCACACCGTTATGCCAAAAGAAATACGCCCACAGCATCATGACCCAAGAATCACAACGGCAGTCATTCAACCGCGGTAAACCATCGGCGGTACACACCGCTGCGCTCAAAATACACACAACCTAACAAAACACCACCACATTGGGCAATTCAGAATTCACACACCTGACACACATACACACACCACACCCACACACCCACACCAATATAAAACACACACACTGCCCACAACCCTTTACGACCCAAAGATTTTGACAACTGAGTTAGAGACAAGCCAGGAGTACCCACTGAATCGGAGCCACAGAACACCATCACCCATAAACCATCCACGCACCTCACAGAACACACCCCAACACATTACCCCACACACCCTCACACATACCACTCACACTACACCCATGGCATCACAAAGACACCCCAGGTTCTCAGAGGAGGAGCTAAGGGTCATGGTGGAGGAAATCATCTGTGTAGAGCCACAGCTATTCGGATCACAGGTGCAGCAGACGTCCATTGTTAGGAAGATAGAGCTATGGCAGAGAGTCGTGGCCAGGGTCAACGCCTTGGGACAGCACCCCAGAACAAGGGATGGCATCAGGAAGAGGTGGAACTACCAACGGGGGAAGGTGCGTTCTGTGGTAACAAGACACCAGATAGCTGTACAGAGGACTGGCGGTGGACCCCCACCTCTTCCCCCACAACTAACAACATGGGAGGAGCAAGTCTTGGCGATCATGCATCCTGAGGGTTGGGCAGGAGTAGCAGGAGGACTGGACTCTGGTAAGTCAAATCTTTACTACTTTATCCCCCACCCTACCTGCATGCCATCACAAACAACCCCTACCCTTACCCCATCACACCACCACCTCACATATACCCCACCATCACAACCCACCCATCCCAATACCAAGCCCTGCATGCAACACCAATGCATGGACCCCATCACAGACCTGCATGGACACCCATCACCAAAGCATGCATACTAGTGACAATCACTTAGCCAAACCAAGCACAACTCACACAAGCCAAAGCTGCCTTGCTAATAACAACCATAGAGGGAAACATATTCATGCACAAGATGGCACACGCAGATAAAATAACACTGCATTTACATCCCCACAGGACCCCCACTCAACATCACCGGAGAGGAGGTGCCAGTCACATCCAGTCCCTCCCCTGAAGAGGCCCACAGTGTTGACAGCAGCTCTGCACGCCTGGATCACGATGATCAACCTGGCCCAACAGGGACCTCTGGACAGTCGGTTACCCAGCCACAGTCCCAACCCACCACAGAGCCCCCCCTCAGGAAACATCAATACGGCACTCACCTAGCGGGCCCATCCCTCTGTCCCCAGGACACATCAATCAGTAGTGTGTCCACCTCTACAGGGACCCCAGGCAACCCCTCAAACACAGGTCGATCAGGGACCTTTGGTCAGTGGCAGTGGGCACACGGTTCAGGGGACAGAGGCACAGGACAACAGGGAAGCTGGGAGGACTGCTGTGCGACAGGGGGAGGACAGGCCCAGGGAACCGACTCTCCATGCGACACTCACCAATATCCTGGGAGCATACCACCATTCCCAGGAGACCATTGGCCAGATACTGGCCAAGCTGCAGGAGACCCAGCGGCTGCAGGAGGGACAGTACCTGGGGATCAGGGAGGACCTGAGGGACATCCACACCACCCTGGTCACCATTGCAGGGGTGCTGGCAGACATGGCCAACACCATGAGGGAGGCAGTGGCACACCAAAGGGCCCCTGACACTAGCCAAACCGAAGAACAGCTCTCCACCTCTTCCGGCGCTAGTGGACTTGAGGCCCCGCCACAGGAACAACAGGCCATCAGCACCACACCAACTGCAGAAGGAGAACCACCCTGCAAACAGTCCCTCTGATCCAGGCAGAAGCCAGAGAAAATTGCCAAGACCCCCTCCAGGAAATAAGACTCTCCTGATTGTCACCCTCTGTCACCCTGTCCACCATGAACTGACATTGCTCCACTTCCTATGCCCCCTTGGACAATGCACCTGGGATACAAATAGAATGGACTCTGCCCTGGATGTTCCTCCATCAGCAAACCAGCCCATTTCAATACCCCATACACTTATTAGCACATAAATAAACACACTTGGAACAAATTCAATTATTGAGTCTGTGAATTCTTTGACAAATGTATTAGTTTCACAAACTAAACTAAGTATGACCTGCAGTGGGCAGCAGTAAACACACCAGGAGCCAGAGTGGGGCACAGAGATCTGAAAATAGAGATGCCAAAGGGTACAGTAAGTGGCCATAGAAATAGGGAAATAAGGCTGCTATGTACAATGTCAAACACAAAACTGCAATGGAAGGTGAAGTTACAGTGCCTTACCTGTGTGTCACTGGAAGTACTGTTGAATCAGTGTACATCTGTTGTCCACATCTTCTTCCTCTTCCTCCTCTTCGTCACTGATCACAGGCTCCACCGCTGCCACATGACCATCCCCAGGCTCATCCTCCTGCAGAAAAGGCACCGGGCTTCTCAAGGCCAGGCTGTGCAACATGCAACATGCAACGATGATTTGGCACACCTTCATGGGTGAGTAGTACAGGGATCGACCTGTCAGATGGAGGCACCGGAATCTGGCCTTCAGGAGGCCAAAGGTTCTCTCAATGATCCTCCTTGTTCGCCCATGTGCCTCATTGTAACATTCCTCTGCCCTTGTCCTGGCATTCCTTACTGGGGTCAGTAGCCATGAGAGGTTGGGGTAACCAGAGTCACCTGCAAATTTTTGAGGGATACCTGTTAGCCACACACCCTTAGGGCCAAACCCACACCCATATACCTACATCAATTGGGTGGGCACCATGGGCTCACCTACTAGCCGCACCCTGTGCCTCTGGAGTTAAGACATCACATATGGAATGCTGCTATTCCTCACGATAAAGGCATCATGCACAGAGACAGGATACTTGCCATGAACATGGGAATTTACTAGTCTGACAAACACACCATCTGCACATTTGGAGAGTGAAAGCTTTTCCTATTTCTGAACACTTGTTCATTTCTTCCGGGGGGGGGGGGGAGGGAACAAATGCATTATGTGTACCATCAATGGCACCAATGATGTTGGGGATATGTTCCAGTGCATAAAAGACATCCTTCAAAGTGGCCAAATCCTCCACCAGGGGGAATACGATGTAGCTGCGCATGTGTTTCATCAGGGCAGACAACACTCTTGTCAGCACGTTTGAGAACATTGGCTGAGACATCCCTGATGCCATGGCCACTGTCGCTTGGTAGGAACCACTTGCCAGGAAATGGAGCACTGACAGGACCTGCACCAGAGGGGGGATACCTGTGGGCTGGCGGATAGCTGAAATCAGGTCTGGCTCCAATTGGGCACACAGTTCTTGGATTGTGGCCCTATCAAGTCTGTAGGTCAGGATAATGTGCCTGCCCTCCATTGTCGCCAGGTCCACCAGGGGTCTGTACACGGGGGATGTTTCCATCTCCTATTCATCCTCAGCGGTTGAACTCTAGGGTGATAAACGATGAGCAGAGGGTCATATTCACACATATGTCAATATTAATATAAATATTTTTCATTTACAGAAACAGTATGTGAACTCAAGAGTTATTTGATGTGCCAATGTCTGCTGTGACGCAGTTAGGTGCCAGGGCATGTGCCCCCCTGAAATGGCAGCTGCCTGACCTGTGAGGAGGGACAAGTGGAAATGAGGTAATTCCGCTGGTGTTGTGCGCTGTTGCGGTCGGCGGTCGATGACCGGTGCGCAACATCACATTGGTTATCATTGGGGCCTATCGGTTCCAGGAGCCAATGGCGATGTACGCCGGTGGTGAAGGTACACACTGCCGCGGACGTGACCACCATTTTCTATCTGTTCACTCACTTGCTACCTGACCTTCAACAGGAGAGGACCTACACTGCAAGTGCTGCTGTGACCTGTGTCTGGAAGCGACAATGGCTCGAGTGTCTGGTGAAAGGGCCCGCCTTCACTTCGGAGAGTTGGAGAGACTAGTGGATGGGGTCCTACCCCAGTACACTTTACTCTTTTGTCCTCCAGACAAACAGGTGAATACACTATGAGCATGATGCGTGGCCCATTAATGTATGGATTGCTGTGTGTGTAAGCCCCGTGTGGGGGGGGTTTGAGGGGTCCTGCTGCATGTATGGTGGGGAATGTATGTGCTTAAAGGGATGGGAGGGATATGGTGGGTCATGAGTATGACTGTCCGGACGGTATGACTAATCCCTTTTCTGCTGTATTTTTTCTGCAAGTCAGCGCCCATCAGAAAAAGGGTTTTTGGCGTGCCATCACCAAGGAGGTGCGGACCCTGGGGGTCTTTGACAGGCGGAGCACCCACTGCCGCAAACGGTGGGAGGACCTGCGCCGCTGGGCAAGGGAAGACGGCGGATGCCCAGCTGGGGCTGGCCTCCCAAGGAGGAAGGGGTACCCATCGTATTCTGACCCCCCTGATGTTCTGCATCCTGACAGTGGCCTATCCAGAGTTGGATGGGCACTTGAAGGCATCACAGCAGCCACAAGGGGGTGAGTACAGAATCATGACTTTGCGTGCGTTAAGGTTTTACCTGGGTGGGAGATGTGGGCTGTGGGTGCCCCTAGGCCAGGGCGAACATGGCAGGGTATGTTCAATGATGGGCAAGATCAGATGCACTCAAACCCCAATAGTATTAGTGGGCATCTACTACTGGGCAGTGCCCTGTGGGTTTCAGGTGTGCAGCTAATGGCGTTAGGCATTGTACCCCATGGCCTGGTGACTAGCATTGTAACTGGTAGTGCATGGCCTACTACAAAGGGCTGTTCCCTGTGTGTTGTGTACGCCTACGGTAGTGTTGTTGCTGGCATGGACCAAGTGTATCCTCTGTCTCGCCCCCCCTTTTTGTTTTGTCACCCTGTCCTTCTGTGCATTAGCATCATCTGGTGGAGGAGCAGAGGCACCGGCGACAGAGGGAGCTGCATCCCACATGGGCCTGGAGGCCGAATCCACAGACGGTGAGGGCACCAGTGGGGCGGAGGGCGAGGGGAGCACCACGATGGAGACAGGAGGGGACGCTACTGACAGCTGGATGGAAGCTCCCTGGCGGTGGCGGACACCTCTGTGCCCACCCCAACAACAGGTACAGCCGCCACTCCCCGTACCAGCACCGCCCTCCCAGCAGCCCCTCAGCGTGTTTCCCGTGCCCGCTCACCCAGGAGGATGGGCATCTGCTTCGTCCCAGGCACCTCAGGCCCTGCCCCAGTCAGCCCTGCTGCCCTCAGTGATGAGGCTATTGACCTCCTGAGATCCCTCTCTGTTGGGCAGTCAACCATACTGAATGCCATCCAGGGTGTAGCAGGGCATTTGCAACAAACAAATGCATACCTGGAGGGCATTTACTCTGGCGTAGCGGCCCAACAGAGAGCATTCCAGGCTCTGGCCTCCGCACTGGTGGCAGCCATTCTCCCTGTCTCCAGCCTCCCCCCTCCAACTTCCTCTACCCAGCCCCAATCCCCTCAACCCCAGCCTATCCCAAGTACACCTTCAGTCCAGCAATCACCAAAATCAACACACAGAAGTGGCTGAGGCAAACACAAGCACCACACTTCATCTCACAGACACTCACACAAGCACTGTCTCCATGCAGACACACCAACATCCACTGTGTCCCCTCCTCCTCGTCGTCCAGCCCCCTCCAAGTAGCGTCTCCACTCACACCTACATTCACTACATTCTCATCCACTACCTCCATTGCCAGCACGCCTATCACTACATGCCCCTCACTGGCAGTCACCACCCCCACATCCATGCACACGTCCCCTGTGTCCTCTCCCACTGTGCCTGTGACCCCTCCTCCCAAAGGACACAAACGAAAGCACACACACACCCAACAGCATCCAGCCCATGCACCTGCACCCAAACACAGCAGACTGACACCTCCTACAACCACTCCCTCTTCCTCCACTTCCAAACCTTCACCCTCTTCCCGCCCCAGTGTCCCTCAGAAGCTTTTCCCTGCCACCATTGACCTATTCCCTCCCCCTCCCCCCATCCTTCACCTCGGGCTAGGGTGGCCAGAACCCAGCCCAGCACCTCAGCCAACCAGTCCACAGCCACTGTGGTTTCTGCAGCTGTGAGATGCTCCACTGAGGCACCCGTCAGCCCAGCCAATGTGCCAGCAACACCTGCCGGGGCCAAGAAGGGTCCGCCACCTGGCAAGGGCAAGAAGGGGACAGCAGCCAGCAAGGGGAAGGAGGCACAACCAGCCAGCAAGGGCAAATCAAAGACTCCAGCTGGCACAAGCAAGGAGGCACCACTATCTGCCAAGGGCAGGAAGGGGCACAGAACACCAGCCATGGTACTTCAGTCGTCCGAGGCTGCAGGTGAAGGCCTGGAGGCTACCACCACAACTGCCAGCACCGTCACGGCGGCCAGCACTACCACCTGCACCGCGGCCAGCACAGCCACCTGCTCCGCGGCCAGCAGCACCACTGCCAGCAGCAGCAATTTACAGGCATAGGACATCAGAGCAAACCAAGGATTCAGTGCTCCAAATGCAGGACTATTGAACATTATGGTTTTGGATAATGAAGACGCTCATTCTGGACCCCTCTCCTTTTACCCTATAAGATAGCTCAGTCGGCCAGTGTGCCACTGCGGAGTTATGTGTAACCTGCAGCAATACAATAGCTAAATTAATTACAGTTCTTGCCAACCAGATGTACGTGTAACCCAAGCAACAAGTACCAATCACAAGAGTTATATCATTGCAGTAGGCCTGCTAGCCTTTAAAATATGTAATGCACTATGGGGGTCAAAATACCGCGTAGGTCATTCTGACTTTCCTGCTGGGCTGGCGGGCGACCGCCAAAAGGCCGCCCGCCCGCCCAGCGGGAAAGCACCAGCAACGAGGAAGCCGTCTCCGAATGGAGCCGGCGGAGTTGCTGGTGTGCGACGGGTGCAGTTGCACCCGTCGCGATTTTCAGTGTCTGCTAGGCAGACACTGAAAATCAATGTGGGGCCCTGTTAGGGGGCCCCTGCAGTGCCCATGCCTTTGGCATGGGCACTGCAGGGGCCCCCAGGGGCCCCACGACACCCGTTCCCGCCAGCCTGGTTCTGGCGGTGAAAACCACCAGAACCAGGCTGGCGGGAAGGGGGTCGGAATACCCATGGCGACGATGCTTGCAGCGCCGCCATGGAGGATGCACAGGGGCAGGGGAAAACCGTCGGGAAACCACCGGTTTCCCTTTTCTGACCGCGGCTTTACCGCCGCGGTCAGAATTGCCCTTGATGCACCGCCAGCCTGTTGGCGGTGCATCCTCCAACCCCGGCCCTGGCGGTCCATGACCGCCAGGGTCGGAATGACCCCCTATGCCCTCTATGGGCTAAATATATGGTTACACTGCACTACTTTCTGCCATTCTCTTTTCATGAGTTCCTGCCCCCTCGGGTAACCACATAGTTATATGGCCATGTTTCTTATAAGTGCTATTTTTATTGTGGTGTCCTCTAGGGGCTGTTCTGAGAATTACAGTCAACATACTACAATATTCGCAGGTACAAAAACTCGCCCCATAATGCTTTGCAGGGCAACACTTTTACAAAATATTTTTGCTCATAACTCAGCCTGTGATGGCACTAGGACAATGGGACCACCTTCAAAACGTTCTCCACAATATGCTCTTTCTGTCTACATCATCTCTTGGTCCCCACACTAGGTTAGTGGGGACCCCAAAATAATAACCCCTCCCAACATGTAGTGTTGCTTCAAGTGCTCTCATGGCTGTAACAATTGTTTTATAGCAGGGAGTAGCTTGTGTTGTTTTGTAATTTTATTGCCCTATACCTGCTAGCCTTAAAATGTGTAATATGCTGTGCTCTCTAGGGGTGAAATATATGGTTACACTGCATTGCCTTCTGCTGTTGTCTTTTCATGTAGTTATACTCTCGAGGGGCTAACTATATGGTCACATAATCATGTTTCTTATAAATGCTATTTACATTGTCGTGTACTCCATGGGCTGTTCTGAGCATTACAGTCTAATGCCATAAGTTTATTTCTGATAAAGGTTTTTATTAGGGGTTACATAATAATTGTATACGTTTTATTAATCTCTCCTTATTGCAATTATGACCATGATTCAGGCCAACTTAATATCCTTATTACACTATGACTATTTGAACATTAACATAATGAAATCGTAATTGTCTGTTTGCCTTTTCTTTCTAGGTACCAACTGCTCTTTGATAGAGACCATGATTAGATGTTTTTCAAATTTGTGTTACCAAATTGTTTTGCATGAAGCCCAACATGCTGATGCTAATTTGAGGATAGTTGAGGATTCACCAACATTGGGTGCAAATAGACAAATGACTGGATCTTTTGAATAACGTATTAATGCTACTCTGCTAAAGTTAATTCATGTTGACGTTGTGCTTTGTTCTAATGTTCATGATCTTTGCTCTGCTTAAGTCATACTCAAGTTGCCACATTGTGACATTGTTAATGTGTTTTCTGGTATTAAGACTAATAAACTTGCTAGTAGAGTGTAACTAATAGGGAATAAATCTTACTAAATCGAGTGTGGTTATTCATGACTGAAAGGTCATGTTGTGTTTAAATTCTTATTAATGCAATTAACTAATTTGGTTGATTTGTTATTGTAAATATTGATGAGGTTATTGATCTATTGATTGAAATGCGGAATAGATATCTCGTCTTGAGGTGTCCCCAATCAGGGTCAAAAGGTTCATCAGCCTAAAACGAGTCCCCATGCAAGTAAAGTACCTAGGTCGGGACGCGTTATCACAACCACTCCAGTGAAAAAGTTGTTTTATAGTGGTCCCTTCATGCAAAAGTAGTTTTTCTAATGGTCCATTGATGCAAATATTATTTTTGCTCAAACAGATCAGTGTGAATGTAATTTCTTCTGTGATGGTTAGTAAGTGAACATGTTGTCTTTTCACTCCTGTTCTTACCTCCAGGTTAACGTCTTGCACAGTAAAGACAGCAGGGTAAAGACTGCAGTGTAAAGACTGCATAGTTTGCTGTTTAGCCACACTAGGCAGCAACGGATCTATTAAACCGAATTGAATTGTTGCTTAAAAAATGTGTTAAAATCTGTCATAAAGTAGACGAGAATAAAAAACCTGGGGAATATATATTGTTAGTCCAAATAAAACTGAAGGATTTTATGAAGCACAAAAATGCTTTGCACTGCTATACAGGATAGTGATGACTTGGCAACAGGCTCACAGGTAGCACAACGCACAGGCAGCACTTGTTGCTAACTTTTCTCCATTTGATAAGGGCGTCGAATGTCTTAGATGGCTGCTGAGTAACCACTAGTGATCATCGATGAGTTCTTTCTCGTACTCTGTTTGCAGTAGGCATTTCAACGCTCTTCCACATTTTGCATAATTCACATTAAAAGTATGTAACCTATTACAGATTATCAACAGCATCCTTGATTTACAATGAAGTCATTGAAATGAGAGATCTGCATGCGAATGCCCTTCTGAGGGGCCCCTTGTGCGTGTGTGGTGCTGTTCATACCTCACATAGGGGCATATTTATACTCTGTTTGCACTGAAATAGCATAATTTTTCTGACGCTATTTCAGCACAAACTTAACTCCATATTTATATTTTGATGCTAGACCCTTCTAGCGTCAAAATATTGGAGTTAAAGTCACTGTTTGCCTGTGGAAAACTACCTTGCGTCAATGAGATGCAAGGCTGGCGTTCCCAGGCAAAAAATGACTCCAAGGCCCTTGCGCCTTATTTATCCTTTCATGCAAAAATTGTGCACGGGAGGGAGGCGGGCCTAAATAATGGCGTTAAGCTGACCCTGGTGTTAGGGGTCCAGTGGACTCATTTCCATGGTGGAACACCATGATATGAGTCCACAGGTGCCTTCCCCAGGCCCTAGGGTCACCCCCACCCACACCAGAGGAACCGTGGAGGATGGGGGACCCCATCGCAGGTAGGTACAGGTAAGTAAAGGTAAGTATTTACCTTTTATTTAAAAAATGCCATAGGAAGCCCAGATATAGGCCCCCATACATGGCACAGGGTGTAATGGCCATGCCCAGGAGACCCTTGTCCCCTATGCTGGCCACTGGGGTGGTGGGCGTGACTCCTGCCTTTTCTAAGGCAGGAGTCATGTGGCATGGTAGGTTTAGTGCCATAAAATGACAATAATCTGGTTAGAGTCATCTTTTTTATTCTAACCAGCCTAGCGTAATTTTTTGTGTGCGAAACACCCATTTCCCATACTGCCATCCCCACCTGGCTAACATAAAAAAAATTGACGCTAGCCCACCCTTTGTGCCGGATTGAGCCATTCCATTGCTATGGCGCCTGGCTGGCGTCCTGGAATGGTGCAAGCCGGTGCTATACTTTTTTATGCAAACCGGCGTCAGGGCCATAGATTGTGGCATCTTAGAACACCAGCCTTTTCACTCTCCACTTTATAGCATGCATATGGGACAAGACTGACCCTCCCATCAACAGGAAACTCACTACTTCCTTTTCCAGTGCCCTCAAAATGATGCTTGCGCTGGACTAAGGAGCTGCTGGCAACCCACGCGAAGACCATTACTTGAGAAGGTTGCAGCGCTGCCTGGCATGCATTCTCATGCAGCAACTCAGGTGAAGAAGGACAGCGAACAGGAAGAGAATGTATAGGTGAGGGACAGCAGTTAAATATTACACTGACTGGAAGTGAATACAGAAATTCACACTCAACTAGGACATAATGAACGACTAACTACTTCTCATCACTCCCCATGTCTCCTCATATCTCCCCCAAGAAAATTACATACAACTTCAGAGAAAAATGTCCTGTGCGTACTTTAATACTATGCAACTTGATCCCTATAAATGCTCAATAGAGATGAAATTGTCATTTCAGAACCATCCATCTGCACTGCAAATTATGATGCACTAAAAAAAATGTACCTTGCCTCCGCCACCATTACACGTGTAACACAAAAAATGTGACAAGCTAAGAGGGACCTCAATGACAACTGTGGCTCCCTCCTCACTAAGATTGCACATTCATAGCTGTAAGAAATTGAATGATTATTTAGAGTGGGTGACTACCCACCTCAAGGAATAATCACAACCCTCATCAGGGTGAACCTTCAAAATTACAAAATTAGCCTGAACGTGATATCCTGTTAGCTAAGGCACAGCAGAGCTTTCTAGCTTAACTTAGGTGATATGTAAAGTATTTATAAAGTACCAAAACAGTAATAAAGTCAAGTGCAAAACAATAAAAATCCCGATTAGAAAAAAATAGAAAAATAGAGTAAAATCAAATACAAAAATGACACCAAAATGACAAAAACCCAATAAGGGGATCTAGATTTATGAATTTCTAAAGTTTTAGGTAGAACTGGCACCAAAACGCATAAAGCAGCAATGATAGTCAATGGTCACGTTATACTGGAACACAGGCACAATGTGATCTGACCACAATGGAGCGTGGGTCAGATACACCAACCAGGTCTGTCTTGGTCAAAGATGTTACCTTCTAACTTAGGGCCTAATTTATATACTGGCAAATGGCACGTTGTTCCAACAGGGTGACAGAGTAAATTTTTCTGGTGGAGGGACCACCTGCCAGATTTATAAATGACAACTAAGTTGGCGGTCATTTATAAAGCACTAGCAGGAACCACAGTGATGGCAGTTTCTGTCAATGCATTTCGCTGTTTGATTAGGTCTCTGTCATCATGATAGGGCCCTGCACCAAATAGTTAATTTTTTTATTTTCAAAAATAAAATCCTGAAATGGGATTTTCTTTTTCAAGATAAAAAAGACAGTGCTCCCCTCGCCATGGGAGTACTCTTCCATGGCGAAGAGGGCATTTAGCAGTTTTCACTGCCCCTTACCGTCCTTGCTGGAATAACAGGTCTGCCTCCAATGGCCTTTACTCTGCAGGGCCGTTGGAGGGTTTTATTCACTGCGGAAACGGAGCATTTAAATCGGGCAGGTGACCCATTATCTTGGAGGTATGTACAGTATACTTTGGGGCATATTTATACTCTGTTTGCACCGAATTAGTGTCATTTTTTTTTACTCTAATTCGGTGCAAAACTAACTCCATATTTATACTTTGGTGCTAGACCCCGCTAGCACCAAATTTATGGAGTTAAAGTCATTTTTTGAAAGTGGAGACCTACTTTGCCTTAATGAGATGCAAGGTAGGCGTTCCCGTGCAAAAAATGACTCTATGGCCTTAACGCCATATTTAGGGGCATATTTATACTCTGCAGCATATTTATACTCTGTTTGCACCGAATTAGTGTCATTTTTTTTTACTCTAATTCGGCGCAACACTAACTCCATATTTATACTTTGGTGCTAGACCCATCTAGCACCAAGGCCGGATTTAATCTTTTTTTGCACCGCATTAACGTCATTTCATGACGCAAAAGTGGCGCAAACTTACAAAATATTGGCCCTTATTTATACTTTTTGCTGCAAAACTGCCCTAACTCAGTTTTGCACCAAAAAGTTTAGCACCGGCTTGCACCATTTCTGTGAACCAGCCGGGCACCATATTTATGGAATGGTGCAAGCCGGTGCAAAGGGTAGGCTAGAGTTTTAAAAAATGACTTTAGTCGGGTGGGGCTGGCAGTATAGAAGAAGAAGGTTTAGCACCAAAAAATGGCTTTAGGCAGGTTAGAGTAAAAACAAATGACTCTAACCAGATTAGCGTCATTTTATGGTGCTAAACCTACCATGCCACATGACTCCTGCCTTAGAAAAGGCAGGAGTCATGCTCCCCACCCCAGTGGCCAGCACAGAGGACAGGGGTCCCCTGGGCATGGCCATTGCACCCTGTGCCATGTATGGGGGCCCATTTCAGGGCCCCCTATGGCACTTTAAAAAATAAAATGCACTTACCTGTACTTACCTGGGATGGGGTCCCCCATCCTCGCAGTCCCTCTAGTGTGGGTTGGGGTGCCCCTAGGGCCTAGGCAGGGCACCTCTGGGCTTATTCCATGGTGTTCCACCATGGAAATAGGGCCACAGGTCCCCTAACGCCTGCCCTGACCCTGGTCTTAAAAAATGGGGCAAAGCAAGCTTTGCCCCATTTTTTGACCCCTCCTCCCTCCTTTGCACCATTTTTACATGGGAGTATAAATATGGTGTTAAGGCCATAGAGTCATTTTTTTGCATGGGAACGCCTACCTTGCATCTCATTAAGACAAGGTAGGTTTCCACTTCCAAAAAATGACTTTAACTCCATAAATTTGGTGCTAGACGGGTCTAGCACCAAAGTATAAATATGGAGTTAGTTTTGCACTGAATTAGAGTAAAAAACAAATTACGCTGATTCAGTGCAAACAGAGTATAAATATGCCCCTTAGCGTCAAAAAATGATGCTAATCTGATCAGAATCATTTATTTTGACTCAAAACTGCCTAACATCATTTTTTTTTAAGCTAGCCTACCCTTTGCACCGGCTTGCACCATTCCATAAATATGGTGCCCAGCTGGTGCTAAAAAATGGTGCAAGCCGGTGCAAAACTTTTTGGGGCAAAACTGCCTTAGTGCAGTTTTGCACCAAAAAGTATAAATAAGGCCCTTTGTCTCTGTTGCAATGGTGTATTAGGCCCTCATTCTTTTAAGTCCCAATCCACCACAGGAGTACACTTCTAAAGCTCCCCCCCCAGGACCTTAGTGAAGGCATTAAGGGGTATATTTATGAGCCCCTTGCCCCACCGTTCTGCACTTTTAGTGACACAATGGTGCCTTACTCTGAGCAAGAGAGGGGTTCCATGGGCGTTGTGGTGGGTGTTCCCATGCAACACCCATGGATTCTGACGCAACCCAAGATTTACAAGAGCTTGTGAACCTGGAGATGCGCCAAAACTTTACACCTCCCCTGGAGAGGCGCACCAAGGAGAAATATCTTTAGTTCTCATTTTTCCTCTTCTATGTGTGCTGCATTCTGTAGCACACACAGAAATAGGAAAAAGCCTTTCAGGGAAGTGCCCCTTCCTGCACAAAATCAATCGTGCCTACAACACAGACACCCTTCCACTATGGTGCAAAGGTGCCTGCATTGACGCTAGGCTGCGAACACAGCACTAGTGCAGAGGTAAAAGACAGGAATGTGCCATATTGCTTTAATACAGTGCATTCCTGCCAATTCCTTTTGATGTAAGGCAGCGCAGCAATGTGACTTGCTGAGCTGCCCTGTGCCAAAAGCCCATAATAATGGACTTAGAGACCCAGTGGGTGTCAGGCAGAGCCAAACAGCAGGGTCCATTTCAGGTCCATTTGCCACTGGTCATCTGGGTGCTTCCAGAAAAAAGGCATTTTGCTGCTTTTTGTCTCCCTGCAGCCCCAATGGAGGCCATCCAATTGATCCTTGGAGTTCACTTCTTTGTCATGGGCTCAAGAGGGAGCAGGTTCAGTCCTTCAAGGCTTCTCTCAAACCACAGACAGCAGGTTTAGCCCTGTTTTAACCTTCTGCAGTTTCAGAAAGTGTTCTGAAGTGTTGAAGCCAGTGCCCAGAGATGCCACATTTAAGTCTGGCACAAGGTTTTTTTTTTTTAAATGTTTATTTTATTGCATATTAGAGAAAGCCATCATACAACCGAACGGGACAGCCCACAGACCTAAATGCAAGAGAATTACAAAGTCCAAGCCCTGCACAGTCCCTGGGCATCACCTGTTAATAAAGATTACAAAGAAGTCACTGGTCTGTATGCCATGTCAAGTCTACCACATACCGCAGGAGGTCCCAGTCACCACAAAGTAGACTTGGTGCCACTGAACTGTCTCGAGGCGGTTCACAACCTGTCCGTCGGGCTAAAAATTAAAAACAAACTCTCAAATGAAAGGAATAAGAGGAAAAGAAAGAAAGAAGGCAGGCAGAGAAAGAGCTCAGGGGCACGTATAACGAACCAATGTCACATTTCCCACTACCCTGAGAGAAGAGCGAAGGCACACCAAACACCTAGACGTGCAAACTATCACGTAGTACCAGCTCAGCCATCCTTAAAGGCCTCCAAAAAGGAGCGCAGTGGAGCCCAGGTATCCCTGGGTCGAGTGCCCTCTGGCGTCAGCTCCCAGAAAATCATCAGCTGTTCTTGACAAAAGGAGGCATCATGCAGCCAATCAGAGCCATGAGGGACCCGGCCCGACCCCAGCACATCGCAACTCTACGCTTAGCTAACAACAAGAGAAGGCCCACCAGCTGCCTATGAGGTTGCAGCACTTCATCCACACAGCCAAGCAACGCTAATTTGGGGGTAAAGGACAGCTCCAATCCGGTCATCTCCTCAATCATCCTCATGACCTCCACCCAGAAATCATGCACCTCAGCTCACTCCCACGCAAGATATAAGAAACCAGCTTCGGGCGCACGGCACCGCTCACAACTCGCATCTGCACACAGGCCCATTGAGCGAAGACCACTGGGAGTATAATATAGGGGGTGCAGAAATTTGAAGTGAATCAGGTGGAGCCTGTAATTAGGGGACAAAACTCTCATCTGCGCCACACCTGCTCAGGTATAGGCTCACCCACATCCACCTCCCATCGCACTCTAGCAGACACACCAAGATCGCCCTGCCACTCTTGCATACAATTATACAGTTTGGTGATAAGTTTATGTGGTGTCTGAGCGCCCCACAGCACCTCCAAGGCCTGACACTCCACTGGAGGATCCTTAAGCCCAGAGAATCGCACCCGCAGCATAGTGCAGACACGCAACACATACAGCCACTGCAACGCAGTAGCACGTCCACCCTCTAGCACATCCCCAGGAGAGATCAATCGCCCATTCACAAACCAATCCCTCAATTCAGCCAGACCCGCGTCCCGAAGAAAATCACGCAGCTGCCTATCACGAGACATCTCAAGATCCGCAACTGAAAGAACTGGCAGTGAAGGAGCAAAGGCAGAGCTCACCCCAGAGCGGCGCAGCAGCGCTATCCAGGCCCGAGTGGTGCACGCCACTGTGTCAGTACCTCGAGATCGAGGCCAGGAGGGACTACCCAGGACTCGGATCAAATTGTCTGGCCACACTAAATCGCTCTCAGGCGCAAGATGCAGCAGACAATGGACCGGCCGCAACCAGTAATGCGCAAAATGCACCTGGGCACAATAAACGTAAAGCTTCAGATCCGGGGCAGCAAGGCCACCCAGCTCAAATGGCAACGTCAGGCAATATGAGGCTGCCCACCGGCCCAAACCAGTCGTATTAAAACAGAATGAAGACGTCGCAAAAAGCTCGTCGGGAGCGCGAGAGGGAGAGTAAAACAGAAACAGAAATTTTGGCAAGATCACCATTTTCGCAATGGCAATACGCCCAATCAGCGAGAGCGGTAATGAGCACCACGCCTCAACTTTCCCTTCCAACCATGATAGTGCCTTACCATAATTAGCCAGCCAGAGGGTATGCATGTCGCAGCTCAGCCAGACTCCCAAATAACTAACTGGGCCATCCGCCCATTCACTGGGGTACTTTGAGGGGAACCTCGTCACCGCCACGGATAATGGCAGCACCACAGACTTGGACAAATTAATCTTGATCCCAGAAAAGGAGCCAAAGCACACTGTTTCATCCAACAGAACATCCATATTATTGCGCGGCTCCCGAACATACAGCACAATATCATCAGCATACATGGATATCAGAATAGACCGCTGTCTAAATGGCAGGCCCTTATCACCATGATGCTGGCGTAACCATGCCGCAGGAGGCTCCATTGCCACAGCGAAAAGCAACGGGGACAAGGGGCACCTCTGGCGGGTTCCGCGGGCAAACGGGAAAGAGTCAGAAATCGACCCGTTCAAGTGTAGTCGAGCAGTAGGGGATGAATACAATCATCTGATCAATTTCACAAAGCGAGCACTCAGTCCCACTCTTTCAGTAATATAGCTGCTGGCCCATGGTCTGTGCAGCATGTTCGCCAACATACGACCAGCCCTCTCTCCCTCACCATATCTCCGTGCCCAGGAGTACCGCCCCAAAAAGCAAATTTCCCAAAGCGAGGCCTCCTCATATATGGACACTGCATTCCGCAGCTCCACAAGGACCGCACCCGACCAGTCCGTCACCAGTTTGCGCTCCAGATCTGCTATCCGCCCCTCCAGCTCCATCAGCTCACGGCACAGCGTCTTCAGCATACCATGCTGCTTTGAGAGGCACACCCCACGAATGACCACCTTAAACGCCTCCCACAGGGTGCCAGCCGAGCTCACAGACCCCCTGTTATCAGCAAAGAAATGGAGTACGGCCTCACAAATTTCATCGCGGACTGCCCTGTCGCGCAATGCCCGTGCGGCAACCGCCACAGAAAAGCGCGCTCCAATTCAAAGGGCACCTCCAGTACCTGCCGAACCGGGGAATGATCCGACAGGGTACGAGGCAGGTGATCCACCAAACAAGTCCAGAGCTTCACATCTCTCGTGCCCAACTAGCGGTCTATACGGGACCAGCTGCCATGCGCATAATTGATACATGTGCCCTCTCTAGCAGTACCATGCCTCGCCCTTCGCAAATCTACCAAAGCACCATCATCCATCACAAACTGCAGAGCCCTGGCGGCCGCAACATGCTGCACTCGCGCCACCCTCTCACGATACATCACGTGGTCCAATATCACATTAACATTGCCTCCCCAGATCACTGCACCGCTGCCCACCGACTCCACCAAGCGCCACTGCTCACGGAAGAACTCAGGACCACATACAAAAACCAGTCTACATGCTCTGTCCAGCAACGTACCGCTCAGCGCAGCATAGCGACCGTGAGGATCAACGACAGCCTTCTGAGTGCGCCACTGCAGCCCCCTACGCAGCAAGATCACCACCCCGCGTGCATAGCGCGAAAACACAGAGCAGTGGAATTCCCCGACCTAGCCAGCCCTTCGCCTGTCCCTAGTGGAAGCAACCAGATGCGTCTCCTGGAGCATGCAAATATCTATTCCATGGCGTTTCACATACGCGGACATGAGGCACGCCTTACGTCCATCGCTCAACCCACGCACATTCCAGGTGAGACAGCGAACAACTGTCAACTTACTTGAGCCATTGCAATCTCTCAACAGAAGGAAATCGCCTCCAGAGTGCCCCAAGCTGCCCGCCAGCAGTAAGCGAATAAGAAAAGAGAGAAGAAAGCAAAAGTAGACTAGAACAACACAGGGTACAAACTACCCAAACCCCCACCCACACAGACCCCCCAAATGGGCCAAAGCAAAGTCCCACCCCCCGATAACAACCAAAAACTCTTTTACAATACATGTGTAAAAACCAGGACTCATCCCACGGGCGTAGACCGTGCCATCCAACCCACCATTCCATCATGAGTGGGGGAGAAGGGCGAAAGGGCCGAACAGCAAAGCAAAACGGCAGAGCAGCCGTAAACAAAAAAGAAGCATAGTATGTGAACCCCAGCAGTCACACTGAGGACACCCCAACCTCTGAGGACCTGCCCATCAGTCATTGTCACTCAAGGCAGCCTGCTCAGCCCAATGGCCCCTAGGGCTCGAATCCTCCGACTGCTTAGGCACCGATTTAGCAAATTTAGCCACCTGCTTCGGATCGGTGAAGAACATTAGTTTCCCATCATGTTGCACCTTTAGTTTGGCAGGGTATAACAGCGAGAATATCACATTGGTTTGGCTCAGTGTACGCTTAATCGGTAAAAAGGTACGCCGCGCAGCCTGCACGCCCGGAGTGTAGTCAGGAAAGAAGGCAAGTTCAGAATTCTTGTAAACCACAGGCCTTCGCTCCTCGGCCAGCCTGAGAATGGTATCTCGATCCCGATAGTTCATCAGGTGAGCAATAATGGGGCGCGGAGGAGTCCCGGGTGGAGGCCGAGGACCCAAAGATCTATGGGCCCTCTCGACCACCAACAGCCGGGAAAGTGCACCAGGGAAAAGATCATAGAGCATGCCCTCCACAAAGCCCTCCATCCGGCCCAAATCCGTGGTCTCCGGCAGGCCTATTATACGGATGTTGTTACGGCACGACCGCGCCTCCAAATCCTCATTCTTATTGCGAATGACCTCTAAAACTCTCTCCATCTGTACAAGTTGTTCACGATCACCATGCTGACGATCCTCCAGATCAGACGTCCGTGACTCCAGCTGGTCAAACCTGGAGTCATGATCATCCACCCGGGTCTTGATGCGGTCAAGCTGCTCTGCAACATGGTCAAGTTTGGCATCTATGCCTGCACGGCCATTTTTGAGATCTAGAAACATAGCCTTGACCGAGGCATCCGAGCCACCAACCTCAGAGTTCTCATCGCCAGATAGAGAGGAGGAGGAGCCACCGCACTTCTTACCACCGTCAAAGGTAAGCCTGGACTGTTTTTGCTCTGACTTGCCCATGGTCCCTCTCCGCCAGCCACCAATGGTCCACCAACAACTGAGCGACGAAGCAGTAATCCAAAGAACCCTCACCGACAAAAAATGCTTCAGCGGCGCGTGAGGGCCCGTCAACACCATCCAGGCGCGGCACAAGTGAGGCACCAGACCGATATGCTAACACACACAAGGCGCCAAATAAGAAAGTCCAGATATGGTGCAGAGCCCCCCGGCAAGGGCCTGCACACAAGACCCAAATGCAGCATTCAAAAAGGAGCGCAGAAAGTTAGGGCCCAGTCCCAGACCCACGCATCACGGCACTGGTCACCCCCTCCACAGGTGTAGTATCCTCAGTGTCAATCAGGGCCAAAGTGAACTCCACAGCCCCAGCAGATAGGAGGGCCCTCCTCACCTCCTCCTCCTCCGGCCCGATCCGACTGGCGGTGGGCTCCAGAGGGCCAGGACCAGCACAAGTTCCAGGGGCCCACCACACGCCAGCCAGGTCACGCTGGGCTCCTCCAAGCCGCCCCCAGGCCGCCAGCGACCGCGGCCCACCAGCCGCCAGCAGGCCAGAGAGCACAAACGGGCAAGGGCCGACCAGAAGCCCCGGTCCGAACTACACCTCGGACAGTCGGCCCGCCTAAAACTAGGCCGCAGCTCCGTCACCCCACCGGCGCCAGCAGCCACAGCACACCGCACGTCCGGTGCCCCAGCTCCGGCCCGCACCAGGCCATGGCCCAAAACAGCCGCCGACGAAGCCACTGCGGGAAGACAGGAACACCCCCTCAGAAATATGCTCAATCTGCTCCGACTCCGCAGCCCAGGCCCTCCCGTCAAACACCCGAGCCGGGAGGAGGAGCGCCCGACCGGCAAGCTGATCCCCGCCACCAGACCCCGCTACGACAAGCCGGGGAAGCACACTTCAGACAGCCCTCCACTCGGCCGCTGCCGGACCCAAAACCTTCTATGGGGCACAAAAAGCCTGCAGCGCTAAGCAAGCGCTCAATCCGCCACTCCGCCAGGATAAATGCCGAAAATAGGCCCTAAGCCCGACAGAGCCTCACAAAGTGACGGCCATCTTGCCGGCAGGCCAGGCCACGCCCCCAAGTCTGGCACAAGTTAATGAGGAAGGTGACTCCTTTTCTCTCCCCACCCAATTGGGTAAAAGTATCGGCCAACCTCATCCACTGTTTGCCTTAATGCAAAAGGCCCAAAATGCCATGTGTCAGGGCAGTTTCAAAATGGCGAAAGTCTTTGGCCATACTAATCTTGGGCTCTTAGGGCTGAGTGTGTGTATGGGGACTGTATTATGGCAATGCCAGTGACCTCCCACATCTAACACTAAAATCCAATTTGGAGCAGGTACTGTAGGAAAAGCAAGCTCGGAGACACAAATCTGGTAGGACAAAAGCAGGGTCTTTCATAAACCAAGCAGTTGATACACAAGAACTGACTTGGTCTCCTGTTCTTTTCCCTTCAATGTGAACCCAGGAAACAGTTATGCCCATTCAAGACAGCCCATTGTTTGTTCCTAGGAGGCATTTTCACACCTTTGTCCCTCCTATTCAAGGCAAATTACTGCTTGGGAGAAGCTGGAAAGCTGATGCACATTAGTCAGCATAACTTGAAGGTAGGGAAATGGTAACTCTAAAAAAATTACTTTGCCTTAATATTTTTAAAAAAAAATCAGACTTCACCCTTGAATTGGATTTTTAATGACTATTAAATTAGTAATCATTCATCTTGCTTGTTCCATTCCTGATATAGAGTAATAACTTTTAAATCTCTATTGTGGTTTTCTACATAAGGCAGCTAAGCCTGCCACAGTAAAAATAGCCTATGAGTGACGTGACTATAAGGACATGTTAGCATTATTCTGTGCAAATCCCATTTTTAAATACCATTCCCCCAACATTGTGCGCTACAAGGCTTACATAGGGGTGACATTAATATTTAAAATGGAAGGTTTTACTTATCAAATAGGGCTTATTTTGATAGGTTGCAGTTTATATTTACACTGCAACAGTCAAGCGACAAAGGGTAGGTCTGAAGCCTTGCTTTTATTGCCACCGTAGTGGATAGCACAATAAGTGCTGCAACCCACTAGTAGCATTTAGCATACAGACCATGGGGACACTTTGTATATCATATACTTAGGACTTATGAGCAAGTTAAATATACCAGTTATGACTAAGGTAGTTTAACCATGTGTAAAGGGGACACACAGGCACTTTACTACTGGTTAGTAGGGGTAAAGTGCACGGAGGTCTACAGCCAGCAAACAAAAATAGGATTCAACAAAGGCTAGAGATCTGGGGTGGCCACGCAGAAAAAGCAGATTTCCTTCAATAACCCTCCAGAAGCGCCACGTGATGCCACTTAATATTCATCAAACAGAAGTGACACAACTTCAAAAACAATTATTTTGTAATGCCAAGATAGCCTTTCCCATATACTCAAAATACTTCCAGAGTTCATGGCATGATGCAGCCATCCTGGACCACAAACACCATATATATATTTAACACCACACTCCAAACACACAAAGGGGGTCATTCTGACCTCGGCGGTAAAAGCCGCTTACCGCCGGTCAGAAGACCGCCACAATACCGCCGCGGCCGCGGTCAGCCGCTACGGACATTCTGACCCACACCTGCCAAACCTCCAAAAATCCGACCTCCATTGCAGTCCGCCACATCAGCGGCCAGCGATAAACTGGAGATGACCAAACCTCCACCGCCACGCCAACAGAAATACGCCCATGCCATTACGATCCACAAATCCACGCGGCGGACTTTCAAACGCGGTAGTCTATTGGCGGTACACACCGCCGCGGTCAAACTACACACACATTTACAAAACACTACCACATTGGACAATTTGAAATACACACACCTGATACACATACACACACCACTCCCACACACCCAATACAATATAAAACACACACCCACATCACCCACAAACCCCTACAACCAAAAATCAGAGACGAAGGAGAGAGAGACACATCAGAGAATAGAGAGCCAGACACACAGAGGCACACTACAACATCACACACACCACATAGTAGCACAAAGCACCACACACCAACACACTCATCACCACATACACCACCCCACACCTCATCCACACCACCCCATGGCACCACAAAGACACCCACGCTTTACGGACCAAGAACTCAGGGTGATGGTGGAGGAAATCATAAGAGTGGAACCCCAGCTCTTCGGCTCACAGGTGCAGCACACCACCATAGCAAGGAAGGCGGAGCTATGGCAGCGGATCGTGGACAGGGTCAACGCGGTGGGACAGCATCCCAGAAATAGGGACGACATCCGCAAACGATGGAACGACCTACGGGGGAAGGTGCGCTCGATGGTGTCGCGACACAACATCGCGGTGCAGAAGACTGGCGGAGGACCCCCACCCACCCCACCAGAATTCACAGCATGGGAGCAAGAAGTATTAAACATCCTGCATCCTGACGGGCTCGCTGGAGTAGGCGGAGGAATGGACTCTGGTAAGTCCTATCTCATATACTTCATCCCCCCCACCCCACCAGCATGCCAACCCACACCCCCACCCTCACCCCCAACCCCCCATCACACATCATCCCTGAGAATGTTTCCCTAGCACAACCCACCCAACCCCTCACCAACCCTTGCATGCCACCACAAACATTGGACACCCATTACCTAAGCATGACCACTGCACATACCCATCCCCCCCCACAAGCCACCCTCACAACACCACCCACAAGGGAATGCCTGCACTGGGGGACAAGGGCACCCATAAATCGCACGCTATTTCACACACAGAAACAATAACCATACTCTCTCACCCTATGCAGGACCCGAACGCCAACACACCGGTCAGGAGGGTCCTCAAATGTCCATCCCACCCCCGGAACAGGCCCCCAGTGATGACAGCAGCTCTGTCGACCTGGAAGCTGATGACCAGCCCGGACCATCGGGGACCTCTGGGCAGTGGGTTCCCCAAACACAGACACAGGCCACAGCAGACCCAAACCCCCCTGGGAACAACAGCACAGCTCCCACCCAGCGGGCCCATGCCTCTGTCTCTAGGACAGGTCAAGCAGCGGTGTGTCTGCCACTACAGGGCACCCAGGCTAACCCAACACCCCAACAACAACAGGGACCTGGGGGCAGTGGGAGTGGGCACACCGTCCAGGGGACAGAGGCCCAGGCAAACAGGGCAACTCGGAGGGCTGCCGTGCGACAGGGGGGGGAGGAGAGGCCCAGGGAACCCACTCTCCAAGAGGCCCTCACTACCATCATGGGAGCATACCACCACTCCCAAGAGGCGATGGCGACGGTACTGGCCAGGTTCACCGAGATACAGGCACAGCAGGAAGAACGCTACATGGGGTACAGCAACCAACTCACCACCATCGCTACCGCCATGGGGAGCATGGTCCAGGCCCTCAACAGGATAGAAGACACGTTGCGGGACCATGTGGCACCACACAGGGCCACTGTCACTAGCCAGGAACAGCCTACCACCTCCGCCGGCGCTAGTGGACAGGAGGCCCACACACAACGACAGGCCACAAGAACCCCACCTCCTGCTGAAGAACAACCACCCCGCAAGAGGAGCCTAAGACCCAAAAAGAATCCAGAGTAGCATGCCAAGACCACCGCCAGCATGAGATACCCCCAGAAGTCATCCCACTGTCCCACATTGCAACCCTGTCCAAACTCAAACAGCCCTTGCTCCATCCTTCCACAGGCATATGGACAATACACCTGTCAGACTGAGAACTGGACTCTGCCATGGACATTACTCCACCCCCACCCATCACCGTTTCCATATAATGTACCATTATCTAAGCACACAAAATAAAACAATTATTGCACAGAAAACCGTTTGGAGTCATGCTGTATTTTCAAAAAATCGTACAACACATAACAGTTCACAATATGTGATGTCAGTTAGTGATGACAACATACCAATGTCAATACGCTGTAGTACATGGCCAAACCAAGCAGAAGTCGGGCTATGAGTCATTAAGCACTGAGAAGGGAAGGGAAAAAGAATATGTTATTTAAAAGAGCTGGGGGGAAATACATAAAGTTGAGATGCATGAGGCTCTAAGTAAATGGGAAATGGCGTGGCTGAACCTTACCTGTGTGCTACTGAAAATACTGTTGTATGACAGCTTCCCTGTTGTCTGTTTCCTCACTGTCGTCTTCCTCCTCTTCACTCTCCACAGGCTCCACGGCTTCTACGACACCACCATCTGGACCATCCTCCTGCAGGAAAGGCACCTGGCGTCGCAAAGCCAGGTTGTGAAGCATACAGCAGGCCACGATGATGTGGCACACCTTCTTTGGTGAGTACATTAGGGATCCACCTGTCATATGCAGGCACCTAAACCTGGCCTTCAGGAGGCCGAAGGTCCTTTCTATGACCCTCCTAGTACGCCCATGGGCCTCATTGTACCGTTCCTCTGCCCTGGTCCTGGGATTCCTCACTGGGGTCAATAGCCACGGCAGGTTGGGATAACCAGAGTCACCTATTAGCCACACACGCTGTCTCTGTAGCTGTTCCATCACGTAGGGGACGCTGCTATTACGCATAACATACGCGTCATGCACTGACCCAGGGAACATGGCATTAACATGGGAGATGTACTGGTCTGCCAGACAGACAACCTGCACATTCATAGAATGGTAATTTTTCCTATTTCTGTACACCTGTTCATCGTCATTTGGGGGTACTAATGCCACATGGGTCCCATCAATGGCACCAATGATGTTGGGGATATGTCCAAGGGCATAGAAATCACCCTTCACTGTGGCCAAATCAGCCTCTTCTGGGAATATGATGTAGCTCCTCATGAGTTTCATCAGGGCAGACAACACTCTGGACAGAATCTTTGAAAACATAGGCTGAGACATTCCAGATGACATGGCCACTGTTGTCTGGAATGAGCCACTTGCAAAAAAATGGAGGACTGATAGAACCTGCACTAGAGGGGGAATTCCTGTGGGTTGGCGGATGGGTGACATCAGGTCTGGCTCCAGCTGGGCACACAGTTCATGTATAGTGGCTCGGTCAAGTCGGTATCGGAGTATTATATGGCGTTCTTCCATTGTCGACAGGTCAACCAGCGGCCGGTACACGGGAGGATTCCTCCTTCTCCTCGCAAGTCCCTGCGGACGGTGCCTAGGAAGGACAACATGGAGCACTGAGTCAATCAACTCACAGGTACGTACAACACAGCTTGCACAGTACACGAAAATGTATTGATTGCTATGTTTGTATGTGTGCAAAAGCAAGGCCTAGGCCTGTGTGACGCAGTAGAATTTAAGCCATGTGGGCCCTTGAAATGGCGGCTGCCTGACCTGTGAAGTGGGACAATGGGATGTGAGGTCAATGCGCTGGCGTGGCACACCGTGGCGGTAGGCGGTCGAAGACCGCGGCGCAAAGCAGCATTGGTTAACATTGAACCCTATGGGATTCAGGAGCCAATGACGATGTGCGCCGGTGGTCGCGGTACGCACCGCCGCGGTACGCACCGCTGTGGGCGTGACCGCCATTTTCTATCTGATTAATCACTCGAGACCTGATCATCCACAGGAGAGGACCTATACTGCAAGTGCTGCTGTGAACTCGGTCTGGAAGTGACAATGGCTGCTGCGACTGGGGAAAGGGCCCCTGCCTTCACGTCTGAAGAGTTGGAGAAACTTGTGGACGGGGTCGTCCCCCAGTATGCGCTACTCTACGGTCCTCCAGACCAACAGGTGAGTACACTGAGTGCACATTGAATGGGTAATGCCTGTGTGGAGTGGGGTGGCTGTCAGTTGGTGGGGTGGGGAGAAAATGAGGAATGCAACGCACGACTGATGAGAGTATGGGCCACATGGCAAGGGTGGGGAGGGGGGGCATGTACTCCAAACATGCAGAAATGTGACGTTTTCTCTTTCCCACCCTGTACATGTCAAACAGGTGAGCGCCCATCAGAAAATCGATATTTGGCGTGCCATCGCCAAGGAAGTCCGGGCCCTGGGGGTCTACACCAGACGGGGCACCCACTGTCGGAAGAGGTGGGAGGACATCCGCCGCGGAACCCGAAAGACCGCCGAGTCACTGCTGGGGATGGCCTCCCGACTTAGGAGGGGTGCCAGTCGTACCCTGACCCCCCTGATGTCCCGGATCCTGGCGGTGGCCTACCCTGATTTGGATGGCCGCTTGAGGACATCACAGCAGACACAAGGGGGTGAGTATCAGCACATTCTCCTATCTATACGCGCAGTGGAGGCGTCTGGGTGTGGGAGGAGGGCTGTGGGTGACAGTAGGCCAGGGCGCTTTCTGTAGTGTAGTCCCCTCCCTTAGACATGGCCCTGTGCCCCCGCCCACCACCTCTGTAGGGTGCCAAGTGCAGCTATCCATGGTTCAACATCACCCATGAGCGCGTCTGTTGTCCCTAGACCTGTTGGCCTAGTCAGAAGTACAGAGTAGTGTACCCCAAGTTCGCGGCTTAGTGCATGAGGCACCTGTGTTTGTCCTCTCCGCCAAGGCTATTGACAAGGCATGCACTCAACTTTCTTTTCTTTCTCCCCCCACCCTTATTCTTTGTTTCTTGTGCATTAGCATCATCAGGCGGAGGAGAATTGGCGTCGGAGCACGAGGGAGCTGCAGGTCACCAGGCCCCGGTGGGCACTGACACAGACACCGAGGGCACCAGTGATCCGGAGGGCGAGGGGAGCACCACAACGGGGGCCGGTGGAGACACCAGCGACACGGACACGTCCTCGTTTGGGAGCTCCCTAGCGGGGGCGGCAACATCTGTGCCCCCCGCAACAACAGGTACAGCCGCCACCCAGCGCACCAGCACCGCCCTCCCAGCAGCCCCTCAGTCTTCGCTCCGTGCCCGTTCGCCCAGGAAGGCGCGCGTCTCCTTCGCCCCAGGCACCTCAGCCCCTGCCTCTGTTACCCCTGCAGCCCTCAGTGCGGAGCTCATTGACCTCGTGAGGACGCTCATTGTTGGGCAGACTACCCTTTTGAATGCCATCCAGGGGGTGCAAAGGGAGGTGCAACAGAGCAATGCCTACCTGGAGGGCATTCATTCGGGTCAGGCTGCCCATCAACGAGCGTTCACTTCTCTGGCCTCAGCACTGACGGCAGCCATTGTTCCTGTCTCCAGTCTCCCTCTTCTAACTGCCTCCAGCCTTTCTCTGTCTCCTGTTCCTCAGCCTATCCCATCCACACCATCTGACCAGCCTGCACACACCTCAACACCCAAGGCCAGCTCATCCAAACATAAGCACCACAGAACACACAAGCATTCACCCAAGCAACACCCAGTTGCAGACATACCAACAGTCACTACCACCTCTGTGTCCCCCTCCTCCTCGTCTCCCTCCTCCCTCCCTGTGACGTCTACACTCACACCTGCATGCACACCAACATCAGCCAGTTCTTCCATCACCAGCACACCCTCCACTACAGTCCTCACACGTGCAGTCACCACCCCCACTGCCATGTACACGTCCCCTGTGTCCTCTCCCACTGTGTCTGTCACCCCCTGTTCCAAGACACATAAACGCAGGCAGACACCCAAACAACAGCCAACCACCTCATGACAGCCTACGTCTCAGTCACCTGCACCCAAAGACAGCACACCTGACTCTCCTACAACCACATCCTCTTCCTCCACTTCTATCTCCACTACTCCTACCCTTTACCCTGGTCCCAAGAAATATTACCTCTCAAATGTTGACCTCTTTCCCTCCCCTGACCCACCCCCTCCATCTGGGAAAAGTCCCAAAGGCACCTCAGCCACCACCAGCCCAGCTTCCAAGGTACAAGTGGTGCATGGAATATGGAGTCCACCCTTTGGCGGCAGTGACACTTCACTGAGCAGCAAGGGGACTGGCAGCCCCCCCCCAGGCAAGAGGACCCGGAAAGTGAAGGGCCGCCGTGAGCGGACTGAGACGGCTGCCCCCAAAGGAGGTGACTCCGGCCACTTCACCTGCCACAACAGCCAGGGGAGGCAAGGGCCCGAGAGCCCCATCTAAGGAGCGGAAGGGCAGCAGGGTGGAGAGGCCAGCCAGCAGGAGCGCGGAGCAGGAGGGCCCCACACGCCCCATCCCGGCTACAAGGGACGACACCAAAGGGCCCAGGACTCCGTCTCCGAAGGGGTCTGACACTGCACGTTCGGAGGGCGAGTGAGCAGGTTGTCCAGGCCAGGTCTGACTCCCTACACTGACTGGAAGAGCACCGCTGAACAGGGCCCCGCCGTGCAGAAGAGCACTGCTGAACAGGGCCCCGCCATGAAGACAAGCACCGCTGAACAGGGCCCCGCTGTGCAGAAGAGCACCGCTGAACAGGGCCCCGCCATGAAGACAAGCACCGCTGAACAGGGCCCCGCCGTGCAGAAGAGCACCGCTGAACAGGGCCCCGCCGTGAAGACAAGCACCCCTGAACAGGGCCCCACCGTGAAGACAAGCACCGCTGAACAGGGCCCGCCATGAAGACAAGCACCGCTGAACAGGGCCCCGCCGTGAAGACAAGCACCGCTGAACAGGGCCCCGCCGTGCAGAAGAGCACCGCTGAACAGGGCCCCGCCGTGAAGACAAGCACCGCTGAACAGGGCCCCGCCATGAAGACAAGCACCGCTGAACAGGGCCCCGCCGTGCAGAAGAGCACCGCTGAACAGGGCCCCGCGTGCAGAAGAGCACCGCTGAACAGGGCCCCGCCGTGAAGGCAAGCACTGCTGAACAGGGCCCCGCCGTGCAGAAGAGCACCGCTGAACAGGGCCCCGCCGTGAAGACAAGCACCGCTGAACAGGGCCCCGCCATGAAGACAAGCACCGCTGAACAGGGCCCCGCCGTGAAGACAAGCACTGCTGAACAGGGCGCCGCCGTGAAGACAAGCACCGCTGAACAGGGCCCCGCCATGAAGACAAGCACCGCTGAACAGGGCCCCGCCGTGCAGAAGAGCACCGCTGAACAGGGCCCCGCCGTGAAGACAAGCACCGCTGAACAGGGCCCCGCCGTGAAGACAAGCACCGCTGAACAGGGCCCGCCGTGAAGACAAGCACCGCTGAAGAGGGCCCCGCCGTCTCAAGCACCGCTCCGCTGGGCCCCGCCGTCTCAAGCACCGCTCCGCTGGGCCCTTCATCACAAGCACCGCTCCGCTGGGCCCTTCATCACAAGCACCGCTCCACTGGGCCCCGCCGTCTCAAGCACCACTCCGCTGGGCCCTTCATCACAAGCACCGCTCCACTGGGCCCTTCCTGTCAAGCACCGCTCCTCTGGGCCCTTCATCACAAGCACCGCTCCGCTGGGCCCTTCATCACAAGCACCGCTCCGCTGGGCCCTTCATCACAAGCACCGCTCCGCTGGGCCCCGCCGTCTCAAGCACCGCTCCGCTGGGCCCTTCCTGTCAAGCACCGCTCCGCTGGGCCCCGCCGTCTCAAGCACCGCTCCGCTGGGCCCTTCATCACAAGCACCGCTCCGCTGGGCCCTTCATCACAAGCACCGCTCCGCTGGGCCCCGCCGTCTCAAGCACCGCTCCGCTGGGCCCTTCCTGTCAAGCACCGCTCCGCTGGGCCCTTCCTGTCAAGCACCGCTCCGCTGGGCCCCGCCGTCTCAAGCACCGCTCCGCTGGGCCCTTCATCACAAGCACCGCTCCGCTGGGCCCTTCCTGTCAAGCACCGCTCCGCTGGGCCCTTCCTGTCAGGCACTGTTCAGGGTTCACTGTGCCCACCATGCATCCTCCTTGTCCAGTGGGGACATTTATCCACCTGATGGACTGTGGCTTTGCACACCCCAGGATGGCACAGTGGGCAAACCACCCACTGTAGAGACTTGAGAGACTGTGGCTTTGCACTCCCCAGGATTGAACAGTGGGCAACCCACCCACTTGTGAGACTTGAGAGACTGTGGCTTTGCACTCCCCAGGATGGCACAGTGGGCAATCCACCCACTGTAGAGACTTTGCGAGACTGTGGCTTTGCACTCCCCAGGATATGGCAGTGGGCATGGTGGGCCCTTCGTGGATCTGGCGTCGTGGACTCATGTGGCTGTGGTGCCCCCCCTTCCCTTCCCCCTGAGGTGCCTGTAGTTTTGTCACCAGATGCCCCTGCAGTGTTCTCTCCAAAGGACTCAGGTCTCCTGTGTGGGCTTTGCCCTTGTTTCGCTACACTTTGGCCCACGGACATGATGGATTCGTAAGATGTGCAGGACTACTTGCTTCAGTTATCCACTGCTGTGTAAATAATTTGTTTATCAGAAGAAAGTTTTGATGGTTGAAAATTACTTTTCTGAGACTATTTTGTTCATAAATATTTTTTCTCAATTTGGTTATGTGATTGTATTTTTTACGGGTGTTTGGGTGGTGTCACTGTGACTCGTTGCTCTGCATTGGTGTGTACATCTTGGGGGGGTAGGGGTCGCATATGTGTGTGCCCGTAACCTTTCCTCCTCCCCCCCTCCCGTGTGTCGTAGGTGCAGTACTCACCGTTGACGTCTGCGGCGGAGTTCGTACTCGTGGTAGATGAGCAGGTAGACGAGAGCAGGTAGGATGTTCAATTCGGGTTCCATGCTGTCCTCCGTCCTCGTGGAGTGCGTAGAGGTGAGCGTTTTCCCGTTCGTAGTCTGTTTCCGCCGTGTTTTTATCGGCGGGGCTCCCGCCCCGGAAAAGGTGGCGGATTGGTGAGTTGTGATAGGGTGGGCGGTACATTGTCTGCCGCCTGCCTGTTGGCGGTGACTGCCGCGCTGTTTGTTTGTCCCGCCGTGGCGGTCGGAGTGTTAAAGTGGCGGTCTCTGTTGGCGGTTCCCGCCAGGGTCAGAATTCCATTTTTTGGACCGCCAGCCTGTTGGCGGGTTGGCCACCGCTTTATCACCGACCGCCAGGGTCAGAATCACCCCCAAAATATGTAACTTAAGATATCCTCTGAAGAAATGGCTTGTTAATACCCTACCTTATCAATGAGTGAATGGAAGTAGTATAACAGAAAACATGTCTGGTTATGTAGCAACTAGTTTGGTGATATTGGTGTGATGTGATCAAACAACATATCATGTGCCCATATCAACCATAGGTAGGGCATTGACGAGCCACTGAAGGTAGGGAACTTGATGCAGGTAACTATTAATCTTGGATGACCATGGACAATATCTGCTAAGGCTATCAATACTACTACTCAGGCATATAGTGGTGAAGCAACTCAGGCGACTGGCACTAACTCATAGGGTGCATGGATGAAACACAGGCAATGACTACACAGGCACCTTCTCACCTTTATGGGAGCACAGAGAAATGGTCTATTTTACAAGTCTCCTGGACATTGCTGTCAGATGTATTGTCATGGTTGCTCTTCTAACCACAAACCTTATGCACTGCAGATACATCACTAGGCCTACCCACTGTAGCTCACAGAGGAATGGGGTCAGATAAAGGTAGATGCAGTGCTCAAAGACTGCTTTTATCAGCAATGTCCTGGAGTAGATAAGAAGGACAGGGTGCTTGCAACTAATATGACTAACACAAGTGACTGAATCATTCCCAACAGCTTACATTATCTATGATACGTACCTGCCCATTCCTGCCTCTCCCTAGGTGACTGTATCCAAACATTTAGTTGTTGCCTGATATCATGCATTTTCTCAAAGACTGCTAGCATGTTCTGTTTCACTTCCACCTTCCGCTCCATCACTGATAAGTCTACAAGTAAACAGCCATCACTTTGCAGTTAGTACACTGAAGGACAATTAAATCACAAAAACTACAACACAGGTAAGTGTTTTGGGGGTCAATTCTTAAACATTTACTTCAGGAATCAACACATCACATCAGGAGTCAACATATCCAAGAGTAATTACATCACAGGTTTTATGCCCTTTTATGAATCTGCATGAAACATTTAAAAAAAAAGTTCAGCTAACTAGCTTAGTTCCTGGAAAGTTTTGAGGTGATCCATAAAGCAAGGGTCATGAAAAAGGGGGTATTAAAATGTTGATTTCACATGTTAATGAATTTCCCTGGGAAACTTCTGTTGCAGGTACAGAAAAAACGGCTGACCAAAATTAAACCAAACCGTACTCAGAAAGTGTGCTTGCATGTAAAGAAGTGCTTGGGCTGGTTATGAAAGGGGTACAAATGGGTATATCTGGATGGATTGTTGATGTCAAGATATGCTCTGATTGGCCACTTTAAAGAAGACTGATCAATCCTCATTGGCCAGCCACAACATGCAGCTAGTTGGGAGCAAGAGCCCTCACTCACTGATTGGTGGCATGCTTCATCATCTGGCTTGCTCTCCTTTGGGCTAGAGACCTTTAGAAACAGTGCTGACAGGAACTGAAGGAGTGATGTGAATCCTAAGCTATGATACAGTGAGGGACTGCAACGTGTGAGGCTAAAATTGACTATAGGTACTAAAGTAACCTTTTATTCTAACCAGCAGTACCTCTGTTAAGATTGAAAACAAAAAAGGGAGAAGACTATGGAAAATAATGTTCCCACCTTCCCTACAAAAATCGGTGTATGGGAATACTACAGAGTGTTGGTTGACATGTTTCATGCCATAGATGTCCCTACGGATCAAGTGGTGTTTCTTCAGGACCAAAAAAGGTTACCTAGTCCTCACTAAAACTCTCAAATTAGGGATGCTGAATAGCCAGGTCTTCAGGGATTTTCAGAACTCTGGATGAGGTAGGGAGGTCCATAGATGAAAGGGGAGTGTCATGAAGTTGGAGAACAATGCAGGAAGAATTCAATGTGAAGTTTACTTTGGTTCAACAGTATACAGGAAACGTCCTATCCACCACACCAGCCATCAGCTACCTGACTTGCCAAACACATCCTAAGGAACCCAAACTTAATTCTAAGAATAACATTCCAAGATCACCACATAGAATAGATTCTGCATATGAACAAGACAATGAACCCTTCACAACCCCAGTATTAAGCTATGACACATCTTCCTCAAATTGTCTTTTGTGTATATGGATGCTTTTTACTGACTCAAAGAAAATAAGGGGCTCATTACAACCCTGGCGCTCAAAGACCGCCAGGGCTGTTTCGACGGAAGCACCGCCAACAGGCTGGCGGTGCTTCCCATGGTATTACGACCGCGGCGGAAGCGCAAGCGGTTTTAATCGGCCAGGGCAGCGCTGCTTGCAGCGCTGCTCAGGGTATTACGAGTCCCCCTACCGCCAGCTTTTCCTGGTGGTTTGAACCACCAGGAAAAGGCTGGCGGTACGGGGAGTCGCAGGGCCCCCTGACACGTCCCGTGCAGCTTTAAAGCGCGACGGGTGCAACTGCACCCGTCGCACAGCCGCAACACCGCCGGCTCCTGTGTTGCGGCCGTGTAGGAAAGTACCATCTTGCCTGGCATGTTACCCCCATATTTCACTGTATGTATGTTGTTTTAGTTGTATGTGTCACTGGGACCCTGCCAGCCAGGGCCCCAGTGCTCATAAGTGTGCCCTGTATGTGTTACCTGTGTTATGACTAACTGTCTCACTGAGGCTCTGCTAATCAGAACCTCAGTGGTTATGCTCTCTCATTTCTTTCAAATTGTCACTAACAGGCTAGTGACCAATTTTACCAATTTACATTGGCATACTGGAACACCCTTATAATTCCCTAGTATATGGTACTGAGGTACCCAGGGTATTGGGGTTCCAGGAGATCCCTATGGGCTGCAGCATTTCTTTTGCCACCCATAGGGAGCTCTGACAATTCTTACACAGGCCTGCCACTGCAGCCTGAGTGAAATAATGTCCACGTTATTTCACAGCCATTTTACACTGCCCTTAAGTAACTTATAAGTCACCTATATGTCTAACCTTTACCTGGTAAAGGTTGGGTGCTAAGTTACTTAGTGTGTGGGCACCCTGGCACTAGCCAAGGTGCCCCCACATTGTTCAGGGCCAATTCCCCGGACTTTGTGAGTGCGGGGACACCATTACACGTGTGCACTACATATAGGTCACTACCTATATGTAGCTTCACAATGGTGACTCCGAATATGGCCATGTAACATGTCTATGATCATGGAATTGCCCCCTCTATGCCATCCTGGCATGGTTGGCACAATCCCATGATCCCACGGGTCTCTAGCACAGACCCTGGTACTGCCAAACTGCCTTTCCCGGGGTTTCACTGCAGCTGCTGCTGCTGCCAACCCCGCAGACAGGTTTCTGCCCTCCTGGGGTCCAACCAGGCTTGGCCCAGGAAGGCAGAACAAAGGACTTCCTCAGAGAGAGGGTGTTACACCCTCTCCCTTTGGAAAATGGTGTTAGGGCTGGGGAGGAGTAGCCTCCCCAGCCTCTGGAAATGCTTTCATGGGCACAGATGGTGCCCATTTCTGCATAAGCCAGTCTACACCGGTTCAGGGACCCCTCAGCCCTGCTCTGGCGCGAAACTGGACAAAGGAAAGGGGAGTGACCACTCCCCTGACCTGCACCTCCCCTGGGAGGTGCCCAGAGCTCCTCCTGTGTGCTCCAGACCTCTGCCATCTTGGAAACAGAGGTGTTGCTGGCACACTGGACTGCTCTGAGTGGCCAGGGCCAGCAGGTGACGTCAGACACTCCTTCTGATAGGCTCCTTCAGGTGTTGCAAGCCTATCTTCTCTCCTAAGTAGCCAAACCCTCTTTTCTGGCTATTTAGGGTCTCTGCTTTGGGGATTTCCTTAGATAACGAATGCAAGAGCTCATCAGAGTTCCTCTGCATCTCTCTCTTCACCTTCTGCCAAGGAATCGACGGCTGACTGTGCTGGAAGCCTGCAAAACTGCAACAAAGTAGCGAAGACGACTACTGCAACTCTGTAACGCTGATCCTGCCGCCTTCTTGACTGTTTTCCTGGTGGTGCATGCTGTGGGGGTAGTCTGCCTCCTCTCTGCACTAGAAGCTCCGAAGAAATCTCCAGTGGGTCGACGGAATCTTCCCCCTGCAACCGCAGGCACCAAAGAACTGCATCACTGGTACCCTGGGTCTCCTCTCAGCCCAACGAGCGAGGTCCCTTGAATCCAGCAACTCTGTCCAAGTGACTCCCACAGTCCAGTGACTCTTCAGTCCAAGTTTGGTGGATGTAAGTCCTTGCCTCCTCACGCCAGACTGCATTGCTGGGAACCGCGACTTTTGCAGCTACTCCGGCCCTTGTGCAGTTCCGGTGGAAATCCTTTGTGCACAGCTAAGCCTGGGTCCACGGCACTCTAACCTGCATTGCACGACTTTCTAAGTTGTCCTCCGGCGATGTGGGACTCCTTTGTGCGACATAGGGTGAGCACCATTTCACTCCACTTTGTAGTGCCTGTTCCGGCACTTCTGCGGGTGCTGTCTGCTTCTGAGAGGACTCCATGTATTGCTGGGCGCCCCCTCTGTCCCCTGACGCAATTGGCGACATCCTGGTCCCTCCTGGGCCACAGCAGCATCCCAAAACGCTAAGCTCATGACTTGCAGCTAGCAAGGCTTGTTGGCGGTCTTTCTTCAGGAAAACACTTCTGCACGACTTTCCACCACGTGGGGAATCCATCCTCCAAAGGGGAAGTCTCTAGCCCTTGTTGTTCCTGCAGAATCCTCAGCTTCTACTGTCCAGTAGCAGCTTCTTTGCACCCACAGCTGGCATTTCCTGGGCATCTGCCCATCTCCGACTTGCTTGTGACTTTTGGACTTAGTCCCCTTGTTTCACAGGTACCCTCGACTGGAAATCCATCGTTGTTGCATTGCTGGTTTGTGTCTTTCCTGCAGAATTCCCCTATCACGACTTCTATGTCCTTTGGTGAACTTTAGTGCACTTTGCACTCACTTTTCAGGGTCTTGGGGTGGGCTAATTTTCTAACCCTAACTGTTTTCTTACTGTCCCAGCGACCCTCTACAAGGTCACATAGGTTTGGGATCCATTCGTGGTTTGCATTCCACTTTTGGAGTATATGGTTTGTGTTGCCCCTATCCCTATGTGTCCCCATTGCATCCTATTGTAACTATACATTGTTTGCACTGTTTTCTAATACTATACTGCATATTTTTGGTAGTGTGTACATATATCTTGTGTATATTTTCTATCCTCATACTGAGGGTACTCACTGAGATACTTTTGGCATATTGTCATAAAAATAAAGTACCTTTATTTTTAGTGTAACTGTGTATTGTGTTTTCTTATGATATTGTGCATATGACACTAGTGGTACTGTAGGAGCTTCACTCGTCTCCTAGTTTAGCCTAAGCTGCTCTGCTAAGCTACCATTATCTATCAGCCTAAGCTGCTAGACACCCTATACACTAATAAGGGATACATGGGCCGGGTGCAAGGTGTAAGTACCCCTTGGTACTCACTACAAGCCAGTCCAGCCTCCTACATTGGTGGTGCAGTGGTGGGATAAGTGCTCTGTAACTACTTACCACTTTTGTCATTGTACTTTTCATAAGAGAAAAATATACAAAACAAGTTCAGTGTATGTACACCTAACCAAAAAGTTTTGCATTTCTTTTCTCACTTCTTTTCTAAAGTGCTGAAAAGTACCTCTAACTTTCTAAAAAGTTCTTTAAAAGTTTTTAAAGTTTTTTCTGTCTTTCCAAAAGTTCTGAAAAACTTTTTTCTCCCTTTTTCTATCACTTAAACACTTTCTAAAATGTCTGGCACAGGCCAAACTGTTGATCTGTCCAAACTTGCTTATGATGACCTTAGCTGGAAAGATGCAAGGAGTCTCTGCATAGAAAGAGGTTTAAGTGTAAGGAAGAATCCCTCTAGAGAACTGTTGGTAAATATGCGTGTTGAACAGGATAAGGCCAGAGCTGGCACCCCTGTTGAAAAGTTAGCTGATGGTTCCCACTCTGATTCTGGGGCACCCCTAGCAAAAGAGGTGGGAGGGAAACTTCCAAGCCTGCGCCCTAGCAAACCACCTAGCATAGCTGGTACTGATGTAGAGTCACACCATACTGATAGTGTTGTCTAACATCACAGTAAGAGTATCCCTTCTCATCATAGTAGAAGTGCTGTATCTGTTAGTCAAGCTATTAGGGTGCCATCTGTTAGGGCCAGGTCTCCTTCTGTTCTATCTCAGCATACCTCTGTCTCTAGACATGTCTCACCCACCCACCCTGATGACAGAGTGTTAGAAAGGGAGCTCAATAGATTGAGAGTGGAACAAACCAGACTGAAGCTCAAGAAGCAACAGCTGGATTTGGATAGGCAGTCCTTAGAGGTGGAAAGGGAAAGGCAGAAATTGGGTTTAGAAACCCATGGTGGCAGCAGCAGTATTCCCCATAGTCATCCTGCAAAAGAGCATGATTCCAGGAATCTGCACAAGATAGTTCCCCCTTATAAGGAGGGGGATGACATTAACAAGTGGTTTGCTGCACTTGAGAGGGCCTGTGTTGTACAGGATGCCCCCCAAAGGCAGTGGGCTGCTATCCTATGGCTATCATTTAGTGGAAAGGGTAGGGATAGGCTCCTTACTGTGAAAGAAAGTGATGGCAATAATTTTGCAGTTCTTAAGAATGCACTCCTAGATGGTTATGGCTTAACCACTGAACAGTACAGGATGAAGTTCAGAGAAACCAAAAAGGAGTCTTCACAAGACCGGGTAGACTTTGTTGACCATTCAGTGAAGGCCTTGGAGGGGTGGTTACATGGCAGTAAAGTTACTGATTATGAAAGCCTGTATAACTTAATCCTGAGAGAGCATATACTTAATAACTGTGTCTTATTTGTTGCACCAGTACCTGGTGGACTCTGATCTGACCTCTCCCCAAGAATTGGGAAAGAAGGCAGACAAATGGGTCAGAACAAGGGTGAACAGAAAAGTTCATACAGGGGTGACAAAGATGGCAACAAGAAGAAGGATGGTAAGTCTTCTGACAAGGGTGGGGACAAATCTAAAAATGAGTCTTCATCAGGCCCACAAAAACAGTCTGGTGGGGGTGGTGGGTCCAAATCCTCTTCAAATCAAAACAAAGAAAAGAAACCATGGTGCTATTTATGTAAAATAAAAGGCCATTGGACAACAGTTCCCAGTTGTCCAAAAAAAAGCACCAAGCCTCCTACCACTACAACCCCTACTGCTACACCTAGTGTCCCTACTAATAGCAGTGGTGGTGGGAGCAAACCTACTAATAGCCAATCCAAGGGAGTAGCTGGGCTCACATTTGGTAATTTAGTTGGGGTTGGTCTTGTTAGGGAGACCACAGAGGCTGTGTTAGTCTCTAAGGGGGCTATTGATTTAGCCACCTTAGTTGCTTGTCCCCTTAACATGGATAAGTACAAGCAACTACCCCTAATAAATGGAGTTGAGGTTCAGGCCTACAGGGACACAGGAGCCAGTGTTACAATGGTAATAGAGAAACTGGTCCACCCTGAACAACACCTACTTGGTCACCAGTACCAAGTAACAGATGCTCACAACAACACACTTAGCCACCCCATGGCTGTTGTAAATCTCAACTGGGGGGGGGGTTACTGGTCCAAAGAAAGTTGTGGTTGCCTCAGATTTACCTGTAGACTGTCTATTAGGGAATCATTTAGAGACATCAGCTTGGTCAGATGTGGAGTTGGAGGCCCATGCAGCAATGCTGGGCATCGCAGGGCATATTTTAGCGTTAACAAGGGCTCAGGCCAAAAAGCAAATAGGACAGGGTGACTTGGATCCTGGAAGAATGGACCAAGTGCTCCCTAAAGCTAGGGCTAGTAGAAGAAAGCACTACCTACTATCCCTCCCTCTACAGTGGATTCTACTTCTGAGGAAGAAGAATTTCCACCCTGTGCAGAACCTACACCAGAGGAGCTGGAAGCAGACACTGCTGAGCTTTTGGGTGAAGGGGGGCCTGCCAGGGAGGAGATGTGTGTGGCACAGCATACCTGTCCCACACTAGAGGGTCTAAGACAGCAAGCTGTCAAACAAGCAAATGGGGATGTCAGTGACTCTCACAGAGTTTACTGGGAGGACAATCTTCTGTACACTGAAGCAAGGGATCCAAAACCTGGAGCTGCCAGGAGATTGGTGATTCCTCAGGAGTACAGAAAGTTCCTCCTAACTCTAGCCCACGACATTCCCTTAGCTGGACATTTGGGGCAAATGAAAACTTGGGACAGGCTTGTTCCCTTGTTTCATTGGCTTAGAATGTCAGAGGACACAAAGGAATTTTGTAAGTCCTGTGAAACCTGTCAAGCCAGTGGCAAGACAGGTGGCACTCCAAAGGCACCCCTTATTCCACTGCCTGTGGTTGGGGTTCCCTTTGAAAGGGTAGGGGTTGACATAGTTGGCTCCCTTGACCCTACTGCTTCAGGCAATAGGTTTATCTTGGTGGTAGTGGACCATGCCACCAGATATCCTGAAGCAATTCCTCTAAGGACCACTACAGCTCCTGCAGTGGCAAAGGCCCTCCTGGGAATCTTTTTAAGGGTGGGCTTCCCAAAAGAGGTTGTATCAGACAGAGGAAGCAATTTCATGTCTGCTTACTTAAAGGCCATGTGGAAGGAGTGTGGTGTGACATACAAGTTCACTACACCCTATCATCCACAAACAAATGGACTGGTGGAGAGATTTAACAAAACTCTCAAAGGCATGATTATGGGACTCCCTGAAAAACTCCGCAGGAGATGGGATATCCTTTTACCATGCCTCCTTTTTGCTTACAGGGAGGTACCCCAGAAAGGAGTGGGCTTCAGCCCCTTTGAACTCCTATTTGGACACCCTGTGAGAGGTCCTCTAACACTTGCTAAGGAGGGTTGGGAACAACCTTTAAAAGCTCCAAAGCAAGACATAGTGGACTATGTACTTGGCCTCAGATCAAGGATGGCTGAGTACATGAAAAAGGCCAGTAAAAACCTTCAGGCCAGCCAAGAGCTCCAAAAGCAATGGCATGACCAGAAGGCTGTTTTGGTTCAGTACCAACCAGGGCAGAAAGTGTGGGTCTTGGAGCCTGTGGCCCCAAGAGCACTCCAAGATAAATGGAGTGGACCCCACACAATTGTTGAGAAAAAGGGTGAAGTCACCTACTTAGTTGACTTAGGCACTGCAAGGAGTCCTCTTAGGGTGCTCCATGTCAATCGCCTGAAACCCTACTATGACAGGGCTGATCTCACCCTGCTCATGGCAACAGATGAGGGACAGGAAGAAGAGAGTGACCCTCTCCCTGATCTCTTCTCTTCCACAGAACAAGATGCTCTGGTGGAAGGGGTTGTACTGGCAGATTGTCTTACTGCTGAGCAGAAAGACCACTGCATAAATCTCCTGGGTCAGTTTTCTGAACTCTTTTCTACTGTGCCAGGCACCACTTCTTGGTGTGAGCACACTATAGATACTGGAGACAGCTTGCCTGTCAAAAGTAAGATCTATAGGCAGCCTGACCATGTCAGAGACTGCATAAAACAAGAGGTGCAGAAAATGTTAGAACTGGGAGTGGTTGAGCACTCTGAAAGTCCATGGGCCTCTCCTGTGGTACTTGTACCAAAACCTCATTCCAAAGATGGAAAGAAGGAAATGCGGTTTTGTGTAGACTATAGAGGTCTCAACCAAGTAACCAAAACTGATGCTCACCCTATACCCAGGGCAGATGAGCTCATAGATACACTGGCATCTGCCAAGTATCTAAGCACTTTTGACTTGACTGCAGGGTATTGGCAGATCAAATTATCAGTAGATGCTAAAGCAAAAACTGCATTTTCAACCATTGGAGGCCATTACCAATTCACAGTTATGCCTTTTGGATTGAAAAATGCACCTGCCACTTTTCAAAGGTTGGTGAATACAGTCCTGCAAGGGCTGGAGGCGTTTAGTGCAGCATATCTGGACGATATAGCTGTCTTTAGCTCCAGTTGGGATGATCACCTGGTCCACCTATGGAAAGTTTTAGAGGCCCTGCAAAAGGCAGGCCTCACTATCAAGGCTTCAAAGTGCCAGATAGGGCAGGGGAAGGTGGTTTATCTGGGACACCTGGTAGGTGGAGAACAGATTGCACCACTTCAGGGGAAAATCCAAACTATTATAGATTGGGTTCCCCCTACTACTCAGACCCAGGTGAGAGCCTCTTTAGGCCTCACTGGGTACTATATGAGGTTCATAAAGAACCATGGCTCCATTGCAGACCCTCTTAATGACCTCACTTCAAAGAAAATGCCTAAGAAGGAATTGTGGACAGCTAGCTGTCAGAAAGCTTTTGAGGAGCTGAAGCGGGCCATGTGCTCTGCACCTGTCCTGAAAAGCCCCTGTTACTCCAAGAAATTCATTGTCCAAACTGATGCATCTGAATTAGGGGTAGGGGCAGTCCTTTCACAACTTAATTCTGAGGGCCAGGATCAACCTGTTGCTTTTATCAGCAGGAGGTTGACCCCTAGAGAAAAGCGTTGGTCTGCCATAGAGAGGGAAGCCTTTGCTGTGGTCTGGGCACTGAAGAAGTTGAGGCCATACCTGTTTGGCACTCACTTCATTGTTCAGACAGACCACAAACCTCTACTTTGGCTAAAACAAATGAAATGTGAAAATCCTAAATTGTTGAGGTGGTCTATATCCCTACAGGGAATGGACTATACAGAGGAACATAGACCTGGGAGTACCCACTCCAATGCAGATGGACTCTCCAGATCTTTCCACTTAGACAATGAAGACTCATCAGGTCATGGCTAGTCTTATTGTCCTTCGTTTGGGGGGGGGGGGTTGTGTAGGAAAGTACCATCTTGCCTGGCATGTTACCCCCATATTTCACTGTATGTATGTTGTTTTAGTTGTATGTGTCACTGGGACCCTGCCAGCCAGGGCCCCAGTGCTCATAAGTCTGCCCTGTATGTGTTACCTGTGTTATGACTAACTGTCTCACTGAGGCTCTGCTAATCAGAACCTCAGTGGTTATGCTCTCTCATTTCTTTCAAATTGTCACTAACAGGCTAGTGACCAATTTTACCAATTTACATTGGCATACTGGAACACCCTTATAATTCCCTAGTATATGGTACTGAGGTACCCAGGGTATTGGGGTTCCAGGAGATCCCTATGGGCTGCAGCATTTCTTTTGCCACCCATAGGGAGCTCTGACAATTCTTACACAGGCCTGCCACTGCAGCCTGAGTGAAATAACGTCCACGTTATTTCACAGTCATTTTACACTGCCCTTAAGTAACTTATAAGTCACCTATATGTCTAACCTTTACCTGGTAAAGGTTGGGTGCTAAGTTACTTAGTGTGTGGGCACCCTGGCACTAGCCAAGGTGCCCCCACATTGTTCAGGGCCAATTCCCCGGACTTTGTGAGTGCGGTGACACCATTACACGCGTGCACTACATATAGGTCACTACCTATATGTAGCTTCACAATGGTAACTCCGAATATGGCCATGTAACATGTCTATGATCATGGAATTGCCCCTCTATGCCATCCTGGCATGGTTGGCACAATCCCATGATCCCACGGGTCTCTAGCAGAGACCCTGGTACTGCCAAACTGCCTTTCCCGGGGTTTCACTGCAGCTGCTGCTGCCAACCCCTCAGACAGGTTTCTGCCCTCCTGGGGTCCAGCCAGGCTTGGCCCAGGAAGGCAGAACAAAGGACTTCCTCAGAGAGAGGGTGTTACACCCTCTCCCTTTGGAAAATGGTGTTAGGGCTGGGGAGGAGTAGCCTCCCCCAGAATCTGGAAATGCTTTCATGGGCACAGATGGTGCCCATTTCTGCATAAACCAGTCCACACCGGTTCAGGGACCCCTCAGCCCTGTTCTGGCGCGAAACTGGACAAAGGAAAGGGGAGTGACCACTCCCCTGACCTGCACCTCCCCTGGGAGGTGCCCAGAGCTCCTCCAGTGTGCTCCAGACCTCTGCCATCTTGGAAACAGAGGTGCTGCTGGCACACTGGACTGCTCTGAGTGGCCAGGGCCAGCAGGTGACGTCAGAGACTCCTTCTGATAGGCTCCTTCAGGTGTTGCAAGCCTATCTTCTCTCCTAAGTAGCCAAACCCTCTTTTCTGGCTATTTAGGGTCTCTGCTTTGGGGATTTCCTTAGATAACGAATGCAAGAGCTCATCAGAGTTCCTCTGCATCTCTCTCTTCACCTTCTGCCAAGGAATCGACTGCTGACCGCGCTGGAAGCCTGCAAAACTGCAACAAAGTAGTGAAGACGACTAATGCAACTCTGTAACGCTGATCCTGCCGCCTTCTCGACTGTTTTCCTGGTGGTGCATGCTGTGGGGGTAGTCTGCCTCCTCTCTGCACTAGAAGCTCCGAAGAAATCTCCCGTGGGTCGACGGAATCTTCCCCCTGCAACCGCAGGCACCAAAGAACTGCATCACCGGTACCCTGGGTCTCCTCTCAGCCTGACGAGCGAGGTCCCTTGAATCCAGCAACTCTGTCCAAGTGACTCCCACAGTCCAGTGACTCTTCAGTCCAAGTTTGGTGGAGGTAAGTCCTTGCCTCCCCACGCCAGACTGCATTGATGGGAACCGCGACTTTTGCAGCTACTCCGGCCCCTGTGCACTTCCGGCGGAAATCCTTTGTGCACAGCCAAGCCTGGGTCCACGGCACTCTAACCTGCATTTCACGACTTTCTAAGTTGTCCTCCGGCGACGTGGGACTCCTTTGTGCAACTTCGGGTGAGCACCATTTTACTCCTCTTTGTAGTGCCTGTTCCGGCACTTCTGCGGGTGCTGCCTGCTTTTGAGAGGGCTCCTTGTCTTGCTGGGCGCCCCCTCTGTCCCCTGACGCAATTGGCGACATTCTGGTCCCTCCTGGGCCACAGCAGCATCCCAAAACGCTAACTGCAAGACTTGCAGCTAGCAAGGCTTGTTGGCGGTCTTTCTTCAGGAAAATACTTTTGCACGACTCTCCACGGCGTGTGAGATCCATCCTCCAAAGGGGAAGTCTCTAGCCCTTGACGTACCTGCAGAATCCTCAGCTTCTTCTGTCCAGTAGCAGCTTCTTTGCACCCACAGCTGGCATTTCCTGGGCATCTGCCCATCTCCGACTTGCTTGTGACTTTTGGACTTGGTCCCCTTGTTCCACAGGTACCCTCGACTGGAAATCCATCGTTGTTGCACTGCTGGTTTGTGTCTTTCCTGCAGAATTCCCCTATCACGACTTCTATGTCCCTTGGGGAACTTTAGTGCACTTTGCACTCACTTTTCAGGGTCTTGGGGTAGGCTATTTTTCTAACCCTAACTGTTTTCTTACAGTCCCAGCGACCCTCTACAAGGTCACAAAGGTGTGTGGTCCATTCGTGGTTCGCATTCCACTTTTGGAGTATATGGTTTGTGTTGCCCCTATCCCTATGTGTCCCCATTGCATCCTATTGTAACTATACATTGTTTGCACTGTTTTCCAATACTATACTGCATATTTTTGGTAGTGTGTACATATATCTTGTGCATATTTTCTATCCTCATACTGAGGGTACTCACTGAGATACTTTTGGCATATTGTCATAAAAATAAAGTACCTTTATTTTTAGTATAACTGTGTATTGTGTTTTCTTATGATATTGTGCATATGACACTAGTGGTACTGTAGGAGCTTCACTCGTCTCCTAGTTCAGCCTAAGCTGCTCTGCTAAGCGACCATTATCTATCAGCCTAAGCTGCTAGACACCCTATACACTAATAAGGGATACCTGGGCCTGGTGCAAGGTGTAAGTACCCGTTGGTACTCACTACAAGCCAGTCCAGCCTCCTACAGGCCGTGATCCCCACTGGGCCGGCGGGCGGAAACCAGGTTTCCACCGACCGGCCCAGCGGGGATCTCAAAATGACCGCGGCGGGAGTGCGGCTGCATTGGCAGCCGCCCAGCGGCCATGGAGGGCGGCTGCAGCCGCCCGCCAAGGCTGTAATGAGGGCCTAAATCTTTAAAAAAAAACTTAAATAAAACAATGAAGAATATATTTTTAAGACACATCCTAGTTTTATACGAACCTTTGCTGAATACAGGAACAAATAGTGCATTTAAAGGAATAAATAGAGCACATATATAATTCATAGCAAATATTCAGTTTCATACATAGTCCGTCATAAATTTGGGAGGGACAATTGCTTGTTTACTCCTTCAGAGTTCAAACTCGTCACCTGAGTTCATTCCGTTAGAACTTGCACGACTTAAAGAATCAGAGCATACGACAAAAATTCTTCCTAAGTTCCAGATACGGTTATCAGTGAGCTTTACCGAGTTGTGAAACAATTTGACAGTCCTAAATGGAGTAGGAAACTTAAATGCTCCATACCGCTGAGGGTACTTTACTCTCACCCAGTCACCCATCTTTACAGTCTTGGAAGTGGCATGTCCACATCGAAGTTTTGCATACTTTTCTAAACCTTTTCCTTCTCTGTATCCTTCCACACCTCACCATCTGAGGGGCTTCCCACATTCTTACACATCATATAAGCTGGATACATTAAAGTATTGGGTCTCCTGCCTCTGAACAAGTCAAAAGGTACTTTGCCCAAGACTGAATGAGGTGTAAGATGGTATGTTATTACTCCCTCAAGGATCTCACTCTTCCAATCCCTGTTCTGCTTTTTAGCAATCTGGATGGACCCCTTCAACACTGTGTTAAACCTCACTACCATCCCATTGCTTTTGAGATGGTAGAAAAAACATTTCTTGTGCTTGATCCCCTTTTTTGTCAAACAATCTTGCATCTTTTCGGACACTAGCTGTACACCGTTATTCGTCAAGATACATTCAGGAATCCCTTCTCTGCTAAAAATATTATTGTGGATCCTAATGACATTGTTTGTTTCTATGCTCTGTGTAAAGCATATTTCCGGCCATCTCAAAAACATGTCTACCAAAAACAGTACATAGGAATGACCTGAACTACCAGTGACTGGTCCTAGAATGTCCAACGCCGCCTCTTGCCAAACTCTCTCCGGGGCCTCTCTCACCACCACATTCTGGTTTTGCATACCTTATCACTTGCAGTACACTCCATACAGTCTTGCAAAACTCTTTCCACCTGCACATCAGTCCTGGCCCACCAAAAATATTTTCTGGTTCTTTCTTTAGTTTTAGAAATTCCTGGATGGACCTAAATGACCAAAATGAATGAATTTTCTTTTGTCTGACCAAGACAGGAGGAGACAGTTTCATGCCCTCTCCACAGTAACCCATCACTCATAAATAATTCCTCTCTCACATCACAGTATTTAAGACCATCCTCACTCACAGCTCCTTTAGTGCCCCAGCCATTGCTGACCAAGTTGGTGACTTCCTGCAATATGTTATTGCTTTTCTAAAGGCTCTTCTACTCCTCTTCACTGACAATACCTTCAGTAAATTCACAGACCTTGAATTCCTCCAAGTCCCAGAGGCCACCTTTCACCTCCACGTCAGATTCTGCCTGCCCTGAAACTAGGTGTGAAAGACAATCAGCCACCCTATTTTCGGTTCCTGGGATGTACTCTTCTTTAAAATTATAGTCCTGTAAGACAATAACCCATTTGCAAATATTGTTTGAAATGGTGTCTAAATTCTTCATGCAAAAACATCTTTGAGAGGTTTGTGATCAGATCTAACCACAAAATCAGCATGCCAGAGAAACCTTTTCACTTTCTTAATGGCCCAATAAATACACAGTGCCTTCCTTTTAATAATGGAGTTTCTATTTTTGGAGCCAACAAAAGCCCTGAACATGAATATGAGGGTCTTCTCTTCACCGTCCTTGACTTGTTTGAGTACTACGCCTAACACTTTGGAGTTTTCATCAGTGATAAGAATGGACTGTCTCACTTTGTCAAAAATCTGCAAGGAAGGAGCACTGCTCAAAGCACCCTTTATATCCTAAAACTCCAGGTCACATTAAGGAGAGCACAAGAACACAACTCCTTTCTCTGGAAGAGCTCCCAATTCATAGGTGTGTCTGGAAAACCCTGGTACAAATTTGTTACAGTACTGGGCCACCCATAAGAAGGTGACCATACCATCCCTGCACCTGGGAACTGGAAGGTTCTTGAAAGTTCTCACCAATTGCTCTTTGAATCTGATACCATCCCCAGTTAGCTTATGCCCTAGGTACTCAATCTTGGAAAGATAAAACTTTTGGCTTCTCTTAACGTGAGGGACATCTCTTTAAACTTTTCCTGGACTGATCTCAACCTCCAGTCCTGTACTTCCTGTGTACAGTCATAGGCCAAGACATCATCCTGGTAAATGTTAACACCAGGAATACCTCCCAGAACATCTTCCATTGCCCTTTGGGAAAAGGAGGCAGCTGAGTTCAAACCAAAAGGCAACCCTGTGAATTTAAATAAACCAAAAGGAGTGATGAAAGATGTTAAGTCAGTGGAATCACTGTCAAGTTCGATTTGATGGTACGCTGCTTTGAGGTAAAAAGTGGAGAACAGCATCGCATCATCCAGTTGGGCAAGCATCTCCCCTATGGTGGGAAGGGGATAACTGTTTGTGACTATAGCCCTGTTCAGTGCTCTTAGGTCCATACAAAGCCTTACATACTCAGAATTCTTACATGCAAGAACCTCAGGTACGAGCCATTCAGTTGCTTCTGTCCCCCCAATCATACCTTCTCCTTTCAAGTTATTGAGTTTGGAGAGCATCACGTGTCTTAAAGCCAATGGTAACCCCCACAGTTTACATACCACCAGAGAAGTCTTCTCCTCGAGTATTATCTTTTGTGTATAATTTGACAGACATCCTAAGTTTTCACTAAAAAACTTCCTTAAACTCATGGTACAAAATGTGAATCAAAGCACTCTCACATTCCTTGCAGAAGGCATTAACCTTCACCTCTACCTTTCTGTCTAGTTTCAACTTCCCCCCCTGCCAATATAGCTATCAATGTGATACAAGGTTCATGTTGGGATCTAAGATAACATTAAGGTCTTTTTGATGAAACCAGCTAATGATGCTGTCACCCTTGCACAAGATGTAGATCTTCCCTGCTGCCAAACGTCCCTTGTAGTCAAGATCACCTATGAAGTACCCAAGTAATTTCATTGGCTGAGCACCATAAGCTAAAGGTTCAGAATTGGGTTTGAACACCTCAACTTTTCCCTTCAATTTTTTTAAATAAAAGTCTTTGGGAATCAAAGACATCTCTGCCCCAGAATCAAACAGCATATCCGTCTCTTGACCGTTCAATTTGACACCATCAATTGGGCTTTTGCACTTATGTTGTACAAATTGAAAGACCATCTCTCCGCAATGTAGATCATCATACTCAAGCTCACTTTCATTGTCAAACATGACTTCTTTCACTCTCTTGTTTTGTTATTGAGATTTACAGTAATTGGCAAAGTGTCTTACTTTGCTACAAAGATGACACTTGGCCAACCTTGTAGAACAAGACTTGTCATTTGCTAGGTGTCCAAACACACCACACCTAAAACATTTGTCTTTAAAAGGTTTCCTAGGATTGGGAATGGCAGAGTTGGAAGTGACACAATCTATGCATTACGCTGACACCTTACTGACACTGTGTTCTTTTTCTGTTGGTGCCTGGCCATTTTCTTTTGTACCACCTCCACACAAGCCAGAGAATGTTCGATCACTTTTGCAATTAGCAAAACTTAGTCGAACTTTGGGTCATCATTTTGCCATAATTTATCTTTGAACCTTTCAATGTTACAACCCAACATAAATTAGTCTCATGCATTCCTCTAAAGCACCTTCAAACTTGCATGTGGCCCCCAATTTGCACTGGTCAGTGATATACTTCTCCATTGACTCCTGTGGTTTCTGGACTCTTCAACCAAAGTAGTACCGCTCAAATACTCACTTTTGGAAGATGGTGCTGTCTAGTTTTTTTTATGCAAACTTCAAACTCATTTAAATCTTCTGCTTCACTCCCTTCAAGATCAGGGAGATGTTTGAAAACCTCCTGGCCTTCGGGGCCTAGGCAGTGAAGAAGCAGAGATGCTTACCTTACCACAGACACAGGAATAGTGAAGAAAAGCTTCTTTCATTTAGACCACTGACTGTTAAGTTCCACTGAAGAGGACAAAAAAAAAGGTGGCGGGGTGACATATCCCTATTGCACACCTACACAGTCAAACAGAACTAAGATTCACTGAACAATGCAATTGTAGGATAAACTAGTAACGTAACAAATGTGCATAAAGATCACCGCAAAATCATAGAAATTCAGTAGTTCATAACTAAATAAGTATATAAGAAATCAAGAGCACCGGTGCTCGGTCAAGCACCTGAGTGTCCACTGTAAAAGTTAGAAAATAACAAACAGCAAATGAAAAAAAACATAACAAACACTGAAAATTTTGAACTTTATGAAGAAGTGCTAATAGCTGCTGGTTATAGACTTTGGAAAGTAGTGTGCCAGTGGTACAGAGTATGATGATTCTCTGCCTGAAAAACTTCCCTCAGTGTGGCAATCCCAGCTGGACAGTTGTCATAGCAACCAGAGTGAGCGTCTGAACGCATCATAGAGGCTGTACGTAACACGCTTTCCAGCATTGGATGTCTCCTGATGTTGCAGCCTGGTATGTCACATAGACACTCTGCATATGTCAACAGCGGTTAGGACTAAAACTCAATAACTAGAGGCAGACACAGTGAGAATGGAACAGGATGATCCATCAACCACAAGCCAACCAAGTACTTGCAGAGATGTTTCAGGTGAAAAATAAATGACTTTGCTGCACAAGGTGCTTACGTGCAGTCAAAAACACATGCAGACATTGCTGCAGTTGTATGAAAGCATGGGATGCTCATGCGCTGTCAGCACTGCACACATTATAACTGGAAACAAAATTCATCTGCGACAATTTGAAGTGCAAAATAGTGAAATTAGCTGACAGTCCCCAAAACTGCAGGTGCTTGGCGGGCAAGTGCAATCTCTTTTTTTAAATTTCTTTTTATTGTTTTTTCCAAACAAAAACGGGGTTTGCACTATTGTGTACACAAATACATAGAGGGTACATACATAAGAATACATCACGTTTTGCATCATACAATTTAGAATGTCATCCAAACCATCATGGTGCTTTTACGGCCACCACACCACTTGAGCAAAAAACGTATCTCCCACCCTCAGTACCCACCTTCTAAGCTCTCCTGTGGATCCCCATCAATTCTGCCACCTCGAGCTGCTGCCCAAGCTCCCCATATCTTCTCCCATTTGATGGGGCAACTCCTGCCTTTGTATATAGCCTTCTCTGTTCTCTAGCACCAATCCAGTTCATGCTGGCAGTCTGATATTCGAGGGATGTCTGTGCCCCCCCATGCTCTTGCAATATTGTATCTGCTACCCCAGATGCAAGTCTCAGCCAGATTTATGTGTATCTGGGCCAGGTGTGGTCTCCAAATATTACCAGGATAAGCCACTTAGGGTTCAACAGAATGTCTAGTGCGGTGGCCCTAGACATCTCACTAACTAAACTGGCACAGTAGTCCCATATCATTGGCCATTCCCAGAGTGTATGTAAGAATGTGCTTTCTTCGTTGCAGCCCCTCAGACAGAGGGGGTTCCCCGCCCTGCCAATTTTATATACCAATGTACGAGAATAATACACTCTATGCAGGATTTTTAGTTGGACCAGTCGGTATCTGGCCCTGATGGAAATGTCCCTGGTGCCACTGAGGGCCTCTCCTACTCATCCTCCTCTAGGTGTCCCAGGTCATCCTCCCATATCTCCCTCAATTTACTCAGCAGGTCTGGGGAATTAGTGATTAATTTTCTATAGATCACTGAGATTTCTCTTCTCTGAAGTGGTTCCAGTAGGACCCTATTTTCTAGTGAGGAGGCATCCAGCAGTTGATCACCTTCCCTGATATGCCTCCTCCGAGCATGTCCCAGCTGCAAGTACTGATAATATTCAGTGGCCGCCAACGTGTATTCCTCCCTAAGTGTCACAAAACTGATAAATGCCTGTCCCCTCCACACACCTCTCAGGCACTCTGTCCCTATCATCTCCCACTTCTGAAAGCCATGTAAACCTCGCAAATCTGCCAGTTCATCGCTATGCCATAACGGAGAGAGGTCAGTGAGTTTCCCGGCCCCACCCCAAATATTTGGTTGCCTCTTTCCAGGCCCTGATCACTAACCTTGTGTGGTGCGGCAGGGTTCGGTCATGTCTAGTGTCATGTAATAAAGATTTGGGTCCACCCCTTCCCATCATGCCCTGGCAAACTGAAAACGCAGCCCCCTGCCTCCTCCATCCTCAGAAGCCCTGAACCTGTCGAGAGGGGAGATACAAGGAGCACATGTTGCGTGTGGTTCCATCCCAGGTCCCCAATAGCGCCACATATCATCCATTATGATCGTGCCATATGCGATGTGTGGTGAGGGTTACTGATTTCTTAACAATTATGCCCATGTCCCTTGAGTCAGTGGTGTACCCTGCGTGTGCCCTGAGCATGTAGCCTTATAGTAATTCCCTCTGAGATGTGTCTCCTGGAGCAGGACAATGTCCAGTGCATGTGCTTGATCCTGCTACCTAGATCATTAATGTTTCATGACCATATGGTCAAGTTTTGTAAAGGTCTTCCCATCCGCCAGTACCTAGACATTAATGGGGCCACTTTGTGTGCCCTCTCCACTGTGAAGAAGTTGGACAATCATTTCAGTTTGAGTTTATTCAGGACCAAGTCCTCCACAAATAAGTCTGCACTCTGGCTTTCCATGCCCTCCGGTACATGAACCACTCTCACATTATTCATCCTGGACCTCACTTCCTAATCCTCCACTTTGGCTTACAATTCTGACCTCTTTCTGGTGAGTGACTGGACCTGCCCTTCCAAATGTTTTGTGGTTGCAATCAGGCCTTCTATGTGTGTTTTTGCAATGGCCACTTTTTTTGAGATCTTGCCCATATCTGCCATAAGGAGGTTGATATTGATTTGAACAGCTTCGAGTTTCGGTTAAGGGGGGGGAGATGGAACCTCGGATGTCCTGTATGGCTGCCATGATTGTGCTTAGTGAGGGCTTCCCCAGGGCTCAAGCCTTTGCCTGGGGTCCTCTCCCCACTCCCTGGATTGGATCCTTCACCGCCTCCATGTGCACTGTATATCTGTCCAGACTATTCACTTGTAGGCTTGGGAGTGTGGCCCTTCACCATGATCCCAGCCTCCTACTTCTTACCTTTTGTGGCCACCCGCTTTGACCGTCTGTTGCTGTTGTGCTGCCACTAGTTGGCCTCTCGACCAGTCCCCCTAGGGGGCCACCCCTGTCAATTCTCTGATGTTGCTTCCTTTGCATTCGGGCCAGACACCATGGGCACCGCCTCTGCCTTCCCAGTGGACTGGTCTCTCCCGGCTTCAGGGGAGCCACTTCTGGAACCCCCAGGCCGTGATCTGCAGCCTTTACGCCCCTGAGGACCCTGAGTCCTCGGCTCCTCGCGGCTCTTCCCAGTGAGCTGGTTGGTGGAGGTCTCTCCCTGGTTTTCCCAGATCAGCGCGCCGCTCTTACCGCCCCCACTGGTCCCTTATATTCTCTCTTTGGGGACCTGCATGGTGCACTCCAAGTTTCAGGCGGGCGGAGGGATGTTGCTCACCTCGTCGCTTCTGCACTTCGGCGGTCGGCCTCTTTTTCTTTAGACTGCCGCCCGTCTCTCACACCCTCGCTGCCTCTTCTCTCAGCTGCTCCATGTAGCAGCTCCGAACTCCACCACTGCTGTGTCTACCCTCGGCTCGCTGGGGGCAGCTCCGGGATTACAGGGAAAAGGTGGGGAAATGGTGAGGAGGACGCCCTCCTCTCAAATCACCCCATCGCCTTTCCGCTTGGCTCCGGCCTTCTCCATTTCAGCTTCACTCCATCTGCCATTTTGAGCTCGTCAGCGCCGGCTGGTTGGTTGGCACTGCCAATGTCACCACCAGTGTGCTAGCAATTGCGGTGGTGGCTCCCTCACAGCTCCCAGGGACCAAGGGCTCAGGGCTCGCACTGTGCCCTGTCATTTGTAAAATTGTGCCAGATTTTGGGGGCCATCTTTGCTGGCAGCTAGCTCTCTACTTCCCCACCAGCAAGTGTGATCTCAATACCTTAAGTAAACACCTACATAGGAGATATAAACGTGTAGAGATATTTCTTCTGTAACTCCTTCATTTGCCTGATAAATTCCTCTTCACCAAGGATTGGGTTCTCCAACAAAGCTTCTCCAGCTCGTCGTCAAAGTGATGAAGGTGGACACCAATGCAGGAAGAATGCGGTGTGAGGTAGTTTATTTAGGTTCAGCAGTATGTAGGTAGCGCCCCAGCCACCACACCAGCCAGCAGCTAACTGACTTGTCAAACACAATCCAAGGAACCACAACATCATTCTAAGAAAACCTTCTAAGATCACCTCGTACTATTGATTCTGTAAAGTAACTAGATAGCGGACCTCCACAACCCCAGTATTCAGATATCACAGGTTGCTCATTCTATGTCTTCACTGCTAGGTAGGAGAAGGAGTGACCTCTGCATCGTCTACGTCGAATGCGGGTGGTGAGGGTTAGAGAAAGGGAAGTTGAGCGGAGGTGTCTGGTGGGCTGATGAAAGTTCAGGCAGTGGCTCAAGTGTGCAGGTCTGCAGTTGTGTAGGGCCTTGTATGCATAAGTCAGGAGCTTGAACTGACATCTTTTCTGTACAGGCAGCCTGTGAAGTTCTCTTAGGTAGGGGGTGATGTGGGTTTGTCTAGCGGGTTCCAGAATGAGTCTGGCTGTAGCATTCTGAATGGTCTGTAGTCATCGGAGGAGGTGAGCTGAGATCCCAGTATAGAGAGCATTGTCGTAGTCTAGTCAGCTGGAGATGACGACATAGATGAGGGTGCGTCAGGAGCTTTGGGGTAGCCATTTGAATATTTTACGAAGCATGGGAAGGATGAAGAAGTAGGAGGAAACAGAGTTGACCTGATTTGTAATGGTTAGCTTGTTGTCCAGAATGACGCCTAGGTTCCTAGCGTGGTCAGGGGGGGTAGGAGTCGGTCCAAGTTCTGAGGGCCACCAGGATGCCTCCCATTCGGAGCTTTTGTTTCCAAAATTCAGTACCTCTGTCTTGTCTGTGTTGAGCTTCGGGTAGTTGTCCTTCATCCAGTTGCCATCATCTGTCATGAAGTTGTGGAAGTTAGTGATGGTGTTGGTGATGTCTTTGGATATGATATTGAGTCCATGGAATTTGGCAAAGGGGACCAGAGGTGTCATATAAGTGTTGAAGAGGCTGGGGAGTGAGGATCCTTAGAGTACTGCACAATGATTTCCTCAGGTTCAGAGGTGAAGGGGGGAAAGTGTACTTTTTGTGTTCTTCCTGTGAGGAAAGAGGTGATCCATCTGAGGGCAGCTCCTGGGACGCCTATGTTGTGCAGTCTTGTTATGAGTGTGTGGTGGGAGACCGTATCGAGGACTGCCAAGAGGTCTAGGATGATCAGATCCGCAGTCCCGCCTTGGTCAAGTAGGGCTCAGATGTCATCAGTAGCCGCAATGAGGGCTGTCTCGGTGTTGTGGTTGCTGCAGAATCTGGATTGGGAGGAGTCAAGTAGGAGGTTCTATTCCAGATGTGAGGAGAGTTGTTGGTTGATGGCTTTTTCTAACACTATGGCCGGGAGCAGGGAGATTGGTTAGTAGCTATTGAGTTCACTGTGGTCTGCCAATGTTTTTTTAGTAGGGTGTTATCGTCTGTGTGTTCCCAGTCCTCGGAGAAGGTAGGCATGGCAACTGAAGTGTTGAACAAGGTGGTGAGTATGAGGCTGATTCTGGCTTCGCCTAACTTGAAGATGTAGTGACGGCATGGGTTGATTCGGGGTTCATGAGTGGGTCAAGTTCATGATGGAGGCAGTGTCCTGTGGGGCAAGCTGGCTCAATTTGGTTAGTCGCATATCTGTGGTGGTAGCGAGGTTGTTGTGTTGTGTTGCTTGAAGAAGTTAGTGGCCTTGGGGTGGGGTTTGATGTGCTGGTCCTTAATAAGTAAACTTATAAGAGGACGCGTATAGGTTGATTAACTTTTTGATTCGCATGGAATGTCCTAGCTACGGTGTAACCAATGTTCATCAATAATCAATACACCAATCTATAACCATTAAGCAAAACATTAATCAGCAGTTAATATCATCACACCACAACTTAATATATTTGTTATCAATTTTATTTCCCTATTAGTTACAATACTAAGTCATGGGGTTATTTTAAACCTTATTCAAGCAATTCCGTATTAATTCATTGGAAGGCACCAAAAACATAATACAATCAAAACGTGCATCAGAGTACATTCTAAAACAATAGTATAAGTCAATAACTGAATGAATATGTCAACATGAATTGCAAAGTTCAGCAACCAGTTCATCAATCAATTGTCTCTGCGATTCTCAATGTCAATGTTACAAGCTAAGGACATAAACCACTAAAGATGTGGGGTGATAAATTAGGGAGAACTGGATTAGTGAACCCTAATCTGGAGGCGCTGGCTCAGCGCGTAATTGCTAGGTAAAGGGCTGAGTATAGGGTGTATATGGTTGTGGCTGTATCTACAAGAGGGAGTTCCTTTTACGGACTAGGTGGTCTCACACACATAATAGTGTCATGCTTCATTATTTGACCACCTAGCCCCACCCAGGTAAGATGGTACTACCTGGGTGGACTCAACCTCGTTGTTCAAAGAACTACAGAGGGAGTGCTGAAATGTGAATCTAACTGGATATTTTGCAGGGATCTGGATAGGGTGTGAATAAAATTAACTTACACGTCACCTGTCACAGTTAGTAGGATACTTTAATAAAGGTGTACGTAGGTAAGGTTAAAACTTATGCTCTGGACTCAGTTGAGACTAATGACTCAAGGAGTCTAAAAAACAACAAGGAACAACATGTTTCTGCCCTCTCAACGTGCTGGAATGTCAGGGGCATTCGTCAGGGTCATGGGTCCCCTAAGGATGAATGCTTGGCGGGTAGTGAAAATAGAATAATAAGCCTACCTGAACAGTTTGTTCGTATTAGGGTAGGTCCCGAAGGATAAGGCGATTTGCCTCTGGTCTGGGAATTGCCGGAGGGAGGGTATCCCTTGTAGTCACACTCACACCAAAGGAAATACCGGTGTGTCTACCTACTGTCCGTATCCCAGCCGCTCGTATATAAGGTAAGGACCTCACCTAACCCCGATAAGCATCTGAATGTGGGACTGCATGCTACAACAATTTAGAACATGAATTTGGAAAAACATCTAGCTAAAAGAAAACTATTAAACAGTGCAGTTGGTACCTAGAAAGAAAAGGCACAAAAGGTAATTCAATCACATTGTCATAGCTACCTCTCCACAATATGGATCAGCAACAAAGTCAGTCTTCGTCTTCAGGTCATCAATCAATCAGCATCACATCAGGCTCTCAAGAGAATAAGCCCAATGATAGATCTTGAATTTCTTCGAACATCCACGCCTAACTTCTAACGTCTCTCCCCTTTTCTCCCTTTGACACGGCATTATATCAAAGTCACCCAGACTATCCCCCAATTAATCTCATGATTTTGCATTATCGAAAAATCCTTATTTTCCCAATCTATGAATTCTATAATTACACAGTTCCCAAGATGTTGATCGGTTCACTGTACTATGTCCTCATCGTCCGGCTCGTTAGGTATCGAAAATATTGGATCTTCTTCTCCAGTCAGTATCTCCATTGTTCCTCCAGTCAGTATCTCCATTGTTCAAGTCCTGGGAAAGTACTTCCAGTATACTTTACACTGATTTGGATACAAACTTTTTCTCCGTCATCTCCCGTTCGTGGTTCACACATAGGATTTTTGCTGAGCAGATTTTATTAAACAATAAGCAGTTCACGGTCAGTCCAGCACATTAGCTTTTTCTACATTGTGCGTTAATACTCAATTTCTGCACAAGGCCTGGCACCTAGGACACAACTTCGGCTAAGCTAGCTCTACAATATAATGCACCTTCTGTGGGTGTTGTTGCTGATAGGAGCGGCACTATCCTTGCATCTGGTGATCCAATTGTTGAAGTTTCTGATGCTCTGGTCTAGGTTTTGGAGGAGATGGGGTGGGTGGTGGTGAGGATGTTGATCCATGTATCCTTTGAGATTTTGCTCCAGCTGCTCTAGGGGGCATTAGGCAGAGGTCTGTGAGTTGGTGATGTTAAAGTGAACAATGGCGTGGTTAGTCCCGGTGAGTTCTGTGGTGTGGCTGTACCAGCTACAGTCACTGGAGGTGAAGATTGGGTCTACCATGTGGCCTGTGGTGTGAGTGCGGTCATGAATGAGTTGGGCAAGTCTGAAGTTGGACATACTGTCAAGGACATTGGTAGTGTTGATCTCATTGTAGTTGTTGGGCTGGAAGTTGAGGTTGCGAGGAAAATTTTGTTGTTGGCAGGTGATGAAGTCATCAATGAAGTTGCAAAGGGCTGAACATGGTCCTGGAGGACGGTATGCCAGGGTGACCCTGCTGGTGGTTTTGTCTGTATGGAGTCAGAAGTTGAGGTGTTCCATGGCTGGGGTGATGGCATTATTTGTGGTCGTGCATTGGATGGATTACTTGTGTATGATGGTGATACGCCTGCCAGGCTTGTTGATGCTGTTGCAGTGAGTGATCTTGTAGCCTTCAGATATTGCGGTGGTGATGTTGGACACAGATGTGGAGTTGAGCCAGGTCTCAGTAGGAAGAGGATGTTGGGTGAGAGGGTAGAGATGAGGTCCCAGATGTAGGTAGTGTGTTTGCATAGAGAGCATGTGTTTAAAAGGTTGCTTGTGAGTTGGTGTTTTTGTTCAGGTGGTGTCTGTGGTGTGTTCGGGTGGGCCTGGTTGGTAGGCTGGTGTGTGCTGTGGCAGGTGAAGTGGCAGTGGATGCCGGTGAAAGGTCCTACCATGGAGAGTAGGCCTGTGTGGTGGCAGTGTTTGTTGCTGTATCCATTAAGAACATAAGGAGCTTGTATAACCTCAGAAGGCCCGTATATATTAAAGGTAACTTTATCCAAAACTATCCCGTTTGGAATCGGTACTCCTGAAATGTTCAAAAGGGACAAGTCTCTTCGGACCTTATGTGAGGAAAGATATGGAGTTACAACTTCATTCACTGGTTCGACAGAGGAGCATTCAGGAAGATAATGACCATTTTTCAGGAGAAAGAAAACAGTCACAAAACCAATCCATAACAGAAAGGCAAACAATGTCAGACACATCCACAGATAATACCATGGATAAACCAAATAGTTATTTTTAAGCCATATGTGCAGCTTACTTGTCTTTGAAACTGTTTCAGTTGCAGGTGCAGATGAAGTTGAAGAAAAGTCAACTTGGTCAATGAAGTAACCAGAAACAGTCTGTAGAAAAACAGGGGCAGATGCATTGCTGGTAGATGAATCCTATTCGAATGGAGGCTCATAGTAGACTGTGACTTCAGTTTGTGTTGAATTGGAGTAGAAGACAGCCACATCTTGGACAGTTCTTGTCAGTGGAGTGTTAACAGGAATCAGCAGAAGTTCATTCTCCGTCCTCCCCATGCTCGAGGAGGCACTTATAGCATCATTATACATGCTGGTGTAGTCAGAAGAGTTGTTGTTTCTTCTTTGAAGAGGTACGTTCTGTTGGGTAGTGAGAGGGAACCGGGGACTAACCAAGGGAGCACTGGGTCTACTGTGCAGGATCCGCCATGTGGTGCAACCTGATGTTGTCGATGGAGACAAATCTGTTCTGTTTGGAACCTGGCTGCAGTGGTAGGATGACAGTTATGGTGCCTTGTATTGCCAGGACTGGTACCAGTGCTCTGTAGGATGGGCTGAATTCCTTCTTCACAGCAATCTTCTCACAAACCAGACCCCCTACTTTAGGAATCCAGCCTGTAGAAGTCGTTGGTAAATCCCTTATTTCTAAGGTGCTAGTACTGGCGGATGAATTAACATTACAAAATTGCTGAAGCTCCTGTAAGACGGTGAGGCGTTCATTTGTTTCAAAAGGTGTGTCTGCTGTACGATACCAGGGCCATCTAGATCTGGGACATACATAGGTATCCCAAAGAGAATCTTATAAGGAGTGCGTCCTCCCAAGGACCGTCTTGGAAGATTATTCATTGCTCTTTGGACCCCATATAGGTGATAAAGCCCGCTGCGACCTGAACCCAATACCCTGGCTGTTTAGGACTGCTTTGGATCTTGATTCTTCCTCTCCAAGACCAAATTATCTTCGGGATGGTAGGGTGAGGAGTAATGGTGTTCAACCCACCGTCCTCATGGTGTCCCTGAAAGCCTTAGAGGCAAAGGCAGGGCCCTGGTTCAAATGGAATGCTGCAACCCCACATGTACCGATGAAGATCAGTAAGTCTTTTATAATAGTTCGAGCATCAGCCGACTACTGTGGCCATACCCACAGGAATCTAGAACAAGAATCAACAGCAACTTAGATGTATTTGTATGCACCATCATGTTGTAAGGGACCACAATGGTCTAGGTACACACATTGTAGTGGCCTTTTGGACACCAAGAGGGATGTCTGCTGTGGGCATTTGATCTTTGGGCCCTTTATTTGCTGGCAAATGTCACAGCAAAGAACACATTACTTAGTCTGTTGGTATAGACCCAGCCACCAGAAGCGCTTCTCTAAGAGAGTTATTGTGGCAGCTTCACCAGCATGGGCAGATGCAACACCCTCATGTGCTGTTTTAATGAAATCTAATCTCTGGTCTTGTTTGGGGATCACTCGATCTCCAACCCCAGGAATTGTCACAAAGACAACATTCTGTGCACTGATGTGGCAAGAATACTTTGTATGAAATGCTATTGGGAGAGGCTTGCCTTCAGCCAAAGCTTTCACGGCAGCCAAAATTTAATTATCCAATCTTGTGTGGGAATGAGTCACTGTAGCAAAAGAAGCTGTAGCTACTGTGGATTTGGCCGCTTCATCAGCCAAAGTGTTTCCTACAACTTGTACTCCTACTCATTGGTGGCCCAATGTATGGACTACATGAGCCTCTGGTAGCTTATCCTTAAGATCAGCCATTTTTGATTTTGCATTATCGAAAAATCCTTATTTTCCCAATCTATGAATTCTATAATTACACAGTTCTCAAGATGTTGATCGGTTCACTGTACTATGTCCTCATTGTCCGGCTCGTTAGGTATCGAAAATATTGGATCTTCTTCTCCAGTCAGTATCTCCATTGTTCCTCCAGTCAGTATCTCCATTGTTCAAGTCCTGGGAAAGTACTTCCAGTATACTTTACACTGATTTGGATACAAACTTTTTCTCCGTCATCTCCCGTTCGTGGTTCACACGTAGGATTTTTGCTGAGCAGATTTTATTAAACAATAAGCAGTTCACGGTCAGTCCAGCACATTAGCTTTTTCTACATTGTGCGTTAATACTCAATTTCTGCACAAGGCCTGGCACCTAGGCCACAACTTCGGCTAAGCTAGCTCTACAATATAATGCACCTTCTGTGGGTGTTGTTGCTGATAGGAGCGGCACTATCCCTGCATCTGGTGATCCAATTGTTGAAGTTTCTGATGCTCTGGTCTAGGTTTTGGAGGAGATGGGGTGGATGGTGGTGAGGATGTTGATCCATGTATCCTTTGAGATTTTGCTCCAGCTGCTCTAGGGGGCATTAGGCAGAGGTCTGTGAGTTGGTGATCTTAAAGTGAACAATGGCGTGGTTAGTCCTGGTGAGTTCCGTGGTGTGGCTGTACCAGATACAGTCACTGGAGGTGAAGATTGGGTCTAACATGTGGCCTGTGGTGTGAGTGGGGTCATGAATGAGTTGGGCAAGTCTGATGTTGGACATACTGTCAAGGACATTGGTAGTGTTGATCTCATTGTAGTTGTTGGGCTGGAAGTTGAGGTTGCGAGGAAAATTTTGTTGTTGGCAGGTGATGAAGTCATCAATGAAGTTGCAAAGGGCTGAACATGGTCCTGGAGGACGGTATGCCAGGGTGACCCTGCTGGTGGTTTTGTCTGTATGGAGTCAGAAGTTGAGGTGTTCCATGGCTGGGGTGATGGCATTATTTGTGGTCGTGCATTGGATGGATTACTTGTGTATGATGGTGATACGCCTGCCAGGCTTGTTGATGCTGTTGCAGTGAGTGATCTTGTAGCCTTCAGATATTGCGGTGGTGATGTTGGACACAGATGTGGAGTTGAGCCAGGTCTCAGTAGGAAGAGGATGTTGGGTGAGAGGGTAGAGATGAGGTCCCAGATGTTGGTAGTGTGTTTGCATAGAGAGCATGTGTTTAAAAGGCTGCTTGTGAGTTGGTGTTTTTGTTCAGGTGGTGTCTGTGGTGTGTTCGGGTGGGGCTGGTTGGTAGGCTGGTGTGTGCTGTGGCAGGTGAAGTGGCAGTGGATGCCGGTGAAAGGTCCTACCATGGAGAGTAGGCCTGTGTGGTGGCAGTGTTTGTTGCTGTATCCATTAAGAACATAAGGAGCTTGTATAACCTCAGAAGGCCCGTATATATTAAAGGTAACTTTATCCAAAACTATCCCGTTTGGAATCGGTACTCCTGAAATGTTCAAAAGGGACAAGTCTCTTCGGACCTTATGTGAGGAAAGATATGGAGTTACAACTTCATTCACTGGTCCGACAGAGGAGCATTCAGGAAGATAATGACCATTTTTCAGGAGAAAGAAAACAGTCACAAAACCAATCCATAACAGAAAGGCAAACAATGTCAGACACATCCACAGATAATACCATGGATAAACCAAATAGTTATTTTTAAGCCATATGTGCAGCTTACTTGTCTTTGAAACTGTTTCAGTTGCAGGTGCAGATGAAGTTGAAGAAAAGTCAACTTGGTCAATGAAGTAACCAGAAACAGTCTGTAGAAAAACAGGGGCAGATGCATTGCTGGTAGATGAATCCTATTCGAATGGAGGCTCATAGTAGACTGTGACTTCAGTTTGTGTTGAATTGGAGTAGAAGACAGCCACATCTTGGACAGTTCTTGTCAGTGGAGTGTTAACAGGAATCAGCAGAAGTTCATTCTCCGCCCTCCCCATGCTCGAGGAGGCACTTATAGCATCATTATACATGCTGGTGTAGTCAGAAGAGTTGTTGTTTCTTCTTTGAAGAGGTACGTTCTGTTGGGTAGTGAGAGGGAACCGGGGACTAACCAAGGGAGCACTGGTTCTACTGTGCAGGATCCGCCACGTGGTGCAACCTGATGTTGTCGATGGAGACAAATCTGTTCTGTTTGGAACCTGGCTGCAGTGGTAGGATGACAGTTATGGTGCCTTGTATTGCCAGGACTGGTACCAGTGCTCTGTAGAATGGGCTGAATTCCTTCTTCACAGCAATCTTCTCACAAACCAGACCCCCTACTTTAGGAATCCAGCCTGTAGAAGTCGTTGGTAAATCCCTTATTTCTAAGGTGCTAGTACTGGCGGATGAATTAACATTACAAAATTGCTGAAGCTCCTGTAAGACGGTGAGGCGTTCATTTGTTTCAAAAGGTGTGTCTGCTGTACGATACCAGGGCCATCTAGATCTGGGACATACATAGGTATCCCAAAGAGAATCTTATAAGGAGTGCGTCCTCCCAAGGACCGTCTTGGAAGATTATTCATTGCTCTTTGGACCCCATATAGGTGATAAAGCCCGCTGCGACCTGAACCCAATACCCTGGCTGCTTAGGACTGCTTTGGATCTTGATTCTTCCTCTCCAAGACCAAATTACCTTCGGGATGGTAGGGTGAGGAGTAATGGTGTTCAACCCACCGTCCTCATGGTGTCCCTGAAAGCCTTAGAGGCAAAGACAGGGCCCTGGTTCAAATCGAATGCTGCAACCCCACATGTACCGATGAAGATCAGTAAGTCTTTTATAATAGTTCGAGCATCAGCCGACTACTGTGGCCATACCCACAGGAATCTAGAACAAGAATCAACAGTAACTTAGATGTATTTGTATGCACCATCATGTTGTAAGGGACCACAATGGTCTAGGTACACACATTGTAGTGGCCTTTTGGACACTAAGAGGGATGTCTGCTGTGGGCATTTGATCTTTGGGCCCTTTATTTGCTGGCAAATGTCACAGCAAAGAAAACATTACTTAGTCTGTTGGTATAGACCCAGCCACCAGAAGCGCTTCTCTAAGAGAGTTATTGTGGCAGCCTCACCAGCATGGGCAGATGCAACACCCTCATGTGCTGTTTTAATGAAATCTAATCTCTGGTCTTGTTTGGGGATCACTCGATCTCCAACCCCAGGAATTGTCACAAAGACAACATTCTGTGCACTGATGTGGCAAGAATACTTTGTATGAAATGCTATTGGGAGAGGCTTGCCTTCAGCCAAAGCTTTCACGGAAGCCAAAATTTAATTATCCAATCTTGTGTGGGAATGAGTCACTGTAGCAAAAGAAGCTGTAGCTACTGTGGATTTGGCCGCTTCATCAGCCAAAGTGTTTCCTACAACTTGTACTCCTACTCATTGGTGGCCCAATGTATGGACTACATGAGCCTCTGGTAGCTTATCCTTAAGATCAGCCACCCTCCCCTACAGAGTTCTGTGTTTTATTGTGTTCCCCTTTGAGTCTCTGAACCTGTTCAGTCGCCAATGATTAAGATAATCATTGTAGGACTAGACACAATAATATGAATCACAGACAATCAATGTGAGTTGTCCTGGATCCGTGTGTTCTGACGCTAAGATAAGAGCCTTACTTTCAGCTAGCTGAGCTGTACAGTGCCCCAGGGTCTGCATGCAGGTATTGTGAGGGTGGAATACACCATCCTTCATCACTCTGCTTACGCTGCACAAGCGGTTGAGTAACGATGTTTAGTATATACAGCTGGTTGTGCAGAACCATCATGTAAATGACAGTATGATATCTATCAAGTGGAAAGTTGTTAAGAGGTGTGGGATACTCCTGTTTAGATTGGAGAAATTTTATGTTTGAAGTTTTGGATCAAAGATGTAATCAACATCAGTGGCAGTCACGGAGTTTGCCCATTGAATCCAACGTGAATGTAATGCTTTAGCATTAGGAACGCTTGCTTTGGTGACGGCCTCTAAAGCCGGCACTGGGGTAACAACAATAATGCGTTCCCTTGGGCAAGTGTCCTCTCCTTGAGGACAGTTATATGTACAGCAGTCAGAATCTTTTCTGTGGGTGCAAGGCGTTGTTCTGCATCAGAATATATATGCTATGGGCAACCTATCCCCCTCATTAAAGGTGACATAGGTGAACCCAATGGCACCAGAAATTACTCTGATGACCAAGTGTGTTTTGTTGTTGCATGTGTGTAGGTGTTTTGCTTCTACATATCTTGCTGCAATCCTTTAAGGATGCATGTGTGTTCATTTGTCCAGTGTCGGCTAATTAAGTCATAGAGTGACTTGATATGTTGTGCATAGTCAGGAATGTAAGTTCTTCCAAACTTAAAGAAACCAAGTAAAGACTGCAGTTTCTTGCTAGTGTTTGTTGGTCCGAGTTGAGCACACTTTTCTAATAAGTGCAGGGCCAGGCTCTTGCCCTCATTTGATAGCTCGTATTCCAGGAACAATGCACTGAGAAAGGCTATTTTAGTTTTTCTAAAATTGAATTTGTAGCCATGGGCTGCGAATCCTAGAATGATCCAATCGACCCTGGCAAGATGAATGCTGAGGTTGTCATCTGTGAGATAGATGTCATCCACATAGGACAATGCCTCTGGATCAAGATCATGCAATATTGATGTTACACGGGCTTAGAACAGCATTGAGCTGTTCTTATAGCCTTGGGGCAAATGACAGAAGCGTTTTTGTGAGCCAAATGAGAATGCACTCAGGTCCGGACTTTCATGTGCTAAGTTTTGGCAGAAAAAAACGGTGGAAATATCCAAGGTTGTTTTGCATTTTTTACGTATTATGGGCCAGATTTACAAGGCCCTTGCGCCTCTTTGTGCCACTTTTACGTAAATGTGACACTAAAGGACCACTAAATTTGCGCCACCTTGTAAACCCTTTGTGCTACATCATGTATAATATATGCATGATATATGCAAAGGGGGCGTTCTCTCATTAGAGAGTCGCGAAACATCACGCAATGGAATCTATAAGATTCCATTGCACCATTTCTAGTGTCATTTTTAAGCCTGCTTAAATGAGACTCCCAATGATTTCAATGGACCTCTTAACACTGTACTGGATTAGCATAATTTTTCAATGCTAATCCAGAATAGCGTTACAATACCGTCTAAAAAATGATGCTATTGACCCAAACATGCACCATGATGCGCTGTATTGTAAATATGGCGCTACCATGGTCACATTAAGGGATGCAAGGGGGCCGCAAGAAAAGTGGCGCATCACTAGTGATGTGCCAATTTCTTGTAAAAATTGTCCTACGTTGTTATTTAGTGCAGTGCTGTGTGAATTTTGTATTGCATATGTGAGTGTTTGTAGTTTTAGACTATTCTATATGAATAGTCAGGTTTTGCAGTGGGAAATAACGGGTTAGTCATTGAAGAGACACAGGGCTCTATTACTCCCTAGTACTCAAATTGAGTGAGGATTTCCCTCACTGGAGCTTTAGCCTCATGTTTAACAGGATATTGGGGCTGAGGCTGGGGTGTAGACCTGATCGGTATTACATAGTGGGGGGAATCACTGTCCCACCCTACATGGTTGCGCCAAAACCCAGTGGACACAGTAGGCTTTTTTTTACTTCTTCCAGAACAAGATCTTAGAAAGAAGGCATAATGACATCTTCCCCATGTGGGAGCTTACAGCTTGTTCAGGTGGCCAGTCTCTTTCTGCCAATAGGATATCACAATTAAGTTAATCTCAGTAAACTACACTAATGGTGCGCTCTATCTCTCCCTCAATCTGGATATTTAGATCATAAACCCTCTCGGGTGGGAGAACACACCTGTCCGCAGTCTTGACTGCAAGAAAGTCATCAGTTGCTGTCGCATCCAGATGATCTTTCAGACTCTGGAGGCATATCGTGACTTCTGCTGCACAGGGTCACTGCCCATATCTTGTTCTTCAGCAATGTTCTCAAGTTTGCTGGCATGTTTAATTGAAATTTCTGCCACCTTTTTATTTTTAAATTGTGGCTTTTGTTGTGGGAATTTGTCTTCTTTCTTGTCTGAAGACTGTTGTGAGTCTTTCTTCTGTTTTATGTAGTCAGGACGTTGCTCTGACCGGCACACTCTCTCACTATGTCTATCAGATGTGTCCTGAGAGGAACAAGAGGAACGTGAATCAGTATATCTGTCAGGAGCCTTTATATTTTCTCTAGTACTGAGATTATATCTCCTCTCGGAGCTCTTCGGATGAGGAGAGTCTGCTCTCTGACTTCGTCTGTCTTTATTTTGTTTTTGTTTATCCCAGCGCTTTTCAGAACCCTCTTGTGCTTGGTTAGTACCTTTGTTAGTGGTGGCACTCTGAATTTCAGGCTTTTTCAGATTGGCTCCCAAACTATCCTGTCCTATACTAGTATATGTGTTGGAAATTTCAGGTAGTTGACACTCCTGTTCCACCTGTGGAATCTCCCGGAGCCGCTGGCGTATATATCCAATGCTACTGCTTCCCCTTTAATTTACTGAGTATTTTTGAAGAGACTGTGCCGAAGTTGCACATCAGTATCATCCCCAAATACAGTGCTGGGTACTGTCCCTTGTTATTTTTTAATTTGTTTTAACACTCCTGGCAAATTTGCATGTCGGGGTACCATGAGTGGTAGTGTAGATTGCAGAGACGACTGAATCCCATGTGGTGCAGTCGTCTACTGAGGGAACCATTCCGAACGAAATTACCTGTGGTCCTGTAAGGGGAAACACAGCTTCCAGCTGATTCGTTTTTGTGCTATCCAGAACGGGATCTTTACTTTTTCCATGGGCACTGTGCCCATGATAGAATTTACTGTTTGTGGTTTGATCCCAGTAATGGCCAATTGGTATCCAGCTGGTGGTGCTGGGTGCACTGGTGTTGTGCTCAAAGTTCGCAGTACGAACTGAACAAGTCGTCTATATAATGTTACTAATTCATTGTAAAGATTGCGCAGGTCAGCGGCGTTCGTGTTGTGTACACCAGGATGTGGTGTATATGTGGCAAACATTGGCAGTGTTGGTCCGTCATTGCTGAAGAGACCTAATCTCACGGGCTCTATTACATGTGGTAGGCCGTCATAAAACTAGTTGTGATGTTCTTGATAAGTAATTGGTATTTCAAGTTACTGGTAAACTTGGTCCAGTCGTGGTACGTTTGCTAGTTCATATGTGTTAAATGTGTATGTTGTACTGTCTTCCTCAGGAAAAGTAACTCAGGAATATAATGTTTCTGTTTGGTAACCTTCTTAGCTTCCACAATTAAAGTTTCCTCCCCGCCTCCATCTTTCAAGCAAGCCATGCGCTATTAGATGTAGTGTTAATGCATGTCTTGCATTCTCTGGAATCTCTATGGCATTAGCCATGCTGGATAATGGGTAAAGAGAAGGAACACCAAATGGGGAAAAAGTCCTTTTAAGAGTTTAAGCTTGAACAACCTACAGCCCAGTTAGGTACTCCCTGTTCAGCTGAGGAAGATCTTCCCCAAGACCACAGACATCTCCGTATATTGGTACTTAGGGTACCTTTTGTGTGTGAGACAGAGATACTCAGGATATCCGTAAATTAATGCCAAAACAACATTGATGGTGGTGCCATGCAATGTTCCCTCTAATTTTTTTCCACTGTGTGCGGCAGTGTGCGGTCTCTGTGTGCTGCAGCCAAGGATACGTGCGCCAAGAAATTGACCATTCACGCGCGCGCAGCGCATAACTAGCCAAGATCTTTGGCATTAGCCTCTCCATTCCACTAAAGCAAAAAAGGGATATCATTGCTCCATGCAATAGGGCATCAAGGCAGTTTTGTGACCTGGTTGCACACCCCAAGGACATGACCTGTTAAGTGCCAACTACACCCCAGTTAGGGAAAACAGAGGAACATTGCCCACGGCCTTTAAACGCTGTTTTCATTGACTTCAATCCAGATTCAAATATGAGCATTTTCTGCTATAGGAGAGCACGACTATCGCTCTAAAAGGCTTATTTGAGCTGAGAAAGTGATAATGCATATAAACAACTATGAAGTATGACAATGATGGAAAAGTTGATAACAGCACATTTCCTACTGTTCTGAAGCATTTCCTAGCTCATTAACCATTAATTTTCAACATAAATATCACTTGTTCGCTTGTATGCTAAAGTACGCCAAATGATGTTTAAAACACTCCCCGCGGCATTTAAACGCTGTTTTCATTCACTTCAATCCGGATTCAAATATGAGCATTTTCTGCAATAAGAGAGCACGACTATCGCTCTAAAAGGCTTATTTGAGCTGAGAAAGTGATAATGCATATAAACAACTATGAAGTATGATGATGGAAAAGTTGATAACAGCACATTTCCTACTGTCCTGAAGCATTTCCTAGCTCATTAACCATTAATTTTCAACATAAACATCACTTGCTCGCTTGTATGCTAAAGTACGCCAAATGATGTTTAAAACACTCCCCGCGGCATTTAAACGCTGTTTTCATTCACTTCAATCCGGATTCAAATATGAGCATTATCTGCCTTAGGGGAGCACATATATCGCTCTAAAAGGCTTATTTATTAACGTGCATGCTTGCCGAAGGGGCCTGCGCGTTGGGGGAAGGAAAGGTGCGCGTGCGCCTTACAGGGAACATTGGTGCCATGTCGTAGCTGGAGTCTCACTCCTAGGCGAGACTGCTGTTTTAGGGATGACAGCACTTTTGCTTGTAGGCAAGTAGTCCAATCATACAACAAGTCGCAACTGTCGGCCCAACCCTCCTGGCTCACAAGCAGTACCTCACAAAAAAAACAAACAGTAAAATATGATTTCTGGCAGCCTTTAGGCATGGACTCTAGAATGCAGCACCTCAGGGAAGTCGTGGTGGAACGGAGATTACCCTTTTCTCATGTTAGTAATAAGTCTCAGTCACACACAGGCAATAAAGGAGATACAGGAAAGTTTTTAACAGGTTTAATAAAAAAGACTGCAATCTACGATAAAATGCACGAGCTGCAAAGATTAGGATAACGAACAATGCAAGAAACAAAATTGTAAAGATAAGAGTTGTGAATACAAAGACCCCCACAATCTTGCAATAACAGTGAAATGTAAAATCCTTAAAAACCCTAGTATGGAGAACCTATTCTTTAACCTAATGAGAGCTAGGTGTGGTAAACCTAACTTGCCAGTACCAGATCCATGAGAAGCGCCCCCCCCCCCAACCCTTGTTACCTTAGAATGAGGTCTTGGTCAGACTGCGTGGTGACACAAAGGCTGAATCTGCATCAAGGCGACATGCAGTAGAGATGGCGTCAATAGCATCTGGTAGGAATTCTTCTGATAACCATGTCTGTGTGAGATGTATTTATGCAGATCTTGTAGGACCTCTGATGCAGGCATCTTCCCAAAACAATAGGTAAGGAGCATGCTTGTGGTGGTAATTATGTAAAAAATTCCCTCCAAAAGTACATTATGTTCCTGTCACACGTAAGTGGGAAAGGGACATGATCTGAAAACCTACGTACATCACTTGACTTTGATGCTGATAGTGATGCCTTCACAGAGTGGCACTGATGAAAGTAAAATCAAAACATGTCTCTAACTATAAACATGGCAGCCATTTTAAAAGAAATAATAAAATAAATAGGCTAAGACAGACCAAGCCAAGAAGGTTAAAAGTCACTAGGTGACAGGGGCACAGGCTTGCAAGTCAGAAGGCTAAGCTAAACACCTAAGACCCATTAAAACTAAACAGGATCCACTAGAGATCAAGGTTGTAAAGCTTGGCAATGGTGTATCTTTGGGGGTGGGAGGGCAAGGGACTATGGTGCTGGGCATGATCCAGGGCTGGACGGGCACAGGTGGGCTTGCCTTTGGCGCGCCTTCAGAAAATGAATGAAAAAAGCATATAAGGGCTCAACATGAGCACACCCTGGCCCCCTGGGGCATGCATATGTGTGCAGGGAGGGAAAGTTATCATCCCATGATTGACTGGCCACTACATTGACAACATGTTGTGACAGTCATTTCGGGACTCCAGTCATGTTCCTCATGGTGATATGGGGCATAATATATTTTTTAAGGGAGCTAAAAACTGTGAAAAACAGAGGTGCAGCATAAGTACAGCATACCCATTCCACATCTGTAACTGAGAACATTAGGTGAAAATGTCAGTTAAAACATATCATTTTCAACAAACAAAACTACTGATATTCACTTGCTATATCTATCGCAAGAAACTTGTGCCCTGAAGTAACTATAACTCTTGCTGCCACCGTGCACATGGTTGTCATCAATAATGTCACTTTAGATGTTGCAATGAGGGTATCATTGATGTCATAGAACATGTAATGAGTGATGTATTTTAGGAAGTAATTAGCAGTGCATGGCAAGGGCCCAAGATAGAGTAATTTTAGGGCATGAGGTATAGTAACATGAGATAACTATAACTGTTGGATTCCAGTGGTGTTGTTAATTTAAAATTATATGTTTCAACTGATATTTTCACCTAATATAACATCAAATTAACCTTTGATTTTTCATTGAATTTCTACATTTTTTAAAGGAAAGTAAGATGTTCATCACGTGGAAGGTGTGGGTTGAACTCCATGTGCTATCCTTCCTATATTAAAAAAAGCAATGTCATGTAGGCACTGGGAGGGGTGCTGCATGCCCCCCTTATTAAATGACTCAGCCCCAGGGAACAGAAACTTTACCACTGCCCCTCGTGCTGCCCACCTGGGGGGGTGGGCTGGCTGGGATTAAAACGAGATGGAGCTTGTGCTTTTTTAAAAATATTCTGCCTTTGATCCTTGGATCCTTTGCAAACTTGCAGCATAACTTTAACAAAGTTGTGTTTGAGGCCACAAGGGGATTCCTCTAGTACCTCCCTACCAGGTCTAGTGATGCTGGGTATCCCTATACTGCCCTCCTATATATTTTTTAACTTTTTCTCAGGTCAGGGGACTGTGGGACCTATTACAAGTTTGGCAGTCTGAGGATCACCAAACCTGCGGTGGCGGTCAGACAGCTGCACTCTTTGCAGTTCGACCACCAGATTGCAACCCTAGTGGTCGGACTACAGGGGACCGCCGTCAAGGCCAGGATTATGGATCCCAGCGGAGTGGTGGCGGTCAGAGTCATGGTCAGCCATGGAGGTGCTGAGTTCAGCACTGCCGTGCTGTTCACGAGTCCCCTTTCGGCCAGCCTTTTTATGGTGGGGTCTCCACCATGAGAAGGCTGGCAAAAAGGCAGTGCTGGGGATCAAAGGAGAGAGCCCTGCACTGCCCACATCCATGTTGTGGGTAGTGCAGGGGGCCCCTGCCCAACACCCTCGGAATGCGCACTGTCTGCTATGGCAGGGTCCCCAAGTCCTAAGATGGCTGCTGCCACATCCTTGATAATGTGGTGGCTATCAATTTCTACCTTCATTTCTCTGAAACGTTTGAGTGAACTTACACCAAATTTCAACACTCATACTTTGTAGACCAAAAATCTAGCTTTCTGCCAAATTTGATGTAATTCCATGCAGCTGTTGGGCTGTACTTGTGCCTAATTTTGCTAGGGAAAAATGAATGTGAAAAACTTGAATTGGGATCACCCCTTTCCCTCGTCTCCTGCTTAATGCACCACCCCTAAATGTGACAGAAAGTTGATGAGGTGGATGAGACTTTTTTTGGAAACGTTTTGTGATGATTTGTCCAATGTCTCAAGCAAGGTTATGAGCAAACCAAGAAATTATTTTCCTATGGAGACATGGTATTAACTATAACTACCACCACTGGTATCTATCCGTCTATCTGTCTATCTATCTATCTATATATCTATCTATCTATCTATCTGTCTATCTATCTATCTATCTATCTATCTATCTATCTATCTATCTATCTATCTATCTATCTATCTATCTATTGTCACTAAAACAGCAACTGTTAAAATAATGTTATAGTTTGGTGAATATGTCAGTGACAACATTAACGTTTTATAACTAAACACAAATAAATTCACCAGTTATAGTTAGCAGTGCCTACAATGCACTGCTCACATGTTACATCACTCATGACATGTTCTATAACATCATTTATGACATCAGTCATGCCATGTCAAATAAAATCATTGATGACATCACTGATTACATCATCCAATGAGTATGTTAGTTTGTTTTATAATTTATGTAGTGGCGGGTAAATACCATATTACATTTCTACATCATTTTGTACAGACTGTGTCCAACTAATATGTGTAAGCGGTTACAAAATGCACGTGCTCCTAATGCATCATAGGTGTGTTTAATTATAGAATATGTTTTAAATCTTTGTCTTCAAGAGTTAATCTGTGGGCAGGTGACAGCTGACGACTTGTGTTCAGTATGTTCCACACAAGTTTTTTTTTCTTTGGATTGCAGGCAGGAGCAAACACATGTTTCTCTGCCTGTGCAGGGAAATTAGTGTGTCCTGGAGATCGGCTCCCTTGAATACAGCAAGTGAGCCACTCCCAGACGATGGGGTCCCTGGGAACAAATACTGCTTGGGGAGTGGAGGCTGTATGCCCCTTCCCCTAAATAATTAAATTAGACCCGGGATGGGGTCCCCAGTGCCAGAAAGGGCTCAGAGAGGAGACCATGTGCTCCCTTCTCCTAATGATTGGATTGGGCCGAGGAGGATGGGGTCCCAAAGCCAAAAATTACACGGGGAGGGGGGCCACATGCCCCCTCCCCTTAAATACAGAATGTAGCCCCAGCTGATTGGGTCCCCTGGGTCTTAAATGGGCTGGGAAGGTAGATTATACTGACACCCCCTCCTCACATATATATAATTATATGACAGCCACATTTATTTGTTTTTGCCTGGATCCTGCGGTACTCCCAAATATTTGCCTTTTTTTTATTTTGGCCTATGTTTCTCATGTTGCTGGCAGGCAACCATAGCGCTTGCTCCTACGGGAGTCTGACTCCTGCGTGAGCAAGATGGCCCAAGGGAAAAAAGTTCCCTGAGCTAATCAAAATGCTCTATTTTTAAATTGCCACCCTCCCTCAAGAGACACTCTTAAGGACCCAACCGTCCACATATATAAATATTTTTTTACCTTAAGTTTTCAAAAACTACTGAACGTGTTTACACCAAATCAGGGAAAGCACAATCTGCAGACCAAGATCTAACTTTCTGCCAAATTTGTTGTTTTGGGATTCCCCCCTTTTTTTTCAATCCCCCTTCCGACGGATCGCCCCCTCAACCTTCCATGCACTAACTAGGCAAAAACAAGAGCTTTTTAAAGAAAGTTTCATGAAAGCTCTCGTCAAATGGAATCAAAGAGATCAGAAACACAAAAAACACATTTCATATGGAAACGCTGGCCAAACTAGAACTAGCCAGTTGCGAGGGCACGACGTATAGTTACCTTAGGGCACAAGTTATAGTATAACTATAAATACTGAATTTCTATAGTTTTGTGTGTGTAAAATCCGAACTAAACTACAACATCCCTGTAACCTTAGATTTTTTTTGTGAATTTCTAAAGCTTTTTTAAAATTCTATTTCATAACTATGACGTCTGTGGCCAGGCCTTGCAGCAACACCTGCTCTCAAATCAAACCCCACGATGTGCATGGACTTCAGCCATGTGTAGTGGAGGTTGCTCATAGGCCTGGCCTGTGGCCAGGCCCTGTGGTCAAACTTCGAATGCAGCTAACCCCCAACATGCAGCCAACCCCATGCTGTGCGTTTTTGAGTGGAGGTGTGAGTGGCTGTACGGATGTGTGACTGGTTGTGTGTGGGTGTGGGATTGTACGTTTGACTGTGTGTTTGTGTGAGTGGCTTTGTGGGTCTTTGAGTGGGTGTGTGAGTGGTTTTGTGGGTCTGTGAGTGGGTGTGTGAGTGGCTTTATGGGTTTGGGAGTAGGTGTGTGAGTGGTTATATAAGTGTGTGTGGGAGTGTAGGAGTGGATGTGTGAATGGGTGTATGAGTGGCCATATTGTTCTGTGAGTGGATCTATGCGTGGTTTAGTGGGTGTGTGAGTGACTGTATGGGTCTTTGACTGGGTGTGGTAGTAGCTTAGTAGGTGTGTGAGTGAGTGAATGGGTGTGAGAGTGGGTGTGTGAGTGGCTGAGTGGGTTTGTGACTGGGTGTGTTACTAGTTATGTGGGTTTGTGTATGTGGTGTGTAAATGGCTGTGTGAGTGGCTGTTTGGGTGTGTAAGGAGATGTGTGAGTGAGTGAGTGGGTGCGTGAGTGGCTTTGTGGATCTGTGACTGGGTGTGAATGTGTTTTTGTGGGTCTGTAAGCAGGTGTGTGAGCGAGTGTGTCTGTGAGCGGGTGTGTGAGTGTGTGAATGGGTGTATAAATAAGTGGATCTGTAAGCAATTTCTTGCCCAGGAGGGGTTCATCACAGACCCCTCCATTAGTCCTATGGGTTTAGAATACCTCTATACTGGCCCCTTCTATCCTATTTTCCTCCCTCGCAGACCGAGTGCAGATTGACAAAATGGTGGCCATAAGTTTTTTTCAGGTTGCGGCCAGTCAATCACGGCATTGCTGTTGGCGCATGGATCCATGGATCCACCATGGTGGATCTTGGGTGGATCTGCATCTCTAGACATACATACATATTTTTTCTTTAATAACTCCAAAACAGATTTACACCAAATTTGAAAAAAAGGGATCTTTCTGCACCAAGATCTAGCTTACTGTCATACTTAGTGTAATTCTGTCCAGCTATCCAGGCTGTAGCTGTGTCTAAAATCCCTATGGGAAATTGCATAGGGAAACGTGTTTTGGGATCCCCCCTTTTTCTCAGCCCCTGCTTGACAAATCACCGCAAAACTTTCCAGACAGCAGCTGAAGTGGCTAACTAGTTTTGAAAAATGTGTAAAGGTTTGTCAAACGGTGGTAAACTTATTAGCAAAACAAAAAATGCTTTTCCTGTTGAAACTAGGTCCGAACTATAAATATTGACCGGCAAAATATATATATATATATATATATATATATATATATATATATATATATATATATATCAAAAACGAAGTTGTCCTCATGTGAAAGCGCACTCCCAACAGGTTAATATAAACGGGAAGAAAAAGCAAAGCCAGCAACTCACAGTGAATTCTTTAAGCAGTTTCATTATTCCAGGCCTTAAGTTATAAAATCATCTCTGGACACGTGTTTCAAGGTCAATCCTTTCTTCAGCAGAGAAAAATATAAAAGTGTTTCACCCTCGTAGGTGCAGCCAGTGCTGGAGGTGTTCCAGGCATCTCTTTCTTACTGAAAACACCGCCATGGCTTCAGCTTGTCTAATTACAGGCACCTGATTAGTCTCTTTAAATACTAGTCCGCCCCAGTGGGCCTCTCAAGTGAGCAGTGCATGCTGGTTGTGGTGGTCCTGCAATTTTTTCATTTTGCCCCAAGTGGGTTGCTGGAGCCAAACGAAATAATGACCCAAAGTGCAAAACCTTTGTAGGCGAATCCAAAGTAAAATTGTCAGATTTGCTGTGAATAACCCAACCTGATTGCTCTTATGTGACAATCCATTTTTAGTCACACAGACCTGCTTCGATGTGCAGTGGTGCTGCCTTCCCGGCTGTACAGGCCGGTTAATTATCAAGAACGAAGTTGTCCTCATGTGAAAGCGCACTCCCAACAGGTTAATATAAACGGGAAGAAAAAGCAAAGCCAGCCGGTCTTTTCAGTAAGAAAGAGATGCCTGGAACACCTCCAGCACTGGCTGCACCTACGAGGGTGAAACACTTTTATATTTTTCTCTGCTGAAGAAAGGATTGACCTTGAAACACGTGTCCAGAGATGATTTCATAACTTAAGGCCTGGAATAATGAAACTGCTTAAAGAATTCATTATGAGTTGCTGGCTTTGCTTTTTCTTCCCGTTTATATAACCTGTTGGGAGTGCGCTTTCACATGAGGACAACTTCGTTTTTGATAATTAACCGGCCTGTCCAGCCGGGAAGGCAGCACCACTGCACATCGAAGGTCTGTGAGTGGGTGTTTGAGTGGTTGTGTAAGTTTGTAAATGGATGTGTGAGTGTGTGAACGGGTATGTGAGTGGGTGTGTGAGTGCTTGTGTGGGTGGGTGTGTGAGTGGGTGCATGTTTTTTTTTACATTGCGGTCTAGATCTGAGGGTCTGCCACAGAGCGCACAGAAGGTTATGCTGATCACTTTGGTAGATCCACTGATCCACATGCATTAAATGGTCCCTCACAGACCTCTCCATCAGTCCCACGGGGTCAAGGTACCGCTACCTTGACCCCTTCTACAATTTTAAAATGTTATTTTACCCCCAGGGAACCGAGTCCCCATGCACAAAAGGGTGGCTGAAACTGTCCTCTCATGTTGCAGCCAGCCAATTGCGGCATTCCTGTTAGCGCATGGATATACTGATCTACTGTGGTGGATCTGCATCTCTCTAGATATACATAAATCTTTTTACTTTGAAAACTCCAGAACTACCGAACAGATTTACACCAAATTACTAAAAGCACTCTTTCTGGTCCAACATCTGGCTTTCTGCCAAACTTGGTGTAATTACTTTCAGCAGTTCAGACTGTTGTTGTTTCTAAAGTCCCTTTTGCAATGGGAAAGCACATTTTGGGACACCCTCTTTTTCTCTGCCCAGCTTGACGAATCACCCTGAAACTTTCCAGACAGCAGCTGAGGTGACAGGCAAACTAGTTTTGAACATTTTGTGAAGATTCCTCAAATGGTGCCAAAGTTATTAGCAAAAAAATGCTCTTTCAATGGAAACTAGATCCTAACTCTAACTACTTACTGGCAAACACCAGGAGGATATCTATATCTATATTGTTATCCATATCTATAGATATAAATACTTATATAGATATCAACCACAATGCGGTCACCATGTGCTGCACATCAAAGCAGCTGGTGCAGGCTTAGGGAAGGACCATATTCCCCCAAAATTGTCTCCACAACAGAAGATAGCTGCACTTGCTGAACTTAATTTAGACAAATTTAATCTAGCAGAACACAAACAACACTGACACATTTCAATCATTTTATCTCGCTCAGGGTTGGTGAGTCTTTGTTTTCATGTCACTTAAATACAACCTGCCCGTTTTGGTAATAACGAGGCATTCTGGGCTTCATGTACAAAAAGGATACACAGGCCACTGAGGCCTGTATTCCTTATAAGACTGATCTGAAAATACCTATAAACACATAATAATTATATTGTCATCTTTATTTTTTATGAAGATGCGATATATTTAAGAACTTGTGCTTAACAAGAATGAAACAGCCTTTTGATTGAAATACTTATTGGGCAATTGAATGCAAATGACATAATGTGGAAAATTGAGGATCCTATGTTTAAAATGAATGAAATAGCCTTTTAACTTACATTTCCAATTGGGTAATTATTTGCAAAGCATATGACGATTTGATGTTAACACTATAAAGTTTAAATTAATTTTTTTACGACCTTAATGGTTTTGTACTACAAGTCCCAGAATGCTTCTTTATTGGCAAAGCAGGCAGTCTGTATTTAAGTGACATTAAAAAAAAGACTCACCAACCGTGAGCAAGACCAAGTGGTTGAAATGTGTTGTTGCTGTTGTGCTGGATTAAAAACATGTGGAAAAAAATATATATGTCTATATATTACTATTATAGTTAGGTTCTGAGTTTACATGCAGGAAATTGGAGAAATTCAGCTATTATATTTATAGGTATTTAAACTAACTATACCTCGTGCCCTAAGATAAGTATAACTTGCGCCCTTGCCACTCAGTTTCCTCATCACTAATTTTTTTCAAATGTTGCAGTGATAATATCAATAACCATAGAAAATGTAATGAGTGATGTAATATGTGTAATATGTGGGGTAATTAGCTGGGCATGGCAGAGCCCCTCCCCCCAAACCCCAAATAAAAAAACTTAACAAGAGAGGAGGAAATTGCAGGGAAAGCAATGGGAGGAGAGCAAAGCAATGGTTGGCTGTGCTGTCACTGACAACCATTGCTTGCCTTTCCCACTTTCTCTTTGTGCATGCCCCTTCCCTTCTCTCCCTGGTCTGCTGCGCTGCCACTGCCCTTATGCTACCCAGGTCCTCCATTCCTGTCCTGTCACACTCCCCCAGCCACTCTGTCTCCATGTGTGTGCCCCTGTCCCCTCCCTCACCGGTCTGTTGTGCTGCTACTGTCCTTGTACTGCAACTACCTACATTGCTTCCCCTGCACTTTCCTCCTTAAATCCTTGGCCCCTGTTCCTCCATTGCTGTTGTGCTGACAGTAGCTCTTTGCTGGCACTGTCCTTGATTGTTGCCCCTCCCTCCTGCTTCCAATTCTGTGTGTGTGTGTCTCTCTCTCTCTCCCTCCCATCCAAGTCTTTTGTGCTGCTGCTGCCTCTGTGCTGCAACTGCCTTTTGTTGCTGCACCTGCAGCTCCTACCGCACCCTGTTCATGTGTATACCTCTGCTCTCACCTTTCCTAGTCTGTGGTGCCACCACTGCCAGTATGCTGCCACTGCCTGTTGTTGCAGCCTCTGCTCTTCCCCCTCCTGTTAACCTTCTCTAATTGCATGCCCTTGCCCCCCCCCAGTTCATTGTGCTGTCATTACCCGTGTGCTGCAACTGCTGTCCTTTGCTTCTTGTGTCTGTTTTGCAGCTACTGTCCCTGTGCTGCCAGACAACTCCATTGCATTCAATGCACCTGTCTCTTGCCCCCTTTTCTGTACATGTGTGTGTTTGACTTCCACCTCCTTCCTTGGACTCTTCTGCTACTGCTGCCCGGTGTTGCTACTGACATCTGTTGATGCCCCATCCCAACTGTTCTCCCTGTGCGTGCCCCTGTCCTCTCCCACCCTGGTCCATTGTGTTGCCACTGCCAATGTGCTGCCACTGACCTTTGTTGCAGTTCCAGCCCACCCTTACGTTGTGCATCATTTTCCATGTGCTTGTCTATGTCACCTCATTCACCTGTGATGCCACTTCTCTCCTTTGCTAGCCCTGCCCCCACCCTCATGGCCTCCGTTCAAATCATTTTTCAATGTGGAAGGGTAGAGAGGACACATTGAGCTTTGCCTTTGTCAAGCACCAGGATTTAGGATCATTTTGACAATTACAGAAGTGGAACTTCAACAGGAGCACTACTATGATAATATTTGCATATGATTTCCATTGATGTTTCATTTCTGTGAACTGAGCATTTGTGTCAGAATGGAGAATTGCTTGTATATTTATCCTAGAAGAGTTCCCAGTTTTGGTTTAAATCTCTATCCAACTGGAATTCTTTCTACTGCTTAATTAGTAAGTGCTACCTCCTTCGGTGAATATCTGGTGCATATTCTGCCCTACAGGTAAATGAAAACAAGCATTGGCATAGCTAATAGGTCTCCATGTTTGGATGTGAATGCAGGTCTACAATGTTTGTCTTTTTTTTTGTGTTCTTGTTTAGCATCTTGCATAAGCAGACAGATATCTGGGTAAGGGGCAATGCACCATATATATATATATATATATATATATATATATATATATTATTATTATTTATTTTTATTTTATTTTTGCAGTTTTATATAGTGTTATATATTATAACTATATTGACAGTCAAAGCTAACTGTGTTAGTAACTACTTTGGCTATTTCTCCATCACAAACTAGATAATTCCGGAAATTCATCTGATGATTAAACGTACAATACTAGCCAGGCAGCCTCATTCAATGACACCACAAAGGATCAACAGGTCCCCTTCATGCAAGGCCTTGGTAAGGCTCTGTAAAGCTGCTAATCTTTAGGTGGAGCATAGCAGAGTGCAAGTGCTGCTTTTCCGTCGTGTTGGTATGTATCTGGGCTTTTAACTATGCCCATCACTATCAGTTGTTCATGGGCTTGCTCTTCAAAAATCCTTTATTTTTGTTGCTAAATGCTTTACGTTTGTTCCTCCTTGGGGCAGTTTAGTTACCACCTTGGCCATCGACCCTGTTACGTGGCTAATTGCACTTTTACCAACACGTTTGACTGCGAGCAAACTTCCTTTTCCTTTTGTGTGCTGCTTCACGCTGATGTCGTGGTGCTTTTAATGGGCTTGCTAATGTCAACTGTTTTACTTTTCATTTTCAATTTATGTGGCAAGAAAAGTCTGGTTAGGAGTTTACAGCGCTAATAGCTCTAACTCGAGCAAATGCGAGGCCCATTGCATTGCAAATGCTTGTTATTATCTGCATGTGCTTGTTTTGGATGAAAAACAAGGCTGAAGAAATCTGGTAATCCTGTGACAAATTGCTAGAAGTTTATCTGATTTGCCCCGAATCACATTTTCATAGGGAGAACCAGACGAACCGCACATATCTACCAATTTGTCTGGTTCAATATGGAGAGGAATTGGACATTTTTTGTTCCACAAAGGACTTGCAAACATGGGCAGATTAATCCACTTCACAATTTGGCATTTTGTCAGCCTCTGATAACCAGAACCTCACACAGGATTAAGTTCAGATCGTTCTCTAGCAGTGTGTGGAGTCTAATCTGTGAAGCCTGCAAACTTTGCAATTTGCCAACATTGCGAAGTTTGCAGAGTTTCCCAACATCACACCTGCAGATGTCATTACATTTGTGAAAACGACCTAATGTGTCTAACCACAAATGGCACTGTGGGCTTTTCTTTGTTCAAGTAATTGCTGAAAAGAAATGTGTGGAGTGCGTATATTACATACATCATGGCAGACTTCTAACACTCTCCTCCAGGGCACAGCTTTGCAGCTTTGCTGTTATTACCCCACACCCCACGTTAATGTGTTCCGCAGCCACGTTTCCTGCGCTGCCTAAATCAATGTGACAAAATAAGAACATGAATTAAAGCCCTGTTTACAACTGCGCTCGGAGCAATTTGGGTGAAAACGTTTTGATAATTTAAAAAAAAAAGACTACATTTGTAAAACGCAAATCAGTAAACAAAAATCAAATAGTTAGCGCCATAAATTCGAAATGGTAGCTCACGTTACTATCTTCTGATATTTAAGGTAAATGTTGATGCATGTTACCGAATACATACACATTATGCAAAACTGACTAAATGTTTTTTATATAAAAAATGAATGATTATATGGCACAATACGTCACTTTTCTTCTGTGATTACCAATGTAATCATCTATGGTGGAAGAGAATGACAAGGCTTCTGCACATGAACCGATTTACACACAAGAATACGTGATTATTTCCCCATTCATCATGAGTACTAGAGAAACGGTATGAGTCATGCCTGGTACCTAAATTTAAATGACATCTGCCTTTATCAGTGGCGGCCGGCAGCTTTAGGAGGGGGGGGGGGACGGGCGGGAAGCACACAAACACACACACACACTAATTCTTTCACACACAGACACGCACGCACGCACATCCATTAACAACACTCATAACATTCAAACATGCTCACACGCACCAAACATTCATTTTAAAAGTTCACACACACTCATTCTTTCACACACACACGCACGCACGCACATCCATTAACAACACTCATACCATTCAAACATGCACGCACGCACCAAACATTAATTTTAAAACATCACACACACACTCATTCTTTCACGCATGCACATCCATTAACACTCATAACATTCAAACATGCACGCACGCACCAAACATTCATTTTAAACATCACACACACATTTACCTTCAGCCTCGAGGTCCCAGGAGGGTTGGGACTGCTGCCTTCCCTCATTGGCTGACCATAGGTCAGCCAATGAGGGAAGGCAGCAGTCCCAGCCTCGTCACAGAGTGGGATGGGGTCAGTGGGACTGCTGACCCCACCCCACTCTGTGACGAAGTGTCACTGATTGACACTCGTCCTGGGCGCTTCAGGGCTTAAACCTGAAGCGCCCAGGGCGAGTCTCAATGGGTGACGCTTTCCTCGTCACCCAGTGGAGGGCCTCGAGGCACCTTTGCTGAGCCGAGGAGGTCATGCCCATAGGTGACCTCCTTAGCCCAGCAAAGTTCAGCTCAGCAGCCAGGAGTCTGCGCAAATCGTGCATGTCTCACTCCTGGCTGTCTGAGCTGAAAATGAAGAGTGTCTGTCAGGTTGACCTTTGTTCAGCCTGACAGACACTCTTCATGAGGGGCAAAAGGTGGGGGGGCGTGGCCTTTCCGCCCTAAAGGACGGGCTGCGCCTGGCCTTTCTGCCGATTATACAAAGTCACAGAAAGTCAGCTGAGAGCAGACACACCTCCACGAACTCCGAAGTCTGCAAACTCTACTCCCTGCCCCACAGGAACTTTTTGTACCTAGAGAGAACCATTGATGTGTTTGCTTTGCCAGACTTCTCTCTTGGTAATTAGTTACAGCCACATCATCCTGTATGACAAAAATAAAAGTGCTGAGGTTCGCAACCAGCCCGCGTCATTTTAACTTTACCTTTCCTGTCAAATTTGTAGAGCGCTGTATAGTAATAAGACAGCCCACCAGTGTTCACAATTCTTTCCTTTGAGATTTTATTGAACAGAAGCAGATGCATTAAAAGCTACTAAGTGGATTGTTCACTGCAAGCAATGACGTCATCTCGCAGATAGCCGGGTGCTCGACTTGCACGCACCCTTATGGAACGAAGCACAAAAGCACATAAGCAAACAAAACAAAAGAACAAGGCAAATGGAAGAAATCAATAGTCCATTAAAAGTAACCTAAATCAGGAGTAGAGAGGTAATACATGTAACAAAGGCAGTGTCCATGGGCGTGAGCAACACACCAAAATAAGGGACACACGTAAATGATTAACCACACAAAAGAAAGACATTTTAAAAGGCACAGGAAAGAACTAATCAGAATGAATAAATACCGAAGGGCGTGGGGTGGGCATGGCAAAAGTCCATACAGCAAATACATCATGTCTCAAAGAGACATCGCATGCGCTGCCAAGGCGAGACCTAAACAATGAGTTATTGACCCCAATGATTCTTTTATATATATTTTGGGCAATGTATTTGGTCCTGATTTTTTTTTAACAGGGATCCATGACAAAAGTAATCTATGTATAAAGAAGAGTTGAGACAGTCAAGAGTTGAATCTGCACCAAAGGAGGGTACCTCCTTTTAGTTTAAAGAAATACCTGCTTCTTTGTTTAATGGAGATTTCATTTCAACAAAACATACAGTAAGTAGGGTAGGTATACATTGTCCCGCTAGGCCTGGTGGAGAGGACCCAGAATGACTACCCCTCAGGCGGAAACACGTAATTTGTTTTTAAACAGGAGCGCGGACCCACAGAGGATCTGTAGATATGCGGTCCAGTTAAAAACAAAGCACAAGTTCCCATGATATTTAAAAATAAGCTCCCTGATGTGGGCCAGAGCCTGGGGATCTGCAAGGTATTGTTTTTGAGATGGGGGCATTTTCCTATCTCTCTCTGAGGCTTCTGGAGGCCTCAGGGACCCCATGCCCTGGGAATGATTCATTTATATTTAGGTGAAAGGGGTGTGTGTTGCCCCCTTCCCAAGCCTGTGGAAAGCCCAAGGACCCTATCCTCTGAGTCCGAATCATTAAATATCGGGAGGGGCATGCATCCCCCCTCTTCAAGCCTCAGAGAGGCCATGGAACTCCATTTTCTGTGGCAATTTTTTAATAGTGAAGGGGGCTTGGAGCCACCTTCCCGAGCCATAGGTTGGCCGCGGGAACCCCGTCACCCGGGAATAGATGAGATCAGTGTCCTGGGTACCCCATCTCGTGGCACATTGTTGTGTACCCTGCCCGGGTGAGTGTGGGTAAGGAATGTACATTTTATTCTATGTCCGCACTTTCCTGGGAAGGAAACACATCTTTGCTCCCACCTTGGCAGGAGCAGTGAAAAAAGCTGGGAAAAAAGCTCTGGTTTAGGATGCGGCCCGAGCGATTGCCAGTGGCTGAGATTAATTCAAGCATTCCATCAATCTCCTTGTTGTCTTTGCTCTTTTTCCAGCAGGGCGCCCCAAATGGAGGGGCTTGAATTTGAAAATACCAAGAGTAATCTTGTGATGTCAAAAAGCATTGTCATATTTCTATCTTGACAGGGATAGCATAGAACTAATCTGATGCTTCAAATTTCTGCTAGAAAAACAGATATCAGAAAATCAGCCCCCCACTTAAAGATGGGGGACTGGGAACTAACAAAAATTAATAACCTATTTTACACACACACACACACACACATACATGTATAGTATTGTGACTTTGACAAGAATGCACGGTTGAACAACCAATGGAACTGTTGCTGTAAATTATCCAGTGAACAATTGGAATATCAAACATGAATCACTGTAAAATGTTGGTGCTGTGAGAAAGAACATATTCACGTGTGGTAAACATTTATATTTGTGAGAATTCCGTTCAGTGGGACATCATGATGCAATGAATCCTGAGAACAATATACTCCACAATATACTCAGAACAAACAAGTGTCTAATCATGGCAGCTGAATATGATCACAGTGCACAAAAGTGCATTCATCTAGCTGTTTAGCTTGCCATGATTGGGGCAGTGCAATGAGGAAAGGACTGTTTTTATATCCCTTGTGTTGGGGAATACAGGTTGCCAAGTTGACAGCATAAGCTGAAACACGTTGGTGTCCTGTTTATGTTTGGTGCAGTTTCCCAAATAAAGATGGTTGCATCCTGCAATGCCTGTATTTGGATACACACGTTGTCACCTTGGTGCGGCTGTTTCAGTAAAAGGAAACACTGAGAAGTGATGATATATATATACATATATATGTGTGTGTGTTTGTCTGGATACTTATGTTAGGAAACTATAACACTTGGCTTACAGTTACCTAATGTCCCAAAAAATATTGGGGCAATTTTTCCCCATGAAGAGTCACTCAAGGACCCCTCCATTTCTCCTTTAGTGTCAGGATACCTGTATCCTGACCCCTCATGTTAGTTTTTTAAAATTATTTTGACCTCCCCTGGCCCAATGCAAAAAATAAAATAGCAGCCACAATTTTCCTATCAGATTGCAGCCAGCCAATGCAGGGCTTTGCTTTTCCTCAGGGCCCGCAGATCCTCCATACGTGGATGTGCGAAGGGTCCATGTCCCTAGATATATATATTGCTTTTTTCCTTCAATAAATTCATGACTACTGAATGGATTTACACCAAAAAAACAAAAAGGGCTCTTTCTGGATCAAGAGCTAGCTTTCTGCTAGCTTTCTGCCAAATGTGGTGTAATTTCATCCAGCAGTTCGGGCTGTAGTCGTGTCAAAAATCACTATGGGGAATTGCATGGGGAAAACATGTTTTGGGACTCCCTTTTCAACTTTCCACACAGAAGCTAAATTGATTTGTATTTAGTTTAGCTTAGAAAAATTTGTGAAGTTTCATCAAAAGGCATCAAAGTTATAGGCAAAACAAAAAATGATTTTCCTTTGGAAACCAGGTCCTAAATGTAACTACCTACTGGCTGTCTATATATAAGATTATGTATTTATATTTGATGAAGTCTGCAAATGACTTAGCAAAATATATGGCAAATGCAGAAAGCCCATAATTATGTGGTAAAAGCTGCAGCCACAGAATTGCCTGAATCCATTGCCCCTTACCACTGCCCATTGTTCTATCAACTATTTATTCAAGAAAGGTACACAAGCCTAAAGATTCTAATTCCAATTAGCATCCATTCTAGCTGCACTTTGAAGAAAACTGTTTTTCAGGCTAGGTCTCCCAAAATAGACATGTAATACAAAAAAATACATAATGGATGAGTTGTATAATATAGTCCTACACACGCACACACACACATCGGGAAAAAACAGAGTCTAAAGGGCTAATGTGTAGTTATGGTTAGATTTACTTATTAGACCAGAATGTGAAATTACCTGAAAAAATGCAGCTAATGTGCAATTATTCACATATATGTGCATACTCACTTAAATGTATATGAATCGTCAGCGATATCATCAATGATGGTATTTGACTTGTTATGATTGATGTCATATTTGAGGTCATTAGCCGTGCATGACGCAGTGCAAGTTATGGTTGGTGTACTGTGCCAGAGCTGGTGAGTTTTGGATTTTTTTTGTTTTTGTTTCGGAACCATGACTGACATCAGCACATTTCTGTTTTTTTTAATCACATTTCACACAGAGCTGAATTTCCGACCACATCTGTTTACAGCTAATTGCCACTGCTCAGGGACTTAGGCTGTGTGTACAACGATCTGACTGCAGGCCCTGTGCCCCACCTGCTTTGGGCAACTAATCCCTGCCACGAATGGCTTTTAGACATGGGAAGCAGTGATTTGCTGCAAGGCATGAACTATTGCCAGGCCCTGTTCCCCAGCCTCCATGGGAAGCCAACCGCTGTGGCATGCGGCCATTGGCCATATTTTACTGGGGTTTGCTGCAGGGACTGGCCTGGTCTGCCCCAACCTCTGTGAATGGCAAGCCCCAGCCGTGCACAGCCTTTAGGAGGTCCACCAAAGACCCAGGATCTATTGACACAGGTTTGTGGATATCTGGCTAGGTTTTGGGGACCTCAGAAGTGTCACTGGGACCCATGAATCCTATTGTGGGGTTCGTGAAACCTGTGACAAAATATACGTTTTTTAAAGTGAGTATTCCTTTGGGAAATAAAATGGAAAAATACAATTTATTGACCCACTTTTGTTTCCTTTACAGAACTGCATGAAACTTGCCAAGCAAAACCCAAGCAGAATTAACTTTTTTTAAATGTTTATGCCAATTTGTCAAACTTTGCCAAAGTAATTAAGAAAACAAAGATGTTTTCCAATGGAACTCTCAGAATGATTCAGAGGGCCTAGGAACTAAAAAGTAAACCTAGCCAAAGATCTCAGACCCAGTATGTCCTAACACATTGGCTTAAAAGTTCATCATTTTTTGTTTCATTTGACAACAGAATGTTTCCATTTAGGTGAGAAGGGATGTTATGTTCAGTACAGAAGCACTACCCATTGTGGTCTTCCTTGCACCTCATAACAGGTTTTCTTACTTTAAATAAAGGAAGTGGCAATTTAGAAGGTCACCAGACAATATTACAGAATCTCTGCTATTTACCCAGTGGCCGGCAAAATAGTACATAATCTCTGCTTTTTAGCCAGCCACAGGATAAATAGTAGAGATGATGTACAATTTGACTGGTGGTTGGATACTTAGGCCCTGATTTATACTTTTTGACTCTAAACTGTGCTAACGCAGTTTAGCGTCAAAAAGTATACCGCCGGCTAGCGCCATTCCAAGATGCCAGCCGGGCGTCTTATTTATGGAATGGCGCAATCTGGCACAAAGGGTGGGCCAACGTCATGGAGAATGACGTTAGCCAGGTGGGGGTGGCAGTATAGGAGAAGGGGGTTTTGCACCCAAAAATTACGTTAGGCTGGTTAGAGTCAAAAAGATGACTCTAACCATCCTAGCATCATTTCTTGACGCTAAACCTGCCATACAACATGACTCCTGTCTTATGAAAGACAGAAGTCATGCCCACCACCCCAATGGCCAGCACAGGGTCAAGGGGCCCCTGGGCATTGTAATTGCACCCAGTGCCATGTATGGGGGCCCATTTCAGGGCCCCCCAATGGCACTTTTAAAAAAATCCAAAAATACGTACCTCTACTTACCTCTACTTACCTCTACTTACCTGGGATGGGGTCCCCATCCTATGCTGTCCCTCTGGTTTGGGTGAGGGTGTCCTTGGGGCCTGGGGAGGGCACTTGTGGACTTATTCCATGGTGTTCCACCATGGAAATAGGCCCACAGGTCCCCTAACTCCTGCTCTGACCCAGGCGTTAAATAATGGAGCTAACAAAGCTTAGTGCCATTATTTAGGCCTGCCTCCCTCCCGTGCACCATTTTTGCATGGGAAGATAAATAAGGCGCATGGGCCTTAGAGTCATTTTTTTCCCGGGAACGCCTATCTTGCATCTCATTGATGTAAGGTGGTTTTCCGCAGGCAAAAAAAGACTTTAACTCAAATATTTTGACACTAGACGAGTCTAGTGTCAAAATAGAAATATGGAGTTAAGTTTGCACTGAAATAGCATAAAAAAATGATGCTGTTTCAGCACAGAGTATAAATATGCCCCTTAGTGTGAAGCGGCTCTCTACTTTGATGTCCATGACGAAAAAGCACTCAAAACAACGGGAGGGTGGTAGCCATCTTGTAATGGGGATGCAGCATGTATGAAGCATATTCAAATGTACAATAGTTTGTTCAAGGGTGTGTGCATGATGCAGCTAAGCTGTTTGTAGGTGAAAAACAGTAAAATCAATTTTGAATAAAAAACATTTATGTTATTTTAATATGAAAATAAGAAATGCAGGAATCAAAGTTCTGTTTTAGGAGCTTTGGGATATGACACAGACATTTGTGCTGCAGTCTAAGAGTATTTGACTGTATGCAGAAAATAATGTGTGTGGTTTTAAAGCATGTTCCATTAAATGTTGTATTCACTCATGCAAATTTATTGTTTTTTGTGTGTTTGTGATGCTCTTTTGAATTATTTTAGGGGACTGTGCCCTTTTTGGGCTTCTTATAGAAGGCCTTGTACTAGCTTTATACTTCTTTTTAAAGGGGATAGATCTTACTATTTCAAACTTGGAAACACAGCTGCAGTCGGCAACCAGCAGCAAAAAGGGAATGCAGACAGATAGGTTGTCTATGGGCCGCACAGGGAAGGGTAATTACAGTAGACAATTGGTGCTAGATGGCGCAGTGCTTTGGGACACTCGCAGGAGGTATTGTGAGTAAGACACAGTAAAGGGGCTTTATGTGGAATGGGGAAGTGAAAGCCAGAGACTGATGAGCACTTAGCTGCCTGCTGAATAAACACCATTTTTCATATGATTCCCCCAGCAGAGTGGTGTCAGGCATAGATGCTAATTGGTCCCATGCCATGAGTGGCCAATCAGTCACCCTTACATTTTAGTCACCTTCATAATGCATCGGGGGAATGGTAATTTTGATTTTTGACATACTAAGCAGTGTTGTAAGTGGGCAAGGTTATAACTCTACTGATCCCTCATTTCTGTTCTTCGCAGTGCTGTCTCTGTTAAAGAAAACTGGAAGCCAAAAACAAATCTGAGTAGCACGCTTGGAGGCTGTACCTGACTGAAGACTTTGTGGAGGGGTCTGAGGAAGGACGCAGCAAGACCAGTAGGAAGAGGATGATGACCAGTGGGAGAATAAGTGCCAAAAGGCAGACCACAAGGAGGGCTAGGATGATTAGAGCCACAAGAAGAACCAGGACCAGGGAGACCTAATCCACATGGACCAGGGTTACCAGTGCCAGAGAGGATCAGAAACAAATAGATGAGGAGAAAAATGATGAGGAAAGAACAGGACTAGTGATATGGGGACCAGGGTGAGGAGGATGAGGAGGGCCATGAAGATGTGGAGCAGTGAGGTCTGGACCATGTGGACAAGAGTCCTAAGAAAAATGAGAACTAGGGATAGGAGGAACATAAGGCCCTGGATCATAAGAAGAAGGAGGCTTAAGAGGCCCTAAGTGCACAGACCAGGACCAGAGGAATGAGGATGACAAGGGCCAGGAATGGCAGACTCAGTTAGGTAGACCAGAGGATCAGTACCAGGAGACTAATGGAAAGACGGATCAGACACTGAAGGACCAAAACCAAAGTGATCAGATCAAGGAGGACCAAGAGGCCGAAGTGAATGGACCAGGATTGAGTAGACCACAACCAGAAGGGATGAGGACTGTCAGGACAGGAGACCCTCGGTATGAGTGGCCAAGATGGATTTAAAGGACCAGGAAGTCCATGCCCAGTGGGACTATGATCAGAAAGTCTATGAGGGTCAGATTCACAGGGATCCTAAATCAGGGTGACAAGGACTACATGAACCAGGGTGACATGCAACTTGGGAAGTAGAAAGACCAGTGTCACAGGGATTAGGAAGACCAGACCCAGGTGAACATAATGAGGAGGACCATGATAGAAGCAACCATGGTCAGATAGGCTAAAGAAAGTAGAACAAGCAGACCAGGAGGATCTCTAGAACTAGGATAGACGGGGCAGGGGACTAGGAGGGCTAGTGTAACCAAGGCAAGTGGGACTAGCACCAGAAGACCTGATACATGGGTATCAGAAAAAGAAGTACCAGAACTAAGACTAGGACTACTTTGGCCACGGGGACCAAGGATCTGAAGGATTAGGAACAGATAAACTAGGGGATAGATAAACCATTGGAGCAGGATCAGGAGGACTGATGGGTGGGAATTAGGGCAAGGAGGATGAAAGGATCCAGGACCCGAAACTTGTGAAACAGGAAATCCAAGATCCAAAGGACTAGGGACAGGTTCACATGGGGATCATGGTCAGTCAGATTAAGAAGTACATGGCCAGGGCGTTCTTAGAGTAGTATGAAGCAGCGTCAAGGAACAGCAGAACTAGGAAAGGCTAGGATGATCTGAGACAGGGCAAGTTATTGCAGAACCAGGCAGGAAAGGTACAGGAAGACGTGGGCCCGGAGGAGCAGGACCAGATTAAAGAGTACTATGAAGATCAGGATCTGGAAGCCAATGGCCAGTCTGTCCAAGAGACTAGGATAAGCAGGCAGGACATGGACTAGGAAAACCAGGGACAGTACCAGGGTAGCCATAAGACCAGCGCAAGAGGACTAGGTAAACTAAAAAGATCATCACCGGAAGGACCAGAAACAGGGCTACGGGGGTCATAAAAATTAGGACCTAGTGAACCAGGGCTCAGATTACTGAGTGGGGCAGAACAATCATTACAAGTAGCAGGACCAGGGTGAGAAGGATCAGGTGTAAAAATGCCAACCAGAATCTGACAGACCACGTTGACTAGACGGTGGTGACCAGAAGAACCAAGCCCAAAAGGACCAGGATCAGGAGGACCCAAACAAGAAGAACCTGGAGCAAAAGGACCTGGATTAATGATTGCAGTGGCAGGACTAAATGGAAAAGGAACAGATCCAGGAGAACCAAGACAAACCAAACCACAAGGACAAAGACTAAGAGTGCCAAGACACAAAATTCAAGATGAACCAGGATCTGTAGTACCAGGGCTAGGAAGTTGACAGTGAGGAGAAATAGGACAAGGTGACCAGGACCAAGAGGACCAGAAAGTAACAGGGGTAGATGGGCCAAGACTCGGAGACCAAGAAGGACCATGATGGCCTAAAGGCAAAGTTCATGATCACAGGCACAATAGAACAAGAAGATCTAGGATGACCAAGACCATAGAGACCAAGACTAGGATGGCAAGTGGGTCAGGAATAGGAGACGTAGGTCCAGGAGAATCCAAACTATAAGGAACAGAAACAAGAGGATCAATGGACACAGAATCCCGAGAAGGACCAGGAATATGAAAAACAAGAAGAGCATGACCTTGGACAGGAGTGCCAGGTAGCTGAGACCAGGAACACAGGCAACCAGAATCAGAAGGAAAAGTACTAAGAGGAACAGGAAACAAAGGACTAGGAAGAACAGGAAGAGCAGGGCAACAAGAATCAGGGCCTTGAGTATCAGGACCAGGAGGACCAGGACAAGGAGGATCAGGAACAGGGACATCAGAACCAGGGTGATCACAGCCTGGAGGTCAAGGCCACAAGGCTAGGAACAGGATGGGCAGGAAGATAAGCAACAGGAGGACCAGACAAAGGAGTACCATGATGAGTTTGTGTAGAAGCATAAGGACAAGGAACCGGTAGGCCAAGAGGATAAGAACCAGATTCAAGAAGACCAGATCCAGGGAAATAGGACCAGGGGCAGAATTAGCATGGAAGAAGAGGGGTCAGAACCAGGAATACCAGGAGGACTACAGCTAGAGGACCAAGCCAGAGTAAAGAGGATTAGAAGGACCAGCATCAAGAGGACTAGTAACAGGCCTAGAAGTGGCTGTGGGACCATGCCTATAGGACCAAGGCCCAGAACACCAAGGTGAGCAGAAAGGGCAGGACAGGACCAGGATGTCCGGGAGGACCAGGACCAACATGACGAGGCTCAGAAGGAAACAAACAAAGAGAACCAGGGCCAATAGAGCCCAGACCATTCGGTAAGGACCATTAGGACAAGGCTCACAGCCAGGAGGACAATGATGATCCAAACCAGGAAGACAAGGGCAAAGATGGCAAAGCCTAAGAGGGACAGGACACAAAAGACCAAATAGATGGAGGGGACCAGCAGGACCAGAAACTGATGTACTTTGAATCAGGTCAGCAGGGTGAGAAAGATCAGAAAGACCAGGTCAAATGGACAATGGCCAAGAGAATCAGGAAAGAAAAGGTAGAGCAAGGAAAAGGGTGCCTGAAAGGGTGAGGATGGCCAGAAGGACCAGAATTAAGAGGATTAGGCATACAAAGACCCACACAAGGAGGTTCGGAAACAAAAGGTTCAAGTCTAGTGGGCACAGAACTAAGAAGAGAACATGGATAGTGAGGACCAGGAATAGGAAGAGTGTTGCTAGGCAAACCAGAATGACAGAGAAGAAGACTACAAGAACAGGGCCTGAAGAATCAAGAAAAGAGGAAAAGGCAACCAAAGCCAGTGGGAAAAGTGCTAAGAGGACCAGGGTAAGGAGGACCAGTGGGACCACAACAAAGGAAAAGAACACTCAAGTCAGAGAGGCCCAGAAATATCAGGACCTGGCGTACCAGGAGAAGCAGAACCAGGTCAAGGAGGAAAAGGAACACCAGGACAAGGAATGCCATGATGGCAGAAGTCGTGATGACTAAGGTAGGTAAGTGAGAACAGCATGACCTGAACAAGAAGGGCCAGGAAAAGTGGACATATTAGCCCAAGATGACAATAAACAGGAGAACCAGGGCCAACAGTATCATGATATATTGAAGGAGGACCTTTAGAACTAGTCAGATCAGGAGTTGGTGGTGTATGGCCATTACAAACAGGGACCAGATGGGAGAGGATAAGGTGGACTGGAAGAATCAGATTAAGTAGGCCCAGGAACAGGGCCAGGAGGACCAGAGAGGTCAGAACCAAGGGAACCATGACTTGAATTTCTGGGTTCAGCCCAAGAGACCTAATAAGGAGGACCACAACTAGTGGATGCAATACCAAGTGGACCACATGGTCAGGGGAAGGAGAACCAGGATGACCAAAACCAGAAAGACTAGGAGTGCCAACCCTAGGAGAACCAGGACAGCAGGGCTAGGTGGATAAGGACCCCGCAGGCCAGCAAGAGCAGAGTGAGGATCTGAACTACCAGCATCAGGAGGCTCACAAAGAGCTAAATCAAGGATGACGAGGAGCAGTGCCAGGCAGACCAGGGTCAGGAAGGACTACAACCAAGAGCACCAGAATCAAGAAACCAGTACCAGGGTGACCAGAACTAGTTAGACCAGGACCAGAGTGAGGATCAGGAGGATCAAAACAGCCCTGAAAAGAAGGACTTAGAACAGGTCTAGGAGGAGGACTAATGCCTAAAGGCATAGAAGTACCTGGAAAAAAAAGGAAGAAGACCGGGAGCCGGAGGACACCTATGTGAGTCTAGGCCACATTTTAGGATGGTTCTTATTCATCCTTCTTCTGCTACCAACCCCGAGAAACCCCCACCTCTTCAGCCCATGTAGAGACTGATAAAATCAGAGCATGCAAAGTGAATAAAAAGCTGAGGTGTTACACTCTGACCTCTGAATGATAGGAGACACTGTCTGATGCTGGCACATTAGTCTGAGGGTGGATCTAAGGGCATAGGGACTAAAACTTGTCAGAGGAGTTTAAAGGCAGATGGGTGAAAATGAGTGTGGTAAGTGAAGGATGACAAAAAGGATATGAGAAACTCAGATGACTGAAGTCAGTAAAAATGATTATTGGCTATCAAAGGGGGTCAAAGGCCTATAGCAATCAGCAAAGGAGAGCTCAGGATCATAAGAAGGCTTTGATGAGCAGAAGAGGGGGTGATAGAGTCTCCGGGTAGATTGTCTCAGATGGCCCAAAGAGGGATTCTATGTGACCGCTAAATATTTGTGTTGGCATTCCAGGTGGCTTTATGTGGGTTTATGTGTGTAAGAGTATGACTCCTTATTTTATGAAAGTTTAAGTACATGGACAAGTGGGATACATTTTGAATGACGTAATAGAGAGTAGACACAGCTTCCCTACACAGTGGGCGTGTATTGACTGCATGCCTGTGGATCGAGGGTGGATACCCAGAACTGAAGTGAGGGAGAATGGAGAAAAAGATACCGAAAGAAATTCAGTGAGGTCCTTTTTAGCAAAGGGCTGCTGATTAGTTCTTCCTGCGTGATAGGGCAGATAGTATAAGTAAGGAGTAGGGCATAGATTTCTCTTGTTAAAGGTGTCAAAGTTTCTAAGCAGGGCTGCCATTTTGTCTGTGCCTGATGACTGCATCTGATGACAACTCAAGAAGGGTGATGACAACCAGGTGCTGAGGTCTCATGCTTAATTTTGAATACTTCTGCTTGGAGCCAGAGCCATTGCTACTGCTGTGAGAGCAATCACTTAGCACAAAGTCTGTGTTTATGCTACAGCCAGAAAATTACAATTGTAAAGAAAATCACCCCAAATCATTTCTGAAACCTCACTTGTGGACCCACATCCCCTGTTTGGAAAATGACTTTTAAGGTGGAACTGTGAAAAGATCGATCTGTAGGTCACAAGAATGGAGGTAACAAAATGTCTCTCTTAATTCAGTGTCTTATTTCTTAGAATATGTGTAACAAAGTCAATGATTGAAGATCTCTGTGAGTTTCTTTTCTTCTGTGTCTTTGATGCCTATACATATTTCTCTGATTTACTGTTAACATTCAATCATGTTTCAATGACCTTCAGTTCAATTACTTATAGTTTCATTTCTTTGCTTGTAGCTCCTCGAAGGAATACTACCATGATGGCCCAACAGAGTAGGGGCCAAGGGAGGAAGGAGTTTGTACTGTCTACATGTTTGTGAGGGACAGAAAATAAATATAGACCCTGTCACCCTGGGAGAAAATTCCCAGCATGTGGGAAACAAGCTCCTGCTTTCTTGATTCCTCATATTTGTGAATAGGAGGGTTCATGGAAAGAGTTTCCTTCCTCCCCTTTCCAATTCAGAAAGGAATTTATTGATAGTTTGACTGCAATTGCTGTTGCAAACGACTGATGAGCTAAAGAGCCCAGAGTTGGGGTGGTAACTAATTTGCAAAGGGGAAGGGTCTCCCCTTAAGATCCGAATACCTTTGGGAATCATGTGAGCAGCCTTGGGGACAGAAATTTACCAAAACCAAAAATGTTTTTTTCAGCACTGTTTCCTTTAAGGACCATGGGCGGCTTTGAAATAAAAAGTTTTCCATTTTGGAAAGCAGTCATGAAGATAATTGTATGCCTTCACTTGCAGACTACCGTGTCAGTGATTACAGTCAATCACAGAAGTTTGCAAATTGGCATCTGCCCAATGAACATTAATTCAGAAGGTTGTTCTGCAAAATGTGATTCTATATTTTTTGAATTGACCAAACAGTGCATATTTCAGGTTGCAACATACTATTCCATTTGCAAAAGGCAAGTGTGTAATTTGCAACCACTTTTTGTCAATGAAATAATAATACACCTGGACCCTAATTTTCATAAGGAGATAGTTACCAATTGTGTTCACTCCTTGTTTTCAGTTCTACCTAGTGTAAGTACCTGTTAAGCTCTGCATTAGGCATAATACAGCAAATTTAAGCCGTTTACACAGCAGCTTGGTAAATAGTGAAGTTTTGATGCTATTTGCATGGCTGTTAGCCAAGTTGTGCACACTGTCTACTATTTAGCCAACCACCAGGTAAATAATGAAGTGCCTTTCCAAGTTATTTGCAAGCTCACTGGCAAAGCAGTACATTAGTTTTACTATTTAGCCAGTTACTGGGTAAATATTAACATTTCTTTGCTACTTGTCAGATACTGTGAGGTTTCCTTATTATTTGCATGCCAACCAACTAGGGCAAAATCTCTACTATTTACCCAGCGACTGGATAGTGAGGGTTGTCTGCTCTTTGTGCAGCTGAACAGTGCAGAATCTCTACTGTTTAGCCATCTGCTGGGTAAATAGCGAGGTTCTTCTATCATTTACACATTCGCCAGCTAAACAGTATAGAATATTTACTGTTTAGCCAGCAGCCAGGTAAATGAAGAAGTTCCTGTGCTATTTTCAAGGTTTCCAGGCAAATAGTAAATCATTTCTACTATTTACCAGGCGGCCAAGTAAACATCTGCTACCTTAAATGAATGGACTTGGACTGCCTAACGTAGGCAATTCAACACAATCAAATGACTGCGTTTGTTTAACATCTTGTGTCATAGCTATTATTCTGTGGTACATTCCCGCCAGCACAGTCAAACATTAAATAAAAAAGAAGGGGCAGGCAATGTGGCCAAGATGAGAAACAGTGAGGGCCATATTTATACTTTTCGACGCACAACTGCGCAAACGCAGTTGTGCGTCAAAAAATCTAACGCCAGCTAACGCCATTCTGAAGCGCCATGCGGGCGCCGTATTTATTCAATGACGTTAGCCGGCGTTAGCCGGCGGAGCTGCCTGGTGTGCATAAAAAAAAATGACGTACACCAGGCAGCGCCGGCGTAGGGGAATATGGAGCTTGGGTGTCAAAAAATGGGGCAAGTCAGGCTGAGGCAAAATTTTCGCCTCAACCCGATTTGCGCCATTTTTTTTTTACTCCCAACCCCCATTAAAATGACTCCTGTCTTAGCAAAGACAGGAGTCATGCCCCCTTGCCCAATGGCCATGCCCAGGGGACTTATGTCCCCTGGGCATGGTCATTGGGCATAGTGGCATGTAGGGGGGCACAAATCAGGCCCCCCTATGCCACAAAAAAAAATATATATATATACTTACCTGAACTTACCTTATGTTCCCTGGGATGGGTCCCTCCATCCTTGGGCGTCCTCCTGGGGTGGGCAAGGGTGACAGGGGGTGTCCCTTTGCGTAAAAAAAACGACGCAATTCCGGCACAAACGGAGTATAAATATGCCCCTGAGTGTGGGTGATGAAGACTTTGACGTTTGTGTACTTTCTACTAAATTGGGCTACCTAGAAAAGTTTTTTCTTTCGGTTTTGTACACAAGTAACTAATCCCCAACCATGGGATTATTTCTGGGTATTTTAAGCTGCCTTGAAATGGACACTCATGCTATGTGAGAAGGGTTGTGCCAGTCGCAAGGACGTATTGTTAGACTACTGGGAAAAATACATTTATTTCTGTTTATTTTTACTTTTGTATTTCTACTTGTCTTTTCTCTCCTCTGTTTTTTAAAAACAAATTGAACCAAAAGCTAATGTTTTTCACATTTCACTCACACATTTTTATATTTTGCATGAAATCCTCTAAAATAACATTAAAAATAGAGCGAGCCAAGTTCCATGTTGGGATCTAACTCCTTTAAAGATCTGACTTAGTGGCCTTGAAACTCAACTGCTCGATGCAAATATTATTTTTCTTGAATTCACTTTGTGCCAGATGTTATCCTGTTTTTAACTATATTTCTGAGTGTGTAATGTTTATTCCACAGGGCCAGTCATGTGTACTGTGTTCATTTCATATACTGCTGTCATTTTCTTTTGTTACTTTATAAAATTCAATAAGGTTGTTTTGAACACAAAAAATAGAGCAAAGCAGAAAAAGAAGTAGATTGGATGTTTGAATTAATCTCAGCCACTGGTAATTACTAAGGGCTTCATTCCAGTCCCTCGGCGCTACTCCTGGCATATTCCGGGAAAACGTTTTAAACTTGCATTTGCGGCTTTGCAGTGGCATTTACTATGCATAAATGTACATAATACACATTTGGGCACGGAAAAATGCCATCACACTTATGCAATTGTAGTTTTTGTTTTTAAAACAATTCTTCATGGGGACAGCTTTTTTGCCCATGAAGACACCACTGTCCCTGAACCCTGACAAATTTGAGGGTATTCTCTTCCCATCCCCACCCTGGAAAGATATCAATCTGAGCCTGACAGGTGGTAATTTGACCATTTCGACTCTGTGTGGGAATGGATCTGAGGGAAGTTTGTGAAAAACTATAAACATGCAGGCTTGTGGGTGTTCACAAACATTCAAGACATACCAGCCCTGAAACACCCACTTCCCACATGTGGGGTAGATTTACTTTCACAAAAGTCTTCCTGTGAGTTGATCCACATAGAAGAGTAAAGGCAACTCATCTTGCATGTGTAAGCTAAAGCTACAAATCATTGGTTGGAATAACTAGACTGGTGGCAATTTTATTTTGGACCATCTCTCCAGAGAAACAGTTATGAGCCTCTGCGAATCAATCTGTCTTTCAGGAAATGAAAACTATAGAAGACATTGCAGAAAAAGCATTCAAAGCATTCTAATACAAAAACATTGCATTGTACCACTATTTAGTGGACAGATGTGGTAGGAAATGGGCAAGGGAGGAGAGAATAAACAGTGCATAACTTATCAGCAAGCAGTGGCAAAGCAAATAGGTCTTGCCTTCGAGATCTACTGATTTGTCAATGCTTTTTGATGCCGCTGAACAACATCAGTAAAAAAGCAATGCTTTTTGCCCATTCTGTTTAGTATTGGCAAAAAAAGGCACAATGACGTGAATGCTGTTGGTGGTTATGCCATACTGTAGGCAAGTACACATGGCACTACACATTCATGTGCCTACAAAATGACGCAAGCCTCATTTTCTTCTATATTTGAGTGACAATTCTAAGATGTTGGGAACTACGTAGATCGGTCAATTATATATATATAAATGTATTTTAAAAATAAGAATGCCAGGGTTGATGGCACAATGAAAGAACGGGTGAGGGCCAGATAGGGAGGAAGAAACAGAGAGTGAGAGGGGGGGGCATGAGCGAGAGAGCAACTTGGGGATGGGTCAGAAGCACAAGAGAGAGACTGCAACATGAGACAAGGAGGAGACGCACACGAGGAAGTCAGCAACACAGAGTGTGGGCTGGGGGTAGAAATACACATGTGAGAGACTGAACAACAATGAGGGAGAGAACAAACAGAGAGCACATGGGAGGGTACTTGGTGGGGAGGGGGTGCAGAGAAACACAAAAGGGACTGAGCTGGAAAACACATGCACACTGATGGAGTGCTTAACCAAGAAGAAAACAGCAGTTCACTAAAGTAAGCAGAAGAAGGACACAATTCAGCCAGCCAAGAGAGTGGTAAATAAGCTGTGCTCCAGGGGAATGACAAACACAAGGGGGATAAGGAAAGCCATTGCATAAGAAGCAAGCAAATGAGAATGACCATAAAGACAACCAATGATAAGCAATGACAAGGATGTAAGCCACTGTATGTTTTTGGTAAGCCCAAAATGAGTCTTTTGCAACCAGATAGCGTGCAATGTCTTGTAGGCTACACCTAAAAACTAAGGAGCATACTTATGAGCCTCTAGTGCCACAGGAGCGTCACTTTTTGTGCCGCTCCGGTGGAGATAAATACTGCGCTGTATTTACAAGGTGGCGTGAAGCCACAAAAAGTGGCTTCACGCCACCTTGTAAATACCACCCCTTTACAGGTAGCCTTTTGCGTGGAAGGGCCATGCCACAGCAACACCCATTGCATTTTGACACTGCCTCAGATTTGCGAGTTTTTGGAAACCTCAGGCAGTGCCAAAATCTAACGGCACCACAGGGGTGGCGTTAGCAAGGTGCAACGAGGAGGAATACTTTTATTCCTCCTTGTTTTTTGCTTTTTCAATGTGTGTTGGATTCTGCAGGACGTATAGAAAGAGCAAAATGCCAGAAATGATTGTTTATGTGCAGGAAGGTGTCCCTTCCTTCCCACAAACAATCATTTCTGCTTAACACACAGAAGTGCAAATTCGCCATTAGTGATTGTTTATGTGCAGGAAGGGACACCTTCCCGCACATAAACAATCACAGCCCTCCAAGCAGACATCCCGCATGTGCGCATGAATGTGTGTGAATGCGTCTGTGTGTGTTGTGTTGTTTGTGTGGTTGTATGTGTGTGAGTGATTGTGTAAGAATGTGTGCGAGCATGTCTGGAAGTATGCGTGTATGAATGCATGAATGCCAGTGTGAGTGATTGGGTGTATGTGTGGTGCGTGTCTACGGGTGTTTGCGTGTATGGGAGGTGGGGGAGAAGTGTAGGCATCAGAGGGGCTGGGGGAGTGAGAGGATCGGCAGGGGTGGGGGGAAGTTTGGATGGAAGGGGGTGGGGGTGTCAGGTGTGTGTGGTGGGGTGGAGGAGCCACCTACCGATGACAGGGAAGGAATTCCCTGTCACTGGTAGGGCCTACCACCATGGTTTTCGTGGCATTGCTAACACCACGAAAACCATGGTGGTGGGCAGGCTCAAAATGCCACCAGCGGTACTATGCCGGCCACCGGGCTGGAGACTGACATCTCCGGCCCAACGGCTGATACCGCCATGGCTGTATGAGTGGAGATGTGGCAGGTTTGCTGCAGCCAGCCAACCATTCTTATAATGTGGCGGTATGTACCGCCAGCCTGTTGGCGGTACTACCGCCACATTATCACTCACCGTTGGGGCCATAATGACCCCCTATTTGTCATGCCTGCTGAATACTAGGGCTACATTGTTTTGATTCCACCTCATGCTCCTTTCTTTCCCTGGTCTACACTTACTTTCTCTTTGTCTGTCTCCTGTAGGTTTGTTTTCATGTTTGTCACTGTTTTAATATCTTTCTCTCCCGCCTTCACTCTCCCTCTTCTGCCTTGCTCTCTGTTTCCCTAGGTCGAGGTGTGATGATGTCCCAGGTGGCAGAGATGAACAGTACTGTCTGCACTAACTTTAGTGAAATACTACAGATTGTTTCAAGCAAGCGTTAATTGTTCAAACTGCATGTACCAGGATGCAAGAGGCGAACTCGACTGGAATGTTAGGCAGTGTGCTCCCAATCAGACTTCATGTTTAAAAGGCTCCCTTGAGCCATTGAGCTGATGAGCTCTAGAGACGCACCTGTGAGCCGGGGAGTGGTGCTAAACCTGAGATGATATCGGTGGCATTTACAGCAACCCCAGATATTTTTGTTGTTCTTTGGTCTCTACTGATGAAGGGCACTAACCCAGAAACACTTGTCTAGAGATGAACAGTACTGTCTGCACTAACTTTAGTGAAATACTACAGATTTTTTCAAGCAAGCATTAATTGTTCAAACTGCATGTACCAGGATGCAAGGGGCAAACTCGACTGGAATGTTAGGCAGTGTGCTCCCAATCAGACTTCATGTTTAAAAGGCTCCCTTGAGCCATTGAGCTGACGAGCTCTGGAGATGCACCTGCGAGCCGGGGAGTGGTACTAAACCTGAGACGATATCGGTGGCATTTCCAGCAGCCCCAGATATTTTTGTTGTTCTTTGGTCTCTACTGATGAAGGGCACTAACCCAGAAACACGTGTCTAGAGATGAACAGTACTGTCTGCACTAACTTTAGTGAAATACTACAGATTTTTTCAAGCAAGCGTTAATTGTTCAAACTGCATGTACCAAGATGCAAGGGGCGAACTTGACTGGAATGTTAGGCAGTGTGCTCCCAATCAGACTTCATAATTTATAGCCTTGTTTACAGCTAAGCTCAGAGCAAGAATTCTCTGCAAATGAAAAGGGAAGCTTTCCTCAACAGGAGTAGGAAACAAAGTGAAAAAAAATCCCCTACAGACCAGTTAACAGGACAAAGCTTAATTATACAGTAATTGGTCCCTGCTCTCTCACAGAAGGAGGGTTAAAGAGGCATGACTGACCACTTGCAAGCAAGAGTTTTTAAATGACACTGAAACTAACACATGAAATAGCTGGAAGCCCACATAAGAAGTATACTTAAAAGTATACAAGAGGAGGCTTATGCTCAACCTAAAAATGAGAGATGATTCCATATATTGGAAAGGCTCCAGAGATGAATAAAAGTCTATAATAACATCAACAAATAATGAAAACGATACACAAATGCAATAGCTAGTAATATACTTATCTGTTCATTGGAGCATCAAATAAAAGAGGAAGAGAGCTGTTGTTATGGACATACGATACTGTACAATGGTTCTGGAATATAATATTTTCCTTTATGATGTGTTTATGTTCTTTAAAGGGCTGCATGTTGCGGTAGCAATTAAAGGTTATTGCATAATGATAGCCACCGGTCTTGTAATGAAGTTAATGAAACATTTTAAAATAAGTAACATTGTATATTACATAGGACAATGAGGCAAATATTTTAAACACAGTGGAAACTCTCTTTGACTAAACAGTTTTCACAGTTTGGAACACTTTAAACATTTAATACAAACACATAAAAAGAATGCTTTTGTGGACTCCCTATAGGAAAATGCCGTTTTTTTATATGGTCACCCCCACTTTTTGCCATTGGTACTGAAATATTATCGACTGATGTACACTGGGACCCTGCTAGCTAGGCTCCAGTGGCAGTGCTATTTCGCCAAAAACATGGTAAAATGGTACCATTGTGTTACAATTAGCGCACACTTTAGCACCCTAATAAATGGTACCTCTGGTACCTAGGGCATAGGTACTAAGGGCTGCAGCAGGTATTATGTCACCCGAAGGGACACCCGAACAAACTGTATTCAGACTGCCACTGCAGACTGTGTGACGTGGTGCAAACCATGTGTGAAAACACAACATGGCACACTCACTGTGTGCCATGCAAAGTCACTGCATATAACATATACAAGTCACCACTACAGCAGGCCTTAGAGCCCTAAGGGAGGATGTCTTATATTTTACGTGAGGACATAAATGCATGAACAGATATGCCTCCATGATGTCTAGTTTTATTATGTGATAGTGTGTGAGCAGGGAAACCATCTTGTACTGGGCACTGGTCATTACGAGTTACACAGCTACATAATGGTTTCACTGAAACCTATGGTGTTTGGTATCAAACACCTTGTCTTAATAAATCCATACTGATGCCAGTATTGGATTTATTATGATATGCACCCAGAGGGCACCTTAGAGGTGGCCCCGGAAACCTCCTTGTCTTCTAGTGTGCTGGCTGACTGGAATCAACCAGCCTGCCACCACAGACAAGTTTCTGACCCCCTGCAGGTGAGACCCAGCACTCTCCCCAAGGTCAAGAAACATTGCCTGCTCCAGAGCGGATGTTATCACCTTCTCCAGCAGGATGGCTAGTGAATTTGCATACTAAGCTCAGAGGCTTCAAAGCCCCTACCGTCTTTGATAAGTGTCCCCACTTCTTCCAGATCTGGAGCATGCCACTCCCTGAAGCCCATTTGGCACCATGAAAGGTGGAACATTAGTTTTGCAGTAGGTGTGTTGCACCTCCAGGCTAGTCACACCCCTGTGCTGCCTGATATGCTCCATGAAAGAAAGGTTCTATCATCTTGTTTTTGTTGGAATTAGGAACTCTGGGACAGGGTTATGTCCACTCTCCACAGGAAGTGGAAGGATAAAGAAGAGATGAAGACGCGTTAACTGTCACCTAGCTGAGAACTTGTTGCCAAACCCTGCTTGCTCCTGTCCCAACAACTGCAAAAACCTGGCGTGTTCTGTACCTGTGCATCCTCTCAGAGCCTCAGGGGGCTGCCAGCACTTCACCAACCAGCCAGCATCTCCCTTGAAGTGGAGGAGTCAATTCCCTGCAGGCACCGACCACACAGTCTTGTCCAATGATCTGCTGACCACCAGGTCCACTTACGCAACAGCAGCCCAGGAAGAGGTCACTGAGTGTCCAGGAGGTCATCCCCGTTGATCTATCCAGTCTTCAAGACTCTGATCCATTCCGGAGGCTCCCTGCACCAATACCCAGGGCACCAGAACCATGGCTTGTTTGTGTTCTGTCCGAACACCACTGCCGCCAAAACTTACCTGCACGTCAAGGGACTTTAAGAGAGGCCAGCTCCATGCCATAAGTCATCCAGCTGTGTTTCTTTTTGCCTCTTCTGCAGATGCTCCAAGAACTGTGAAAGCCTCAAACTTGCTGACCCACAGAACAAAACATCTATGCACCTGAGCGCCCCAGCCCGAGTCCATTGAAACTGACAGTTTCACCATTGTCCTGAGACCCTCAAGAGCCAAGCCACATTTGGGTTCTGCCGGACTGGTCCCCCAGCCCTCATTTACAGTCTTTCCTCACAGGTACTTTTCCCCTTTGACTGTAGTGTGTAGCGTTCGAGGCTACCACAGTTGAAAGCACCTCTGCACTCAGACACACCAGGACAAGTGAACTTGTCTGTTGGTGTTTTCTTGGACCTTAGCCCCTACTTATCTTAAGTCCAGAAGAAAGGTTTTGTAAGTCATTTGCAAATGACCCTATGCAGTGTCTGTTTCTCCCATAGGATAACATTACCACGCTCTTGGTTCATGGCTCAAATATGAGAGCTGTATTTTCTCTGTTTCTGAAAATTGCTAACTTACAAAGTACTTACCTGATCCTGAAGATCTTGGTATCTAAAAATCTAAAATGATGTGTTCTTTTTACAAATTGGTGTCAGATTTTCTTATTGAGTGTGTGTCTCATTTACTGACCCTGTGTGTACAACCAATGCCCAACACTGCCCTCTCCTCCCCTCTGATAAGCCTAAGACTGCTCAACCACACTACCACAAATAGAGGGCCTTGGGATTGTTAAAGCAAGCCCCTGTACATTAGTAAGGAATACCTGGAGACTCTGCACAGTGTATTTTGTTTTTATACAGTATAAAGAGAGCTAGCTTCCTGTCCGCCCTTATTTCAGTAATTTGTAGCAGTAAAGATAAGGACCATTTTCATGCACACATTCAGCCTTCGGCAAAGGAAAGTGAATTATTCTAAAGCGGTCCTCTCCAGTAGCATATCTTCCAGTGCAGGCATATTCTATGAGCTAGGTGAAGACAGTAGTTCTTTGCTAGGACTTTGTGACCTTCACAGGCAGCTGTCAGTAAATAAATATGTAGTGATAAATAGCTCAATACTACAATTGGAGACTAGTCCCAGATAATAGCAATATAACTCCAATGTGGATATTGACTTGTTGGAGCCAGCCAAATTTTAGCATTCTGGTAATGGATAGATGTCTGATTTACACTAGAAAGTATAAACTATATTTGACTACAGTGCACAGGTCACTATCCATCATCAATAATTGAGTGTATCATGTAGGTTAGTTAAGTGTAATGACGCGGCATAGCCAGTCGGAAGTTAAAGGTATTTATTTATTTTGAACTCTACATATATAAGGAGACCCGCAGACCCGCAACCAACTCTCTGCCCGATCGCATCCCGTTCTCCAATGCCTTGCGCTCGTGTTTCCTACAGAGGCGTTCGAGAATGGAGTACCATCGCTACATATCTTCCCTCTTTATATTATAAGAGAGAAGCAACAAAACATATAATGCACATAAATATACATCACTTCACAACATTAAACGACAGGGAATTTTTTAGCATAAATTCTCTTAAAAGCAAATAAAAATTCTCTTAAAAGCAACCTTTTATGTCTAACAATTCTCCTGCCAAAATTACTCCACTTCTCATTTCTACTAAGAACCCTCTGTGGACTACTGGCATTATAGGAAGACATTGTTGCCGGCAAATTGTCTGCATTACTAGAACCATTGGAAACAATCTCACTCCTCTGTTGACTCAAACATTCATGCTCATTCCTCTCATCTTTATCTTCCAGCCATTCTTTACAATTCTGACATTCCAAAACTCTATTCTCCTTTCTTGTGTTAACACATGTCCTCTTACACAATGACAATGCAGCCATGTGCCGTACTTTGCCATCACTCAATCTTACAGAATTGGTGTACACAGCCTCACTCTCAGGGGAGAGGAATATCTCTTTTGACATTTGCCTGTGTACTTACTATCTTTACTACATCTCCCACACATAATTTTATATCTTTACTCCTATGAACGTTATCAAAGTATCTTTTGTATTTACCCTGAGCCCTTTCAATATTTTTCTTCACTTCATCAGGGCTCCACTCCACTCTTTTATCAGCTTTAAGCCAACCTACAGTGTCCTTTGACATAGGTGTCCTTCCCCTCATGAGTTCAAACGGGCTAGCATTAGTACTAAGACATGTGGTGACCCTAAACGCCCATAAAGTTTTCCATAATTCTGTTTCCCACACTAAATGATTACAACTAGATAATTGAATCATTCCTTTAAGCACTCGGTTAAATCTTTCCACAGCACCATTACCAGCGGGAAGATATATCAAGGTAGTTCTATGCTGAATACCATTCCTTCCCACATAATCTTGGAAAGCTGATGACAAGAATTCCTACCATTTGGATGCAATCGTACCTGATGATAGGCCGCTTTCAAATCAATGGAAGAAAACCATTTCATGCCCCTTGTGCGAGATAGCATCTCATTAATATGAGGTATTGGAAACTGATCTACAAGTATGTTCTTGATGAGATCCCTCAAGTCAATACATAGTCGTAAACTCCCTTAGCTTTTTTCACTACCACCAATGGGGCAACCCACTCTGACGGTAGTACGTGTTCTATGATTTTTTTCCTCCTGCAGTTTATCCAATTGTACTTTAACACTCTCTTTTAAGGGAATAGGTATGTTTCTTACTTAGTGCACCAGTGGGTCAGCATTATCTTTTAAATGAATGAGATGCATAAACCCCTTCATTTTACCAATCCTCCCAGAAAATACACTTGGAAATTTTTGCAAAACTAACTTGCCAATATCCAATTCCGTTTGCACAGTTAATACAGGTTCTGGGTTATTAGGATCTAAGACGATGCCTAATTTACCTTGATCAATCCAGCCCAAAACAGAGGGACCCGTCGCAGCCACATACAATTTTCCTACTGTCTCTCTATCTTTGTATTGAAATTTCAACTTCTTGAAACCTAATAATTCTATGACTTCTCCAGTGAATGTCTTAATTGTTATGTCAGGCACACATAACTCCTCACCCTCAATATGTTTAAAATTCCTTTCCCAAACATTCCTATTAACAATGGTATAAGGGGACCCTGAATCTACAACAATACATAAGGTCATCCCACCCAAACTTATTTCACAACTTGGTCTCTTTTTCTTTTGCTTGTCTTCTTCCCCTGTGCACAAAATACTGTGTCCATCTGTATGTTCATCAGCAGTGTCCACACATAAAATACACATATTCAAATCCTCATCATCAGATGAGTTAGTGTCTTCCACCTCCAACACTTTGCTACTGCTTCCCATTTTCTTCTGACATACTCTTTGAAAATGTCCCATAACACAACACTTCAAATACTTCTGCTTCTTAGCTGGACACAATTTGCCATTTGCCAAATGATCATAACTGCCACATCTGTAACATTTCTTTTCATCATCCAGTCTATAATTTTTCTGTTTAAGTTCTGGTTTTCCCAACCACTTCTTTTTATGCTCCTTAGAGGTTTTTTCCCCCTTCACTCTTGCAACAATATTCTCATAACTCTTGTTTTCATTTAAAACCTCCTTGGCACACCTTCCCGTTAATTCTGCCCTTTTCACAATATCAGTAACCTCTTGCAACGAGCTTTCTCCCTTAGCCCATAAATTGTCTTGAATATTCGAGTTAGACTATTGCATAACAATCTGATCTCGTATAAGCTCATCATGCAAATCGCCAAATCTGCAATTGATTGCTAAATTCTTTAAGGCAGATACATAATCCTCCAAGGAATCATCTTTTCCTTGTTTACGATGAAAGAATTTATAACGATCCACCGCCACACAGACCCTGGGCCTGTAATAATTGTTCAAATCTTCAAGCGCATTAATATACAAGTCTCCTTGACCCTGTTGTCTCAGTTTCTTATTAATATTTTTGAAAACTTTCAGATCTCCAGGCCCCAAACAATGCAGAAGAATCTTATACTTTTTCTCCGCAGAAAGTTCTTCTTCATCGTCAATAGCAGAAATATATATTTTTTGAAGTATTCACTCCACTCCTCCCATTTCAAAGCAGGTGTACCAGAAACAGATATGAATGCTTGAGGAGGTGTTAAACTCCATGGATTGCCTGAAGCCATGTCGTCTCGTCACTGTGCAGTCTCCTTAATGATATCTATTGCACATAAAGTAATGGAGAGCGTCAGTTAATTTTATTACTGCTGTTGACTTTTTTTTAAAGTATATAAATGTGTTTGTAACACAAACACCACCATACGCCGCAGTACAGTTGATTTTATTACTGCTGTGAAGTTGTGCCTGTAACACAAACACCACCATATGCCGCAGTGCAGTTGATTTTATTACTGCTGTGACGTTGTACTTCTTCCATATATATTTTATTTTAAGTTTATAAATGTATCACCACCATATGCCAAAATATAGAGAAAATTGTCATTTAACACCGAAAATTCCATTCAAAATAGCGTTTTAACACGTCGGAACGACGTGTTTCCTTGACTTGCTGTGCTTTTTGATCCAATTCAAGATGGTGTCAGTTGCCAGAAGAACCCACATAAACAAAAACTGCTCCTGAGTCCCAAGGTTTCAACCAAAGGCTCAAATCAGACTCACCACAAGGTGGCACCACCAGTCTAAGTTTCTGTTACTCGAGCAGGAGTTAGACGCTCCCGCAGCTCCTCGCTTGACCACCGAACATCTTAACAGTTCTTCTACTGCCGCAGGCGGGCTCACTCGTCGCCAATTCTGTAATGACGCAGCATAGCCAGTCAAAAGATGAGGATCTGCTTAGAACTTGGGATCCCAGTTACATTCTTGTACATTCCTGTATAATTGAGAAGGGGCAGAAATATAGCATGTTGGGTTGTTGCTGCACATGAAAGATGGAGGCCGTGCTCATCTGAGCTCCTATTTATAAAAGAGCAACCCATCAACAAATAGGGATCCAAATTCAAGACAGGCCCAGATTGAAACTGTAAGCAATGATGATGTAAAATTGGAAACATATCACGCATTAACCCTGCTAAAATTCATCACAAGTTTTACAAGTGGTCCTGGTATGTTTTGGATATGGCTGCCTGTGGTCCAGATGTTACTATTTATCATTAAAGTGTAGTTCTGGCTCCAAGATTGCTCAAACAGATGTATTTTTTCTCTCGCTCTATTTGCATCTCGTTAGTGCCCATTCAATAATGTGAAAGCACTTTATGCCTTGCAAGGGGTATGGCAAATGCTATATAAATAACTATGTCTAATCGTTTAGATTCTTTAATCAGAAAATTCTAAATGAACTTGCATGCGTACATGCAAAAGGTAGTTCATGAGCTTGTCAGTGCTTCTGTGAATCTAAAACCGTCTGCATCCAAAGTGCGCACTGGGGAGTACTCAGAAGTTGATTTCTTCTCTAAAGTAAGGCGTTCACGTGGAGGTTAACATGCACAGAAGGTCCTGAAAGCCACATGCACCTTATCTTAAAAACCAAAAAAATGCCACATTGGTAATGGCAACTAACCACATCAAGATGCCACAAGCGTGCACTCGTTTTCCTTTGCAGTAGTCTCAACCATGTCACCACATAACTACGTCATGAAGGAAAGAGGCTAGAATGCGGAGAAGCAAAAAGTCATAACATAGTAGTCATGTTGGATATGGCTGTTCCTAGAACAACATTGCTATATTAGTGTTTCAAGCAAAAAGTTTAACTTTTTCTTCAAAGCCACAAGTGAGTCTAGGTAATTTGACTTGGTGTATATTTATTGGCTTATGGGCAATGGAACAACACTATGGTGATATGGTTTATATAGGTAATCAGCAATGGTGAGAAAATATGGTGCAGCATACTTGCTAAACCAATTGAATAATACATGTTATCTACTACCAACTATGAGTCAATAGAGGGAATTTAACATTTGGTGTAATGTAATATATAATTTGAACAAACAATATAAATTGCATAGCTATTACATTTGTAGCTTCTTTATATAATAATACATTTTAATGCAATCATCCATGGCAAAAGGAAATGGAAGCAGAAAAGTCTAATGAATTAAAAAATGGCACAGGTGTTGTTTTAGATGGGTATACCAGCCATTAAGGACCCGATTTAGATAGTGGCAGAGGGGTTACTCCATCACAACGGTGACAGATATCCCGTCCACCGATATCTAAATCCCATTATGTCCAATGGGATTTAGATTTCGGCAGATGGGATAGCGTCACCATTGTGACAGAGTAACCCCTCCATGAATGTCTATATCAGGCCACTTATTTCCTGTATCTGACCTGGAGGCCATACCCTCTGACAAGGTAGAGGGTGTTTAGGCCGGCATAATCTAAGGTAGAAGAACTATTAAGCCATTACAACATTCCACTAAGGGCAGAATGTTGTAATTTAAAGAAGGGGCAATAGTAAGGTGAACACTGGAATGTTACAAAGAAGATCAATAACAGCCAGTAATGGCCCTCATCATCAGTGGAGCTCCCAACATTCAAATGCTCTAAAGCAGAGGCAGTGTTTAAGGAAATTGATTTCATAGTACTGTACAGTCATGCTCCTTCTATGTCCTAATATTGATACCTCGACCTGCATTATTTCATAAGGGGGGCCTCAAGTTATCTGGGAGCGGGGAGTGCATGCTCTGGCCAAAAGAAGCATTGTGCTAATGACAGGGCTTTGTTTTAAGCTGAAAAACATGAGCAGCAGTAAACCAGGCTCTAATGGGCCATCATTAATGTTTTGTCGTTTATAGCAAAGCTGAGAGAATGTGTCAAAAGGAGAGGGACTCTAAAATACTCTTCAAAACTCCTGCCCTCAATTCTAGTAATCACACTGTGGATGCTTTTACAGGTTAGTTAGGCCTGTCTGACCAGAATAGTATGTTTAGCATCACGCATGAGACTGCATTTTTAAAAACAGTATCTTAACTAAACAGCAATATTTAAGTACGTGTAGACATATTTTAAACACAGCCATTTTAAAAGAATAATTCTGAAAAATTTGGAGGGGCGCCTGACAGTTTTTTGTTTCCACTGAGGGTGCAGTATTAATAAGTTTGAAGACCACTGCTCTAACGGATAAAAAATGTTACTACAAAAACACCACACATGGGGCCATATGTACGAAAGCTTTTTCCCATAGACACAGAATGGGTAAAATCCTTTGGTACATCTGGCCCATGGTGACGTGCCAATGGCAGGCACTTTGAGCGTGTAATTGCTGTACTCAAATGTTAAATTGGTACTAATAAGGTGAAACATTCGCTTGGACATTCCTAATGTAGGTTAAAATCACAAAATAGCTAAACAATTCTACCCTAGAATGCGCTTCATAATGATTCATAATTTGCGATTTCTTGCCACATAATTTAATCAACCCTGCCACCAATTTTGCTCTCCATTGCCGCCCAATTCCAGTGGTCCAGATCACAACAAACAACTCCAGTCAGCTTGTCAACATGACTAAACATTCAAGGGAGGCTTTCGGTGACCCTCAGGAGTGCTGAGATGTAATTAGAGAGGTTTCCATCGACAGAGTCTTGTTCAGGCATTTGCTCATATATTGGGAGAGCTTTCATTAGTCAGACATTTCTGCTAATCCCAGGGCTGTACTAAGTAAAGCTGAATCTTTCAGGGACAGGAATGGTAGGCACTTTGGGTTTCGCTATTAACAGCTCTCGAGAGAAGGGGACTGGCATATTTATAATTACAGCTGGATTTTAGCCATCGAGCTACTCATGAAATGGGACCGTTTTTTGCACAGCGTGCGATGTCAGACATCTTCCCTCCCTTTTAATGCTGCCTCTTTATTGGAATGCCCCTCCCAAGTCCTCCCACGCCAGGAGTGACCCGTGTCAAAGGCATCCTACCGTGGCTGGAAATATATAAAAGAATATGGAGAAAAAAAACCGAAGCCTCCAAAATTCAGGAAAAAACGTTCACCTGCATTGAAGCATTGAAATGTTTTTACTCTTGTTAAAAAATTAGACCTTATTGTGTTATGCATGGTAATGGAATAGCAGCCGAAAACAGCATAAGTGCACATTTTTGTTACAAATTTGATGCCAAACCCTTATACTGTATTACAGCATTTATATAGCGCTTACTACCCCTATGCAGGGCACTCAAGCAGTTACCTACACGGACAGCAAGCTATGCCATGTAGTGTGGGTGGTTGTAAGGGTGTTTCTTCTTTTTCTTTTAACACTATGTGGGAAGTGTTTCCATGATATGCGTGATGACCACCAAACAGCAGTTATGGAATTATGGGCCCATCGCTTAAGAATGTGATGGATGGAGTTGTGAAAGAGACCTGCAGTTTATAGTTTTTAGTAAGCTGGCTGCTTTGAGCCACTCTACAGGTTCCTTGATGGTATTTCCTATGATCACAGTCTACTTAGCTGGTTACTGATATTTTGTTTATAGTTTTTCAGTCTTGAGCAGGCATGGCTGGAGAGAGAAATGGTGGAGGAAGTCTGCTAGGATGGCCTTTGTTACTACCATTTGATGTCTAAATGTCATTGTGAGATGTAAAGAAGTGGTCATACTGATATCTTCACCTATTTCAGGCCTGTTTAATTGCTGCTGGCTGGTATATTGGCTGGTACAGTCCTGGGTGATGGACAAGACCCATAGCATATATGGTGTGAAAGCTGATTTCCATTTGATAAAAATGTGTGCTCAACATTATGAACGTTTTTATACTAAAACTACAATGCTGCACTTCTCACACCTGTATGCTCATGTATTTGGACAAACTAGGCCTGACTTCCATCTTCGATTTTAGCTCAGCCATGTTTTTTTCCATTCTTCTTTCTAACTCTGTGACCAATAAAAAAGTGCACCGATGCTCTGTATTAACATGTTGTTCTCCAAAAACCACACAGGAAGCCCTTCAAGGATCTTCCTGCCTATATAATTTTTGCAAGCCTTCCATTGTTTGATTAGATCTGTTCTGCCACTTTCAATTATATTAGCGTAGACTAGGGCATATTGATATTAATATGCAGTTAGGGTCTAGTCCTAGAATAATGGCATTATGTGATGTTGCATAATTCTCTAATGTGATTTGTCAATTATTGCTACATTTGCTCAACCAATTCTGACTTTAGTTTGTATTGACTTCTATGGTAAAACATGTCTATATAAAGTAGAACGTTTAGAGGTGAGACAGTCTTGTATTCTGACTTCCTGACTTTGGAGACTGGTCCCTTGTTGGTTTGCCTTGCACTTTGTACTTACTTTGTACTTAAAACATTTTTTGCAGTCTTATATAGCACACACTCAACCTGAAGGCATTGGAACACTTTGCATTAGCACCAGTTACATTACACAAGGTCACATTATGTTTTTTTTTAGGCACAGGAAGATTAAGTGGTTTGCCCACAATCACAGGATGTTGAGGCAATTCCAAGATTACAACTTGGTTTCCCAGGTCCAATGTTGGTAACTCTGGCAAGTTGCCACGTCCTCTCCCTTTCCTTTACTTCATGTCATCGTATTGCTGCATTTGATTGAGCCTTATGCTAGTTCCCGCCTCAGGCTGATAGATTCATATTTTTGCCTTCTGTAATGCTCTTGAATTATTTCTATTAAAACTTCATGGTTTACGTTTTATTCTTGACTTGAGAGAGTTTATTTAATGAAATGCTGTTTGATTCATTTATGTTAAGGTACCATTTAGGGACACATTGGCTCTGCTAGTCCTGAAGTTCAACACCGTCCTAACCCTCCATAGGTGCTTATTTCTTTTTTAGCAGATAATTTGAGATAGCGTCAACAGTTGTGGTGGAGAACGCGGGCACCCCAAAAAGGCCATCCCAAAAATAGGGCACCTGGAAAATTAAACACCCCAGAATTCTATCTATATTCCTGGTTCCAGTGGACACTAATTTGAATAGTTGTAGGGTTCCAGATTTGCTTCCTCCCAAAGGAGTGTGAGAATTGGTAGGATGGAATGAGTTGTGAGTGATTGTGCCACTAACAGAGTAATGAATTGTGGGATTTATAGTTTGAGAGTGCATATTTTTGTTGCAACATTAATTACACTGCATCTGAACTTTTTGGTCATGCACATTTGAATTGCGGTTTTTTAGGTGGTTTGATAACTGTAATTTAGGTGATATTGTCATATTTGTGAGCTGGTTCCTGTGTTTGTTGTTGTGTGAAATTCTTGTGTTTAATGATGGATTCTTGGTAATTGGATTTATTAAAATCTAGGATCTTGAGATAGTCATATTTATTGAACCTGTCTGCAAAGTGGTAATGTGCATTGTGAGGCACATGCTCACTGGGATAGGGATTTTGGAGAATATGAAATAGTTAGTTCTCATCTGGATTAGTGTTCATTTACTCTTTGTACAATGGTCACACTGATCAAAGGTGGGTTACCGCAGATCAGAAAACTGCCTGTGCTTGATTGATAGTGCTGCAAGGCATTATTCTTTCTCTGTGTGAAATTGATTTACTCTTCTTCCCTTTTCTTGCATAGGCAAAGCACACAAGTAATTTTGGTGTTTGTGTATTTCTGTTGAGGTCTGGAAAACTTTATGGGGTAATAAATTGCGTTGGGATTGGATTTTTGCCGTGGTCATGGGGAGCTACACTGCAGTTGGTTGACTGTCATTGAGAAGCTGTGCTGGGAATGGTTAAATGTCACAGTGAGCTGTGCTGTCATTGGTAGTTGCTGTAATAATGTATGCAGTGATTGGTCTACCTTTACCCTAGCTGCTCTGTGGTTGGTGGATTGTATTTGTGTATTTTCTGATATTTGTTTTGAATCGGTTTGAGTGAAAATGGGTTCTACTTTGAAAAGTGTATGGTTTTTCTTATTGAAGGAGAAGAAATTCCTCCAGAAGATTCTTCTGCCTGAGAAGAAGCAAATATCAACGAAAAGCCAGGTTAAAAATGATGTGAACCATTTGGTGGAAGAATCACTGTCAAAATATAGGAAATACAAATATTGTATGGATGGAATATCATGTCAAAACATCAAGGACCAAAATACAGAGTAGGTAAGTTCAAATAGATTTACTATTTTTAACTCCACATCTATGATATATGTATAGGTACATATATCTATAGTTATATATAGCAAAACTTTACTTACCTATAGAAACTTACCTCCATTATATTTTTGTCCTCAATATTTTTGACACAATGTTTTGTCCCACGATATTTGAGTTTCTGATATTCTATCTAACCATCTTGGTGGAACCTAAACAAGACATGCAGAAAATGGAATGGATAAAGGATAAAATGCGGAGAGTGGGCGTGTTTTCTGGAATACAGAGAGATGCAGACAAAAAGAAAAATGATAACAGGACTGTTGAAATAAAAAAAAGCAACATACTGAGAACAATTCAGATTAGGAGAATACATTTTTAGATGACTTTTTGCACATAACACCTGCACAGTATAATGAAGTTATGTTATGCAGATATGTAGAGAGCACTATCACCCAGGAAGCTATCCTGTCGCTGAGTAGGTGTGAGCTTAGGTACACCTCGGGGCATACAATGTTAAGTGTGGTGGATTCCTGCTCTTTCCCTATCATGAAGAGCAGTGCAGCGAGGTCACTTGCTGCATTGCACTGCATGATTTTTGGTTAAACATGACCCTTAGGACCTAGTGGGACTACTCAAAAAGTCTAGTCTTCAGCTTCTTGCGTAATTCAAGAAGTGAGCAGGAGGCTCTTAAATGTAGCAGCAGATTGTTCCATGGTTCAGGAGTGATGTAGGAGAAAGCTCGACCACTGGATCTGGTTTCTGTATGCATGGGATTTGTGCAAGTAGGAGTCTGGACAAGTGGAGGTATCTCGATGGTTTGTGAAAGCAAATGTGATTGTTGAGATATGCTGGGCCAGTGCTATGTAGTACCTTGAAAGTGTGAGTGAGAAGTTTGAATTGTGCTTGTTTGTGACTGGGGAGCCTGTGGAGTTCATACAGGTGTGGTGTGCAGCGTGGGAGGTTGAGAGAGATTCTGTCTGCCATGTTTTGAATGGTCTGCAGCCTTCTGTTGAGTTTTTTGTTGATCCTGGCTAGAGGGTGTTCTCATAGTCCAGCTTGCTTCTGACCGGGGAGGCATTACGGTTTTCTGGGTGCTGATTGGGAGCCATTTCAAAATCTTCCTCTGCATCTTCATGGTAAAGAAGCATGAGTCGGTGACAGCATTGACAGGTGGTAATTTTGAGTTTGCAATTGATGATGATCTTGAGGTTCTTGGCAAGGGTGGTGAGTGTCAGTCCTAGCTCTGTTGGCCACCAGGTGGAGTCCCGCAGTGATGTGCTGTTCCCGAAGATCATGATTTCGTACTTGTCGGTACTCAGCTTTAGACAGTTGGTTTTCATCCAATTGGCGAGTTCAGTCATGCAGGCATTGAAGTTGATACTTGGGTTCTTGTCCATGAGGAAAAGAATGAGTTGTGTGTTGTCAGCATAGGACATTATGTTGACATTGTGAGAGTGGATGCTGCTGGCTACAGGCTACAGGGATCATGAATGCGCTGAAAAGGGTCGGGCTCAGGGGGGATCTTTGTGGAACCCTACAGATGATTTTGTGGATGCTCCAGGTGAACGGTGCCAGGCTAAGTGACTGGGTCTTTCCAGTATGGAAGTAGCAGTTCCATCAGAGTGTATATCCTTGAATTCTGACACAATATGGGCGTTGGATGATGATGGGGTGGGAAACTGCGTCAAATGCTGCAGAGAGTTCCAGGAGGATGAGGGCCACCATGTCGCCTTTGTCCAGAGTCATGCAGATGTCATCTGTGGCAGCGATGGGGCAGTTTCAGTGCTGTAGTTGGGTTTGAAACCAGACTGAGTCGTGTTGAGGAGTCTGTGGTCATTGAGTAATTCGGTGAGGTGCCTCTTGATGATTTTCTCTAAGACTTTATGTAGGAATGGTAGCAGGGAGATCAGTTGGTAGTTGAGGAGAATTGAAGGGTCCGAAGAGGTTTAATTCATCAATGGGAGGACAGTTGCATGTTTCCAAGCACCTTAGAAGGTTGCATAAGAGGGGGAGGCATTCAGAATGGGGGTGAGCATGGCACTGAAGAGTTGCAGTCCTCTGGAATAGGCGTAATAGAGGCAGTGGTCCCATTGGGCCCGTGAGTGGATGGATTTCATGTTGGTGGTGGTTTCTTCTGGGGTGATGACATGCCATGTGGTTAGCATTGGCTCTTTGGATAAGATCACTAGTGTTTGGTGAGATCTGTCGGGTCTGGTTGTGGGACTTAAATTGCTGTAAATGTTGGTGATTTTGTTGCTGAAGAATTGAGAGAGATTGTTGCAGATATCCTGCGAGTGAATGATCGAGTGGGAGACAGGCAAGTGAAAGTGAATATTTCTTTGCTTCTGTTGGTGCTGACATTAATGCGGTCCGGCAGAGTGGCATATAAGATTGTCTGGATAATTTGGTGGTAGCATCTCTGGGTGGATTTGAATCTGCTCCTGTCTGTATTGTCCTGGTTCATTCTCCATTTGTGCTCCAGTTGTCTGCAGTGGCTTTTCATCAGTCTGAGTTCCTCCGTGTACTAACTGGCACGGGATCTGGATCTTGTTCCATCATTGTGTTTGAGGGGGGGGCCAGGGAGTCGCTGCAGGAGTTGATCCGATTGTTGAACTTCTTGGTGGCTTTGTGGAGGCTCTTGCTGTGTTCAGGTCGGTGGTTGTGGAAAGCAGTTTCCAGTCCCTGCCAGTGATGCTATTCCAGTTTTTGAAGCCTGGTCTGGTGGTGCTGCATGTGTGTTGGACCGATATGGGGATGCTGAAATTGGCAAGTACGTGGTCTGTCCAGGGAACTGGTGTGGGCTTGTTGACTCAGAATTTGTTGAAGTTGGTGAAAGTTGGGTGTAGGAGGCATCCAGTAAAATGGTTTGGTTCCTTTACTTATTGAGTGAGACCCAGGCTTCCAAGGTCTTCAATAAGTGCTCTTGAGTTCGTGTCAGTGTGGACTTCCAAGTAGAAGTTCAAGTCTCCAAGTAGGATATAATTGCTTGCATAGGAGGTGAGTGGGGTGATGAAGTGTGTGATGGTGCCAGTGAACTTGGTGCATGGTCCCCTTAGTCTGTAGATTAGAGTTCTGCTCAGGGCGAATTTGGCTCTAACATGGAGTGTAAACAACAGGTGTTCCATGTAGGAGGATGACGTGTACATTAATATGGTGCAGCTGATGGTGTTCTTGTGGATGATGGTGATTCCACTTCTGGGCTTGTGAAGTCTGTCTTGCCTGGCAATCTTATAGTCAGGGGGATGGCTGTGGCAATGTCCAGGTTTCTGTAAGAAAAAGTAGGTCAGGGTCATTGTCATGCAGCAGGTCCCAATGACGAACATCAGAGATCAAGACTTGTAGAGTGGGGAAGAGCAGGAAATCCTGGTGCAGCTGGTGCAGGTTTGTATACATTACCAGTAACCCCATCAGCACCTTAGAATGAACGGGGTGGTAGTGAGGTTGAACCTGCTAGTCCTGTCACTGTGTCAATTACTGTACTACAACCAGAAGAACCAGAAAAAAGAGAGATTGATATATATACATATATCTATATATCTATATATAATATATCTATATATACATATATATATATATATACACAAACTGAAAAATGAATATGGAGAAATTGTGTGGGGGACAGACTAGTTGTCTCTTGTATAGGTGAATTGAAATATTTAATTAAAGAAGTAGGCAACTGTGGGTCTGATGCATATGAAAAATTTGAAGGGATGACAGAAGAATGTGGTGTTGATTGACCAAGAAACATAATTTGCGTAAAACCTTTAGAATGCCCGCAACAGAAACCGAGATTGATGAAATAGGTTTGTTGTCACTACAGGCTCATAGTAAATCATTTGCAAACTATATTATGGAATGGATGAATCTAAATAAATACAGATGGGAATGGGGACTGAAATCTGAGGGGAGTGGCAAAACACCAAAGTAAAAGATAAAAGAATTAAAAGAAACAAATGTGAATTAATCTGAAAAAGGGGTGGTTGTGAATGAGTTTCCTTTCCAAGAGGTACATGGAGGAGACTATGTGCATGTTCCACGGCAGGGGCCAGAGCTCCTTGCATTTACAAAAAAACAATTCCATTGCTTAGGAAAGAACAAAAAAGTGGCATGCAGAAGTGGCTAGATTAGTGACAATGTCAAAGTTAATTTGGGTTAATTTTAACACATTGTTTGATATAGAGATTCATAAACAATTGTGGACAATTTGGAAACAGATGTAAATTGGGCAACAGGAGAGCCTCCGAGAGTGCTTCCTCATACTACCCCAGATGCTTTAGTCATGGATACGTATAAGGAAGTGATTGCACATGTGAAGCTAAAGGTTCCAGAGAGAGGGGTGAATTGGTAAAAAATGTTGCAGGCTATTCAAGAGCCCAGCCTAGTGCATACATATTATGAGAGGCTTATGCAGATTTATAGAAAGTTCAGTAGATTAAAAGACTCCAAAAAAGAAAGCAGTTGTTTCGTGTTGGCTTTTGTTTTGGGTTTATGTCTAGAATTTTGTTTTCATCTTCAGCAGAGTATGATGTGTTAGCAAGCTAAGAGTATCAATGAAATACTGAAATACGCAAAGTACTGCAGTGATTGTTTTTAAGCAAAGCAGTGGAAACTGAGGAAAAAGCTACTGAATGCTCAGATGAAGCATTTTCAGTGAGGTCTTAGAAAATTGATTTGGGTGATTTGGTTCTGCTAGTGGTGTTAATTTTGTCATGCAGGGAGTGATTGTGCAGGGAAGTAGTATTCAGAATACACAATGTGTTCCTCAAGGTAGAGGTAGGGGTTTTGTTAATTTCTCAAATGAAATAAATGCAAACATTAACACATTGAAGAGGACTACACCTTGTAATTGGTGCAGTTGTTTTGGTCATTGAAAATGGGAATGTAGATCAAATCCAGATTGAATTCAGAATGATTTTGTTCTGCAAATGCAGCAGAAACCAAATCAACACAAATCTGACAGTAGCTCCACTAATGCAGCATTATGCCTGAAACAAATTGCAAGTTATACTGCAAAATCCTCAGTTGATTGACAATTACTTTTCAGGTGGATGCCATGCTTGTTGCAGTCCTAGAGGTAGACAAGAGTATCCGATATCTAGATGGTGAGGTGAATGACCACCCAGTAATATTCTTGACTGACACAGGTGCTGCCCACTCCAGGGTTCATCCAATAGATGTTCTAAACTTTCCTCTCTTTGGAAAACAAATCCACATTGTTGGTGTTAGTAATAAACAAATAACAAATCCAGTATCAACTTATGTCCCTGTAAAAACTGTCCCACTTGAGAATGACCACATGTTTCTAATATGTGACAAGAGTCCTGTAAACTTATTTGGCAGTGTTCTCCTTTGCAAAATGAATTGTATGATTTATTGTGAGCTGGATGGTGTCCCAATTCAAAGATGAAGATTTATCCTTCAAAATAAATCAGATGAGTCTAAAGCCCACTTGCACTTGTTTCCAGTTCTGACACAAAATCATTTGCCTCCCGATTTAAGACATACAGTGAAAGCGGAGGCATGGCATTTTACAGGTAAAGAAATTATACTAATCAAAAGGGCAAAGCCAGTGAGAATTACAGTAAAACCAAATGCAATTTATCATCTTACTCCTCAATGCAAGCTTACATGGTAAGCAGAGGATGGGACGAAGTCCATAAGTGAGAAATTGATAGAACAGGTCATTCTAAAAGCAGTAGTAGGCAGCCCATGTGACTCACCTGTAATGGCCATTAAAAACAAAAAACGAGTGGAAAATAGAAGGTGGTCCAAGATCTTCAAAAGATAAATAAAATTGTAGTTCCATGTTGTCCTGTGATACTGAATCCTGCTGTGACTTTATTTCAGATTTCTGTGGATACAGAATGGTACATAGTCATTGACTTGAGCCAAGCGTTCTTCTACATTCCTCTCCATTAATATAGCCAGTACCTTTTCACATTCAAATTCTTCAATAAAGTCCGGGTTTGGTGTTTTATCACACAAGGGTACACAGAAAGGCCTCAATCATTAGTCAAATTCTAAAGAAAATTTAGAAAGTCTCCAACTTCTCTACAACTTAGTGCTGGTGTAATATAGTGATGACCTGATGGCTGCAACCAAAACAAAAGAAGATTGCAAGTTGGATGCAATTGCTTCTTGAATGATCTTGCTGACAATGGTCACAAAGGGTCTCTGAAATAAGTGATCTATTTGGGTCATCACATTGAAAATGGGCACAAAAAGTTTCCAATGCGCTTGCTTCTTCAATCCTAAAAGTGAAACCTCTGAATACCCAAAGGGAAGTGAGGCTGTTCCAGGGAATTGTTGGCTCTTGTAGACAGTCTATTTGCAGCTTTTCCATCATTGCAAAGCCTTTACTGAAGCTTACTCACAGAGATGTTTCTGAGCCATTCAATGATGAATGCATGAGTGCATTCCTTGAGCTCAGAGATAAACTCTGCAGTGCACCCACACTTAGAATGCCAAATTACAAACAAAGGTTTTATCAATTCTGTCACGAGAGAGAAGGGTGTGCTTTGTCGGTTCTTGTCTCAGAACATGATGAAGTCAAGAGACCCATGACTTATTTCTCTGCCTTGCCAGACCGATTGCTGCTGCAGTTCCTGGATGTTTAACATCGGATGTGGTGGTTGTAGCTTTTTGCCTTGCAATTAAAGAAAGTGATGGAATTGTAATGACCTACCCACTTATCGTGTTAGTCTCTCATTCAGTTGAGATTTTGCTGACTCATACACTCAGCATGTAAAACATAGTTGTCTTACTAAATATGAACAAATAATTTGGTGGCTGACAATATTTAAATCAGAAGATGCAGTACCTTGAATCTTACAACCCTTTTGTCTATTGCATGCAGAGATAAGGGAAGTGATTAAACAGACAGTGATTGGGACCATGACACATTTGTGGTACCAGAATTGTGCCCTAAGCCAGGACCTGACATATTTAATGTTTCACTCCAACAGGGTAATAACATTCTATTTGTGGATGGGCCTTGTATGAGAGATGATTATGGTGCATTAAGAGCAGCATACGTAGTTTGCATTATATCGAATATCATGGAGGCATCATACTTCACAGACATAACTTTAGCGCCAGTGACAGAACTGATTGCACTTATACGAGCAAGTTGGTTATCTAAAGAATTGATCGTTACTATTTACACTGACAACTAGGATGGTTTTGGTGATCTCCATGATTCTGGGCTGTTGTGGTCACAAAAGGGTTATAATTTTGGGAAGTTGTGGTCACAAAGGAGTTTTATGACTTTTTCCATAAAATGGGAAATACACTTTAAATTTGCTAGGATCATTGCTATGGCCTAAAGAAAAGTTGTGGTGAAATCTTCAGCTCACAAATCAACATCTGATATGATTACACTTGCCAATAGATATGCTGATGGGGTGGCAAAGTACTGTGCCTTTGAATCAGCTACAATCAATTCACATGAACAAGAACAATGTCAAACTGAAAATTAGAATGTGAATTGTTTCCTATTGGCACAAATTCCGACATTGAGTGAACTAAAAGACTCCAAGACAAAGCACCAAATAATGAGAAAAGGAGATGGGAAATCTCAAGTATACAAAAGAACATAATGATATTTGGGTGACAGCTGACAAACAGTACATTCTTCCTGATTCTATGTTGTTTTCTGTGAGTAGGCAGATTCATGGTACAACCCATATTGGACTTGAACCAATGGTTATGTTGTTTAATAAATATTGGTATAATTAAAATGTTGCATCTGTTGCTGAAGACTTATGTCAACATTGTGTTACTTGCCAACAAACCAATTACAGCAAGAGGCTATTGCGATTTTTGATTCACACAGGTAAATCTGAAGGACGTTTCACTAGAGTTCAGCTTGATTTCTTGTAGATGTTAGTTCCTAATGGTCTTAGAAATGTCCTTGTATTAGTGTGATTATTCTCCAGTTGGTTGGAAGCCTACCAAACTTGGAGAGCTCACATCATGACTGTGGCCAAACTGTTGATGAGAGAATGAATTTCTATATTCAGTTTGCCAACTTCTTTAGAATCAGATAAAGGTACTCATTTTCAAAATTATTTATTAAAGTTATTGTGCACATTTATGCAAATTGAACAGAAGTTTCATTGTAGTTACAGAACAGGAGCATCAAGAACTGCTGAGAAAGAGAATGGCACTCTAAAATCTACATTAATGAAAGCATGTGCCTCAACATCTTTGAAATGGCCTGATGCAGTATTAGAAAAAACCCACACAAGAAAACAGGATTCTTTCCATACGAGGTCCTGATGGGCACAGCCATGAGAATTTCAAGCATCCCAACATCTGCACTTGTGTCTATTAGTAATGACATTGTAATAGGCTACTGCTAAAGGCGGGCTGACGCTGTGTTTTCTACCTCTCATCAGGTGAATCTGGTGACACCTTCACCAAAAGAAGGACCGTGCAGTGCCCTTCAAACTGGCGACTGAGTGCTGATGAAGAAACACTTTTAAAAGTTATCCCTGGAGCCCAATGCTGTTTGGTGTGGAGGCTTCCCAGATTAGATTCACGCCTCTCATATGAAGAGAGTGAAGACTGTAGATTAAGAAGTGTTGACACCAACCACTGATTTCCAGTATCAAACCCATATACACTGTGTGGATCCAGAGCGGGAAGGTGTTGATGTTGAAACCCAAAAACCAAATCAAAAAGAACAACAAGATCAAACAGAAGGTCAACAAGCAGAAACACAGACTCAAAGAGTGAGGCTGAAAATTTGAGTTTTGAGAACCTATGGAGGAAAACAGTTCGGTGCAGAAGGTGAGAATCAGACTGTTTTAGATGAAAAAGAGAATCTGGTTGCAGGTGAAAATGAAGATAGAGCGGTTGTCACAAGTGAACCTGAGGGTGAAAATGTGCATCAAGAAGACAAATGGCCTGAGCCTGAAAGAGGTAGAAAAAGAGTGCACAAGAAAGTACAGACACCAGAAACAATTACAAAGGAGCCAGAACAAGATGAACAGCCAGACAGATATTAGTGAGAGTGAACAGCCAGTAGTCAAATGATCAACAATTGAGAGATTATAAAATGGAAAGCACGCAACTCCTAAATGGACCTATTTTGTGAGAACTGAGGCAGAAGAGGAAGACAATGATGTGGAAGTGTATAAATAACAGGATGTGCGCAAAAACCTTTTAAAAAAAATCTTTTTATTTGTTGTTTTAAATTTTGGTACAACTGTCCCACCCTCGTGGGATCACAATTAAACAGCATCAAAGTAAAACCCATACAGTGTCAAGGCATCATCAATGAGAATAAGTCATATTACGTTTTTACCACAGCAAAAAAAGGTATAGGAGCTTATTAAAGTGCATATGTCCATTGCATATAGAGTTCCCACCTGTGGGGTCTAGTCGATGTCAAGTGTTAACCCATCCAATCCCACTAGTCGACAGTGCAGGTCCCCTCCTCGACCCGTAGGTCTATACTCACAGTGTGACATTGATCTTGCGACCTGTGTATCGTTCCTCTCTTCCTCCTGACTGCTTGCCAGTTCCGTCCCACTGCCACTCACCTTGTAGTCAGTCAGTAGAGTTTTCCATGTTGTTGACTGTGTCCCTGTTATGTTCCCCTTATTCCCTTGCATCCTTTGTCCCAGTGGAGTCGTATCCACATCAGTCTGTCTCTGTTTTCCTATGTCCCCATTCCTATCTTGTTCCTGCTGAAATCTTTCTAGGAGCCCTGCCCAAGCCTCCATGTCATCCTGCAGTCCATTGTCTCTTCGGTGTAAGTTCATAAGAACTTCCTCTGCCACTACCCAGTCCATGACATCTTTCTTCCACAGCACCAGCGATGGGTGCCAGGTTTCCTGCCTACTCATAGCCACTCATCGTTTGGCCAGCACTGAAGCCAGTTGCGAGAACTTCCACACCATTTTGCATCTCTTGGGCTGACCGACCAGTCCCAGCAAGCAGCCTTTAGGTCTCTCATCCAATCGAAGCATCGCAATCACTCTTAGTCACGTCACCACCTGTAACCAGTATGCCTGAATCCTGGTGCACTCCCATGCTAGCTGGAGGAAGGACACCTTCTCCCCACACCTGGGGCAGTCTGCACCCCTATCCCTGTACATCACGCTAAGCTTCACCGGTGTTAGGTGGGTGCGATGCACATAGTTAGAGTGCACCATTTTAAACCTTGGGTTGCAGGAGATCTCCTGAACTAGTGCACATGTTTGTTTCCATTTCCGGTCCGTCAACGGCAATAGAAGATCCTCCTGCCATGCCGTGCATGCCTTTGATACATTCCAGGGTCTGTCTGCCTTAAGTGTCTTGTACAACAATGTCACCATGTGGTGTGCTGCTCCTCCGCTGTCAACAAGAGGTGTAGAGTTTCATTTTATTTAGGTGTGTTGGGAAATCCGTTCATATTTCCCATGCCGTCCTCGCCAATTTAGCATATTGCAAAAATGCCCCCACCCCCCACTGCAAATACTTCCAGAGCCTCCGCAAAGTATGGAATATCTCCCCAGGGTAGTTGTCAAAATCTTTTAAAGGAAGAACCATTGCAAACTTTAGTAAATGAACTTTGAAGAATAATACTGAATTTGCTTTTGAGATTTTTAATTTTCAATCTTAATATATTTCATAGTGTGATCTGTTTTGTTTTCTATCTGATGTATACAGACAAAAAAGAAAGTTTTTTCCTTTACTTTCTAACATATGAACCGAGACAATAATTGAATTTTTGAAAAAAGTTAATGTTTTCAAGTTTTGTTTTGATTTTGCACCTATGAAAATTAGTGGTTATATTGTTGGGATTTTTTAATGTTTCTTTTATGCTTTAGTGTTTTTAGGAGGAGTATGACAACTAAAAAGCAAAAATCATGTCCAAAATAATGTAGAGTTCCATTGGCATTGCTAATAACAATATCACTTGTAGTTAATCTCACCAGTTTGATATGATTCACCAACAATTAGTAAAAACGAATTAAGGGTTACACATAATTATTTGGCAGGTACAAGATTAGTACATAAGAATAGGATTTAAGGGAAATACAAAGGGAATATATTAAAATTTATTGACTGAAAATGTGGAAATCATTAAGGTTATGGATTGTTATATCTGTGCATTCTTACCTACAGCTGATCAGGGGGTGTTAATTCCCTCCAAGTTCCTCTGACCTGTTCTCTTGTGATGTTTTTGTTAATGTCCTCATGGATCAAGAGCTTCTTGCGCATACCTCACTACACTGTGTCTTTGGAAGTTCTTCCTGAAAACTAAAGGTTTGAAAACTATTTCTGATCACTTAAGGTCAATTTTGCTCCTTAAGCCTTTGAATAAACTGATTAATAATGAGTTTGTATATACATTTAGTGATATTGAGCATAAGTTATTAAAGAGTTTAATGAGAGAAAGGTGAAAAGGAGTGGACACTGGAAAGAAACTAAAGAGATTGAATTGGAAAAAGAAACTAAAGAGAAATTCAGGTCCTCAAGAGTGCATCCTGGATTAAGAGTGGAACAGGAAAAGAAAGAAGTTATGTTTATGGTGTGTGAAATGTCTCAACATTCTGGGCCTGGTTGAGTTTGGGGATAAGAGTGTGTGTAATGTGAGTTACATAGTTGATGATGTGTTTCTGACTTTTGAAGAACCAATTCTAAGAGGAGTTTCTTATAGCTGTGGTAAGTGCTTATTTTAACCTCCCATGTAATTGGGTGAGAAGCTGCTATCTTGCTCTAGTCTGCCCTTGTGTGTACCATGTGAATAAAATGAGTGAAAGGGATGATATGAATCTCAAAAGTTCATAGTTCTGTTAATGGATGTGCTTGGTGCTTTAATTCCTCCTATTAGTGTAGCTTTGAATGATGTGAAAATTAGAAAGTTGTCTACTTTGGTTGATCGTTTGACTTCTAATACTACGCTGTATTAACTAATTAATGAGGAGCTTATGGCGATGCATGCAATGATTCTGCAAACCTCTGTGCTTTAGAAATCCTTCCAGTGAAGGAGGGTGGAGTCTGTCATGTTTTGTGGGTTCAACAATGTTGCACCCTCATACCTTATAATAGTGAGCTTATTAATAATTACATAAGTAATATCACTAATATTATGTGTTAGAAATGGGTTGGCAGAGGTATACACCTTTGTCCAAATAGGGACCACAATCCTAGTCAGGGTAAATCACACATGATCCAAATTATCCTGAACCCACCCTCTGGTAGCTCTGCACTGACCAGCCAGGCTTAACTTAGAAGGCAATGTGTAAAGTATTTGTGCAATAAATCACACAGTAACACAGTGAAAACACCACAAAAATACACCACACAGGTTTAGAAAAATATAAGATATTTATCTGGTTAAATTAAGGTAAAAACTATAAGGATTCAATAAGCACAAGTTGAGCTATCACTTTTGCAATATTAAAAAGAGTCTTAAATCTTAAAATATCAACAGTTGTCTCTTGCTAGCACATAGTACCTGGTTTGCATGAAAAATAACAAATATGGAGACCGCAGAGGAGGAGATGCATGGAAAAATATGGTGTGTGTCAGATTTTCCAGGTGCAACACAGACGATGCGTTGTTTCTTTCCACGCTGCAAGGGGCTTTGCATTGATTTCTGGGGCACAGTCTTGGTTCCTCACTGCAATGCAGGGATCTTTTTGACACCCACAGATGATGCAGGGAAATCCTGGGCATGCAGGAAGAAGTTACAGGCGTTGTGTCAATCCTGTAGGCAATGCGTCTAATTTTCTGCTGCATGATAGGTGCTGCGTCGATTCTTCACTCGGGAAATTGGGCTGCGTCGTTCCGGTTCGGATGTGCATCGATCCAGTAGGCTGTGTGTTGAATTTCCAGTCGCAAGGCAGGCGCTGAGTCGATCCTTCACTCGGGAAGCTGGGCTACATCGTTCCAGCTCAGCTGTGCCATGATTTCTCTGACGCAAAACAGCTGTGCGTCGTTTCCGGCAGGCTGTGCGTTGATTTTCAGCAGAGTTTCCTGAAATATGAAGTCTTTTTGGCCCTTAGACTTCAGAAAACAGGAAGCAAGCTCAATCCAAGCCCTTGGAGAACACTTCTCAGCAAAGTCAGAGGGCAGAAGGGCAGGAGGGAAACATTAGGGCAGCAGTCCTTTACTGCAAAGCAGTCCAGATGAGTCCTTTGGGCAGCCAGGCAGTTCATCTGGACAGGTTGCAGGTTTAAGTCCACAAGTGTCTGAGTTGGTGGCGTCAGAGACCCAGTGTCAACATGAGGACAGTGCACGCTCTACGGGCGACGTAATGCAAAAAGCCAATCCTGATGCAATGTACTAATTCATGACAAATGTGTTGATGCAGTATGTTAACCTTTTGCATTGCAGAGATTTATCTTGAAATGTCATAAATGCTGTTTGCAATGTATTGTTCATTTTCAAGGCTTTGCTGTAGGATTACAGGGAGTGGTTAGGGTGTGGTCCCTATTCTGAGCCCTTCTAGAATCCTTTCCTGCAGTCTGGCTGGGTGTGGCATGTGGGCGGGGTCTGGGTCTATTTAAGGGACCCAGCCCAGCTCCATGTGCACACTATTCAGAGGTCCCGGTGCAGAGCAGCAGCATTTTGCTGAGCTCCTGTTTCGGAGGCCTACCTAGGCTTTTCCAGGCCCTGTCCTCATTATCTTGGTGATCCTCAAGCAGGGCGGTAAGGCGGAGGTTGGGTTAGGCCCCCGACTCTGTTTTCAGAAAATCTTAGTTTTGGGCCTTTTGTGTTAATCTCGTATGCGATTGTTTTCATGGCATTTAACTCTTGTAATCCAGATCGACAGAGTGCGCGATCATTTCATGTCATTTGAATCTTGATGTACGAATCGGCAGCAGTGTGCGCGATTCATTCTTGGCATTTAACTATTGCAGTACAGATCTGCAGAGTGCGCGATCATTTCCTGGCACTTGAATCTTGATGCACGAATCGGCAACAGTGTGCGCGATTCATTCTTGGCATTGAACTCTTGCAGTACAGATCGGCAGATTGCGCGATCATTTCATGGCATTTGAATCTTGATGTACGAATTGACACCATTGCGCGCGATTCATTCCTGGCATTTAACTCTTGCAGTACAAATCGGCAGAGTGCGCGATCATTTCATGGCATTTGAATCTTGATGAACGAATCAGCAGCAGTGTGTGTGATTCATTCTTGGCATTTATTTCTTGTGCTTCAGATCGGCAGAGTGCGCAATCATTTCTAGGCATTGAAATCTTGATGCATAGTTTGGTATTAAAGTACATAATAATTTCTAGACAATTGAATTCTAAAATGCAGAACAGAGTGTGACCTTGCAGTATCATTTATGAGTCTATCGCAGTTCATTCATGAAAACTAATGTGTTTGTTGATTCTTGTTATAACGTAGTTGCTATTTCAAGAACTAACTTGAGAAAGTTCAATGTTCAGAGCATAAGATGTTATTCTAAATACGCTCATATGAAAGTTTACATAATCCTTCTTTATTTTCCAGGTACCCAGAGCTGATAAGGTCATGTTATAGAAAAACCCTTGATCATTCATGTGATCAGTATATAAATATTTGGAACAAAGTTTATGAAAATCAATGTGAATAATCTTGCTATTTTATTCTTAACTCGCTGCCACAGGACTCCCTCCCCGCTGTTCCCAACCTAAAACCCCATCCCCCGCTTGGCCATTCTTTAACTCTGTGCTATAATAGCTGGTAGAGTTTGGAGTTGCCAAGAGGTGGACATATTGGGAACAGGAGCAAACCCCAAGGATCCAGTCTCCCTGACAGAATAGTGAGCCCACGATTTCTTAAATCCTCCTGGTCTGCGCTAGGTTGTCAATATGGCCACATTAGATGAGTTAGTTAAAGTAATTACGAAGCTCCAATCGGAGGTAGTAGCAACTAAAGATATGGCAACCAGTCTAGCAGAGAGAGTTAGTCAGTTACAAGAGTAGAAAAGAAGGAGCAAGGTCCTCTAGGTGCGGGTTGGTTTGGTTCTCCTCTTCAAGGTTCAGGAGGAAATCCTCCAACTAACATTTCCCTCACAGTTCCCTCACCCATTCCTTTGGCTCCTCCAGAAAGGTTTTTAGGTGACCCTCAGACAGCAAAATCCTTTTTGACTCAAGTAGAATTGCATTTCACTTGTCGACCAAACACCTTCCCTGATGCTCAATCCAGGGTGGCCTTCCTGCTGTCCTATTTGACTGGAGACGCGGCCACCTGGGCAATCCCTCTTGTGTGTAAAGGCAGTCCCCTGCTTTATAATTGGAGAAACTTTGTCCGGGTAACAGTTACTCCAGCCACAGACTGGGAACTGCTAGAATTGCAGCAAGGCAATAAAGACCTAGGGGGTCATTCCGACCCCGGCGGGCGGCAACCTCCAAAAGACCGCACCGCGGTCAAATGACCGCGGCGGTCATTCTAACTTTCCCGCTGGGCCAGCGGGCAATCTCCAAAAGATCGCCCGCCGGCCCAGCGGGAAAGCCCCTGCAAAGAGGAAGCCGGCGGATTTGCAGGGGTGCGACGGGTCCAGTGGCACCCGTCGCGATTTTCAGTGTCTGCAAACCAGACACTGAAAATCTTTGTGGGGCCCTGTTAGGGGGCCCCTGCACTGCCCATGCCAGTGGCATGGGCAGTGCAGGGGCCCCCAGGGGCCCCACGACACCCGTTCCCGCCAGCCTGGTTCTGGCGGTGAAAACCGCCAGAAACAGGCTGGCGGGAAGGGGGTCGGAATCCCCATGGCGGCGCTTTTTTTGCAGCGCTGCCATGGAGGATTCCCTGGGCCAGGGGTAAACCGGCGGGAAACCGCCGGTTCCCCTTTTCTGACCGCGGCTTTACCGCCGCGGTCAGAATGGCCCAGGAAGCAGCGCCAGTCTGTTGGCGGTGCTTCCGCGGTCCCCGGCCCTGGCGGTCATGGACCGCCAGGTTCGGAATGACCCCCCCTAGTTTCTTACTTGGATAGCTTTAATCGGCTGATAGCAGAAACATCCTGGCCTGAAGAAAAGCAAGCAGCCCTGTTCTACCAAGGACTCAAAGATGAGCTAAAAGACATTCTTGCTCAGATCGATCCTCAACCCACGGATTGTCAAGATTTGATAAATCTTGTTTTGAGATTAGACCATTGTCTTGCTGAACGACAGGGAACACGCAAAAAGACTGAGAAACATTCCTGGCGTGTTCATGAACGCAGAGAATCACGAGTTCAGAAAGAGCATAATCATGAGCCAATGGAAATTGGAAGTAACAGATGGCCCTTGCTGAAAGAAGAGAAAGACCTACGTAGGAAGAACGGACAATGCCTATACTGTGGTCGAAAGGGCCATTTCGTCAAAGAATGTACAGTAAAACCGAAAAGCAAACAAATTCCCACCTAGAAAGTGGTAGCAAATGTACAACTCGAGCCGGAAAACTAGAACACCCAAGGCGTAAAGAAGGGTTGCTCTTGGGTGTAACTATGGACCCTCCACAGTCAAGACATCTAAAGTTAGACCCAGAAGTGCTAGTGAAAAAGAAGAGTTATCTAAAGAAAGCCTTAGTAGACTCCAGGGCTACTGGTAACTTTATTGATGCACAATTGGTTCAAACATGGGGGATCCCATCCAAGAAGAAGAAAACACCAGAAATTGTACAAGCCAAGGATGGAAAGCTCCTAGCTGGATGTGCAGTGACTCTACAGACCCTCCCCTTGTCTGTGATCTGTAAAGGGGGGAATCAAGATACCAAACACGTAGAAAAAATAATCTTTGATGTCATCCATGCTCCTCAATATGGGATCATCCTTGGATTGCCGTGGTTAAGTTACCATAACCCTGTAGTAAATTGGCAAGAAAGAAAAATCATGTTTTCTTCACTCCTGTGTAAAGAAAAATATCTCCAGACAGCGAGTGTCACATTTCCTCACAAATCTCACGTAGCCACAGCCGCTGAAAAAGACATCACTCTGCCCTGGCAGTACTCATTCTTCTTAGACATATTTGACGAAAAAGAACAGAAACCTTGCCACCTCACAGACCATATGACTGCCAAATTGAGCTGACTCCTGGTGCTATACTCCCTAGTTGTAGTGTGTACGCCCTGTCAGAACACGAAAACCAGCACCTAAGAAAATTCTTAGACCAATTTCTAGCTAATGGCTTTATTCGCCCCTCTAAGTCTCCTGCAGCATCTCCTATTTTTTTTGTCTCCAAGGCTAATGGGGATCTTCGAACCTGTACAGACTACAGAGGATTGAAAAATCACAGTAAAAAACAAATACCCATTACCTTTGATTCCTGTCTTGCTGGATCAAGTTAAAAAGGCCAAAATCTACACCAAGTTAAACCTAAGAGGTGCTTACCACTTAGTCAGAATGAGAGAAGGCGACAAATGGAAAACTGCCTTTAAAACTCGATATGGTCTGTTTGAATACACAGTCATGCCCTTTGGACTTTGTAATGCACCAGCAGCATTCCAATTCTTTTTGAATGATGTCCTTAGAGATTTATTTTTTAGATCTATTTGCAATAGTCTATATCGATGATATTCTAATCTATTCTGATAACGAAGTCGAACATGTGCAACATGTCAAAAAGATTCTCACAGCTCTTCGAAAACATCATCTATTTTGCAAATTAACCAAATGTGAATTTCATGTTACCTCCGTTGAATTTTTAGGGGTCATCCTTACCCCTAAAGGCATGGTCATGGCAGAAAGAAAAGTACAAGCAGTATCTGATTGGCCAATCCCAAAGACTGTTCGAGATGTTCAATGCTTCCTAGGTTTTGCAAACTTCTATCACAGGTTCATAGATAATTTCTCACAGACAGTGGCACCAAACACCAAGTTATAATGAAAGAAAGAACCATTTCTATGGTTTCCAGAAGCTGACAAGGCTTTTTCAACCTTTAAGGAAGCTTTCTCCATTGCCCCAGTCTTGACTCACCCAGATACTGAACGTCCGTTCGTAGCGGAAGCAGATGCTTCAGATGTGGCAATTAGTGCGGTATTATCACAACGCAGTAAAGATACTGGTCAGCTACACCCTGTAGCTTGCATGTTGCGAAAACTGAACGAGGCTGAACAAAATGTTGTCATCCCTGAGAAAGAGCTTCTAGCAATCCGTGATGCCTTCAAAGAGTGGAGACACTATTTGCTAGGCACCAAGTACACTATCACAGTATACACAGATCATCGCAATCTCAGTTCATGAGTTTAGCCAGACTTGTGACACCTCGACAATTGCGGTGGATGCTGTTTTTTGCAGAGTTTGATTTTGTGGTAACCTTCTGCCCCGGTAAAGACAATCGCAAAGCAGATGCCTTGTCCAGACAAGATTCTACCATGTTACCCACAATCCAGCCCCCACGAGCTATCATTGCTCCAGACAAAATCCTTTGTATCATCAAAACAGAAGACTTTTTTGAAGAAATTTGTAATTCTTTCACCATTGAAAAGTGGCAGAAATGGGCTCAAGCAGATCCCAAAAGATCAATCAAACAAGGCCTACCTTTTCATGATGCATGTTTATTTGTTCCAACTAACAAGTTGCGTAAATTAGTGTTTCATTGGTTACACGTTATACCTACAGCAAGTCATCCAGGTATTCCCAAGACTCTTGAACTAATACAACAATACTTTTGGTGGCCTACTTTGACAAAAGACGTCAAGCAAATGGTAGCTAACTGCGAACTTTGTGATCACATCAAGACAAGTCATTCAAAACCAAAAGGGTTGTTACATCCTCTCCCAACTCCACTCCGACCTTGGGAACACATATCATTAGACTTTATTACAGGACTGCAGTTGTTCAACTTCACTCAGTAATCCTTGTGGTGGTAGACAGTCTCACTAAATATGCACATTTCATTGCTTGCAGGAAATTGCCAACTTCCAGTGAATTGGCAACAATACTTTTAAATCGAGTGGTCCGTTATCACGAATTACCAAAAGTGATTCTCTCCGATAGAGGATCACAATTTGCCTCTAACTTCTGGAAAACATGGTGCAAAATGCTACAAGTTACATCTACACTAACTACCAGTCACCATCCTCAAACGGATGGCCAAACTGAGAGACTAAATCAAACATTGAAACAATATCTGCGTGCTTTCGCTGATAAAGCACTTCATTCTTGGAAATCAATGCTTTGGTTAGCTGAACTGGCCTACAATAACTCGTATCATACTTCCGCTGGCACAACACCCTTTTTTGGTCTATTTGGCTATCATCCTGATACTTTGCCAATCACAATTCCACAAGAAAGTTTACTTACAATAGCGGTGTCAGAAACCATACAACAGCTCCATCAAACCCAGAAACAAATCCAGCAACATCTAGATAAAGCAAAACAAAAGTATAAAAAACATTATGACAAAAAGCATTGTGAAGGACCACAATATAAGCCAGGAGACAGAGTGTGGCTTTCCACACGCAATATTGATTTCAAGAAAAAACATATGTTTAATCCCAAATATATAGGTCCTTACTCAGTCCTTCAACAGATCAATCCAGTAACCTATAAGCTGCAGTTACCAAAATCACTACGTATTCATCCAGTGTTTCATACTTCTCTCCTGAAAAGAGCAGTCCAAAAAACCCGCTCTCAACCAGCTCCAGTTCTAGTACAGGGAGAACTGGAATACGAAGTAAAACAGGTTCTGGATTCAAAATTTAAAGGTCGTAATCTCTGGTATCTAGTATCTTGGAAAGGTTACGGTCCAGAGGACAACTCATGGGTCTCCGCATCTGACATTCATGTGCCACGACTAGTGCGGCGTTTTCTTCGCCTAAACCCAGACAAGCCAGGCCCTAGAGCGCGTTCAGGAGGGGGGAGTACTGTCAACATCAGGACAGTGCGCGCTCTACAGGCGACGTAATGAAAAAAGCCAATCCTGATGCAATGTAATAATTCATACATTGTGTGTTGATGCAGTATGTTAACCTTTTGCATTGCAGAGATTTATCTTGAAATGTCATAAATGCTATTTGCAATGTATTGTTCATTTTCAAGGCTTTGCTGCAGGATTACAGGGAGTGGTTAGGGTGTGGTCCCTATTCTGAGCCCTTCTAGAGTCCTTTCCTGCAGTCTGGCTGGGTGTGGCACGTGGGCGGGGTCTGGGTCTATTTAAGGGACCCAGCCCAGCTCCACGTGCTCACTATTCAGCGGTCCCGGTGCAGAGCAGCAGCATTTTGCTGAGCTCCTCTTCCAGAGGCCTGCCTAGGCTTTTCTAGGCCCTGTCCTCATTATCTTGGTGATCCTCAAGCAGGGCGGTAAGGCGGAGGTCGGGTTAGGCCCCGACTCCGTTTTCAGAAATAGTTGAGTTTTGGGCCTTTTGGGTTAATCATGTGTGTGATTGTTTTCATGGCATTTAACTCTTGTAGTCCAGATCGGCAGAGTGCGCGATCATTTCATGTCATTTGAATCTTGATGTACGAATCGGCAACAGTGTGCGCGATTCATTCTTGGCATTTAACTCTTGCAGTACAGATCAGCAGAGTGCGTGATCATTTCATGGCACTTGAATCTTGATGTACAAATCGGCAACAGTGTGCGCGATTCATTCTTGGCATTTCACTCTTGCAGTACAGATCGGCAGAGTGCGCGATCATTTCATGGCACTTGAATCTTGATGCACAAATCGGCAACAGTGTGCGCAATTCATTCTTGCCATTTAACTCTTGCAGTAGAGATCGGCAGAGTGCGCGATCATTTCATGGCACTTGAATCTTAATGTACGAATCGGCAACAGTGTGTGCGATTCATTCTTGGCATTTAACTCTTGCAGTACAGATCGGCAGAGTGCGCGATGATTTCATGGCACTTGAATCTTGATGTACGAATTGGCAACAGTGTGCGCGATTAATTCTTGGCATTTAACTCTTGCAGTACAGATCTGCGCAATCATTTCATGGCACTTGAATCTTGATGCACGAATCGGCAACAGTGTGCGCGATTCATTCTTGGCATTTAACTCTTGCAGTACAGATCGGCAGAGTGCGCGATCATTTCATGGCACTTGAATCTTGATGCACGAATCGGCAACAGTGTGCGCGATTCATTCTTGGCATTGAACTCTTGCAGTACAGATCGGCAGAGTGCGCGATCATTTCATGGCACTTGAATCTTGATGTACGAATCGGCAAAAGTGTGCGCGATTCATTCTTGGCATTTAACTCTTGCAGTACAGATCGGCAGAGTGCGCGATCATTTCATGGCACTTGAATCTTGATGTACGAATCGGCAACAGTGTGCACGATTCATTCTTGGCATTTAACTATTGCAGTACAGATCTGCAGAGTGCGCGATCATTTCATGGCACTTGAATCTTGATGCACGAATCGGCAACAGTGTGCACGATTCATTCTTGGCATTTAACTCTTGCAGTACAGATCGGCAGATTGCGCGATCATTTCATGGCATTTGAATCTTGATGTACGAATCGGCAACATTGTGCACGATTCATTCCTGGCATTTAACTCTTGCAGTACAAATCGGCAGAGTGCGTGATCATTTCATGGCATTTGAATCTTGATATACGAATCAGCAGCAGTGTGTGTGAATCATTCTTGGCATTTATCTCTTGTGTTTCAGATCGGCAGAGTGCGCGATCATTTCTAGGCATTGAAATCTTGATGCATAGTTTGGTATTAAAGTACGTAATAATTTCTAGACAATTGAATTCTAAAATGCAGAACAGAGTGTGAACTTGCAATATCATTTATGAGTCTATCGCAGTTCATTCATGAAAACCCCAACCCCCGCTTGGCCATTCTTTAACTCTGTGCTATAATAGCTAGTAGAGTTTGGAGCTGCCAAGAGGTGGACATATTGGGAACAGTGCAAACCCCGAGGATCCGGTCTCCCTGACACCCAGTTTATATACCCAAAGATGCATTTGAAGTGGGGGAGACGTCAAATAGTGGTTTTGAAGTGCACAAGGCCCCATTTCTGTACAGGTCTGTCTGCCAGGGTCCCAGTAGGGGGTTAGGAAGTCCATTGTGTGAGGGCAGGCCAATACCCTTTGAAATGTAAGTGTCAGGCCCTCCACCCTCCCAGCCCAGGAAGACCCATTCAGTATGCAGATGAGTGCAGGTGTGACTGAGTATCCTGTGTTTGTGGTTGTCTGGGTGAAATGCACAAGGGAGCTGTCAACCAGCCCAACTCAGACGTGGATTGGAAACAGGCTGCAAGGCACAGATGGATTTTAACTGCAGAGAAATGCTCACTTTCCAAAAGTGACATTTCTAATATAGTAACATAAAATCCAACATCACCAATAAGCAGGATTTTATATAACCATTCTGGCCATACTAAATATGACCTGGTTACCCCTTTCTGATCAGAATCTACCACTCAAACAGTATATGAGGGTAGCACTAATGCTAGCCCACCCATGAAAGGAGCAGGCCTCACAGTAGTGGAAGATGGATTTAGGAGTTTTATACTACCAGGACATATAAAACACACATGTACATGTTCTGCCTTTTCCCTGCATAGCACCCTGTTCTATAGGCTACCTAGGGCCTACCTTAGGGGTGACTTATAAGTAGAGAAAGGGGAGTTTAAGGCTTTTAAATGCCAAGTTGAATTAGCAGTGAAACTGCAAACACAGGTCTTGCAATGGCAGGCCTGAGACATGGTTAAGGGGATACTTATGTGGGATGCACAACCAGGGCTACAGGCCCACTAGTAGCATTCAATCTACAGGCCCTAGGCATATATAGTGCACTTTACTAGGGACTCACATGTAAATCAAATATGTCAATTGGGCATGAACCAATGTCACCATGTTTAAGGGAGAGAACATATGCACTTTAGCGCTGGTTAGCAGTGGTAAAGTGTGCAGAGTCCTAAAACCAAAGAAACATTGTCAGAAAAGTGGGGGGAGACAGGCAAAACCTTGGGGGATGACCACCCTAAGGCTGTCTAGTCTAACAGTTTGTGTTTGCAAAGGCTCTCGTAGAACATAGGTTATGAAACTTAGTTGGTGGATAAAGCAGTGTGATTGTAAATGTTTTTACAAAGATTGGTGAGTGGTTCGATAGTAGAGTAGCACAAATTTAGACTCCATTCTTTACACATGAATCATTGCTCAAATTATGCATTTATATTTGATATTATATTTACTGTGTGCTTTAATATTATTAACATGCTTGCCTATCTTAAAGCATCAATGAAATGCAACCAATGAAAGACCAAAGCTTTATAGACACGCACCCTAATGTTCATTTAAAATGCTTTTATGTATTCACTATTCACTTTGTACACTTGCAGTTTAAGTTGTACTAGTTGAAGTAAAATGTATTTTCTTATTCATGTTTGCATTTATTATGAAAAGGCGATGGTGCACATCTAGAACCACGTATTTGAAATGCACATTAAATGTGTAGTTCAAGTCAGGCTAACTTAAATGACTAAGGCCCTCATTATGACATTGGTGATAAATCCTGCTTACTGCCATGGTGACGGCCACCAACATACCGCCTTGGTGGCGAATATCCGTTCCGCATATTATGACACATATACACACCAATCCGACAGAATACAGCCACATACACAAATCCGCCAGCCCATAGGTCAGTGATAAAGTAGCATAACCAACACCCATGCTGTTACGCCAACAGAACAATGCCCACCACATTACAACCCACGAATCACCACGGCGGACATTCAATGGCAGTAAACCATTGGTAGTACATACCGCCGCACTCAGAATGAACACCCACATACAAAACAACTCTACATTGGCCAATACTAAAAACACACATCTGACACTCATATACCCACCACATCCACCCACCCACAGCACCATAAAACACACACCCACATAACCCACAACCCTTTACAAACAACAATTACTGCCAAGAGATTGACACAAACAGCACAGAGACAACTAGACACACACACCACATACACCCATACATCCCTCACGCACCCCACATCACACAACCCACGACATTACTCAACACACTCCCACAACACACACCACACAACACCCATGTCCCCACAAAGGCACCCCCGTTTCACTGATGAGGAGTTAAGGGTCATGGTGGAGGAAATTGTCTGGGAGGAGCCACAGATGTTTGGAGCACAGATACAGCAAATATCCTTTGCCAGGAAGATGGAGCTATGGCGGAGAATCATGGACAGGGTGAACGTCGTGGGACAGCACCCAAGAACAAGGGACGACATCAGGAAGAGGTGGAACGACCTACAGGGGAAGGTACGTTCCGTGGCAGCAAGGCACCAGCTCGCCATACAAAGGACTGGCAGTGGCCCCCCACCTCCTCCCTCATAGCCTACAGCATGGGAGGAGCAAGTCTTGGCATTACTGCATCCTGAGGGAGTTGCTGGAGTAGCCGGAGAACTGGACACTGGTGAGTCAACATTTACTACTTATCACCCCATATCTGCAAGCCATCACACCCCCTCACCCTCACTCCCATCACTCCACTCCATCCCACACCCTGCACCTACACATATGACTAACCCCAATGCCTAGCCCTTCATGCTATACCAATGCAAGGACAGCCCTCCCAGCCCTGAATGGACACCAATCACGAAAGCATGCACAGCATAGGGAAACTACCAATCCCACAATACATCACCATACACAAACTTCGGTTGCAGGCCAACAGCAACAATGCACTCAGTGATGACAGTAACTCTGGACTTTAGGATCTGGACCAACAACCTGGCCCATAAGGGACCACTGGACAGTCGGTCACCCAAGCCCACTCACAGTCCACCACAGAGCCTCCACAATCAGTATCCAACACCACAGCACCCACCCAGCGTACCACACCTCTGTCCCCAGGACACGTCAATCAGCAGTGTGCCCACATGTACACGGACCCCAGGCCACACCTCGCCCCCAAGACAATCAGGGACCTGGGATTAGTGGCAGTAGGCACACCATTCAGGGGACAGCGACACAGGCCAACAGGGACACTGGGAGGACCGCTGTGCGCCAGGGGGAGGACAGGCCCCGGGAACCAACTCTCCAGGAGGCACTCACCGAGATCCTGGGAACCTACCAACATTCCCAGGACACAATGGTCCAGATCCTTGACAACATGCAGGAGAAATGGCAGCTGCAGGAGGAACAGTATCAGGGGATCAGGGAGGACTTGCAGGCCATCAACACCACCTTGATCTCCATAGCAGGGGTGCTAGCATATAATATATGGCCATCCTCATGAGGGAAGCAACAGCACACCAGCGGGCCACTAGCCAGTCCATTGGCCAGCCCCCCACTTCCGCTGCAGCTAGTGGGCAAGACGCCCCATCACAGGACTCACAGGCCACCAGCACCCCTCACCCTGCAAAGGGTGAACCACCCGGCAAACGTTTCCTGCGAACCAGCCAGAAGCCAGAGACACTTGCCAAGACCTCCGCCAGGAAATGAGACTCACCTGATTGCCCCCCTTGTGTTCCACCCTGTCACTTTGTCCACTTTGGAATGCCTTTTCTCCCCTTCCTATGGCCCTTTGGACACTGCACCTGTGCTACAAACAGACTGGAACAATGCCCTGGACTTTCCTTCATCATCACCCCATTCCATTGCACTTTTCCCTCAATTTCATAGCACTACAATAAACACCCTTGAACACAACTTGACTACTAATATTTTATGTGTTGAAAATGTGCATTTATGGAGACAGTCACATCTAGTGCAAATGATCTGAACACTATGAGAGCATAGAGATAATGACTTGTAGCTGTCCTTACTCATCACATCAGTACACAGTTGTTATCTCACCAACATCTGTAAAATGACAAGCCATAGGAGACAGTAAGTTGAGATGCAATGGAAGTTAATGCCATCATGCTACAGCCACACAGAAAACATCAATAGTCAGGGGAATGGTCAGTTGCACTGTCTCACCCTTGTGTCATTGGAAGTATTGACGTATAATTGATGTTTGGTTGTCCTCATCCTCATTCTCTGGGCATCTCCAGTCTCCTCCTCCTATAGAAAAGGTACATGCCGTCTGAGGGCCAGGTTGTGCAACATGCAGCATGCAGCATGCCACTATTATTTGGTAGACCTTCCCGGGTGAGTAGCACCGGGATCCATCTGTCAGATGGAGGCACCTGAACATGGCCTTCAGGAGCCCTAAGGTCCTCTTGATTATCCTTCTGGTTCGCCCATGTGCCTCTTTATAACGTTCCTCAGCCCCTTTCCTGGCATTCCTCCCAGGGGTCAGCAGCCACAATAAGACTGGCTAGCCAGAGTCACCTGCAAGAATTGAGGAACAACATTTAGCCTCACACAATGATATAGGGATGACACCTGAAGGCATACAATAACATACAGTGGGTGGGGACCATGGCTCAACTATTAGCCACATCCTGTGCCTCTGTAGTTGGGCCATCACATTTGGGATGCTACTATTCCTCAGAATAAAGGTGTCATGCACTGACCCAGGGTACTTGGCATTGAAGTGGGAGATGTACTGGTCTGCCAGTCACACCATATGCACATTCAATGAGGGGAAACTCTTCAGATTCCTGAACACCTGTTCATTCTGGTAGGGGGGACTAACGCAATATATGTCCCGTCAATGGCCCCAACAATATTGGGCATATGTCCAATTGCATAGAATCCGGCCTTCACAGTGGCCAGATCTTCCACCTGGGGAAAGCTATGTTGCTGCACAGAAAAAAAAATTGCCAGCACGATTGAGAACATTGGCTGTGACATTCCTGCTGCCAAGCCCACTGTCACTTGGAAAGAACCAGTTGCCAGGAAATGGAGCACTGATAGCACTTGCGCAAGAGGGGGGATCCCAGTCGGATGACAGATAGCAGATATCAGGTCAGGCTCCGATTGGACACAGCGCTCTGTGATTGTGGCCCTGTCCAGTCTATAGGTGAGAATAATGTACCTGTCCTCCAGTGTAGCCAAGTCCACAAGGAGTCTGTACACGGGGTTTGTCTCCTCTTCCTATTTATCCACAGTGGTAGGTATCTAAGGGACACAAGCGTGAGTAGATTGTCACAATTTGAACAATGGAACCCCAACTTCAGTGTACATAGTGCATTTATGTGATGTGACGCAGTTAAGGTTGATATGACCGTTGTCTGCCATCATGAAATGGCAACCGCCTGTCCTGTATGTAGGGACATGTGGAAGTGAGGTAACTCCGCTGACGTTGGGCTCCGTGGCGGAAGGCGGTCTTGCACCGCCGTGCAATTCCTCATTGGATCATAAGGGGCTCTCTGGAGTAAAGTGGCCAATGGGGATCAGCGCCGGTGGTGACGGTGTACACCGTCGCGGACGTGACCGCCATTTTCTATCTGATTCCTCACTTGTTTCCTGACCTTTAACAGGAGAACACCTATACTGCGTGTGCTGCTGTGACTTGTGTCTGGAATCTACAATGGCCCGTGTGACCGGGGAAAGGGCACCTGCCTTCACTTCGGAGGAGTTGGAGTGTTTGGTGGATGGGGTCCTACCCCAGTACAGACTGCTGTATGGGTCTCCAGACCAACAGGTGAGTACACCTTGGGCACGATGCATGTGGGAAGGATGCATGGAGATGTGTGTGCAAGCATCATGTCATTGGAGGGGGAATGTCTTGTGGTGGTATACATGGTGTGCGCCGGCCGATGTGTGTGCCAATGGGGACGGAACGGGATTGGTGGGCCATATCTGTGACAGGCTGGATTGTATGTGTAACGGTGTCCTCCTGTCTGTATTACCTCTACAGGTCAGCGCCCATCAAAAGAAGGGATTATGCGTGCCATCGCCAAGGATGTGTGGACCCTGGGCATCTATGGCAGGCAGAGCACCAACTGTCGGAAATGGTGGGAGGACCTGAGACGTCAGGCACGTAAGACCCCAGAGGCCCAGCTGGAGATGGCCTCCCAACAAGGAAGGGGTGCCCGTCGGAACCTGACGCCCCTGATGTCCCGCATACTGGCGATGGCCTACCCAGAGCTGGATGGGCGCTTGAGGGCATCACAGCAACCACAAGGGGGTGAGTACAGTGGGTATTACTACGATAATTGGTAGGTGGCATGGGATCCGGGTGGTGGGTGTGAGTTAGTGGGTGCCCCTAATGCCAGGCCAGACATTGCAGCGTGATCCAGCTCAGGGTAATGGGTGTATGGCAAATGCAGGTAACCTAGCTTGTTAGCGTCCATGTCATTCAGGGCTCTGTGGGTCCCAGGAGGTGTGCAGTTGGTGGTGTGTGGCCCTCATCTGACTGTGGCATCTAGCCAAATCACTGGCAGTGCAATGCATAATGCTCAAGCCTGATCCCTGTGTGTGATGTATGCCAACTGTGGTGTCGGTGCAGTAATTGACCCAGTGTTTTCTTTCTCTCCCTCCCCCCTTTTTCTTCTGTCATCCTGTCCATGTGTGCCTTAGCATCATCTGGCAGAGGAGCAGGGGCACCAGTGACAGAGCAAGCTGCATCCCACAGGATCCTGGAGGCAGAGTCCACCGATGCCGAGGGAACCAGTGGGACGGAGGGCGAGGGGAGCACCACGGCAGAGACAGGAGGCGACAATACAGACTCAGATACCTCCTCTGATGGAAGCTCCCTGGTGGTGGAAGACAACTCTGTGACCACCCCAGCTGCAGGTACAGCCACCACCCCGTACCAGCACTGCCCTCCCAGTAGCTCCTCAGCGAGTTACCCGTGCCCACTCACCCGGGGGGGGGCATCTCCTTCACCCCAGGCACCTCAGGCCCTGCCCCAATGAGCCCTGCTGCCCAGAGTGAGGAGGCTATTGACCTCCTGAGATCCATCTCTGTAGGGCAGTCAACCATTGTGAATGCCATCCAGGGGCTGGCATCCCAGGTGCAGCAATGCAATACATTCCTGGAGGGCATCTACAGTGGATTGGAGGCCCAACAGAGATTGATTCAGGCTCTGGCCTCCTCTCTGATGGCAGCCATTGTCCCTGTTCCTACCGTCCCCCCTCCAACTACCACTTCCCAGTTCCAGTCTCTTCAACCCCAACACATCCCAGGCACACATACAGACGAGCATGCACACAAGACAACACACAAGAGTGGCACAGTCAAACACAGGTGCCACACTTCATCCCACAAGCACTCACGTAAACACCAGACAGTCGCAGACACAACCACATCCACTGCCTCCACTGTCTCCCCCTCCTCCTCCACCTCCCTTGCAGTCACGTCCACACTTATCTGCACGCACTGCAGCAACATCCACAACCACCATCACCACACCAAGCAGCACACACACCTCACTAGCAGACACCTCCACAACATCCATGCATGCGTCCCCTGTGTCCTCTCCCACCCTGTCTGCCCCCTCTCCTAAAGGACACAAACGCAAGCACGCAGACACCCCACAGCCATCCACCACACATCAGCACACTGGCCATGCACCTGCACCCAAGTCCAGCAGACATACACCTCCAACAACCACTCCCTCAACCTCCACTCCCATCCCTCCTCCCTCATCCCACCCCACTGTCCCTAAGAAGCTTTTCCTTGCCCAACTTGACCTCTTCCCTCCCCCTCCCCCCGTCCTGCCCATAACAGCAGGGTCCCAATGACCCAGCCCAGCACCTCAGCCAAACAGTCCACACGGACACTGGTGGCACCACCTAGACGTGGTGGCCAGTCAGTGAAGGATCCCACTCCACCAGCCAGGAAGGTTAAGGATCCCACACCTCCTGCCATGAAGGGGAAGGAGCCCACACATCCTGCCATGAAGGGGAAGAAGCCCTCAACCCCTGCCAGGAAGGGTAAGGATCCAACGCCTCCTGCCATGAAGGTGAAGAAGCCTTCAACTACAGTGGAGGCTGTCAGGGTGACACCACCACCACCAGTGGTCACGGGGCCCACACCGCCAGCTGAGGAAGTGCAGCCCTCACCTCCAGCAGAGGCTGCCCAGGAGGCACCTTCACCTGCTGAGACAGTGCAGCCCTCACCTCCAGCAGAGGCTGCCCATGAGGCACCTTCACCTGCTGAGACAGTACAGCCCTCACCTCCAGATGACATATTGCAGCCATCACCACCAGCGGAAGCCATATAGGCCACTCCAGAGACTGTGACCTTGCACCCCCCCAGCACAGAGAAATGGGCATGAAGCCCCCTCCAGAACCTGTGGGATAGTCACCCACTCCAGAGACTGTGGCCTTGCACTCCCCAGCAGAGGGAAATGGGCATAGAGCCCCCTCCAGAACCAGTGGGCTAGTTCCTGCATTCGGCTGAGGTGCCCCCCACCCCTCATCCCCTTGAGGTGCCTGCCCACTTGCAAACTGATTCCCCTGCAAAGTTCTATCCGGATGAAGTCAGGATTCGAGTTGGGCCTTGGACTGTGCTCTGTGGCCATTTGGGCCCTTAGTACTTTGGACTGGGCATTGGCCATTTGTGTATATTTGTACATACCTGTTTTTCGTACAATTGGTTCTTTTGGTAGCTGTTTACAATCAATACATTCTCATTACTGCATTCTTGTTTTCCTTGCATTGTTCTGCCGTGTATTGTAAGGTATTGTTTTTCGTCTGTAGATGGTTGTGTGTATGGTGTGTGTGTCGGCTGTGTGTCATGTGTGTGTCATGTGTGTGTGTGTCACTCTCGTTTTACTCCCTCCCTCCCTTGTGTGCTAGTCGGCTGTAGTCACCGTCGTCGTCCTCGTCGGTGTTGGTATTCTAGGTGGAGCATGATGTAGATGAGCATCGGGAAGCCTTGCAGTTCCGGTTCCATGGCAGCGTTGTTCTTCCCTGAGTCTCCGATGATGAGTGTTTGCTCTTTTGTGATGTGTTTCCACCATGCTTTTGATGGCGTTGGTACCGCCCCGGAAATCCTGGCAGATTGCAGGGTCAAAATATGGTGGGCGGTACTTTGTCTTCCTCCTGGGTGTTGTCGGCTACTGCCTTGGGCAGTTGTGTTAACTCCCTGGCGGTTGGTGTGGTACATTGGCTGTCTATGGGAGTTATCTCCGCCATGGTCATAATTTGACAGTAATTACCGCCAGCCTGTTGGCGGTATTACCGCCTCTATATCACTCACCGCCAGGGTCACAATGAGGGCCTAAAGGCGTTAATTCTGAAGTGCATTCTTTGTTTGATTAGCAAATTATTTCTTTGTAGGTGAGTTCCAAGGCTTTGGTAGTTAGAGGAGTGTAGCTTGTATGTTAGTTTTAATGATAGTAAGGCCAAGGAAGAAACAATATTGGCATGAGACGTGAAGATTTAATGAGCAGTTGAAGTCTCATATTCATTGTGTATCTCGAACGTGCAATGCGAAACCTGGATGATGTTACAATTTATGAGACAGACTCGAAGATCATTGGTCCCTGGAAGGGAGGAAAAGATAACATTCATGTTGAAGGTTCTGTTTGTTTTAATTAATGTTTACACTGTTAGAAGTTAAGGCAGATTCTCATAGACTTTGAGGGGTACATACGGCTCTGCTTCCTTTATTCTTGCAAGTATGCTAAACACTTATTCCTATTTGGAAGACTTCTACTGAAGTCTTCACTTTGCTGACACCTTCCCGCATTCCCAAATTGCCTTAAACCTTTTTTATAACCATTATTAAGATTTACTTCCAAACCATCTTCCTTCCAAATTGGCAAGTGTTGGTGTACCGTGTGCGGTTGTATAGAGCGCGGCAAATACCGTGCCCCAGGTATTACAGTTATCTACTGTAGGGACCCTCCCAAATGGCAAGCACATCGTTAGAATTCTATGTTTATCCTGAGGTCCCGTATGGGGAAATACTGCTTCCAGCGCAAGTATTTTTTGTGCTAACCAAAACGGAGTTTCCTCTCGTTTGGCGGGTACTTTACCCATGATCGAATGTACAGTGGCAGGGTTTATACCTGGCGTTACTGCATGTGGTTGTGCTGGAGCAGCACATGCTGGGTTTGTACTTAATGTTTGCATCACAAACTGTATTAATCATCTATATGTCGCTGTTAGCTCAGTATGTAAGCGACGAACCTCAGCTACTGCTAAAGTCGCTACTGCAGTGTGTGGTGTATAGGTGGCCAATAAAGGCCATGTAGGACCATCATTACTTAGAGGACCTAACCTTACTGGTAATATTGTGTGGGGTAGGGCGCCATCAAGCCAATTATTATGTTCTTGATAAGATAAAGGTATTTCTAAATATGCATATGCCCTATATTGTCCAGGTACGTTTGCAAGTATTTAGTGATGAAATGTGTTTGTGTTCCCATCAAATGCTGGAAATGTGACCCAAGAATAGAAAAGTTCTGTTCTATAAGCTGGATGGGCATCCAACACAAATGTGACTGGACCCCCCTGGGCCGTTAGTCCATTTGCTAATAAATGTGCAGTCAGAGGTTGTCTCATATTGACTGCTATTGCTACCTGCTGCGGATTTGCAATGCTAGATAGAAAATATGTTCACAGAAGGCACACCAAATATGTTTTTTCCTTTTAGAATTCAAGCTCGAACAACCTCCAGGTAGGATAACCTATGGAGCTGGGGCGGAAATCCTCAGTACCACGGACGTCTCCATATACATTACTGGGGTATCATTGTATATAATGAGACAGAGATACTCAGGAGGACCCGAAAATTGGAGCCTGACCAAACGTTGGTGGCGCCATGTCGCGTAGGCTCTCATTATTCTAATGAGACTACTGGGTTTTGAGCGGCAGAATCGCCTGTGGCGTGGGTGACTGAGTCTGACCCACTGCAGGTGATGCCTGTCACTCCAATCCGGGTTTTGCCTCGGCCAACTAGCAGTGCCTCTTCCCTACCCAAGGGCAGGGATAACTGGGCAGCCGAGCGCATGACATAATTGGTTTCTCAGCGAAACCGTGGTCACTCAGGTCTCATCCGTTCCTCTCAGTTACCTTAGTCTCATATATAAAATGACAAACAGAGGTAGTATATGTTTTAATAATGATTTTAATCAAACGACTGCATCTAAGATAGCAAAGCATGAGCTGCAATAACCAGGACGACACAACATGACAGTGTTAAAATTGTGACTAGGAAAGTGAAGCATAAAAATAACGCTATCATATTGTCACTACGGTCAATAGACTAACTCCTACCTAGGCTATGATAGAGCACAGCGTGTTAAGCTCTAATTCTGCGCTTCAGGTTCCCCTGCGAAGACATTATTCCCCATACCTGAGCAAAAGCCTGTAGTGTGCGTTAGCATCTGTAGCGAAGCATTCGGCAATCAGCATACAGTCATGGTTCTCTGGCTGGAATCTCCCTCTAACGTGTAAGGGACAGGGAAGTGTTTTTATAACAACACAGCTGATGTTCTGAGAAAATGTCCCTAGGTAAGAATGTGTGTTTTCTACGAATGTTGGAGACTAAACTTACACCACGTTCACCGGCAATGTACCATGCTGTAGCCTTGGAAAAAGCACAGAGTTAGCAAGAATGTCTTGTTTGAGAACAGAGTGCTGGCCTAGGCAAAAACAGTTAGATAAACAGAAAATAAAACAAGACCATAAAAGTTTCTTTTGTAACAATAATAAAATAGAGCAAAATAAAATATATCTAGGTTAGAGTGCACAGCGGCTTGGCCTAGTGTGTTAAAATAACGTGCATGGAGCTATAGCTAACACGGCTACTCAACACTTTGTATCATCGTCTGATGCATGGGGTAGCTTGACTTGCTTTCCAGTGATGACAAAAACAGCTGCAGCACTGCAGACATAGTGTGCGTGTGACATATTGTGGCATTGTATCCATTTTCCATTTTGGGTTGGGGATTGTGGCTATTATTGCTGTCATTGCAATGTGTTTGAATGTGGTGCAAGCATCCAGTTGGTGTGGCATGTGCTATGGTTTTCCATGCAGGTGTTCCACTGTGAAGTGGGACTGTGACTTTTTGATGTATAGGGAGTGATGCATTGTAGGAGTTGTGGTGCTTGGCATTGTGATTGGTATCCGTGCATTAGGGAGGGACTGTGTGGGGATAGTGGCAGTGGGGTGGTGTGGCATGCAGGGGAAGGGTGTTGGGTGACAGGGGGTGCAGAAGTGTGAGATGGGATGGATTAGGGAGTGATGGGAGGTGGGGACGCATGCTGTCCAGGAGTGGTTGGTGCCTGGGGAGTGTTGTTGGCTTACCAGAGTCGAGTCTTCCGATGATTACAGTCAGTCCCTCACGAAGCATGATGTCCACGACCTTGGGGGCCCACCACCGGTCTTGTTAATGGCAATCTGGTACCTGGATGCCATGGAATGCACTATCCCTGTAGGTTGTGCAACCTCTTCCTGATGTCCTCCCTTGTGCATGGATGGGCCCACTGAATTGACCTTGTCAATGATCCTCCACCATAACTCAATTTTCCTCGCTATGGAGGTTTGCTGGACCTGAGCTCCAAATAGTTGTGGCTCTACTCTGACGATTTCATATACCATGACCCTCAACTCATCATCTGTGAAACGTGGGTGCTTCTGATGGGACATGGTGGTTGTGTTGTGGATAGGGGTGTATGTTGTGTGTGTAGGGTGCTTGGTGGGGTTGGGGTGTTTGATGTGTGTGCTGATGGTATCGGGTGTATCTGGTGTGTGTGTGCAGTGGCGATGTGTGTATTGTGTTGCTGGTGCAGTTGTGTGGTGTGTGATGGTTGGGAAGTGTGTTGGTGCCTATGGTATCAATGTGCAGGGTCCTCCGTTGATGTGCTCCTCGATGTCTCCGTTGGTAGTTGTGGTTGCAAAGGATTGTGGGGCTGTGTGAGGGGATGGTATAGAGTGCAGTGTGCACGTGTGTGTCAGGTGTGGGGTATTCAGACTGTCCAATGTGGCGTCAGGTTCTGGTGGAGGTGATTTTTTGACTGTGGCGATTTCACACCACCAATGGTTTTCCACTGTGCTGACCGTCGTGCTGATTTGTGGGTCGTAATATGTAGGGAGGGGTGTTGTTGGCGTGGCGGTGCTGGTAGTGGGACCATCTCTTTCCCGCCCTCGGTTTGCCTGGCAGTTTGGGATCTGTGGCTGTATTTGGGCAGTCTTCAGTTTGTGACTCGTAATACGATGATCACTGTACCGCCAACACAGGCGGTCTTTTGGCGGCCGCCAGTTTCCAACCTTGTAATGAGGGCGTCTGTGACTTTGTATAATTCTGTAATGTGATTTGTCAGTTTATTGCTACATTTGCTCATCCTATGTGGACACTGTGATTTCCATTGACTTTTATGGTAAAAATGTCTATATAAAGTAGATCTTTTGGAGGTGAGCCATTCTTGTGTTCTGACTCCCTGACCTAGGCGACTGAACCCTTGTTGATTTGTCTTGCACTTTGGATTTAAAACATTCTTCCCTTGACTTTGTGCCATTCTGTTGCTGTATTTGACTGAGCCTTATGCTAATTCTCTATGCAGTCTGAAGGATTAAAATTTGGCCTTCTGTCATGCTTCGGTCATCCTGGAAATTATTTTTAAAAAACCTTCATGGTTTACACATTGTTCTTGACTTGAGCACGTTTATTTACTATAATTTAATCTGTTTCATTTATATCAGGATACCATTTAGGGACACATTGCTTCATCTAGTATTGAGGTTAAAACAATGTCTAGCAACACAAAAGGATGATGGACGGAGTGCTGACAATGCAAACACTCACCCCCAGTCACAGATCTGGGTTTAATCCATCGTTCTTTTGCTCACCATGCCACCCCAGTTTGGACCCAGCCATATGCAATCAATATTAAAACAATGTCCCCAATCCTGCATTGGTGCTATATCTCTATCTAATCGTATTATCTAAGATTGTGTCAACAATGTTTTATATGAGATGATTAAACTATAGTTGGCTGCCAGCTGTTATGTGTTATGGTGTTAGTATCAGGGTGGGCCATAAGGGTAATATAGGAATTTACTTTGCTAGATAATAGCCAGACTAACCTAAGGTCAGGCCTTCTGAGCTTACCTTGATATAGTAAGTAGGGTGCTGGTTGGGTCATTCCATATCTGTGGGTTGTAAAATGTAGCTTGAACTTGAAGGTACGATTATCTTTCTGGATTCAGGGATGATGTAGTTTATCTTCGAAATAACCATATATTCAACTGTTTTCTGAAGATTATGGCCCTCATTACAACCCTGGCGGTAAGTGCCGCCTACCGCCATGCTGACTGCCGCCAACATACTGTGACCGCTGCGGTATACTGCTACGGGTATTATTTCCCACACATAGAAATCCGCCACTATACAGGCACCCAAACAAGTCCGCCGGGCCAAAGGTCAGTGATAAACTGGCAGTAGCAAAACCCACACCGTTATGCCAAAAGAAATACGCCCACAGCATCATGACCCAAGAATCACAACGGCAGTCATTCAACCGCGGTAAACCATCGGCGGTACACACCGCTGCGCTCAAAATACACACAACCTAACAAAACACCACCACATTGGGCAATTCAGAATTCACACACCTGACACACATACACACACCACACCCACACACCCACACCAATATAAAACACACACACTACCCACAACCCTTTACGACCCAAAGATTTTGACAACTGAGTTAGAGACAAGCCAGGAGTACCCACTGAATCGGAGCCACAGAACACCATCACCCATAAACCATCCACGCACCTCACAGAACACACCCCAACACATTACCCCACACACCCTCACACATACCACTCACACTACACCCATGGCATCACAAAGACACCCCAGGTTCTCAGAGGAGGAGCTAAGGGTCATGGTGGAGGAAATCATCTGTGTAGAGCCACAGCTATTCGGATCACAGATGCAGCAGACGTCCATTGTTAGGAAGATAGAGCTATGGCAGAGAGTCGTGGCCAGGGTCAACGCCTTGGGACAGCACCCCAGAACAAGGGATGGCATCAGGAAGAGGTGGAACTACCAACGGGGGAAGGTGCGTTCCGTGGTAACAAGACACCAGATAGCTGTACAGAGGACTGGCGGTGGACCCCCACCTCTTCCCCCACAACTAACAACATGGGAGGAGCAAGTCTTGGCGATCATGCATCCTGAGGGTTGGGCAGGAGTAGCAAGAGGACTGGACTCTGGTAAGTCAAATCTTTACTACTTTATCCCCCACCCTACCTGCATGCCATCACAAACAACCCCTACCCTTACCCCATCACACCACCACCTCACATATACCCCACCATCACAACCCACCCATCCCAATACCAAGCCCTGCATGCAACACCAATGCATGGACCCCATCACAGACCTGCATGGACACCCATCACCAAAGCATGCATACTAGTGACAATCACTTAGCCAAACCAAGCACAACTCACACAAGCCAAAGCTGCCTTGCTAATAACAACCATAGAGGGAAACATATTCATGCACAAGATGGCACACGCAGATAAAATAACACTGCATTTACATCCCCACAGGACCCCCACTCAACATCACCGGAGAGGAGGTGCCAGTCACATCCAGTCCCTCCCCTGAAGAGGCCCACAGTGTTGACAGCAACTCTGCACGCCTGGATCACGATGATCAACCTGGCCCAACAGGGACCTCTGGACAGTCGGTTACCCAGCCACAGTCCCAACCCACCACAGAGCCCCCCCCTCAGGAAACATCAATACGGCACTCACCTAGCGGGCCCATCCCTCTGTCCCCAGGACACATCAATCAGTAGTGTGTCCACCTCTACAGGGACCCCAGGCAACCCCTCAAACACAGGTCGATCAGGGACCTTTGGTCAGTGGCAGTGGGCACACGGTTCAGGGGACAGAGGCACAGGACAACAGGGAAGCAGGGAGGACTGCTGTGTGACAGGGGGAGGACAGGCCCAGGGAACCGACTCTCCATGCGACACTCACCAATATCCTGGGAGCATACCACCATTCCCAGGAGACCATTGGCCAGATACTGGCCAAGCTGCAGGAGACCCAGCGGCTGCAGGAGGGATAGTACCTGGGGATCAGGGAGGACCTGAGGGACATCCACACCACCCTGGTCACCATTGCAGGGGTGCTGGCAGACATGGCCAACACCATGAGGGAGGCAGTGGCACACCAAAGGGCCCCTGACACTAGCCAAACCGAAGAACAGCTCTCCACCTCTTCCGGCGCTAGTGGACTTGAGGCCCCGCCACAGGAACAACAGGCCATCAGCACCCCACCAACTGCAGAAGGAGAACCACCCTGCAAACAGTCCCTCTGATCCAGGCAGAAGCCAGAGAAAATTGCCAAGACCCCCTCCAGGAAATAACACTCTCCTGATTGTCACCCTCTGTCACCCTGTCCACCATGCACTGACATTGCTCCACTTCCTATGCCCCCTTGGACAATGCACCTGGGATACAAATAGAATGGACTCTGCCCTGGATGTTCCTCCATCAGCAAACCAGCCCATTTCAATACCCCATACACTTATTAGCACATAAATAAACACACTTGGAACAAATTCAATTATTGAGTCTGTGAATTCTTTGACAAAGGTATTAGTTTCACAAACTAAACTAAGTATGACCTGCAGTGGGCAGCAGTAAACACACCAGGAGCCAGAGTGGGGCACAGAGATCTGAAAATAGAGATGCCAAAGGGTACAGTAAGTGGCCATAGAAATAGGGAAATAAGGCTGCTATGTACAATGTCAAACACAAAACTGCAATGGAAGGTGAAGTTACAGTGCCTTACCTGTGTGTCACTGGAAGTACTGTTGAATCAGTGTACATCTGTTGTCCACATCTTCTTCCTCTTCCTCCTCTTCGTCACTGATCACAGGCTCCACCGCTGCCACATGACCATCCCCAGGCTCATCCTCCTGCAGAAAAGGCACCGGGCTTCTCAAGGCCAGGCTGTGCAACATGCAACATGCAACGATGATTTGGCACACCTTCATGGGTGAGTAGTACAGGGATCGACCTGTCAGATGGAGGCACCGGAATCTGGCCTTCAGGAGGCCAAAGGTTCTCTCAATGATCCTCCTTGTTCGCCCATGTGCCTCATTGTAACATTCCTCTGCCCTTGTCCTGGCATTCCTTACTGGGGTCAGTAGCCATGAGAGGTTGGGGTAACCAGAGTCACCTGCAAATTTTTGAGGGATACCTGTTAGCCACACACTCACCCTTAGGGCCAAACCCACACCCATATACCTACATCAATTGGGTGGGCACCATGGGCTCACCTACTAGCCGCACCCTGTGCCTCTGGAGTTAAGACATCACATATGGAATGCTGCTATTCCTCACGATAAAGGCATCATGCACAGAGACAGGATACTTGCCATGAACATGGGAATTTACTAGTCTGACAAACACACCATCTGCACATTTGGAGAGTGAAAGCTTTTCCTATTTCTGAACACTTGTTCATTTCTCCCGGGGGGGGGGAGGGAACAAATGCAATATGTGTACCATCAATGGCACCAATGATGTTGGGGATATGTTCCAGTGCATAAAAGACATCCTTCAAAGTGGCCAAATCCTCCACCAGGGGGAATACGATGTAGCTGCGCATGTGTTTCATCAGGGCAGACAACACTCTTGTCAGCACGTTTGAGAACATTGGCTGAGACATCCCTGATGCCATGGCCACTGTCGCTTGGAAGGAACCACTTGCCAGGAAATGGAGCACTGACAGGACCTGCACCAGAGGGGGGATACCTGTGGGCTGGCGGATAGCTGAAATCAGGTCTGGCTCCAATTGGGCACACAGTTCTTGGATTGTGGCCCTATCAAGTCTGTAGGTCAGGATAATGTGCCTGCCCTCCATTGTCGCCAGGTCCACCAGGGGTCTGTACACGGGGGATGTTTCCATCTCCTATTCATCCTCAGCGGTTGAACTCTAGGGTGATAAACGGTGAGCAGAGGGTCATATTCACACATATGTCAATATTAATATAAATATTTTTCATTTACAGAAACAGTATGTGAACTCAAGAGTTATTTGATGTGCCAATGTCTGCTGTGACGCAGTTAGGTGCCAGGGCATGTGCCCCCCTGAAATGGCAGCTGCCTGACCTGTGAGGAGGGACAAGTGGAAATGAGGTAATTCCGCTGGCGTTGTGCGCTGTTGCGGTCGGCGGTCGATGACCGGTGCGCAACATCACATTGGTTATCATTGGGGCCTATCGGTTCCAGGAGCCAATGGCGATGTACGCCGGTGGTGAAGGTACACACTGCCGCGGACGTGACCACCATTTTCTATCTGTTCACTCACTTGCTACCTGACCTTCAACAGGAGAGGACCTACACTGCAAGTGCTGCTGTGACCTGTGTCTGGAAGCGACAATGGCTCGAGTGTCTGGTGAAAGGGCCCCGCCTTCACTTCGGAGAGTTGGAGAGACTAGTGGATGGGGTCCTACCCCAGTACACTTTACTCTTTTGTCCTCCAGACAAACAGGTGAATACACTGTGAGCATGATGCGTGGCCCATTAATGTATGGATTGCTGTGTGTGTAAGCCCCGTGTGGGGGGGGTTTGAGGGGTCCTGCTGCATGTATGGTGGGGAATGTATGTGCTTAAAGGGATGGGAGGGATATGGTGGGTCATGAGTATGACTGTCCGGACGGTATGACTAATCCCTTTTCTGCTGTATTTTTTCTGCAAGTCAGCGCCCATCAGAAAAAGGGTTTTTGGCGTGCCATCACCAAGGAGGTGCGGACCCTGGGGGTCTTTGACAGGCGGAGCACCCACTGCCGCAAACGGTGGGAGGACCTGCGCCGCTGGGCAAGGGAAGACGGCGGATGCCCAGCTGGGGCTGGCCTCCCAAGGAGGAAGGGGTACCCATCGTATTCTGACCCCCCTGATGTTCTGCATCCTGACAGTGGCCTATCCAGAGTTGGATGGGCACTTGAAGGCATCACAGCAGCCACAAGGGGGTGAGTACAGAATCATGACTTTGCGTGCGTTAAGGTTTTACCTGGGTGGGAGATGTGGGCTGTGGGTGCCCCTAGGCCAGGGCGAACATGGCAGGGTATGTTCAATGATGGGCAAGACCAGATGCACTCAAACCCCAATAGTATTAGTGGGCATCTACTACTGGGCAGTGCCCTGTGGGTTTCAGGTGTGCAGCTAATGGCGTTAGGCATTGTACCCCATGGCCTGGTGACTAGCATTTTAACTGGTAGTGCATGGCCTACTGCAAAGGGCTGTTCCCTGTGTGTTGTGTACGCCTACGGTAGTGTTGTTGCTGGCATGGACCAAGTGTATCCTCTGTCTCGCCCCCCCCTTTTTGTTTTGTCACCCTGTCCTTCTGTGCATTAGCATCATCTGGTGGAGGAGCAGAGGCACCGGCGACAGAGGGAGCTGCATCCCACATGGGCCTGGAGGCTGAATCCACAGACGGTGAGGGCACCAGTGGGGCGGAGGGCGAGGGGAGCACCACGATGGAGACAGGAGGGGACGCTACTGACAGCGACTCCTCCTCCGATGGAAGCTCCCTGGTGGTGGCGGACACCTCTGTGCCCACCCCAACAACAGGTACAGCCGCCACTCCCCGTACCAGCACCGCCCTCCCAGCAGCCTCTCAGCGTGTTTCCCGTGCCCGCTCACCCAGGAGGATGGGCATCTGCTTCGTCCCAGGCACCTCAGGCCCTGCCCCAGTCAGCCCTGCTGCCCTCAGTGAGGAGGCTATTGACCTCCTGAGATCCCTCTCTGTTGGGCAGTCAACCATACTGAATGCCATCCAGGGTGTAGCAGGGCATTTGCAACAAACAAATGCATACCTGGAGGGCATTTACTCTGGCGTAGCGGCCCAACAGAGAGCATTCCAGGCTCTGGCCTCCGCACTGGTGGCAGCCATTCTCCCTGTCTCCAGCCTCCCCCCTCCAACTTCCTCTACCCAGCCCCAATCCCCTCAACCCCAGCCTATCCCAAGTACACCTTCAGTCCAGCAATCACCAAAATCAACACACAGAAGTGGCTGAGGCAAACACAAGCACCACACTTCATCTCACAGACACTCACACAAGCACTGTCTCCATGCAGACACACCAACATCCACTGTGTCCCCTCCTCCTCGTCGTCCAGCCCCCTCCAAGTAGCGTCTCCACTCACACCTACATTCACTACATTCTCATCCACTACCTCCATTGCCAGCACGCCTATCACTACATGCCCCTCACTGGCAGTCACCACCCCCACATCCATGCACACGTCCCCTGTGTCCTCTCCCACTGTGCCTGTGACCCCTCCTCCCAAAGGACACAAACGAAAGCACACACACACCCAACAGGCATCCACCTCACAACAGCATCCAGCCCATGCACCTGCACCCAAACACAGCAGACTGACACCTCCTACAACCACTCCCTCTTCCTCCACTTCCAAACCTTCACCCTCTTCCCGCCCCAGTGTCCCTAAGAAGCTTTTCCCTGCCACCATTGACCTATTCCCTCCCCCTCCCCCCATCCTTCACCTCGGGCTAGGGTGGCCAGAACCCAGCCCAGCACCTCAGCCACCCAGTCCACAGCCACTGTGGTTTCTGCAGCTGTGAGAGGCTCCACTGAGGCACCCGTCAGCCCAGCCAATGTGCCAGCAACACCTGCCGGGGCCAAGAAGGGTCCGCCACCTGGCAAGGGCAAGAAGGGGACAGCAGCCAGCAAGGGGAAGGAGGCACAACCAGCCAGCAAGGGCAAATCAAAGACTCCAGCTGGCAGAAGCAAGGAGGCACCACCATCTGCCAAGGGCAGGAAGGGGCACAGAACACCAGCCATGGTACTTCAGTCGTCCGAGGCTGCAGGTGAAGGCCTGGAGGCTACCACCACAACTGCCAGCACCGTCACCGCGGCCAGCACTACCACCTGCACTGCGGCCAGCACAGCCACCTGCTCCGCGGCCAGCAGCACCACTGCCAGCAGCAGCGATTTACAGGCATAGGACATCAGAGCAAACCAAGGATTCAGTGCTCCAAATGCAGGACTATTGAACATTATGGTTTTTGATAATGAAGACGCTCATTCTGGATCCCTCTCCTTATACCCTATAAGATAGCTTAGTCGGCCAGTGTGCCACTGCGGAGTTATGTGTAACCTGCAGCAATACAATAGCTAAATTAATTACAGTTCTTGCCAACCAGATGTACGTGTAACCCGAGCAACAAGTACCAATCACAAGAGTTATATCATTGCAGTAGGCCTGCTAGCCTTTAAAATATGTAATGCACTATGGGGGTCATTCTGACCCCAGCCGGCGGCGGAAGCCACCCGCCTGGCGGGAACCGCCAGAAGACCGTCACGGTCAAAATACCGCGGCGGTGATTCTGACTTTCCCGCTGGGCTGGCGGGCGACCGCCAAAAGGCCGCCTGCCCGCCCAGCGGGAAAGCACCAGCAACGAGGAAGCCGTCTCCGAATGGAGCCGGTGGAGTTGCTGGTGTGCGACGGGTGCAGTTGCACCCGTCGCGATTTTCAGTGTCTGCTAGGCAGACACTGAAAATCAATGTGGGGCCCTGTTAGGGGGCCCCTGCAGTGCCCATGCCATTGGCATGGGCACTGCAGGGGCCCCCAGGGGCCCCACGACACCCGTTCCCGCCAGCCTGGTTCTGGCGGTGAAAACCACCAGAACCAGGCTGGCGGGAAGGGGGTCGGAATACCCATGGCGACGCTGCTTGCAGCGCCGCCATGGAGGATTCACAGGGGCAGGGGAAAACCGGCGGGAAACCGCCGGTTTCCCTTTTCTGACCGCGGCTTTACCGCCGCGGTCAGAATTGCCCTTGATGCACCGCCAGCCTGTTGGCGGTGCATCCTCCAACCCCGGCCCTGGCGGTCCATGACCGCCAGGGTCGGAATGACCCCCTATGTCCTCTATGGGCTAAATATATGGTTACACTGCACTACTTTCTGCCATTCTCTTTTCATGAGTTCCTGCCCCCTCGGGTAACCACATAGTTATATGGCCATGTTTCTTATAAGTGCTATTTTTATTGTGGTGTCCTCTAGGGGCTGTTCTGAGAATTACAGTCAACATACTACAATATTCGCAGGTACAAAAACTCGCCCCATAATGCTTTGCAGGGAAATACTTTTACAAAATATTTTTGCTCATAACTTAGCCTGTGATGGCACTAGGACAATGGGACCACCTTCAAAACGTTCTCCACAATATGCTCTTTCTGTCTACATCATCTCTTGGTCCCCACACTAGGTTAGTGGGGACCCCAAAATAATAACCCCTCCCAACATGCAGTGTTGCTTCAAGTGCTCTCATGGCTGTAACAATTGTTTTATAGCAGGGAGTAGCTTGTGTTGTTTTGTAATTTTATTGTCCTATACCTGCTAGCCTTAAAATGTGTAATATGCTGTGCTCTCTAGGGGTGAAATATATGGTTACACTGCATTGCCTTCTGCTGTTGTCTTTTCATGTAGTTATACTCTCGAGGGGCTAACTATATGGTCACATAATCATGTTTCTTATAAATGCTATTTACGTTGTCGTGTACTCCATGGGATGTTCTGAGCATTACAGTCTAATGCCATAAGTTTATTTCTGATAAAGGTTTTTATTAGGGGTTACATAATAATTGTATACGTTTTATTAATCTCTCCTTATTGCAATTATGACCATGATTCAGGCCAACTTAATATCCTTATTACACTATGACTATTTGAACATTAACATAATGAAATTGTAATTGTCTGTTTGCCTTTTCTTTCTAGGTACCAACTGCTCTTTGATAGAGACCATGATTAGATGTTTTTCAAATTTGTGTTACCAAATTGTTTTGCATGAAGCCCAACATGCTGATGCTAATTTGAGGATAGTTGAGGATTCACCAACATTGGGTGCAAATAGACAAATGACTGGATCTTTTGAATAACGTATTAATGCTACTCTGCTAAAGCTAATTCATGTTGACGTTGTGCTTTGTTCTAATGTTCATGATCTTTGCTCTGCTTAAGTCATACTCAAGTTTCCACATTGTGACATTGTTAATGTGTTTTCTGGTATTAAGACTAATAAACTTGCTAGTAGAGTGTAACTAATAGGGAATAAATCTTACTAAATCGAGTGTGGTTATTCATGACTGAAAGGTCATGTTGTGTTTAAATTCTTATTAATGCAATTAACTAATTTGGTTGATTTGTTATTGTAAATATTGATGAGGTTATTGATCTATTGATTGAAATGCGGAATAGATATCTCGTCTTGAGGTGTCCCCAATCAGGGTCAAAAGGTTCATCAGCCTAAAACGAGTCCCCATGCAAGTAAAGTACCTAGGTCGGGACGCGTTATCACAACCACTCCAGTGAAAAAGTTGTTTTATAGTGGTCCCTTCATGCAAAAGTAGTTTTTCTAATGGTCCATTGATGCAAATATTATTTTTGCTCAAACAGATCAGTGTGAATGTAATTTCTTCTGTGATGGTTAGTAAGTGAACATGTTGTCTTTTCACTCCTGTTCTTACCTCCAGGTTAACGTCTTGCACAGTAAAGACAGCAGGGTAAAGACTGCAGGGTAAAGACTGCATAGTTTGCTGTTTAGCCACACTAGGCAGCAACGGATCTATTAAACCGAATTGAATTGTTGCTTAAAAAATGTGTTAAAATCTGTCATAAAGTAGACGAGAATAAAAAACCTGGGGAATATATATTGTTAGTCCAAATAAAACTGAAGGATTTTATGAAGCACAAAAATGCTTTGCACTGCTATACAGGATAGTGATGACTTGGCAACAGGCTCACAGGTAGCACAACGCACAGGCAGCACTTGTTGCTAACTTTTCTCCAATTGATAAGGGCGTCGAATGTCTTAGATGGCTGCTGAGTAACCACTAGTGATCATCGATGGGTTCTTTCTCGTACTCTGTTTGCAGTAGGCATTTCAACGCTCTTCCACATTTTGCATAATTCACATTAAAAGTATGTAACCTATTACAGATTATCAACAGCATCCTTGATTTACAATGAAGTCATTGAAATGAGAGATCTGCATGCGAATGCCCTTCTGAGGGGCCCCTTGTGCGTGTGTGGTGCTGTTCATACCTCACATAGGGGCATATTTATACTCTGTTTGCACTGAAATAGCATAATTTTTCTGACGCTATTTCAGCACAAACTTAACTCCATATTTATATTTTGATGCTAGACCCTTCTAGCGTCAAAATATTGGAGTTAAAGTCACTGTTTGCCGGTGGAAAACTACCTTGCGTCAATGAGATGCAAGGCTGGCGTTCCCAGGCAAAAAATGACTCCAAGGCCCTTGCGCCTTATTTATCCTTTCATGCAAAAATTGTGCACGGGAGGGAGGCGGGCCTAAATAATGGCGTTAAGCTGACCCTGGTGTTAGGGGTCCAGTGGACTCATTTCCATGGTGGAACACCATGGAATGAGTCCACAGGTGCCTTCCCCAGGCCCTAGGGTCACCCCCACCCACACCAGAGGAACCGTGGAGGATGGGGGACCCCATCGCAGGTAGGTACAGGTAAGTAAAGGTAAGTATTTACCTTTTATTTAAAAAATGCCATAGGAAGCCCAGATATAGGCCCCCATACATGGCACAGGGTGTAATGGCCATGCCCAGGAGACCCTTGTCCCCTATGCTGGCCACTGGGGTGGTGGGCGTGACTCCTGCCTTTTCTAAGGCAGGAGTCATGTGGCATGGTAGGTTTAGTGCCATAAAATGACAATAATCTGGTTAGAGTCATCTTTTTTATTCTAACCAGCCTAGAGTAATTTTTTGTGTGCGAAACACCCATTTCCCATACTGCCATCCCCACCTGGCTAACATAAAAAAAATTGACGCTAGCCCACCCTTTGTGCCGGATTGAGCCATTCCATTGCTATGGCGCCTGGCTGGCGTCCTGGAATGGTGCAAGCCGGTGCTATACTTTTTTATGCAAACCGGCGTCAGGGTCATAGATTGTGGCATCTTAGAACACCAGCCTTTTCACTCTCCACTTTATAGCATGCATAAGGGACAAGACTGACCCTCCCATCAACAGGAAACTCACTACTTCCTTTTCCAGTGCCCTCAAAATGATGCTTGCGCTGGACTAAGGAGCTGCTGGCAACCCACGCGAAGACCATTACTTGAGAAGGTTGCAGCGCTGCCTGGCATGCATTCTCATGCAGCAACTCAGGTGAAGAAGGACAGCGAACAGGAAGAGAATGTATAGGTGAAGGACAGCAGTTAAATATTACACTGACTGGAAGTGAATACAGAAATTCACACTCAACTAGGACATAATGAACGACTAACTACTTCTCATCACTCCCCATGTCTCCTCATATCTCCCCCAAGAAAATGACATACAACTTCAGAGAAAAATGTCCTGTGCGTACTTTAATACTATGCAACTTGATCCCTGTAAATGCTCAATAGAGATGAAATTGTCATTTCAGAACCATCCATCTGCACTGCAAATTATGATGCACTAAAAAAAATGTACCTTGCCTCCGCCACCATTCCACGTGTAACACAAAAAATGTGACAAGCTAAGAGGGACCTCAATGACAACTGTGGCTCCCTCCTCACCAAGATTGCACATTCATAGCTGTAAGAAATTGAATGATTATTTAGAGTGGGTGACTACCCACCTCAAGGAATAATCACAACCCTCATCAGGGTGAACCTTCAAAATTACAAAATTAGCCTGAACGTGATATCCTGTTAGCTAAGGCACAGCAGAGCTTTCTAGCTTAACTTAGGTGATATGTAAAGTATTTATAAAGTACCAAAACAGTAATAAAGTCAAGTGCAAAACAATAAAAATCCCGATTAGAAAAAAATAGAAAAATAGAGTAAAATCAAATACAAAAATGACACCAAAATGACAAAAACCCAATAAGGGGATCTAGATTTATGAATTTCTAAAGTTTTAGGTAGAACTGGCACCAAAACGCATAAAGCAGCAATGATAGTCAATAGTCACGTTATACTGGAACACAGGCACAATGTGATCTGACCACAATGGAGCGTGGGTCAGATACACCAACCAGGTCTGTCTTGGTCAAAGATGTTACCTTCTAACTTAGGGCCTAATTTATATACTGGCAAATGGCACGTTGTTCCAACAGGGTGACAGAGTAAATTTTTCTAGTGGAGGGACCACCTGCCAGATTTATAAATGACAACTAAGTTGGCGGTCATTTATAAAGCACTAGCAGGAACCACAGTGATGGCAGTTTCTGTCAATGCATTTCGCTGTTTGATTAGGTCTCTGTCATCATGATAGGGCCCTGCACCAAATAGTTAATTTTTTTATTTTCAAAAATAAAATCCTGAAATGGGATTTTCTTTTTCAAGATAAAAAAGACAGTGCTCCCCTCGCCATGGGAGTCCTCTTCCATGGCGAAGAGGGCATTTAGCAGTTTTCACTGCCCCTTACCGTCCTTGCTGGAATAACAGGTCTGCCTCCAATGGCCTTTACTCTGCAGGGCCGTTGGAGGGTTTTATTCACTGCGGAAAAGGGGCATTTAAATCGGGCAGGTGACCCATTATCTTGGAGGTATGTATACTTTGTCTCTGTTGCAATGGTGTATTAGGCCCTCATTCTTTTAAGTCCCAATCCACCACAGGAGTACACTTCTAAAGCTCCCCCCCCAGGACCTTAGTGAAGGCATTAAGGGGTATATTTATGAGCCCCTTGCCCCACCGTTCTGCACTTTTAGTGACACAATGGTGCCTTACTCTGAGCAAGAGAGGGGTTCCATGGGCGTTGTGGTGGGTGTTCCCATGCAACACCCATGGATTCTGACGCAACCCAAGATTTACAAGAGCTTGTGAACCTGGAGATGCGCCAAAACTTTACACCTCCCCTGGAGAGGCGCACCAAGGAGAAATATCTTTAGTTCTCATTTTTCCTCTTCTATGTGTGCTGCATTCTGTAGCACACACAGAAATAGGAAAAAGCCTTTCAGGGAAGTGCCCCTTCCTGCACAAAATCAATCGTGCCTACAACACAGACACCCTTCCACTATGGTGCAAAGGTGCCTGCATTGACGCTAGGCTGCGAACACAGCACTAGTGCAGAGGTAAAAGACAGGAATGTGCCATATTGCTTTAATACAGTGCATTCCTGCCCATTCCTTTTGATGTAAGGCAGCGCAGCAATGTGACTTGCTGAGCTGCCCTGTGCCAAAAGCCCATAATAATGGACTTAGAGACCCAGTGGGTGTCAGGCAGAGCCAAACAGCAGGGTCCATTTCAGGTCCATTTGCCACTGGTCATCTGGGTGCTTCCAGAAAAAAGGCATTTTGCTGCTTTTTGTCTCCCTGCAGCCCCAATGGAGGCCATCCAATTGATCCTTGGAGTTCACTTCTTTGTCATGGGCTCAAGAGGGAGCAGGTTCAGTCCTTCAAGGCTTCTCTCAAACCACAGACAGCAGGTTTAGCCCTGTTTTAACCTTCTGCAGTTTCAGAAAGTGTTCTGAAGTGTTGAAGCAAGTGCCCAGAGATGCCACATTTAAGTCTGGCACAAGGTTTTTTTTTTTTTAAATGTTTATTTTATTGCATATTAGAGAAAGCCATCATACAACCAAACGGGACAGCCCACAGACCTAAATGCAAGAGAATTACAAAGTCCAAGCCCTGCACAGTCCCTGGGCATCACCTGTTAATAAAGATTACAAAGAAGTCACTGGTCTGTATGCCATGTCAAGTCTACCACATACCGCAGGAGGTCCCAGTCACCACAAAGTAGACTTGGTGCCACTGAACTGTCTCGAGGCGGTTCACAACCTGTCCGTCGGGCTAAAAATTAAATACAAACTCTCAAATGAAAGGAATAAGAGGAAAAGAAAGAAAGAAGGCAGGCAGAGAAAGAGCTCAGGGGCACGTATAACGAACCAATGTCACATTTCCCACTACCCTGAGAGAAGAGCGAAGGCACACCAAACACCTAGACATGCAAACTATCACGTAGTACCAGCTCAGTCATCCTTAAAGGCCTCCAAAAAGGAGCGCAGTGGAGCCCAGGTATCCCTAGGTCGAGTGCCCTCTGGCGTCAGCTCCCAGAAAATCATCAGCTGTTCTTGACAAAAGGAGGCATCATGCAGCCAATCAGAGCCATGAGGGACCCGGCCCGACCCCAGCACATCGCAACTCTACGCTTAGCTAACAACAAGAGAAGGCCCACCAGCTGCCTATGAGGTTGCAGCACTTCATCCACACAGCCAAGCAACGCTAATTTGGGGGTAAAGGACAGCTCCAATCCGGTCATCTCCTCAATCATCCTCATGACCTCCACCCAGAAATCATGCACCTCAGCTCACTCCCACGCAAGATATAAGAAACCAGCTTCGGGCGCACGGCACCGCTCACAACTCGCATCTGCACACAGGCCCATTGAGCGAAGACAACTGGGAGTATAATATAGGGGGTGCAGAAATTTGAAGTGAATCAGGTGGAGCCTGTAATTAGGGGACAAAACTCTCATCTGCGCCACACCTGCTCAGGTATAGGCTCACCCACATCCACCTCCCATCGCACTCTAGCAGACACACCAAGATCGCCCTGCCACTCTTGCATACAATTATACAGTTTGGTGATAAGTTTATGTGGTGTCTGAGCGCCCCACAGCACCTCCAAGGCCTGACACTCCACTGGAGGATCCTTAAGCCCAGAGAATCGCACCCGCAGCATAGTGCAGACACGCAACACATACAGCCACTGCAACGCAGTAGCACGTCCACCCTCTAGCACATCCCCAGGAGAGATCAATCGCCCATTCACAAACCAATCCCTCAATTCAGCCAGACCCGCGTCCCGAAGAAAATCACGCAGCTGCCTATCACGAGACATCTCAAGATCCGCAACTGAAAGAACTGGCAGTGAAGGAGCAAAGGCAGAGCTCACCCCAGAGCGGCGCAGCAGCGCTATCCAGGCCCGAGTGGTGCACGCCACTGTGTCAGTACCTCAAGATCGAGGCCAGGAGGGACTACCCAGGACTCGGATCAAATCGTCTGCCCACACTAAATCGCTCTCAGGCGCAAGATGCAGCAGACAATGGACCGGCCGCAACCAGTAATGCGCAAAATGCACCTGGGCACAATAAAAGTAAAGCTTCAGATCCGGGGCAGCAAGGCCACCCAGCTCAAATGGCAACGTCAGGCAATATGAGGCTGCCCACCGGCCCAAACCAGTCGTATTAAAACAGAATGAAGACGTCGCAAAAAGCTCGTCGGGAGCGCGAGAGGGAGAGTAAAACAGAAACAGAAATTTTGGCAAGATCACCATTTTCGCAATGGCAATACGCCCAATCAGCGAGAGCGGTAATGAGCACCACGCCTCAACTTTCCCTTCCAACCATGATAGTGCCTTACCATAATTAGCCAGCCAGAGGGTATGCATGTCGCAGCTCAGCCAGACTCCCAAATAACTAACTGGGCCATCCGCCCATTCACTGGGGTACTTTGAGGGGAACCTCGTCACCGCCACGGATAATGGCAGCAGCACAGACTTGGACCAATTAATCTTGATCCCAGAAAAGGAGCCAAAGCACACTGTTTCATCCAACAGAACATCCATATTATTGCGCGGCTCCCGAACATACAGCACAATATCATAAGCATATATGGATATCAGAATAGACCGCTGTCTAAATGGCAGGCCCTTATCACCATGATGCTGGCGTAACCATGCCGCAGGAGGCTCCATTGCCACAGCGAAAAGCAATGGGGACAAGGGGCACCTCTGGCGGGTTCCGCGGGCAAACGGGAAAGAGTCAGAAATCGACCCGTTCAAGTGTAGTCGAGCAGTAGGGGATGAATACAATCATCTGATCAATTTCACAAAGCGAGCACTCAGTCCCACTCTTTCAGTAATATAGCTGCTGGCCCATGGTCTGTGCAGCATGTTCGCCAACATACGACCAGCCCTCTCTCCCTCACCATATCTCCGTGCCCAGGAGTACCGCCCCAAAAAGCAAATTTCCCAAAGCGAGGCCTCCTCATATATGGACACTGCATTCCGCAGCTCCACAAGGACCGCACCCGACCAGTCCGTCACCAGTCTGCGCTCCAGATCTGCTATCCGCCCCTCCAGCTCCATCAGCTCGCGGCACAGCGTCTTCAGCATACCATGCTGCTTTGAGAGGCACACCCCACGAATGACCACCTTAAACGCCTCCCACAGGGTGCCAGCCGAGCTCACAGACCCCCTGTTATCAGCAAAGAAATGGAGTACGGCCTCACAAATTTCCTCGCGGACTGCCCTGTCGCGCAATGCCCGTGCGGCAACCGCCACAGAAAAGCGCGCTCCAATTCAAAGGGCACCTCCAGTACCTGCCGAACCGGGGAATGATCCGACAGGGTACGAGGCAGGTGATCCACCAAACAAGTCCAGAGCTCCACATCTCTCGTGCCCAACTAGCGGTCTATACGGGACCAGCTGCCATGCGCATGATTGATACATGTGCCCTCTCTAGCAGTACCATGCCTCGCCCTTCGCAAATCTACCAAAGCACCATCATCCATCACAAACTGCAGAGCCCTGGCGGCCACAACATGCTGCACTCGCGCCACCCTCTCACGATCCATCACGTGGTCCAATATCACATTAACATTGCCTCCCCAGATCACTGCACCGCTGCCCACCGACTCCACCAAGCGCCACTGCTCACGGAAGAACTCAGGACCACATACAAAAACCAGTCTACATGCTCTGTCCAGCAACGTACCGCTCAGCGCAGCATAGCGACCGTGAGGATCAACGACAGCCTTCTGAGTGCGCCACTGCAGCCCCCTACGCAGCAAGATCACCACCCCGCGTGCATAGCGCGAAAACACAGAGCAGTGGAATTCCCCGACCCAGCCAGCCCTTCGCCTGTCCCTAGTGGAAGCAACCAGATGTGTCTCCTGGAGCATGCAAATATCTATTCCATGGCGTTTCACATACGCGGACATGAGGCACGCCTTACGTCCATCGCTCAACCCACGCACATTCCAGGTGAGACAGCGAACAACTGTCAACTTACTTGAGCCATTGCAATCTCTCAACAGAAGGAAATCGCCTCCAGAGTGCCCCAAGCTGCCCGCCAGCAGTAAGCGAATAAGAAAAGAGAGAAGAAAGCAAAAGTAGACTAGAACAACACAGGGTACAAACTACCCAAACCCCCACCCACACAGACCCCCCAAATGGGCCAAAGCAAAGTCCCACCCCCCGATAACAACCAAAAACTCTTTTACAATACATGTGTAAAAACCAGGACTCCTCCCACGGGCGTAGACCGTGCCATCCAACCCACCATTCCATCATGAGTGGGGGAGAAGGGCGAAAGGGCCGAACAGCAAAGCAAAACGGCAGAGCAGCCGTAAACAAAAAAGAAGCATAGTATGTGAACCCCAGCAGTCACATTGAGGACACCCCAACCTCTGAGGACCTGCCCATCAGTCATTGTCACTCAAGGCAGCCTGCTCAGCCCAATGGCCCCTAGGGCTCGAATCCTCCGACCGCTTAGGCACCGATTTAGCAAATTTAGCCACCTGCTTCGGATCGGTGAAGAACATTAGTTTCCCATCATGTTGCACCTTTAGTTTGGCAGGGTATAACAGCGAGAATATCACATTGGTTTGGCTCAGTGTACGTTTAATCGGTAAAAAGGTACGCCGCGCAGCCTGCACGCCCGGAGTGTAGTCAGGAAAGAAGGCAAGTTCAGAATTCTTGTAAACCACAGGCCGTCGCTCCTGGGCCAGCCTGAGAATGGTATCTCGATCCCGATAGTTCATCAGGTGAGCAATAATGGGGCGCGGAGGAGTCCCGGGTGGAGGCCGAGGACCCAAAGATCTATGGGCCCTCTCGACCACCAACAGCCGGGAAAGTGCACCAGGGAAAAGATCATAGAGCATGCCCTCCACAAAGCCCTCCATCCGGCCCAAATCCGTGGTCTCCGGCAGGCCTATTATACGGATGTTATTACGGCGCGACCGCGCCTCCAAATCCTCATTCTTATTGCGAATGACCTCTAAAACTCTCTCCATCTGTACAAGTTGTTCACGATCACCATGCTGACGATCCTCCAGATCAGACGTCCGTGACTCCAGCTGGTGAAACCTGGAGTCATGATCATCCTCCCGGGTCTTGATGCGGTCAAGCTGCTCTGCAACATGGTCAAGTTTGGCATCTATGCCTGCACGGCCATTTTTGAGATCTAGAAACATAGCCTTGACCGAGGCATCCGAGCCACCAACCTCAGAGTTCTCATCGCCAGATAGAGAGGAGGAGGAGCCACCGCACTTCTTACCACCGTCAAAGGTAAGCCTGGACTGTTTTTGCTCTGACTTGCCCATGGTCCCTCTCCGCCAGCCACCAATGGTCCAGTAACAACTGAGTGACGAAGCAGTAATCCAAAGAACCCTCACCGACAAAAAATGCTTCAGCGGCGCGTGAGGGCCCGTCAACACCATCCAGGCGCGGCACAAGTGAGGCACCAGACCGATATGCTAACACACACAAGGCGCCAAATAAGAAAGTCCAGATATGGTGCAGAGCCCCCCGGCAAGGGCCTGCACACAAGACCCAAATGCAGCATTCAAAAAGGAGCGCAGAAACTTAGGGCCCAGTCCCAGACCCACGGTTCACGGCACTGGTCACCCCCTCCACAGGTGTAGTATCCTCAGTGTCAATCAGGGCCAAAGTGAACTCCACAGCCCCAGCAGATAGGAGGGCCCTCCTCACCTCCTCCTCCTCCGGCCCGATCCGACTGGCGATGGGCTCCAGAGGGCCAGGACCAGCACAAGTTCCAGGGGCCCACCACACGCCAGCCAGGTCACGCTGGGCTCCTCCAAGCCGCCCCCAGGCCGCCAGCGACCGCGGCCCACCAGCCGCCAGCAGGCCAGAGAGCACAAACGGGCAAGGGCCGACCAGAAGCCCCGGTCCGAACTACACCTCGGACAGTCGGCCTGCCTAAAACTAGGCCGCAGCTCCGTCACCCCACCGGCGCCAGCAGCCACAGCACACCGCACGTCCGGTGCCCCAGCTCCGGCCCACACCAGGCCATGGCCCAAAACAGCCGCCGACGAAGCCACTGCGGGAAGACAGGAACACCCCCGCAGAAATATGCTCAATCTGCTCCGATTCCGCAGCCCAGGCCCTCCCGTCAAACACCCGAGCCGGGAGGAGGAGCGCCCGACCGGCAAGCTGATCCCCGCCACCAGACCCCGCTACGACAAGCCGGGGAAGCACACTTCAGACAGCCCTCCACTCGGCCGCTGCCGGACCCAAAACCTTCTATGGGGCACAAAAAGCCCGCAGCGCTAAGCAAGAGCTCAATCCGCCACTCCGCCAGGATAAATGCCGAAAATAGGCCCTAAGCCCGACAGAGCCTCACAAAGTGACGGCCATCTTGCCGGCAGGCCAGGCCACGCCCCCAAGTCTGGCACAAGTTAATGAGGGAGGTGACTCCTTTTCTCTCCCCACCCAATTGGGTAAAAGTATCGGCCAACCTCATCCACTGTTTGCCTTAATGCAAAAGGCCCAAAATGCCATGTGTCAGGGCAGTTTCAAAATGGCGAAAGTCTTTGGCCATACTAATCTTGGGCTCTTAGGGCTGAGTGTGTGTATGGGGACTGTATTATGGTAATGCCAGTGACCTCCCACATCTAACACTAAAATCCAATTTGGAGCAGGTACTGTAGGAAAAGCAAGCTCGGAGACACAAATCTGGTAGGACAAAAGCAGGGTCTTTCATAAACCAAGCAGTTGATACACAAGAACTGACTTGGTCTCCTGTTCTTTTCCTTTCAATGTGAACCCAGGAAACAGTTATGCCCATTCAAGACAGCCCATTGTTTGATCCTAGGAGGCATTTTCACACCTTTGTCCCTCCTATTCAAGGCAAATTACTGCTTGGGAGAAGCTGGAAAGCTGATGCACATTAGTCAGCATAACTTGAAGGTAGGGAAATGGTAACTCTAAAAAAATTACTTTGCCTTAATATTTTTTTTAAAAAATCAGACTTCACCCTTGAATTGGATTTTTAATGACTATTAAATTAGTAATCATTCATCTTGCTTGTTCCATTCCTGATATAGAGTAATAACTTTTAAATCTCTATTGTGGTTTTCTACATAAGGCAGCTAAGCCTGCCACAGTAAAAATAGCCTATGAGTGACGTGACTATAAGGACATGTTAGCATTATTCTGTGCAAATCCCATTTTTAAATACCATTCCTCCAACATTGTGCGCTACAAGGCTTACATAGGGGTGACATTAATATTTAAAATGGAAGGTTTTACTTATCAAATAGGGCTTATTTTGATAGGTTGCAGTTTATATTTACACTGCAACAGTCAAGCGACAAAGGGTAGGTCTTAAGCCTTGCTTTTATTGCCACCGTAGTGGATAGCACAATAAGTGCTGCAACCCACTAGTAGCATTTAGCATACAGACCATGGGGACACTTTGTATATCATATACTTAGGACTTATGAGCAAGTTAAATATACCAGTTATGACTAAGGTAGTTTAACCATGTGTAAAGGGGACACACAGGCACTTTACTACTGGTTAGTAGGGGTAAAGTGCACGGAGGTCTACAGCCAGCAAACAAAAATAGGATTCAACAAAAGCTAAAGATCTGGGGTGGCCACGCAGAAAAAGCAGATTTCCTTCAATAACCCTCCAGAAGCGCCACGTGATGCCACTTAATATTCATCAAACAGAAGTGACACAACTTCAAAAACAATTATTTTGTAATGCCACGATAGCCTTTCCCATATACTCAAAATACTTCCAGAGTTCATGGCATGATGCAGCCATCCTGGACCACAAACACCATATATATATTTAACACCACACTCCAAACACACAAAGGGGGTCATTCTGACCTCGGCGGTAAAAGCCGCTTACCGCCGGTCAGAAGACCGCCACAATACCGCCGCGGCCGCGGTCAGCCGCTACGGACATTCTGACCCACACCTGCCAAACCTCCAAAAATCCGACCTCCATTGCAGTCCGCCACATCAGCGGCCAGCGATAAACTGGAGATGACCAAACCTCCACCGCCACGCCAACAGAAATACGCCCATGCCATTACGATCCACAAATCCACGCGGCGGACTTTCAAACGCGGTAGTCTATTGGCGGTACACACCGCCGCGGTCAAAATACACACACATTTACAAAACACTACCACATTGGACAATTTGAAATACACACACCTGATACACATACACACACCACTCCCACACACCCAATACAATATAAAACACACACCCACATCACCCACAAACCCCTACAACCAAAAATCAGAGACGAAGGAGAGAGAGACACATCAGAGAATAGAGAGCCAGACACACAGAGGCACACTACAACATCACACACACCACATAGTAGCACAAAGCACCACACACCAACACACTCATCACCACATACACCACCCCACACCTCATCCACACCACCCCATGGCACCACAAAGACACCCACGCTTTACGGACCAAGAACTCAGGGTGATGGTGGAGGAAATCATAAGAGTGGAACCCCAGCTCTTTGGCTCACAGGTGCAGCACACCACCATAGCAAGGAAGGCGGAGCTATGGCAGCGGATCGTGGACAGGGTCAACGCGGTGGGACAGCATCCCAGAAATAGGGACGACATCCGCAAACGATGGAACGACCTACGGGGGAAGGTGCGCTCGATGGAGTCGCGACACAACATCGCAGTGCAGAAGACTGGCGGAGGACCCCCACCCGCCCCACCAGAATTCACAGCATGGGAGCAAGAAGTATTAAACATCCTGCATCCTGACGGGCTCGCTGGAGTAGGCAGAGGAATGGACTCTGGTAAGTCCTATCTCATATACTTCATCCCCCCCACCCCACCAGCATGCCAACCCACACCCCCACCCTCACCCCCAACCCCCCATCACACATCATCCCTGAGAATGTTTCCCTAGCACAACCCACCCAACCCCTCACCAACCCTTGCATGCCACCACAAACATTGGACACCCATTACCTAAGCATGACCACTGCACATACCCATCCCCCCCCACAAACCACCCTCACAACACCACCCACAAGGGAATGCCTGCACTGGGGGACAAGGGCACCCATAAATCGCACGCTATTTCACACACAGAAACAATAACCATACTCTCTCACCCCATGCAGGACCCGAACGCCAACACACCGGTCAGGAGGGTCCTCAAATGTCCATCCCACCCCCGGAACAGGCCCCCAGTGATGACAGCAGCTCTGTCGACCTGGAAGCTGATGACCAGCCCGGACCATCGGGGACCTCTGGGCAGTGGGTTCCCCAAACACAGACACAGGCCACAGCAGACCCAAACCCCCCTGGGAACAACAGCACAGCTCCCACCCAGCGGGCCCATGCCTCTGTCAAGCAGCGGTGTGTCTGCCACTACAGGGCACCCAGGCTAACCCAACACCCCAACAACAACAGGGACCTGGGGGCAGTGGGAGTGGGCACACCGTCCAGGGGACAGAGGCCCAGGCAAACAGGGCAACTCGGAGGGCTGCCGTGCGACAGGGGGGGGGGGAGAGGCCCAGGGAACCCACTGTCCAAGAGGCCCTCACTACCATCATGGGAGCATACCACCACTCCCAAGAGGCGATGGCGACGGTACTGGCCAGGTTCACCGAGATACAGGCACAGCAGGAAGAACGCTACATGGGGTACAGCAACCAACTCACCACCATCGCTACCGCCAGGGGGAGCATGGTCCAGGCCCTCAACAGGATAGAAGACACGTTGCGGGACCATGTGGCACCACACAGGGCCACTGTCACTAGCCAGGAACAGCCTACCACCTCCGCCGGCGCTAGTGGACAGGAGGCCCACACACAACGACAGGCCACAAGAACCCCACCTCCTGCTGAAGAAAAACCACCCCGCAAGAGGAGCCTAAGACCCAAAAAGAATCCAGAGTAGAATGCCAAGACCACCGCCAGCATGAGATACCCCCAGAAGTCATCCCACTGTCCCACATTGCAACCCTGTCCAAACTCAAACAGCCCCTGCTCCATCCTTCCACAGGCATATGGACAATACACCTGTCAGACTGAGAACTGGACTCTGCCACAGAAAAGCGCGCTCCAATTCAAAGGGCACCTCCAGTACCTGCCGAACCGGGGAATGATCCGACAGGGTACGAGGCAGGTGATCCACCAAACAAGTCCAGAGCTCCACATCTCTCGTGCCCAACTAGCGGTCTATACGGGACCAGCTGCCATGCGCATGATTGATACATGTGCCCTCTCTAGCAGTACCATGCCTCGCCCTTCGCAAATCTACCAAAGCACCATCATCCATCACAAACTGCAGAGCCCTGGCGGCCACAACATGCTGCACTCGCGCCACCCTCTCACGATCCATCACGTGGTCCAATATCACATTAACATTGCCTCCCCAGATCACTGCACCGCTGCCCACCGACTCCACCAAGCGCCACTGCTCACGGAAGAACTCAGGACCACATACAAAAACCAGTCTACATGCTCTGTCCAGCAACGTACCGCTCAGCGCAGCATAGCGACCGTGAGGATCAACGACAGCCTTCTGAGTGCGCCACTGCAGCCCCCTACGCAGCAAGATCACCACCCCGCGTGCATAGCGCGAAAACACAGAGCAGTGGAATTCCCCGACCCAGCCAGCCCTTCGCCTGTCCCTAGTGGAAGCAACCAGATGTGTCTCCTGGAGCATGCAAATATCTATTCCATGGCGTTTCACATACGCGGACATGAGGCACGCCTTACGTCCATCGCTCAACCCACGCACATTCCAGGTGAGACAGCGAACAACTGTCAACTTACTTGAGCCATTGCAATCTCTCAACAGAAGGAAATCGCCTCCAGAGTGCCCCAAGCTGCCCGCCAGCAGTAAGCGAATAAGAAAAGAGAGAAGAAAGCAAAAGTAGACTAGAACAACACAGGGTACAAACTACCCAAACCCCCACCCACACAGACCCCCCAAATGGGCCAAAGCAAAGTCCCACCCCCCGATAACAACCAAAAACTCTTTTACAATACATGTGTAAAAACCAGGACTCCTCCCACAGGCGTAGACCGTGCCATCCAACCCACCATTCCATCATGAGTGGGGGAGAAGGGCGAAAGGGCCGAACAGCAAAGCAAAACGGCAGAGCAGCCGTAAACAAAAAAGAAGCATAGTATGTGAACCCCAGCAGTCACACTGAGGACACCCCAACCTCTGAGGACCTGCCCATCATTCATTGTCACTCAAGGCAGCCTGCTCAGCCCAATGGCCCCTAGGGCTCGAATCCTCCGACCGCTTAGGCACCGATTTAGCAAATTTAGCCACCTGCTTCGGATTGGTGAAGAACATTAGTTTCCCATCATGTTGCACCTTTAGTTTGGCAGGGTATAACAGCGAGAATATCACATTGGTTTGGCTCAGTGTACGTTTAATCGGTAAAAAGGTACGCCGCGCAGCCTGCACGCCCGGAGTGTAGTCAGGAAAGAAGGCAAGTTCAGAATTCTTGTAAACCACAGGCCGTCGCTCCTGGGCCAGCCTGAGAATGGTATCTCGATCCCGATAGTTCATCAGGTGAGCAATAATGGGGCGCGGAGGAGTCCCGGGTGGAGGCCGAGGACCCAAAGATCTATGGGCCCTCTCGACCACCAACAGCCGGGAAAGTGCACCAGGGAAAAGATCATAGAGCATGCCCTCCACAAAGCCCTCCATCCGGCCCAAATCCGTGGTCTCCGGCAGGCCTATTATACGGATGTTGTTACGGCGCGACCGCGCCTCCAAATCCTCATTCTTATTGCGAATGACCTCTAAAACTCTCTCCATCTGTACAAGTTGTTCACGATCACCATGCTGACGATCCTCCAGATCAGACGTCCGTGACTCCAGCTGGTGAAACCTGGAGTCATGATCATCCACCCGGGTCTTGATGCGGTCAAGCTGCTCTGCAACATGGTCAAGTTTGGCATCTATGCCTGCACGGCCATTTTTGAGATCTAGAAACATAGCCTTGACCGAGGCATCCGAGCCACCAACCTCAGAGTTCTCATCGCCAGATAGAGAGGAGGAGGAGCCACCGCACTTCTTACCACCGTCAAAGGTAAGCCTGGACTGTTTTTGCCCTGACTTGCCCATGGTCCCTCTCCGCCAGCCACCAATGGTCCAGTAACAACTGAGTGACGAAGCAGTAATCCAAAGAACCCTCACCGACAAAAAATGCTTCAGCGGCGCGTGAGGGCCCGTCAACACCATCCAGGCGCGGCACAAGTGAGGCACCAGACCGATATGCTAACACACACAAGGCGCCAAATAAGAAAGTCCAGATATGGTGCAGAGCCCCCCGGCAAGGGCCTGCACACAAGACCCAAATGCAGCATTCAAAAAGGAGCGCAGAAACTTAGGGCCCAGTCCCAGACCCACGCTTCACGGCACTGGTCACCCCCTCCACAGGTGTAGTATCCTCAGTGTCAATCAGGGCCAAAGTGAACTCCACAGCCCCAGCAGATAGGAGGGCCCTCCTCACCTCCTCCTCCTCCGGCCCGATCCGACTGGCGATGGGCTCCAGAGGGCCAGGACCAGCACAAGTTCCAGGGGCCCACCACACGCCAGCCAGGTCACGCTGGGCTCCTCCAAGCCGCCCCCAGGCCGCCAGCGACCGCGGCCCACCAGCCGCCAGCAGGCCAGAGAGCACAAATGGGCAAGGGCCGACCAGAAGCCCCGGTCCGAACTACACCTCGGACAGTCGGCCCGCCTAAAACTAGGCCGCAGCTCCGTCACCCCACTGGCGCCAGCAGCCACAGCACACCGCACGTCCGGTGCCCCAGCTCCGGCCCACACCAGGCCATGGCCCAAAACAGCCGCCGACGAAGCCACTGCGGGAAGACAGGAACACCCCCGCAGAAATATGCTCAATCTGCTCCGATTCCGCAGCCCAGGCCCTCCCGTCAAACACCCGAGCCGGGAGGAGGAGCGCCCGACCGGCAAGCTGATCCCCGCCACCAGACCCCGCTACGACAAGCCGGGGAAGCACACTTCAGACAGCCCTCCACTCGGCCGCTGCCGGACCCAAAACCTTCTATGGGGCACAAAAAGCCCGCAGCGCTAAGCAAGCGCTCAATCCGCCACTCCGCCAGGATAAATGCCGAAAATAGGCCCTAAGCCCGACAGAGCCTCACAAAGTGACGGCCATCTTGCCGGCAGGCCAGGCCACGCCCCCAAGTCTGGCACAAGTTAATGAGGGAGGTGACTCCTTTTCTCTCCCCACCCAATTGGGTAAAAGTATCGGCCAACCTCATCCACTGTTTGCCTTAATGCAAAAGGCCCAAAATGCCATGTGTCAGGGCAGTTTCAAAATGGCGACAGTCTTTGGCCATACTAATCTTGGGCTCTTAGGGCTGAGTGTGTGTATGGGGACTGTATTATGGCAATGCCAGTGACCTCCCACATCTAACACTAAAATCCAATTTGGAGCAGGTACTGTAGGAAAAGCAAGCTCGGAGACACAAATCTGGTAGGACAAAAGCAGGGTCTTTCATAAACCAAGCAGTTGATACACAAGAACTGACTTGGTCTCCTGTTCTTTTCCTTTCAATGTGAACCCAGGAAACAGTTATGCCCATTCAAGACAGCCCATTGTTTGTTCCTAGGAGGCATTTTCACACCTTTGTCCCTCCTATTCAAGGCAAATTACTGCTTGGGAGAAGCTGGAAAGCTGATGCACATTAGTCAGCATAACTTGAAGGTAGGGAAATGGTAACTCTAAAAAAATTACTTTGCCTTAATATTTTTTAAAAAAAATCAGACTTCACCCTTGAATTGGATTTTTAATGACTATTAAATTAGTAATCATTCATCTTGCTTGTTCCATTCCTGATATAGAGTAATAACTTTTAAATCTCTATTGTGGTTTTCTACATAAGGCAGCTAAGCCTGCCACAGTAAAAATAGCCTATGAGTGACGTGACTATAAGGACATGTTAGCATTATTCTGTGCAAATCCCATTTTTAAATACCATTCCTCCAACATTGTGCGCTACAAGGCTTACATAGGGGTGACATTAATATTTAAAATGGAAGGTTTTACTTATCAAATAGGGCTTATTTTGATAGGTTGCAGTTTATATTTACACTGCAACAGTCAAGCGACAAAGGGTAGGTCTGAAGCCTTGCTTTTATTGCCACCGTAGTGGATAGCACAATAAGTGCTGCAACCCACTAGTAGCATTTAGCATACAGACCATGGGGACACTTTGTATATCATATACTTAGGACTTATGAGCAAGTTAAATATACCAGTTATGACTAAGGTAGTTTAACCATGTGTAAAGGGGACACACAGGCACTTTACTACTTGTTAGTAGGGGTAAAGTGCACAGAGGTCTACAGCCAGCAAACAAAAATAGGATTCAACAAAAGCTAAAGATCTGGGGTGGCCACGCAGAAAAAGCAGATTTCCTTCAATAACCCTCCAGAAGCGCCACGTGATGCCACTTAATATTCATCAAACAGAAGTGACACAACTTCAAAAACAATTATTTTGTAATGCCAAGATAGCCTTTCCCATATACTCAAAATACTTCCAGAGTTCATGGCATGATGCAGCCATCCTGGACCACAAACACCATATATATATTTAACACCACACTCCAAACACACAAAGGGGGTCATTCTGACCTCGGCGGTAAAAGCCGCTTACCGCCGGTCAGAAGACCGCCACAATACCGCCGCGGGCGCGGTCAGCCGCTACGGACATTCTGACCCACACCTGCCAAACCTCCAAAAATCCGACCTCCATTGCAGTCCGCCACATCAGCGGCCAGCGATAAACTGGAGATGACCAAACCTCCACCGCCACGCCAACAGAAATACGCCCATGCCATTACGATCCACAAATCCACGCGGCGGACTTTCAAACGCGGTAGTCTATTGGCGGTACACACCGCCGCGGTCAAAATACACACACATTTACAAAACACTACCACATTGGACAATTTGAAATACACACACCTGATACACATACACACACCACTCCCACACACCCAATACAATATAAAACACACACCCACATCACCCACAAACCCCTACAACCAAAAATCAGAGACGAAGGAGAGAGAGACACATCAGAGAATAGAGAGCCAGACACACAGAGGCACACTACAACATCACACACACCACATAGTAGCACAAAGCACCACACACCAACACACTCATCACCACATACACCACCCCACACCTCATCCACACCACCCCATGGCACCACAAAGACACCCACGCTTTACGGACCAAGAACTCAGGGTGATGGTGGAGGAAATCATAAGAGTGGAACCCCAGCTCTTTGGCTCACAGGTGCAGCACACCACCATAGCAAGGAAGGCGGAGCTATGGCAGCGGATCGTGGACAGGGTCAACGCGGTGGGACAGCATCCCAGAAATAGGGACGACATCCGCAAACGATGGAACGACCTACGGGGGAAGGTGCGCTCGATGGAGTCGCGACACAACATCGCAGTGCAGAAGACTGGCGGAGGACCCCCACCCACCCCACCAGAATTCACAGCATGGGAGCAAGAAGTATTAAACATCCTGCATCCTGACGGGCTCGCTGGAGTAGGCGGAGGAATGGACTCTGGTAAGTCCTATCTCATATACTTCATCCCCCCCACCCCACCAGCATGCCAACCCACACCCCCACCCTCACCCCCAACCCCCCATCACACATCATCCCTGAGAATGTTTCCCTAGCACAACCCACCCAACCCCTCACCAACCCTTGCATGCCACCACAAACATTGGACACCCATTACCTAAGCATGACCACTGCACATACCCATCCCCCCCCACAAACCACCCTCACAACACCACCCACAAGGGAATGCCTGCACTGGGGGACAAGGGCACCCATAAATCGCACGCTATTTAACACACAGAAACAATAACCATACTCTCTCACCCCATGCAGGACCCGAACGCCAACACACCGGTCAGGAGGGTCCTCAAATGTCCATCCCACCCCCGGAACAGGCCCCCAGTGATGACAGCAGCTCTGTCGACCTGGAAGCTGATGACCAGCCCGGACCATCGGGGACCTCTGGGCAGTGGGTTCCCCAAACACAGACACAGGCCACAGCAGACCCAAACCCCCCTGGGAACAACAGCACAGCTCCCACCCAGCGGGCCCATGCCTCTGTCAAGCAGCGGTGTGTCTGCCACTACAGGGCACCCAGGCTAACCCAACACCCCAACAACAACAGGGACCTGGGGGCAGTGGGAGTGGGCACACCGTCCAGGGGACAGAGGCCCAGGCAAACAGGGCAACTCGGAGGGCTGCCGTGCGACAGGGGGGGGAGGAGAGGCCCAGGGAACCCACTCTCCAAGAGGCCCTCACTACCATCATGGGAGCATACCACCACTCCCAAGAGGCGATGGCGACGGTACTGGCCAGGTTCACCGAGATACAGGCACAGCAGGAAGAACGCTACATGGGGTACAGCAACCAACTCACCACCATCGCTACCGCCAGGGGGAGCATGGTCCAGGCCCTCAACAGGATAGAAGACACGTTGCGGGACCATGTGGCACCACACAGGGCCACTGTCACTAGCCAGGAACAGCCTACCACCTCCGCCGGCGCTAGTGGACAGGAGGCCCACACACAACGACAGGCCACAAGAACCCCACCTCCTGCTGAAGAACAACCACCCCGCAAGAGGAGCCTAAGACCCAAAAAGAATCCAGAGTAGCATGCCAAGACCACCGCCAGCATGAGATACCCCCAGAAGTCATCCCACTGTCCCACATTGCAACCCTGTCCAAACTCAAACAGCCCCTGCTCCATCCTTCCACAGGCATATGGACAATACACCTGTCAGACTGAGAACTGGACTCTGCCATGGACATTACTCCACCCCCACCCATCACCGTTTCCATATAATGTACCATTATCTAAGCACACAAAATAAAACAATTATTGCACAGAAAACCGTTTGGAGTCATGCTGTATTTTCAAAAAATCGTACAACACATAACAGTTCACAATATGTGATGTCTGTTAGTGATGACAACATACCAATGTCAATACGCTGTAGTACATGGCCAAACCAAGCAGAAGTCGGGCTATGAGTCATTAAGCACTGAGAAGGGAAGGGAAAAAGAATATGTTATTTAAAAGAGCTGGGGGGGAAATACATAAAGTTGAGATGCATGAGGCTCTAAGTAAATGGGAAATGGCGTGGCTGAACCTTACCTGTGTGCTACTGAAAATACTGTTGTATGACAGCTTCCCTGTTGTCTGTTTCCTCACCGTCGTCTTCCTCCTCTTCACTCTCCACAGGCTCCACGGCTTCTACGACACCACCATCTGGACCATCCTCCTGCAGGAAAGGCACCTGGCGTCGCAAAGCCAGGTTGTGAAGCATACAGCAGGCCACGATGATGTGGCACACCTTCTTTGGTGAGTACATTAGGGATCCACCTGTCATATGCAGGCACCTAAACCTGGCCTTCAGGAGGCCTAAGGTCCTTTCTATGACCCTCCTAGTACGCCCATGGGCCTCATTGTACCGTTCCTCTGCCCTGGTCCTGGGATTCCTCACTGGGGTCAATAGCCACGGCAGGTTGGGGTAACCAGAGTCACCTATTAGCCACACACGCTGTCTCTGTAGCTGTTCCATCACATAGGGGACGCTGCTATTACGCATAACATACGCGTCATGCACTGACCCAGGGAACATGGCATTAACATGGGAGATGTACTGGTCTGCCAGACAGACAACCTGCACATTCATAGAATGGTAATTTTTCCTATTTCTGTACACCTGTTCATCGTCATTTGGGGGTACTAATGCCACATGGGTCCCATCAATGGCACCAATGATGTTGGGGATATGTCCAAGGGCATAGAAATCACCCTTCACTGTGGCCAAATCAGCCTCTTCTGGGAATATGATGTAGCTCCTCATGAGTTTCATCAGGGCAGACAACACTCTGGACAGAATCTTTGAAAACATAGGCTGAGACATTCCAGATGACATGGCCACTGTTGTCTGGAATGAGCCACTTGCAAAAAAATGGAGGACTGATAGAACCTGCACTAGAGGGGGAATTCCTGTGGGTTGGCGGATGGGTGACATCAGGTCTGGCTCCAGCTGGGCACACAGTTCATGTATAGTGGCTCGGTCAAGTCGGTATCGGAGTATTATATGGCGTTCTTCCATTGTCGACAGGTCAACCAGCGGCCGGTACACGGGAGGATTCCTCCTTCTCCTCGCAAGTCCCTGCGGACGGTGCCTAGGAAGGACAACATGGAGCACTGAGTCAATCAACTCACAGGTACGTACAACACAGCTTGCACAGTACACGAAAATGTATTGATTGCTATGTTTGTATGTGTGCAAAAGCAAGGCCTAGGCCTGTGTGACGCAGTAGAATTTAAGCCATGTGGGCCCTTGAAATGGCGGCTGCCTGACCTGTGAAGTGGGACAATGGGATGTGATGTCAATGCGCTGGCGTGGCACACCGTGGCGGTAGGCGGTCGAAGACCGCGGCGCAAAGCAGCATTGGTTAACATTGAACCCTATGGGATTCAGGAGCCAATGACGATGTGCGCCGGTGGTCGCGGTACGCACCGCCGCGGTACGCACCGCCGTGGGCGTGACCGCCATTTTCTATCTGATTAATCACTCGAGACCTGATCATCCACAGGAGAGGACCTATACTGCAAGTGCTGCTGTGAACTCGGTCTGGAAGTGACAATGGCTGCTGCGACTGGGGAAAGGGCCCCTGCCTTCACGTCTGAAGAGTTGGAGAAACTTGTGGACGGGGTCCTCCCCCAGTATGCGCTACTCTACGGTCCTCCAGACCAACAGGTGAGTACACTGAGTGCACATTGAATGGGTAATGCCTGTGTGGAGTGGGGTGGCTGTCAGTTGGTGGGGTGGGGAGAAAATGAGGAATGCAACGCACGACTGATGAGAGTATGGGCCACATGGCAAGGGTGGGGAGGGGGGGCATGTACTCCAAACATGCAGAAATGTGACGTTTTCTCTTTCCCACCCTGTACATGTCAAACAGGTGAGCGCCCATCAGAAAATCGATATTTGGCGTGCCATCGCCAAGGAAGTCCGGGCCCTGGGGGTCTACACCAGACGGGGCACCCACTGTCGGAAGAGGTGGGAGGACATCCGCCGCGGAACCCGAAAGACCGCCGAGTCACTGCTGGGGATGGCCTCCCGACTTAGGAGGGGTGCCAGTCGTACCCTGACCCCCCTGATGTCCCGGATCCTGCCGGTGGCCTACCCTGATTTGGATGGCCGCTTGAGGACATCACAGCAGACACAAGGGGGTGAGTATCAGCACATTCTCCTAGCTATACGCGCAGTGGAGGCGTCTGGGTGGGGGAGGAGGGCTGTGGGTGACAGTAGGCCAGGGCGCTTTCTGTAGTGTAGTCCCCTCCCTTAGACATGGCCCTGTGCCCCCGCCCACCACCTCTGTAGGGTGCCAAGTGCAGCTATCCATGGTCCAACATCACCCATGAGCGCGTCTGTTGTCCCTAGACCTATTGGCCTAGTCAGAAGTACAGAGTAGTGTACCCCAAGTTCGCGGCTTAGTGCATGAGGCACCTGTGTTTGTCCTCTCCGCCAAGGCTATTGACAAGGCATGCACTCAACTTTCTTTTCTTTCTCCCCCCACCCTTATTCTTTGTTTCTTGTGCATTAGCATCATCAGGCGGAGGAGAATTGGCGTCGGAGCACGAGGGAGCTGCAGGTCACCAGACCCCGGTGGGCACAGACACCGAGGGCACCAGTGATCCGGAGGGCGAGGGGAGCACCACAACGGGGGCCGGTGGAGACACCAGCGACACGGACACGTCCTCGTTTGGGAGCTCCCTAGCGGGGGCGGCAACATCTGTGCCCCCCGCAACAACAGGTACAGCCGCCACCCAGCGCACCAGCACCGCCCTCCCAGCAGCCCCTCAGTCTTCGCTCCGTGCCCGTTCGCCCAGGAAGGCGCGCGTCTCCTTCGCCCCAGGCACCTCAGCCCCTGCCTCTGTTACCCCTGCTGCCCTCAGTGCGGAGCTCATTGACCTCGTGAGGACGCTCATTGTTGGGCAGACTACCCTTTTGAATGCCATCCAGGGGGTGCAAAGGGAGGTGCAACAGAGCAATGCCTACCTGGAGGGCATTCATTCGGGTCAGGCTGCCCATCAATAAGCATTCACTTCTCTGGCCTCAGCACTGACGGCAGCCATTGTTCCTGTCTCCAGTCTCCCTCTTCTAACTGCCTCCAGCCTTTCTCTGTCTCCTGTTCCTCAGCCTATCCCATCCACACCATCTGACCAGCCTGCACACACCTCAACACCCAAGGCCTGCTCATCCAAACATAAGCACCACAGAACACACAAGCATTCACCCAAGCAACACCCAGTTGCAGACATACCAACAGTCACTACCACCTCTGTGTCCCCCTCCTCCTCGTCTCCCTCCTCCCTCCCTGTGACGTCTACACTCACACCTGCATGCACACCAACATCAGCCAGTTCTTCCATCACCAGCACACCCTCCACTACAGTCCTCACACGTGCAGTCACCACCCCCACTGCCATGTACACGTCCCCTGTGTCCTCTCCCACTGTGTCTGTCACCCCCTCTTCCAAGACACATAAACGCAGGCAGACACCCAAACAACAGCCAACCACCTCACGACAGCCTACGTCTCAGTCACCTGCACCCAAAGACAGCACACCTGACTCTCCTACAACCACATCCTCTTCCTCCACTTCTATCTCCACTACTCCTACCCTTTACCCTGGTCCCAAGAATTATTACCTCTCAAATGTTGACCTCTTTCCCTCCCCTGACCCACCCCCTCCATATGGGAAAAGTCCCAAAGGCACCTCAGCCACCACCAGCCCAGCTTCCAAGGTACAAGTGGTGCATGGAATATGGAGTCCACCCTTTGGCGGCAGTGAAACTTCACTGAGCAGCAAGGGGACTGGCAGCCCCCCCCCAGGCAAGAGGACCCGGAAAGTGAAGGGCCGCCGTGAGCGGACTGAGACGGCTGCCCCCAAGGAGGTGACTCCGGCCACTTCACCTGCCACAACAGCCAGGGGAGGCAAGGGCCCGAGAGCCCCATCTAAGGAGCGGAAGGGCAGCAGGGCGGAGAGGCCAGCCAGCAGGAGCGCGGAGCAGGAGGGCCCCACACGCCCCATCCCGGCTGCAAGGGACGACACCAAAGGGCCCAGGACTCCGTCTCCGAAGGGGTCTGACACTGCACGTTCGGAGGGCGAGTGAGCAGGTTGTCCAGGCCAGGTCTGACTCCCTACACTGACTGGAAGAGCACCGCTGAACAGGGCCCCGCCGTGCAGAAGAGCACCGCTGAACAGGGCCCCGCCATGAAGACAAGCACCGCTGAACAGGGCCCCGCCGTGCAGAAGAGCACCGCTGAACAGGGCCCCGCCATGAAGACAAGCACCGCTGAACAGGGCCCGCCGTGCAGAAGAGCACCGCTGAACAGGGCCCCGCCGTGAAGACAAGCCCCGCCGTGAAGACAAGCACCGCTGAACAGGGCCCCGCCATGAAGACAAGCACCGCTGAACAGGGCCCCGCCGTGAAGACAAGCACCGCTGAACAGGGCCCCGCCGTGCAGAAGAGCACCGCTGAACAGGGCCCCGCCGTGAAGACAAGCACCGCTGAACAGGGCCCCGCCATGAAGACAAGCACCGCTGAACAGGGCCCCGCCGTGAAGACAAGCACCGCTGAACAGGGCCCCGCCGTGCAGAAGAGCACCGCTGAACAGGGCCCCGCCGTGAAGACAAGCACCGCTGAACAGGGCCCCGCCGTGCAGAAGAGCACCGCTGAACAGGGCCCCGCCGTGAAGGCAAGCACCGCTGAACAGGGCCCCGCCGTGCAGAAGAGCACCGCTGAACAGGGCCCCGCCGTGAAGACAAGCACCGCTGAACAGGGCCCCGCCATGAAGACAAGCACCGCTGAACAGGGCCCCGCCGTGAAGACAAGCACCGCTGAACAGGGCCCCGCCGTGAAGACAAGCACCGCTGAACAGGGCCCGCCGTGCAGAAGAGCACCGCTGAACAGGGCCCCGCCGTGAAGACAAGCACCGCTGAACAGGGCCCCGCCGTGCAGAAGAGCACCGCTGAACAGGGCCCCGCCGTGAAGACAAGCACCGCTGAACAGGGCCCCGCCATGAAGACAAGCACCGCTGAACAGGGCCCCACCGTGAAGACAAGCACCGCTGAACAGGGCCCCGCCGTGAAGATAAGCACCGCTGAACAGGGCCCCGCCGTGAAGACAAGCACCGCTGAACAGGGCCCCGCCGTGAAGACAAGCACCGCTGAACAGGGCCCCGCTGTGCAGAAGAGCACCGCTGAACAGGGCCCCGCCGTGAAGACAAGCACCGCTGAACAGGGCCCTGCCGTGAAGACAAGCACCGCTGAACAGGGCCCCGCCGTGAAGATAGGCACCGCTGAAGAGGGCCCCGCCGTCTCAAGCACCGCTCCGCTGGGCCCCGCCGTCTCAAGCACCGTTCCGCTGGGCCCTTGATCACAAGCACCGCTCCGCAGGGCCCTTCATCACAAGCACCGCTCCGCTGGGCCCCGCCGTCTCAAGCACCACTCCACTGGGCCCTTCATCACAAGCACCGCTCCACTGGGCCCTTCCTGTCACGCACCGCTCCGCTGGGCCCTTCATCACAAGCATCGCTCCGCTGGGCCCTTCATCACAAGCACCGCTCCGCTGGGCCCTTCCTGTCAAGCACCGCTCCGCTGGGCCCCGCCGTCTCAAGCACCGCTCCGCTGGGCCCTTCATCACAAGCACCGCTCCGCTGGGCCCTTCATCACAAGCACCGCTCCGCTGGGCCCCGCCGTCTCAAGCACCGCTCCGCTGGGCCCTTCCTGTCAAGCACCGCTCCGCTGGGCCCCGCCGTCTCAAGCACCGCTCCGCTGGGCCCTTCCTGTCAAGCACCGCTCCGCTGGGCCCCGCCGTCTCAAGCACCGCTCCGCTGGGCCCTTCATCACAAGCACCGCTCCGCTGGGCCCTTCCTGTCAAGCACCGCTCCGCTGGGCCCTTCCTGTCAGGCACTGTTCAGGGTTCACTGTGCCCACCATGCATCCTCCTTGTCCAGTGGGGACATTTATCCACCTGATGGACTGTGGCTTTGCACACCCCAGGATGGCACAGTGGGCAAACCACCCACTGTAGAGACTTGAGAGACTGTGGCTTTGCACTCCCCAGGATTGAACAGTGGGCAACCCACCCACTTGTGAGACTTGAGAGACTGTGGCTTTGCACTCCCCAGGATGGCACAGTGGGCAATCCACCCACTGTAGAGACTTTGCGAGACTGTGGCTTTGCACTCCCCAGGATATGGCAGTGGGCATGGTGGGCCCTTCGTGGATCTGGCGTCGTGGACTCATGTGGCTGTGATGCCCCCCTTCCCTTCCCCCTGAGGTGCCTGTAGTTTTGTCACCAGATGCCCCTGCAGTGTTCTCTCCAAAGGACTCAGGTCTCCTGTGTGGGCTTTGCCCTTGTTTCGCTACACTTTGGCCCACGGACATGATGGATTCGTAAGATGTGCAGGACTACTTGCTTCAGTTATCCACTGCTGTGTAAATAATTTGTTTATCAGAAGAAAGTTTTGATGGTTGAAAATTACTTTTCTGAGACTATTTTGTTCATAAATATTTTTTCTCAATTTGGTTATGTGATTGTATTTTTTACGGGTGTTTGGGTGGTGTCACTGTGACTTGTTGCTCTGCATTGGTGTGTACATCTTGGCCCCGGAAAAGGTGGCGGATTGGTGAGTTGTGATAGGGTGGGCGGTACATTGTCTGCCGCCTGCCTGTTGGCGGTGACCGCCGCGCTGTTTGTTTGTCCCGCCGTGGCGGTCGGAGTGTTAAAGTGGCGGTCTCTGTTGGCGGTTCCCGCCAGGGTCAGAATTCCATTTTTTGGACCGCCAGCCTGTTGGCGGGTTGGCCACCGCTTTATCACCGACCGCCAGGGTCAGAATCACCCCCAAAATATGTAACTTAAGATATCCTCTGAAGAAATGGCTTGTTAATACCCTACCTTATCAATGAGTGAATGGAAGTAGTATAACAGAAAACATGTCTGGTTATGTAGCAACTAGTTTGGTGATATTGGTGTGATGTGATCAAACAACATATCATGTGCCCATATCAAACCATAGGTAGGGCATTGACGAGCCACTGAAGGTAGGGAACTTGATGCAGGTAACTATTAATCTTGGATGACAATGGACAATATCTGCTAAGGCTATCAATACTACTACTCAGGCATATAGTGGTGAAGCAACTCAGGCGACTGGCACTAACTCATAGGGTGCATGGATGAAACACAGGCAATGACTACACAGGCACCTTCTCACCTTTATGGGAGCACAGAGAAATGGTCTATTTTACAAGTCTCCTGGACATTGCTGTCAGATGTATTGTCATGGTTGCTCTTCTAAACACAAACCTTATGCACTGCAGATACATCACTAGGCCTACCCACTGTAGCTCACAGAGGAATGGGGTCAGATAAAGGTAGATGCAGTGCTCAAAGACTGCTTTTATCAGCAATGTCCTGGAGTAGATAAGGACAGGGTGCTTGCAACTAATATGACTAACACAAGTGACTGAATCATTCCCAACAGCTTACATTATCTATGATACGTACCTGCCCATTCCTGCCTCTCCCTAGGTGACTGTATCCAAACATTTAGTTGTTGCCTGATATCATGCATTTTCTCAAAGACTGCTAGCATGTTCTGTTTCACTTCCACCTTCCGCTCCATCACTGATAAGTCTACAAGTAAACAGCCATCACTTTGCAGTTAGTACACTGAAGGACAATTAAATCACAAAAACTACAACACAGGTAAGTGTTTTGGGGGTCAATTCTTAAACATTTACTTCAGGAATCAACACATCACATCAGGAGTCAACATATCCAAGAGTAATTACATCACAGGTTTTATGCCCTTTTATGAATCTGCATGAAACATTTTAAAAAAAAGTTCAGCTAACTAGCTTAGTTCCTGGAAAGTTTTGAGGTGATCCATAAAGCAAGGGTCATGGAAAAGGGGGTATTAAAATGTTGATTTCACATGTTAATGAATTTCCCTGGGAAACTTCTGTTGCAGGTACAGAAAAAATGGCTGACCAAAATTAAACCAAACCGTACTCAGAAAGTGTGCTTGCATGTAAAGAAGTGCTTGGGCTGGTTATGAAAGGGGTACAAATGGGTATATCTGGATGGATTGTTGATGTCAAGATATGCTCTGATTGGCCACTTTAAAGAAGACTGATCAATCCTCATTGGCCAGCCACAACATGCAGCTAGTTGGGAGCAAGAGCCCTCACTCACTGATTGGTGGCATGCTTCATCATCTGGCTTGCTCTCCTTTGGGCTAGAGACCTTTAGAAACAGTGCTGACAGGAACTGAAGGAGTGATGTGAATCCTAAGCTATGATACAGTGAGGGACTGCAACGTGTGAGGCTAAAATTGACTATAGGTACTAAAGTAACCTTTTATTCTAACCGGCAGTACCTCAGTTAAGATTGAAAACAAAAAAGGGAGAAGACTATGGAAAATAATGTTCCCACCTTCCCTACAAAAATCGGTGTATGGGAATACTACAGAGTGTTGGTTGACATGTTTCATGCCATAGATGTCCCTACGGATCAAGTGGTGTTTCTTCAGGACCAAAAAAGGTTACCTAGTCCTCACTAAAACTCTCAAATTAGGGATGCTGAATAGCCAGGTCTTCAGGGATTTTCAGAACTCTGGATGAGGTAGGGAGGTCCATAGATGAAAGGGGAGTGTCATGAAGTTGGAGAACAATGCAGGAAGAATTCAATGTGAAGTTTACTTTGGTTCAACAGTATACAGGAAACGTCCTATCCACCACACCAGCCATCAGCTACCTGACTTGCCAAACACATCCTAAGGAACCCAAACTTAATTCTAAGAATAACATTCCAAGATCACCACATAGAATAGATTCTGCATATGAACAAGACAATGAACCCTTCACAACCCCAGTATTAAGCTATGACACATCTTCCTCAAATTGTCTTTTGTGTATATGGATGCTTTTTACTGACTCAAAGAAAATAAGGGGCTCATTACAACCCTGGCGCTCAAAGACCGCCAGGGCTGTTTCGACGGAAGCACCGCCAACAGGCTGGCGGTGCTTCCCATGGTATTACGACCGCAGCGGAAGCGCAAGCGGTTTTAATCGGCCAGGGCAGCGCTGCTTGCAGTGCTGCCCAGGGTATTACGAGTCCCCGTACCGCCAGCTTTTCCTGGCGGTTTGAACCACCAGGAAAAGGCTGGCGGTACGGGGAGTCGCAGGGCCCCCTGACACGGCCCGTGCAGCTTTAAAGCGCGACGGGTGCAACTGCACCCGTCGCACAGCCGCAACACCGCCGGCTCCTGTGTTGCGGCCGTGTAGGAAAGTACCATCTTGCCTGGCATGTTACCCCCATATTTCACTGTATGTATGTTGTTTTAGTTGTATGTGTCACTGGGACCCTGCCAGCCAGGGCCCCAGTGCTCATAAGTGTGCCCTGTATGTGTTACCTGTGTTATGACTAACTGTCTCACTGAGGCTCTGCTAATCAGAACCTCAGTGGTTATGCTCTCTCATTTCTTTCAAATTGTCACTAACAGGCTAGTGACCAATTTTACCAATTTACATTGGCATACTGGAACACCCTTATAATTCCCTAGTATATGGTACTGAGGTACCCAGGGTATTGGGGTTCCAGGAGATCCCTATGGGCTGCAGCATTTCTTTTGCCACCCATAGGGAGCTCTGACAATTCTTACACAGGCCTGCCACTGCAGCCTGAGTGAAATAACGTCCACGTTATTTCACAGCCATTTTACACTGCCCTTAAGTAACTTATAAGTCACCTATATGTCTAACCTTTACCTGGTAAAGGTTGGGTGCTAAGTTACTTAGTGTGTGGGCACCCTGGCACTAGCCAAGGTGCCCCCACATTGTTCAGGGCCAATTCCCCGGACTTTGTGAGTGCGAGGACACCATTACACGTGTGCACTACATATAGGTCTCTACCTATATGTAGCTTCACAATGGTAACTCCGAATATGGCCATGTAACATGTCTATGATCATGGAATTGCCCCCTCTATGCCATCCTGGCATGGTTGGCACAATCCCATGATCCCACGGGTCTCTAGCACAGACCCTGGTACTGCCAAACTGCCTTTCCCGGGGTTTCACTGCAGCTGCTGCTGCTGCCAACCCCTCAGACAGGTTTCTGCCCTCCTGGGGTCCAGCCAGGCTTGGCCCAGGAAGGCAGAACAAAGGACTTCCTCAGAGAGAGGGTGTTACACCCTCTCCCTTTGGAAAATGGTGTTAGGGCTGGGGAGGAGTAGCCTCCCCAGCCTCTGGAAATGCTTTCATGGGCACAGATGGTGCCCATTTCTGCATAAGCCAGTCTACACCGGTTCAGGGACCCCTCAGCCCTGCTCTGGCGCGAAACTGGACAAAGGAAAGGGGAGTGACCACTCCCCTGACCTGCACCTCCCCTGGGAGGTGCCCAGAGCTCCTCCAGTGTGCTCCAGACCTCTGCCATCTTGGAAACAGAGGTGTTGCTGGCACACTGGACTGCTCTGAGTGGCCAGGGCCAGCAGGTGACGTCAGACACTCCTTCTGATAGGCTCCTTCAGGTGTTGCAAGCCTATCTTCTCTCCTAAGTAGCCAAACCCTCTTTTCTGGCTATTTAGGGTCTCTGCTTTGGGGATTTCCTTAGATAACGAATGCAAGAGCTCATCAGAGTTCCTCTGCATCTCTCTCTTCACCTTCTGCCAAGGAATCAACGGCTGACTGTGCTGGAAGCCTGCAAAACTGCAACAAAGTAGCGAAGACGACTACTGCAACTCTGTAACGCTGATCCTGCCGCCTTCTTGACTGTTTTCCTGGTGGTGCATGCTGTGGGGGTAGTCTGCCTCCTCTCTGCACTAGAAGCTCCGAAGAAATCTCCAGTGGGTCGACGGAATCTTCCCCCTGTAACCGCAGGCACCAAAGAACTGCATCACCGGTACCCTGGGTCTCCTCTCAGCCCGACGAGCGAGGTCCCTTGAATCCAGCAACTCTGTCCAAGTGACTCCCACAGTCCAGTGACTCTTCAGTCCAAGTTTGGTGGAGGTAAGTCCTTGCCTCCTCACGCCAGACTGCATTGCTGGGAACCGCGACTTTTGCAGCTACTCCGGCCCCTGTGCACTTCCGGCGGAAATCCTTTGTGCACAGCTAAGCCTGGGTCCACGGCACTCTAACCTGCATTGCACGACTTTCTAAGTTGTCCTCCGGCGACGTGGGACTCCTTTGTGCGACATAGGGTGAGCACCATTTCACTCCTCTTTGTAGTACCTGTTCTGGCACTTCTGCGGGTGCTGTCTGCTTCTGAGAGGACTCCATGTATTGCTGGGCGCCCCCTCTGTCCCCTGACGCAATTGGCGACATCCTGGTCCCTCCTGGGCCACAGCAGCATCCCAAAACGCTAAGCGCATGACTTGCAGCTAGCAAGGCTTGTTGGCGGTCTTTCTTCAGGAAAACACTTCTGCACGACTTTGCACGGCGTGGGGAATCCATCCTCCAAAGGGGAAGTCTCTAGCCCTTGTTGTTCCTGCAGAATCCTCAGCTTCTACTGTCCAGTAGCAGCTTCTTTGCACCCACAGCTGGCATTTCCTGGGCATCTGCCCATCTCCGACTTGCTTGTGACTTTTGGACTTAGTCCCCTTGTTTCACAGGTACCCTCGACTGGAAATCCATCGTTGTTGCATTGCTGGTTTGTGTCTTTCCTGCAGAATTCCCCTATCACGACTTCTATGTCCTTTGGTGAACTTTAGTGCACTTTGCACTCACTTTTCAGGGTCTTGGGGTGGGCTAATTTTCTAACCCTAACTGTTTTCTTACTGTCCCAGCGACCCTCTACAAGGTCACATAGGTTTGGGATCCATTCGTGGTTCGCATTCCACTTTTGGAGTATATGGTTTGTGTTGCCCCTATCCCTATGTGTCCCCATTGCATCCTATTGTAACTATACATTGTTTGCACTGTTTTCTAATACTATACTGCATATTTTTGGTAGTGTGTACATATATCTTGTGTATATTTTCTATCCTCATACTGAGGGTACTCACTGAGATACTTTTGGCATATTGTCATAAAAATAAAGTACCTTTATTTTTAGTGTAACTGTGTATTGTGTTTTCTTATGATATTGTGCATATGACACTAGTGGTACTGTAGGAGCTTCACTCGTCTCCTAGTTCAGCCTAAGCTGCTCTGCTAAGCTACCATTATCTATCAGCCTAAGCTGCTAGACACCCTATACACTAATAAGGGATACATGGGCCTGGTGCAAGGTGTAAGTACCCCTTGGTACTCACTACAAGCCAGTCCAGCCTCCTACATTGGTGGTGCAGTGGTGGGATAAGTGCTCTGTAACTACTTACCACTTTTGTCATTGTACTTTTCATAAGAGAAAAATATACAAAACAAGTTCAGTGTATGTACACCTAACCAAAAAGTTTTGCATTTCTTTTCTCACTTCTTTTCTAAAGTGCTGAAAAGTACCTCTAACTTTCTAAAAAGTTCTTAAAAAGTTTTAAAAGTTTTTTCTGTCTTTCCAAAAGTTCTGAAAAACTTTTTTCTCCCTTTTTCTATCACTTAAACACTTTCTAAAATGTCTGGCACAGGCCAAACTGTTGATCTGTCCAAACTTGCTTATGATAACCTTAGCTGGAAAGATGCAAGGAGTCTCTGCATAGAAAGAGGTTTAAGTGTAAGGAAGAATCCCTCTAGAGAACTGTTGGTAAATATGCGTGTTGAACAGGATAAGGCCAGAGCTGGCACCCCTGTTGAAATGTTAGCTGATGGTTCCCACTCTGATTCTGGGGCACCCCTAGCAAAAGAGGTGGGAGGGAAACTTCCAAGCCTGCGCCCTAGCAAACCACCTAGCATAGCTGGTACTGATGTAGAGTCACACCATACTGATAGTGTTGTCTCACATCACAGTAAGAGTATCCCTTGTCATCATAGTAGAAGTGCTGTATCTGTTAGTCAAGGTATTAGGGTGCCATCTGTTAGGGCCAGGTCTCCTTCTGTTCTATCTCAGCATACCTCTGTCTCTAGACATGCCTCACCCACCCACCCTGATGACAGAGTGTTAGAAAGGGAGCTCAATAGATTGAGAGTGGAACAAACCAGACTGAAGCTCAAGAAGCAACAGCTGGATTTGGATAGGCAGTCCTTAGAGGTGGAAAGGGAAAGGCAGAAATTGGGTTTAGAAACCCATGGTGGCAGCAGCAGTATTCCCCATAGTCATCCTGCAAAAGAGCATGATTCCAGGAATCTGCACAAGATAGTTCCCCCTTATAAGGAGGGGGATGACATTAACACGGGGTTTGCTGCACTTGAGAGGGCCTGTGTTGTACAGGATGCCCCTCAAAGGCAGTGGGCTGCTATCCTATGGCTATCATTTAGTGGAAAGGGTAGGGATAGGCTCCTTACTGTGAAAGAAAGTGATGGCAATAATTTTGCAGTTCTTAAGAATGCACTCCTAGATGGTTATGGCTTAACCACTGAACAGTACAGGATGAAGTTCAGAGAAACCAAAAAGGAGTCTTCACAAGACCGGGTAGACTTTGTTGACCATTCAGTGAAGGCCTTGGAGGGGTGGTTACATGGCAGTAAAGTTACTGATTATGAAAGCCTGTATAACTTAATCCTGAGAGAGCATATACTTAATAACTGTGTCTTATTTGTTGCACCAGTACCTGGTGGACTCTGATCTGACCTCTCCCCAAGAATTGGGAAAGAAGGCAGACAAATGGGTCAGAACAAGGGTGAACAGAAAAGTTCATACAGGGGGTGACAAAGATGGCAACAAGAAGAAGGATGGTAAGTCTTCTGACAAGGGTGGGGACAAATCTAAAAATGAGTCTTCATCAGGCCCACAAAAACAGTCTGGTGGGGGTGGTGGGTCCAAATCCTCTTCAAATCAAAACAAAGAAAAGAAACCATGGTGCTATTTATGTAAAATAAAAGGCCATTGGACAACAGATCCCAGTTGTCCAAAGAAAAGCACCAAGCCTCCTACCACTACAACCCCTACTGCTACAACTAGTGTCCCTACTAATAGCAGTGGTGGTGGGAGCAAACCTACTAATAGCCAATCCAAGAGAGTAGCTGGGCTCACATTTGGTAATTTAGTTGGGGTTGGTCTTGTTAGGGAGACCACAGAGGCTGTGTTAGTCTCTGAGGGGGCTATTGATTTAGCCACCTTAGTTGCTTGTCCCCTTAACATGGATAAGTACAAGCAACTACCCCTAATAAATGGAGTTGAGGTTCAGGCCTACAGGGACACAGGAGCCAGTGTTACAATGGTAATAGAGAAACTGGTCCACCCTGAACAACACCTACTTGGTCACCAGTACCAAGTAACCGATGCTCACAACAACACACTTAGCCACCCCATGGCTGTTGTAAATCTCAACTGGGGGGGGGGGTTACTGGTCCAAAGAAAGTTGTGGTTGCCTCAGATTTACCTGTAGACTGTCTATTAGGGAATGATTTAGAGACATCAGCTTGGTCAGATGTGGAGTTGGAGGCCCATGCAGCAATGCTGGGCATCGCAGGGCATATTTTTGCGTTAACAAGGGCTCAGGCCAAAAAGCAAAAAGGACAGGGTGACTTGGATCCTGGAAGAATGGACCAAGTGCTCCCTAAAGCTAGGGCTAGTAGAAGAAAGCACTACCTACTATCCCTCCCTCTACAGTGGATTCTACTTCTGAGGAAGAAGAATTTCCACCCTGTGCAGAACCTACACCAGAGGAGCTGGAAGCAGACACTGCTGAGCTTTTGGGTGAAGGGGGGCCTGCCAGGGAGGAGCTGTGTGTGGCACAGCATACCTGTCCCACACTAGAGGGTCTAAGACAGCAAGCTGTCAAACAAGCAAATGGGGATGTCAGTGACTCTCACAGAGTTTACTGGGAGGACAATCTTCTGTACACTGAAGCAAGGGATCCAAAACCTGGAGCTGCCAGGAGATTGGTGATTCCTCAGGAGTACAGAAAGTTCCTCCTAACTCTAGCCCACGACATTCCCTTAGCTGGACATTTGGGGCAAATGAAAACTTGGGACAGGCTTGTTCCCTTGTTTCATTGGCTTAGAATGTCAGAGGACACAAAGGAATTTTGTAAGTCCTGTGAAACCTGTCATGCCAGTGGCAAGACAGGTGGCACTCCAAAGGCACCCCTTATTCCACTGCCTGTGGTTGGGGTTCCCTTTGAAAGGGTAGGGGTTGACATAGTTGGCTCCCTTGACCCTACTGCTTCAGGCAATAGGTTTATCTTGGTGGTAGTGGACCATGCCACCAGATATCCTGAAGCAATTCCTCTAAGGACCACTACAGCTCCTGCAGTGGCAAAGGCCCTCCTGGGAATCTTTTTAAGGGTGGGCTTCCCAAAAGAGGTTGTATCAGACAGAGGAAGCAATTTCATGTCTGCTTACTTAAAGGCCATGTGGAAGGAGTGTGGTGTGACATACAAGTTCACTACACCCTATCATCCACAAACAAATGGACTGGTGGAGAGATTTAACAAAACTCTCAAAGGCATGATTATGGGACTCCCTGAAAAACTCCGCAGGAGATGGGATATCCTTTTACCATGCCTCCTTTTTGCTTACAGGGAGGTACCCCAGAAAGGAGTGGGCTTCAGCCCCTTTGAACTCCTATTTGGACACCCTGTGAGAGGTCCTCTAACACTTGCTAAGGAGGCTTGGGAACAACATTTAAAAGCTCCAAAGCAAGACATAGTGGACTATGTACTTGGCCTCAGATCAAGGATGGCTGAGTACATGAAAAAGGCCAGTAAAAACCTTCAGGCCAGCCAAGAGCTCCAAAAGCAATGGCATGACCAGAAGGCTGTTTTGGTTCAGTACCAACCAGGGCAGAAAGTGTGGGTCTTGGAGCCTGTGGCCCCAAGAGCACTCCAAGATAAATGGAGTGGACCCCACACAATTGTTGAGAAAAAGGGTGAAGTCACCTACTTAGTTGACTTAGGCACTGCAAGGAGTCCCCTTAGGGTGCTCCATGTCAATCGCCTGAAACCCTACTATGACAGGGCTGATCTCACCCTGCTCATGGCAACAGATGAGGGACAGGAAGAAGAGAGTGACCCTCTCCCTGATCTCTTCTCTTCCACAGAACAAGATGCTCTGGTGGAAGGGGTTGTACTGGCAGATTGTCTTACTGCTGAGCAGAAAGACCACTGCATAAATCTCCTGGGTCAGTTTTCTGAACTCTTTTCTACTGTGCCAGGCACCACTTCTTGGTGTGAGCACACTATAGATACTGGAGACAGCTTGCCTGTCAAAAGTAAGATCTATAGGCAGCCTGACCATGTCAGAGACTGCATAAAACAAGAGGTGCAGAAAATGTTAGAACTGGGAGTGGTTGTGCACTCTGAAAGTCCATGGGCCTCTCCTGTGGTACTTGTACCAAAACCTCATTCCAAAGATGGAAAGAAGGAAATGCGGTTTTGTGTAGACTATAGAGGTCTCAACCAAGTAACCAAAACTGATGCTCACCCTATACCCAGGGCAGATGAGCTCATAGATACACTGGCATCTGCCAAGTATCTAAGCACTTTTGACTTGACTGCAGGGTATTGGCAGATCAAATTATCAGTAGATGCTAAAGCAAAAACTGCATTTTCAACCATTGGAGGCCATTACCAATTCACAGTTATGCCTTTTGGATTGAAAAATGCACCTGCCACTTTTCAAAGGTTGGTGAATACAGTCCTGCAAGGGCTGGAGGCGTTTAGTGCAGCATATCTGGACGATATAGCTGTCTTTAGCTCCAGTTGGGATGATCACCTGGTCCACCTATGGAAAGTTTTAGAGGCCCTGCAAAAGGCAGGCCTCACTATCAAGGCTTCAAAGTGCCAGATAGGGCAGGGGAAGGTGGTTTATCTGGGACACCTGGTAGGTGGAGAACAGATTGCACCACTTCAGGGGAAAATCCAAACTATTATAGATTGGGTTCCCCCTACTACTCAGACCCAGGTGAGAGCCTCTTTAGGCCTCACTGGGTACTATATGAGGTTCATAAAGAACCATGGCTCCATTGCAGACCCTCTTAATGACCTCACTTCAAAGAAAATGCCTAAGAAGGAATTGTGGACAGCTAGCTGTCAGAAAGCTTTTGAGGAGCTGAAGCGGGCAATGTGCTCTGCACCTGTCCTGAAAAGCCCCTGTTACTCCAAGAAATTCATTGTCCAAACTGATGCATCTGAATTAGGGGTAGGGGCAGTCCTTTCACAACTTAATTCTGAGGGCCAGGATCAACCTGTTGCTTTTATCAGCAGGAGGTTGACCCCTAGAGAAAAGCGTTGGTCTGCCATAGAGAGGGAGGCCTTTGCTGTGGTCTGGGCACTGAAGAAGTTGAGGCCATACCTGTTTGGCACTCACTTCATTGTTCAGACAGACCACAAACCTCTACTTTGGCTAAAACAAATGAAATGTGAAAATCCTAAATTGTTGAGGTGGTCTATATCCCTACAGGGAATGGACTATACAGAGGAACATAGACCTGGGAGTACCCACTCCAATGCAGATGGACTCTCCAGATCTTTCCACTTAGACAATGAAGACTCATCAGGTCATGGCTAGTCTTATTGTCCTTCGTTTGGGGGGGGGGGGTTGTGTAGGAAAGTACCATCTTGCCTGGCATGTTACCCTCATATTTCACTGTATGTATGTTGTTTTAGTTGTATGTGTCACTGGGACCCTGCCAGACAGGGCCCCAGTGCTCATAAGTCTGCCCTGTATGTGTTACCTGTGTTATGGCTAATCAGAACCTCAGTGGTTATGCTCTCTCATTTCTTTCAAATTGTCACTAACAGGCTAGTGACCAATTTTACCAATTTACATTGGCATACTGGAACACCCTTATAATTCCCTAGTATATGGTACTGAGGTACCCAGGGAATTGGGGTTCCAGGAGATCCCTATTGGCTGCAGCATTTCTTTTGCCACCCATAGGGAGCTCTGACAATTCTTACACAGGCCTGCCACTGCAGCCTGAGTGAAATAACGTCCACGTTATTTTACAGTCATTTTACACTGCCCTTAAGTAACTTATAAGTCACCTATATGTCTAACCTTTACCTGGTAAAGGTTGGGTGCTAAGTTACTTAGTTTGTGGGCACTCTGGCACTAGCCAAGGTGCCCCCACATTGTTCAGGGCCAATTCCCCGGACTTTGTGAGTGCGGTGACACCATTACACGCGTGCACTACGTATAGGTCACTACCTATATGTAGCTTCACAATGGTAACTCCGAATATGGCCATGTAACATGTCTATGATCATGGAATTGCCCCCTCTATGCCATCCTGGCATGGTTGGCACAATCCCATGATCCCACGGGTCTCTAGCACAGACCCTGGTACTGCCAAACTGCCTTTCCCGGGGTTTCACTGCAGCTGCTGCTGCTGCCAACCCCTCAGACAGGTTTCTGCCCTCCTGGGGTCCAGCCAGGCTTGGCCCAGGAAGGCAGAACAAAGGACTTCCTCAGAGAGAGGGTGTTACACCCTCTCCCTTTGGAAAATGGTGTTAGGGCTGGTGAGGAGTAGCCTCCCCCAGCATCTGGAAATGCTTTCATGGGCACAGATGGTGCCCATTTCTGCATAAGCCAGTCTACACCGGTTCAGGGACCCCTCAGCCCTGCTCTGGTGCGAAACTGGACAAAGGAAAGGGGAGTGACCACTTGCCTGACCTGCACCTCCCCTGGGAGGTGCCCAGGGCTCCTCCAGTGTGCTCCAGATCTCTGCCATCTTGGAAACAGAGGTGCTGCTGGCACACTGGACTGCTCTGAGTGGCCAGGGCCAGCAGGTGACGTCAGAGACTCCTTCTGATAGGCTCCTTCAGGTGTTGCAAGCCTATCTTCTCTCCTAAGTAGCCAAACCCTCTTTTCTGGCTATTTAGGGTCTCTGCTTTGGGGATTTCCTTAGATAACGAATGCAAGAGCTCATCAGAGTTCCTCTGCATCTCTCTCTTCACCTTCTGCCAAGGAATCGACTGCTGACCGCGCTGGAAGCCTGCAAAACTGCAACAAAGTAGCGAAGACGACTAATGCAACTCTGTAACGCTGATCCTGCCGCCTTCTCGACTGTTTTCCTGGTGGTGCATGCTGTGGGGGTAGTCTGCCTCCTCTCTGCACTAGAAGCTCCGAAGAAATCTCCCGTGGGTCGACGGAATCTTCCCCCTGCAACCGCAGGCACCAAAGAACTGCATCACCGGTACCCTGGGTCTCCTCTCAGCCCGACGAGCGAGGTCCCTTGAATCCAGCAACTCTGTCCAAGTGACTCCCACAGTCCAGTGACTCTTCAGTCCAAGTTTGGTGGTGGTAAGTCCTTGCCTCCCCACGCCAGACTGCATTGCTGGGAACTGCGACTTTTGCAGCTACTCTGGCCCCTGTGCACTTCCGGCGGAAATCCTTTGTGCACAGCCAAGCCTGGGTCCACGGCACTCTAACCTGCATTTCACGACTTTCTAAGTTGTCCTCCGGCGACGTGGGACTCCTTTGTGCAACTTCGGGTGAGCACCGTTTTACTCCTCTTTGTAGTGCCTGTTCCAGCACTTCTGCGGGTGCTGCCTGCTTTTGATAGGGCTCCTTGTCTTGCTGGGCGCCCCCTCTGTCCCCTGACGCAATTGGCGACATCCTGGTCCCTCCTGGGCCACAGCAGCATCCCAAAACGCTAACTGCAAGACTTGCAGCTAGCAAGGCTTGTTGGCAGTCTTTCTTCAGGAAAATACTTCTGCACGACTCTCCACGGCGTTTGAGATCCATCCTCCAAAGGGGAAGTCTCTAGCCCTTGTCGTTCCTGCAGAATCCTCAGCTTCTACTGTCCAGTAGCAGCTTCTTTGCACCCACAGCTGGCATTTCCTGGGCATCTGCCCATCTCCGACTTGCTTGTGACTTTTGGACTTGGTGCCCTTGTTCCACAGGTACCCTCGACTGGAAATCCATCGTTGTTGCACTGCTGGTTTGTGTCTTTCCTGCAGAATTCCCCTATCACGACTTCTATGTCCCTTGGGGAACTTTAGTGCACTTTGCACTCACTTTTCAGGGTCTTGGGGTAGGCTATTTTTCTAACCCTAACTGTTTTCTTACAGTCCCAGCGACCCTCTACAAGGTCACAAAGGTGTGTGGTCCATTCGTGGTTCGCATTCCACTTTTGGAGTATATGGTTTGTGTTGCCCCTCTCCCTATGTGTCCCCATTGCATCCTATTGTAACTATACATTGTTTGCACTGTTTTCCAATACTATACTGCATATTTTTGGTAGTGTGTACATATATCTTGTGCATATTTTCTATCCTCTTTCTGAGGGTACTCACTGAGATACTTTTGGCATATTGTCATAAAAATAAAGTACCTTTATTTTTAGTATAACTGTGTATTGTGTTTTCTTATGATATTGTGCATATGACACTAGTGGTACTGTAGGAGCTTCACTCGTCTCCTAGTTCAGCCTAAGCTGCTCTGCTAAGCGACCATTATCTATCAGCCTAAGCTGCTAGACACCCTATACACTAATAAGGGATACCTGGGCCTGGTGCAAGGTGTAAGTACCCCTTGGTACTCACTACAAGCCAGTCCAGCCTCCTACAGGCCGTGATCCCCACTGGGCCGGCGGGCGGAAACCAGGTTTCCACCGACCGGCCCAGCGGGGATCTCAAAATGACCGCGGCGGGAGTGCGGCTGCATTGGCGGCCGCCCAGCGGCCATGGAGGGCGGCTTCAGCCGCCCGCCAAGGCTGTAATGAGGGGCTAAATCTTTAAAAAAAAACTTAAATAAAACAATGAAGAATATATTTTTAAGACACATCCTAGTTTTATATGAACCTTTGCTGAATACAGGAACAAATAGTGCATTTAAAGGAATAAATAGAGCACATATATAATTCATAGCAAATATTCAGTTTCATACATAGTCCGTCATAAATTTGGGAGGGCCAATTGCTTGTTTACTCCTTCAGAGTTCAAACTTGTCACCTGAGTTCATTCCGTTAGAACTTGCACGACTTAAAGAATCAGAGCATACGACAAAAATTCTTCCTAAGTTCCAGATACGGTTATCAGTGAGCTTTACCGAGTTGTGAAACAATTTGACAGCCCTAAATGGAGTAGGAAACTTAAATGCTCCATACCGCTGAGGGTACTTTACTCTCACCCAGTCACCCATCTACCCAGTCTTGGAAGTGGCATGTCCACATCGAAGTTTTGCATACTTTTCTAAACCTTTTCCTTCTCTGTATCCTTCCACACCTCACCATCTGAGGGGCTTCCCACATTCTTACACATCATATAAGCTGGATACATTAAAGTATTGGGTCTCCTGCCTCTGAACAAGTCAAAAGGTACTTTGCCCAAGACTGAATGAGGTGTAAGATGGTATGTTATTACTCCCTCAAGGATCTCACTCTTCCAATCCCTGTTCTGCTTTTTAGCAATCTCGATGGACCCCTTCAACACTGTGTTAAACCTCACTACCATCCCATTGCTTTTGAGATGGTAGAAAAAACATTTCTTGTGCTTGATCCCCTTTTTTGTCAAACAATCTTGCATCTTTTCGGACACTAGCTGTACACCGTTATTCGTCAAGATACATTCAGGAATCCCTTCTCTGCTAAAAATATTATTGTGGATCCTAATGACATTGTTTGTTTCTATGCTCTGTGTAAGGCGTATTTCCGGCCATCTCAAAAACATGTCTACCAAAAACAGTACATAGGAATGACCTGAACTACCAGTGACTGGTCCTAGAATGTCCAACGCCGCCTCTTGCCAAACTCTCTCCGGGGCCTCTCTCACCACCACATTCTGGTTTTGCATACCTTATCACTTGCAGTACACTCCATACAGTCTTGCAAAACTCTTTCCACCTGCACATCAGTCCTGGCCCACCAAAAATATTTTCTGGTTCTTTCTTTAGTTTTAGAAATTCCTGGATGGACCTAAATGACCAAAATGAATGAATTTTCTTTTGTCTGACCAAGACAGGAGGAGACAGTTTCATGCCCTCTCCACAGTAACCCATCACTCATAAATAATTCCTCTCTCACATCACAGTATTTAAGACCATCCTCACTCACAGCTCCTTTAGTGCCCCAGCCCTTGCTGACCAAGTTGGTGACTTCCTGCAATATGTTATTGCTTTTATAAAGGCTCTTCTACTCCTCTTCACTAACAATACCTTCAGTAAATTCACAGACCTTGAATTCCTCCAAGTCCCAGAGGCCACCTTTCACCTCCACGTCAGATTCTGCCTGCCCTGAAACTAGGTGTGAAAGACAATCAGCCACCCTATTTTCTGTTCCTGGGATGTACTCTTCTTTAAAATTATAGTCCTGTAAGACAATAACCCATTTGCAAATATTATTTGAAATGGTGTCTAAATTCTTCATGTAAAAACATCTTTGAGAGGTTTGTGATCAGATCTAACCACAAAATCAGCATGCCAGAGAAACCTTTTCACTTTCTTAATGGCCCAATAAATACACAGTGCCTTCCTTTTAATAATGGAGTTTCTATTTTTGGAGCCAACAAAAGCCCTGAACATGAATATGAGGGTCTTCTCTTCACCGTCCTTGACTTGTTTGAGTACTACGCCTAACACTTTGGAGTTTTCATCAGTGATAAGAATGGACTGTCTCACTGTGTCAAAAATCTGCAAGGAAGGAGCACTACTCAAAGCACCCTTTATATCCTAAAACTCCAGGTCACATTAAGGAGAGCACAAGAACACAACTCCTTTCTCTGGAAGAGCTCCCAATTCATAGGTGTGTCTGGAAAACCCTGGTACAAATTTGTTACAGTACTGGGCCACCCATAAGAAGGTGACCATACCATCCCTGCACCTGGGAACTGGAAGGTTCTTGAAAGTTCTCACCAATTGCTCTTTGAATCTGATACCATCCCCAGTTAGCTTATGCCCTAGGTACTCAATCTTGGAAAGATAAAACTTTTGGCTTCTCTTAACGTGAGGGACATCTCTTTAAACTTTTCCTGGACTGATCTCAACCTCCAGTCCTGTACTTCCTGTGTACAGTCATAGGCCAAGACATCATCCTGGTAAATGTTAACACCAGGAATACCTCCCAGAACATCTTCCATTGCCCTTTGGGAAAAGGAGGCAGCTGAGTTCAAACCAAAAGGCAACCCTGTGAATTTAAATAAACCAAAAGGAGTGATGAAAGATGTTAAGTCAGTGGAATCACTGTCAAGTTTGATTTGATGGTACGCTGCTTTGAGGTCCAAAGTGGAGAACAGCATCGCATCATCCAGTTGGGCAAGCATCTCCCCTATGGTGGGAAGGGGATAACTGTTTGTGACTATAGCCCTGTTCAGTGCTCTTAGGTCCATACAAAGCCTTACATACTCAGAATTCTTACATGCAAGAACCTCAGGTACGAGCCATTCAGTTGCTTCTGTCCCCCCAATCATACCTTCTCCTTTCAAGTTATTGAGTTTGGAGAGCATCACGTGTCTTAAAGCCAATGGTAACCCCCACAGTTTACATACCACCAGAGAAGTCTTCTCCTCGAGTATTATCTTTTGTGTATAATTTGACAGACATCCTAAGTTTTCACTAAAAAACTTCCTTAAACTCATGGTACAAAATGTGAATCAAAGCACTCTCACATTCCTTGCAGAAGGCATTAACCTTCACGTCTACCTTTCTGTCTAGTTTCAACTTCCCCCCTGCCAATATAGCTATCAATGTGATACAAGGTTCATGTTGGGATCTAAGATAACATTAAGGTCTTTTTGATGAAACCAGCTAATGATGCTGTCACCCTTGCACAAGATGTAGATCTTCCCTGCTGCCAAACGTCCCTTGTAGTCAAGATCACCTATGAAGTACCCGAGTAATTTCATTGGCTGAGCACCATAAGCTAAAGGTTCAGAATTGGGTTTGAACACCTCAACTTTTCCCTTCAATTTTTTAAAATAAAAGTCTTTGGGAATCAAAGACATCTCTGCCCCAGAATCAAACAGCATATCCGTCTCTTGACCGTTCAATTTGACACCATCAATTGGGCTTTTGCACTTATGTTGTACAAATTGAAAGACCATCTCTCCGCAATGTAGATCATCATACTCAAGCTCACTTTCATCGTCAAACATGACTTCTTTCACTCTCTTGTTTTGTTATTGAGATTTACAGTAATTGGCAAAGTGTCTTACTTTGCTACAAAGATGACACTTGGCCAACCTTGTAGAACAAGACTTGTCATTTGCTAGGTGTCCAAACACACCACACCTAAAACATTTGTCTTTAAAAGGTTTCCTAGGATTGGGAATGGCAGAGTTGGAAGTGACACAATCTATGCATTACGCTGACACCTTACTGACACTGTGTTCTTTTTCTGTTGGTGCCTGGCCATTTTCTTTTGTACCACCTCCACACAAGCCAGAGAATGTTCGATCACTTTTGCAATTAGCAAAACTTAGTCGAACTTTGGGTCATCCTTTTGCCATAATTTATCTTTGAACCTTTCAATGTTACAACTCAACATAAATTAGTCTCATGCATTCCTCTAAAGCACCTTCAAACTTGCATGTGGCCCCCAATTTGCACTGGTCAGTGATATACTTCTCCATTGACTCCTGTGGTTTCTGGACTCTTCGACCAAAGTAGTACCGCTCAAATACTCACTTTTGGAAGATAGTGCTGTCTAGTTTTTTTTATGCAAACTTCAAACTCATTTAAATCTTCTGCTTTACTCCCTTCAAGATCAGGGAGATGTTTGAAAACCTCCTGGCCTTCGGGGCCTAGGCAGTGAAGAAGCAGAGATGCTTACCTTACCACAGACACAGGCATAGTGAAGAAAAGCTTCTTTCATTTAGACCACTGACTGTTAAGTTCCACTGAAGAGGACAAAAAAAACGTTGGCGGGGTGACATATCCCTATTGCACACCTACACAGTCAAACAGAACTAAGATTCACTGAACAATGCAATTGTAGGATAAACTAGTAACGTAACAAATGTGCATAAAGATCACCGCAAAATCATAGAAATTCAGTAGTTCATAACTAAATAAGTATATAAGAAATCAAGAGCACCGGTGCTCGGTCAAGCACCTGAGTGTCCACTGTAAAAGTTAGAAAATAACAAACAGGAAATGAAAAAAAACATAACAAACACTGAAAATTTTGAACTTTATGAAGAAGTGCTAATAGCTGCTGGTTATAGACTTTGGAAAGTAGTGTGCCAGTGGTACAGAGTATGATGATTCTCTGCCTGAAAAACTTCCCTCAGTGTGGCAATCCCAGCTGGACAGTTGTCATAGCAACCAGAGTGAGCGTCTGAACGCATCATAGAGGCTGTACGTAACGCGCTTTCCAGCATTGGATGTCTCCTGATGTTGCAGCCTGGTATGTCACATAGACACTCTGCATATGTCAACAGCGGTTAGGACTAAAACTCAATAACTAGAGGCAGACACAGTGAGAATGGAACAGGATGATCCATCAACCACAAGCCAACCAAGTACTTGCATAGATGTTTCAGGTGAAAAATAAATGACTTTGCTGCACAAGGTGCTTACGTGCAGTCAAAAACACATGCAGACATTGCTGCAGTTGTATGAAAGCATGGGATGCTCATGCGCTGTCAGCACTGCACACATTATAACTGGAAACAAAATTCATCTGCGACAATTTGAAGTGCAAAATAGTGAAATTAGCTGACAGTCCCCAAAACTGCAGGTGCTTGGCGGGCAAGTGCAATCTCTTTTTTTAAATGTCTTTTTATTGTTTTTTCCAAACAAAAACGGGGTTTGCACTATTGTGTACACAAATACATAGAGGGTACATACATAAGAATACATCATGTTTTGCATCATACAATTTAGTATGTCATCCAAACCATCATGGTGCTTTTACGGCCACCACACCACTTGAGCAAAAAACGTATCTCCCACTCTCAGTACCCACCTTCTAAGCTCTCCTGTGGATCCCCATCAATTCTGCCACCTCGAGCTGCTGCCCAAGCTCCCCATATCTTCTCCCATTTGATGGGGCAACTCCTGCCTTTGTATATAGCCTTCTCTGTTCTCTAGCACCAATCCAGTTCATGCTGGCAGTCTGATATTCGAGGGATGTCTGTGCCCCCCCATGCTCTTGCAATATTGCATCTGCTACCCCAGATGCAAGTCTCAGCCAGATTTATGTGTATCTGGGCCAGGTGTGGTCTCCAAATATTACCAGGATAAGCCACTTAGGGTTCAACAGAATGTCTAGTGCGGTGGCCCTAGACATCTCACTAACTAAACTGGCACAGTAGTCCCATATCATTGGCCATTCCCAGAGTGTATGTAAGAATGTGCTTTCTTCGTTGCAGCCCCTCAGACAGAGGGGGTTCCCCGCCCTGCCAATTTTATATACCAATGTACGAGAATAATACACTCTATGCAGGATTTTTAGTTGGACCAGTCGGTATCTGGCCCTGATGGAAATGTCCCTGGTGCCACTGAGGGCCTCTCCTACTCATCCTCCTCTAGGTGTCCCAGGTCATCCTCCCATATCTCCCTCAATTTACTTAGCAGGTCTGGGGAATTATTGATTAATTTTCTATAGATCACTGAGATTTCTCTTCTCTGAAGTGGTTCCAGTAGGACCCTATTTTCTAGTGAGGAGGCATCCAGCAGTTGATCACCTTCCCTGATATGCCTCCTCCGAGCATGTCCCAGCTGCAAGTACTGATAATATTCAGTGGCCGCCAACGTGTATTCCTCCCTAAGTGTCACAAAACTGATAAATGCCTGTCCCCTCCACACATCTCTCAGGCACTCTGTGCCTATCATCTCCCACTTCTGAAAGCCATGTAAACCTCGCAAATCTGCCAGTTCATCGCTATGCCATAACGGAGAGAGGTCAGTGAGTTTCCCGGCCCCACCCCAAATATTTGGTTGCCTCTTTCCAGGCCCTGATCACTAACCTTGTGTGGTGCGGCAGGGTTCGGTCATGTCTAGTGTCATGTAATAAAGATTTGGGTCCACCCCTTCCCATCATGCCCTGGCAAACTGAAAACGCAGCCCCCTGCCTCCTCCATCCTCAGAAGCCCTGAACCTGTCGAGAGGGGAGATACAAGGAGCACATGTTGCGTGTGGTTCCATCCCAGGTCCCCAATAGCGCCACATATCATCCATTATGATCGTGCCATATGCGATGTGTGGTGAGGGTTACTGATTTCTTAACAATTATGCCCATGTCCCTTGAGTCAGTGGTGTACCCTGCGTGTGCCCTGAGCATGTAGCCTTATAGTAATTCCCTCTGAGATGTGTCTCCTGGAGCAGGACAATGTCCAGTGCATGTGCTTGATCCTGCTACCTAGATCATTAATGTTTCATGACCATATGGTCAAGTTTTGTAAAGGTCTTCCCATCCGCCAGTACCTAGACATTAATGGGGCCACTTTGTGTGCCCTCTCCACTGTGAAGAAGTTGGACAATCATTTCAGTTTGAGTTTATTCAGGACCAAGTCCTCCACAAATAAGACTGCACTCTGGCTTTCCATGCCCTCCGGTACATGAACCACTCTCACATTATTCATCCTGGACCTCACTTCCTAATCCTCCACTTTGGCTTCCAATTCTGACCTCTTTCTGTTGAGTGACTGGACCTGCCCTTCCAAATGTTTTGTGGTTGCAATCAGGCCTTCTATGTGTGTTTTTGCAATGGCCACTTTTTCTGAGATCTTGCCCATATCTGCCAGGAGGTTGATATTGATTTGAACAGCTTCGAGTTTCGGTTAAGGGGGGGGAGATGGAACCTCGGATGTCCTGTATGGCTGCCATGAATGTGCTTAGTGAGGGCTTCCCCAGGGCTCAAGCCTTTGCCTGGGGTCCTCTCCCCACTCCCTGGATTGGGTCCTTCACCGCCTCCATGTGCACTGTATATCTGTCCAGACTATTCACTTGTAGGCTTGGGAGTGTGGCCCTTCACCATGATCCCAGCCTCCTACTTCTTACCTTTTGTGGCCACCCGCTTTGACCGTCTGTTGCTGTTGTGCTGCCACTAGTTGGCCTCTCGACCAGTCCCCCTAGGGGGCCACCCCTGTCAATTCTCTGATGTTGCTTCCTTTGCATTCGGGCCAGACACCATGGGCACCGCCTCTGCCTTCCAAGTGGACTGGTCTCTCCCGGCTTCAGGGGAGCCACTCCTGGAACCCCCAGGCCGTGATCTGCAGCCTTTACGCCCCTGAGGACCCTGAGTCCTCGGCTCCTCGCGGCTCTTCCCAGTGAGCTGGTTGGTGGAGGTCTCTCCCTGGTTTTCCCAGCTCAGCGCGCCGCTCTTACCGCCCCCACTGGTCCCTTATATTCTCTCTTTGGGGACCTGCATGGTGCACTCCAAGTTTCAGGCGGGCGGAGGGATGTTGCTCACCTCGTCGCTTCTGCACTTCGGCGGTCGGCCTCTTTTTCTTTAGACTGCCGCCCGTCTCTCACACCCTCGCTGCCTCTTCTCTCAGCTGCTCCATGTAGCGGCTCCGAGCTCCACCACTGCTGTGTCTACCCTCGGCTCGCTGGGGGCAGCTCCGGGATTACAGGGAAAAGGTGGGGAAATGGTGAGGAGGACGCCCTCCTCTCAAATCACCCCATCGCCTTTCCGCTTGGCTCCGGCCTTCTCCATTTCAGCTTCACTCCATCTGCCATTTTGAGCTCGTCAGCACCGGCTGGTTGGCACTGCCAATGTCACCACCAGTGTGCTAGCAAATGCGGTGGTGGCTCCCTCACAGCTCCCAGGGACCAAGGGCTCAGGGCTCGCACTGTGCCCTGTCATTTGTAAAATTGTGCCAGATTTTGGGGGTTTATGCACCCCGGCAATGCAGGAGCTTCCTTAGCTCATGGCCATCTTTGCTGGCAGCTAGCTCTCTACTTCCCCACCAGCAAGTGCGATCTCAATACCTTAAGTAAACACCTACATAGGAGATATAAACGTGTTGAGATATTTCTTCTGTAACTCCTTCATTTGCCTGATAAATTCCTCTTCACCAAGGATTGGGTTCTCCAACAAAGCTTCTCCAGCTCATCGTCAAAGTGATGAAGGTGGACACCAATGCAGGAAGAATGCGGTGTGAGGTAGTTTATTTAGGTTCAGCAGTATGTAGGTAGCGCCCCAGCCACCACACCAGCCAGCAGCTAACTGACTTGTCAAACACAATCCAAGGAACCACAACATCATTCTAAGAAAACCTTCTAAGATCACCTCGTACTATTGATTCTGTAAAGTAACTAGATAGCGGACCTCCACAACCCCAGTATTCAGATATCACAGGTTGCTCATTCTATGTCTTCACTGCTAGGTAGGAGAAGGAGTGACCTCTGCATCGTCTACGTCGAATGCGGGTGGTGAGGGTTAGAGAAAGGGAAGTTGAGCGGAGGTGTCTGGTGGGCTGATGAAAGTTCAGGCAGTGGCTCAAGTGTGCAGGTCTGCAGTTGTGTAGGGCCTTGTATGCATAAGTCAGGAGCTTGAACTGACATCTTTTCTGTACAGGCAGCCTGTGAAGTTCTCTTAGGTAGGGGGTGATGTGGGTTTGTCTAGAGGGTTCCAGAATGAGTCTGGCTGTAGCATTCTGAATGGTCTGTAGTCATCGGAGGAGGTGAGCTGAGATCCCAGTATAGAGAGCATTGTCGTAGTCTAGTCAGCTGGAGATGACGACATAGATGAGGGTGCGTCAGGAGCTTTGGGGTAGCCATTTGAATATTTTACGAAGCATGGGAAGGATGAAGAAGTAGGAGGAAACAGAGTTGACCTGATTTGTAATGGTTAGCTTGTTGTCCAGAATGACGCCTAGGTTCCTAGCGTGGTCAGGAGGGGTAGGAGTCGGTCCTAGTTCTGAGGGCCACCAGGATGCCTCCCATTCGGAGCTTTTGTTTCCAAAATTCAGTACCTCTGTCTTGTCTGTGTTGAGCTTCGGGTAGTTGTCCTTCATCCAGTTGCCATCATCTGTCATGAAGTTGTGGAAGTTAGTGATGGTGTTGGTGATGTCTTTGGATATGATATTGAGTCCATGGAATTTGGCAAAGGGGACCTGAGGTGTCATATAAGTGTTGAAGAGGCTGGGGAGTGAGGATCCTTAGAGTACTGCACAATGATTTCCTCAGGTTCAGAGGTGAAGGGGGGAAAGTGTACTGTTTGTGTTCTTCCTGTGAGGAAAGAGGTGATCCATCTGAGGGCAGCTCCTGGGACGCCTATGTTGTGCAGTCTTGTTATGAGTGTGTGGTGGGAGACCGTATCGAGGACTGCCAAGAGGTCTAGGATGATCAGATCCGCAGTCCCGCCTTGGTCAAGTAGGGCTCAGATGTCATCAGTAGCCGCAATGAGGGCTGTCTCGGTGTTGTGGTTGCTGCAGAATCTGGATTGGGAGGAGTCAAGTAGGAGGTTCTATTCCAGATGTGAGGAGAGTTGTTGGTTGATGGCTTTTTCTAACACTATGGCCGGGAGCAGGGAGATTGGTTAGTAGCTATTGAGTTCACTGTGGTCTGCCAATGTTTTTTTAGTAGGGTGTTATCGTCTGTGTGTTCCCAGTCCTCGGAGAAGGTAGGCATGGCAACTGAAGTGTTGAACAAGGTGGTGAGTATGAGGTTGATTCTGGCTTCGCCTAACTTGAAGATGTAGTGACGGCATGGGTTGATTCGGGGTTCATGAGTGGGTCAAGTTCATGATGGAGGCAGTGTCCTGTGGGGCAAGCTGGCTCAATTTGGTTAGTCGCATATCTGTGGTGGTAGCGAGGTTGTTGTGTTGTGTTGCTTGAAGAAGTTAGTGGCCTTGGGGTGGGGTTTGATGTGCTGGTCCTTAATAAGTAAACTTATAAGGGGACGCGTATAGGTTGATTAACTTTTTGATTTGCATGGAATGTCCTAGCTACGGTGTAACCAATGTTCATCAATAATCAATACACCAATCTATAACCATTAAGCAAAACATTAATCAGCAGTTAATATCATCACACCACAACTTAATATATTTTTTATCAATTTTATTTCCCTATTAGTTACAATACTAAGTCATGGGGTTATTTTAAACCTTATTCAAGCAATTCCGTATTAATTCATTGGAAGGCACCAAAAACATAATACAATCAAAACGTGCATCAGAGTACATTCTAAAACAGTAGTATAAGTCAATAACTGAATGAATATGTCAACATGAATTGCAAAGTTCAGCAACCAGTTCATCAATCAATTGTCTCTGCGATTCTCAATGTCAATGTTACAAGCTAAGGACATAAACCACTAAAGATGTGGGGTGATAAATTAGGGAGAACTGGATTAGTGAACCCTAATCTGGAGGCGCTGGCTCAGCGCGTAATTGCTAGGTAAAGGGCTGAGTATAGGGTGTATATGGTTGTGGCTGTATCTACAAGAGGGAGTTCCTTTTACGGACTAGGTGGTCTCACACACTTAATAGTGTCATGCTTCATCATTTGACCACCTAGCCCCACCCAGGTAAGATGGTACTACCTGGGTGGACTCAACCTCGTTGTTCAAAGAACTACAGAGGGAGTGCTGAAATGTGAATCTAACTGGATATTTTGCAGGGATCTGGATAGGGTGTGAATAAAATTAACTTACAAGTCACCTGTCACAGTTAGTAGGATACTTTAATAAAGGTGTACATAGGTAAGGTAAAAACGTATGCTCTGGACTCAGTTGAGACTAATGACTCAAGGAGTCTAAAAAACAACAAGGACCAACATGTTTCTGCCCTCTCAACGTGCTGGAATGTCAGGGGCATTCGTCAGGGTCATGGGTCCCCTAAGGATGAATGCTTGGCGGGTAGTGAAAATAGAATAATAAGCCTACCTGAACAGTTTGTTCGTATTAGGGTAGGTCCCGAAGGGTAAGGCGATTTGCCTCTGGTCTGGGAGTTGCCGGAGGGAGGGTATCCCTTGTAGTCACACTCACACCAAAGGAAATACCGGTGTGTCTACCTACTGTCCGTATCCCAGCCGCTCGTATATAAGGTAAGGACCTCACCTAACCCCGATAAGCATCTGAATGTGGGACTGCATGCTACAACAATTTAGAACATGAATTTGGAAAAACATCTAGCTAAAAGAAAACTATTAAACAGTGCAGTTGGTACCTAGAAAGAAAAGGCACAAAAGGTAATTCAATCACATTGTCATAGCTACCTCTCCACAATATGGATCAGCAACAAAGTCAGTCTTCGTCTTCAGGTCATCAATCAATCAGCATCACATCAGGCTCTCAAGAGAATAAGCCCAATGACAGATCTTGAATTTCTTCGAACATCCACGCCTAACTTCTAACGTCTCTCCCCTTTTCTCCCTTTGACACGGCATTATATCAAAGTCACCCAGACTATCCCCCAATTAATCTCATGATTTTGCATTATCGAAAAATCCTTATTTTCCCAATCTATGAATTCTATAATTACACAGTTCCCAAGATGTTGAACGGTTCACTGTACTATGTCCTCATCGTCCGGCTCGTTAGGTATCGAAAATATTGGATCTTCTTCTCCAGTCAGTATCTCCATTGTTCCTCCAGTCAGTATCTCCATTGTTCAAGTCCTGGGAAAGTACTTCCAGTATACTTTACACTGATTTGGATACAAACTTTTTCTCCGTCATCTCCCGTTCGTGGTTCACACATAGGATTTTTGCTGAGCAGATTTTATTAAACAATAAGCAGTTCACGGTCAGTCCAGCACATTAGCTTTTTCCACATTGTGTGTTAATACTCAATTTCTGCACAAGGCCTGGCACCTAGGCCACAACTTCGGCTAAGCTAGCTCTACAATATAATGCACCTTCTGTGGGTGTTGTTGCTGATAGGAGCGGCACTATCCCTGCATCTGGTGATCCAATTGTTGAAGTTTCTGATGCTCTGGTCTAGGTTTTGGAGGAGATGGGGTGGGTGGTGGTGAGGATGTTGATCCATGTATCCTTTGAGATTTTGCTCCAGCTGCTCTAGGGGGCATTAGGCAGAGGTCTGTGAGTTGGTGATGTTAAAGTGAACAATGGCGTGGTTAGTCCCGGTGAGTTCCGTGGTGTGGCTGTACCAGATACAGTCACTGGAGGTGAAGATTGGGTCTAACATGTGGCCTGTGGTGTGAGTGGGGTCATGAATGAGTTGGGCAAGTCTGATGTTGGACATACTGTCAAGGACATTGGTAGTGTTGATCTCATTGTAGTTGTTGGGCTGGAAGTTGAGGTTGCGAGGAAAATTTTGTTGTTGGCAGGTGATGAAGTCATCAATGAAGTTGCAAAGGGCTGAACATGGTCCTGGAGGACGGTATGCCAGGGTGACCCTGCTGGTGGTTTTGTCTGTATGGAGTCAGAAGTTGAGGTGTTCCATGGCTGGGGTGATGGCATTATTTGTGGTCGTGCATTGGATGGATTACTTGTGTATGATGGTGATACGCCTGCCAGGCTTGTTGATGCTGTTGCAGTGAGTGATCTTGTAGCCTTCAGATATTGCGGTGGTGATGTTGGACACAGATGTGGAGTTGAGCCAGGTCTCAGTAGGAAGAGGATGTTGGGTGAGAGGGTAGAGATGAGGTCCCAGATGTTGGTAGTGTGTTTGCATAGAGAGCATGTGTTTAAAAGGTTGCTTGTGAGTTGGTGTTTTTGTTCAGGTGGTGTCTGTGGTGTGTTCGGGTGGGGCTGGTTGGTAGGCTGGTGTGTGCTGTGGCAGGTGAAGTGGCAGTGGATGCCGGTGAAAGGTCCTACCATGGAGAGTAGGCCTGTGTGGTGGCAGTGTTTGTTGCTGTATCCATTAAGAACATAAGGAGCTTGTATAACCTCAGAAGGCCCGTATATATTAAAGGTAACTTTATCCAAAACTATCCCGTTTGGAATCGGTACTCCTGAAATGTTCAAAAGGGACAAGTCTCTTCGGACCTTATGTGAGGAAAGATATGGAGTTAGAACTTCATTCACTGGTTCGACAGAGGAGCATTCAGGAAGATAATGACCATTTTTCAGGAGAAAGAAAACAGTCACAAAACCAATCCATAACAGAAAGGCAAACAATGTCAGACACATCCACAGATAATACCATGGATAAACCAAATAGTTATTTTTAAGCCATATGTGCAGCTTACTTGTCTTTGAAACTGTTTCAGTTGCAGGTGCAGATGAAGTTGAAGAAAAGTCAACTTGGTCAATGAAGTAACCAGAAACAGTCTGTAGAAAAACAGGGGCAGATGCATTGCTGGTAGATGAATCCTATTCGAATGGAGGCTCATAGTAGACTGTGACTTCAGTTTGTGTTGAATTGGAGCAGAAGACAGCCACATCTTGGACAGTTCTTGTCAGTGGAGTGTTAACAGGAATCAGCAGAAGTTCATTCTCCGCCCTCCCCATGCTCGAGGAGGCACTTATAGCATCATTATACATGCTGGTGTAGTCAGAAGAGTTGTTGTTTCTTCTTTGAAGAGGTACGTTCTGTTGGGTAGTGAGAGGGAACCGGGGACTAACCAAGGGAGCACTGGGTCTACTGTGCAGGATCCGCCACGTGGTGCAACCTGATGTTGTCGATGGAGACAAATCTGTTCTGTTTGGAACCTGGCAGCAGTGGTAGGATGACAGTTATGGTGCCTTGTATTGCCAGGACTGGTACCAGTGCTCTGTAGGATGGGCTGAATTCCTTCTTCACAGCAATCTTCTCACAAACCAGACCCCCTACTTTAGGAATCCAGCCTGTAGAAGTCGTTGGTAAATCCCTTATTTCTAAGGTGCTAGTACTGGCGGATGAATTAACATTACAAAATTGCTGAAGCTCCTGTAAGACGGTGAGGCGTTCATTTGTTTCAAAAGGTGTGTCTGCTGTACGATACCAGGGCCATCTAGATCTGGGACATACATAGGTATCCCAAAGAGAATCTTATAAGGAGTGCGTCCTCCCAAGGACCGTCTTGGAAGATTATTCATTGCTCTTTGGACCCCATATAGGTGATAAAGCCCGCTGCGACCTGAACCCAATACCCTGGTTGTTTAGGACTGCTTTGGATCTTGATTCTTCCTCTCCAAGACCAAATTATCTTCGGGATGGTAGGGTGAGGAGTAATGGTGTTCAACCCACCGTCCTCATGGTGTCCCTGAAAGCCTTAGAGGCAAAGGCAGGGCCCTGGTTCAAATGGAATGCTGCAACCCCACATGTACCGATGAAGATCAGTAAGTCTTTTATAATAGTTCGAGCATCAGCCGACTACTGTGGCCATACCCACAGGAATCTAGAACAAGAATCAACAGCAACTTAGATGTATTTGTATGCACCATCATGTTGTAAGGGACCACAATGGTCTAGGTACACACATTGTAGTGGCCTTTTGGACACTAAGAGGGATGTCTGCTGTGGGCATTTGATCTTTGGGCCCTTTATTTGCTGGCAAATGTCACAGCAAAGAACACATTACTTAGTCTGTTGGTATAGACCCAGCCACCAGAAGCGCTTCTCTAAGAGAGTTATTGTGGCAGCTTCACCAGCATTGGCAGATGCAACACCCTCATGTGCTGTTTTAATGAAATCTAATCTCTGGTCTTGTTTGGGGATCACTCGATCTCCAACCCCAGGAATTGTCACAAAGACAACATTCTGTGCACTGATGTGGCAAGAATACTTTGTATGAAATGCTATTGGGAGAGGCTTGCCTTCAGCCAAAGCTTTCACGGAAGCCAAAATTCAATTATCCAATCTTGTGTGGGAATGAGTCACTGTAGCAAAAGAAGCTGTAGCTACTGTGGATTTGGCCGCTTCATCAGCCAAAGTGTTTCCTACAACTTGTACTCCTACTCATTGGTGGCCCAATGTATGGACTACATGAGCCTCTGGTAGCTTATCCTTAAGATCAGCCACCCTCCCCTACAGAGTTCTGTGTTTTATTGTGTTCCCCTTTGAGTCTCTGAACCTGTTCAGTCGCCAATGATTAAGATAATCATTGTAGGACTAGACACAATAATATGAATCACAGACAATCAATGTGAGTTGTCCTGGATCCGTGTGTTCTGACGCTAAGATAAGAGCCTTACTTTCAGCTAGCTGAGCTGTACAGTGCCCCAGGGTCTGCATGCAGGTATTGTGAGGGTGGAATACACCATCCTTCATCACTCCGCTTACGCTGCACAAGCGGTTGAGTAACGATGTTTAGTATATACAGCTGGTTGTGCAGAACCATCATGTAAATGACAGTATGATATCTGTCAAGTGGAAAGTTGTTAAGAGGTGTGGGATACTCCTGTTCAGATTGGAGAAATTTTATGTTTGAAGTTTTGGATCAAAGATGTAATCAACATCAGTGGCAGTCACGGAGTTTGCCCATTGAATCCAACGTGAATGTAATGCTTTAGCATTAGCAACGCTTGCTTTTGTGACGGCCTCTAAAGCCGGCACTGGGGTAACAACAATAATGCATTCCCTTGGGCAAGTGTCCTCTCCTTGAGGACAGTTATATGTACAGCAGTCAGAATCTTTTCTGTGGGTGCAAGGCGTTGTTCTGCATCAGAATATATATGCTATGGGCAACCTATCCCCCTCATTAAAGGTGACATAGGTGAACCCAATGGCACCAGAAATTACTCTGATGACCAAGTGTGTTTTGTTGTTGCATGTGTGTAGGTGTTTTGCTTCTAGCATATCTTGCTGCAATCCTTTAAGGATGCATGTGTGTTCATTTGTCCAGTGTCGGCTAATTAAGTCATAGAGTGACTTGATATGTTGTGCATAGTCAGGAATGTAAGTTCTTCCAAACTTAAAGAAACCAAGTAAAGACTGCAGTTTCTTGCTAGTGTTTGTTGGTCCGAGTTGAGCACACTTTTCTAATAAGTGCAGGGCCAGGCTCTTGCCCTCATTTGATAGCTCGTATTCCAGGAACAATGCACTGAGAAAGGCTATTTTAGTTTTTCTAAAATTGAATTTGTAGCCAAGGGCTGCGAATCCTAGAATGATCCAATCGACCCTGGCAAGATGAATGTTGAGGTTGTCATCTGTGAGATAGATGTCATCCACATAGGACAATGCCTCTGGATCAATATCATGCAATATTGATGTTACACGGGCTTAGAACAGCATTGAGCTGTTCTTATAGCCTTGGGGCAAATGACAGAAGCGTTTTTGTGAGCCAAATGAGAATGCACTCAGGTCCGGACTTTCATGTGCTAAGTTTTGGCAGAAAAAAACGGTGGAAATATCCAAGGTTGTTTTGTATTTTTTACGTATTATGGGCCAGATTTACAAGGCCCTTGCGCCTCTTTGTGCCACTTTTACGTAAATGTGACACTAAAGGACCACTAAATTTGCGCCACCTTGTAAACCCTTTGTGCTACATCATGTATAATATATGCATGATATATGCAAAGGGGGCGTTCTCTCATTAGAGAGTCGCGAAACATCACGCAATGGAATCTATAAGATTCCATTGCACCATTTCTAGTGTCATTTTTAAGCCTGCTTAAATGAGACTCCCAATGATTTCAATGGACCTCTTAACACTGTACTGGATTAGCATAATTTTTCAATGCTAATCCAGAATAGCGTTACAATACCGTCTAAAAAATGATGCTATTGACCCAAACATGCACCATGATGCGCTGTATTGTAAATATGGCTCTACCATGGTCACATTAAGGGATGCAAGGGGGCCGCAAGAAAAGTGGCACATCACTAGTGATGTGCCAATTTCTTGTAAAAATTGTCCTACGTTGTTATTTAGTGCAGTGCTGTGTGAATTTTGTATTGCATATGTGAGTGTTTGTAGTTTTAGACTATTCTATATGAATAGTCAGGTTTTGCAGTGGGGAATAACGGGTTAGTCATTGCAGAGACACAGGGCTCTATTACTCCCTAGTACTCAAGTTGAGTGAGGATTTCCCTCACTGGAGCTTTAGCCTCATGTTTAACAGGATATTGGGGCTGAGGCTGGGGTGTAGACCTGATCGGTATTACATAGTGGGGGGAATCACTGTCCCACCCTACATGGTTGCGCCAAAACCCAGTGGACACAGTAGGCTTTTTTTACTTCTTCCAGAACAAGATCTTAGAAAGAAGGCATAATGACATCTTCCCCATGTGGGAGCTTACAGCTTGTTCAGGTGGCCAGTCTCTTTCTGCCAATAGGATATCACAATTAAGTTAATCTCAGTAAACTACACTAATGGTGCGCTCTATCTCTCCCTCAATCTGGATATTTAGATCATAAACCCTCTCGGGTGGGAGAACACACCTGTCTGCAGTCTTGACTGCAAGAAAGTCATCAGTTGCTGTCGCATCCAGATGATCTTTCAGACTCCTGAGGCATATCATGACTTCTGCTGCACAGGGTCACTGCCCATATCTTGTTCTTCAGCAATGTTCTCAAGTTTGCTGGCATGTTTAATTGAAATTTCTGCCACCTTTTTATTTTTAAATTGTGGCTTTTGTTGTGGGAATTTGTCTTCTTTCTTGTCTGAAGACTGTTGTGAGTCTTTCTTCTGTTTTATGTAGTCAGGACGTTGCTCTGACCGGCACACTCTCTCACTATGTCTATCAGATGTGTCCTGAGAGGAACAAGAGGAACGTGAATCAGTATATCTGTCAGGAGCCTTTATATTTTCTCTAGTACTGAGATTATATCTCCTCTCGGAGCTCTTCGGATGAGGAGAGTCTGCTCTCTGACTTCGTCTGTCTTTATTTTGTTTTTGTTTATCCCAGCGCTTTTCAGAACCCTCTTGTGCTTGGTTAGTACCTTCGTTAGGGGTGGCACTCTGAATTTCAGGCTTTTTCAGATTGGCTCCCAAACTATCCTGTCCTATACTAGTATATGTGTTGGAAATTTCAGGTAGTTGACACTTCTGTTCCAGCTGTGGAATCTCCCGGAGCCGCTGGCGTATATATCCAATGCTACTGCTTCCCCTTTAATTTACTGAGTATTTTTTAAGAGACTGTGCCGAAGTTGCACATCAGTATCATCCCCAAATACAGTGCTGGGTACTGTCCCTTGTTATTTTTTAATTTGTTTTAACACTCCTGGCAAATTTGCATGTCGGGGTACCATGAGTGGTAGTGTAGATTGCAGAGACGACTGAATCCCATGTGGTGCAGTCGTCTACTGAGGGAACCATTCCGAACGAAATTACCTGTGGTCCTGTAAGGGGAAACACAGCTTCCAGCTGATTCGTTTTTGTGCTATCCAGAACGGGATCTTTACTTTTTCCATGGGCACTGTGCCCATGATAGAATTTACTGTTTGTGGTTTGATCCCAGTAATGGCCAATTGGTATCCAGCTGGTGGTGCTGGGTGCACTGGTGTTGTGCTCAAAGTTCGCAGTACGAACTGAACAAGTCGTCTCTATAATGTTACTAATTCATTGTAAAGATTGCGCAGGTCAGCGGCGTTCGTGTTGTGTACACCAGGATGTGGTGTATATGTGGCAAACATTGCCAGTGTTGGTCCGTCATTGCTGAAGAGACCTAATCTCACGGGCTCTATTACATGTGGTAGGCCGTCATAAAACTAGTTGTGATGTTCTTGATAAGTAATTGGTATTTCAAGTTACTGGTAAACTTGGTCCAGTCGTGGTACGTTTGCTAGTTCATATGTGTTAAATGTGTATGTTGTACTGTCTTCCTCAGGAAAAGTAACTCAGGAATATAATGTTTCTGTTTGGTAACCTTCTTAGCTTCCACAATGAAAGTTTCCTCCCCACCTCCATCTTTCAAGCAAGCCATGCGCTATTAGATGTAGTGTTAATGCATGTCTTGCATTCTCTGGAATCTCTATGGCATTAGCCATGCTGGATAATGGGTAAAGAGAAGGAACACCAAATGGGGAAAAAGTCCTTTTAAGAGTTTAAGCTTGAACAACCTACAGCCCAGTTAGGTGCTCCCTGTTCAGCTGAGGAAGATCTTCCCCAAGACCACAGACATCTCCGTATGTTGGTACTTAGGGTACCTTTTGTGTGTGAGACAGAGATACTCAGGATATCCGTAAATTAATGCCAAAATAACATTGATGGTGGTGCCATGCAATGTTCCCTCTAATTTTTTTCCACTGTGTGCGGCAGTGTGCGGTCTCTGTGTGCTGCAGCCAAGGATACGTGCGCCAAGAAATTGACCATTCACGCGTGCGCAGCGCATAACTAGCCAAGATCTTTGGCATTAGCCTCTCCATTCCACTAAAGCAAAAAAGGGATATCATTGCTCCATGCAATAGGGCATCAAGGCAGTTTTGTGACCTGGTTGCACACCCCAAGGACATGACCTGTTAAGTGCCAACTACACCCCAGTTAGGGAAAACAGAGGAACATTGCCCACGGCCTTTAAACGCTGTTTTCATTGACTTCAATCCAGATTCAAATATGAGCATTTTCTGCTATAGGAGAGCACGACTATCGCTCTAAAAGGATTATTTGAGCTGAGAAAGTGATAATGCATATAAACAACTATGAAGTATGACAATGATGGAAAAGTTGATAACAGCACATTTCCTACTGTTCTGAAGCATTTCCTAGCTCATTAACCATTAATTTTCAACATAAATATCACTTGTTCGCTTGTATGCTAAAGTACGCCAAATGATGTTTAAAACACTCCCCGCGGCATTTAAACGCTGTTTTCATTCACTTCAATCCGGATTCAAATATGAGCATTTTCTGCAATAAGAGAGCACGACTATCGCTCTAAAAGGCTTATTTGAGCTGAGAAAGTGATAATGCATATAAACAACTATGAAGTATGATGATGGAAAAGTTGATAACAGCACATTTCCTACTGTTCTGAAGCATTTCCTAGCTCATTAACCATTAATTTTCAACATAAATATCACTTGCTCGCTTGTATGCTAAAGTACGCCAAATGATGTTTAAAACACTCCCCGCGGCATTTAAACGCTGTTTTCATTCACTTCAATCCGGATTCAAATATGAGCATTCTCTGCCTTAGGGGAGCACGTATATCGCTCTAAAAGGCTTATTTATTAACGTGCATGCTTGCCGAAGGGGCCTGCGCGTTGGGGGAAGGAAAGGTGCGCGTGCGCCTTACAGGGAACATTGGTGCCATGTCGTAGCTGGAGTCTCACTCCTAGGCGAGACTGCTGTTTTAGGGATGACAGCACTTTTGCTTGTAGGCAAGTAGTCCAATCATACAACAAGTCGCAACTGTCGGCCCAACCCTCCTGGCTCACAAGCAGTACCTCACAAAAAAAACAAACAGTAAAATATGATTTCTGGCAGCCTTTAGGCATGGACTCTAGAATGCAGCACCTCAGGGAAGTCGTGGTGGAACGGAGATTACCCTTTTCTCATGTTAGTAATAAGTCTCAGTCACACACAGGCAATAAAGGAGATACAGGAAAGTTTTTAACAGGTTTAATAAAAAAGACTGCAATCTACGATAAAATGCACGAGCTGCAAAGATTAGGATAACGAACAATGCAAGAAACAAAATTGTAAAGATAAGAGTTGTGAATACAAAGACCCCCACAATCTTGCAATAACAGTGAAATGTAAAATCCTTAAAAACCCTAGTATGGAGAACCTATTCTCTAACCTAATGAGAGCTAGGTGTGGTAAACCTAACTTGCCAGTAACAGATCCATGAGAAGCGCCCCCCCCCCAACCCTTGTTACCTTAGAATGAGGTCTTGTTCAGACTGCGTGGTGACACAAAGGCTGAATCTGCATCAAGGCGACATGCAGTAGAGATGGCGTCAATAGCATCTGGTAGGAATTCTTCTGATAACCATGTCTGTGTGAGATGTATTTATGCAGATCTTGTAGGACCTCTGATGCAGGCATCTTCCCAAAACAATAGGTAAGGAGCATGCTTGTGGTGGTAATTATGTAAAAAATTCCCTCCAAAAGTACATTATGTTCCTGTCACACGTAAGTGGGAAAGGGACATGATCTGAAAACCTACGTACATCACTTGACTTTGATGCTGATAGTGACGCCTTCACAGAGTGGCACTGATGAAAGTAAAATCAAAACATGTCTCTAACTATAAACATGGCAGCCATTTTAAAAGAAATAATAAAATAAATAGGCTAAGACAGACCAAGCCAAGAAGGTTAAAAGTCACTAGGTGACAGGGGCACAGGCTTGCAAGTCAGAAGGCTAAGCTAAACACCTAAGACCCATTAAAACTAAACAGGATCCACTAGAGATCAAGGTTGTAAAGCTTGGCAATGGTGTATCTTTGGGGGTGGGAGGGCAAGGGACTATGGTGCTGGGCATGATCCAGGGCTGGACGGGCACAGGTGGGCTTGCCTTTGGCGCGCCTTCAGAAAATGAATGAAAAAAGCATATAAGGGCTCAACATGAGCACACCCTGGCCCCCTGGGGCATGCATATGTGTGCAGGGAGGGAAAGTTATCATCCCATGATTGACTGGCCACTACATTGACAACATGTTGTGACAGTCATTTCGGGACTCCAGTCATGTTCCTCATGGTGATATGGGGCATAATATATTTTTTAAGGGAGCTAAAAACTGTGAAAAACAGAGGTGCAGCATAAGTACAGCATACCCATTCCACATCTGTAACTGAGAACATTAGGTGAAAATGTCAGTTAAAACATATCATTTTCAACAAACAAAACTACTGATATTCACTTGCTATATCTATCGCAAGAAACTTGTGCCCTGAAGTAACTATAACTCTTGCGGCCACCGTGCACATGGTTGTCATCAATAATGTCACTTTAGATGTTGCAATGAGGGTATCATTGATGTCATAGAACATGTAATGAGTGATGTATTTTAGGAAGTAATTAGCAGTGCATGGCAAGGGCCCAAGATAGAGTAATTTTAGGGCATGAGGTATAGTAACATGAGATAACTATAACTGTTGGATTCCAGTGGTGTTGTTAATTTAAAATTATATGTTTCAACTGATATTTTCACCTAATATAACATCAAATTAACCTTTGATTTTTCATTGAATTTCTACATTTTTTAAAGGAAAGTAAGATGTTCATCACCGTGGAAGGTGTGGGTTGAACTCCATGTGCTATCCTTCCTATATTAAAAAAAGCAATGTCATGTAGGCACTGGGAGGGGTGCTGCATGCCCCCCTTATTAAATGACTCAGCCCCAGGGAACAGAAACTTTACCACTGCCCCTCGTGCTGCCCACCTGGGGTGGTGGGCTGGCTGGGATTAAAACGAGATGGAGCTTGTGCTTTTAAAAAAATATTCTGCCTTTGATCCTTGGATCCTTTGCAAACTTGCAGCATAACTTTAACAAAGTTGTGTTTGAGGCCACAAGGGGATTCCTCTAGTACCTCCCTACCAGGTCTAGTGATGCTGGGTATCCCTATACTGCCCTCCTATATATTTTTTAACTTTTTCTCAGGTCAGGGGACTGTGGGACCTATTACAAGTTTGGCAGTCTGAGGATCACCAAACCTGCGGTGGCGGTCAGACAGCTGCACTCTTTGCAGTTCGACCACCAGATTGCAACCCTAGTGGTCGGACTACAGGGGACCGCCGTCAAGGCCAGGATTATGGATCCCAGCGGAGTGGTGGCGGTCAGAGTCATGGTCAGCCATGGAGGTGCTGAGTTCAGCACTGCCGTGCTGTTCACGAGTCCCCTTTCGGCCAGCCTTTTTATGGTGGGGTCTCCACCATGAGAAGGCTGGCAGAAAGGCAGTGCTGGGGATCAAAGGAGAGAGCCCTGCACTGCCCACATCCATGTTGTGGGTAGTGCAGGGGGCCCCTGCCCAACACCCTCGGAATGCGCACTGTCTGCTATGGCAGGGTCCCCAAGTCCTAAGATGGCTGCTGCCACATCCTTGATAATGTGGTGGCTATCAATTTCTACCTTCATTTCTCTGAAACGTTTGAGTGAACTTACACCAAATTTCAACACTCATACTTTGTAGACCAAAAATCTAGCTTTCTGCCAAATTTGATGTAATTCCATGCAGCTGTTGGGCTGTACTTGTGCCTAATTTTGCTAGGGAAAAATGAATGTGAAAAACTTGAATTGGGATCACCCCTTTCCCTCGTCTCCTGCTTAATGCACCACCCCTAAATGTGACAGAAAGTTGATGAGGTGGATGAGACTTTTTTTGGAAACGTTTTGTGATGATTTGTCCAATGTCTCAAGCAAGGTTATGAGCAAACCAAGAAATGATTTTCCTATGGAGACATGGTATTAACTATAACTACCACCACTGGTATCTATCCGTCTATCTGTCTATCTATCTATCTATCTATCTATCTATCTATCTATCTATCTATCTATCTATCTATCTATCTATCTGTCTGTCTATCTATCTATCTATCTATCTATTGTCACTAAAACAGCAACTGTTAAAATAATGTTATAGTTTGGTGAATATGTCAGTGACAACATTAACGTTTTATAACTAAACACAAATAAATTCACCAGTTATAGTTAGCAGTGCCTACAATGCACTGCTCACATGTTACATCACTCATGACATGTTCTATAACATCATTTATGACATCAGTCATGCCATGTCAAATAAAATCATTGATGACATCACTGATTACATCATCCAATGAATATGTTAGTTTGTTTTATAATTTATGTAGTGGCGGGTAAATACCATATTACATTTCTACATCATTTTGTACAGACTGTGTCCAACTAATATGTGTAAGCGGTTACAAAATGCACGTGCTCCTAATGCATCATAGGTGTGTTTAATTATAGAATATGTTTTAAATCTTTGTCTTCAAGAGTTAATCTGTGGGCAGGTGACAGCTGACGACTTGTGTTCAGTATGTTCCACACAAGTTTTTTTTTCTTTGGATTGCAGGCAGGAGCAAACACATGTTTCCCTGCCTGTGCAGGGAAATTAGTGTGTCCTGGAGATCGGCTCCCTTGAATACAGCAAGTGAGCCACTCCCAGACGATGGGGTCCCTGGGAACAAATACTCCTTGGGGAGTGGAGGATGTATGCCCCTTCCCCTAAATAATTAAATTAGACCCGGGATGGGGTCCCCAGTGCCAGAAAGGGCTCAGAGAGGAGACCATGTGCTCCCTTCTCCTAATGATTGGATTGGGCCGAGGAGGATGGGGTCCCAAAGCCAAAAATTACACGGGGAGGGGGGCCACATGCCCCCTCCTCTTAAATACAGAATGTAGCCCCAGCTGATTGGGTCCCCTGGGTCTTAAATGGGCTGGGAAGGTAGATTATACTGACACCCCCTCCCCACATATATATAATTATATGACAGCTACATTTATTTGTTTTTGCCTGGATCCTGCGGTACTCCCAAATATTTGCCTTTTTTTTATTTTGGCCTATGTTTCTCATGTTGCTGGCAGGCAACCATAGCGCTTGCTCCTACGGGAGTCTGACTCCTGCGTGAGCAAGATGGCCCAAGGGAAAAAAGTTCCCTGAGCTAATCAAAATGCTCTATTTTTAAATTGCCACCCTCCCTCAAGAGAGACTCTTAAGGACCCAACCGTCCACATATATAAATATTTTTTTACCTTAAGTTTTCAAAAACTACTGAACGTGTTTACACCAAATCAGGGAAAGCACAATCTGCAGACCAAGATCTAACTTTCTGCCAAATTTGTTGTTTTGGGATTCCCCCCTTTTTTTTCAATCCCCCTTCCGACGGATCGCCCCCTCAACCTTCCATGCACTAACTAGGCAAAAACAAGAGCTTTTTAAAGAAAGTTTCATGAAAGCTCTCGTCAAATGGAATCAAAGAGATTAGAAACACAAAAAACACATTTCATATGGAAACGCTGGCCAAACTAGAACTAGCCAGTTGCGAGGGCACGACGTATAGTTACCTTAGGGCACAAGTTATAGTATAACTATAAATACTGAATTTCTATAGTTTTGTGTGTGTAAAATCCGAACTAAACTACAACATCCCTGTAACCTTAGATTTTTTTTGTGAATTTCTAAAGCTTTTTTAAAATTCTATTTCATAACTATGACGTCTGTGGCCAGGCCTTGCAGCAACACCTGCTCTCAAATCAAACCCCACGATGTGCATGGACTTCAGCCATGTGTAGTGGAGGTTGCTCATAGGCCTGGCCTGTGGCCAGGCCCTGTGGTCAAACTTCGAATGCAGCTAACCCCCAACATGCAGCCAACCCCATGCTGTGCGTTTTTGAGTGGAGGTGTGAGTGGCTGTACGGATGTGTGACTGGTTGTGTGTGGGTGTGGGATTGTACGTTTGACTGTGTGTTTGTGTGAGTGGCTTTGTGGGTCTTTGAGTGGGTGTGTGAGTGGTTTTGTGGGTCTGTGAGTGGGTGTGTGAGTGGCTTTATGGGTTTGGGAGTAGGTGTGTGAGTGGTTATATAAGTGTGTGTGGGAGTGTAGGAGTGGATGTGTGAATGGGTGTATGAGTGGCCATATTGTTCTGTGAGTGGATCTATGCGTGGTTTAGTGGGTGTGTGAGTGACTGTATGGGTCTTTGACTGGGTGTGGTAGTAGCTTAGTAGGTGTGTGAGTGAGTGAATGGGTGTGAGAGTGGGTGTGTGAGTGGCTGAGTGGGTTTGTGACTGGGTGTGTTACTAGTTATGTGGGTTTGTGTATGTGTGTGTGTAAATGGCTGTGTGAGTGGCTGTTTGGGTGTGTAAGGAGATGTGTGAGTGAGTGAGTGGGTGCGTGAGTGGCTTTGTGGATCTGTGACTGGGTGTGAATGTGTTTTTGTGGGTCTGTAAGCAGGTGTGTGAGCGAGTGTGTCTGTGAGCGGGTGTGTGAGTGTGTGAATGGGTGTATAAATAAGTGGATCTGTAAGCAATTTCTTGCCCAGGAGGGGTTCATCACAGACCCCTCCATTAGTCCTATGGGTTTAGAATACCTCTATACTGGCCCCTTCTATCCTATTTTCCTCCCTCGCAGACCGAGTGCAGATTGACAAAATGGTGGCCATAAGTTTTTTTCAGGTTGCGGCCAGTCAATCACGGCATTGCTGTTGGCGCATGGATCCATGGATCCACCATGGTGGATCTTGGGTGGATCTGCATCTCTAGACATACATACATATTTTTTCTTTAATAACTCCAAAACAGATTTACACCAAATTTGAAAAAAAGGGATCTTTCTGCACCAAGATCTAGCTTACTGTCATACTTAGTGTAATTCTGTCCAGCTATCCAGGCTGTAGCTGTGTCTAAAATCCCTATGGGAAATTGCATAGGGAAACGTGTTTTGGGATCCCCCCTTTTTCTCAGCCCCTGCTTGACAAATCACCGCAAAACTTTCCAGACAGCAGCTGAAGTGGCTAACTAGTTTTGAAAAATGTGTAAAGGTTTGTCAAACGGTGGTAAACTTATTAGCAAAACAAAAAATGCTTTTCCTGTTGAAACTAGGTCCGAACTATAAATATTGACCGGCAAAATATATATATATATATATATATATATATATATATATATATATATATATATATATATATATATATATATATATATATCAAAAACGAAGTTGTCCTCATGTGAAAGCGCACTCCCAACAGGTTAATATAAACGGGAAGAAAAAGCAAAGCCAGCAACTCACAGTGAATTCTTTAAGCAGTTTCATTATTCCAGGCCTTAAGTTATAAAATCATCTCTGGACACGTGTTTCAAGGTCAATATAAAAGTGTTTCACCCTCGTAGGTGCAGCCAGTGCTGGAGGTGTTCCAGGCATCTCTTTCTTACTGAAAACACCGCCATGGCTTCAGCTTGTCTAATTACAGGCACCTGATTAGTCTCTTTAAATACTAGTCCGCCCCAGTGGGCCTCTCAAGTGAGCAGTGCATGCTGGTTGTGGTGGTCCTGCAATTTTTTCATTTTGCCCCAAGTGGGTTGCTGGAGCCAAACGAAATAATGACCCAAAGTGCAAAACCTTTGTAGGCGAATCCAAAGTAAAATTGTCAGATTTGCTGTGAATAACCCAACCTGATTGCTCTTATGTGACAATCCATTTTTAGTCACACAGACCTGCTTCGATGTGCAGTGGTGCTGCCTTCCCGGCTGTACAGGCCGGTTAATTATCAAGAACGAAGTTGTCCTCATGTGAAAGCGCACTCCCAACAGGTTAATATAAACGGGAAGAAAAAGCAAAGCCAGCCGGTCTTTTCAGTAAGAAAGAGATGCCTGGAACACCTCCAGCACTGGCTGCACCTACGAGGGTGAAACACTTTTATATTTTTCTCTGCTGAAGAAAGGATTGACCTTGAAACACGTGTCCAGAGATGATTTCATAACTTAAGGCCTGGAATAATGAAACTGCTTAAAGAATTCACTATGAGTTGCTGGCTTTGCTTTTTCTTCCCGTTTATATAACCTGTTGGGAGTGCGCTTTCACATGAGGACAACTTCGTTTTTGATAATTAACCGGCCTGTCCAGCCGGGAAGGCAGCACCACTGCACATCGAAGGTCTGTGAGTGGGTGTTTGAGTGGTTGTGTAAGTTTGTAAATGGATGTGTGAGTGTGTGAACGGGTATGTGAGTGGGTGTGTGAGTGCTTGTGTGGGTGGGTGTGTGAGTGGGTGCATGTTTTTTTTTACATTGCGGTCTATATCGGAGGGTCTGCCACAGAGCGCACAGAAGGTTATGCTGATCACTTTGGTAGATCCACTGATCCACATGCATTAAATGGTCCCTCACAGACCTCTCCATCAGTCCCACGGGGTCAAGGTACCGCTACCTTGACCCCTTCTACAATTTTAAAATGTTATTTTACCCCCAGGGAACCGAGTCCCCATGCACAAAAGGGTGGCTGAAACTGTCCTCTCAGGTTGCAGCCAGCCAATTGCGGCATTCCTGTTAGCGCATGGATATACTGATCTACTGTGGTGGATCTGCATCTCTCTAGATATACATAAATCTTTTTACTTTGAAAACTCCAGAACTACCGAACAGATTTACACCAAATTACTAAAAGCACTCTTTCTGGTCCAACATCTGGCTTTCTGCCAAACTTGGTGTAATTACTTTCAGCAGTTCAGACTGTTGTTGTTTCTAAAGTCCCTTTTGCAATGGGAAAGCACATTTTGGGACACCCTCTTTTTCTCTGCCCAGCTTGACGAATCACCCTGAAACTTTCCAGACAGCAGCTGAGGTGACAGGCAAACTAGTTTTGAACATTTTGTGAAGATTCCTCAAATGGTGCCAAAGTTATTAGCAAAAAAATGCTCTTTCAATGGAAACTAGATCCTAACTCTAACTACTTACTGGCAAACACCAGGAGGATATCTATATCTATATTGTTATCCATATCTATAGATATAAATACTTATATAGATATCAACCACAATGCGGTCACCATGTGCTGCACATCAAAGCAGCTGGTGCAGGCTTAGGGAAGGACCATATTCCCCCAAAATTGTCTCCACAACAGAAGATAGCTGCACTTGCTGAACTTAATTTAGACAAATTTAATCTAGCAGAACACAAACAACACTGACACATTTCAATCATTTTATCTCGCTCAGGGTTGGTGAGTCTTTGTTTTCATGTCACTTAAATACAACCTGCCCGTTTTGGTAATAACGAGGCATTCTGGGCTTCATGTACAAAAAGGATACACAGGCCACTGAGGCCTGTATTCCTTATAAGACTGATCTGAAAATACCTATAAACACATAATAATTATATTGTCATCTTTATTTTTTATGAAGATGCGATATATTTAAGAACTTGTGCTTAACAAGAATGAAACAGCCTTTTGATTGAAATACTTATTGGGCAATTGAATGCAAATGACATAATGTGGAAAATTGAGGATCCTATGTTTAAAATGAATGAAATAGCCTTTTAACTTACATTTTCAATTGGGTAATTATTTGCAAAGCATATGACGATTTGATGTTAACACTATAAAGTTTAAATTAGTTTTTTTACGACCTTAATGGTTTTGTACTACAAGTCCCAGAATGCTTCTTTATTGGCAAAGCAGGCAGTCTGTATTTAAGTGACATAAAAAAAAAGACTCACCAACCGTGAGCAAGACCAAGTGGTTGAAATGTGTTGTTGCTGTTGTGCTGGATTAAAAACATGTGGAAAAAAATATATATGTCTATATATTACTATTATAGTTAGGTTCTGAGTTTACATGCAGGAAATTGGAGAAATTCAGCTATTATATTTATAGGTATTTAAACTAACTATACCTCGTGCCCTAAGATAAGTATAACTTGCGCCCTTGCCACGCAGTTTCCTCATCACTAATTTTTTTCAAATGTTGCAGTGATAATATCAATAACCATAGAAAATGTAATGAGTGATGTAATATGTGTAATATGTGGGGTAATTAGCTGGGCATGGCAGAGCCCCTCCCCCCAAACCCCAAATAAAAAAACTTAACAAGAGAGGAGGAAATTGCAGGGAAAGCAATGGGAGGAGAGCAAAGCAATGGTTGGCTGTGCTGTCACTGACAACCATTGCTTGCCTTTCCCACTTTCTCTTTGTGCATGCCCCTTCCCTTCTCTCCCTGGTCTGCTGCGCTGCCACTGCCCTTATGCTACCCAGGTCCTCCATTCCTGTCCTGTCACACTCCCCCAGCCACTCTGTCTCCATGTGTGTGCCCCTGTCCCCTCCCTCACCGGTCTGTTGTGCTGCTACTGTCCTTGTACTGCAACTACCTACATTGCTTCCCCTGCACTTTCCTCCTTAAATCCTTGGCCCCTGTTCCTCCATTGCTGTTGTGCTGACAGTAGCTCTTTGCTGGCACTGTCCTTGATTGTTGCCCCTCCCTCCTGCTTCCAATTCTGTGTGTGTGTCTCTCTCTCTCTCTCCCTCCCATCCAAGTCTTTTGTGCTGCTGCTGCCTCTGTGCTGCAACTGCCTTTTGTTGCTGCACCTGCAGCTCCTACCGCACCCTGTTCAAGTGTATACCTCTGCTCTCACCTTTCCTAGTCTGTGGTGCCACCACTGCCAGTATGCTGCCACTGCCTGTTGTTGCAGCCTCTGCTCTTCCCCCTCCTGTTAACCTTCTCTAATTGCATGCCCTTGCCCCCCCCCCAGTTCATTGTGCTGTCATTACCCGTGTGCTGCAACTGCTGTCCTTTGCTTCTTGTGGTCTGTTTTGCAGCCACTGTCCCTGTGCTGCCAGACAACTCCATTGCATTCAATGCACCTGTCTCTTGCCCCCTTTTCTGTACATGTGTGTGTTTGACTTCCACCTCCTTCCTTGGACTCTTCTGCTACTGCTGCCCGGTGTTGCTACTGACATCTGTTGATGCCCCATCCCAACTGTTCTCCCTGTGCGTGCCCCTGTCCTCTCCCACCCTGGTCCATTGTGTTGCCACTGCCAATGTGCTGCCACTGACCTTTGTTGCAGTTCCAGCCCACCCTTACGTTGTGCATCATTTTCCATGTGCTTGTCTATGTCACCTCATTCACCTGTGATGCCACTTCTCTCCTTTGCTAGCCCTGCCCCCACCCTCATGGCCTCCGTTCAAATCATTTTTCAATGTGGAAGGGTAGAGAGGACACATTGAGCTTTGCCTTTGTCAAGCACCAGGATTTAGGATCATTTTGACAATTACAGAAGTGGAACTTCAACAGGAGCACTACTATGATAATATTTGCATATGATTTCCATTGATGTTTCATTTCTGTGAACTGAGCATTTGTGTCAGAATGGAGAATTGCTTGTATATTTATCCTAGAAGAGTTCCCAGTTTTGGTTTAAATCTCTATCCAACTGGAATTCTTTCTACTGCTTAATTAGTAAGTGCTACCTCCTTCGGTGAATATCTGGTGCATATTCTGCCCTACAGGTAAATAAAAACAAGCATTGGCATAGCCAATAGGTCTCCATGTTTGGATGTGAATGCAGGTCTACAATGTTTGTCTTTTTTTTGTGTTCTTGTTTAGCATCTTGCATAAGCAGACAGATATCTGGGTAAGGGGCAATGCACCATATATATATATATATATATATATATATATATATATATATTTTTTTTTTTTTTCTTTTTTTCTTTTTTTTTTTTTTGCAGTTTTATATAGTGTTATATATTATAACTATATTGACAGTCAAAGCTAACTGTGTTAGTAACTACTTTGGCTATTTCTCCATCACAAACTAGATAATTCCGGAAATTCATCTGATGATTAAACGTACAATACTAGCCAGGCAGCCTCATTCAATGACACCACAAAGGATCAACAGGTCCCCTTCATGCAAGGCCTTGGTAAGGCTCTGTAAAGCTGCTAATCTTTAGGTGGAGCATAGCAGAGTGCAAGTGCTGCTTTTCCGTCGTGTTGGTATGTATCTGGGCTTTTAACTATGCCCATCACTATCAGTTGTTCATGGGCTTGCTCTTCAAAAATCCTTTATTTTTGTTGCTAAATGCTTTACGTTTGTTCCTCCTTGGGGCAGTTTAGTTACCACCTTGGCCATCGACCCTGTTACGTGGCTAATTGCACTTTTACCAACACGTTTGACTGCGAGCAAACTTCCTTTTCCTTTTGTGTGCTGCTTCACGCTGATGTCGTGGTGCTTTTAATGGGCTTGCTAATGTCAACTGTTTTACTTTTCATTTTCAATTTATGTGGCAAGAAAAGTCTGGTTAGGAGTTTACAGCGCTAATAGCTCTAACTCGAGCAAATGCGAGGCCCATTGCATTGCAAATGCTTGTTATTATCTGCATGTGCTTGTTTTGGATGAAAAACAAGGCTGAAGAAATCTGGTAATCCTGTGACAAATTGCTAGAAGTTTATCTGATTTGCCCCGAATCACATTTTCATAGGGAGAACCAGACGAACCGCACAGATCTACCAATTTGTCTGGTTCAATATGGAGAGGAATTGGACATTTTTTGTTCCACAAAGGACTTGCAAACATGGGCAGATTAATCCACTTCACAATTTGGCATTTTGTCAGCCTCTGATAACCAGAACCTCACACAGGATTAAGTTCAGATCGTTCTCTAGCAGTGTGTGGAGTCTAATCTGTGAAGCCTGCAAACTTTGCAATTTGCCAACATTGCGAAGTTTGCAGAGTTTCCCAACATCACACCTGCAGATGTCATTACATTTGTGAAAACGACCTAATGTGTCTAACCACAAATGGCACTGTGGGCTTTTCTTTGTTCAAGTAATTGCTGAAAAGAAATGTGTGGAGTGCGTATATTACATACATCATGGCAGACTTCTAACACTCTCCTCCAGGGCACAGCTTTGCAGCTTTGCTGTTATTACCCCACACCCCACGTTAATGTGTTCCGCAGCCACGTTTCCTGCGCTGCCTAAATCAATGTGACAAAATAAGAACATGAATTAAAGCCCTGTTTACAACTGCGCTCGGAGCAATTTGGGTGAAAACGTTTTGATAATTTAAAAAAAAAAGACTACATTTGTAAAACGCAAATCAGTAAACAAAAATCAAATAGTTAGCGCCATAAATTCGAAATGGTAGCTCACGTTACTATCTTCTGATATTTAAGGTAAATGTTGATGCATGTTACCGAATACATACACATTATGCAAAACTGACTAAATGTTTTTTATATAAAAAATGAATGATTATATGGCACAATACGTCACTTTTCTTCTGTGATTACCAATGTAATCATCTATGGTGGAAGAGAATGACAAGGCTTCTGCACATGAACCGATTTACACACAAGAATACGTGATTATTTCCCCATTCATCATGAGTACTAGAGAAACGGTATGAGTCATGCCTGGTACCTAAATTTAAATGACATCTGCCTTTATCAGTGGCGGCCGGCAGCTTTAGGAGGGGGGGGGGGGACGGGCGGGAAGCACACAAACACACACACACACTAATTCTTTCACACACAGACACGCACGCACGCACATCCATTAACAACACTCATAACATTCAAACATGCTCACACGCACCAAACATTCATTTTAAAAGTTCACACACACTCATTCTTTCACACACACACACGCACGCACATCCATTAACAACACTCATACCATTCAAACATGCACGCACGCACCAAACATTAATTTTAAAACATCACACACACACTCATTCTTTCACGCATGCACATCCATTAACACTCATAACATTCAAACATGCACGCACGCACCAAACATTAATTTTAAACATCACACACACATTTACCTTCAGCCTCGAGGTCCCAGGAGGGTTGGGACTGCTGCCTTCCCTCATTGGCTGACCATAGGTCAGCCAATGAGGGAAGGCAGCAGTCCCAGCCTCGTCACAGAGTGGGATGGGGTCAGTGAGACTGCTGACCCCACCCCACTCTGTGACGAAGTGTCACTGATTGACACTCGTCCTGGGCGCTTCAGGGCTTAAACCTGAAGCGCCCAGGGCAAGTCTCAATGGGTGACGCTTTCCTCGTCACCCATTGGAGGGCCTCGAGGCACCTTTGCTGAGCCGAGGAGGTCATGCCCATAGGTGACCTCCTTAGCCCAGCAAAGTTCAGCTCAGCAGCCAGGAGTCTGCGCAAATCGTGCATGTCTCACTCCTGGCTGTCTGAGCTGAAAATGAAGAGTGTCTGTCAGGTTGACCTTTGTTCAGCCTGACAGACACTCTTCATGAGGGGCAAAAGGTGGGGGGGCGTGGCCTTTCCGCCCTAAAGGACGGGCTGCGCCTGGCCTTTCTGCCGATTATACAAAGTCACAGAAAGTCATCTGAGAGCAGACACACCTCCACGAACTCCGAAGTCTGCAAACTCTACTCCCTGCCCCACAGGAACTTTTTGTACCTAGAGAGAACCGTTGATGTGTTTGCTTTGCCAGACTTCTCTCTTGGTAATTAGTTACAGCCACATCATCCTGTATGACAAAAATAAAAGTGCTGAGGTTCGCAACCAGCCCGCGTCATTTTAACTTTACCTTTCCTGTCAAATTTGTAGAGCGCTGTATAGTAATAAGACAGCCCACCAGTGTTCACAATTCTTTCCTTTGAGATTTTATTGAACAGAAGCAGATGCATTAAAAGCTACTAAGTGGATTGTTCACTGCAAGCAATGACGTCATCTCGCAGATAGCCGGGTGCTCGACTTGCACGCACCCTTATGGAACGAAGCACAAAAGCACATAAGCAAACAAAACAAAAGAACAAGGCAAATGGAAGAAATCAATAGTCCATTAAAAGTAACCTAAATCAGGAGTAGAGAGGTAATACATGTAACAAAGGCAGTGTCCATGGGCGTGAGCAACACACCAAAATAAGGGACACACGTAAATGATTAACCACACAAAAGAAAGACATTTTAAAAGGCACAGGAAAGAACTAATCAGAATGAATAAATACCGAAGGGCGTGGGGTGCGCATGGCAAAAGTCCATACAGCGAATACATCATGTCTCAAAGAGACATCGCATGCGCTGCCAAGGCGAGACCTAAACAATGAGTTATTGACCCCAATGATTCTTTTATATATATTTTGGGCAATGTATTTGGTCCTGATTTTTTTTTAACAGGGATCCATGACAAAAGTAATCTATGTATAAAGAAGAGTTGAGACAGTCAAGAGTTGAATCTGCACCAAAGGAGGGTACCTCCTTTTAGTTTAAAGAAATACCTGCTTCTTTGTTTAATGGAGATTTCATTTCAACAAAACATACAGTAAGTAGGGTAGGTATACATTGTCCCGCTAGGCCTGGTGGAGAGGACCCAGAATGACTACCCCTCAGGCGGAAACACGTAATTTGTTTTTAAACAGGAGCGCGGACCCACAGAGGATCTGTAGATATGCGGTCCAGTTAAAAACAAAGCACAAGTTCCCATGATATTTAAAAATAAGCTCCCTGATGTGGGCCAGAGCCTGGGGATCTGCAAGGTATTGTTTTTGAGATGGGGGCATTTTCCTATCTCTCTCTGAGGCTTCTGGAGGCCTCAGGGACCCCATGCACTGGGAATGATTCATTTATATTTAGGTGAAAGGGGTGTGTGTTGCCCCCTTCCCAAGCCTGTGGAAAGCCCAAGGACCCTATCCTCTGAGTCCGAATCATTAAATATCGGGAGGGGCATGCATCCCCCCTCCTCAAGCCTCAGAGAGGCCATGGAACTCCATTTTCTGTGGCAATTTTTTAATGGTGAAGGGGGCTTGGAGCCACCTTCCCGAGCCATAGGTTTGCCGCGGGAACCCCGTCACCCGGGAATAGATGAGATCAGTGTCCTGGGTACCCCATCTCGTGGGACATTGTTGTGTACCCTGCCCGGGTGAGTGTGGGTAAGGAATGTACATTTTATTCTATGTCCGCACTTTCCTGGGAAGGAAACACATCTTTGCTCCCACCTTGGCAGGAGCAGTGAAAAAAGCTGGGAAAAAAGCTCTGGTTTAGGATGCGGCCCGAGCGATTGCCAGTGGCTGAGATTAATTCAAGCATTCCATCAATCTCCTTGTTGTCTTTGCTCTTTTTCCAGCAGGGCGCCCCAAATGGAGGGGCTTGAATTTGAAAATACCAAGAGTAATCTTGTGATGTCAAAAAGCATTGTCACATTTCTATCTTGACAGGGATAGCATAGAACTAATCTGATGCTTCAAATTTCTGCTAGAAAAACAGATATCAGAAAATCAGCCCCCCACTTAAAGATGGGGGACTGGGAACTAACAAAAATTAATAACCTATTTTACACACACACACACACACACATACATGTATAGTATTGTGACTTTGACAAGAATGCACGGTTGAACAACCAATGGAACTGTTGCTGTAAATTATCCAGTGAACAATTGGAATATCAAACATGAATCACTGTAAAATGTTGGTGCTGTGAGAAAGAACATATTCACGTGTGGTAAACATTTATATTTGTGAGAATTCCGTTCAGTGGGACATCATGATGCAATGAATCCTGAGAACAATATACTCCACAATATACTCAGAACAAACAAGTGTCTAATCATGGCAGCTGAATATGATCACAGTGCACAAAAGTGCATTCATCTAGCTGTTTAGCTTGCCATGATTGGGGCAGTGCAATGAGGAAAGGACTGTTTTTATATCCCTTGTGTTGGGGAATACGGGTTGCCAAGTTGACAGCATAAGCTGAAACACGTTGGTGTCCTGTTTATGTTTGGTGCAGTTTCCCAAATAAAGATGGTTGCATCCTGCAATGCCTGTATTTGGATACACACGTTGTCACCTTGGTGCGGCTGTTTCAGTAAAAGGAAACACTGAGAAGTGATGATATATATATACATATATATATGTGTGTGTTTGTCTGGATACTTATGTTAGGAAACTATAACACTTGGCTTACAGTTACCTAATGTCCCAAAAAATATTGGGGCAATTTTTCCCCATGAAGAGTGACTCAAGGACCCCTCCATTTCTCCTTTAGTGTCAGGATACCTGTATCCTGACCCCTCATGTTAGTTTTTTTACATTATTTTGACCTCCCCTGGCCCAATGCAAAAAATAAAATAGCAGCCACAATTTTCCTATCAGATTGCAGCCAGCCAATGCAGGGCTTTGCTTTTCCTCAGGGCCCGCAGATCCTCCATACGTGGATGTGCGAAGGGACCATGTCCCTAGATGTATATATTGCTTTTTTCCTTCAATAAATTCATGACTACTGAATGGATTTACACCAAAAAAACAAAAAGGGCTCTTTCTGGATCAAGAGCTAGCTTTCTGCTAGCTTTCTGCCAAATGTGGTGTAATTTCATCCAGCAGTTCGGGCTGTAGTCGTGTCAAAAATCCCTATGGGGAATTGCATGGGGAAAACATGTTTTGGGACTCCCTTTTCAACTTTCCACACAGCAGCTAAATTGATTTGTATTTAGTTTAGCTTAGAAAAATTTGTGAAGTTTCATCAAAAGGCATCAAAGTTATAGGCAAAACAAAAAATGATTTTCCTTTGGAAACCAGGTCCTAAATGTAACTACCTACTGGCTGTCTATATATAAGATTATGTATTTATATTTGATGAAGTCTGCAAATGACTTAGCAAAATATATGGCAAATGCAGAAAGCCCATAATTATGTGGTAAAAGCTGCAGCCACAGAATTGCCTAAATCCATTGCCCCTTACCACTGCCCATTGTTCTATCAACTATTTATTCAAGAAAGGTACACAAGCCTAAAGATTCTAATTCCAATTAGCATCCATTCTAGCTGCACTTTGAAGAAAACTGTTTTTCAGGCTAGGTCTCCCAAAATAGACATGTAATACAAAAAAATACATAATGGATGAGTTGTATAATATAGTCCTACACACGCACACACACACATCGGGAAAAAACAGAGTCTAAAGGGCTAATGTGTAGTTATGGTTAGATTTACTTATTAGACCAGAATGTGAAATTACCTGAAAAAATGCAGCTAATGTGCAATTATTCACATATATGTGCATACTCACTTAAATGTATATGAATCGTCAGCGATATCATCAATGATGGTATTTGACTTGTTATGATTGATGTCATATTTGAGGTCATTAGCCGTGCATGACGCAGTGCAAGTTATGGTTGGTGTACTGTGCCAGAGCTGGTGAGTTTTGGATTTTTTTTTTTTTTGTTTCGGAACCATGACTGACATCAGCACATTTCTGTTTTTTTTTAATCACATTTCACACAGAGCTGAATTTCCGACCACATCTGTTTACAGCTAATTGCCACTGCTCAGGGACTTAGGCTGTGTGTACAACGATCTGACTGCAGGCCCTGTGCCCCACCTGCTTTGGGCAACTAATCCCTGCCACGAATGGCTTTTAGACATGGGAAGCAGTGGTTTGCTGCAAGGCATGAACTATTGCCAGGCCCTGTTCCCCAGCCTCCATGGGAAGCCAACCGCTGTGGCATGCGGCCATTGGCCATATTTTACTGGGGTTTGCTGCAGGGACTGGCCTGGTCTGCCCCAACCTCTGTGAATGGCAAGCCCCAGCCGTGCACAGCCTTTAGGAGGTCCACCAAAGACCCAGGATCTATTGACACAGGTTTGTGGATATCTGGCTAGGTTTTGGGGACCTCAGAAGTGTCACTGGGACCCATGAATCCTATTGTGGGGTCCGTGAAACCTGTGACAAAATATACGTTTTTTAAAGTGAGTATTCCTTTGGGAAATAAAATTGAAAAATACAATTTATTGACCCACTTTTGTTTCCTTTACAGAACTGCATGAAACTTGCCAAGCAAAACCCAAGCAGAATTAACTTTTTTTAAATGTTTATGCCAATTTGTCAAACTTTGCCAAAGTAATTAAGAAAACAAAGATGTTTTCCAATGGAACTCTCAGAATGATTCAGAGGGCCTAGGAACTAAAAAGTAAACCTAGCCAAAGATCTCAGACCCAGTATGTCCTAACACATTGGCTTAAAAGTTCATCATTTTTTGTTTCATTTGACAACAGAATGTTTCCATTTAGGTGAGAAGGGATGTTATGTTCAGTACAGAAGCACTACCCATTGTGGTCTTCCTTGCACCTCATAACAGGTTTTCTTACTTTAAATAAAGGAAGTGGCAATTTAGAAGGTCACCAGACAATATTACAGAATCTCTGCTATTTACCCAGTGGCCGGCAAAATAGTACATAATCTCTGCTTTTTAGCCAGCCACAGGATAAATAGTAGAGATGATGTACAATTTGACTGGTGGTTGGATACTTAGGCCCTGATTTATACTTTTTGACTCTAAACTGTGCTAACGCAGTTTAGCGTCAAAAAGTATACCGCCGGCTAGCGCCATTCCAAGATGCCAGCCGGGCGTCTTATTTATGGAATGGCGCAATCTGGCACAAAGGGTGGGCCAACGTCATGGAGAATGACGTTAACCAGGTGGGGGTGGCAGTATAGGAGAAGGGGGTTTTGCACCCAAAAATTACGTTAGGCTGGTTAGAGTCAAAAAGATGACTCTAACCATCCTAGCATCATTTCTTGACGCTAAACCTGCCATACAACATGACTCCTGTCTTATGAAAGACAGAAGTCATGCCCACCACCCCAATGGCCAGCACAGGGTCAAGGGGCCCCTGGGCATTGTAATTGCACCCAGTGCCATGTATGGGGGCCCATTTCAGGGCCCCCCAATGGCACTTTTAAAAAAATCCAAAAATACGTACCTCTACTTACCTCTACTTACCTCTACTTACCTGGGATGGGGTCCCCATCCTATGCTGTCCCTCTGGTTTGGGTGAGGGTGTCCTTGGGGCCTGGGGAGGGCACTTGTGGACTTATTCCATGGTGTTCCACCATGGAAATAGGCCCACAGGTCCCCTAACTCCTGCTCTGACCCAGGCGTTAAATAATGGAGCTAACAAAGCTTAGTGCCATTATTTAGGCCTGCCTCCCTCCCGTGCACCATTTTTGCATGGGAAGATAAATAAGGCGCATGGGCCTTAGAGTCATTTTTTTCCCGGGAACGCCTATCTTGCATCTCATTGATGTAAGGTGGTTTTCCGCAGGCAAAAAAAGACTTTAACTCAAATATTTTGACACTAGACGAGTCTAGTGTCAAAATAGAAATATGGAGTTAAGTTTGCACTGAAATAGCATAAAAAAATGATGCTGTTTCAGCACAGAGTATAAATATGCCCCTTAGTGTGAAGCGGCTCTCTACTTTGATGTCCATGACGAAAAAGCACTCAAAACAACGGGAGGGTGGTAGCCATCTTGTAATGGGGATGCAGCATGTATGAAGCATATTCAAATGTACAATAGTTTGTTCAAGGGTGTGTGCATGATGCAGCTAAGCTGTTTGTAGGTGAAAAACAGTAAAATCAATTTTGAATAAAAAACATTTATGTTATTTTAATATGAAAATAAGAAATGCAGGAATCAAAGTTCTGTTTTAGGAGCTTTGGGATATGACACAGACATTTGTGCTGCAGTCTAAGAGTATTTGACTGTATGCAGAAAATAATGTGTGTGGTTTTAAAGCATGTTCCATTAAATGTTGTATTCACTCATGCAAATTTATTGTTTTTTGTGTGTTTGTGATGCTCTTTTGAATTATTTTAGGGGACTGTGCCCTTTTTGGGCTTCTTATAGAAGGCCTTGTACTAGCTTTATACTTCTTTTTAAAGGGGATAGATCTTACTATTTCAAACTTGGAAACACAGCTGCAGTCGGCAACCAGCAGCAAAAAGGGAATGCAGACAGATAGGTTGTCTATGGGCCGCACAGGGAAGGGTAATTACAGTAGACAATTGGTGCTAGATGGCGCAGTGCTTTGGGACACTCGCAGGAGGTATTGTGAGTAAGACACAGTAAAGGGGCTTTATGTGGAATGGGGAAGTGAAAGCCAGAGACTGATGAGCACTTAGCTGCCTGCTGAATAAACACCATTTTTCATATGATTCCCCCAGCAGAGTGGTGTCAGGCATAGATGCTAATTGGTCCCATGCCATGAGTGGCCAATCAGTCACCCTTACATTTTAGTCACCTTCATAATGCATCGGGGGAATGGTAATTTTGATTTTTGACATATTAAGCAGTGTTGTAAGTGGGCAAGGTTATAACTCTACTGATCCCTCATTTCTGTTCTTCGCAGTGCTGTCTCTGTTAAAGAAAACTGGAAGCCAAAAACAAATCTGAGTAGCACGCTTGGAGGCTGTACCTGACTGAAGACTTTGTGGAGGGGTCTGAGGAAGGACGCAGCAAGACCAGTAGGAAGAGGATGATGACCAGTGGGAGAATAAGTGCCAAAAGGCAGACCACAAGGAGGGCTAGGATGATTAGAGCCACAAGAAGAACCAGGACCAGGGAGACCTAATCCACATGGACCAGGGTTACCAGTGCCAGAGAGGATCAGAAACAAATAGATGAGGAGAAAAATGATGAGGAAAGAACAGGACTAGTGATATGGGGACCAGGGTGAGGAGGATGAGGAGGGCCATGAAGATGTGGAGCAGTGAGGTCTGGACCATGTGGACAAGAGTCCTAAGAAAAATGAGAACTAGGGATAGGAGGAACATAAGGCCCTGGATCATAAGAAGAAGGAGGCTTAAGAGGCCCTAAGTGCACAGACCAGGACCAGAGGAATGAGGATGACAAGGGCCAGGAATGGCAGACTCAGTTAGGTAGACCAGAGGATCAGTACCAGGAGACTAATGGAAAGACGGATCAGACACTGAAGGACCAAAACCAAAGTGATCAGATCAAGGAGGACGAAGAGGCCGAAGTGAATGGACCAGGATTGAGTAGACCACAACCAGAAGGGATGAGGACTGTCAGGACAGGAGACCCTCGGTATGAGTGGCCAAGATGGATTTAAAGGACCAGGAAGTCCATGCCCAGTGGGACTATGATCAGAAAGTCTATGAGGGTCAGATTCACAGGGATCCTAAATCAGGGTGACAAGGACTACATGAACCAGGGTGACATGCAACTTGGGAAGTAGAAAGACCAGTGTCACAGGGATTAGGAAGACCAGACCCAGGAGGATCATAATGAGGAGGACCATGATAGAAGCAACCATGGTCAGATAGGCTAAAGAAAGTAGAACAAGCAGACCAGGAGGATCTCTAGAACTAGGATAGACGGGGCAGGGGACTAGGAGGGCTAGTGTAACCAAGGCAAGTGGGACTAGCACCAGAAGACCTGATACATGGGTATCAGAAAAAGAAGTACCAGAACTAAGACTAGGACTACTTTGGCCACGGGGACCAAGGATCTGAAGGATTAGGAACAGATAAACTAGGGGATAGATAAACCATTGGAGCAGGATCAGGAGGACTGATGGGTGGGAATTAGGGCAAGGAGGATGAAAGGATCCAGGACCCGAAACTTGTGAAACAGGAAATCCAAGATCCAAAGGACTAGGGACAGGTTCACATGGGGATCATGGTCAGTCAGATTAAGAAGTACATGGCCAGGGCGTTCTTAGAGTAGTATGAAGCAGCGTCAAGGAACAGCAGAACTAAGAAAGGCTAGGATGATCTGAGACAGGGCAAGTTATTGCAGAACCAGGCAGGAAAGGTACAGGAAGACGTGGGCCCGGAGGAGCAGGACCAGATTAAAGAGTACTATGAAGATCAGGATCTGGAAGCCAATGGCCAGTCTGTCCAAGAGACTAGGATAAGCAGGCAGGACATGGACTAGGAAAACCAGGGACAGTACCAGGGTACCCATAAGACCAGCGCAAGAGGACTAGGTAAACTAAAAAGATCATCACCGGAAGGACCAGAAACAGGGCTACGGGGGTCATAAAAATTAGGACCTAGTGAACCAGGGCTCAGATTACTGAGTGGGGCAGAACAATCATTACAAGTAGCAGGACCAGGGTGAGAAGGATCAGGTGTAAAAATGCCAACCAGAATCTGACAGACCACGTTGACTAGACGGTGGTGACCAGAAGAACCAAGCCCAAAAGGACCAGGATCAGGAGGACCCAAACAAGAAGAACCTGGAGCAAAAGGACCTGGATTAATGATTGCAGTGGCAGGACTAAATGGAAAAGGAACAGATCCAGGAGAACCAAGACAAACCAAACCACAAGGACAAAGACAAAGAGTGCCAAGACACAAAATTCAAGATGAACCAGGATCTGTAGTACCAGGGCTAGGAAGTTGACAGTGAGGAGAAATAGGACAAGGTGACCAGGACCAAGAGGACCAGAAAGTAACAGGGGTAGATGGGCCAAGACTCGGAGACCAAGAAGGACCATGATGGCCTAAAGGCAAAGTTCATGATCACAGGCACAATAGAACAAGAAGATCTAGGATGACCAAGACCATAGAGACCAAGACTAGGATGGCAAGTGGGTCAGGAATAGGAGACGTAGGTCCAGGAGAATCCAAACTATAAGGAACAGAAACAAGAGGATCAATGGACACAGAATCCCGAGAAGGACCAGGAATATGAAAAACAAGAAGAGCATGACCTTGGACAGGAGTGCCAGGTAGCTGAGACCAGGAACACAGGCAACCAGAATCAGAAGGAAAAGTACTAAGAGGAACAGGAAACAAAGGACTAGGAAGAACAGGAAGAGCAGGGCAACAAGAATCAGGGCCTTGAGTATCAGGACCAGGAGGACCAGGACAAGGAGGATCAGGAACAGGGACATCAGAACCAGGGTGATCACAGCCTGGAGGTCAAGGCCACAAGGCTAGGAACAGGATGGGCAGGAAGATAAGCAACAGGAGGACCAGACAAAGGAGTACCATGATGAGTTTGTGTAGAAGCATAAGGACAAGGAACCGGTAGGCCAAGAGGATAAGAACCAGATTCAAGAAGACCAGATCCAGGGAAATAGGACCAGGGGCAGAATTAGCATGGAAGAAGAGGGGTCAGAACCAGGAATACCAGGAGGACTACAGCTAGAGGACCAAGCCAGAGTAAAGAGGATTAGAAGGACCAGCATCAAGAGGACTAGTAACAGGCCTAGAAGTGGCTGTGGGACCATGCCTATAGGACCAAGGCCCAGAACACCAAGGTGAGCAGAAAGGGCAGGACAGGACCAGGATGTCCGGGAGGACCAGGACCAACATGACGAGGCTCAGAAGGAAACAAACAAAGAGAACCAGGGCCAATAGAGCCCAGACCATTCGGTAAGGACCATTAGGACAAGGCTCACAGCCAGGAGGACAATGATGATCTAAACCAGGAAGACAAGGGCAAAGATGGCAAAGCCTAAGAGGGACAGGACACAAAAGACCAAATAGATGGAGGGGACCAGCAGGACCAGAAACTGATGTACTTTGAATCAGGTCAGCAGGGTGAGAAAGATCAGAAAGACCAGGTCAAATGGACAATGGCCAAGAGAATCAGGAAAGAAAAGGTAGAGCAAGGAAAAGGGTGCCTGAAAGGGTGAGGATGGCCAGAAGGACCAGAATTAAGAGGATTAGGCATACAAAGACCCACACAAGGAGGTTCGGAAACAAAAGGTTCAAGTCTAGTGGGCACAGAACTAAGAAGAGAACATGGATAGTGAGGACCAGGAATAGGAAGAGTGTTGATAGGCAAACCAGAATGACAGAGAAGAAGACTACAAGAACAGGGCCTGAAGAATCAAGAAAAGAGGAAAAGGCAACCAAAGCCAGTGGGAAAAGTGCTAAGAGGACCAGGGTAAGGAGGACCAGTGGGACCACAACAAAGGAAAAGAACACTCAAGTCAGAGAGGCCCAGAAATATCAGGACCTGGCGTACCAGGAGAAGCAGAACCAGGTCAAGGAGGAAAAGGAACACCAGGACAAGGAATGCCATGATGGCAGAAGTCGTGATGACTAAGGTAGGTAAGTGAGAACAGCATGACCTGAACAAGAAGGGCCAGGAAAAGTGGACATATTAGCCCAAGATGACAATAAACAGGAGAACCAGGGCCAACAGTATCATGATATATTGAAGGAGGACCTTTAGAACTAGTCAGATCAGGAGTTGGTGGTGTATGGCCATTACAAACAGGGACCAGATGGGAGAGGATAAGGTGGACTGGAAGAATCAGATTAAGTAGGCCCAGGAACAGGGCCAGGAGGACCAGAGAGGTCAGAACCAAGGGAACCATGACTTGAATTTCTGGGTTCAGCCCAAGAGACCTAATAAGGAGGACCACAACTAGTGGATGCAATACCAAGTGGACCACATGGTCAGGGGAAGGAGAACCAGGATGACCAAAACCAGAAAGACTAGGAGTGCCAACCCTAGGAGAACCAGGACAGCAGGGCTAGGTGGATAAGGACCCCGCAGGCCAGCAAGAGCAGAGTGAGGATCTGAACTACCAGCATCAGGAGGCTCACGAAGAGCTAAATCAAGGATGATGAGGAGCAGTGCCAGGCAGACCAGGGTCAGGAAGGACTACAACCAAGAGCACCAGAATCAAGAAACCAGTACCAGGGTGACCAGAACTAGTTAGACCAGGACCAGAGTGAGGATCAGGAGGATCAAAACAGCCCTGAAAAGAAGGACTTAGAACAGGACTAGGAGGAGGACTAATGCCTAAAGGCATAGAAGTACCTGGAAAAAAAAGGAAGAAGACCGGGAGCCGGAGGACACCTATGTGAGTCTAGGCCACATTTTAGGATGGTTCTTATTCATCCTTCTTCTGCTACCAACCCCGAGAAACCCCCACCTCTTCAGCCCATGTAGAGACTGATAAAATCAGAGCATGCAAAGTGAATAAAAAGCTGAGGTGTTACACTCTGACCTCTGAATGATAGGAGACACTGTCTGATGCTGGCACATTAGTCTGAGGGTGGATCTAAGGGCATAGGGACTAAAACTTGTCAGAGGAGTTTAAAGGCAGATGGGTGAAAATGAGTGTGGTAAGTGAAGGATGACAAAAAGGATATGAGAAACTCAGATGACTGAAGTCAGTAAAAATGATTATTGGCTATCAAAGGGGGTCAAAGGCCTATAGCAATCAGCAAAGGAGAGCTCAGGATCATAAGAAGGCTTTGATGAGCAGAAGAGGGGGTGATAGAGTCTCCGGATAGATTGTCTCAGATGTCTCAGATGGCCCAAAGAGGGATTCTATGTGACCGCTAAATATTTGTGTTGGCATTCCAGGTGGCTTTATGTGGGTTTATGTGTGTAAGAGTATGACTCCTTATTTTATGAAAGTTTAAGTACATGGACAAGTGGGATACATTTTGAATGACGTAATAGAGAGTAGACACAGCTTCCCTACACAGTGGGCGTGTATTGACTGCATGCCTGTGGATCGAGGGTGGATACCCAGAACTGAAGTGAGGGAGAATGGAGAAAAAGATACCGAAAGAAATTCAGTGAGGTCCTTTTTAGCAAAGGGCTGCTGATTAGTTCTTCCTGCGTGATAGGGCAGATAGTATAAGTAAGGAGTAGGGCATAGATTTCTCTTGTTAAAGGTGTCAAAGTTTCTAAGCACGGCTGCCATTTTGTCTGTGCCTGATGACTGCATCTGATGACAACTCAAGAAGGGTGATGACAACCAGGTGCTGAGGTCTCATGCTTAATTTTGAATACTTCTGCTTGGAGCCAGAGCCATTGCTACTGCTGTGAGAGCAATCACTTAGCACAAAGTCTGTGTTTATGCTACAGCCAGAAAATTACAATTGTAAAGAAAATCACCCCAAATCATTTCTGAAACCTCACTTGTGGACCCACATCCCCTGTTTGGAAAATTACTTTTAAGGTGGAACTGTGAAAAGATCGATCTGTAGGTCACAAGAATGGAGGTAACAAAATGTCTCTCTTAATTCAGTGTCTTATTTCTTAGAATATTTGTAACAAAGTCAATGATTGAAGATCTCTGTGAGTTTCTTTTCTTCTGTGTCTTTGATGCCTATACATATTTCTCTGATTTACTGTTAACATTCAATCATGTTTCAATGACCTTCAGTTCAATTACTTATAGTTTCATTTCTTTGCTTGTAGCTCCTCGAAGGAATACTACCATGATGGCCCAACAGAGTAGGGGCCAAGGGAGGAAGGAGTTTGTACTGTCTACATGTTTGTGAGGGACAGAAAATAAATATAGACTCTGTCACCCTGGGAGAAAATTCCCAGCATGTGGGAAACAAGCTCCTGCTTTCTTGATTCCTCATATTTGTGAATAGGAGGGTTCATGGAAAGAGTTTCCTTCCTCCCCTTTCCAATTCAGAAAGGAATTTATTGATAGTTTGACTGCAATTGCTGTTGCAAACGACTGATGAGCTAAAGAGCCCAGAGTTGGGGTGGTAACTAATTTGCAAAGGGGAAGGGTCTCCCCTTAAGATCCGAATACCTTTGGGAATCATGTGAGCAGCCTTGGGGACAGAAATTTACCAAAACCAAAAATGTTTTTTTCAGCACTGTTTCCTTTAAGGACCATGGGCGGCTTTGAAATAAAAAGTTTTCCATTTTGGAAAGCAGTCATGAAGATAATTGTATGCCTTCACTTGCAGACTACTGTGTCAGTGATTACAGTCAATCACAGAAGTTTGCAAATTGGCATCTGCCCAATGAACATTAATTCAGAAGGTTGTTCTGCAAAATGTGATTCTATATTTTGTGAATTGACCAAACAGTGCATATTTCAGGTTGCAACATACTATTCCATTTGCAAAAGGCAAGTGTGTAATTTGCAACCACTTTTTGTCAATGAAATAATAATACACCTGGACCCTAATTTTCATAAGGAGATAGTTACCAATTGTGTTCACTCCTTGTTTTCAGTTCTACCTAGTGTAAGTACCTGTTAAGCTCTGCATTAGGCATAATACAGCAAATTTAAGCCGTTTACACAGCAGCTTGGTAAATAGTGAAGTTTTGATGCTATTTGCATGGCTGTTAGCCAAGTTGTGCACACTGTCTACTATTTAGCCAACCACCAGGTAAATAATGAAGTGCCTTTCCAAGTTATTTGCAAGCTCACTGGCAAAGCAGTACATTAGTTTTACTATTTAGCCAGTTACTGGGTAAATATTAACATTTCTTTGCTACTTGTCAGATACTGTGAGGTTTCCTTATTATTTGCATGCCAACCAACTAGGGCAAAATCTCTACTATTTACCCAGCGACTGGATAGTGAGGGTTTTCTGCTCTTTGTGCAGCTGAACAGTGCAGAATCTCTACTGTTTAGCCATCTGCTGGGTAAATAGCGAGGTTCTTCTATCATTTACACATTCGCCAGCTAAACAGTATAGAATATTTACTGTTTAGCCAGCAGCCAGGTAAATGAAGAAGTTCCTGTGCTATTTTCAAGGTTTCCAGGCAAATAGTAAATCATTTCTACTATTTACCAGGCGGCCAAGTAAACATCTGCTACCTTAAATGAATGGACTTGGACTGCCTAACGTAGGCAATTCAACACAATCAAATGACTGCGTTTGTTTAACATCTTGTGTCATAGCTATTATTCTGTGGTACATTCCCGCCAGCACAGTCAAACATTAAATAAAAAAGAAGGGGCAGGCAATGTGGCCAAGATGAGAAACAGTGAGGGCCATATTTATACTTTTCGACGCACAACTGCGCAAACGCAGTTGTGCGTCAAAAAATCTAACGCCATTCTGAAGCGCCATGCGGGCGCCGTATTTATTCAATGACGTTAGCCGGCATTAGCCGGCGGAGCTGCCTGGTGTGCATAAAAAAAAATGACGTACACCAGGCAGCGCCGGCGTAGGGGAATATGGAGCTTGGGCGTCAAAAAATGGGGCAAGTCAGGCTGAGGCAAAATTTTCGCCTCAACCCGATTTGCGCCATTTTTTTTTTACTCCCAACCCCCATTAAAATGACTCCTGTCTTAGCAAAGACAGGAGTCATGCCCCCTTGCCCAATGACCATGCCCAGGGGACTTATGTCCCCTGGGCATGGTCATTGGGCATAGTGGCATGTAGGGGGGCACAAATCAGGCCCCCCTATGCCACAAAAAAAAATATATATATATACTTACCTGAACTTACCTTAAGTTCCCTGGGATGGGTCCCTCCATCCTTGGGCGTCCTCCTGGGGTGGGCAAGGGTGACAGGGGGTGTCCCTTTGCGTAAAAAAAACGACGCAATTCCGGCACAAACGGAGTATAAATATGCCCCTGAGTGTGGGTGATGAAGACTTTGACGTTTGTGTACTTTCTACTAAATTGGGCTACCTAGAAAAGTTTTTTCTTTCGGTTTTGTACACAAGTAACTAATCCCCAACCATGGGATTATTTCTGGGTATTTTAAGCTGCCTTGAAATGGACACTCATGCTATGTGAGAAGGGTTGTGCCAGTCGCAAGGACGTATTGTTAGACTACTGGGAAAAATACATTTATTTCTGTTTATTTTTACTTTTGTATTTCTACTTGTCTTTTCTCTCCTCTGTTTTTTAAAAACAAATTGAACCAAAAGCTAATGTTTTTCACATTTCACTCACACATTTTTATATTTTGCATGAAATCCTCTAAAATAACATTAAAAATAGAGCGAGCCAAGTTCCATGTTGGGATCTAACTCCTTTAAAGATCTGACTTAGTGGCCTTGAAACTCAATTGCTCGATGCAAATATTATTTTTCTTGAATTCACTTTGTGCCAGATGTTATCCTGTTTTTAACTATATTTCTGAGTGTGTAATGTTTATTCCACAGGGCCAGTCATGTGTACTGTGTTCATTTCATATACTGCTGTCATTTTCTTTTGTTACTTTATAAAATTCAATAAGGTTGTTTTGAACACAAAAAATAGAGCAAAGCAGAAAAAGAAGTAGATTGGATGTTTGAATTAATCTCAGCCACTGGTAATTACTAAGGGCTTCATTCCAGTCCCTCGGCGCTACTCCTGGCATATTCCGGGAAAACGTTTTAAACTTGCATTTGCGGCTTTGCAGTGGCATTTACTATGCATAAATGTACATAATACACATTTGGGCACGGAAAAATGCCATCACACTTATGCAATTGTAGTTTTTGTTTTTAAAACAATTCTTCATGGGGACAGCTTTTTTGCCCATGAAGACACCACTGTCCCTGAACCCTGACAAATTTGAGGGTATTCTCTTCCCATCCCCACCCTGGAAAGATATCAATCTGAGCCTGACAGGTGGTAATTTGACCATTTCGACTCTGTGTGGGAATGGATCTGAGGGAAGTTTGTGAAAAACTATAAACATGCAGGCTTGTGGGTGTTCACAAACATTCAAGGCATACCAGCCCTGAAACACCCACTTCCCACATTTGGGGTAGATTTACTTTCACAAAAGTCTTCCTGTGAGTTGATCCACATAGAAGAGTAAAGGCAACTCATCTTGCATGTGTAAGCTAAAGCTACAAATCATTGGTTGGAATAACTAGACTGGTGGCAATTTTATTTTGGACCATCTCTCCAGAGAAACAGTTATGAGCCTCTGCGAATCAATCTGTCTTTCAGGAAATGAAAACTATAGAAGACATTGCAGAAAAAGCATTCAAAGCATTCTAATACAAAAACATTGCATTGTACCACTATTTAGTGGACAGATGTGGTAGGAAATGGGCAAGGGAGGAGAGAATAAACAGTGCATAACTTATCAGCAAGCAGTGGCAAAGCAAATAGGTCTTGCCTTCGAGATCTACTGATTTGTCAATGCTTTTTGATGCCGCTGAACAACATCAGTAAAAAAGCAATGCTTTTTGCCCATTCTGTTTAGTATTGGCAAAAAAAGGCACAATGACGTGAATGCTGTTGGTGGTTATGCCATACTGTAGGCAAGTACACATGGCACTACACATTCATGTGCCTACAAAATGACGCAAGCCTCATTTTCTTCTATATTTGAGTGACAATTCTAAGATGTTGGGAACTACGTAGATCGGTCAATTATATATATATAAATGTATTTTAAAAATAAGAATGCCAGGGTTGATGGCACAATGAAAGAACGGGTGAGGGCCAGATAGGGAGGAAGAAACAGAGAGTGAGAGGGGGGGGCATGAGCGAGAGAGCAACTTGGGGATGGGTCAGAAGCACAAGAGAGAGACTGCAACATGAGACAAGGAGGAGACGCACACGAGGAAGTCAGCAACACAGAGTGCGGACTGGGGGTAGAAATACACATGTGAGAGACTGAACAACAATGAGGGAGAGAACAAACAGAGAGCACATGGGAGGGTACTTGGTGGGGAGGGGGTGCAGAGAAACACAAAAGGGACTGAGCTGGAAAACACATGCACACTGATGGAGTGCTTAACCAAGAAGAAAACAGCAGTTCACTAAAGTAAGCAGAAGAAGGACACAATTCAGCCAGCCAAGAGAGTGGTAAATAAGCTGTGCTCCAGGGGAATGACAAACACAAGGGGGATAAGGAAAGCCATTGCATAAGAAGCAAGCAAATGAGAATGACCATAAAGACAACCAATGATAAGCAATGACAAGGATGTAAGCCACTGTATGTTTTTGGTAAGCCCAAAATGAGTCTTTTGCAACCAGATAGCGTGCAATGTCTTGTAGGCTACACCTAAAAACTAAGGAGCATACTTATGAGCCTCTAGTGCCACAGGAGCGTCACTTTTTGTGCCGCTCCGGTGGAGATAAATACTGCGCTGTATTTACAAGGTGGCGTGAAGCCACAAAAAGTGGCTTCACGCCACCTTGTAAATACCACCCCTTTACAGGTAGCCTTTTGCGTGGAAGGGCCATGCCACAGCAACACCCATTGCATTTTGACACTGCCTCAGATTTGCGAGTTTTTGGAAACCTCAGGCAGTGCCAAAATCTAACGGCATCACAAGGGTGGCGTTAGCAAGGTGCAACGAGGAGGAATACTTTTATTCCTCCTTGTTTTTTGCTTTTTCAATGTGTGTTGGATTCTGCAGGACGTATAGAAAGAGCAAAATGCCAGAAATGATTGTTTATGTGCAGGAAGGTGTCCCTTCCTTCCCACAAACAATCATTTCTGCTTAACACACAGAAGTGCAAATTCGCCATTAGTGATTGTTTATGTGCAGGAAGGGACACCTTCCCGCACATAAACAATCACAGCCCTCCACGCAGACATCCCGCATGTGCGCATGAATGTGTGTGAATGCGTCTGTGTGTGTTGTGTTGTTTGTGTGGTTGTATGTGTGTGAGTGATTGTGTAAGAATGTGTGCGAGCATGTCTGGAAGTATGCGTGTATGAATGCATGAATGCCAGTGTGAGTAATTGGGTGTATGTGTGGTGCGTGTCTACGGGTGTTTGCGTGTATGGGAGGTGGGGGAGAAGTGTAGGCATCAGAGGGGCTGGGGGAGTGAGAGGATCGGCAGGGGTGGGGGGAAGTTTGGATGGAAGGGGGTGGGGGTGTCAGGTGTGTGTGGTGGGGTGGAGGAGCCACCTACCGATGACAGGGAAGGAATTCCCTGTCACTGGTAGGGCCTACCACCATGGTTTTCGTGGCATTGCTAACACCACGAAAACCATGGTGGTGGGCAGGCTCAAAATGCCACCAGCGGTACTATGCCGGCCACCGGGCTGGAGACTGACATCTCCGGCCCAACGGCTGATACCGCCATGGCTGTATGAGTGGAGATGTGGCAGGTTTGCTGCAGCCAGCCAACCATTCTTATAATGTGGCGGTATGTACCGCCAGCCTGTTGGCGGTACTACCGCCACATTATCACTCACCGTTGGGGCCATAATGACCCCCTATTTGTCATGCCTGCTGAATACTAGGGCTACATTGTTTTGATTCCACCTCATGCTCCTTTCTTTCCCTGGTCTACACTTACTTTCTCTTTGTCTGTCTCCTGTAGGTTTGTTTTCATGTTTGTCACTGTTTTAATATCTTTCTCTCCCGCCTTCACTCTCCCTCTTCTGCCTTGCTCTCTGTTACCCTAGGTCGAGGTGTGATGATGTCCCAGGTGGCACAAATGAGAGCCAATGCCCACCACCTACAGTCAAAGCCACAAAATAAACTGCATATAGAAACCCAGCTGTCTGTGCAAACCTATTCCTAGTCCTCATTCCAGTGCGCCTCAGGCTGGGGAACATTATTGCTCATTCATGAAAATACATTTTTGTATGGCACAAACTTGGCCCAAGGGCACTACGGGGCTTACACAGAAGCATATTACATCATACATTTTTAAAGCACAGAGAGATAAGGTTCCCCGGTTCCAAGGTCTGCAGCTCTGGCCCTTAGGCCACATCCCCTCCCCGTTCGATTTTCCTTAACATATCTGGACACAGACTTCACATCCTCATCAGAATAGCAAAGGGACGTTTTGAATACCTTTCTCCAAAAATCAGGAGTATGTTTTCAGTGAGGTATCCTTGACAGATAATGGGGAGAACAGGTGGAAGGAATTTGGAGAAGTCTGGCAGCCATGGATTAGGTAAAAGTGTAAAACTACACAACGTAGTAGTGTGCTATACTTGGTTGCAGGGCTGGGATCACTTTTTTATCTCCAAAGTGTTAATGACCCTGTTTATACTGAACATAATTCGCTGACATGGCCTGCTTGAAACTAACACTTAAATACACACCTCTCCAGCCACTTGTCCCGCCATCAGAAAACCCACAGGAACATATTGTGAGTCCAGCAGTCTTATTGACATGTTCCTCTGTGCAATAGCCAGCCTAGTGATGCCAAATATGGAAGAAATACTGGCGAAAATTAAGAATTTCATTTTCACCAAGGCTTCCTGGCCAATACAATACATATTTGTTTACATTGTATTTATTTGTACTTTATATTTTGTTGACATGTAGCCTTTTCCTATGTTTTTGATTATGTACAGAATAAGTCAAGTTTCTGTGGGATAAATAGCATTTAAGAAACAGAAAAATCTGGCGTTCATGTTCTTCACAGAAATACTCACTCCCAATCACACTCACTCACCCTGGTTTGCATCCCAAGACCATCCATCTGTCATATTTACCCAACCAGATGCGGTATGTGTTTGCCTTAATTGACAACGACGCAAAGTACTTTGCAGGCCTGTTATTGGATCATGTGCTCGCATGATCTACTGAAAAGGGAATAATCCCCATGACTCAAACAGGATTCTCCAAACATACTGCCACCATCACGAACATCATGGTCATTGCCCTTTTAACCGACAAAGCTATAATACTGAAACTTCAGCTCCATCTATGCTTTGTTGACTTCAAGGCCGCATTTGAGCAAGTGGACAAGAATCTGATGTGGAAGAAGCCTGAAACCTAGGGGCTTCCACATCCACTCCTACGCCTGATAATAGCCCTTCACACGGACACATGGGTCCAGATAAAATTGGGCACAGGCACTCATCTCTCAAGGCAGATCCCGACTACCAAAGGCATAAAACAGGGCTGCGTTTTGGCCCCAACACTATTCAATCTATACCTAGCAGACTTAGTGGGTGCACTCACCCTCACAAACTCGCACCCTCCAAAAATTGGGGAGCTTGCACTCACATGCCTCATGTACGCCGACAACCTTGCACTGATCAGCCATACAGAAATAGGCCTTCGGAGACTACCAAATGCCACTCAGCACTACTCATCCATTAATGCCCTGACAGCAAACGTTTGCAAAACACGCACACTGTCATTTAGATAAAAGACACCCTCGAGAGTTTGGTTTTGGAGTGAGACACGACTTGTTCAAACAGACAAGTATAAATATCTTGGAGTTGTTATTGACAAATCGGGAAACTTCGGGCATCAAAGGAAAAGCCTAATGGGAAAAAGCCTAGCCATAGCGCTATCTCTAAAAAGACTAAAAACCTCTCTGAATGGGCCCTCAGACGCCCCCCCTCTTAAAAGTGCTAAAAGCCAAGCGCCTCCCCACAATAACATACAAGAGTGAAGTACAAAGAGGCAGGGACTCTGATATCTTAAACCACGCAGTGAGCAAAGTTTACCGGACGTTCTTTAACATCCCCAGATTCACCTCCCCTGCCCAACTGAGACTGGAGTTTGGTCTGCTGAACCAATCCCTGGCTCGACGCGTTGCCTACAGAAACGTCTGGAGCAAATCCCATGGTGCCTCCCTGGGCACTCTTAACTACCATTTGTGTCAAGAGCTTGAACACAAGGACACCTCCCGCTTCAGAATCCACTTAGATGATTCACTTGAGAAGACTGGGCTCACCGACTTGTGGAGGAGCCCAATCCCGCACAACACCTTCAAGAAAGCAGCTGGGAAATCACTTAGGCTTCAGTCACTACTGGTGGACAAAGCAGCCTTCTCACAGAGGTCTCATGCCTGGATGACTTTGCACACTTACACGTCTTTGACACCACAGTCATACCTAGGCCAGGGCTTCTCGAGACAAATAAAGGACGAATTCTTAAAGTATCGACTAGGTCTCCTATCACTTGCTTTAAATGCTGCCCCCTGGCTGAGGGACGTAACCAACTCTATCTGCTGCATGTATGGTGAGGACACAGAAGACCTCCTCCATGTCCTTTGCTCATGCAATCATTTTGCACTACAACGAAAAGTCCTACTAAAGATCAAATTTATTGAAAAAGGCATACGGACAAGGAGACAAGGAGTGATGGCGGGCTTTCCAACTGGGGACCTGCAGTTGAACTGTGCTTTGGTGAAGTTTCTATTGCAGGTGTCATAAAAGCAAGATTTAATAAATCAGCACCACCCCCTTGTGATCTACAGGATGTTAGCTCGCAGCTCAGTGCCTGACAACGGGCTACAAGGCCATCAAGCGATGGTCTACTCACACTGGAGCAAGTTAAATCTTAAGTGGCAACACTCTATTATGTTTTAAAACGAGCTCCTATGGAGCGCAAATTGAAAGGACTGGACAATGTGCATAATCCCTTGATGATTACTTAGTAACATCAGAAATGTTTTTTTTTTTTAAGTGTTTGCCTCTTTTTCACTTTTGTTATGGTTTTAAGTAACTAAACAATAAATATTACTAACGTGTGTGTGTTTGTGTGCAAAAACACACAATACAAAGCTTGCCTGAGTGAGACCCAAGAATTTAGAGATAAACAAGTTTGAAACACACCGTTCTAGGAATGTGTACTCCGCCCATAGGGTGTCAAGTATCTCAAACATTCAATGAGACAAGGACATGCAATTTAACTGTCTAGATTGATGTACTACCAAGGACAGGATTACATTTGTGACTGAAATTGCGACTCTTCAAATCTGCAATTTTTCAGAATTTCTTATGACTAAATAATGTTCCACAAAACAACCTAAAAAATATTGTACTCCTTCCACCACTAGGAAAAACTAGTGACCTGCCACAACATAATCATGATGCTGTCAGATATTTCAGTGTAGTAAATGTGTGTTCTAGATAGTGATTCTGGCTAAACACTATTTGTTCAACACATGATCATGTTCTAGTAGCAAAGCTGCAAGGGCCTCATTCACAAGAGTCTGATGCATCATCATGAATTCAACGATTTCTTGCTCCTGCTGCACATCCACTAATAACGCCATGGATACGCTGTATTTACAATACAGAGCTTCATGGCGAACGTTTACACAGATGCGTCAGGATTTCTGATGCATCTATTGGCGCTAAACTGACGCATTGTTGGAGTTGCATCTTTCAACTAACACAACTCTAGCAATGCAATGGAGAGTCCGACAGGAAAAAGCCCTGCATCAATTTTCCACCTGCTCAGAGCTGGCGGTAAAATGTTGATGCAGTGAAGTTGTAGAATGATGCAGTGAAAGTTGTAAATTTCACTGTGTCGGTTCTATGCTGCTTTTTCCGTAGGAATGACTACCCTGCATACATTATACCTGGTGTAGGTAAAATGTGATGCAAGGCTTAACAAACTGACACATTGAGCCCAATGCGTCAGTTTGTCAATATGGAGCAGTGTAGTGCACTCCTAACCCCACCACTGCGTAAACAAAAAATAATGCAGCTGTGGTGCAAAAGGCTTGTAAATGAGGCCTTAAGTATCCTGGCTCTGGATTACACAAATATAGAGCAGTCATGTTCTTCGCCAGAGTCACCTTTCACGGGTGGCCAACTGTGGCAAATAAACGTATGGGCTCTCGTCAAATTATTGAAGCACTGACTTTTCTGTAATGGTTCATTCTATGGCAATTCATTGCGGGTGTACTATTCTGACCAGTGATGCCTTTCCCAGTTGCAGGTAATGCTCAATTCTCAATGTCTCGCCATTTGGAGGATTTTCCTATGCCACCCAACTCCTAACCACGCCTTAGATGGTGATATTGCTGCCATGTTGTTTCTACTGGGCAAGAGGGGTGCTGGAGGTGGATGTCAGGGAAAGGGAATAATGTAATAGCGAGGCTTGGCATAAGCAGCGCTTGTTCTCTGTGGCAAAACGTATTGTCTGGGCGCTTACAAAAAATAGCACAGTCATTTAAATTTGCCCAAATAAGGACTGAAAAGAAATTGCTGGCCTTGGGGTTCATGGAATGTTCCTACACAACCGTATTTTGTGGCTCAGTTTTATTTGTTTTTGTAAAAATGTTTTGAGGCAAGCACGTGCATTCCATTGTAGGCCCAGGAAAGCCAGACATCCAACACATAAGCCACAACGCTTAATGCAGGTAAGGCAATAACATTTTATAGAACTTTAATTAGGGATTTTAGGATTCAATTTTGCTTGGATCGCTCTTTGTGCGTGATTCATCCGAAAGGAATCTGGTGAGATAGGTCGGCCCCCACTGCAGACAGGAAAAGGAAGTGGTATTTGGTTTTACACGGACATTTCAAGCTGACTGAACACAATAGAAAGCCAGGAATCTTAGAAAGGAACCCACAAGGAAGATGCATGTTGTAGGTAAATGACCTAGGCAGAGGAAAATATGCAATGCAATCACCATCTGGCTACTAAAACCACCTAAACGTCTAACTCTTAGCACACACGTGTGGTGGCCTCATCCAGGCTCAGAATGAGACTGAAGATAGGCCAGGACACCAAAATAAAAATGGCACTCATGACTGAATTAGATATCTAAAAAAGTGGCCCAGGTTAGCAAATTAGGACAGTTTTGAACTTGTAAAAACATGCTGTATAATTATTTTGCAAGGTGTAAAAGACTGCATGGATTTGAGCTTGCTACAGGCAATATTTGTTTTAATACCAGGGAAATTAACAGTGAAAACCGGCCCACAAACAGCCAGACAAAAAAGCCCACATACTGACCTGTCAGACCAGTCCATTGGGCACTGCCTGGCTGCCCTATAGGCCAGTCCGCTCTGGCCTCACCTAGCCTGATGGGTAGACGTGGTAGCTATACATTATTTTAATGACTTAATCCTGCTTAATTCTTTCTTAAAGTCACTTTGTTTTCACAACCAACTGATCATTTTGAGCATGTTGACAAAATTAAAAACACAGGGCCATATTTACAAGGCCCACTGCGCCATCAGCACATCCCTTTTGAGATGACACAAACTGGAGAGCCATATCTACAAGACTACGTAAAACCACCCTGCATGGCTTTTAATAGCCTTGTAGATATGGCATGAGACAACGCAGTGCAAGTCGCTGCATTGCCTCAAACAGGGTTAGTGAGGTGTGCCATGGGCCTTAGAGTGGGCGGTGGCCATCAGTGCGCCGCACTCCTGGTGGTCCGACTGTCAGATTACAACCCTGGCAGTCCGAAAACCAGGGATCGCCACCACTGCCAGAATCACCCAAGGCATTTGACACAATCCCAGATTTATGAGAAATCGTAAACCTGGGAATGAGTCAAAAGCCTACGCCTCCCCAGGGGTGGGGTAAAGGAGGCGCACTGGACAGAAATAACATTAATTCTCCCAGCTTTTTCCTCTTCTTTGTGTGCTGCGTTCTGCAGCACCCAAAGACGGAGGAAATCACCTACATTGATTGTCCTGGTGCAGGAAGGTGTCCCTTCCTGCACAAAAACAATCATCCGGAAAACGCAGACACCCTTGCACCATGGTGCAAGGGTGCCTGTGTTGGCGCATGACAGCCATTTGTGTACCAGCGCAATGGGAAATGACTGAAATGTGCCATATCTTGTAGATCTGGCGCATTTCTGCTCTTTCCCGGTGGTGCAGGGCAGTGTAGCAAGGCACTCGCTGTACCGCTCAGCGCCATGGCCCTTGTAAATATGGCTCATAATTCTGAGGTGGTCCAATAAAGAGAATTCAGCTGTGTCATGACAACACAAAAGGTTCCAGTTTAGTATGAGTTGAAACTATGTTCCACTTGGGAGTCAGGACTGCAGAATGCCTCTAGCAGCACTGGTGTTTTCAAAGTTCTGGCACGCTGGCCCTGCAGAAATGGTAACAGTAATCTTTGTTGTCCTGGTTCATAGTCCCAGTCCTAACAGAATGAGGCTTGCTGCCTTTGACAGCGCTTCGTAATGCACATGGATCTCATATTCCTGTAACTAAAGTCTTTATTTTCTCTCCATACCATGGAGTAGAAGAATGCCAATCCCCAGCCACACCTCCTGTATATTACACAGTTAAAAACTAGAAGTGCAAGTTCAGGATGGAGGAAGGTAGCATGTGGACTGGGATGAGGGTGACTACGAATTGGATTAATGAATACTCTTGGTAAGTAATGGGTTCTTTACTCCCTCATCTCCGTCCTCCTCATCTGAGTCCTCACTGAATGAGGCTATATCAAGCTCCAAGAACGTACACCAACCATACACTGATTCAGATCAAAAACAAACCTTATTTAAGCATCAGTTACTTTGTTGCTGTTTTTATCACTGTAGAAACAAAACTACAGTCCTCTATGTCTGATAAACCCAATCTATAATGCTTTATCAATGTGCGGTGTGAGGACCATGTAGCAACCCTACAAATCTCCTGTAGGGATACCCCCCCCAATCTCTGCCCAGGACACCAAGGCTGTCCTTGTGGATCTCCCCTGGATGGAAGCTGGCTGAGAAACCCCCAGTAATCTATTTGATTGCAAGATTTCTAGTCTGTCTTAATGTTTGAGAAAATGTCTTTTTACATCTGTTGGCTGAAACATATGAGATGAACAACGTATTTGACGAAAGAACAAAGAGCCCCTAGAGGGGCCCGTCAGATAGTGCAACGCCAGTCTGATGAGGAGCAGGCCCTATGATGAAGCATGACATCCACTGGATGTATGAGGGCTCTTGCTTCTATTTCGGTATGTGCCTAGTGGTGTTTCGTTTTTTTCTTCTGTCTTGGAACAGTGTACCTGCGTGATTTACAATGTATTTGACGACCTGAGCTCTTTTGTTCATACTAAGACAGAATAAGTAACATCTAACAATGGACGCACCTGGGAATCTCAGTCTGATTGTAAAACTGGTGGAATGACCTCTTAGAGATATGAAAATGAGAATTTACTTTGGGAACAAACTTGTGGTCTAATTTGAGGACTACATTCCGCGAAGAATCTTCAGTAAGTATAGGAGATTACTAATACTCCCAACTCCCCAGTCTTCTTGAAGAAGTAATTGCAATTAGAAAGGCTATCTCAGAAGTGAGCCTCCTGAGGTGAGCCATTTTCAAACGTTCAAATGGGGCCTTTTGTAAAGCTCTCAGTAATATGGATAAGTCCCATGTTGGTGTTGAGATTTCTAGTGTAGGTTTCTTTAATTTAAAACTCCTTATGAGACTCACTACAAGTGGAGAAATATCCTCAAAGTCTCAACCTAACAAAAGAGCTGTAATAGCCATACACCTGAAAGATAAAGTAGAAGGTGATACATTTTTTAGAAGCCCATCGCTAAAGAATTCAAAGATCTGAAAAGAGTCTATCGGCCCCATTATGCGGTTGGCGGGCCAACCGCTGGCCTGCCAGCCCCATGTGGAGAAGACCGCTGTGGAGCTGACAGTCTCCCACCTGGCCATATTATGATATTTCCACTGGGCTGACTGGCGGAAACCTCCATATTAGGAGGTTTCCTCCAGTCAGCCAGTGGAAACAGTGCGGCGGCATTGGCCTCGGGTCCTCATGGAGCCGAGGCCAATGTCATCACACAGAGGGTGCCCCCAGTACTCTTCGAATGCACACTGTCTGCCATAGCAATATGATGGCAAGAGGGGGAACGGGAGAGTGGAGGTTGTACTGATAGGTGGGGGAACTGACCCTCTTGGCAAAGACCTTAGGGGAGGAACCACGAGCTTTAGGGCCAGAATGGTGCTATCAAACCTCCAGCCATTGCCCCCTTCTCTCTTGATCCCACAGAGTAGCTCCCAACCCCCAGGCTTGCCTCTGTGGTCAGCTTCAGTGGTGACGAAAGATGAAGTGAAACCTCTCTGGAGAGATTATCTTTCACCAACCACCCCTGTAATACCTTTTGAATCTGAGGGGTAATTGCGATGTGATGACTGAATTCCTGGGACCTTGTGGGCAATGTTGAAGCACATGATTTACCAGGGACTTTAAAGGAAAATGGGCCTACAAGACTACTATCATAGATGCAGCTATCAGTCCTTGCTCTCTAAACCACCATTTAGCCGACACTTAACATTGACTTAGCAGGAGACACAAGCTGTTCTAAATAGTAAGTATTCTGCTCTGAGGCAGAACGGATCAAACAGGGCTCTGGTAGATAGTGTGTTCTGGGAGAAAAGAAGTTGCAACTTCTGCAGGTTGATTATAAAACACAGCTTATGCACTACATCAGTCATTTTCTTCACCTCCTCTTGAGCTTTAAAGAAAGAAGAGGCAGACAATAAGCTGTCATCAATGTATGGAAACATTGGTAGTTCATTAAGTTGAAGGTATGCACACAGAGGTGCCAGCATGTTTGTAAAGACTGGCCGAAGTTACAAGACTGAAAGGTAGAGCTAGGAACTCCAGAAGCTGGACTCCCACTGCAAAATGTAGAAACATCTGACTCTTTGAAAGGATAGGGATGTGGCAGTAGCCAATCTGCAAGTCCAACATTGCCAGAGAGTTGCCTTCTACTATCACAGGGATCATAACTTGAATTGAGATCATTCAAAAAGTTTTCAGTACAACCTTTCTGTTCAAAACATTTAAGTCTAAAAGAGGCAGAAACCTTATGTCTGAAAAACAGAGTAGAATATAACCCTTATCTTTTTTGATGTTCCAGATCCAGCACAACCGCCCCTTTTTCAAACATGGCTTGGACCTCCTAAAGCATGGATTGCCTTCTCATGTTGTCTTTTTGTAAGGATATAGGTGGAAATTGGTATTTGAAGGCTCGCTCAAGAAAGGAATGGACTATCCTTCATTGATGATGTTGAGCACCCACAGGTCTGAGAGGTGCTGTTTCCACTGGTGCAAATAGAGTCTTGGTTGTGCATTGACTCTCAGATAGTCATTTTTTGGAACTGACCACGATACTGGTTGGGTTTTATTGGCAAACGCAGACCCCCCTGAGCCTGGATCCAGCCACTAAAGGGACATCTTTCTTGTGTCTTCTGAGGTTGTTGTTTTGAAAGGAAGGGCATCTTCCCAGAGAATTACTTGAAAGGTGTCAGGATTTTATTTTTTCATCAGCAGTTTTCTGGACCATACTATCCAACTCGGTGTTGAACAATTTTGGGCCAGTGAAAGGGAATTGTTGTATTAAGGACCTTTGTGGAAGACCCAGCTTCCAACACTTTGTCCAAAGATGTCAACATCCTGCTATCATGCCTCCTACTGCTGAAGATGCTGCCTACCATCATTTAAATGATATATCGGAAAAGAACTGTGTAAGCAATTCCATACTAGCAATAATTTCTGTATGGTCATGAAGGCAATCATATATAACCTTTGAAAATCTTTTAAAAACACAAAAGTGACATAAGTTGAAAAGGTGTTGGCCTGGATCACAAAAATTTTAGGCACCAAACAATGTTTCCACCTTCTGATCAACAACATCTGGTAGAATCTCCTGATGTCACAGAGGAAGTAGAGGCTATTGACACTGGGAGCGTGTTTTTCATTCTTCACCAGAAACAAACATTTCACTGAGGTCGATGGAACCTGTGACCAAGAAAGAGTGTGGTGAACCATACACAAATTCACATTAACATCACCCAAGCAATTTAGACACCATGACCAATGTAGCCACGGAAGGAGACTCAAATCATTGAAACGTTTCACAGCTTTATTTTACAACCACAAAGCTAATGTCACGAAGGCTGAGGGCAAAATCATGTTATAAAGATATATCAACCCCATTGGCTTCCCAAAGCTGCGATTTTTTTTTTATCAAAATAGCATTAACACAATTAAGCATTCAAGAAGAACAATACATATCATTAAGGAAACAATTTGAAGCACCAAAATATATCTCAGGTCAGATTGCATCAACATTAGTTACGTTCAATTAAGCAGAGTATGCAAATTTTGGGGTGAACATAGATTGTTCCTACAAATAACCAAATTAGGAAATGCATGTGTGGGGTCAAACAAATGCAGGCAAAATACAAAAAGGAAGACAAAATAATTTGAAAACAATATATCTGGGGCTATAAATTACTATAGAAACACAAAAGGGCGATGGATGGAGTGCTGAACAATGCAAACACCCACCCCCAGTCACACATCTGGGTTCAATCCATCGTTCTTTTGCTCACCAAGCCACCCCAGTTTGGACCCAGCCATATGCAAATCAGTCTTGACCCTGTTCCTCATAGGAACAGTCCAGCCCAAACTGCCAAGCCAGGTCCTCACTGGACCGGAAACAAGCATCCTGGGACCGGTTTCAGGGTTTCACCTTTCATCAGCTAGGCTTGCTTGAATCCAGTGGTACAGTGAGCAAGGAACCCACGTCTGGGCATACCCTTCCCGCTTAGGGCTACTTTAGCAACACAAAAGGATGATGGACGGAGTGCTGAACAATGCAAACACTCACCCCCAGTCACAGATCTGGGTTTAATCCATCGTTCTTTTGCTTACTATGCCACCCCAGTTTGGACCCAGCCATATGCAAATCAGTCTTGACCCTGTTCCTTATGGGAACAGTCAAGCATGAAATTCCAAGCCAGGTCCTCACTGGACTGTAAACAAGCATCCTGGGACCGGTTTCAGGGTTTCACCTTTCATCAGCCAGGCTAGCTTGAATCCAGTGGTACAGTGAGCAAGGGACTCACGGCTGGGCATAACTTTGCCACTTAGGGCTACTTTAACAACACAAAAGGATGATGGACGGAGTGCTGAACAATGCAAACACTCCCCCCGTCACAGATCTGGGTTTAATCCATCGTTCTTTTGCTTACTATGCCACCCCAGTTTGGACCCAGCAATATGCAAATCAGTCTTAACCCTGTTCCTCATGGGAACAGTCCCGCCTGAACTGCCAAGCAAGGTCCTCACTGGACTGGATACAAGCATCCTGGGACCGGTTTCAGGGTTTCACCCTTCATCAGCCGGGCTAGCTTGAATCCAGTGGTAGAGTGAGCAAGGGACCCACGTCTGGGCCTACCCTTCCCACTTAGGGCTACTTTAGCAACACAAAAGGATGATGGACGGAGTGCTGAACAATGCAGACACTCACCCCCAGTCACAGATCTGGGATTCAAGCTAGCCTGGCTGATGAAGGGTGATACCCAGAAACCGGTCCCAGGATGCTTGTTTCCTGTCCAGGGAGGACCTGGTCTAGCAGTTCGGACTGGACTGTTCCCATGGGGAACAGGGTCAAGACTGATTTGCATATTGCTGGGTCCAAACTGGGGTGACGTGGCGTGCAAAATAACGATGGATTAAACCCAGATCTGTGACTGGGGGTGAGTGTTTGAAAAGTTTCAACACTCTGTCCATCATTTTATTTTGTTTTGTGATGTTGCTTTTTGTGCCCTAAGTGGCAGGGGTATGCCCAGACGTGGGTCCCTTGTTCGCTGCGCCACTGGATTCAAGCTAGCCTGGCTGATGAAGGGTGATGCGCAGAAACGGTCCCAGGATGCTTTTTTCCTGTCCAGGGAGGACCTGGTCTAGCAGTTTGGGCTGGACTGTTCCTACGGGGGAACAGGGTCAAGACTGATTTGCATATGGCTGCGTCCAAACTGGGGTGACATGGTGAGCAAAATAACGATGGATTAAACCCAGATCTGTGACTGGGGATGAGTGTTTGAAAAGTTTCAACACTCCGTCCATCATTTTATTTTGTTTTGTGATGTTGCTTTGTGTGCCCTAAGTGGCAGGTGTTTGCCCAGACGTGGGTCCCCTGCTCATAGCACCACTGGATTCAAGCTAGCCTGGCTGATGAAGGGTGATACCCACAAACCGGTCCCAGGATGCTTGTTTCCTGTCCAGGGAGAACCTGGTCTAGCAGTTGGGGCTGGACTGTTCCCATGGGGAACAGGGTCAAGACTGATTTGCATATGGCTGGGTCCAAACTGGGGTGACGTGGCGAGCAAAATAATGATGGATTAAACCCAGATCAGGATGATAGCTTCTTTCTAGAAAAAGAAGGACATATCAAGAGAAATGGCAATCAGCTGGGAGTTATACCTCTCCGAAGGCAACATTTTAGGATTCTTCATCAGCAAAGCTCTAGATCAGCAGAAAAGCCCAGTCAGGCATCATCAAGAATGTGTAGAGAGAGAGCTGAGGTCAAAATGGGAAGGCTTGAAAGTTGAGGAAGGACTGACTGAAACTTAAAAAAGTCCATCCCTATTGAAAAGGACACAAATGGCTCTGATCTGTCAGTTCAGTGGCCTCACATCACGCAAAAGAGGCATCATCCAATCATAAAATCAATAAAATGTCAGATTGTGACAGACCAGTATTTTATCATGTTCGGTCTGGGATCATCTCTTCTTTCAGAGTGCATTCAAACAGTTCAGTAACAATTTACTTTCACTTGCAAAACACCAGTTTTTTTCCCAGGGTGTACAATGGACTTGTCTCGGTCCCCTGTGAATCCGTACGTCAGTTGAAACAAATTAGTTCACGTTATGTCCACAGGCCTGGATGTTCCCTTTTCAAGGTTACTAAATTAAAAGGCTCTGCAATTGAACAAATAAGGTATTGCTACTCATGAGAATAAAACCTAGAGGAAATGTTCAAGTTAGAAAGAATAATGATTCATCACTTGTCCATGACTGCAAATACAAGCTCTGCAGGCCTAGTTATGCTAACACAAGAAATATAAATGCATTAATACACTTGTTATTAAAACACACATAATATGGAAACTTGTAAATTCAGAATGAATAATATACCATCAAAATAAGTAAAACATTTTATTGTAAACTGTAAAACTTTGTTATTGCATCACATTCAATATAGTAGAGAAGTGCATTTTTTCCTTTGCACATAACTTTGAACTCCTCAATCATGCGTCAAAGATTAGAAAACCAAGAGTCTAAAATATACTTTGGCATTATTTAAATCTTATTACCACATTGTTAAATCTGATAAGCACAACTGTGACCACCACAGATGAAAACATGAGCACTTTTAAAATACATGTCAGGGCAGCTTTCTACAGTAGGCTGTTAGACATGATACATAATTTGTCACCTTCTGCTGACGTCTGGGTCACTAAAAGCATTACTAAAATGTACCATCCAAAAACACCAAAGTGGTATTTACTTTGGGAGTCTGCAGAAAGTTACTGTCAAAATCCTAAAGGTAGCATTGTTTAGTGAGGAAGCGAGGTATGGAAGGCTTATCAGTATCTTTCAATTTTTTAAGCAGTATCTGTTTTATTACACCATGCAGAAGTAAACTGTCCACCTGGGCCTCACTGGATTGAGCATAGAAACCTTCATCCTCTTGAGAGTGTTCCTCAAAGCCAAATACCTCTCTAATTTGTTTCAAGCGGTCTCAAAGCTGAGTGTCCTGAATATATTTCCTCCTTTGATCTGATTATTGATCACCATCCTGATTTTCTCTCAATATTTTTGCTCAATGATTCAAAAGAGTGGATTCTACTGCTTCTTTTATAAGGGATTTCAAGTTTGATCTAGAAATATGCAAGACTTCCTCATCATCCTTATGTTCGGGCTTCAAAAAATGCTACTTTGAAACATCCTTTCTTCCTCTTCATCTTTTCCCAAGGAGTGCTTAGATGCACCATAACAATGTTTTTTTTCTGTAGGGAAAAGCCTTAGGAGGATTCCCACTCCTACGAGAATTCATATATTAAATTGGAGCCCTATTGCTTCCCCCGAACCAGACATGCATGAATAAACCTGCGCAGGGGTGAGATCCCGCGTTGTGGCTTCCAAGCGGCCAAACCACTGACACAACAGCAGCTCCCCATCCCAACCTAGCACAGGAGCAGAGAGTGTGTCAGCAGCCAGTGAAAGAAAACGGCTTAGATCCAGATCCCTGCTACCGAGTGTGTAGTAAGTGCCCACAGGTGTAACACTCATCAAATTAACAGCAAGAACTTTAACTTAAGATAACACATACATGCGTGGCAGCTGCAATAACAAAAGACATATAGAAGTGAGGCGAGTGTGGGCACATTCTTCTACTCGATGGTCTGAAAAGAGAAGAAAGACTTTAATTACAGGGATCAGAGATCCCAGAGCATGGCAAAGGTCTCTTGGAGGCAGAAAACCTCATTCTGTTAGGACTGAGGCGAGGAGGACAGAGATGAGGGGGTAATGTGGATTTCAGCAAGCAGCACTCAACCCTAAGGCAGTGGTTTCGACTGTGCCCACATAACCTGTAGGCGCATTTGAACTGGTGTGTGGAAGGTTACTGAAAGTAATATGGAAATTGACCGGAGGCTTCAAAGTTTTCGAAGATTAGTAACTGGGCATAATAGCCTGATACTTCACTATGCGCTAGATTTTAGGCAGACAACTGGTGAAGGCAGCAGAACATTTGTTTTAGTACTCGCTTTTTTTTACAGCCTTAATGTAGTGTAAGCTTGTCCCAAGGTAACTAGAGACATTTACTTAAGTACATTAGAATAGATTCCACCTTTTTTTGGCATGGCAAGGTTAATCAATTTTCCCAGATTCACAGGATCTTAAGTCATGGCTGGGATTCAAAGCAGGAGCCCCAGATGTACTGTTGGCAGTTGTGGATGTTAGGCAACATCTCTTCGCCTCTTGAATTTTTTCCATTTTCCACTAACTTATGTGCCATTCAGGGGCATATTTAACCAACCTTCACGCAGTTCAGCAAGTCACCTTGCTGTGCTGCATTAAAGGAAGAGGGCAGGAATGCGCCATATATGACATTATATGGCGCATTCCTGCTGTCTGCCTGCACTGGCACGCAATGTGCTGCCTAGCGCCAAAGCAGGCACCCTCACACGATGGTGTAAGGGTGCCTGTGTTGTAAACAGTATTGTTTTGTGCAGGAAGGAGCACCTTCCTGCACAAAAAAATACCTCAGAAGCATTTTCATCTTTCTAAGTGTGCTGCAGAATGCAACCTACTTATAAAGAGGAAACAATGAGGAGAAATAAAGATATTTCTCCTTGTTGTGGCTCTTGGGGGAAGGCGTATAATTCTGATGTTTTGCCAAGTCGATCACTCTTGGGAAATCTGGGAATCCATCAGAAATCATGGGTGGATGCATAGGAACTCCCACACTCTACCCATATAATGCTCTCACCACGCAACTTGCACTGCCTTGCGTTATACTAGATTCCCTAAGCCATGCAGGACTGCACAGAGTGGCCTTGCGTGGCTTGATAAACCTCATTGTAAGTTTTGTGCTGTCCTGACACAGGGCGACGCAAAACCTTTTTTTTACTCTAACCTGCCTTAAGTCATGTTTTGGTGCTAAACCCTCTTCTTCTATACTGCCAGACCCACCCGACTGATGTCATTTTTTTTTTTACTCTAGCCTACACTTTGCACCGGCTTGCACCATTCCATAAATATGGTGCCCGGCTAGTGCACAGAAATGGTGCAAGCCGGTGCTAAACTTTTTGATGCAAAACTGAGTTAGTGCAGTTCTGCAGCAAAAAGTATAAATAAGGGGCAATATTTTGTAAGTTTGCGCCACTTTTGCATCAAAAAATGATGTTAATGTGGCGCAAAAAAGTATAAATCAGGGCCTTGGTGCTAGACGGGTGTAGCACCAAAGTATAAATATGGAGTTAGTTTTGTACCGAATTAGAGTTAAAAAAAATGACACTAATTCGGTGCAAACAGAGGATAAATATGTCGTAAAGTATAAATATGTCCCTAAATATGGCGTTAAGGCCATAGAGTAATTTTTAGCACGGGAACGCCTACCTTGCATCTCATTAAGGCAAGGTAGGTCTCCACGTCCAGAAAATGACTTTAACTCCATAAATTTGGTGCTAGATGGGTCTAGCACCAAAGTATAAATATGGAGTTAGTTTTGCACCGAATTAGAGTTTTAAAAAAATGACGCTAATTCGGTGCAAACAGAGTATAAATATGCCCCTTATTTTTAAGGGCCAGCACTTATTTTTCCTCAACAGACTTTTATCCAGAACAATAGAGAGAAAAACACAAAAGGGGGAAAGGAAGGAGCGAGAAAAAGATGGAAAGTCAGTCACAAGAAGAGGAAACAGTAATGAAAAAGAGTGAGATAAAGAGGCAGGGAGAGTCTGGCAGAGGATTAAAAAGCATAAAGTGAAATCAAGACTGGCAACCCTGGTACTTGGGCCCGTATTTATACTTTTTGATGCTAAACTGCGCTAACGCAGTTTAGCGTCAAAAAATTTTGCGCCGGCTAAGGCCATTCTGAAGCTCCATGCGGGCGCCGTATTTATTGAATGGCGTTAGCCGGCGCAAGCAGACCGGCGCTGCCTGGTGTGCGTGGAAAAAAAAAAACGTACACCAGGCAGCGCCGGCGTAGGGAAAAATGGCGTTAGGGCGTCTTAAAAATGGTGCAAGTCAGGTTGACGCTAAAAAATCGCCTCCACCCGATTTGCGCCATTTTTAACGACGCCCAGACGCCATTTACATGACTCCTGTCTTAGTAAAGACAGGAGTCATGCCCCCTTGCCCAATGGCCATGCCCAGGGGACTTATGTCCCCTGGGCATGGTCATTGGGCATTGTGGCATGTAGGGGGGCACAAATCAGGCCCCCCTATGCCACAAAAAAAATATAAAAATAAAAATATTTATACTTACCTGAATGTCCCTGTGGTGGGTCCCTCCATCCTTGGGTGTCCTCCTGGGGTGGGCAAGGGTGGCAGGGGGGGTCCCTGGGGGCATGGGAGGGCAGCTGTGGGCTCATCTCATTTTGAGCCCACAGGTCCCTTAATGCCTGCCCTGACCCAGGCGTTAAAAAGCGGCGCAAATGCGGGTTTTTTTGACCCGCCCACTCCCGGGCGTGATTTTTGCCCGGGAGTATAAATACGACGCATTTGCGTCACAGTCATTTTTTTGGACGTGAACGCCTACCCTGCATCTCATTAACGCAAGGAAGGCGTTCACGCAAAAAAATGACGCTCTTTACTCCTACTTTGGCGCTAGACGCGTCTAACGCCAAAGTATAAATATGGCGTTAATTTTGCACCAAATTTGCGTCGAAAAAAACAACGCTAATTCGGCGCAAACGGAGTATAAATATGCCCCCTGGTCCCCTCACTTTAATGTGACCTGTCTGGGACTTCTAAGCAAATGTTTGGGCACTTGGCACTTATTCCTTTACAAATTAAACACTGGAGTCACCACACATGGGCATTGCTTTTATATGTCCCCATTTCTGGCATGAAACCTCCATTTAGAAAAGCATCCAATTCTCATCTGCATAGTGAAAATACCCCATTATCTGCTTGCAAGTTCTGCTCCTCCCATTACTCCACCTTCTCCTGCCTGCCTACTTCCATGGTTATGGGGAAATAAATACACATTTATCTTGCTTCACAGAAGGAAGCCTTTAAAGATAGGGATAATCCTTTCAGGTTCACCAGCTTCATTCATTGTTGTGTGCTGACAAGATGTTATTAGGATCATTCAATATTTTGGACAGTGTGTGAGTCGGCTTATTCAAGGAGTTCATAGTTTAGTAACAGATGTTAATCTCACCCATTTTATGGTACTCAGAGGGCTGGACTGGTGGCCTTCAGGCCACTAAGCGAGCATCAACTCAATGAGCCATCTTGCTGGCTAACTTTGGGATATTTGTGTCCTTTGATTCAATAGTATGTCATTCAAAACATAAGCAACTTTTATGCCTGCTTGTTCACTGTATACACAATAGGAAGTTATACAAAAAGGTGGAATGGAAGGTTGGTCGGTCTATCATATGTCCTGTCTAAAAATGAATCACAACAACTAAGGTATACTGTTCTGATTCAAGTTATACTAGTAAGCATGACTTTTTAGACCACAACAGAGGAATGTTTCTGGGATAGTCGTACATTAAAGGACACCCCTTTATAGGATACAGGGACCCTCTGCCATTGATGTGCCATGCTACATCATGAGGTCCTGTTCCTCGTTTAGTGGGAGTTCTCTTTCAGAAGTCTTTTTATCCTCAGTTCAGCAACACCCTTTAGATCAGTGGAACTTCCCCATTGCAAGAGGTTGTCCCGGACGACGAGTCTGCTTAGTTCCGGTGAAATCACCAGTCAGAAGAAGCAAAGAAAGTCCTTTATCCTGACCAACCAGGCCACGTCTGTATTCGGATATAACAACTTGTGGTTAGGACTCCACAGATAACTACATGTGAGTTGCCTGTCAGTACAACACCCCTAGACTAATTAGTGAACTGTGTTGTGGATTTGTCACTACTATAAGGATTCCTTCCTACTGATAGATTAGGGCTCTGCAACAGTCCTGAGCAATGCGTTGGACCCGAAGGGCCATTCAGGGCAAGAAACATGACGACCGATCCAAGACTCTAAGAATGATTATGTCAGGTGAGTCCTGCTGTCTGTTTTTAAGCTTACCATAGAATCTGCTTGTCCAATAAATTAGAATTTTAGGTGTCCAAAGGTAATTGTAATACTTCACGTTTGACATTGACCAAATCTACATTTATTGAGTCCTCTGAACAGAAGAGACACAACAGGCAGGTGCCTCCTGGATGTCTTTTTGTACTTTTCAGAGGTGTTGTGCAGAGTAGATTGCAGCGTGATGGGCTCACTTGCAAATCAATGTGCCCTTTCCAGAGTCCTTACAGTGGGTATATATGTGCCATGTACCGGCATCCTAATCTTTCATTTTAGGTTAATGGTATGTCTAGGGTCGCATACACCGATTCCTTGTATGATTTCAAAAACATTGTGTTGGAGGGGTCCTCCACTTTGGCTATGGTATCCTGCTTGCACCCAAGAATGTCTTGTAGCATGACACAATGTGGCCCGTGATGCCTTATGATGCATCAGAACCTCCTTGGCCAATACCTCCAAATAAAGGGTTAGAGAACTTGCATTTTCTGGCTTGATGAAATCCATGGTGTTCCCTTTCTGGCTGGCTTAGACAGCAACATGAATGATGGAAATAGAGAATGGAGGTGGATCCTGCTCACAGCATTGTTAGTTGCACTCTGATGATTTCAAAAGTGATTTTGGAAGGACAGCAGCTAGGTTATCCTGAGCAATATGGAGGTTGATGCACCTAAGCCTTGATGCGCAACACCAACAGGCAACCACTAAACTCATTTTAGCCAGTCAGTAGTTCACACTAGTGACAAGCAGCGACAATGTATCATAGGATGGCCTCTTCCGTTTATGATTGGAAGCTGCCACAGAGCGGCCTAGTAATGACAGCCATTCTCCTTTACTCAGTCACACCCTAGACATTCTAGTTTCATCATTGTATCCTAAAGTGAATAAAAAATGAGATGCAACTGTGGGTGCTAAAATGACTCTGCAACACCCTGTCACGTCATTGGCCAGCAAGGAAACTCACAGTTCATGGTGCATGAACAAAGGATAAGTCACCAACACAGAATTCAGCAGCTGATGCTTTTTTTCTTATACTTGCACAGTAAGGGCCTATATCCCTCCTAAATGAAAATGAAACACGAACATTTGAAATCTGCTCATTTTGGTCTTGCTACTGTTATAGCTAATTTCTGAATCATTTATATTTGCCGAATAACATGAGCATTTTCAATTGAAACGATAATGCTGTAATGTGCAGAACAATGTGGCATATTTACATGAAAGTGGCGCGGCGCTGCGCCAAAATTGTCAGCGCCACTTCAGAAATGCAGGGATATGCCATATTTACAAAAATACGGTGCACCCCTGTGTTTCCCCTAGTGATGGGGCTAAATTTAGCTGCCTAGTGCCAACACAGGCGTCCTTGCATCATAGTGCAAGGGTGACTGCATAGCAGGAAATTATTGTTTATGTGCAGGAAGGTGTCCCATCCTCGACATAAACAATCATTAATGGCATTTTGCTCTTTAAAGGAAAAATGAAAAGAAATAAAAGTATTTCTCCTTGTTGTGCCATGCTAATGCCTCCGCTGGGGTGGTGTTAATTTTTGGCGCTGCCTCAGATTTACGTTTCCTTGTAAATCTGGGGCAGTGTCAAAAAGCAATGGGTGTTGCGTGGGTACACCCAGAGCAACACCCATTGCACACCCCTCTGCCACAGAAAACTTTGTCCGGGGGCCCATATTTACAAGGTGGCGTTAAGCCACAAAAAGTGGCGCAGCGTAGCCACGTAAAAATGGCACACAGCACAGCGCCACCGGAGCATCACAAAACGCTCTGGTGGTGCTAGGGGCTTGTAAATATGGCATTATGTTTTCCTGGCATAGTCCGCACAAGACCTTAACTAGGCTTTGACTCCATCTTGTATTTGTATCGCTGTTTCATAATATTCATTGCATGTTTATATGCAGGAGCAGCTTGTGGTACTTTTTAGTGGCGGGGCTGCATACGGGGACGGGGGATTGTTTAAAAAAAAAACACTTACCTACATCATTGTTGCGGTGGCTGCTGCCATCGCCACTGCGCCGCTCCCCTGCTGCAGGCACAGGCTCCCAGCCTGATCTGCCGCCAATGCTGATGCTGCTCTAGCAGCGTTACTATTGGCTGGGAGTGCCCAGCCAGGGCGTTCCCAGGCAGACTGGGAGCCTCTGCCTACTCTCGCCAACCCAGCAACTCAGTGCCAGGCTGAAGAGAGCACAGAGGGCATGTGTGTTTGGCTGGCCCGAGACAGCCGGCCAAACATGCATGCGCAATGATCGGGAGTACTCATCATCCCCAAAGCCCCACCCTTTTTACTACAAAATGATAATAAATGTCACTTATTATTGTTTTGCAGTAAAAGGATAGCAGCTGCTGTTGCTGGCAGGGTGGGGAGCTATGCTCCTCTGCCCTAGCAGAGGAGCCACACCTGTTTATATATCTCATTCACACAGCAATCAGCAAAATGTGCCCAAATGTTCTGTGATGACATGTACTCGAAGAACCCTGGAGGAAGCCTGTTGGTACTTTTTAAGGCCCTTCCTTTTCACTCACTGGAGGCTATTTATTTATAAGACTTTTCATCCTATGTAACCAGAGTTGTTTCGACCTCCGATGACATCAGGTCAGAGAGATCATAATATTATTTACATGGGGCAGTGCCAGGAAGGAGGCAATATATGACGTTTTATAATGATGAACTGTGATATGGATGTGTTGCTACATTCGCTCACCCCATGCTGACTCTGAGAATTCCGTTGCTTTTCACTGTAAAATTTATTCTAGGAAGTCCTGCTGTTGGGGGTGAGCAATGTTTTCTTTTGGGTTTTTTACTAGGGATGCTGCCCGTTTCTATACTGATTTGCTGCACACTCTGGACTTAATCTATTTTCCAGACTTTGCTCATGCTGCATCTATTTTAAATGCAAAGACCTCATATGGCAATTGATTTTTAAGTCCTATGAGTGATTTATTGAGACTGAATATATTCTCTAAATCAGTGGTATCCAGATCCCTTTTTGAATTAATTCTTAAATATTGACTGTTATTTGAAATGCTGTTTTGTATCTTAACTTTAGGGACAGATTTCACCATTCGCAGCTCTGCTTCGCCGCTTTGACTATCATGTAAGTAATGTGAGAGATAGCACCCACACTACCACTAAATTCACCCAAAATCCAAAAGTTCAAAACGTGGCAAGTTGTCTATTTCGAGTGCAATTCACTGAGCAAAATGCATTTTAGTTCTCTCATTTTCACGTTTTTCATACCTTAACCTATTAGGACTACAGAACACCGGCCCATATTTATACTTTTTAAGCGCCGCATTTGCGTCATTTGCGTCATTTTTTTATGCAAAAGCGGCGCAATCTTGCAAAATACAATTGTATTTTGCAAGATTACACCGTTTTTGCGTCAAAAAGCGGAGCAAATGCGGCGCTAAAAAAGTATAAATATGGGCCCAAATGCTGTACAACTACAGAACATCAGTGGAAGTCTTTTTATCAAGTAAAAATATTTAGTAGGCCCCTCTAGGATTTAAACTTGTCAACAGCCATGCAGCCAGGCAGTGGGTGTGATAGCCCACTGTTTCTTTTTATTAACTTAGTACCAGAGGGTGGTACAACAGATATATTGGCAACAACCAACTCGTGGGAAAATGCTGACAATCTTTCAATCTTCTCAGGTGAAAGGGAATTTGTTTTTTCCTTTGATTGAGTGTAGGACACCTTTTACATCAAAAATGGGCTGGGGATGAGCAGGAGTTTATCGACATTGGAGCAACCATTTGTGCTCCATTCCTATTGCTTCACCCCCATTCTCATCATGGAGAGTGTGTGCCATGCACTCACGGAGAAAGGAACAAATGTAGAATGCCCGGACACTGCAATAAAATGGGGCACTGTCTGTCTAGCACAGGACTCTCAGCCTTGGCAGCGGGCAGAACATTGGCAGCACGTGTTGCCATTGCTTGCACAAGAAAGCCGCCAGTGGGATGAAGCTTGCACGGCCTGTTTCAATGGCTGATTTTGTTGGGGGGTCTGACGTACAACAGCTAAATGCAGTTAAGATTTACTTTGGTGCCTGGCTACCAAAGGTACTTCTGTTTGTCTGCATGAAGTCTTCCACCATGGTTGTGGTATGTCCTTCTCTCCAACCTGCCGCAGGTATTTAATTGAATCCTTATTTTTTAGTGGCTTTCTACAGACCAATTTGAGGAGGACTATGTTCCCTTAAGCAAGCACAGAGTCAAGGAGAAAGGCGCTTTGCTCTGAGGAATGCTGCCAGGAATGCAGGGTGACAAGAGCTCACCACAGTGCCTGGCACTACAGTGCCTTTTTTGGGCTCCCAACTGACAAGCATCCAGTTCTGTCTGCGCAGCTTTTCAGGATCGTCTTCTTCATTATAGCCTGTCATTCATGCAGGGATATGTCCAGTGGCTTTCTTCGACTGTCAGTGGGCTCCTTCTTTCAAGGTGACTCAGGGTAGCTTCTCCTAGGAGGATGCAGTTCCCTTTCCCAAATCTGGCAAAAATAAGTTGATGGTCAGTGCCTTCCAACTTTGGAGTACAGGGGCCATATTACTACCCGGCATGCTTTCTCTTTCAAAAGGTGCGCAGAGTGAAAACATGGAAAGTGACCCCTATTATGGGGAATGCTCTGCCCTCAGGGCACGGAGAACTCGAACTTCCCTAGGGGCAAAGCATTCAAGTGAAATACAGAGCGTTTTTTTGCAAGCTGCTTCGTGTTTCACTGTGCAGGCAGCAAACCGCCTGCACTTGCTGGAGGGGAGAGAGATCCCCTTACAGGTGACTGCAGTGAGTGACTTCACTCACCTGCAGCGAGATGTCTTGGGGGTCCATGTGATACCCTTTGACCCCTTAAAAGGGCGCCACCTTTTTGTGGTGCACTATCAGTGCACTTCCTGACGGCTTCTTTGTCTTTGCGCCCACATCCATAATACAGCACTAGTGATGAGGCAAAGATCTTCCCTCATTTGCATGCAAATGAGAGAACGACATCTCATGATTGCACTGGTGCTACATGTGTGCCAGCGCTAAAACTAGAACAGAAGGGGTCGCACAAGCATCTGTGGGCCCTTATGTACTACCAAAGTGCCCTGGGATGCACAAAGCGGGTGCACACACTCGCTGTGTCCCCCAGGGCACTTTGTGTAATGCAGTCCTAGATGTCTTTCTCGTTCTCACCTGATGTAGCACCCTGGCACTTGTCATGGAGGAATCTTGGCAACTGTTGCATTGTGCCCCAAGCATACATTCAGAGGTAAATTAACTAAATTTTTGCAGTGGGTAAGCATCACAAAAGTGAAACCAGCTCAAAATTCTTTCAATGTTATTTACGTTCCAGGGCAAACCCTGTCTTGCTCTGGAAAGTTGCCTAAAAGTAAAGCCAAACAGCACACTTAGCACCAAGGGAGTGTTCCATGAGTGGTAAATGGGCATTCCCATGCAAACTTGCATGGTTTTGATACAAAACTTAATCTACTAAAAGTCTGGGGCAGGATTTTGCATCAAAGAATAACACCATTTAAAATCAGGTGTTAAGAAATGTTTTCATTTCTCCTTTATTTTCAGACTTTACATATGTGCTGCACTGTACAGCACACCAAAGGGGAAAACTTTTAAACATAGTCTAAGCTTATAATTTTGCACTGAAAGGTACCCTACCAGAACAAAACCTATGCTAGACTCACACACACATCCTTGCACTGTGGTGCAAAAGTGTGTGTATATATAGCACTCAGCAGCAAAATATGCACTGGTGCGCGAGAGACGGGAGGAGAGAGCTCTCCTGCTCTCTCGCTGTCACACAACTTTCAAGGCATTTTTTACTGCTGTGCTGTTTTCCGTGACATGTTGGTCAGTCTGGCCCTCAGTTTGCAGAATGATTCCACAGGTCCAGCTCTGGGACAGGTTTTTGGTAGTTCCTGAAATTTTGTTTATTCTTCTCAGACTGGTCAAATCGCATTCTTTTTCCTATAGTGTCAACAGGAAGGAGGGTTGGGACGGAAATCTCCTTAAAGGAGAGTTCCAAAACAGCAGCAGAAGAGAAGGAGAGCCTTCTTCACTCACCTACCTCACAACCTGTTGGGGTTAACACATCTAGGAAAGAATGAAGCAGAACAGAAATGAGCAGGGCTGGCTCCTTCGCAATAGCGAAGGAGTGTTGCCCCACTGGCTCAGACCCAGCAGCTGAATAATTAAACAATATTTAATTATTGCTTTATTTTCCAGCTGCTGGCTCAGTGAGCATGTGCAGGGGGGGTGGGGCTGGGGCTGGGCCATAGGAGTGGAGAGAAGAGAGGAGGAGTGGAGTGCACCTAAGTGCGCATGTCAGTTTGGCTGGCCGTCTTAGGCTGGCCAAATTGACATGCACCTTTAGGTTTCTCCTACCCGGCTGTGTTGCACGGCCGGGTTGGAGAAACTGCACAGACTCCCATGCAGTGCCTGAGCGCCAGACCAAGCCACTCAGACCAATCCTGGTGCTGCACTCATGCTAGGTATAGCATGAGAGCAGCACAAGGATTGCATTGTGAACCTGTGCTGGTGTCCCAGGGATTGCTGGGACACCATCACCATCGGAGAGCAGCGAGGTGGCTGGCGGTGGTGGACAGATACGTTTTTTTAAAATTTATTTTTTATTTTATTGTTTCCTCCCGTCCTCTTCCCCATTCCCCCGCACCCACCTTGAGATGTGCGGTGGCCGCCACTGGAAATGGGGTAAAACTGGCCCTTTTCTTTTGGACCAATTCTGTTCATTAGAACCTATCAATCAAAATCAATAAGAACACTGGTGCTTTCTACAGGTTAAACTTTTCATAAACCCTTCAGTCCTCCCCACTCTACACCTTTGAGAAGAACGTCCCCTCAATATTATCACGCCTCCCTGCTTTGTTATGGGGAATTATAATTGGGGAATGTGTATTGGGTTTGATTCTCAGGGCTCAAGGTAACTAGGGCATGTGAGTTCCCAGTGCTCCATTACAAGATAGCCTAGTAACGGGGCCCATGGCATGTCAATCCTGTGTGGATCCTGTGTTACCCTAAATGCCAATTTTTCCATTTCCAGCATGTTCCATATTTTATGTAACCAGTTCTGAAAGGTGGGCACCCATGTCTTACCCTAAATAGCTGTTAACGCCTGTTTCACAGCTGTTAGGTTGAATGACATCTATTTGCCACACTTTGACTAGCGAGGAAACATGAGCGTCTTTGGTAGTCCCAGAAGCACCTACATCTGGTATCTGGGTAGCTTCTTTTGAAGCAGTTCTATTGCATCTAAGACTTCTTTCCAGTAGGGCTGAACTCCTGACCAATCCCATATTAGATACAATTGCATCCTCCTGCTTTTACAATCCTGATTGTTGGCAAGTGTACGGTCGCCTAAACTGCGGCCTCTTTGAGAGAAGTTTTTGATTGTGGAGAGATGCTTTTGGTATCCTGATGCGAATTCCTGAACCATTCGTCCATCAGCTACACTTTAAAGGGGGCCTCTGTCTCCTGTCCTGAACATCTTAGGGTCTAATCAATTTCAAAGGAGCTCGGGAACGCCTTGGAGGAGCCCTGCATATCACTTGGCTGTCTGGCAGGTTCCTTCAACCTCCATCATGTGTACCATTTACTCACATAAGTGCCACATTGGCTGTGACAGTCAAGCGCAACACATGCTGCATGGACATCCTACTACCCATGTAGAGGGTAGACATACATACATGCGACATCCATGTCGAAAAGTATGGACTGAAGGACCCCGATGTAAGTGGCAAATAATTTTAAACAGGAGAGGCCAGTAGGACACTTTCCCTGCGCAGGCAACAGGTACAAAGGCCTCTCCCGCTGGCATATACAGTCGCTGCGACCTCTGCTAACCTCCCCAGCCCAGTGACATGAGGTAGCTTTGATTAGAAAAGAAGGGGTGCACACATTGTGCCCCTCCCGACCGCAGATACCTGCACTGAGTATCAATACATCTCCACTCATGCCTTCAGAGTACCTGCGTGATAGTGTGCGTGCTGAGTAAAACATTCAAAAATATCCGAAGACTGACTGCATGGGGAACTTAGAGTAGGGGGTCATGTTTTTCAGAGCCATGCAGGGCACATGTCATCCTCAACTGCTGCCGCTCTTAACTATTTGAAGTCTTGCTGTGCCATTCACCTTCCATTCAGTGGTGGATACTGCACAAAACTGGTATTTCACTGTATATAGTTTGATACTGTTTGTATTTTTCTTTTAATTTATAGTGTTAATATATGTACTTGCACACACGCAGCGTCCAGTTAAAACTGACAACCCAAAATTCAAAACAGAATGTTGGTTGCCTCGTGCACAGTTATTGAAACCCCTCTAGTGAAGACCTGCTACTGCGAATCCAGTGCTTAATAACAGAATAAACTATTTAAAACCTACCTTCTGGGTTCCAAGACAACACAAACCAAGCTGTTCTTAAAGATACTACAAAGTGCTGCTTTGTACATGCAGGCCCGAGCTTTGGATGACTGGATGTATTCGGACATGAAAGACATGCATAAGGGAAGCAAGAATGAGTCCCACTTTCTTGGTTTGAAAAGAATTAAAATCTCCAAGCCTTTCCCTGTTGGAAGAAGAAGAATGTCAGTCTTCAATGATGGTGAGTCATTATTCAATGATGGGGGGGGCATCACTGGACACTGTCATGGCTCCTGCCAGACACCAGGCACCTAAATGCCCTTTGCCACTGTACCCACAGTACTAACTACAGAACTGAAAAATGATTTGCATCAAGATAACTATTTGTAGATGGTAGATTTTGATTCTAAGAATCACAGTCTTCGGTTATTTACACCCAGATGGGCCTAGTGACTAAAAGAATTGCAAGTATGGTTGCACGTTTAGGGTTAGGGTTCCAATGGGCGGGAAATATCAATCTGAAGGTTGTGAACACACACAAGGTCGTCATTTTGCAAGAATTCACTGACCTTAGAGGTGGGTAGGTGTGGAAACTGGGTGAGAAGAACACAAATGCCCCCAAACTTTCAGATAGTTTAGTGGAAGTGGTTTCAAAAGCATACATTTTTTCAGGTGGAGAAAAATATGAGTTGAAATTAAATGGCCATTTCCGCCGACGAAGAACTCACACCCTCAGACAATTCTTTGGAGTGTAGGGTAGAAGAAGTGCACGTGAAAATCTACGATGTGCATACATTGCTACGCACACTTCTTTTGATATTTGTGACTACTCTAAAGGTTGGGAAAACACATATCAAAACACGGAGGCAATATATGATGCCCGAATATCCATCTTTCTAAATGATGTTGCTCATTTGCCCCCACCCTGACAATAATTTCTAATTTATCAAGACAAATGTAATTGGTCCACTCTGTTATCAAGAGTTATGATTGATTTCCTTATGTCCCAGAACGTTTTGGACCATTTTTGTTTTTTGCTTTTAGTGTTGTTATCTGCAAAGAAAGTTAATGCAACATTACGTATTGCATAAATTCAGGAAATTTTCATAGCTTGGATAGAAACATTTGCATATGAATACCATCCAAACGACCGGTTTGGTGCGGCTACAACATTAAAGGTTTGAGTGCAACAACAAATTAAAGACATTTATGCACTCTATGGGATTTTCAGATAATAATGTCTTTGCAAGAGTAGATAACACAAAGGGGCATATTTAAGAGTCCCTAGCGCCACAGAAGTGTCACTTTTCGTGACACTTTGGTGGCGCTAAGCACTGATCCATATTTACAAGGAGGTGTAACGCCATTTTGCAGCACACTTAGAAGTGCCAAATCGCAATTATAGATTGTTCATGTGCAGGAAGAGATACCTTCCTGCACATAAACAATCTATCCCCTCAATGCTGACACCCTTGCACTATGGTGCAAGGATGCCTGTGTTGGCACCAGGCAGCTTAATTCAGCGCCAGCACAGAGAGAAACGCAGGGGTGTGCCGTATTGCTCTAAATACGGCGCACCTCTGCGTTTCTGAAGTGGCACAGTGCCACGCTACTATTTTTGGCGCAGCACTGCGCTGCGCGCCTTTGACATAAATCTGGGTCAAAGTTCTCAATTAAACTATTTCATAGCGTGCTGTTTCTCTTTTCGCCTTCCGCTAAATATGCTCCTCGTTACTGAGAAATAGCATTGAGAATTTTTTTTTGCAATACAGGCACATCGAAATGAAGACCATTCCATGCCAATCGGCACAGTGCAAAATGGCGCTTACTTAGTTTGATAACACAGAATTAGCTCTATTCTTTATTTTAATCCAAACAAAATGTGGTAGGTGCCCAAACTGGTGTTAAAACCAGTTTTAAAACTGCTCAAAATCTGATCAGGATGGCATTTCATCCACTACTCCCAATTTGTGCAAAGTGATAGCACTGCTTATGTTATAAAAGAACAGATGAAGGAGACCACAGAATTTCGGCATGAAAAATCCCAAAGCTGCATAGTCTTTTTTTCTACCTCATACCTTGTTAATGAACCAACTGGCACTCCTTGCCTCTTTATCTCACTCTTGCAGTCTCTTTTTCCATTTGTCACAGTTATTTCGTATTTCTCTTCCTCCTTTTCCCTTTCTGTGTTTTTCTCTCTTACTCTGAGTCAAAGCCTGACACAGAAAAATAAGTGGAGGTCCCCAAAAATGAGTACCTGTGGTCCTTACCTGTGACCACCGGTTTATTTTAAGCACTGATTGATAGCCTAATTTTACAATTTTGGCGCATGCCTTGGTAAAATAGTTTGCTTTGTGAATCAATGTATCTGACTGTAGCAATTTCCATACCACTATGTTGAAAAGCAGAATGGAAAATATGGGAAATGCATGATAGGTTGGTGGTGCCGTTGTGGGCGTAAACTTTCACTTGCACCCAAAACAGGATTATATTTTGGCCTCAGTGGTTGGTGTTTTCTCCGAGGTAAAAGCTGTCACAAACAATGGTAGGCAATAATGCACATATAGGGCCAGATTTATTGTGGAATTGCATTGTCCTTGCATCATGCAAGGTGACCAAGGTGACTCAAGGCAGCGCAATTCCTTAATTCAGATTCACAAAGATATACAGAATGCTATCTGCACCATCTTTCGTGGCTTTGTAAAGAAATGTGATTCAAAGCAGCTGCATATGGTGCTTTACATTACATTTCTAGATGAGAAGAGTTCCACTGGTGGAGCATTGGGTTTCCCGTGCATCCACCATGGATCTGATGCAATTCCATATTTACAAAGGTGTGTAATCCTGGGATTGCATCACATAGACATGCCTCCCGTAGGATGGAGCAACGAGAAGAAAACTGTTTTTTCTACTTCTTTTTTCTTCTTTGGATTGTGTTTGTGTAGGAAGGCACAAAAACAAGCCCAAAATGCATGGATCTTTGCATTAAGTTGGAAGGGAGTCTGCACTGGAGCTTGGCAGCATTAAGCGAGCCATCACAAGGAGAGAACAGAAATGTTCCGTATCTTTGTAAATATGGAGCATGTCAGCTTTTCCTTATCACACTACATAGCGTGGTAAGTTCCCTTGCTGCACCACGTTGTGTGAAATGATACTAAATGCGCCCCACAATGTTCGCACATCTCGCAAGGGAAAATAACATGCACTATTACAGCATTATACCCCACTCCACATGTGCCACTTCGTACTGGGACATAATTTTTATTTCAACATCATTATTATTTAATAACACAGAAGCACTTGGGTGCAGTCATTATATATTGGTTGTATAAGTCCATTATATATAATTGCATACAGAAAAATGACAAAAACAAAAGAAAACATCAAAGTAATAAGCTGAAAATCTAAGTGTTACATGAGATTGTATCAAGAAATGGTTTGAGTATTCAAGGTGGCTTAAATATGGAGGGATAAAGGTCTATTTTGTTCCATACAGAGCCGGTCAAAGGCTTCCATCGGGATTGTTGGTGGGTGATATTATCATCACCTCTAAGAAAAATTAACCATTCTTTCCATTTTTTGGAATTAACCTTTAGAAAAGGCGTCCAAGTACCATGAGATGGTTTTACATGCTAAGATAAGGAACAAATCTAAAAGACAGGTATCATCGCTGTTGGTGATGTCAAAGGAGGGCCAGTAAGTAAATAAAGTACATTTCTGGCTGGGTTAACTTGTAAGACTAGCTTAACAAAATGGAAAATCTCCAACCAAGATGCTTGTAATTTCGAGTATTTAAATAGTATGTGAGAAAAGTCCCTGTTGGTGGTAATACAAACCCTACGTAAAATATTCTTTTAAGTTTAAGCTTGTACGATCTTTGTGGAGTCCAATACGTCCTGTGGAGGAGGTTGTATTTTGTTTGTGCTAGGGAGGGGGTGATTTGTTTGTAAATGGTAGGGATCAGATCCGAGTCCAGTTAAGAGAAAGGGTGCGCTGACGTGGTTCTGATTCCCATTTATCTAAGAGACCCTATGCCCGATTTTACACAAGCTGGAGATCAGTGGGACTATAGAGGGGTCTGCTAGAAATAAATGTGTTTGTTTACAGATGTTTTTAATTTAAAAAAACGACACAATTAATTATTGTTTAAAAGGAATTTCTCCTGAATATTCACAAGATTCGTTTTTCTGATTCCGACCCTAATTGCTTCACCCTGTATATACATTTAGACTTTCATTTAACCCAGTCAACAGGCTGCCTGTCGATTTGAATACTCCTATTGCACTAAAGGGAGGCTAGCTTTGAATATTCAAGCCATACCAACATTGCATTGTCAATACATAAAATAGTCTTTTTGGTATCCCTGAAAATGTTGTTAGAATGGTAACACTTGAGATTAGTAGATGTCAAATATGTAATGAGAGAAGCATTTCACAGGATTGCGTTTTCTATGTCTAACCACGTGGGGTAGCAGGAGACAGGGTTCGTTAACCATCGGGAGCCTTGTTTATAGAGAAAGCCCATTGGTAGTCTTTAAACTTTGCCAATTTTACATTTTTCTGTTCTTTAAGGAGTCTCAGATTTTTTAAAAGAAATCCTTGGACATTTATCGTTCCAGGGGAAGAAATTCAAGTTTAGCAAAAAACTCATCTGATAACAATGCCGGATGATACACAATATATAGTTAATCATCGGGGTGAACATCATTTTAATGATTTTTATCCGGCCCCACCAATTTAGGATTTTTGGGTTACCAGCTATTTTACAAAAAACAACATCTGCATTGTGTTTTATTGTTTCTAAAAGATTATCATTAAATTCCAGACCAAGATTGCCAGGCAAGTTCTGAAGTGCCTAAAAGTTCTCTTCCTTCCTTAATGTCATAACGTCTGATTTATCTCTGTTTAGGGTATAACCAGAATAATATGAGTAGGTGTCTATAGTTTGAGATAAAGCAGCAATAGATCATTCAGGGTTTTCAGTAAATATGAGGATATCATCTGCGTAGGTTGCAGCATTAACCAGTTCAGTTGACGTGTCTTGCAAAAAATGATCAAGAGCCTATTGTAATTTTTCTACTTGGGTTTGGTCCTGTAAAATCTCACTATTAAGTCTTCATAAACTCTGTATTCTAGGTGTGCGACCCCATGCTAAAACACATGTTTTAAAGGAGTGGTCGGAAATGTCTCTAGATTGTATGGACATATCAATAATAGATAGTAAAAGATTCCCTGAAACTATAATATAATCAATTCTTGAGTATTAGTTATGAGGTGGAGAGAAAAAACATACTGTTTGTTGCAGTCTCCAACCATCCTTTAGCTGGCATCCGTGGCAGAGAGTGATCATCTTTCTAAGTGACTTAAAAGGTCGGTATTTGCATTGAGAAGATTTACAAAGAGTACAGTCCATAGGGAAGTTCAAGTTATCACCCAGAAATATTCTGGCATTGTCCAGGATAATACTCAAACTTTTTTACTCAGATTAGACCAGAAAGTCTGATCATCCCCATTGGGTGCATATAGAATGATTACATAAAGGGCCATATTTATACTTTTTGACGCACAACTGCGCCAACGCAGTTGTGTGTCAAAAATTTTACCGCCGGCTAACGCCATTCCAACGCACCATGCGGGCGCCTTATTTAAGGAATTACATTAGCCGGAGCTGCGGACTGGTCTGAGTAAAAAAAAATTACTCACACCAGGCAGCGCCGGCGTAGTGGAAAATGGGGGTTGTGCGTCAAAAAATGGTTCAAGTCAGGTCTGAGGCAAAAATCATGCCTCAAACCGGACTTGAGCCATTTTTTGACGCACAACCCCCATTGACATGACTCCTGTCTTAGCAAAGACAGGAGTCATGCCCCCTTGCCCAATGGCCATTCCCAGGGGACTACTGTCCCCTGGGCATGGTCATTGGGCACAGTGGCATGTAGGGGGGCCCAAATAAGGCCCCCCTATGCCACTTGAAAAAAACTTTTAAAAATACTTACCTGAACTTACCTTTACTTACCTGGGATGGGTCCCCCCATCCATGGGTGTCCTCCAGGGGTGGGCGAGGGTGGCAGGGGGTGTCCCTGGGGCCAGGGGAGGGCACCTCAGGACTCCTTCCGAGCCCACAGATCCCTTAACGCCTGCCCTGACCCAGGCGTTAAAAAACGGCGCACATCAGGCTGTGCACCGTTTTTTAAGGCCCACCCGCTCCTGTGCGTCAAAATGATGCTGGGGTATAAATAAGGCGCACAGGCCTTAAAGTCAGTTTTTGGAAGGGAACGCCTACCTTGCATATCATTAACGCAAGGCAGTTTCCCGCTTCCAAAAAATGACGCACACAGTGGAATTTTGATGTCCGCGGGGTCGGGCGTCAAAGTTTAAATGTGGGGCAAGGTATGCGCCGAATGTGCGTCAAAATTTTTGACGCACATTCGGCGCAAACAGAGTATAAATATGCCCCAAAATGTCTGGCCCTTCTTGTGCAGGTGAGCAATCTAGCTTTCTTATCAATAGTAGAGGGTAGACTGGATATATTAGGGTTTTTATCTATCAGGGTTATGACTCCATTTTTCTTACCATCAGCAGGAGAACAGAGTATATCACCCACACGATTGGTATCTAGGGAAAGCGTTTCTTTTTGTTCCATTTTGTATCCTTGAAACAGGACTATATCACCTTTCAATTTATACATTTAATCTATGATTTTATATTTTAGCTCGTGATTTAAGGCCTTGACATTATATATAATATTCAAACCATTTTTTGCAGAAAACAATTGAGCCATATGCAAATATCTAATTCATGCATAGGAATGAATACATTTTTCATAAAGCCAATGTATATTTTGTGTATCACACCTAAAGAGGGCACAGGAAAGAAATAATCATATTGGAAATAAAAATACAATAAAATCTTATAACTACATCCAGTTCGATAGTGTACGAAGACAAAACAATTATAAAGACATAAATGTAAATCAGAAGAAAGATAGAAAATAGTAAAAGAGACAAAGGCAATAGTCTAAGCCATGGAGGGAAAATAAGTGAACAGGCTTCATGGCATCATAGAAACAAGCAAGCAAGAAAAACAAACTCCACACTTTCCAACCCCCCTACCACCCACCCTCCCATCCATGTCTTGGTGAAGTGGGGAAAGAAGGAGCATAAGACTTTAGTGATGAATCATGGTTCCAGACATAGCCACTAAGAAGAAATTAGCATGAGCTTATACTCACAATATACTCTCACCAGTTATTCATTAGTGGGTTCAATGTTGAGGAATTATTACTCAGTTCTAGAAAATGAGTACAGGAAATTTAAACGGAGAAAATTATGAGGATTATAAAATTCACAGAACGCTTTAAACAAGCATCACTACTTGTAGTTGAATGATAGGCTATAGTGCTTATTAATCTAACTTAAGTAATGGTACCTATTGTAAGCAAAATATTTCAGTTATATGTGGAACAGAAATTGTTCAGAGACGTAGAGTATGTGCCACCATAGCTGCTGCAAGTCATTGGATGTTTTAAAAGGCCAGGAACAAACTTATTTTAAACCTCTATAGAGTGAAGAGTTAGGTATCACAATGAATTTAAGTGTGATTTACAAATAATACAGCCCCTTTAAGGCTCTGGGGAATCGCTATTATAGCTGCGTATGGGGATAGGTCTTTTGGAATTAGTGTCTATTTCACTTTCATCATGTTCATCCAGGGACTTTTTAAGTTCAGTGTCAGAATGGACAATGTGAAATGAGCCATTGAAGGAGACCTTGAAGCGTGATTGACCTGCAAATGAAAAATTAATGTGTCTGTCTCTTGGTCTAGGCCTCAGAGGCAAAAAGCCTTTCCACAGCAGCTTTGGTACAGTCCAGTGATATAAAGATATTTTATCCCTCCATACGTTATGATTATTTTTCCTCAGGTAGTGAAGGATGGCATCTGCATGTTGAAATCTTAGTGGTCTACACACTATGGTCTTGGGGATTTCCCATGAGAAGGTGGGCATGAAGGAACTCTGTGTACTCTCTCTAATTCAATTTCTTTTTCAAAGAATATTTTCGTTACTTTAGATATCCAGGTTTAAAGGAACCTTATGCAAGTATCAAGTTCTTGGCCCTCCAAACCTTCTGGAATTCCAAATATCTTAAGCTTGCCCGGTCTCTTTCTATCCTCTACAGTGGCAGCTGGCACAGAGGAGGTGCTGGAGCACAGCCTAAAAGGCCAAACAGACATTTGCCATTGAAAAAGTAGAAATTAAAACACAAACTGCCAGATCTATCACTTTGAGTGTTTTCATTTCTGTTGTATATGTGTTGACAGCGCAAAGCTCGCTTGTCATCAGCTAATGGAAGGGGACATTGTCAGGGTTCTGTAAATTGTATATATCTGAAGGACACTTTAGGCTTAAGCTTCCTTCAGACATTTGCAAGCCATATTCATGCTACACATGCTCAAATCATGGCAGCCTGTATGAAGATACAAATCTGCTTCGGCGGTGGCTCTTTCCAGCCCAGTCACCCAATCAGAAGCCAGATTAGAGAGGACAGTAAAGCAGGATCAGCCCTAGCCCTATTCTGACATCTGATAGGGCTTTCAACAGGCTTGCTTTCAGTGGCATGGGTGCACAATGGATGCCTAGAGGGAAGTTCGGTGGAGTTCACCAGTAAAAGTCAATACAGGAAGGAGGAGCTCTGAATCCTCTTAAAGGATGTAGTATTTGTTTACTTTGCTCAAGGCAGATACTTTAACCCCTCCAGATTCAAAGTTCACCAGCCACCACTGATCCTCTAAAAATGAGACTGTTTTTTGAAGGGAGAGATTTGTGGAAGGAGAGCTATTGAACTTGAGATGATTTATGATTCTCTAAATTGCTTATTTTATTCTCCACTTCCGCAATTCTCTTGTTAATTTGACAGACCTCAGCTTTTATCGTACCAATGTCCTATTGCATGCTGTTAGTTTTTATCTTGGTTGATTTGGCTAAATCACGGACTTCCTCAAATTTCCTAAGAATTGTGTTAATTATACTGAGGTATCAGATTTTGATTTAATGGGAGATTCCGGTAAAGTTGGCTCCACCTTAGTGAGTATTGCACCTGATTTTTGTTCTTTGTCTGCCATGTTGGGAAAAGACCAATCTGAAGTTGTCATTGCAGCTAGTCATAATGAAGAGGAAATGAGATCCTACTGGTGTTGTAGCTCAATATAGAACACTGACTTTATCAGAAGTATCAGTTCACTTTTATTTAAAAAATTGAATAACTTGCAAAGGTTACAAATAGTTTAGAGAACATGCACTGTATAAATCAGAGTGGCAGATGTAAAGCCTGGTTGTAGAGATCTCTTTTGAGTCTACTGGTAGATGTCTCAGTGTGATTCTACCAATAATGTAGCCCAAATAGAAGCACACTTTGTTTTACACAGAATTCTTCCAGTCAAGGATGATGATCCAATCAAAACTTGAAAGCAGTGTATGCTCAAACTTGTCTACACTCCCAATATGCCAAAATGACCTGGAGAAGTCGGAAGAAAAAGATTGGTAGGATTCCTACCAAAAAAAGCCCTAACAAAAGAACGTTTTCAATCCATTTTTTTTGGTTTGTGGTGGCCAACGTGAATTCCTGCTACATACATCTCCCACACTTTACAATCAGCAGTACCTGGGGTAATTCTGACCTCTTTCATATACCAGTGCTCAGCGAGTCACCGAATGGCGCTCTAGGCTAAGGCAGCCGTCTTCCTTGTGGTGAGGTCACTCCCCCTGAGACAAGGCCACCCCTCCCCCCACTGGGCACATTATTTAAAAATTGCAAACTGACAAACTCAGAGGGTTTGTAATTTGCAACCAATTTTTGCAACCCCACAAACTCCGGCGGTTTGCAATTTGCAACAAATGTTTGAAATCCCATAGTTTCCAGGCACTATCAGTTCTTCAGTAGGGTCCTCTGAAATAAACAATAATGAGCACGAAAACAACTGACACAATGACACCCATGGAGAAGAAAAGTCCATGCACAGTTTGCTGATTCAGGAACGAAGGGCAAACTTTTTGTTCCCAGATTTTGATTTGTCCATCCCAAACCGTAAAGAGATGGTGGTAATGAGTATGTGCTTAAACAGAGGAGCATGCTGAGTATGAAGACTGGCAGAATTGTCCCATCTAGAATCTTTCTTCTACACATTATTCTGAGCATTATTTGTGTTTGCAGTAGGATCGGGATTGAACTACTAGCAAGAACACCTGTATGCCCTGCTCATGTTACTGACAGCACTGCTATTCCTGGCACTGTGACATTCCACCATTTGTCTGTATAACAGCTTCCACACTGAACTGACCCAGTGCAGGACACTCCACCTTGTGCCTAATGCCATTCTTGCCTGTATGCATACCTACACGGCATGTCACACAATGCCAAAGCTAGGCAGTGCCGGCCTTAGGGGTGTGCGAACCGTGTGGTCGCACAGGAGCCGCAACTTAGGGGGGGCCGAAAATGACTCAGAAAGTTTCACAGAAATTTACCATGGATGTCAGAATGCCTTTCCCTCAGTGCCAGTGATCTTGTTGGCCAGCGCTTTTGGCTATGGAGGCAACAAAAGAACAATAGGGCAAGGAGGAGGAAGGGAGTGAGTGCGCCTCAGAAGCCCCATAAACTGACACTTCCCACAGAAAGCAGGAGGCTTTTTATAGTTTCTATATACACTGGCTCTGCCACTGCTAGCTCCGAAATCACAGAACAGTAGCAGGTAACGTAAGGGCACAGTGCCTCTGTAGATTACAGTTGGAATGTGCGCTGAGTGTAACGTCATTGTCATTATCTGCTGCACAGCATAAGGGTCAGCAGCCTTCTCTCCTTTGGCCTGTGTGAGTTTTCAAACACGCACAGCAGGGAAAAAATCAGCCGTGTGCATGGTACATTGCGTATGCCCCCCTGCCACCGGGCAGAATTATTTATGAATGCATTTTTCAATTCATTCATATTCAGTAAGCACATTTCCACTTTTTCTGTAATGTGAGAATTTCAAGCAACTTGTTTTGACGTAGGACAGAGATGACGCAGATCGTGTTGTTTTTAACTTGTAGTCTGTGGTGTCGCTCCTGAGGGTTCAGCTGTTGTCTGCCTTAGATTAGGGGCTCACGCTGTTGAATGGGGTGTAGGATTACCCGTACTCTGCTGTAGAGCACTATTCTAGTTCAGGTCCTGCCACCATACTTCAATGTCATTGTTGATCAGGCAATCAGCAAACTTGAAGTGAACTCTGAACAAATGGTAACATTTAATGACAGCTATGGGTTTGTGCCCCAAGTGATATCAGGTAAACCCTTGGAAGCAGGACAGCTGGAGAAAAAGTGCAAAGATGCAGCTACATCTTTTGAAGAGGACATTACAGGGGATGAACTCATCCCAGAAATTAAAAGATTCCAGGGTCTGTACAAGAAATCCGTCCTGATACAGATGCAGCATGTACTGTGTCTGCTCTCTCTCTTCTCAAATACAGGTTTCACAACCGCTTATATGAAATGTATCCAATTTAAACATCATTCTTAGGATGTTTTTGACAGTTCCTGTTTCAGTAGCCTATGGGGAGCGATCCCTCTCAAAGTTGAAAATTATTAATAATTGCTTGCGCTCTTCAAAGGCCCATGACCAGCTGACTGACTTGGCACTGATATCAGTTGAACATGAAGTTGAACAAACTCTCGACTACAGTGAATTAATAAAAGACTTTGCAGGACAGAAAACAAGGAAAGTTCCCTTTTTGTGAAGAAGTAGGATTGCACAGGTGTAGTTACATTTTACTTGTTGTACTTGTTATCTACTAAAATAAAATGATTAGCAATGAAAAACAATTTGAATTGTGTCATGGTACAGTATTCTATGCACAGGGCCTGAAATTTCCTAAGTCCGGCATTGTGCTAGGCATATCATAACACAGGAATATTATGTTAACCACTGCTTCCATCAATGTGATTGGGGTCATCAACTGAAAAGATGTGGAAATTGTGGCAACAGGACAGAGGCAATGGATTCATAGGACTCATGTTCAATGACTCTACGCACACATGTGTAGTGCTTAATTTGAACCAGTGGTTGCAGGTGGGGCCTACCGCATTCATTTTTGGGGCCTTGGAACTTATTTTTCCTATTTTTTCTGACTTTCACCCAGAGCAAGAGAGTGTGAAACACAAGACAAGGAAAGAAAGAGGAAGGGAAAGATGGAAAATATGTGACAAAGGGAGAAAGAAGGAAACTTCAAGAGTGTGGTAAAAGGGCAGGGGGCGTCTATTGGTGAATTAAAGAGATATGAGGTGAACAGCCTCGGTATTAGACACACCGCTGACTTGCTGAAATGTACCCCTCATTGCAGACCTTGTTACATCTGAAATTATCGAGTAAGGTACATCCTGTGCACCATATATAACTGCAATCCTTCTGAAAACAAGTGTTTGCACACGGCTGCTCAAAACAGTGGCGCACATAATGCAAGCCTTATTAATTTTGGCCAGAAAGTACTGGCCAGTTAGAACCCGAAGAAGTATTCAGCACAACACATCTCTCTAAATGTTAGCATGCTCTGTTTTCCCTTGAGCAACAGCATCTCTTCTCCATGAGTTCTGAATTATCAATTCATAATTTTGATATAAATCCATTTTTTATTATTCCTTCTCCCCTAAAATAAAACCACTTTTCATTACAGGTTTTCACATTAGTACTGAAAGTATGAAAAATCTAAGCAGAACGATGAAATCACTTTTAAATTAAAGGATACCGCTGTGAAAACATGCCTATCTTTAGCGCAACAAGCAAGCTGCATTATTATGCATAATTGTACACGCGATACAACATCTCCATACATTAAATATGCAAAGAACAATTTCGAACAAGGAAAATCCATTGTAGGAAATTACAGAAACAGAGCTGCAATCTGTCCGCGTGACACATAATCATACAAGAACATATGATTTAAAAACCTGCTAATGGAAAGTAATTTCGCGTTCAGGCTAATGTTTTCTTTTACATCTGGAATTCAGTACCATGGCAGTCTGATTTACTTATTTTACCTTCCACAGAGCTATGTAGTTCTTAATTGCCCTCCAAAAATAGAGCCAGTCTAAAATTCAGCCCAAAATTGATGATTCAATTAAACCCTGTGATTTTAACTAGTTGCTTGAATTAGCCTTTAATCAACTCCTCGGGGTTAAATTTAGATCACAATATTTTTCAGCCAGTTTTTTGACTTTATGACAAAAAAAGAATGTACTTTTAAAATGCATTTCTTTTTCCTCAAAGGTGTAGAATAACATACTTTACTTGGAAATTACAAGGTACATAACATATGCAAGGCACTAATTAATGAGTCTTTGGCAGAATCCCAAATATTTGTGGCTTACTAACAGAGGGGCACATTTACACGTTTTTGGCGCAGGGCAGCGCCGCAAGCCTTCTTCCAGCGCTTCCCTGCGTCAAAAGAAAAGGGTATGAATGCACATTCCTGTCCTTTTCCCTGTGCTGGCGCACAATGCGCTACCACACGCCAATGCAGACACCCTCGCACCATGGTGTAATGGTGTCTGCGTTGCAGGGATGATTGCTTTTGGGGACACCTTCCTGCACAAAACAATCACAAGAGGTGTTTTTCTCATTCTATGTGTGCTGCAGAATGCTTCACACGTAGAAAAAGGTAGAATGAGGAGAAATAAAAGCATTTTTCCTGTTGTGCCTCCCTTACAACTCCAATGGGGAGGCATAGGCTTTTGACTCATTTCCAGCTTCACGAAATCTCATAAATCTGGGAATGTGCCAAAAGCCATGGGTGTTACATGAACACCCGTCGTAACACTCATGGCATGCCTCCCTGTCGCATGATGAGGGAATGCAGTGGCCTGCTCTGTGTTCCTCAGTCCATATTTACAAGGCCATGAAAAGCCATGCAGGGTGGCTTAAGTGGCCTTGTAAATATGGCTCTGCATTGTGCACCCCCAGGTCGTCACTAAAAGTGACGTTCTAACGGCGCAGAGAGACTTGTAAGTAAGCCCCAAACTCTGTAAGACAGTTTTAAAGCCATGTTTTTGCTACCACCTAGGCCGAAATTTAGGGGCATATTTATCAAGGGTTTTGCATTGCCCTTGTGCCATGCATGGGGATGCAGGGCGACGCAAAACCTATAATGAGATTTAACAAACTACGCATGACCACCTCGCGTGGCCCTGAACAGCTTGGTAAATTTGGAGTAACACAAGGCAGCGCAAGTCACTGCCTTGTTTTACTCTCCTCCAGGGAGGCATTCAATGCATCAAGCGTGGGTGCAAAAAATGATTGGCCATAAAGTTGACTACATTCCATGAGTCACAACATAATCTAGTGGAAGCTCATCTCAGAGTGGGAGTAGACACTGATCATGAACATCTAGAATTCCCTAAGTCAGCAAGAACTTTGACACTGTGCCAACTACGTAAAACACTGTTTTTGCAGATTATGATTTTGTGATAAAATATTCTTCCTGAAATAAATACTTGCAAAGCAGATGCAGGAATAGAAGACATGTCAGTTTTTCAAGAATCTCGTTTCATAAAGGAAATGGCGTACGAAGACTAGGAAGAGGATATCACCTATGCGTTAAGGCCATCACAGGGAGAGGAATGGGGTCAGCTGAATGACTTGTATGTCTAGTGCACTGTATCTACCAACTAGAGTTACAAGAAATAATTTTGGATCTGTCATGAATATTCCTTGACATGGGAGGTCACAGTATGAGGTAACTGGTTATATGCCCTGTGATATGTGCACACTGAAGCCCTGATTAAAAGCTGTGAAAAATATGGTGCAGTATTTACAACACTCAGTAAATGCCATTACCCAGGGTGAGGCAAATACCGTCTAATTTGAGTTTTCAACTAGGAAATGACGCATACGTTGCAGATTCAGGCCCTTATTTATACTTTCTTAGCGCCGCATTTGCGCCGCTTTTTGACGCAAAAGCGGCGCAAACTTACAAAATATAATTGTATTGTGTAAGTTTGCGCCGCTTTTGCGTCATAATACTGACGCAAATGCGGCGCTAAAAAAGTATAAATAAGGGCCTTAGGGCCATATGTACGAACACTTTTTCCCATAGACACAGAATGGGTAAAAACCTTTGCTACATCTGGCCCTAAGTATTTAATTCACAGGATTTTGCATGCTTTGCCTTTTTTCTGTGCCTTTTCCCCTGAAAATGTCAGCAGGTTGTACCATTCAAAATCTATCAGGAGCAATCTGTAAGGGTGTGACAGTTATCACATTACTCATAGATTCAAGCCCTGTTCACACTCCTTGGAATTTACCCATGAACTTGTGATCAGTGTGACAAAACAATAAGTCATAACAAGTAACACTTCTGTGAGGGCAACAACTAAAAAGAAATCACGGATCTGCAATAAATACACGCTTATCCATAACCTTAGCCAGTCCAATTGACCTCAAAGTTGACATCCTGGCTAAGAAGTTCCTGGTACCCTCAGAGGTCTTCAAAGTGTGAGGCGCGCCCTGGTGGTCCCTGGCAGCATTCCCAGAGAAGAGCAAATACCTTAGTAAGTAGTTGTAAATAATGATGGCCTGGAAACACGACTTTCTTTGTTTTTTTGCGTTTCCAGGCCTCTTCATTTATATGAAGCGGTTGAGTTTAGGAGTGCTACCTTTCACAAGAACAATGGCCATCTGTTCACTCGCTAAGAGTCTGCAAAGGCCTGGATATCTGTATTCATTCTTAACATGTTTTTTAAATCTTTGTGTACTTTAGTCATCAGTCCTAGTTCATTAGGGCAGTAGTAGAGCACATTTTAAAGCATTTTCTTTCAACATTTTCTATTTGAAGTGTGTACTAATAACAGGAACAATACCAGCAACTGTGATCCTGAGCCTGTGGTGACGATGTAAAAAACATGGCTAAAAACAACAAAATATTACATAAGTATTTTTTTTTACATTTATGGCAACTGCATATGAAGTACTGCACATGCCTTAAGTGGCACCTTAATTAAATAAAAAATAAATGCAAATTAAAATAATTAGTGAGAAATGCACTCTTTCAGTTATGAAAGATTGATTGGTTAATGCCTGTGAGAACAGAGAGTCACAGAGGTGAATCCAGCTTGGTGCAGTGCAGAATACTGACGTATTTATTTGCTATGAGGTCCCAGCAAGTACCAGAAAGCACTGAAAATATTTGTCATTATTTTAAAGTTGTAACAGTATAAGACAGGCTGCCACACAATTATTTAGTGTATATGATAAAAACAAGTACTTTCCAAGAATACAAATTGGTGATAGCTAACCTAGTGTATACATTTTTATAAGTCCATTACTAGGCACTTTTCACAACTCAGCACCCATTAATTAGCTCTTTCAAAAGTTATAAATGTTTGTCATCATGATACTTCAAGTGACTCCTTAAATTAAAGCCCTTTAAAGTTCATCCACCTTCACACCATCAGCACCCTCCAAGTACTACAGGTTCCTGTAAACAATTTGGGGGTGGTTGTTTTTAACAAAATATATGGGAAGTATTTTTGCAAAAATAAGAACACCTTACGCCCCATACATCTGATCAACTTCAACCTCTGTTTCCATGCAGATGTTCTTTCATGTGAGTAGAGGTGGTGGGAGGAAGGCGGCCTAAAGGGCCAAATTCAGAGCCTTGATCGTCCTGACCCTTGGAGGCACAGAAAAGCAGAGCAGAGCAAAATCCATGGATAACATCAAAGAGATGACTGTGAGAAGAGGGTGCTATGTGAGGTTTCATTTTAACATTCACATATGGACAGAGAATTCTTCCCTGCCTCCTGAAAGAGATGTCCTGACAAAGGTTTTGAGAAATGTGGGCTTACTTTTAAATGTGCAATCACTACCATTAGTGCAGCAGGTGCACTGTCACTGGGGCTACAATGTGAGGAATCACTGCACCCCAATTAAGGAAATGTCACTAGCAAAAAGGGGGGAGCGTGGAGAGCCATTTCTTGTTAGCATTGGTGCCCACATACCCACTGCTGCACAGGGAACAGGTCCCAAGCAACAGGGGGGCGAGATGTTCCTCTTTTCCTCTTTTTTGTTAAGAGAAGGGGGCAACATCCTGCTTTGGGCCTCAGTCCTAGCATTAATGGCCGAGTAGTGTGGACAGAGGAGTAGGTATCATTAGAGCTGCAGGTGCAATGTCACCGGGGCCCAGTGGTGTGAGGGCCCAACTAAACCCCTATTATGGCTGTTTTTCCATCATTCCTTTCTTGTCTTAGGGCTTAATGCATCCTTGTTGTGCCAGCGTTGCTGGGAGAGGAGAACATTGAAGCCGAGGAGACATTTAAGCTAAGTTCTCTGGGAGATGGTAGAAAGGAGGCTGGAGGTTAACAAGGGACAGAGGAGACTTTTGACTTCACAAGGCATTAGCTCTACTGAGTGAGGCAGGTGCATTGGCACTTGGGCCCAGTCGTTTGAAGGGCTCACTGCATCACAATCACAAGGCATGGTGGATAGCATTAGGTCTGAGTGCACCCTTGCTGCAAAACACACTGGAAACACATGGGAGCTCATTTTGTATGAAAGGGACAGAGTCTGTTTTAAATTTGGAGTGATGGCCAGGCTTGGCGGGGAAGGGGTGAAAGAAGAAGAGAGGATACCCTGCTACTCAGGGCTGCAACTATCATTAGTGCAGAAGGTGCATTGGGGTTCAGGAGTGTGAGGGGTTCACAAGACCCCAATTAATGGGAGTAGCATTTTTTGTTTATTTCAGATTGTTTAATGTATTTTCTCATTTATGAGTCTCACATTTAGTGAGGCCTATGAGATACTGAAGCAGTACCCAGGAAATTATCTTATAAACCCCACCCCCTGTGCTCAACCCTGCCACTCCCATTCTCTCCGGTCTTTACATACGTTTTGGAGGGGAGCCTGACTGTAAAACATTTTGGGAGGGGGGTGCTCAGCGTTAAACATTTTGAAGACCTCGGCACTTAGATGGCAGTTGCATTGAGTGGAGCCCATAGCTAAGGCCATAAACCTAATAACAAAAAGCTCTTTCTATAGGTCCTGTCAGAGACCTGTACTCCAGATCGAGCAGGAGTAATGCACTTTTCCACCTATCACCACAACCACTACTGACTAAACATAGAAGTCAATATGAGAAGAATAGCAAAGGTGGGGAAAGGGAAATAGGATAAGAGGGAAAATAGAGGCGCTGGATATCACTTTTCGGCCTCATCAATCTGCTGCGCACTGAGGTCTGCAGGTTGAAATGGATATCTAAAATTAATTAGGAAATCCTTAATAAGCTGTCATGAATGTTCACCATCTAACTTTCACAATAACAGTGATATACCTTGAAGCTATTTCTGTATTACAAACCCTTATTCTTGGTATAATGCTGACTCTTTGAAAACTGAAACGCTGCAAGACATAAGTAATTGCATAAACACAAATTACAGTTCATCCCCAGATGTAAGACAACTGCTTGCAACTTTATAGGTGTGTGCCTCCTGATATCAATGTACTTTAAGTTCTGATTTGTTTGTAGTGAAATTAAAAAATAATTTGCCCTTTCACTGTAATTCCTTATCCTCTTCACATATGTACCACCTCTCTAATACCACTCATACCTTTAACGTTCATCACATATACATATCATATCCACGGATGCCTGGCAGTAGAATCCCTTCTGTTACTTCACTCATGAAGTAAAGTTGACTAACTAATGCTGTATCCCGCAATCCAAAGTGTAAGTTCAAACAAAGGTTTGCCGTTTGCTTTCTAATTGACTTGATATTACAGAATATTTCTCTAAAAACCCGTATTGTTACTCAGCGATCCTTAAGTGAATAAAAGTTCATCCAGAAAACTGGAAATACATTCCGGGAAGCAAGATCCTCATTGCAGTAATATCAAAGCTTTTAAGGACACTGTGAAACACAAATAAAATTATACTTGGATGCTCAAGGTTACCACTGCTATCTTGTAGTTTGTTGTTGTGTGGTGTTGAGTAGAGTAACCTCCATGAATGCTCTGCTGTCCTCCATGCTGTGCTCAATCTTGAGGTGCACTGCCACCCCTCGCGACTCCCCTCCTCCGAGCAGCACCGTGTGGGCGCCTCAGTGCATGATGCCCTTTTGCTAGTTTCACAGCTAGCCTGAGGCCCAGCTTCCCACAGAATAAGCCTTCTCACCATCTTTGAGTCCAGAGGGAAAATGATTGAGGCACCCATACTATAATATACTTTATTTCATGCGTAGCCCCCTCATCTATCCACACCTATTATTAACTGTGTGATGGATGGTACCTTCTCTTTTCTTAAGAAGTAGAGGCAGTCTGGCCTACCCTAGGTCTAGGACCCCTCCCCAAAAGTCGGGCTTCTAAATCTATGGTTGCTCAGAACCAGCCCTATCCTTAAGAAAGGTGAGGCTACCAACCAGACCTAAGTTATTAGGTGTACATAGATGGGGCTACTTATGAAATAATGACCTCACAGAATAAACCAAAAACCATTTGTCAGAGGGCTCTCGTACTGTTTCCTTTCCTCAATATGATTGACAGTCAATCACTAACAAGCAAAATGTCAATCTACCAGTGGCAATCAAGCAAATCCTAAGGAGCACAGGCCCCCTTTCTGGTGTGTCAGCATGAAGTAAGGTCATCTGCCATAGAAACCCGTTAAGTTGCTCATGCCAAGACTTGTCTCCAGATTTACACCATTCACTTTAATACAAATCAGAGGCCAAAATGGACTAACTCCATGCCACAGGAGAGATGCTCACCGACCATCTTTTCTCACAGACCCCTCAGCATAACAAAGGAAGAGATCTGTGAATAGTCTCACCTCCCTCATCCTACATAATAGCCGGGGAGAACATAATTGGGCTCCCTCTCGTTCCCCTTGGACGACACAAGATAAGGGGTCATAAGCCTGTATTCTCTGTCATTTCTTGGTAGTCACAGAGTCCTGAAGCACTGCTTCCTGAACTCTCTCCCTCTGAGGTGTATGGTCTTTCTTATGGCCCGGTATGGTTGCTCGGCTTGGCACAAGAACAGTGGCACTGTCACAGTTGGTAAATGCCACCACATCACATTGACCTCTGTGTCCATTTCCAATGTCCGAAGCAGCAGTTTAGAAAGTCGGTGATGCTTCCTCTCGAGGTCTGTGACTATTAAGAGACTTAAATAATTTTGGAGATGATTAAGTAGACATACATAAAAGGTAAAATGCCCTGTAAATGTAAAGGAATTTGAAACTGGGGGCTAAAATGTAAGTTTGTATCCTTGGCTTGATCATTGGAAACATCACAAGTACAGCAAACAGAACCTACTCTGGACTTTCGATGACTCTAACTGAAGCTCTGGTGTGTGTCGACAAAAAATAAACATGCATTAGCAGCCAAAAAGAGAAGTGAAAAGCTAAACCCTAAGATATTGTTTCTTCTTCTAGAGATAAGACCACATTTTGAAACCTTTCTTTTAATATTAAACATGTTAATTTTTTTATATTGTGTGCTAGTGAATGAAATAAAATATTTCCTAATTTGAGTATTTGTTTGATGTGTAATTTTTTAATTTATTTGTTGTATTGTGTTGTGAATCAAATAGTGGAAATTGCTTAGGGTGGGGGTCCCTGTCTTCCAGCAGTATTTCCGCGGTGATCCAGAGAAGTCAAACGGTAAGAAGCTGCTAGACTGGGAGGTAGGCGACACCCTGGATCCACTTAGGTGCTGGTCTCAGAAGCGATCATGGACCAGACACATCCTACTCCAGCCTCTTCATGGAGGGGAGCTGGGCCGCAGAGATGCAATGGTTAGACATGCTCAGCACGGCCTACACACTCACTGCCAAAAACAATGGAAATTGAAGCATGCAATGTATGTTACCAGCACTTCCACCTCCCACAAGCGCAGTATAGGAGGGAGTTTGAATTTAGCCCCTGAACTGTACACGGCTCAGCAATGGCGAATGAAGATGTCTTAGATGTAAGCCCCTCTGATTTTAGAAAGGAAATTCATTGTAGACATTTGGCTCGGCCGAAGATCAATTATGGTAAGTATTAAATTATGAGCTCATCGACAAAACTCCCTACATAGAAACATGTGGCATTCAGAAAGTGACTTAGTTCAATATAGGGAATGATGAGAACCAGGCCTTCACGTGAACCGTGGGAGAGTGAAAAAATGGGTAAACTGGATGCCACTCAAAAGTGACAGAATATCATGGTAACTCTGCACTCATAAGGGCACATTTATTAAAAAATCATCCATCGCAGCAAGTCACCTTGCTGCACTGAGCTGCATGATAGGGAAAGTGCAGGGATGGCGCCGTACTTAACATTATATGGCACATTCCTGTCTTTTTCCTGCACTGATGCATCATTTTCTGCCTAGCGCCGATGTAGGGGCCCATGCACCATGGTGCAAGGGCGCCTGCATTGTAAGCAGGATTGTTTTCGTGCAGGGAGGAACGCCTTCCTGCACAAAAACAATCATTAGAGGCAATGGGTTTGTGTTTGCTGTGCAGCTGCAATTTTTTAGACTAAGGCTTCTCTCTGACATAACTCCATTATCTTTATCACCCCAAGTGTGACGTATTTTGACGTCGATACCACAGTTCTCCATATCAATTAGGCCTTCATTTCCGAAGGGCCACTTAATTCTTATGTGCCCAGTGCCAGTGGCTACTGACCCCCTTTGGATTTATGAGCACCCTGGATCTGTTAACTTTTTTCCATTTATTTTGTCAGCTAAAAGGAGGCAAAATCTCTAGATATAAAGCAAGGCCAAATGAGGATTTACTGGACTAATATGACGTGAATTTGTGGACTCCCTGTCACTTCCTCGTTTCTCAGTGGTCCCTCAGGATCCAAATTGCAATGAGTCAGATTTTTTTAACCTCCATAGTTAGTGGGACTTCTACTAATGGTAACTCCAGGGGTTATTTCCCAGACCACTTGTAATGATGCCTTAAGTTGGGTAGGGTTTCTAAATGAATGATCTGGCCCTAAAATGGTACTCTATAACAGTTACCTGATGACGGCTCAGGGGCTCCAGCCACGAGCTTAGAGGCAGACATTTGACATACCACATGCACACCTAATACTAACTTTTCAATTCCACGTTTTTAGACCTCGAAACTTTAATACGCTGTATTTCATTCATCATTGTATCTAAACAGGTATTTTAATAAAAACGACACACATTCGACAATGGCACATTGCAAAGGCAATGAACACGTTAGTAAGGGCAATGCATAATCTTGTGAAATAGATCAGTGGACTATAGGTGCTAGTAACATTTACCACATGTCTTCTAATCTTACCTGGATTGGCTAAACGTCCATCTTTCTAATGTTGAAAAGAGGAGTAGACTTTAGTAACATCCAGTAGTACCACTGTTGGATTCTTGGAAGTGGAAAGACTTTATAAAAGCAACCCGCCTTGGATCAATAGTAAGAGGAAAGACGAGATAGAAGAGGGACAATGATGCCTATGTAGGGTAACTACTGTTTGTGAAAGGAAAGACATTTCTTTCCATTCCTAAACAATGCCTTTAACAATATTCATGCTAGCTACCTTCAGCATGACCAGTAAAATCACAACTTGTGAATGACATATGGTCACATTGTGCCTTGGGGATCCCCTGTACTCAAATATTTTGAGTACAGAGAAAATGTGGTCCACTCACCCCTTTGCTAATAGCAGCAGAATCGTGGAAACTACTCACCTGGGGAACTTGCATAAACGTTTCTCTTAAGCAAATGTGAGGAAAGTGTTTTTTAGCACAGGTTAGCTGTTTGCACAATGGGAACACAAAACAAACATGTTTTGCTCTTGATATGTATCCATTAAAGATTTTTTCATCAGGACGATTGCTGGGCACATCGAACTTGTTTTCTGTTTTTCCATAACGAAAGATAGAACAAATCACATTTTTAACATGTAAAGGTGAATATAAGTTTGAAAAATAATCAGTGTGTCCTGCCTGTTATTGCACAAGCAGCACAGAGACTGCAATTTCGGTTGCTTTCTTTTTAGGCCTGGATTGACGGCTAAGCCCGACCTTTTCTTTGCAATATATATGTAGGGAGTGGTTTTTGGGACAGCCCCTTTCAACAGTGGCTACTTTGAGACACTATCAATTACATCTTAAGTAGCACCGAGACATACACATTTCTCATCCAAAGTTGTTGGCTCGTTAGTGTATCATTCCCTCTCCGAGGAAGTAGTTGCATTGAAATGCCTGATGGGCTATTTTAGCTTACAAATTCATACTTAATCATCACAATTTTTGACACATTCAATTATTTATCTCGTACTTGCTTGTATGCAAAAAGTAATCTTTGTTTTCACTGCAAAACATATTGGTTTGTTGCATTTTGGCTAAACACAAGACTGGCTAGTGAAGCCAACGGTTCGTTCCTCTAATGGGTTTCACCCATCGTCCCCTCCTCCAGCCAGAAATTTGTTGTTTATTAGCAGCCTGGTGACATCACCAGTGGCTTTATTACATACAGTGCAGGTGTATGTGCTTGTTTTCTGACCCCCCACCCCAGGGCACTGTAGTATTACAGATGGGGTGTGTATGTTTTGTGAGCCCCCTGTGCAATACACTTAGCAATGGTGAATATGTAGCTCCAGAGCTGTCTTGAGGTGCGTTTTCTCATTTTTATGTGTGTGTCATCCCATGCAAAAAAGTGAAACCCTGTGCCTCCCTAATTGTGCCCTAATAGTAACAGAAGGGTAGAGGCAAAGAAACTATCAGGAAGTGCACTGGTTGTGCACCACAAACAAGGTGTTGGACTGTCAGTGCTCTCCCTGAGTGCATCCCTCTGGAGTGGGAAAACGGGTTCCATGAACCTCCCAGACCTCTGCCTGCAGGCAGGTGCAGTCAGTCACTGCACCATCCAGCAGGGGGATCTCACTCCCACCTTCCTGCAAGTGGTTTGCTGCTTGTACAAAGAAACGAACTGGGTGCTTCAAAAACCACACTCTCCCTGTTTCTGCTTGATGCATGTATTTAAAGATGCTCCGTAGTGCAAATGGGGACAGCCGCTCATTACATAGTAATGTTGTGCTTAAAAGATTCAGCCTGGTAAGCAGCTTCCATACTTCTGCCACCTATCCATTAATATCATACAAATTCAGCATACCGGACAGCTTTTACAAAAATAATAATTCTGGCTTATAACTGAAAATCCAAATCAAGGCCTTCTTCTATCAAACATTTTCCTTCTTACAAACTACATTACTGAAAAATGTGCAAATTTGCTAAAGATGGATAGGGTGCTGCTACATGAAAATCTGCAGTGCCACTTTGCGTGAAATGTAATAAATCGTTTTTTAAGGTAAAGCAGCCTTATTTTGAATTAGCAAAAATAGAACATATAGGTGGTCATTACAACCCTGGCGGTAGGTGTTAAAGCGGCAGAAAAACCGCCAACAGGCCGGCGGCAAAAATTTTAATTACGACAGTGGCGGAAACCGCCAACATAGACAGCCACTTTAACACTCTGACCACCAAGGCGGTACAAACAAACACCGTGGCGGTAACCGCCAACAGACAGGCGGAGGACAATGTACCGCCCACAGAATTACAACAGTCCAATCCGCCACCTTTTCCGGGGTGGATGCACCGCAAACAAAAACACAGTGGAAACAGGACTTGGAAGGGGAAACGCTCACCTCTACACACCCCACGAAGAACCAGGACTCCATGGAACCCAAGCTCCAGATTCTTCCAGCCTTTATCTTCCTGCTCCTCTACCAGGAGCACGAACGCCGGTGGCGAAGACCACGGTGAGTACTGCACCTACGACACAGGGGAGTGGGGAGGGAGGAGGGGGAGGGAAAAAACAGTGACACACACACGCAACACGCAAAACCCCCACCCCCACCCTCACCCACGACAACACACACACTAATACATCATGATACATTACAGTTACACCCCCAACCCCCCTTGAAAGATTGCAAGGACAAAAGGAAATGAGTCGACTGATTGTAATATATTCAAATACAGTAATCAAAAATATATACATATATAAAGATATGTACACTATAAACAAATATATACAACAAGAATACAAGTCCAAGGTATTCCACTATCATAGTCCGTGGACCACTGGGCCCAAAAGGCTTGGGAGAGGCCCACACAAGATACCCGAAAAAGACAGAGAGAACACTGCTGGGGCATCAGATAGAAAAAAACCAGGCACCTCAGTGGGAAGGGAAGGGGGGCACCTCAGCCGGATGATTGCACAGCGCCAGATCCATGAGGGGGCTCCATGCCCACTGTTCAATCCTGGGGAGTGCAAAGCCACAGTCTCTCAAGTCTCTACAGTGGGTGGTTTGCCCACTGTTCAATCCTGGGGACTGCAAAGCCACAGTCTCTCAAGTCTCTACAGTGGGTGGTTTGCCCACTGTTCAATCCTGGGGAGTGCAAAGCCACAGTCTCTCAAGTCTCTATAGTGGGTGGTTTGCCCACTGCTTAATCCTGGGGAGTGCAAAGCCACAGTCCCTCAAGTGGATAACACTCTCCACTGGTTCTGGAGGGGGCTTTGTGCCCAGAGTGCTTCATCCTGCCAAGGACAGAGGTAGTGGATGCCTTTCTCCACTGGCTCTGGAGGGGGCTTTGTGCCCAGAGTGCTTCATCCTGCCAAGGACAGAGGTAGTGGATGCCTTTCTCCACTGGTTCTGGAGGGGTCTTTGTGCCCAGAGTGCTTCATCCTGCCAAGGACAGAGGTAGTGGATGCCTTTCTCCACTGGTTCTGGAGGGGGGTTTGTGCCCAGAGTGCTTCATCCTGCTCGTGGCAGCCTCAATAGCGTCAGAATATTTGACGCTCACTGGCCTGCGGTGCTTGTTGCAGCGGTGTCCTGGGCAGCGGTGCTTGTTGCGGCGGTGTCCTGGGCAGTGGTGCTGGTGGTGGCGGTGTCCTGGGCAGTGGTGCTGGTGGCGGCGGTGTCCTGGGCAGCGGTGCCGGTGGCGGCAGTGTCCTGGGCAGCGTGGCTGGTGGCGGTCTTGTCCGCCATGCAGATTTTCCCAGACTTGCCGGTTTTACTGTCCCCCTTCCCCACCTTGGATGGTGGCGCAGCTGTCTCCACACTCCCAACTGTACCCCTGGGAGCGGCTTTGGTGGCTGATTTCTTTCCTCTCTCCCGCCGGGCACTGGCCAACCTTTTGTGCTTTACAGGTGGGGGACTGTCCGTGCTCTGGCTCCTTACCACACTGGCTGCCCTGCTGCCTGGCGCACTCCAGAAGCTGGTTACTACTGGCACCACTGGTCCCGCAGATGTTGTGGCTGAGGTGCTGGGTTGGGACCTGGAGAGGCGGGCCCTAGGAGACTGAAGGGGTGGGCGAGGTGAGGGGAAGAGGTCAAGGTTGGACAGGAAATGTTTTTTGGGAACACTGGGACGGGTAGATGGAGGGGGTTTGGGAGTGGAGGAAGAGGTAGTGGTTGTAGGAGGTGTACGTTTGGTGACTTTGGGTGAAGGTGTATGGGCTGGAGGCTGTCGTGAGGTGGATGGCTGTTTGGTGGGTGTGTGGCTGCATTTGTGTACCTTGGGAGGTGGGCTCACAGACACACTGGTAGAGGACACAGGGGATGTGTGAATGGTAGTGGGGGTGGTGACTGCACGTGAGCGGGGTGTGCTGGTGGGTGTGCTGGTGATGGACGTAGTGGCTGAGGATGTAGTGCATGCAGGTGTGAGTGGAGACGAGACAGGGAGGGAGGTGGGAGACGAGGAGGAGGGGGACATAGTGGAGGCAGTGGATGTTGGTGTGTCTGCATGTGTATGATGCTTGCGTGAGTGCCTGTGGGATGTGTGGTGCTTATGTTTGCCAGAGCTTCCCTTGTGTGTTGAGGTGTGTGCATAGTGGTCTGATGGTGTGCTTGGGATAGGCTGAGGTACAGGGGTTTGGGTCTGGGTGGAGGAAGTTGGAGGGGGGAGGCTAGAGACAGGGACAATGGCTGCCATCAATGCTGAGGCCAGAGTCTGAAAAGCTCGCTGATGGGCTGCCTGACCAGAATGAATGCCCTCCAGGTATGCATTGGTTTGTTGCAACTGCCTCTCTACACCCTGGATGGCATTCAAAATGGTAGACTGCCCAACAGTGAGGGACCTGAGGAGGTCAATGGCCTCCTCACTGAGGGCAGCAGGGGTGACAGGGGCAGGGGCTGAGGTGCCTGGGGCGAAGGAGATGCCCACCCTCCTGGGTGAGCGGGAACGGGACACACGCTGAGGGGCTGCTGGGAGGGCAGTGCTGGTAGGGGGGGTTACGGCTGTACCTGTAGATGCGGGGGGCACAGATGGGCCCGCCACCGCAAGGGATCTCCCATCAGAGGAGGAGTCCGGATCGCTGGTCTCAGCTCCTGTCCCTGCCGTGGAGCTCCCCTCGCCCTCCGTCCCACTGGTGAATTCAGACTCCGTTGTGTCGCCCTCCAGGGCCATGTGGGATGCAGCTCCCTCCTGCTCCGGTGCCACTGCTCCTCCATCTGATGATGCTAATGCACACAAGAACAGGGAGACCACAAAAAGGGGGAGTGGGCTGAAGAAAGACATGTTCAGTGCATGCAATACCGCTGCCGTTGGCGGACACTACAGACACAGAAGCCCCCTGCACGACGCCGCGCACTTGGAGTTCCCTAATCAATCCCAGGGACATGGGTTACAAGGCTATGCCCGATTGCTGCACACATGGATGTCACAGGAGCCTGAGTAGGTGTAGTTGGCACTGTACACAGGTGGGGTGGGGTGCCACAGGGCCTGCCTTAAGAAGGGACCTTGCCTACTAAACTCGCCCTGGCCTAGGCGGACCCACAGCCCACCTCCCCCACCCAGACACCTCCAATGCGCGCTGAATCAGCAGAATGAGAGTGTACTCACCCCCTTGTGGCTGCTGTGATGCCCTCAAGCACCCATCCAACTCCGGGTACGCCACCGCCAGGATCCTGAACATCAGGGGGGTCATGGTGTGACGGGCACCCCTCCCATGTTGGGAGGCCATCCCCAGCTGGGCCTCTGCCGTCTTCTTGCTCCAGCGGCGAATGTCCTCCCATATTTTCCGGCAGTGGTGCTCTGTCTGTGGTAGACCGCCAGGGTCCGGACTTCCTTGGCGATGGCACGCCAAATATCCTTCTTCTGGTGGGCGCTGACCTACAGGAATAGTACAGGGGAAAAGGAGAAGATATTACCGTCCGCACCGTCACAGTCATTGGCCCGCATCCCTACCCATGCCATGACGCACATGCACTCACCGTCGTTTCATGCACGCCTCATTCTCACCCCCCCTATCTTTCATCCACACCACTCCACACAGGCATTGCCCATACAGCATGCTCACAGTGTACTTACCTGTTTGTCTGGAGGACCGTAGAGTAGCGTGTACTGGGGGAGGACCCCATCCACTAGTTTCTCCAACTCCTCCGTGCTGAAGGCAGGGGCCCTTTCCCCAGACACACGGGCCTTTGTCTCTTCCAGACTGAGGTCACAGCAGCACTTGCAGTGTAGGTCCTCTCCTGTCGAAGATCAGGTATCAAGTGATTGAACAGAGAGAAAATGGCGGTCACGTCCGAAGCGGTGCATACTGTCACCGCCGGCGTACATCGTCATTGGCTCCTGGGACCCATAGGGTCCAATATTAACCAATGCAGGATAGCGCCGCGGTCTTTGACCGCCTACTGCGACAGTGTACAACGCCAGCGCAGTTACCTCATATCCCCTTGTCCCACTTTACAGGTCAGGCAGCCGCCATTTCATGGGCCCACATGGCATAATTTTGGACTGCGTCACACATATCTAGGCCTTGCTTAAACACTAATACAGGTATATGTCGATTTGCTAATATTTTCCGATTAAGCTGTGTTTATGTACCTCAGAGTTGGTTGACTCTCTACTCGCTGTTCTCCTCCATAGGCACCGTCTGCTGGGGCATGTGAGGAGATGGCAGCATCCTCCGGTGTACAGACCGATGGTGGACCTGTCGACAATGGAGGAGCGACATGTGATCATCACCTACGGACTTGATCGTACCACAATCCTGGAACTGTGTGCCCAGTTGGAGCCAGACCTGATGTCAGCTATCCGCCATCCCACAGGAATACCCCTCAAGTGCAGGTGCTGTCAGTACTCCATTTCCTAGCAAGTGGGTCTTTTCAAACTACAGTGGCCATAGCATCAGGGATGTCCCAGCCTATGTTTTCCAACGTGTTGTCCAGAGTGTTGTCTGCCCTTCTGAAACACATGCGGAGCTACATCGTTTTCCCTCAGGTGGAGGATTTGCCTACAGTGAAAGGTGATTTCTATGCTCTGGGACATATCCCCAACATCATAGGTGCCATTGATGGGACACATGGGGCCTTGGTCCCCCCCTTGGTCACATGTGGTGTGTGTCTAACAGTTGTTCCTCGACATTTGCAGCTGACTCTGGTTACCCCAACCTGTCATGGCTACTGACCTCAGTGAGGAATCCCAGGACAAGGGCAGAGGAATGCTACAATGAGGCCCATGGGCGAACTAGGAGGCTTATAGAGCGGACCTTCGGCCTCCTGAAGGCCAGGTTCCGGTGCCTCCATATGACAGGTGGTTCCCTATTCTACTCACCAAAGAAGGTATGCCAGATCGTCGTGGCCTGCTGTATGCTTCACAACTTGGCTTTGCGACGACAGGTGCCTTTTCTGGAGGAGGATGGTCCAGATGGAGGTGTTGTGGCAGCTGTGGAGCCTGTGGACAGTGAAGACAAGGAAGCAGAAGAAGAGGACATAGACAACAGGAACACGGTGATCCTGCAATACTTCCAGTGAGACACAGGTAAGAAGACAACACCGCCTGCTACATCTGATTTAATTCTACTACCTCTCATCTGTCTGTCATTTTCACCCAGTGTATGGTCACTGAGTTGTCACTTTCCCTTACGATTTCACAGATGTGGGTTCCACTGTGTGACATCTGCTTTGTTTCCGCATGGACTAGAGCTGTGTGACATAGGTATGTTGACATTACATTTGATATAGCATTTTGCCACTGTTACTGCTAATACACAGTTTCGACAGACTCCTGATTGTTTTGTGATTTAAGGGTGTTTATTTAAGTGCTCAATAGTGGAGGGGGTTGTAAAATGGTCAGGGGTGATGGTGGAGGAATGTCGATGGCAGAGTCCAGTCTGTTAGTCTCACAGGTGCATTGTCCAAAGGGGCATAGGAAGTGGAGCTAGGGCAGTTTAAGTATGGACAGGGTGACAAAGTTGGACAGAAGGATGACAATCAGGGTGGTCTAATTTCTTGGCGGGGGTCTTGGCATTGTTCTCTGTCTTTTATCTGGATCTCAGGGACCGCTTGCAGGGTAGTTTTCCATCCGCAGGGGGTGGGGTGCTGGTGTGGTGGTCCTGTGGCGGTGCCTCCTGTCCGCTAGCGCCGGCGGAGGTGGTGGGTAGTTAATCGTCCAGGCTAGTGTCAGGTGCCCCTTGTTGTGCCACAGTGTCCCTCCTGGTGTTCACGAGTTCCTTCAGCACCCCTACAATGGTGCCCAGGGTGGAATTGATGGATTTTAGTTCCTCCCTGAAGCCCAAATACTGTTCCTCCTGCAGCCGCTGGGTCTGCTGAAACTTGGCCAGTAGCATTGCCATCGTCTCCTGGGAATGGTGGTAGGCTCCCATGATGTTGGAGAGGGCCTCGTGGAGAGTGGGTTCCCTGGGCCTGTCCTCCCCCTGTCACACAGCTGCCCTCCCAGTTCCCCTGAGTTCCTGTGCCTCTGTCCCCTGAAGCGTGTGCCCACTACCACTCCCCCCAGGTCCCTGGTGTTGTTGGGGTGGTGGGTTAGCCTGGGCTCCCTGTAGTGGTGGACACACTGCTGATTGACGTGTCCTGGGGACAGAGGTATGGGCCCGCTGGGTGGGTGCTGATGTTTCCAGAGGGGGAAGCTCTGTAGTGGCCTGTGCCAGTGTGAGGGGAACCGACTGTCCCGAGGTCCCAGATGGGCCGGGCTGGTCATCTTGATCCAGTTGGACAGAGCTGCTGTCATCAGAGTGGGCCTCCTCTGTGGGTGCAGTGGGCATATCTGGACCCTCCTGTCTGGTGACGTTGGGTAGGGGTCCTGCAGGGGTGTAAAGGCATGATTATTGCATCTGTGTGTGCCATGGTGTGCAATGGGTGGGTGACCGTGTACCCCAGTGCTTGCATTCCTGTGTAGGACCTTGTGTGATAATGGTTTAGGGGGGTGTATGGGTATGTGTAGTGGCCATGCTTTGGTGATGGGTGGCCATGCTTTGGTGTTACATGCAGGGCTTGGGTTTGGGATGTGTGGTTTGTGATATTGGGACATATGTGTGGAGTTGGAGTGATGGGGGTGAGGGCGAGGGTGGGGGTATGTGATAGCATGCAGGTTGGTGGGGGATGAAGTAGTTAAAGGTTTGACTTACCAGAGTCCATTCCTCCTGCTACTCCTGCGAGGCCCTCAGGATGCAGTATAGCCAAGACCTGCTCCTCCCATGTAGTGAGTTCTGGGGCAGGAGGTGGGGGTCCACCGCCAGTCCTCTGAACCGCAAGGTGGTGTCTTGAGACCACGGAACGCACCTTCCCCCATAGGTCGTTCCACCTCTTCCTGATGTCATCCCGTGTTCTTGGGTGCTGTCCCACTGCATTGACCCTGTCCACGATTCTTCGCAATAGCTCCATCTTCCTAGCTATGGTGGTGTGCTGCACCTGTGATCCGAATAGCTGTGGTTCTACCCGGATGATTTCCTCCACCATGACCCTGAGCTCCTCCTCAGAGAACCTGGGGTGTCTTTGCGGGGTCGTAGGGTGGTGTGGGTGATGTGTGGGGTGGTGTGTGTTGTGATGTGTGGGGTGATATTTAGAGGTGTGTTGTGTGAGGTGCTTGGATGTTGTGTGAGTGATGGTGTTGAGTGCCTGTGGATGCTAGTTTGTAGATGGTGGTGTCTCTCCCTGGCCTTCAGTCGCAATTGTTGACGTAAGGGTTTGTGGGTGATGTGGGTGTGTGTTTTATATTGTATTGGATGTGTGGGAGTGGTGTGTGTATGTGTATCAGGTGTGTGTATTTGGAATTGTCCAATGTGGTGGTGTTTTGTAAATGTGTGTATATTTTGAGCGCAGCGGTGTGTACCGCCAATGGAATACCACGGTTGAAAGACCGCCACGTGGATTTGTGGGTCGTGATAGTGTGGGCATATTCCTGTTGGTGTGACGGTGGAGGTTTTGTTGTCGCCAGTTTATCACTGACCTTTGGTGTGGCGGACTTGTGTGGGTGTCTGGATTTTGGCCGATTCCGAGCTGTGGGTCATAATGACTGTGGCGGAATTCCGCGGCGGTGTGTTGGCGGTCTTCTGCACGGCGGTAAATGGCTTTTACCGCCAACGTTGTAATGACCCCCATAATCACAATAATTAATGATATAATCAAAGGTAAGTTTAAGCATAAGTAAGTAAAAGTAAAAAGCTGTTTAACATTTTTTGAGACTATTGGGGGATAAACGAGAGAAGAGAGGGGGAGAGGAAATGGTATCAAAGAGAAGAGCAACATGTATCATCATTATGTAATATATAATGCAAGATACATTTAGTAATGTTGACATTAATGGATATTAATACTGAAAAACAGTAGCAGAAAAATGAAACATCTTATGGCAGATTAAAGTTTTCCTATTAAATACAATTAGTATACTTATGAACAACAGTATCTGAAAAAGAAAGTAATGGTAGCCAATATAAGTCTATTGTCAGAAGGGCAGTACAAAGCAGCAAAGGCAGTATCTAACCTATGATAATGACAAACAATATACCACCAAGCTTTGTAGGAAATATTAGATGAGTCTTTCCAATTAACGATAATTTGTTGAAAGGCTAGAGCTAACATGGGATCTAACAACTTCAAATAATCAAAGTCTGAATTAATATCTTCAGATGAGCTTCTTAAAAAAAGGGCCGAGGGAGATAATTGGGAATGGAAATGACAAATTGAAGTGAGTTGGAGCCAAACTTTTTCCCAAAAAGAGGCAGTAAGAGGGCAATGCAATAGTAGATGCATGAGATACCCATTGGAATGATCACATAAACAACATTTAGTTATTGAGGCCGTGGAAAATTTAGCAATGGAGGAGGGGGTAAAATAAAGTCTGTGATATAAAAATAACACTGATTTGAAGTACATGCTCTTCTAGAAATCTTGTGTATTCTATCCCATATCTTGTTTCAGAAGGGAATAGTCCTGGTACATTCCAAATCCAATTGTCATTGAATTTCTACCTTAGTTTTAGGCCTCGTCGTATTGGGGGAACGGAGAAGTTTGCAGATAGGTGATCCCTTGGGACTATAAGTAACACTAGAACAAAGAGAGGATTGCGATGTTGATGATGATATTAGAGTTGGCATGAATGATAGACATGCAGAAGAATGTTTACAAGGAGAAGATATTTAGTCAAAAAGGAGCAAGGGAATTAAACAATTGTTGGAATTGTACGACAGAAGGAGGAGTATCATAAGAAAATAAATCCTTGATCCATACTATACTCTTTTGTCTCCAGGATTTCCAAAATAAGAACTTACTATTGATAGTGATGATATTATTGTACCAAAGAGGAGAGTTTAGGAAAGAGTTACGAGTTACGATTGGTGATTGATAATAAGGTTTTAATAGAACACAAGTATTTTTAAGAAAGAGAGAAGCTGTAATAGAGGTTAGTGGAAAAGGACAACACTTGTTTAGGAGAAAATGGAAGAAGAAAATAGTATTCAATGTCCAACCATAATGAAGTAAACAACGATAGTAACAAAGAAACCCACCTAGAAGCCTGTCATAAGCAAAAAGCTTTATGGTATAGCCCGAAATCTGGAAAATTAACCCCACCTTCTTGTTTAGATTTCCAAAAGTAACTAAAGGAAATTCTAGACATTTTTATTACTCCAAAGAAATTTAGATATTCTTGAATCTATTTTTTTTAAAAAATGTAGCAGCTATGTATACTGGAATCATGGATAATATATATATACATATATATATATATATATAATGATGGGAGAAGTCATCATAATGATGGAGTCAAAACGACCCCACCAGCAAAGATATAGAGGATTCCATGACATGAAGAGTTTAATCAACCTTATCTATTTGCAGTAATAGAGTCTTTAATGGAAGGAGTAAACCAGATACCCAAATATTTAATCTTGGCCGTATTCCAATAAAAATTCTTGACAACAAACGACTGTACGGAACATAATTTAGCAAGAGGAAGGATTTCAGTTTTATCTGAATTTATCTGATATCCCGAAACCGAGGAGAAATGAGCTATCTCATTGAGTAAGGCAGGTACAGAGTTTTCAGGATTAGAAATGGAGAGGAGTATATCGCCAGCATAGGCAGAAAGTTTCAAGTGTTCACCGCCATAACAGAATCCATCAATTGCAGTATTATTTCTAAAATGGGATAAGGAGGGCTCGAGGCCCATTAAATCAAAAGGGGGGATAATGGACAGCCTTGATGAATTCCATGCCTTAATGGCAAGTAGATGGAAATGTTCCCATTGAATTGGACAGATGCAGAGGGGGATTGATAGAGTAGAAAGGTAAGCGGGATGAAGTTGGGGCACAGTCCATGCCATGACAAGGATTTTAGTAAGAAGGACCAATCTATGCAGTCAAACGCTTTCTCTTCATCTATAGCAATTGACGCTAGAGAATATGAGAGTGAGGAGGCTTTGTTCAGTACATTCAAGAATAATCTACAGTTATCAGATGCAAGTTTACCTTTGACAAATCCAGACTGCTCCTTACCTATTATCAAAGGCAAAAAGGAATCAAGACATAAAGCTAACAATTTGGCAAATATTTTATAATCTACAGTTACCAGAGCAATTGCTCTGTAGTTCTTACAGAAAGCTGGGTCTTTACCCTCTTTGTGGATAAGACAGATAGTGGCTTCATGAAAGGTATCACCAGCAGATCCAGAGTCTGAGAAAAATTGAAAACGATGTAATAATCTGGGAAGCAACATAATGGAGAAGTGAAGGAAAAATTCAACAGAAAAACCATCTGGTCCAGGGGTCTTACCCTTCCTAAGGGGTTGGAGAGCTTGAAGAATTTCTGACAAAGAAAACATCAACTAGTCCTTCATTATGATTCTTAACGTCCCTTAAATAGGCATCAATCTAAAAAGGGTGAGCCGGTGATTCAGGAGTATAAAGAGTTTGATAATACTTGGCAAACTCAGACAAAATCTTGTGGTCTTTAAAAACAGAGTTACTTGTAACAGTTGTTATAGAGTCTAGTGTGTGACATTGCTTTCAGATCTTTAAATAATTAGCTAGAAGGTTCCCCATTTTATTGCAACCACCATAGTCACAGGCGCTACTATGTAGTAAAATAGAAGAAGCCTTATCCATAGAGATTTTATTAAGCTGCAATTTTGCATGAATACATTTTTGCAGACCAGGTGTGGAAGTGGAAGAATAATATTGGTGCTCTAGGCATTTAATGTTTGATAATAGGGATTTGTGTTGTTTATTATAGACTTTTTTCTTTTTGGAGACATCATCAATAATGTGTCCACGAGCGGTAGCTTTAATAGTATCCCATAGCAATTCAGGGGAGATATTAGAAGTGGCATTAATATTAAACAATTCTTCAGCAAAAATAATAAAGAATGAGGGAAAAGGAGGGTCAAGCAAGAGTGAGTTATTAAACCTCCATCTATTCGATTTGAAATGCACCGGGAGCAAATCAAGATCTGTCATAACTATCGCAATGGGTTTAATACTGGAGCTAATAAGGTTTTGGGACAGCAATTTAGAAATAAAAATATGATTAAGTCTAGATGAGAAACCATGAGGTTAACAGAAAAAAGAAAATTCCCTGTTGGTTGGATTTCATATTCTCCATAAATCCACGAGGAGACGTTGGTGAGGAATGAATGACATTGTTTATGCATCTTATGGGGTATAAATTTAACTGGAGATTGATTGACGATCTATAAAATGTTCTATTATTTGATTACAGTCCCCTCCTAAAATAAAAAAGGTAATGGTCATACTGCAAACATGTTTTGGTAATAATAGGCCAGAATGGATAGTCTGATTGAGTAGGGCCATACATGTTACCAACCGTTAAGGGAATATCATTATCAATTAGTTTAACAAATAGCAACCTGCCTTCAGAGTCAGACTACTGGGATGTGATACTCAACCTTAGTTTCTTAAGACAGAGGATTATTACTCCAATTTTCTTTGCAGAAGCAGGAGACACAAAATTAGAGCCCACCCATCCATGTTTAAGTTTCAGTGCTTCAGATTCAGATAGGTGGGTCTTTTGTTGGAGGATGAAATCAGGATTGTATTTAGCTAAATGTGATAAGATTCTCTGCCTTTTTATCGGGTTAATAAACCCCTTGACATTCCAAGAAATAACTCTGAATGGTACAACAAGTAACAATATATACAAAGGAAAGGTCCTCTAAGATAACAAACTCTACATGCATGGCAAACATAAAGAAGGAGGATAAAAAATCAATAAACCAGAGGAAAGATGGAAGTAAAAAGGGAAGTAAAAGGGAAGGAAGAAGAACAGAAAAGAAGAGACTGTGCATGTCAAACATTGATGACTGTAATAATATACCTGATGAGGATGGACACTAGGGTGGAGTTGATGACAGCACAGGGTGAAGACGGCACAGCAAGGGGTCAAAATGCGACGGACGAGTAAAACTAAACATGAAAATAACACAATATAAAACACGGAACCTATAAAGAAGAGAGAGATTAATCAGCAAAAATGCAAAAATCAAGTCAATCATGGGAAAATAGCATAAGATAGCAAATGGAAAATAGACAAACTATGAAAAGTCTATGACAGAAATTTGAGAAGAATTATGGAATGCATTCATCGCAAAGAAGGACCAGAAGTGTCCATGGTATTGGTGGTATCAAGGCGAAGAAAGTCTGGAAGACCTGGAGGAGCTGTATAAGATTATGTTTTATTCTCCAAGGTCACTTTAAACAGACAGGGGTAGAACAATCCATAGCGAACACCCGAGGGGCGAAGTTGTGTTTGAAGGTCCAAGAACTCTTTTTGTTTGGCTACCATAGCTTTTGAAACATCTAGGGAAATGAAAATCATCTTCCCTTGGCAAAGGATTCGTCGTTTATCCTTTGCTGCATTGAGGACTTTCAGTATGTATGTAAATTAAAGAAAAAAACAATTATTCTCCTGGGTTTAGAAGAGGAACAACAGGGTTGAGGATGCTGACCTAATAGGTGGACTATCTGAATATTTAATGTTGTAAAGGATGGTAAACCCAATAACTGAAGCAAGAAAGAAGAAAAGGATGAGACAGTCATTGCCTCCTAGATCTTCCAGAAGTCCATAAAGGCATAGGTTATTTTGCCTGTTTCTATTTTCTAAGTCTTCAGAATGCACTTTGAACATTGCCACCTCCTTTTCCACAATTGACATTTTTCTCGTTTCATCTTGTACATCACTAATGTGTTGTTCAAGTACTGTGACTCTTGTTTCCATTTGAGAACACTTGTCAAGATTTTGCATGTGCATGTTAATTTCTTCAACAAATGGATGCAGTGGATGAATTCCATCCAGCACAAGTTCAAGACAGATAGGTGAAGAAGGTTGACAGGAGAAGGTGTGTCCTGTTTGTTCCGCTTATGTGTAGTCGTTGATGCAGCATGACTAGTTTTGGGAGAAGACGAGGATGAGGAAGACCTCATTGGTGTAGAAAGGGAGCTTGTAATAAGACCTTTACCAGGCTTTAAAAAGAGCGACAACTTCTGAGAGGAGGGCACCACTTGATGAAGAAAAGTTTTATATCTCTTTACTCTGTCTGTTTAGTGCACTATCTGAAAATCTAGCACAGTTAAGAACAGTTGAGGTAAGCAAAAACATTGTAGAGAAGTTCTGTAAGTAATAGAACTGAATGTCAAAGAAACTCCAAAACACCAAATGGACAGAGGTCAACAGAAGAAAAATCTAAAAAATTGTGCATCTCAATATGAGTTGTTGACAATAATCTTTTAGCGTGAATAATGTAGTCAGGGGCTAAGACCCAAAATGTTCATGGAGCTGCATAAAATGGCCATTATTATAAAGAGGAAGATTGTATGAAGCAATGAACACAAAAACGCAGAAGACGTCAACCGTAAATAGTATTCCACATGCTCTATAATGGGAAAATTGAAAGGAACGATTCACATTACCAATGTGCAGCAGGAGGAAAGGTAATGCCATGAAGCATATGCAGGCAGCATTAAGGGAATGCAGCAAGCTCAACTACCAAAATTAATAGGAGACATTGATGTCAATATCCTTCAAAAGTTGGCAAAAAATAGTTGCAGACAAAGAAAAGCCTCTTGGAAAATTAATAGTAGCATTTCAGGGTGAATGAAAGAGTTCAACTATAAACATGCATTTAATAGAAAATGTACCCCACTGTGAGGTAAATATGAACAGGCATATTTGCAACCTCAAATTAAGCCAAAAACTGCAGCCAAAAGTGTTTCCATGCCCATCCAACATCCCAAAAGCAGATTCAGCTACTCATTTGTTTAAAAATGAGGAAACAAGGTTACGTTTTCTGGAAGTACGTCGGTCGACATGTGGAGCTACCGGCTTAGGCGCCCATCTTGGCTGTCGGTCAAGCTCCGCCTCAGCTGTAATAAATTGTGCAGTGTCATATTTACAGATTTGCGTACTGATAACATCATTGGCTGCTCTCACACAAGAAGTTGCATTTTAGCAGGATGCTAAGGCAAGAGGGTACTGCCTATCATTTGTACTGAAGGTACCCCCGCCAGCACAAATTCTATCTGATGACAGCCACCAAAGGTTAGCCTTGAAAAATGTGTAATGTCTCCGAAATTACGGGTTACATGGGAATGTCATGTGATATCCTGCTTGCCCATTATGTGTGTCTGGTATCATCTGGCTCTTTGATTTCACACAAACTCATGCCCTATTACTTTAGTTGGCCTCGGTTTGTGTGAAATCGTAGGAAGCTTTGTGCAGTTCACAAATATAGTTTGCCTGGGAATGCTAATCAGCACTGTCATTTGTGTCACTTGTGTCACACAGTACCATCTTATATAGTTTGATCACAAAAACCAACACATAGTAAATCTGGGGCAAAGTGATTTTTGCTAAAAAGATGCAGTCTAAATTAGTTGCACATGATTTACAATTTGTTTTCCCCACTTGTGTCCCGGTGCAAAAATGCTTACCAAATCTATACTTCGACAAAATCTCTGCTCTATTCCCTATTACAAAACTTGCACAAAAGTTGTGAAAGAAAATGCTCTTCATTTTTACACTAATAGTTGTTAGAGTGTTTTAAAAAAACACATTTTTGTGAAACAAATAATATTACATATTAATGATTTTCATGTTGTATCCAGTATGCAAATGCTGAAATAATAATGTTACAAATAAAGCGAGTTTAATACAATGTATAGAAGTATGTTTATTACCATGATTTAATTATGTCACATTTTAGTAAAAACTCAATTTTGGATAAAGTGGGTGCTTCTGCAGTCTTTCACTCTTCTCTTCACCCGCTCCCATGGACGTTTCCCTCCAGATCTCTCCCCACCGCTTTGCAGAATGAAGATGAGTTGATGTTAATTTTCTGTTGTCCTCCGAATGAACATTCTAGTGCTCATATTTAAAAGGCCCTTCCGCTGTAGTTCTGTTGCTGAGCCTGGTCTTATTTAGCAGTGTAAATCCTTATTGTCTGATTGACAAAGAAAAGCAAGATACTTTCTTAGAAACGGCATCATGTTAATGTATGTTGTTATTGATGTGAATTGTTCTGATTTGCTGACAAATTGTTACATGGTATCAAGCAATGCTGAATCTGTGATTTTAGCTAATTTTTCATTCAAGACTATTGTATAAGAACCCCTTGATTCTGGGGGTGGGGGAGGTTTTAGATTTTCTTCAGGCCATCCCAATCTATTAAGGATGTTTTCCGACTCTTTCTGATTTTGATGCTTACATGGTACTAAGGATTATTTCAGATTTTTGACTACTCTGTAATATCTCTGCTTTAGAGACTTCATGCATTATTGCTGTGAAACTTAATTTTGAGATTTCTGTAATAAAGCCCATTAACATTTCCTCCTGATCTAGAACGAAGTTATTAAATGGTACCAGTCACTTATTTTGCTAGTCTGCTAAAATGATGTTTGGGGGGAGGGGTGCCTTTGTACCCAAGATCAACCTGGAGCAGAACAGCCTTAGGTGAATTTTGGGGTGATCTCAATTTTGGTGTGTCCTAATGTTGGGCTATGGGATTCTACTTCCATGCAGTCTGGATGCTATCTAGCCTCATTTCTCATTATGGTACCACAGCACAAATATAGCAAATCCAGTTCCCTCAATTTACCTCTTGGTGCAAAAATGTGTAGGTATTATTTTTATACTTGCTCCATTTCCTATTTATAACATAGGCAGTATGTTTGTCTAAAAGAGTTTTCGTATGTAAGAAGGGTTCCATGGGGTGTAAAGGAAGAAAGTAAAATGCTGTCTCCGATTACTGGTAATGTAGTAAATGAAACCCATAAATAAGATGCAATAGACCCCTCAGACTTCTTGGCCCTAGTGTCACTGCACCTGCTGCACCATTTGGAGCTGCACCCCTGAGCAATACCAGCACAAAACTCAACAAAAAAGGTAACAGAACCAAAGAAATGTCTTAACAAGCATACATGTCCTTGACACTGGGCAACAGTGCCACAGGATTGTGCATATTCTCACCGAGGAGGACTCAGAATCCCTCTTAAGAGTCACTGCAGGTGTGTCTCACAAATGACATTGTATATTGAACCTCCCCTTTCTTATTTTCTGGTCCTTACATTTGTATGACTTGTGCTTTCTGTGTATTTTCATGTAAAATGAAACAACCATGGACAAAATAGGCAATGTCAAGCTTATTGCTCGGTTAATCAACCAGGTCCTCAATACAGAAACTACAGAGACATTATAAATTCTAAAGTTATACATTAAGGGCCTGATTTATGAAAAGGTAGCGCCGCCTTTGTGTAATTTATTGACGCAAAAGCAGTGCAAACTAAATATAATTATATTTTGTACGTTTGCACTGCTTTTGCATCAACAAATGACACAAAGGCGGAGCTAACTTTTCATAAATCAGGCCCTAAATATATAATTTACACACCACCTTTGAATTACTATAACTCGCGCACCTTCGAACACAGTGTTGTCAACTCGCTAGCCACACTACATTAACTATAACTTGCACCTTTACAAGGCATTGCTTATACCCTTTTATATTACCTCACATATACTATATGAAATCATAGTTTTCAGAACAACACTTATGACATCACAAATGAGATAAATTTTGAGAACCCTGCAAGTGGTAAAGTGCTGAGTTATAGTTAATGAAATATTGCTTGTAGTTTCAATACTGGGTTCCGAGGTGCACAAGTTATAGTAATTTGAAGGTGGTGCATAGGGCTGGTATACAATAAAATGCCATAGAGTGGAGTCACAGAGTGGAGTGGCGTATAATGGAATAGCATAGAGTGAAGTGGCATGGAGTGGAGTAGCGTAGAGTGTAAAGGCATATAGTGAAGCAACATACAGTAGAGTGGCGTAGAGTGGAATAGAGAGGAATGCATACAGTGGAGTGGTGTACAGTGGCATAGAAAGGAGTGGCATACAGTGAAATACCACAGAGTGGAGTGGCATGCAGTGGAGTTGCATAGAATGCAGTGGTGTACAGTAGAGTGGCCTAGAGTCTGATAGTGTAGAGTAGAGAGGCATAGAGTGGAGTGGCATAGAGTGTAATGGCATAAAGTGGAGTAGCAAGTGGCATACAGTGGTATAGAGGTGAGTGTCGTACCGTGAAATATCGTAGAGTGGAGTGGCATGGAGTGCAGTGGTGAACAGTGGAGTGGCACCCAGTTAAGTTTCATAGAATGGAGTGGTGTATAGTGGAATAGCATAGAGAGGAGTGGCGTACAGTGTAATTGCCTAAAGTTGAGTGTCGTACAGTAGAATATCATAGAGTGGTGTACGTTAAAGTGCAGTGGCATAGAGTGGAGTGGCATACAGTAAAGTGGTGTACAGTGGAGTAGTGTACAGTGTAACAAATTACAGGCAAGTTGCATACAGTGGAATAGAGCAGCGTGGAGTGGGGTAGAGTGGAGAGGTTTGGAGTGGAACAACGTACAGTGTTGTGATGTACAGTGGAGAGGCACAGAGTGAAATAGCGTAGAGTGCAGTTGCGTGCAGCGGAGTGGTGTAGAGTGACAAAGTTTAGAGTGGAGTTGCATAGAGAGGAATGGCGTATAGTGGAGTAGTTTAAAGTGGAGTAGCACGGAGTGGCATAGAGTGGTGTGGCATAGAAGGGAGAGGTGACGAGTGGAATAGTGTTCAGTGTCATGGCAAACAGTGAGTGGAGTACAGTGGAGTAGTGTACAGTGGAATAGCGTAGCATGGAGTGGGGTAGAATGGAGAGGCATAAAGTGGTGTAGAGTTGAATGGCATACAGTGGAATAGCATAGAGTGGAGTGGCGTAGATTTGAGTGGAGTAGAGTCAAATAGCATAGAGTAGAGTGCCATAGGAAGGAGTAGCTAAGAGTGCTGTGGCATAGAGGGGAGTGGCGTGTGTGTACTAGAGTCTAGTTTTACAGAGACGTAGCGTAGAAAGTGGCTGCACGGATGTAGATGAAGTCTGGCAGGAATATAGATAATGGGGTGGAAAGGGTAATTTGTAGTATTAAGTCTAAATTGGTTAAGTAGTGTTAGTTATATATTGGGCTGCGGTATACCACAGAAACGTTGTAAGGTACTGCTGTACATGTTTATCACAAGGCAGTATATCATTGACTAATGGCTGCATTTACAAAAGTAAAAGGCAACTATGTACTTTTCACCACACATTGGCTCTGTTCTTGGTTAGGGCCTTAGATACATTACGTTAAACAACCCTAGAAATTCACTGATAATTACATCATTGATAATATCACTGCAACATTTGAAATTAAATTGTTGATGAAATAACTGTGCATGGTGGAGACCTGAGTTATAGTTACCTTAGGGCATTAGTTATAGTTACTTATAAATTTGAGGTGAATCCACAAATCTGCTGCAAATTAAAAAAGGCACATGCTCCCATGCTACTACGAAAATACCCCTCAGGGTAAACCAGGGCCCAGGAGGGGGTGCAAAAAGATATATTTAGGGGACAGCGGGCATGTGTCCCCCCCATGAGTCTCTAGGAGGCCTCAGGGGCATCATAACCTGGGGCCAAAGTTCAGTTAAAGGGGAGGTGGGTGTACAGCCCCCCTACTTGAGCCTGAAAATGCCAAAAAGCCCCTGAGGCTGATTTAAAATAAAAGGAAGGAGCGCACAGCCCCTGAGCCTCAACAGGCCCCAGGGACCTCATCCCCTGGGCCAAACTTCAAATAAAGGCCAACACTCTTACAGCTTGACAAGGCCCCCCTTCCCCTGGATGCAATTTAACAAAAAGGTGAGGGGGCACACAGCCCCCCTCCCCGAGCTTCAGTAGGTCCCAGGGATCTCATCCCCAGGGCCAAACGTAAATTAAAGGGGAGAAAGTGTGTGTCCCCATTACTTGAATTCCCTGGGGTCCCCATCCCCCATGTTGGCTCACTCACTGGTTCCTGGACAGCCCACCCAGGGACGCAGTAGTTTCCTTGCCCACAGCAGCATGGGCAGGGAAACACCTCTGCTCCTACCCAACGGGAGCTTTACAAATGCTTCCATCGAGTGGGAGCAGACATATGTTTCCCTGCCTGAGCTGTTGCCAGAAGGGAAACTTATATTGCTTTCATCTGGCGGTTGTAAGTCAACCAGGATGGGTACATGTGAGAAGTGGGCGGGACTGCGGGGTGCCTTGGACTCCCCTGATTGCCCCCAACATAGTGTTTTCTGGGTGCCCTAGGTGGGCACCTGACACCCACCTAAGGACCCAAGAGATGGAGTCAAAGGCGCAAATACTGGCTCGGGGAGGGAGCTGTCGCCACCTCTCCTCAAAAACAGAACGGCCCTGGGGAATGGAGTCCATGGGGACTCTTATGGCTCAAGGAGAGGGGCTGCCTGCCTCCCTCCCTTGAATAAATGAGAAATGCCCTGGGGGATGGGGTCCCCTGGGCCTGTAGTGGCACGCCCCTCCCCTTAATTAAACTATATTGCCCCTGGGGTTGGGATACCTGGGGCCCTAAATGCTTGGTGAGGGTGGGCTTGCAGGCCCCTTCCCCTTAAAAGAAATACAACTGGGATATGGCCCCCGAGCCCTAAAGTCCCAGGGAGGGGGGCCATGTGTCTCCTGCCCTTTAAGCATAAAAAGGCCCAGGGGTATGGGATCTGAAGACCCCTAAAGTCTTAGGGAGAGGAGACATATGCCTTCTTCTCCATAAAAAATAATATGGCCCCAGAGAATTGGGTCTCAGGGGCCTGTAAAGGCTTGGGGAGGGGGGCTACAAGCCTCCATTAAAAATGTTTTAAAAACGAATTTCATGCTCGAGCAGGTACCCAAAATGGGAGCTGGCAGGGGAGCCAGAGGGGCTCTGGGGGCCCTAGGGCTCTCCCCGCTGCCCCTTGTGGTTGGTTTTTACCAGGCCCAGCATCTAACCCCATGCCATGCATGGATAAAGGACGTTAGAGGCTGGGATTGGCTGCCCGCTGCCAAAGGTCAGGCCCTGCATCCAACACCACGCCACGCATGGCCAAAGGCCATGTGCAGTGTGTGGTGCACATTTTATGCAGCAAAACCCTAAATAGTCACTGAAAAAAAAAGTTTAAAGGGAAATTATATATGGGTGAAGATGTCAGTTAAAACATACCGTTCTAAGCAAACAAATCCACTGAAATTCACCAGTTATAGTTCTCCTTTGTAACTATAATTCATGGCCTAAGTTAATTATAATTCACACCCTGCTAATTATCAAACATATTACACCACTCACAACATGCTCTATTACATCATCGATAATATCACTGCAACATTTGTAATGACATTATTGATGAGAAAACTGTGCATAGTGGGGGTACTTTGTGGTTCTGCAGAAGATTCCAACGGGGCAAAAATTCTATGTAGTAGATACTAAGGGGCATATTTACAAGCCCCTATCACCCCCTTGAGCCGCCCTAACGTCATTTTTTTTACACTATGGAGGCATCAAGGAGGCATTTTCCCCACGCCAGATATACAAGTGGCACAGTGCAATCATTGTGCCACTTTGTAACCCCTTGCCTCACATCATGCCTGCGCCAGACATGATGTATGCAAGGGAGGCGTTCCCCCGTTAGGAGTTCACTGCCCCATTTTTCCCATCATTTTGAACGCCTCCCGGAGGTAGGTGTTAAAGTGACGCTCCCATTGTTTCCAACGGGCCTCCCCACCCATTGCTGGACTAACGCCATAATTTTTGCCACTAGTTGACCAATGCGCCACAATAGCATAAAAACGTTGATGCTATTGTGCTAACGTGCTCTGTGGTGTGCTGTAATGTAAATTCGACGCTACCATTGTGACGATAGAGATAACGGGGGTTGCAGAAGACTGTGTGCACCAGGTACTAACTTATGTACATGTGCTTCTTTTCCTTCAGAAGATGGGCTATCTGTAAAGTTTTCACCACAGTATGAACAATTCAGGTGGTATGATCTTTAGCACCTTCAGACCTTGTTTATTTTAGACAAATAATGTCTTTTTTTTGACAAGTGTTGCATAGAGTGTACACTGTGGATACTTTCCAATACTCTTTGGTGTATTTCTCTTGAGAGTTCCACTGTCTGCAAACAGTGTGGTACACAATAAACTCTCTCCATAGAGTAAATACTGTTTACAGTACCTCCTTTTCTACTCATATCAACTTCATTTCTTAATGTAGGTTTAGTGACTGTGAGGGGTTTAACACAGATAAAAGCTGTGCTTAATAAGGCCTGAAGTTTGGAACAGACATTGAGTATCTTGAGGAAATTGGCTTTCTCTGAACAGTTGAATACATATTAAATATTGTGTGCCACAAGGCTTCTCATCTATCAGGGTTGATTGTTAATGTGAACTAGGCTACCCGTGAAGTGTATGGTATGGGGTCAACTTTGCACCTAACATGTGCTTGCTACACCTAAAGGAGTTGTATCTGGCATTAATGATGCTTTATATTATTCTGAGCTATTTTGTACTTACTTTCAGGCCTCTAATGCCATACTAGTTTATAGAGTAATGGCTACAAAAGAAGCTTAGATGATGGCATCAGTTATGTCATTTGAGATGCCAACAGTGATGTCATAAATGATGCCATAAAAAAATCATGAGTGATGTAATATATGAGGTCATAAGCAGTGCATGGCGAGGAAGCATGTTATAGCTAGCTCTGCTAGCTACATGTTCAATCCACCTAAGGAGGGGTGGGTCACCCTAAAGGCAGACGCAGTGGGATCATAGGTGTACCCTTGGAGTCAGTACCTTGAAGGATGTCTGACCACAGGTGAGACTCCACACTTTAGCTACTAATGTTGCCTGTCCCTGGATGTTTCAGGGCGACGTGAAGAGGGCAACAGAAGAGATAGTCTTACCTATTGCATGTGCATGTGACATGTAGTCTGAGTAGGGACCTCACTGACACGTTAGCCCTGATGAAGGCCCAAAACCCTTGACCTGCAAAGGGTTAGTACTCCAGGCAGGAGTTTCCTAGTAGGGGCTGAAACATGTTGGAATAAGGAATAGTGAAGGTGTGGAGGTCTCCTTGACGACCCAGATGCACCCACCAGAAGCTGCTCTGCATTTTTGAGGCAGCAAGGATTTAACCCCTGCCCTGTGCAATCTTTGTTTTTTTTTAGTTCGAAACATTAATGTCAATGACATATTCACCTACCTACATCGATTCTTTAATCTTTTTTTGTGTTAATTTCTAAGATTTTTTTAAACAAAAACAGATCTTTTTCTCACACCTAACTATAAGGTTACTTTAACCTTTGTTTTATTCACTGAATTTCTAGGCCTTCAGTGTTCATGGCAGGGGGTTGGCAACAGGGCCTGGCCACAGACGACCCATCCTGGAGGCAGCCAATCCTCCCACAGATAACCAACCCCACGCTGCACATGGACTTTGATGGCGCACTGCGTGGGGTTGGCTACAGGGCCTGTATTACAGCTGAGCCCTGTGTCCAACTCCGTGCAGGCAGCCACCCAGAGGCAGCCAACCCCACCCTGCATATAGCCATTGGATGTGCATGATGTGCAGTTAGAAGCAGGGCCTTTCTTGCCGCCAGGCCTGCTTCTAACTCCCGTCAGGCAGCCAACCACAGCCTTTGGCTGTGTGCAGCCGGGGTTGGCCACAGGGCTTGCCCTGGTGCCAGACCCTTGTGGTCAAACCCCCAGCAGCCTGCCAGCCACACACCAATCAGATCCTTTGGCGTGTGTAGCAGGGTTAGCCTTTGGGCCCCGGGACCCCTACCCTCCGGGGCCACAACAGATATATTAAGGGGGGTGTAGCCCCCTCACCAACCTATAATTGGACCCAGGGACCCCATCCCCTGGGGCAAGTTGCAATAAAAAGAGGAGGGTGGCTGTGAGACAGGATTTTTCTTTAAAGAATAACGCCTTTTGAAACCAGGCATTAAAATGGGAAATGTTTTCATTTCTCCTTTCTTTTCTAACTTTGCATGTGTTCTGCACAGTAAAGCACACAATAAAGGTTTTAGGAGTTATCTAGGCATGGTATTTTGCATTGGAAGGAAACCCTTCCATTACGTAACCTATAGTCTCTCACACACGCCCTTGCACGAAGGCACAAAGGTTTGTGTGTAGAGCACAGCAGCAAAATTCTGCATCAACCCTAGGGAGAGGGGAAGAAAGTACCATATGTCTATAGATATGGTACCTTTCTGTGCCCTCCTTATCATGCAACGCAGCATAGCATTTTTGCCTGCTGTGCTGCATCGGGTGACACTTTAGTAAATCTGCTCCTATGTATCATTTTGCTCATCTCTTGCTGATGGCCTGATTTTGCTGTGTACTTTTCTATAAAAGAGGGCTAATTTTGGGAAGGAGCCAGAGTCTCTTGGGGGAAAGCTTCCTGATTCTTACAGAGCAGACCCATGCCAGTCTGTCTCTTGCTCAGGACTCAGAATAGTTTTTACATTTCCTTTGAGGCAAGACTAATGTTAAACCTCTTTCTGCATTAATTTAGCATTGTGCTAGACCAGGGTTCTGCAAAGTCGGTCCTGGAGAGCCAGGTCCATGCCAGATTTTTAGCATATCCACATTTATAAAAAAAGCTGTTTCAGAAATCTACATTTTTCTAAATGTGGATATGCTAAAAATCTGGCATGGACCCGGCTCTCCAGGACCGACTTTGCAGTACCCTGTAGGCCAAATCATGTTCTGGCTATTGATTTTTGCCTCGTGCTAATTCCCTGTCTATGTTTTGACTGGTTAACCAGCCTTCTGAAAATGATTTTAACTTCATGATTTCTTACTGACTCAATAAGGCTTATTTCATTGATTGTTACTTGACTTGAATAAAATCAATCTTTTAAGGGGCACATGCCTAAAGAAGACTTACACTGCAATCGATTCTGCGTAGGTGCTTTATCTTCAGATTATATAATAAAATAGCATAAACCAGGTAAACGACTCCTAGTCCGAATTTCTAATCTGCAAACGAGGCATTACATGTGGAATCTGTGTTTACCACACATTTTTTGTGCATGTTTTACCCTTTTTATGTGCCTTTAGGTCGAACAATTTCAGCAAACTGTATCAGGGAAAACAACAAGTGTGTGATAATTATCACACAGCGTGCTTTGTCAACCTCTGTGCAAACAAGCGTTTGCACAAAGTTTGGAATTTAGCCCTAATCTTGTAATGAGGGCTGTAGTGGGCCACCTTGGTGTGATGACGCTCACCCAGGTACAGTTCTGGCCCTGGTATAACTATGGTACTATTTGCAATACTTTGGATAGTCTTGTCATGATAGTGTACATTCCTAGAATAATGGTGGATTCCTTTTATGTGATGAGAATACCCAGAACATGATGATGACATATCTGCAAGCAGGGCAGAATCTGTTCATGTGGGGCAATATTTACGAGAAAACAGCACACGGATCTTCACCATGCACACATGTATTACAAATGAAAAACTCTTCAAGAAAAAACGGTATTTTACATGAAAATGATAATTTTTATGAGGACTGATATACTGTGTTCAAAGTGAAAAACTTTTATTTGAAAGCCTGACGACTGTTGTAACCTGTCACATTCTGAAGGCACTAAGGGCCATAAGTACGAACACTTTTTCCCATAGACACAGAATGGGTAAAAACCTTTGCTACATCTGGCCCAAGGTCTCTGTTGCCTCGGCTGTAGCAGAAAATTTACATTCCAGTTATACCCATTAAAGTCCAAGTGTTCGCGCCTCCATATCAGCATGTAACGAATCATTATCATGCCAGATTCCTACACCCTGCTGTGTAAAGCACCATTACCTTGCCACGTGTTATGTCCGTTTTCAATTCACCATTGCTGGTTCAGTTTCCAAATCTTACCTCTAAGTAAAGCACAGTTAGACTGGCTCCTGGCGAGTCTGCATTTGTTCTACCCTTGACATAATTCGGCTACAAATTCCAAGCAAAATTATTTTGAAATGGTGTCCTGCGGTACCCTATTGCCTCCTATTGGACAAAATCTTTAGCTTAAGGGAATAGATATAAACTTTGGATTTGCTCGCCAACAGCTTAGTCTCCAACAGTAATAATCATTTATTTAATACATTTCTCTACTTGAAAGATAAAAGTACCTGAGCATTCTGATTGCACAAAGGCCTATTGGTAGATGAGCCTTCTAGACGGCGCCTTAAAAAATCTCAGAGCCATATTTATACTTTTTGACACACAACTGCGCCAACGCAGTTGTGCGTCAAAAATTGTACCGCCTGCTAACGCCATTCCAACGCGCCATGCGGGCGCCTTATTTATGGAATGACGTTAGCCGGCGCTGCGGACTGGTCTGAGTCAAAGAAAATGACTCACACCAGGCAGCGCCAGCGTATGGGAAAATGGGGGTTGTGCGTCAAAAAATTGTGCAAGTCAGGTCTGAGGCAAAAATCAGACCTCAAACAGGACTTGCGCCATTTTTTTTTACGCACAACCCCCATTGACATGACTCCTGTCTTAGCAAAGACAGGAGTCATGCCCCCTTGCCCAATGGCCATGCCCAGGGGACACTTGTCCCCTGGGCATGGTCATTGGGCATAGTGGCATGTAGGGGGGCCCAAAACAGGCCCCCATGCCACTTAAAAAAAGTTAAAAATTACTTACCTGAACTTACCTTTACTTCCCTGGGATGGGTCCCCCCATCCATGGGTTTCCTCCAGGGGTGGGTGAGGGTGACAGGGGGTGTCCTTGGGGGCAGGGGAGGGCACGTCTGGGCTCCTTCCGAGCCCACAGATCCCTTAACGCCTGCCCTGACCCAGGCGTTAAAAAACGGCACACAAAATGCTGTGCGCCGTTTTTTAAGGCCCACCCCCTCCTGTGCGTCAAAATGGCGCTGGGGTATAAATAAGGCCCACGGGCCTTAAAGTAATTTTTTGGAAGGGAACGCCTACCTTGCATATCATTAACGCAAGGCAGTTTCCCGCTTCCAAAAAATGACACACATGGTGAAATTTTGACGTCCGCGGGGTCGGGCGTCAAAGTATAAATATGGGGCAGGGTTTGCGCCGAATGTGCGTCAAAATTTTTGACACACATTCAGCGCAAACAGAGTATAAATATGCCCCTCAGTTCTACAGAATGTCACAGAAACCCCTCAGATATACATCGAAACATGCCAGGATAGAGCTCCTTCATGCCCAACTAGGAAGAGCCTGTTAATTTTAATGAGGACATTATTGTCCAACACAATGTCACAGACCTTATAATGATACCTGCATGATTATATTTCCAGTGGCTGCCCTATGGCAGCTTTTAACTTATAATCTTGGCTCTGGCTTTCAGGCACCGTCTACTCAGAGGTGAGCAGAAAGTGCCACCACTTGGTTTTCTGGGGCTTCACCCTATTATTAGAGGATAACAGAATCAAGCTTGTGATCCTTCCAAAAATGATCATCCACCCCCCTACATGTGCAAAAAAAAATGTTAGTTTAGGCCTTCTACTCTTATTCTCCTAATCACAAAACTCAACACCTCTGTATGCACACGAAAACCTTCTCACAATGTAAGCAGGTAATTGCCATGCCACTACTAGAAGAGGAAAACTCTGACCCTGACACTAACTAAATCTAAAGGCGTACATCAGGTTTACCATGTATGAAAAAGACACTGGCAACTGCGCTAAACACTCAAGTCACCATATGAAGCCAACACACTTCTAAATGACTTCTGATCCGAATTCTGTCTATTCCGGTTGTCAGAAACCAAAATATTAGATATTAGTGAAATACTGTTTGCTGCTTGTGAGTGAGGCTAAACTTGTGTGTGGTAATATGTAATTTGGATGTATCTTTGTACGTTTAGGTAATCCTATAATGTAATCAACAGCATTTATACTATGTGCCTTAACATTACTAATGTAAAGTAAAGCACCCAAATCATATTATTGAAGGTGGATTCATAGTAGAAGATTAGAGACTCATGTACGCGTGCACTTGAAGGTCGTCTTTGGCATGCTAAATTAAAGTATTTATGCACATTTATATCCATGCATTTTGATTTATTTGGCCATATTGAAATTGCATATACTCACGCGTAATTTATAATTTTTACAGTAATTTATCATTTCAAAAAGCACATATAATCATGTATCTTGAATGTGCATTAAGTTAGCATAACCAAAGGCCTCAAGTATTTGATTTCTCGTGTTTAACCTTCAACGTGGGGTTTTGCTTGCACTGTGATGTTCTTTCTCTGCAGGTGCGTTCACACGATTCTGCTGTTAGTGAAAGGCATATTGTGTATTAGAGATAGTGAGGTCAGGGGACAATACTTTGGCAAGGACAAGTATGTGCTAAGGAACTAAGAAGAAAAGACTCTTGTGTACCGGGCACCAAGAGATATCCGAGGTCATCCAGGTGTTTAATGTGTAGGATGAGAGACATGAGGGAAGTCGTGTATGTCAACTGTAAGGAAGATGGAAAATTTCTGGTGTGGTTGACATGGATTTCTCGAAGGTCCTGTAGGTTTAATTGGTATTTATACAGTTAGTTGAGGGCAGATTCCTTTGAGACTTGGAGGGGTACAAACCGCCCTACCCTTAGGCCTTTGCATGGCTTTTTGCTATGGAACACCTCTCTATCAGCACTTCTGCAGACGTTTCTGCTATGCTGCCACTTTCCTATCTCTACAGGAAATAACCAGATTTCCCTTCCTTAGTTCAGTTCAGAGTATATGGTTTAGCATAGTTTTATCCAATGATCCGACAGGAAGACCGAAACTTGTATACATACCATCAGATTTTATTTCTCATTTTGTGTATTGCCTCAGCTGAAATTCTTGTATGTCTTATGCAATTTAATTTCATTTAACACTTTAATTCACCTCTGGTGATTTTGGATTTATATATTATGCTTCTGAGATTCATTTATATTAGTTTGGCTCTTAATTTATATTAAACATTTGAACTTCATTTATTGTCTTCTGGTATTTAGTGTGTAACCAAATGAGTTGCACTGAAAATTGAATAGTGAGATTGATTCTAAATCTCCTTTACCTCTCAAGAATCCTAAAACGTTCCATTGCAGGAGAAGAAATAAGATCAAGAGCCGAGAGCTCTATCATGTGCTAATGCCATCAACTTCAATGAGCCTCAAAATCAGCTGCCTATTCTCTGTGCAATCAGAGGGATCACTCTATCCTGCTTCATTTCCTTCTTGAAGAATCACATCAACTACATCACACATGGCTCCTTCCTTTTGAAATGACCTTCAACAAGAAGAAACCCCAACCGACTATCTTTCTCATAGATTATCTTTGACATTTACCATCAGCATTGTCTATCAAAAATACATAGACACTAGCTTGATCTATGTAAAACCGAAGGAAAAACCTGGGAAATGCAACCATGTGAACGACTGCCTGAAAAAAGTCTAGCACTGAATGCAGATCATCTAGATTTCCCAGTTGGTCAAAAGACACAGATCCTACTAAGGATCCCAGCTTACTCAACCTCCCACTTTTTTTTCTGGCTGACTCATGGTCACACTCTGTGCTGGTCCAAATGTTACTACCCAGTAGAGTTGTTTGATAGGACTCTCTCCTTTACTTTCCATGTAAACTCTGTTACCAAGAATGTTTTTTATCACATTTGTCAGCTACACTGAGTCTTTATGCAAACTTAACCTCCAGTGTAAAATATCCTTGGAACTTGCACAGTGGTCCCCTCACGTTTAGACCAATGCAAAACCAACTACATCAAGCTCATATAAAAAGTGGCATTCTAAAGTTTGGAGAGCCTGGAACCATGCTTTCAGGCTCATATTTGGTCTAAAACACCGTAACCATACCAAGTTCACCATCAAGACTTATACACAAACTTCCAATCAAAACATATTGCATTTTTGGACAAAGTCACTAATTGTAAAGGCACTGCATGGTTCCACTCCATAACATTCTTCAAAGATTATTTATCATGCCATCCACCTACATGCCTGATGGCAGACCCCAAGCATATACCAGGCTTTTAATTCTCAAATGCCTTTACCTGAACTGTAGGATTCAAGAAAAACTGCTTAAATTGTAGGAAATGCGCCAAGGCCCACCTCATCAATTCAGCCTATGACTCTGTAAAATCTTAAATACCCGTTTTAGATCCCCCACATCTCTGGCCAATCAGGCATGTTTTGATCACCACCTGTCGTAGTGGACACCCTGTCTGATAGATGCCTATTTTTGCCACCAGAAAAGGGGTTGGTGTGTGTCTCAAGAGCAAGGATTTTCTATCAAACTAATTTTGCTCAGCACAGATTTTTTGGTGTATCACTAATATAACATCTGACTGCTTGGAAAACGATTGACAGCATTGACATCAGTAGGATTATCCCACGTTCCTATATAATCATTTTATCCTCCGTCGGACTTCAAAGCCCTGTGCACTCCTTTTCGGAGGATGTGTCACCCATAAACAATTACGTATAATAGCGTATTGTTTCTTTACAGTTTTTTAAAACCAGTTGACAGTATTCATATTTTTGATTGTCTAATTATTGTGTGTATGTTATCCTCACACATTTACCTGTTTTGGGAGAAGTGATAGCCTGCCCTTCCTATTGCATTAGAAAGCAATATTTACAGTGGCTGACTGATATTCGAACCAGGGCTCCATAATGGATTTATGGTTTTTAAATGTGCTTTGTTTTCCTATTAGGTTGATTTTGCATGATAGACGGGGTTGACGCAATAATCCAGCAATGGTCCAGTTTCCGAATTTGCAAGTAGAAATGATATTTCTCTGTAACAGACGTCAAAATAATGAATCTGAAAAGTGGATAAATGTGTACACCAAGGTAGCACCACATCACGTGTCAATGTCTGTGGTCTTCAAGTAAGCGCACCACGCCTGTAAACCTTTTGTGCTCTGAAACCTGACACGGTGGGAGCGTTTGTGCAGCCCAGGCAAGAGGAAAGGTTGCTACGTGGCACTCAACTTTTCTACCAATATGGCTTCTTTTGATTCCATTTGCTACGATTCGGCATTCTCTTGTATTCTGCAGTTACCCAAAAATGGCCTTAATGTTTCATCAACTCAGTCCGAAACTCCAGGAGAGGATGCCTTTTAAGATCACGATTCCACTCAGGCGCCAGTTCCCACAAGATGAAAGAGTCTCAGTCATTAAACCGTGACTAAGGTTGACATCAGACCATGCTTAATTGATGTTCACACGGGACATAAACCTCGTTGGGACAGTCATATTGTATTCCCTTATTTGATTACACAGGACCATAAAGTTGGGCCGGACACGGATATCATCCTTCAGTAGATGATTCCACAGGTCATGAACTTAGATAAACTCCCTCGCTATAGGATATTATTGTAGGCCACATGTAATCATCCCCTGCTATGGCACTGAGCCACTCCAAATATAGGTGCAATCTACACCCTTGCATTACCCCAGGATATTCTTTACAGCCAATTCCATGATAAATGCAAATAAACATAGGGGGTTATTCTAACTTTGGAGGAGGTGTTAATCCGTCCCAAAAGTGACGGGAAAGTGACGGATTTACCACCAGCCGTATTACGAGTCCATTATATCCTATGGAACTCGTAATACGGCTGGTGGTATATCCGTCACTTTACCGTCACTTTTGGGATGGATTAACACTCCTCCAAAGTTAGAATAACCCCCATAGTGTCATAGTTGTGTCACTGATTGCTATTATCTCTTATCAGCTTTTGTGCTTTAAATGTTAGATTATGCACCCCAATACCCATGACGGACACAAGACGTGGTGCAACGGCCTGAGCTGCTGACCGTGGAAGGGGGGATTCAGGTTTGGGTCGCAGAGTTGGTTCAACATCTTGTAAATCTGACAATGGCCCTGATTATGACCTTGGCGGACGGCGGAGGCCGTCCGCCAAGGTACCGCCGCCAAATGACCGCACCGCGGTCAGAAGACCACGGCGGCCATTCAGACATTTCCTCTGGGCCGGCGGGCACTCTCCAAAAGAGCGCCCGCCGGCCCAGAGGAAATGCCCCTGCAACGAGGACGCCGGCTCAGAATTGAGCCGGCGTAGTTGCAGGGGTGCGACGGGTGCAGTTGCACCCGTCGCGTATTTCAGTGTCTGCTTTGCAGACACTGAAATACTTTGCGGGGCCCTCTTACGAGGGCCCCTGCAGTGCCCATGCCATGGGCACTGCAGGGGCCCCCAGGGGCCCCGCGGCACCCCCTACCGCCATCCTGTTCCTGGCGGGAGACCCGCCAGGAACAGGATGGCGGTAGGGGGTGTCAGAATCCCCATGGCTGCAGAGCGCGCTCCGCAGCCATGGAGGATTCTGTAGGGCAGTGGTAAACCGGCGGGAGACCGCCGGTTTACCCTTTCTGACCGCGGCTGAACCACCGCGGTCAGAATGCCCTCGGGAGCACCGCCAGCCTGTTGGCGGTGCTCCCGTGGTCGGTGACCCTGGCGGTCACCGGCCGCCAGGGTCAGAATGACCCCCAATGTCACTTAGGGCCAGATTTACTAAGATATGGTGCGCTTCTGCTCTCTGCTACTGCGGGAGCACTGTGTGCTGCCTTGCGCCAATACAGGCACCTTTGCATCAAGGTGCAAGGGTGCCTGCGTTACTGGCAGGATTGATTTTGTGCAAGAAGGAACCTTCCAGCACAAAAACAATCCTTAGAAGCATATTCATCTTTCTACATTTGCTGCAGAATGCATCACACATGTAAAGAGGAAGAAAAGAAGAAAGATAAAGATATTTCTCCTTGTTCTGACACTGGTGGGTAGGCGCACCAGTTTGACGCAAACCCAGGGTTATAAGTCTATGTAAATCTGGGTGTGCATCAAAATACATGGGTGGATAAGTGGGAAAGCCCATGCTCCACCCATGTAACACATACCCGACAAAAAGTAATGCAAGGCAGTTCTATGTGCTGTGTTGCTTTACTTTGTATTTACTAAACCACTCAAGGCCACGCAAATCAACTTTGCATGGCTTAGTAAATGCCAAAAAGGACTTTGCATCGAGGCTGCACCACAAAAGTGAGGCACCCCTGTGCTGCTACTCTTTTCCCCTTCTTGTCTTCTCTGCTTGAGGTATTAAGACACTGGGGCCCATATTTATACTTTTTTAGCGCCGCGTTTGTGCCACTTTATGACACAAAATGGCGCAAATTTACAAAATACAATTGTATTTTGTAAGTTTGCGCTGCTTTTGCGTAAAAAAATGACGCAAATGCAGCGCTAAAAAAGTATAAATATGGGCCTGGGTATCAAGCAAGACATGAGAAACAAGCTCGCTGGCCTCCTGGTTGACCTGGTGTTCTGTTTCGCTTGAAGTTACCGAAACATAACATTGTTTATTTCTGATGAATATTTAAATATACAGATTGCCTTGATTCAAGCAATCCAACTTTACGACTTTAAGGCCTGGAGCATGAGGCAGTTTCATTGGAGGCAAAGCATGTGGTTAGTAAAGGCCCTGTTTCCAGTTTCGTAACCGTGGGGCCGCGGGGGTGCTAGATCCTGGGGGGCCCCTTAGTACAGTATACTGTGTATGGGCAGCAGGCCCCTGACTTGGTCCAGGTGGGAGGGTGGCCCCTTCCAGGTGCTTTGCAGGGGACCCCTGTCAAGTTTCATTACGCCACTGCCTGTTTCAGAAATTTCTCCCAGGGAGGCTGAAGTGGAGACATTTTCTAAGTACAAAGGAAGCCTCTTCCAATTTTTTTCCTCATTCCTGCTTTAAAACAACACTCTTCTCATTAACTCTCCTTTTTTTTTTACTCCTAGTCTGCAACATATTTTTATGTCCCAAGGAATGGGTCATATGACCACTAAAATTACTAGCAATTCCATGTACGAGTACATCACATGTAGTCAGTCAACAGTATGTTCTCTTGGCTTATGTGACAAAGGAAAACAGAGGGCATTATGTAAAAATAAATACAAATCGCGATTTCCTAATTGCGAATTTTACTGAATCAAAATTAGGAAATCGTAATTCCTAATGTAAAAAAACGTATAAGCTTCAGATAGTGATTCCTAATGAGGTCGCAAAAAGACCTACCTTATGAATATTAATGAATTAAGTCCCACTTTGCGACTTATTAGGGATTGCAGCCATCAAAGGGATTGTGGCCTGTTAGGGTCAGCAGACACCATGTCTGTGATTTCTTTTTAATAAAGCAATCTTATTTTTAAATGCAGCCCATTTTACTTAAAGTAAAACGAAATGTGTTTTAAAAATGAAAATGAAATGTTTAAGCTTTATTTTTTAAGAGCTCTGTCAATGTCACTGCCTGCTCTTAAAAAATATTGTTTCAACATTCACCAAGGGGAATGGGTCCCATTGAGACCCCTTCCCATTTGAGAATGGCTACGACCAGGCGTGGCTCCTCTGCTAGGGTGGAGGAGCGATTCCCCGCCGCACCCTGCAAATAGCAGCAGCTGCAAACCTTTTACTGAAAAAACGATAATAAACTGTGTTTATTATTGTGTTTTAGTGAAAGGGGCGGGGCCACGGGCTGTGACGAGCACTTAGGGTAGTGCACAGCACCCCCCATCATTGCACATGTATTTTTGGCCAGTCGTCTCGGGCCAGCCAAACACACAGGTGCAGTAGGCTCTCTCCAGCCTGGCGCTGTGTTGCCGGGATGCAGAGAGCAGGCACAGGCTCCCAGTGTGCCTGGGAGTGACCTGGCTGGATGCTCCTAGACAACCCTAACTCTGCTCTGAGCAGCATCAGGATTGGCCGCAGGGAAGGCTGGGAGCCTGTGCCTACAGGCTGCCTGCAGCAGAGGAGCAGTGCGGTGGTGACGGCAACGGTGACGACACAGGTAACTTTTATTTTTTTAATTCACCCCTCCCCTCATGTTGCGCGCCGGCTCACCCCTATTAAGCACCATGAGCCACTTCTGGTTACCACCACTTTTGAGGTGCCAGTAAGAAATGAATGTTTTATAATTGTAATTTGGTCGCAAAACATTCATTTATAGCACTGCAATTTGGTATTTGGAAGGGACACACTAAACACGCCCCTCCCAAATATTGAATCGCTAAACACAAATTGTGATTTGGTAACATGTCACCAAATCACAATTTGTGTTTTGAAAACCCATTGCCTCAGATTTCATGCTCTGCCCTATGACCTCCTAACAATGACATGGATGTGCTATATTTACAATACAGAGCTCCATGGCGCACGTTTTCACAGATGCGTCAGAAATTCTTACGCATTGGTGGCGCTAAACTCATGCATTGCTGGGCTAGCATAAAAAAATGATGCTACTCCAGCAATGCCAGGAGGCCCCCCTTGAGAAAAGCCCAGCATCAGTTTTACGCCTGCTCTGAGCAAGCTGTAAAATTCTGACACAGTGAAGACACAGAATGCTGCAGTGAAATGTTGTAAATTTCACTGCATGAGTTCTGCAAGGCTTTTCTCGTGGGAACGGCTATCTTGCATACATGGTACCTAGTGCAGGTAAAATGTGACGTAAGGCTTTACAAACAGACACATGGGGCCCAATGTGTCAGTTTGTAAATGTGGAGCGGTGTAGAGCAATTCTTGCGCCACAGTGTGTAAAAGAAATGCCGCAACGTTGGTGCAAAGACCTTGTAATGAGGCTCTGACAGTTTGTGGGCCACATTTCCTGTTTAATACCTGAATAGTGCCATCAACAATTAAATGGTGGTCCGCCTACGTTTGGAAAGTGTTTGCATGGGCTGTATAAGTGAAAGCGTTCTTAGACATACTGAAAAGGTAAAGCACACAAAAGAACAAGATAAGCAGGGACAGCAGAAGCGCAAACAACCTTTGTATGCGAAACAGGCACAGCATGGGACACAGCACTACAGGCTGTCACTCGAATACAGTAACTAGCTGAGGCACTAGCATACGAGAACACGCATCCCTCTCACACAGAACACGTAAAGTTACAGCGAAAGAGCAAGCATCACTCAGAAAAACAGCACAAATATAAATGTAGAAAAGAACAGAGTAAACTTCATTCACAAACAGGACAGCTATCAAAGACATGCAGGAGAAGTGCAGGCATCACTCGCTCTTACACAGTGCCACAGCATATTCAGCAGACGCGCATGCCTCATGTAGAAAAGGTAAAGCCCAGAAAGTTACATGAATGTTCTATGATAACTATGCAAGAATGCAGTAATTACAATAGAACAGCAGTTCTACTTCTCTGCAAGACTACACCAATTTGAAGGGTGCAGTGAATGAGAGGGAGAGAAGTGGCATTTGTGTGTGTCTCTACCGTGGCTGTCCAATGTGCTGTACCTAGCCCGTCAATGAGGGAAGCTTATACTGTGCTCCACAATGCTTTTACCTAAATTTCACCGAAGCTTGCACTGTGTTATGCTTTCACTGAAGCTTATGTGGTGCTGTACTGTGCTTTCACTCAAGCTTTCACTTCTGCCCTCTCCTTTCAATAAAGCTTACACTGTGCTGTACTATGCTTTCCCTAAAGCTTACACTGTGCTGTCCAATGCTTTCACTAAAGCTTACACTGTGCTGTACTATGCTTTCACTAAAACTTACACTGTGCTGTCCTATGCTTTCACTAAAGTTTACACTGTGCTGTGCTATGCTTTCACTGAATCTTGCAGTGCTGTGCTATGCTTTCACTGACGCTTACACTGTGCTGTGCTATGCTTTCACTGAAGCTTACACTGTGCTGTACTGTGCTTTCACTGATGGTTACACTGTGCTGTGCTATGCTTTCACTGAAGCTTGCAGTGCTGTGCTATGCTTCCACTGACGCTTACACTGTGCTGCTGTGCTATCATTTCACTGAAGCTTACACTGTGCTGTACTATGCTTTCACTGAAGCTTGCACTGTGCTGCACTATCCTTACACTTTGCTGTGCTATGCTTTCACAGACGCTTACACTGTGCTGTGCTTTCACTGAAACTTGCAGTGCTGTGCTATGTTTTCTTTGACGCTTACACTGTGCTGTGCTTGCTTTCACTGAAGCTTGTACTGTGCTGTCCTATGCTTTCACTGATGCTTACACTGTGCTGTGCTTTCACTGAAGCTTACACCATGCTGCACTGTGCTGCACTGTCCTTCGCTCTTTGCTGTGCTATGCTTTCACCGACGCTTACACTGTGCTGTGCTATGCTTTCACTGAAACTTGCAGTACTGTGCTATGCTTTAACTGACGCTTACACTGTGCTGTGCTGTGCTTTCACTGAAGCTTGTATTGTGCTGTACTATGCTTTCACTGAAGCTTTCACTGTGCTGCACTATCCTTACACTTTGCTATGCTATGCTTACACCGACGCTTACACTGTGCTGTACTATGCTTTCACTGACGCTTGTACTGTGCGGTGCTATGCTTTCACTGACACTTACACTGTGCTGTGCCTTCACCAACGTTTACACTGTGCTATACTATGCTTTCACTGACGCTTGTACTATGTGGTGCTATGCTTTCACTGATGTTTACACTGTGCTGTGCTATGCTTTCACTGACGCTTACACTGTGCTGTGCTATGCTTTCACTGAAGCTTGCAGTGCTGTGCTATGCTTCCACAGACGCTTCCACTGTGCTGCTGTGCTATCATTTCCCTGAAGCTTACACTGTGCTGTACTATGCTTTCACTGAAGCTTACACTGTGCTGTACTATGTTTTCATTGACGCTTACACTGTGCTGTGCTATGCTTTCACTGAAGCTTTCACTCCTGTGCTATGTTTTCACTGAAGCTTACACCATGCTGTACTATGCTTTCATTGAAGCTTGCACTGTGCTGCACTATCCTTACACTTTGCTGTGCTATGCTTTCACTGATGCTTACACTGTGCCGTGCCATGCTTTCACTGAAGCGTGTATTGTGCTGTACTATGCTTTCACTGAAGCTTGTATTGTGCTGTACTATGCTTTCACTGACGCTTACACTGATGCTTACACTGTGCTGTGCTATGCTTTCACTGACGCTTACACTGTGCTGTACTATGCTTTCACTGAAGCATGCACTGTGCTGCACTATCCTTACACTTTGCTATGCTATGCTTTCACTGACGCTTACACTGTGCTGTACTATGCTTTCACTGATGCTTGTACTGTGTGGTGCTCTGCTTTCACTGACATTTACACTGTGCTGTGCTATGCTTTCACTGACGCTTACACTGCTGTGCTATGCTTTCACTCAAGCTTGCAGTGCTGTGCTATGCTTTCACTGAAGCTTACACTGTGCTGTGCTATGCTTTCACTGAAGCTGACACTGTGCTGTGCTATGCTTTCACTGATGCTTACACCGTGCTGTGCTTTCACTGAAGCTTACACTGTGCTGTGCTTTCACTGAAGCTTACACTGTGCTGTGCTATGTTTTCACTGAAGTTTACACTGTGCTGTACTATGCTTTCACTGAAGCTTACACTATGCTGTACTATGCTTTCACTGAAGCTTACACTGTGCTGTACTATGCTTTCACCGACGCTTACACTGTGCTGTGCTATGGTTTCACTGAAGCTTGCGCTGTGCTATGGTTTCACTGAAGCTTGTAGTGCTGTGCTATGCTTCCACTGACACTTATACTGTGCTGTGTTATGCTTTCACTGAAGCTTATGCTGTGCTGTGCTTTCACTGAAGCTTGCAGTGCTGTGCTGTGCTTTCACTTAACCTTGCACTGTGCTGTACTTTGCTTTCATTGAAACTTGCAGGGCTGTGCTGTGCTTTCACTGACGCTTACACTGTGCTGTGCTATGCTTTCACTGAAGCTTACACTGTACTGTACTATGCTTTCACTTAACCTTGCACTGTGCTGTAGTATGCTTTCCCTGACGCTTACACTGTGCTGTACTATGCTTTCACCGACGCTTACACTGTGCTGTGCTATGCTTTCACTGAACCTTGTATTGTGCTGTACTATGCGTTCAATGATGCTTCCACTGTGCTGTGATATGCTTTCACCGAAGCTTACACTGTGCTGTACTATGCTTTCACTGAAGCTTGTACTGTGCTGTACTATGCTTTCACTGACGCTTACACTGTGCTGTGCTGAGCTTTCATTGAAGCTTGTAGTGCTGTACTATGCTTTCACTGAGGCCTACACTGTGCTGCGCTTTCACTGAAGCTTGTACTGTGCTGTACTATGCTTTCACTGAAGCGTGCAGGGCTGTGCTATGCTTTCACTGACGCATACACTGTGCTGTGCTGTGCTTTCACTGAAGCTTACACTGTGCTGTACTATGCTTTCACTGAAGCTTGCACTGTGCTGCACTATACTTACACTTTGCTGTGCTATGATTTCACCAACACATTGTGCTGTACCATGTTTTCACTGAAGCTTACACTGTGCTGTGCTATGCTTTCACTGACATTTACACTGTGCTGTGCTATGCTTTCACTGAATCTTGCAGTGCTGTGCTATGCTTTCACTGAAGCTTACACTGTGCTGTGCTATGCTTTCACTGAAGCTTACACTGTGCTGTACTGTGCTTTCACTGATGCTTACACTGTGCTATGCAATGCCTCACTGAAGCTTACACTGTGCTGTGCTATGCTTTCACTGAAGCTTACACTGTGCTTTCACTGATGGTTACACTGTGCTGTGCTATGCTTTCACTGAAGCTTGCCCTGTGCTGTGCTATGCTTTCAATGAAGCTTGCCCTGTTCTGTGCTATGCTTTCACTGAAGCTTACACTGTGCTGTACTATGCTTTCACTGACGCTTACACTGTGCTATGCTTTCACTGAAGCTTGCGCTGTGCTGTGCTATGGTTTCACTGAAGCTTGTAGTGCTGTGCTATGCTTCCACAGACGCTTATACGGTGCTGTGCTATCCTTTCAATGAAGCTTACACTGTGCTGTACTATGCTGTCATTGAACCTTGCACTGTGCTGCACTATGCTTTCACTGACGCTCACACTGTACTGTACTATGATTTCACTGATGCCTACACTGTGCTTTCACTGAAGCTCGCAGTGATGTGCTATGCTTTCACTGACCCTTACACTTTGCTGTGCTATGCTTTCACCGACGCTTACACTGTGCTGTGCTTTCACTGAAACTTGTACTGTGCTTTACTATGCTTTCACTGACGCTTAAACTCTGCTGCTGTACTATGCTTTCACTGACACTTACACTGTGCTGTACTATGCTTTCACTGAACTTGTATTGTGCTGTACTTTGCGTTCACTGATGCTTACACTGTGCTGTGCTATGCTTTCACTGAAGTTTACACTGTGCTGTACTATGCTTTCACTGAAGCTTGTACTGTGTTGTTCTATGCTTTCACTGATGCTTACATTGTGCTGTGCTGTGCTGTGCTTTCATTGAAGTTTGCAGTGCTGTACTATGCTTTCACTGATGCTTACACTGTGCTGTGCTTTCACTGAAGCTTGTACTGTGCTGTACTATGCTTTCACTGAAGCTTGCACTGTGCTGCACTATACTTACACTTTGCTGTGCTATGCTTTCACCGACACACTGTGCGGTACCATGCTTTCACTGAAGCTTACACGGCGCTGCACAGTGCTTTCACTGACGCTTACACTGTGCTGTGCTCTGCTTTCACTGACATTTACACTGTGCTGTGTTATGCTTTCACTGAATCTTGCAGTGCTGTACTATGCTTTCACTGACACTGACACTGTGCTGTACTATGCTTTCACTGAAGCTTGTACTGTGCTGTACTATGCTTTCACTGACGCTTGTACTGTGTTGCGCTGTGCATTCATTGAAGCTTGCAGTGCTTTACTATGCTTTCACTGACCCTTACACTGTGCTGTGCTTTCACTGAAGCTTGTAGTGTGCTGTACTATGCTTTCACTGAAGCTTGCAGTGCTGTGCTATGCTTTCACTGAAGCTTACACTGTGCTGCACTATGCTTTCACTGAAGCTTGCACTGTGCTGCACTATACTTAAACTTTGCTGTGCTATGCTTTCACCGACACACTGTGCTGTACCATGCTTTCACTGAAGCTTACACTGTGCTTTACTATGCTTTCACTGACGCTTACACTGTGCTGTGCTATGCTTTCACTGACATTTACACTGTGCTGTGGTATGCTTTCACTGAATCTTGCAGTGCTGTGCTATGCTTTCACTGAAGCTTACACTGTGCTCTGCTATGCTTTCACTGAAGCTTACACTGTGCTGTACTGTGCTTTCACTGATGGTTACACTGTGCTGTGCTATGCTTTCACTGAAGCTTGCCCTGTGCTGTGCGATGCTTTCACTGAAGCTTGCAATGCTGTGTTATGCTTCCACTGATGCTTCCACTGTGCTGTACTGTGCTTTCACTGAACCTTGCACTGTGCTGTACTATGCTTTCACTGAAGTTTGCCGTGCTGTGCTATGCTTTCACTGACGCTTACACCGTGCTGTACTTTGCTTTCACTGACACTTACACTGTGCTGTACTATGCTTTCTCTGAAGCTTACACTGTGCAGTGCTATGCTTTCAATGAATCTTGAATTGCTGTGCTATCCTTTCACTGAAGCTTACACTGTGCTGTGCTATGCTTGCACTGAAGCTTACACTGTGCTGTACTGTGCTTTCACTGATGGTTACACTGTGCTGTGCTTTCACTGAAGCTTGCAATGCTGTGTTATGCTTTCACTGACGCTTACACTGTGCTGTTCTATGCTTTCACTGAACCTTGCACTGTGCTGTACTATGCTTTCACTGAAGCTTGCCATGCTGTGCTATGCTTTCACTGACGCTTACACCGTCCTGTACTATGCTTTCACTGAAGCTTACACTGTGCTGTACTATGCTTTCACTGAACCATGCACTGTGCTGTACTATGCTTTCACTGATGTTTACACTGTGCTGTACTATGCTTTCACTGAAGCTTGCACTGTGCTGTACTATGCTTTCACTGGTGCTTACACTGTGCTGTACTATGCTTTCACTGACGCTTACAATGTGCTGTGCTTTCACTGAAGCTTGTAGTGATGTGCCATGCTTTCACAGAAGCTGACCCTGACGTTTACACTGTGCTGTACTATACTTCCAATGAAGCTTGTACTGTGCTGTACTATGCTTTCACCAATTCTTACACTTTGCTGTGCTATGCTTTCACTGACGCTCACACTGTGCTGCGCTTTCACTGAAGCTTGTACTGTGTTGCACTATGCTTTCATTGACGCTTACACTGTGCTGTGCTATGCTTTTAGTGACGCTTACACTGTGCTGTACTGTGGTTTCACTGACGCTTATACTGTGCTGCTGTGCTATGCATTCACTGGGCACACACTGTGCTTTACTATGCTTTCACTGAAGCTTGTCTTGTGCTACACTATGCTTTCACTGACGCTTACACTGTGCTATGCTATGTTTTCACTGATACTTACACTGTGCTATGCTTTCACTGAAGCTTACACTGAGCTGTACTATGCTTATACTGAAGCTTGCACTGTGCTGTACTATGCTTTCAGCGATGCTTACACTGTGCTGTACTATGCTTTCACTGAAGCTTACACTGTGCTGTACTATGCTTTCATCAACGCTTCCACTGTGCTGTGCTATACTTTCACTGACGCTTGCACTGTGCTGTTTTATGCTTTCACTGAAGCTTACACTGTGCTGTACTATGCTTTCATCGACGCTTACACAGTGCTGTGCTATGGTTTCACTGACGCTTACACTGTGCTGTACTATACTTTCCCTGAAGCCTGCACTGTTGTACCATGCTTTCATTGACGCTTCCACTGTGCTGCACTATTCTTACACTTTGCTGTCCTGTGCTTTCACTGATGCTTACACTGTGCTGTACCATGCATACACTGAAGCTTGCACTGTGCTGTAGTATGCTTTCACTGAACCTTGCACTGTGCTGTACTATGCTTTCACTGAAGCTTGCAGTGCTGTACTATGCTTTCACTGAAGCTTACACTTTGCTATACTATGCCTTCACCAATGCTTACACTGTGCTGTACTATACTTTCACTGAAGCTTGTGCTGTGCTGTACTATGGTTTCACTGACGTTTGTACTGTGCGGTGCTATGCTTTTTACTGACGTTTACACTGTGCTGTGCTATGCTTTCACTGGCGCTTACACTGCTGTGCTATTCTTTCACTGAAGCTTGCAGTGCTGTGCTATGCTTTCACTGAAGCTTGAAGTGCTGTGCTATGCTTTCACTGAACCATGCACTGTGCTGTACTATGCTTTCACTGAACCTTGCACTGTGCTGTACTATGCTTTCACTGACACTTACACTGTGCTGTACTATACTTTCACTGACGCTTACACTTTGCTGTGCTATGCTTTAACCAACGCTTACACTGTGCTGTGCTTTCACTGAAGCTTGTACTTTCACTATGCTTTCACTGAAACTTGAAGTGCTGTGCTATGCTTTCACTGAACCATGCACTGTGCTGTACTATGCTTTCACTGAACCTTGCACTGTGCTGTACTATACTTTCACTGACCCTTACACTGTGCTGCTGTACTATGCGTTCACTGACACTGTGCTGTACTATGCTTTCACTGAAGCTTGTATTGTGCTGTACTATGCATTCACTGATGCTTACACTGTGCTGTGCTATGCTTTCACTGAAGCTTACACTGTGCTGTACTATGCTTTCACTGAAGCTTGTACTGTGCTGTACTATGCTTTCAATGACGCTTACACTGTGCTGTGCTGTGCTTTCATTGAAGCTTGCAGTGCTGTACTATGCTTTCACTGACGCTTACACTGTACTGTGCTTTCACTGAAGCTTGTACTGTGCTGTACTATGCTTTCACTGAAGCTTGCAGTGCTGTGCTATGCTTTCACTGACGCTTATACTGTGCTGTGCTGTGCTTTCAGTGAAGCTTACACTGTGGTGTACTATGCTTCCACTGAAGCTTGCACTGTGCTGCACTATACTTACACTTTGCTGTGCTATGCTTTTACCGACACACTGTGCTGTACCATGCTTTCACTGAAGCTTACACTGTGCAGCACTATGCTTTCACTGACGCTTACACTGTGCTGTGCTTTGCTTTCACTGACATTTACACTGTGCCTTGGTATGCTTTCACTGAATCTTGCAGTGCTGTGCTATGCTTTCACTGAAGCTTCCACTGTGCTGTGCTATGCTTTCACTGAAGCTTACACTGTGCTGTACTGTGCTTTCACTGATGGTTACACTGTGCTGTACCATGCTTTCACTGAAGCTTACATTGTGCTGCACTATGCTTTCACTGACGCTTACACTGTGCTGTGCTATGCTTTCACTGACATTTACACTATGCCTTGGTATGCTTTCACTGAATCTTGCAGTGCTGTGCTATGCTTTCACTGAAGCTTCCACTTTGCTGTGCTATGCTTTCACTGAAGCTTACACTGTGCTGTACTGTGCTTTCACTGATGGTTACACTGTGCTGTGCTATGCTTTCACTGAAGCTTGCAATGGTGTGTTATGCTTCCACTGACGCTTCCACTGTGCTGTACTATGCTTTCACTGAACCTTGCACTGTGCTGTACTTTGCTTTCACTGAAGCTTGGCGTGCTGTGCTATGCTTTCACTGACACTTACACCGTGCTGTACAATGCTTTCACTGTCGCTTACACTGTGCTGTACTATGCTTTCACTGAAGCTTACACTGTGCTGTGCTATGCTTTCATTGAATCTTGCAGTGCTGTGCTATGCTTTCACTGCAGCTTACACTGTGCTGTGCTATGCTTTCACTGCAGCTTACACTGTGCTGTACTGTGCTTTCACTGATGGTTACACTGGGCTGTGATATGCTTTCACTGAAGCTTGCCCTGTGCTGTGCTATGCTTTCACTGAAGCTTGCAAGGCTGTGTTATGCTTCCACTGACGCTTACACTGTGCTGTTCTCTGGTTTCACTGAACCTTGCGCTGTGCTGTACTATGCTTTCAATGAAGCTTGCCGTGCTGTACTATGCTTTCACGGAAGCTTACACGGTGGTGCACTATGCTTCCACTGAAGCTTGTACTGTGCTGTACTATACTTTCACTGAAGATTGTACTGTGCTGTACTATGCTTTGACCAATGCTTACACTGTGATGTGCTTTCACTGAAGCTTGCAGTGCTGTGCTGTGCTTTCACCGATGCTTACACTGTGCTGTGCTTTCACTGAAGCTTGTACTGTGCTGTACTATGCTTTCACTGAAGGTTATACTGTGCTGTGCTATGCTTTCAGTGACGCTTACACTGTGCTGTACTGTGGTTTCACTGACGCTTACACTGTGCTATGCTTTCACTGGCGCGCACATTGTGCCTTACTATGCTTTCACTGAAGTTTGTCTTGTGCTGCACTATGCTTTCACTGACGCTTACACTGTGCTGTGCTATGCTTTCACTGAAGCTTACACTGAGCTGTACTATGCTTACACTGAAGCTTGCACTGTGCGGTACTATGCTTTCAGCTATGCTTACCCTGTGCTGTACTATGGTTTAACTGAAGCTTACCCTGTGCTGTACTATGCTTTCACTGAACCTTGCACTGTGCTGTACTATGATTTCACTGAAGCTTGCATGGCTGTGCTATGCTTTTACTGAAGCTTACACTGTGCTGTACTATGCTTTCACTGATGCTTACACTGTGCTGTGCTTTCACTTATGCATACACTGTGTTGTGCTATGCTTTCAGCAATGCTTACACTGTGCTGTACTGTGGTTTCACTGACGCTTACACTGTGCTGCTGTGCTATGCTTTCACTGACGCATACACTGTGCTTTACTATGATTTCACTGAAGCTTGTCTTGTGCTGTGCAATGCTTTCACTGACGCCTACACTGTGCTGTGCTATGTTTTCACCGATGCTTACACTGTGCTGTGCTTTCACTGAAGCTTACACTGTGCTGTACCATGCTTTCACCGATGCTTACACTGTGCTGTGGTTTCACTGAAGCTTACACTGTGCTGTGCTATGCTTTCACTGAAGCTTACACTGTGCTGCACTATACTTACACTTTGCTGTGCTATGCTTTCACCGACACAATGTGCTGTACCATGCCGTCACTGAAGCTTACACTGTGCTGCACTATGTTTTCACTGACGCTTACACTGTGCTGTGCTATGCTTTCACTGACATTTACACTGTGCCTTGGTATGCCTTCACTGAATCTTGCAGTGCTGTGCTATGGTTTCACTGAAGCTTCCACTGTGCTGTGCTACGCTTTCACTGAAGCTTACACTGTGCTGTACTGTGCTTTCACTGATGGTTACACTGTGCTGTGCTATGCTTTCACTGAAGCTTGCCCTGTGCTGTGCTATTCTTTCACTGAAGCTTGCAATGCTGCACTATGATTTCACTGAAGCTTACCCGGTGCTGTACTATGCTTTCACTGAACCTTGCACTGTGCTGTACTATGATTTCACTGAAGCTTGCAGGGCTGTGCTATGCTTTTACTGAAGCTTGCCCTGTGCTGTACTATGCTTTCACTGACGCTTACACTGTGCTGTGCTTTCACTGATGCTTCCACTGTGTTGTGCTATGCTTTCAGCAACGCTTACACTGTGCTGTACTGCGGTTTCACTGACGCTTACACTGTGCTGCTGTGCTATGCTTTCACTGACGCGTACACCGTGCTTTACTATGATTTCACTGAAGCTTGTCTTGTGCTGTACTATGCTTTCACTGATGCCTACACTGTGCTGTCCTATGTTTTCACCAATGCTTACACTGTGCTGTGCTTTCACTGAAGCTTACACTGAGCTGTTCCATGCTTACACTGAAGCTTGCACTGTGCTGTACTATGTTTTCACCGATGCTTACACTGTGCTGGGGTTTCACTGAAGCTCACACTGTGCTGTGCTATGCTTTCACTGAAGCTTACACTGTGCTGCACTATACTTACACTTTGCTGTGCTACGCTTTCACCGACACACTGTGCTGTACCATGCTGTCACTGAAGCTTACACTGTGCTGCACTATGCTTTCACTGACGCTTACACTGTGCTGTACTATGCTTTGACTGACATTTACACTGTGCCTTGGTATGCTTCCACTGAATCTTGCAGTGCTGTGCTATGGTTTCACTGAAGCTTCCACTGTGCTGTGCTACGCTTTCACTGAAGCTTACACTGTGCTGTACTGTGCTTTCACTGATGGTTACACTGTGCTGTACTATGCTTTCACTGAAGCTTGCCCTGTGCTGTGCTATGCTTTCACTGAAGCTTGCAATGCTGTACTATGCTTTCACTGAAGCTTACCCTGTGCTGTACTATGCTTTCACTGAACCTTGCACTGTGCTGTACTATGATTTCACTGAAGCTTGCAGGGCTGTGCTATGCTTTTAGTGACACTTACACCGTGCTGTACTATGCTTTTACTGTCGCTTACACTGTGCTGTACTATGCTTTCACTGAAGCTTACACTGTGCTGTGCTATGCTTTCTTTGAATCTTGCAGTGCTGTGCTATGCTTTCACTGCGGCTTACACTGTGCTGTACTGTGCTTTCACTGATGGTTACACTGGGCTGTGATATGCTTTCACTGAAGCTTGCCCTGTGCTGTGCTATGCTTTCACTGAAGCTTGCAATGCTGTGTTATGCTTCCACTGACGCTTACACTGTGCTGTTCTCTGCTTTCACTGAACCTTGCACTGTGCTGTACTATGCTTTCACTGAAGCTTGCCGTGCTGTACTATGCTTTCACGGAAGCTTAAACTCTGCTGCACTATGCTTCCACTGAAGCTTGTACTGTGCTGTAATATGCTTTCACTGAAGCTTGTACTGTGCTGTACTATGCTTTGACCAATGCTTACAGTGTGATGTGCTTTCAATGAAGCTTGCAGTGGTGTGCTGTGCTTTCACCAATGCTTACACTGTGCTGTGCTTTCACTGAAGCTTGTACTGTGCTGTACTATGCTTTCAGTGAAGCTTTACTGTGCTGTGCTATGCTTCCAGTGACGCTTACACTGTGCTGTACTGTGGTTTCACTGACGCTTACACTGTGCTATGCTTTCACTGGCGCGCACACTGTGCTTTACTATGCTTTCACTGAAGTTTGTCTTGTGCTGCACTATGCTTTCACTGACGCTTACACTGTGCTGTGCTATGCTTTCACTGAAGCTTACACTGAGCTGTACTATGCTTACACTGAAGCTTGCACTGTACTGTACTATGCTTTCAGCTATGCTTACACTGTGCTGTACTATGGTTCAACTGAAGCTTACCCTGTGCTGTACTATGCTTTCACTGAACCTTGCACTGTTCTGTGCTATGATTTCACTGAAGCTTGCATGGCTGTGCTATGCTTTTACTGAAGCTTACACTGTGCTGTACTATGCTTTCACTGACACTAACACTGTGCTGTGCTTTCACTGATGCTTACACTGTGTTGTGTTATGCTTTCAGCAATGCTTACACTGTGCTGTACTGTGGTTTCACTGACACTTACACTGTGCTGCTGTGCTATGCTTTCACTGACGCGTACACTGTGCTTTACTATGATTTCACTGAAGCTTGTCTTGTGCTGTGCAATGCTTTCACTGACGCCTACGCTGTGCTGTGCTATGTTTTCACCGATGCTTACACTGTGCTGTGCTTTCACTGAAGCTTACACTGTGCTGTACCATGCTTACACTGAAGCTTGCACTGTGCTGTACTATGTTTTCACTGATGCTTACACTGTGATGTGGTTTCACTGAAGCTTACACTGTGCTGTGCTATGCTTTCACTGAAGCTTACTCTGTGCTGCACTATACTTACACTTTGCTGTGCTATGCTTTCACTGACACAATGTGCTGTACCATGCTGTCACTGAAACTTACACTGTGCTGCACTATGCTTTCACTGACGCTTACACTGTGCTGTGCTATGCTTTCACTGACATTTACACTGTGCCTTGGTATGTCTTCACTGAATCTTGCAGTGCTGTGCTATGGTTTCACTGAAGCTTCCACTGTGCTGTGCTTCGCTTTCACTGAAGCTTACACTGTGCTTTCACTGATGGTTACACTGTGCTGTGCTACGCTTTCACTGAAGCTTGCCCTGTGCTGTGCTATGCTTTCACTGAAGCTTGCAATGCTGTACTATGATTTCACTGAAGTTTACCTGGTGCTGTACTATGCTTTCACTGAACCTTGCACTGTGCTGTACTATGATTTCACTGAAGCTTGCAGGGCTGTGCTATGCTTTTACTGAAGCTTGCCCTGTGTTGTACTATGCTTTCACTAACGCTTACACTGTGCTGTGCTTTCACTGATGCTTCCACTGTGTTGTGCTATGCTTTCAGCAACGCTTACACTGTGCTGTACTGTGGTTTCACTGACGCTTACACTGTACTGCTGTGCTATGCTTTCACTGACGCGTACACTGTGCTTTACTATGATTTCACTGAAGCTTGTCTTGTGCTGTACTATGCTTTCACTGATGCCTACACTGTGCTGTGCTATGTTTTCACCAATGCTTACACTGTGCTGTGCTTTCACTGAAGCTTACACTGAGCTGTACCATGCTTACACTGAAGCTTGCACTGTGCTGTACTATGTTTTCACCGATGCTTACACTGTGCTGTGGTTTCACTGAAGCTCACACTGTGCTGTGCTATGCTTTCACTGAAGCTTACACTGTGCTGCACTATACTTACACTTTGCTGTGCTATGCTTTCACCGACACACTGTGCTGTACCATGCTGTCACTGAAGCTTACACTGTGCTGCACAATGCTTTCACTAACGCTTACACTGTGCTGTACTATGCTTTCACTGACATTTACACTGTGCCTTGGTATGCTTTCACTGAATCTTGCAGTGCTGTGCTGTGGTTTCACTGAAGCTTCCACTGTGCTGTGCTACGCTTTCACTGAAGCTTACACTGTGCTGTACTGTGCTTTCACTGATGGTTACACTGTGCTGTGCTATGCTTTCACTGAAGCTTGCCCTGTGCTGTGCTATGCTTTCACTGAAGCTTGCAATGCTGTATTATGCTTTCACTGAAGCTTACCCTGTGCTGTACCATGCTTTCACTGAACCTTGCACTGTGCTGTACTATGATTTCACTGAAGCTTACATTGTTCTGTACTATGCTTTCACTGAAGCTTGCAGGGCTGTACTCTGCTTTCACTGAAGCCTGCCCTGTGCTGTGCTATTCTTTCACTGATGCTTACACTGTGCTGTGCTTTCACTGATGCTTACACTGTGTTGTGCTATGCTTTCAGCAACGCTTACACTGTGCTGTACTGTGGTTTCACTGATGCTTACACTGTACTGTACCATGCTTACACTGAAGCTTGCACTGTGCTGTACTATGTTTTTACTGATGCTTACACTGTGCTGTGGTTTCACTGAAGCTTACACTGTGCTGTGCTATGCTTTCACTGAAGCTTACACTGTGCTGTACTATGCTTTCACTGACGCTTGCCCTGTGCTGTTTTATGCTTTAACTGACTCTTATACTGTGCTGTACTATGGTTTCATCGAAGCTTACACTGTGCTATGCTTTCACTGAACCTTACACTGTGCTGTGCTATGCTTTCACTGAAGCTTACACTGTGCTGTACTATGCTTTCACTGACGCTTGCACTGTGCTGTTTCATGCTTTCACTGAAGCTTACACTGTGCTGTACTATGCTTTCATCGACGCTTACACGGTGCTGTGCTATGGTTTCACTGACGCTTACACTGTGCTGTACTATGTTTTCATCAACGCTTACACTGTGCTGTGCTATGGTTTCACTGACGCTTACAATGTGCTGTACTATACTTTCCCTGAAGCCTGCACTGTTGTACCATGCTTTCATCGACGCTTACACAGTGCTGTGCTATGGTTTCACTGACGCTTACCCTGTGCTGTACTATGCTTTCATCGACGCTTACACGGTGCTGTGCTATGGTTTCACTGTCGCTTACACTGTGCTGTACTATGCTTTCACTGAAGCTTACACTGTGCTGTGCTATGCGTTCACTGAATCTTGCAGTGCTGTGCTATGCTTTCACTGCAGCTTCCACTGTGAAGCTTGCCCTGTGCTGTGCTATGGTTTCACTGAAGCTTGCAATGCTGTGTTATGCTTTCACTGACACTTACACTGTGCTTTTCTCTGCTTTCACTGAACCTTGCACTGTGCTGTACTATGCTTTCACTGAAGCTTGCCGTGCTGTGCTTTGCTTTCACTGACGCTTACACCGTGCTGTACTATGCTTTCACTGAACCTTGCACTGTGCAGTACTATGCATTTACTGATGCTTACACTGTGCTGTACTATACTTTCACTGAAGCTTGCCCTGTGCTGTACTATGCTTTCACTGGCACTTACACTGTGCTGTACTATGCTTTCACTGACGCTTACACTGTGCTGTGCTATGCTTTCAGTGACGCTTACACTGTGCTGTACTGTGGTTTCACTGACGCTTACACGGTGCTGCTGTGCTATGCTTTCACTGGCACGCACACTGTGCTTTACTATGCTTTCACTGACGCTTGTCTTGTTCTGCACTATGCTTTCACTGACGCTTACACTGTGCTGTGCTATGTTTTCACAGATGCTTACACTGTGCTGTGCTCTGCTTTCACTGAAGCTTACACTGAGCTGAACTATTCTTACACTGAAGCTTGCCGTGCTGTGCTTTGCTTTCACTGACGCTTACACCGTGCTGTACTATGCTTTCACTGAAGCTTACACTGTGCTGTACTATGCTTTCACTGAACCTTGCACTGTGCAGTACTATGCTTTTACTGATGCTTACACTGTGCTGTACTATACTTTCACTGAAGCTTGCCCTGTGCTGTACTATGCTTTCACTGGCACTTACACTGTGCTGTACTATGCTTTCACTGACGCTTACACTGTGCTGTGCTATGCTTTCAGTGACGCTTACACTGTGCTGTACTGTGGTTTCACTGACGCTTACACGGTGCTGCTGTGCTATGCTTTCACTGGCACGCACACTGTGCTTTACTATGCTTTCACTGAAGCTTGTCTTGTTCTGCACTATGTTTCACTGAAGCTTACACTGTGCTGTGCTATGTTTTCACAGATGCTTACACTGTGCTGTGCTCTGCTTTCACTGAAGCTTACACTGAGCTGTACTATTCTTACACTGAAGCTTGCACTGTGCTGTACTATGCTTTCAGCGATGCTTACACTGTGCTTTACTGTGCTTTCTCTGAAGCTTACCCTGTGCTGTGCTATGCTTTCACTGAACCTTGCACTGTGCTGTACTATGAGGTCACTGAAGCTTGCGGGGCTGTGCTATGCTTTTACTGAAGCTTACACTGTGTTGTATTATGCTTTCACTGAAGCTTACATTGTGCTGTACTATGCTTTCACTGAAGCTTGCAGGGCTGTACTATGCTTTCACTGAAGCTTGCCCTGTGCTGTGCTATGCTTTCACTGATGCTTACACTGTGCTGTGCTTTCACTGATGCTTACATTGTGTTGTGCTATGCTTTCAGCAACGCTTACACTGTGCTGTACTGTGGTTTCACTGATGCTTACACTTTGCTGCTGTGCTATGCTTTCACTGACGCGTACACTGTGCTTTACTATGATTTCACTGAAGCTTGTCTTGTGCTGTACTATGCTTTCACTGATGCCTACACTGTGCTGTCCTATGTTTTCACCGATGCTTACACTGTGCTGTGCTTTCACTGAAGCTTACACTGTACTGTACCATGCTTACACTGAAGCTTGCACTGTGCTGTACTATGTTTTCACCGATGCTTACACTGTGCTGTGGTTTCACTGAAGCTTACACTGTGCTGTGCTATGCTTTCACTGAAGCTTACACTGTGCTGTACTATGCTTTCACTGACGCTTGCCCTGTGCTGTTTTATGCTTTCACTGAAGCTTACACTGTGCTGTACTATGGTTTCATCGAAGCGTACACTGTGCTAACCTTTCACTGAACCTTACACTGTGCTGTGCTATGCTTTCACTGAAGCTTACACTGTGCTGTACTATGCTTTCACTGACGCTTGCACTGTGCTGTTTCATGCTTTCACTGAAGCTTACACTGTGCTGTACTATGCTTTCATCGACGCTTACACGGTGCTGTGCTATGGTTTCCCTGACGCTTACACTGTGCTGTACTATGTTTTCATCAATGCTTACACGGTGCTGTGCTATGGTTTCACTGACGCTTACAATGTGCTGTACTCTACTTTCCCTGAAGCCTGCACTGTTGTACCATGCTTTCATCGACACTTACACGGTGCTGTGCTATGGTTTCACTGAAGCTTACACTGTGCTGTACTATGCTTTCATCGACGCTTACACGGTGCTGTGCTATACTTTCACTGATGCTTACACTGTGCTGCACTATTCTTTCACTGACACTTACAATGTGCTGTGCTTTCACTGAAGCTTGCAGTGATGGGCCATGCTTTCACAGAAGCTTACAGGGTGCTGTACTATGCTTCCACTGAAGCTTGTACTGTGCTGTATTATGCTTTCACTGAAGCTTGTACTGTGCTGTACTATGCTTTCACCAATGCTTACACTTTGCTGTGCTATGCCTTCACCGACGCTTACACTGTGCTGTGCTTTCACTGATGCTTGTACTGTGCTGTACTATGCTTTCACTGATGCTTACACTGTGCTGTGCTATGCTTTCAGTGACGCTTACACTGTGCTGTACTGTGGTTTCACTGCCGCTTACACGGTGCTGCTGTGCTATGCTTTCACTGGCGTGCACACTGTGCTTTACTATGCTTTCACTGAAGCTTGTCATGTTCTGCACTATGCGTTCACTGATGCTTACACTGTGCTGTGCTATGTTTTCACAGATGCTTACACTGTGCTGTACTCTGCTTTCACTGAAGCTTACACTGAGCTGTACTATTCTTACACTGAAGCTTGCACTGTGCTGTACTATGCTTTCAGCGATGCTTACACTGTGCTGTACTATGTTTTCACTGAAGCTTACCCTGTGCTGTGCTATGCTTTCACTGAACCTTGCACTGTGCTGTACTATGAGTTCACTGCAGCTTGCAGGGCTGTGCTATGCTTTTACTGAAGCTTACACTGTGCTGTACTATGCTTTCACTGAAGCTTACATTGTGCTGTACTATGCTTTCACTGAAGCTTGCAGGGCTGTACTATGCTTTCACTGAAGCTTGCCCTGTGCTGTGCTATGCTTTCACTGATGCTTACACTGTGCTGTGCTTTCACTGATGCTTACAGTGTGTTGTGCTATGCTTTCAGCAACGCTTACATTGTGCTGTACTGTGGTTTCACTGACGCTTACACTGTGCTGCTGTGCTATGCTTTCACTGACGCGTACACTGTGCTTTACTATGATTTCACTGAAGCTTGTCTTGTGCTGTACTATGCTTTCACTGATGCCTACACTGTGCTGTCCTATGTTTTCACCCATGCTTTCACTGTGCTGTGCTTTCACTGAAGCTTACACTGTACTGTACCATGCTTACACTGAAGCTTGCACTGTGCTGTACTATGTTTTCACCGATGCTTACACTGTGCTGTGGTTTCACTGAAGCTTACACTGTGCTGTGCTATGCTTTCACTGAAGCTTACACTGTGCTGTACTATGCTTTCACTGACGCTTGCCCTGTGCTGTTTTATGCTTTAACTGAAGCTTATACTGTGCTGTACTATGGTTTCATCGAAGCTTACACTGTGCTATGCTTTCACTGAACCTTACACTGTGCTATGCTTTCACTGAAGCTTACACTGTGCTGTACTATGCTTTCACTGACGCTTGCACTGTGCTGTTTCATGCTTTCACTGAAGCTTACACTGTGCTGTACTATGCTTTCATCGACGCTTACACGGTGCTGTGCTATGGTTTCACTGACGCTTACACTGTGCTGTACTATGTTTTCATCAACGCTTACACTGTGCTGTGCTATGGTTTCACTGACGCTTACAATGTGCTGTACTATACTTTCCCTGAAGCCTGCACTGTTGTACCATGCTTTCATCGACGCTTACACAGTGCTGTGCTATGGTTTCACTGACGCTTACACTGTGCTGTACTATGCTTTCATCGACGCTTACACAGTGCTGTGCTATGGTTTCACTGTCGCTTACACTGTGCTGTACTATGCTTTCACTGAAGCTTACACTGTGCTGTGCTATGCGTTCACTGAATCTTGCAGTGCTGTGCTATGCTTTCACTGCAGCTTCCACTGTGAAGCTTGCCCTGTGCTGTGCTATGGTTTCACTGAAGCTTGCAATGCTGTGTTATGCTTTCACTGACACTTACACTGTGCTGTTCTCTGCTTTCACTGAACCTTGCACTGTGCTGTACTATGCTTTCACTGAAGCTTGCCGTGCTGTGCTTTGCTTTCACTGACGCTTACACCGTGCTGTACTATGCTTTCACTGAAGGTTACACTGTGCTGTACTATGCTTTCACTGAACCTTGCACTGTGCAGTACTATGCTTTTACTGATGCTTACACTGTGCTGCACTACACTTTCACTGAAGCTTGCCCTGTGCTGTACTATGCTTTCACTGGCACTTACACTGTGCTGTACTATGCTTTCACTGACGCTTACACTGTGCTGTGCTATGCTTTCAGTGACGCTTACACTGTGCTGTACTGTGGTTTCACTGACGCTTACACGGTGCTGCTGTGCTATGCTTTCACTGGCACGCACACTGTGCTTTACTATGCTTTCATCGACGCTTACACAGTGCTGTGCTATGGTTTCCCTGACGCTTACACTGTGCTGTACTATGTTTTCATCAATGCTTACACGGTGCTGTGCTATGGTTTCACTGACGCTTACAATGTGCTGTACTCTACTTTCCCTGAAGCCTGCACTGTTGTACCATGCTTTCATCGACACTTACACGGTGCTTTGCTATGGTTTCACTGAAGCTTACACTGTGCTGTACTATGCTTTCATCGACGCTTACACGGTGCTGTGCTATACTTTCACTGATGCTTACACTGTGCTGCACTATTCTTTCACTGACACTTACAATGTGCTGTGCTTTCACTGAAGCTTGCAGTGATGGGCCATGCTTTCACAGAAGCTTACAGGGTGCTGTACTATGCTTCCACTGAAGCTTGTACTGTGCTGTATTATGCTTTCACTGAAGCTTGTACTGTGCTGTACTATGCTTTCACCAATGCTTACACTTTGCTGTGCTATGCCTTCACCGACGCTTACACTGTGCTGTGCTTTCACTGAAGCTTGTACTGTGCTGTACTATGCTTTCACTGACGCTTACACTGTGCTGTGCTATGCTTTCAGTGACGCTTACACTGTGCTGTACTGTGGTTTCACTGCCGCTTACACGGTGCTGCTGTGCTATGCTTTCACTGGCGTGCACACTGTGCTTTACTATGGTTTCACTGAAGCTTGTCATGTTCTGCACTATGCTTTCACTGATGCTTACACTGTGCTGTGCTATGTTTTCACAGATCCTTACACTGTGCTGTACTCTGCTTTCACTGAAGCTTACACTGAGCTGTACTATTCTTACACTGAAGCTTGCACTGTGCTGTACTATGCTTTCAGCAATGCTTACACTGTGCTGTACTATGCTTTCACTGAAGCTTACCCTGTGCTGTGCTATGCTTTCACTGAACCTTGCACTGTGCTGTACCATGAGTTCACTGCAGCTTGCAGGGCTGTGCTATGCTTTTACTGAAGCTTACACTGTGCTGTACTATGCTTTCACTGAAGCTTACATTGTGCTGTACTATGCTTTCACTGAAGCTTGCAGGGCTGTACTATGCTTTAACTGAAGCTTGCCCTGTGCTGTGCTATGCTTTCACTGATGCTTACACTGTGCTGTGCTTTCACTGATGCTTACAGTGTGTTGTGCTATGCTTTCAGCAACGCTTGCACTGTGCTGTACTATGCTTTCAGCGATGCTTACACTGTGCTGTACTATGTTTTCACTGAAGCTTACCCTGTGCTGTGCTATGCTTTCACTGAACCTTGCACTGTGCTGTACTATGAGTTCACTGCAGCTTGCAGGGCTGTGCTATGCTTTTACTGAAGCTTACACTGTGCTGTACTATGCTTTCACTGAAGCTTACATTGTGCTGTACTATGCTTTCACTGAAGCTTGCAGGGCTGTACTATGCTTTCACTGAAGCTTGCCCTGTGCTGTGCTATGCTTTCACTGATGCTTACACTGTGCTGTGCTTTCACTGATGCTTACAGTGTGTTGTGCTATGCTTTCAGCAACGCTTACATTGTGCTGTACTGTGGTTTCACTGACGCTTACACTGTGCTGCTGTGCTATGCTTTCACTGACGCGTACACTGTGCTTTACTATGATTTCACTGAAGCTTGTCTTGTGCTGTACTATGCTTTCACTGATGCCTACACTGTGCTGTCCTATGTTTTCACCCATGCTTTCACTGTGCTGTGCTTTCACTGAAGCTTACACTGTACTGTACCATGCTTACACTGAAGCTTGCACTGTGCTGTACTATGTTTTCACCGATGCTTACACTGTGCTGTGGTTTCACTGAAGCTTACACTGTGCTGTGCTATGCTTTCACTGAAGCTTACACTGTGCTGTACTATGCTTTCACTGACGCTTGCCCTGTGCTGTTTTATGCTTTAACTGAAGCTTATACTGTGCTGTACTATGGTTTCATCGAAGCTTACACTGTGCTATGCTTTCACTGAACCTTACACTGTGCTGTGCTATGCTTTCACTGAAGCTTACACTGTGCTGTACTATGCTTTCACTGACGCTTGCACTGTGCTGTTTCATGCTTTCACTGAAGCTTACACTGTGCTGTACTATGCTTTCATCGACGCTTACACGGTGCTGTGCTATGGTTTCACTGACGCTTACACTGTGCTGTACTATGTTTTCATCAACGCTTACACTGTGCTGTGCTATGGTTTCACTGACGCTTACAATGTGCTGTACTATACTTTCCCTGAAGCCTGCACTGTTGTACCATGCTTTCATCGACGCTTACACAGTGCTGTGCTATGGTTTCACTGACGCTTACACTGTGCTGTACTATGCTTTCATCGACGCTTACACGGTGCTGTGCTATGGTTTCACTGTCGCTTACACTGTGCTGTACTATGCTTTCACTGAAGCTTACACTGTGCTGTGCTATGCGTTCACTGAATCTTGCAGTGCTGTGCTATGCTTTCACTGCAGCTTCCACTGTGAAGCTTGCCCTGTGCTGTGCTATGGTTTCACTGAAGCTTGCAATGCTGTGTTATGCTTTCACTGACACTTACACTGTACTGTTCTCTGCTTTCACTGAACCTTGCACTGTGCTGTACTATGCTTTCACTGAAGCTTGCCGTGCTGTGCTTTGCTTTCACTGACGCTTACACCGTGCTGTACTATGCTTTCACTGAAGGTTACACTGTGCTGTACTATGCTTTCACTGAACCTTGCACTGTGCAGTACTATGCTTTTACTGATGCTTACACTGTGCTGCACTACACTTTCACTGAAGCTTGCCCTGTGCTGTACTATGCTTTCACTGGCACTTACACTGTGCTGTACTATGCTTTCACTGACGCTTACACTGTGCTGTGCTATGCTTTCAGTGACGCTTACACTGTGCTGTACTGTGGTTTCACTGACGCTTACACGGTGCTGCTGTGCTATGCTTTCACTGGCACGCACACTGTGCTTTACTATGCTTTCATCGACGCTTACACGGTGCTGTGCTATGGTTTCCCTGACACTTACACTGTGCTGTACTATGTTTTCATCAATGCTTACACGGTGCTGTGCTATGGTTTCACTGACGCTTACAATGTGCTGTACTCTACTTTCCCTGAAGCCTGCACTGTTGTACCATGCTTTCATCGACACTTACACGGTGCTGTGCTATGGTTTCACTGAAGCTTACACTGTGCTGTACTATGCTTTCATCGACGCTTACACGGTGCTGTGCTATACTTTCACTGATGCTTACACTGTGCTGCACTATTCTTTCACTGACACTTACAATGTGCTGTGCTTTCACTGAAGCTTGCAGTGATGGGCCATGCTTTCACAGAAGCTTACAGGGTGCTGTACTATGCTTCCACTGAAGCTTGTACTGTGCTGTATTATGCTTTCACTGAAGCTTGTACTGTGCTGTACTATGCTTTCACCAATGCTTACACTTTGCTGTGCTATGCCTTCACCGACGCTTACACTGTGCTGTGCTTTCACTGAAGCTTGTACTGTGCTGTACTATGCTTTCACTGACGCTTACACTGTGCTGTGCTATGCTTTCAGTGACGCTTACACTGTGCTGTACTGTGGTTTCACTGCCGCTTACACGGTGCTGCTGTGCTATGCTTTCACTGGCGTGCACACTGTGCTTTACTATGCTTTCACTGAAGCTTGTCATGTTCTGCACTATGCGTTCACTGATGCTTACACTGTGCTGTGCTATGTTTTCACAGATGCTTACACTGTGCTGTACTCTGCTTTCACTGAAGCTTACACTGAGCTGTACTATTCTTACACTGAAGCTTGCACTGTGCTGTACTATGCTTTCAGCGATGCTTACACTGTGCTGTACTATGTTTTCACTGAAGCTTACCCTGTGCTGTGCTATGCTTTCACTGAACCTTGCACTGTGCTGTACTATGAGTTCACTGCAGCTTGCAGGGCTGTGCTATGCTTTTACTGAAGCTTACACTGTGCTGTACTATGCTTTCACTGAAGCTTACATTGTGCTGTACTATGCTTTCACTGAAGCTTGCAGGGCTGTACTATGCTTTCACTGAAGCTTGCCCTGTGCTGTGCTATGCTTTCACTGATGCTTACACTGTGCTGTGCTTTCACTGATGCTTACAGTGTGTTGTGCTATGCTTTCAGCAACGCTTACATTGTGCTGTACTGTGGTTTCACTGACGCTTACACTGTGCTGCTGTGCTATGCTTTCACTGACGCGTACACTGTGCTTTACTATGATTTCACTGAAGCTTGTCTTGTGCTGTACTATGCTTTCACTGATGCCTACACTGTGCTGTCCTATGTTTTCACCCATGCTTTCACTGTGCTGTGCTTTCACTGAAGCTTACACTGTACTGTACCATGCTTACACTGAAGCTTGCACTGTGCTGTACTATGTTTTCACCGATGCTTACACTGTGCTGTGGTTTCACTGAAGCTTACACTGTGCTGTGCTATGCTTTCACTGAAGCTTACACTGTGCTGTACTATGCTTTCACTGACGCTTGCCCTGTGCTGTTTTATGCTTTAACTGAAGCTTATACTGTGCTGTACTATGGTTTCATCGAAGCTTACACTGTGCTATGCTTTCACTGAACCTTACACTGTGCTGTGCTATGCTTTCACTGAAGCTTACACTGTGCTGTACTATGCTTTCACTGACGCTTGCACTGTGCTGTTTCATGCTTTCACTGAAGCTTACACTGTGCTGTACTATGCTTTCATCGACGCTTACACGGTGCTGTGCTATGGTTTCACTGACGCTTACACTGTGCTGTACTATGTTTTCATCAACGCTTACACTGTGCTGTGCTATGGTTTCACTGACGCTTACAATGTGCTGTACTATACTTTCCCTGAAGCCTGCACTGTTGTACCATGCTTTCATCGACGCTTACACAGTGCTGTGCTATGGTTTCACTGACGCTTACACTGTGCTGTACTATGCTTTCATCGACGCTTACACGGTGCTGTGCTATGGTTTCACTGTCGCTTACACTGTGCTGTACTATGCTTTCACTGAAGCTTACACTGTGCTGTGCTATGCGTTCACTGAATCTTGCAGTGCTGTGCTATGCTTTCACTGCAGCTTCCACTGTGAAGCTTGCCCTGTGCTGTGCTATGGTTTCACTGAAGCTTGCAATGCTGTGTTATGCTTTCACTGACACTTACACTGTGCTGTTCTCTGCTTTCACTGAACCTTGCACTGTGCTGTACTATGCTTTCACTGAAGCTTGCCGTGCTGTGCTTTGCTTTCACTGACGCTTACACCGTGCTGTACTATGCTTTCACTGAAGGTTACACTGTGCTGTACTATGCTTTCACTGAACCTTGCACTGTGCAGTACTATGCTTTTACTGATGCTTACACTGTGCTGCACTACACTTTCACTGAAGCTTGCCCTGTGCTGTACTATGCTTTCACTGGCACTTACACTGTGCTGTACTATGCTTTCACTGACGCTTACACTGTGCTGTGCTATGCTTTCAGTGACGCTTACACTGTGCTGTACTGTGGTTTCACTGACGCTTACACGGTGCTGCTGTGCTATGCTTTCACTGGCACGCACACTGTGCTTTACTATGCTTTCACTGACGCTTGTCTTGTTCTGCACTATGCTTTCACTGATGCTTTCACTGTGCTGTGCTATGTTTTCACAGATACTTACACTGTGCTGTGCTATGCTTTCACTGAAGCTTACACTGAGCTGTACTATTCTTACACTGAAGCTTGCACTGTGCTGTACTATGCTTTCAGCGATGCTTACACTGTGCTGTACTGTGCTTTCACTGAAGCTTACCCTGTGCTGTGCTATGCTTTCACTGAACCTTGCACTGTGCTGTTCTATGAGTTCACTGAAGCTTGCAGGGCTGTGCTATGCTTTTACTGAAGCTTACACTGTGCTGTATTATGCTTTCACTGAAGCTTACATTGTGCTGTACTATGCTTTCACTGAAGCTTGCAGGGCTGTACTATGCTTTCACTGAAGCTTGCCCTGTGCTGTGCTATGCTTTCACTGATGCTTACACTGTGCTGTGCTTTCACTGATGCTTACATTGTGTTGTGCTATGCTTTCAGCAACGCTTACACTGTGCTGTACTGTGGTTTCACTGATGCTTACACTTTGCTGCTGTGCTATGCTTTCACTGACGCGTACACTGTGCTTTACTATGATTTCACTGAAGCTTGTCTTGTGCTGTACTATGCTTTCACTGATGCCTACACTGTGCTGTCCTATGTTTTCACCGATGCTTACACTGTGCTGTGCTTTCACTGAAGCTTACACTGTACTGTACCATGCTTACACTGAAGCTTGCACTGTGCTGTACTATGTTTTTACCGATGCTTACACTGTGCTGTGGTTTCACTGAAGCTTACACTGTGCTGTGCTATGCTTTCACTGAAGCTTACACTGTGCTGTACTATGCTTTCACTGACGCTTGCCCTGTGCTGTTTTATGCTTTCACTGAAGCTTACACTGTGCTGTACTATGGTTTCATCGAAGCGTACACTGTGCTATGCTTTCACTGAACCTTACACTGTGCTGTGCTATGCTTTCACTGAAGCTTACACTGTGCTGTACTATGCTTTCACTGACGCTTGCACTGTGCTGTTTCATGCTTTCACTGAAGCTTACACTGTGCTGTACTATGCTTTCATCGACGCTTACACGGTGCTGTGCTATGGTTTCACTGACGCTTACACTGTGCTGTACTATGTTTTCATCAATGCTTACACGGTGCTGTGCTATGGTTTCACTGACGCTTACAATGTGCTGTACTCTACTTTCTCTGAAGCCTGCACTGTTGTACCATGCTTTCATCGAGGCTTACACGGTGCTGTGCTATGGTTTCACTGAAGCTTACACTGTGCTGTACTATGCTTTCATCGACGCTTACACGGTGCTGTGCTATGCTTTCACTGATGCTTACACTGTGCTGCACTATTCTTTCACTGACACTTACACTGTGCTGTGCTTTCACTGAAGCTTGCAGTGATGTGCCATGCTTTCACAGAAGCTTACAGGGTGCTGTACTATGCTTCCACTGAAGCTTGTACTGTGCTGTATTATGCTTTCACTAAAGCTTGTACTGTGCTGTACTATGCTTTCACCAATACTTACACTTTGCTGTGCTATGCCTTCACCGACGCTTACACTGTGCTGTGCTTTCACTGAAGCTTGTACTGTGCTGTACTATGCTTTCACTGACGCTTACACTGTGCTGTGCTATGCTTTCAGTGACGCTTACACTGTGCTGTACTGTGGTTTCACTGCCGCTTACACGGTGCTGCTGTGCTATGCTTTCACTGGCGTGCACACTGTGCTTTACTATGCTTTCACTGAAGCTTGTCATGTTCTGCACTATGCTTTCACTGATGCTTACACTGTGCTGTGCTATGTTTTCACAGATGCTTACACTGTGCTGTACTCTGCTTTCACTGAAGCTTACACTGAGCTGTACTATTCTTACACTGAAGCTTGCACTGTGCTGTACTATGCTTTCAGCGATGCTTACACTGTGCTGTACTATGCTTTCACTGAAGCTTACCCTGTGCTGTGCTATGCTTTCACTGAACCTTGCACTGTGCTGTACTATGAGTTCACTGCAGCTTGCAGGGCTGTGCTATGCTTTTACTGAAGCTTACACTGTGCTGTACTATGCTTTCACTGAAGCTTACATTGTGCTGTACTATGCTTTCACTGAAGCTTGCAGGGCTGTACTATGCTTTCACTGAAGCTTGCCCTGTGCTGTGCTATGCTTTCACTGATGCTTACACTGTGCTGTGCTTTCACTGATGCTTACAGTGTGTTGTGCTATGCTTTCAGCAACGCTTTCACTGTGCTGTACTGTGGTTTCACTGACGCTTACACTGTGCTGCTGTGCTATGCTTTCACTGACGCGTACACTGTGCTTTACTATGATTTCACTGAAGCTTGTCTTGTGCTGTACTATGCTTTCACTGATGCCTACACTGTGCTGTCCTATGTTTTCACCCATGCTTTCACTGTGCTGTGCTTTCACTGAAGCTTACACTGTACTGTACCATGCTTACACTGAAGCTTGCACTGTGCTGTACTATGTTTTCACCGATGCTTACACTGTGCTGTGGTTTCACTGAAGCTTACACTGTGCTGTGCTATGCTTTCAATGAAGCTTACACTGTGCTGTACTATGCTTTCACTGACGCTTGCCCTGTGCTGTTTCATGCTTTCACTGAAGCTTACACTGTGCTGTACTATGCTTTCATCGACGCTTACACGGTGCTGTGCTATGGTTTCACTGACGCTTACACTGTGCTGTACTATGTTTTCATCAACGCTTACACTGTGCTGTGCTATGGTTTCACTGACGCTTACAATGTGCTGTACTATACTTTCCCTGAAGCCTGCACTGTTGTACCATGCTTTCATCAACGCTTACACAGTGCTGTGCTATGGTTTCACTGACGCTTACACTGTGCTGTACTATGCTTTCATCGACGCTTACACGGTGCTGTGCTATGGTTTCACCGATGCTTACACTGTGCTGTGCTTTCACTGAAGCTTACACTGTACTGTACTATGCTTACACTGAAGCTTGCACTGTGCTGTACTATGTTTTCACCGATGCTTACACTGTGCTGTGGTTTCACTGAAGCTTACACTGTGCTGTTTTATGCTTTCACTGAAGCTTACACTGTGCTGTACTATGGTTTCATCGAAGCTTACACTGTGCTATGCTTTCAGTGAACCTTACACTGTGCTGTGCTATGCTTTCACTGAAGCTTACACTGTGCTGTACTATGCTTTCACTGAAGCTTACACTGTGCTGTACTATGTTTTCATCGACGCTTACACGGTGCTGTGCTATGATTTCACTGACGCTTACACTGTGCTGTACTATGTTTTCATCAACGCTTACACAGTGCTGTGCTATGGTTTCACTGACGCTTACAATGTGCTGTACTCTACTTTCCCTGAAGCCTGCACTGTTGTACCATGCTTTCATCGACGCTTACACGGTGCTGTGCTATGGTTTCACTGACGCTTACACTGTGCTGTACTATGCTTTCATCGACGCTTACACGGTGCTGTGCTATGGTTTCACTGATGCTTACACTGTGCTGCACTATTCTTTCACTGACACTTACAATGTGCTGTGCTTTCACTGAAGCTTGCAGTGATGTGCCATGCTTTCACAGAAGCTTACAGGGTGCTGTACTATGCTTCCACTGAAGCTTGTACTGTGCTGTACTATGCTTTCACTGAAGCTTGTACTGTGCTGTACTATGCTTTCACCAATGCTTACACTTTGCTGTGCTATGCCTTCACCGACGCTTACTCTGTGCTGTGCTTTACTGAAGCTTGTACTGTGCTGTACTATGCTTTCACTGACGCTTACACTGTGCTGTGCTATGCTTTCAGTGACGCTTACACTGTGCTGTACTGTGGTTTCACTGCCGCTTACACGGTGCTGCTGTGCTATGCTTTCACTGGCGTGCACACTGTGCTTTACTATGGTTTCACTGAAGCTTGTCATGTTCTGCACTATGCTTTCACTGATGCTTACACTGTGCTGTGCTATGTTTTCACAGATCCTTACACTGTGCTGTACTCTGCTTTCACTGAAGCTTACACTGAGCTGTACTATTCTTACACTGAAGCTTGCACTGTGCTGTACTATGCTTTCAGCAATGCTTACACTGTGCTGTACTATGCTTTCACTGAAGCTTACCCTGTGCTGTGCTATGCTTTCACTGAACCTTGCACTGTGCTGTACCATGAGTTCACTGCAGCTTGCAGGGCTGTGCTATGCTTTTACTGAAGCTTACACTGTGCTGTACTATGCTTTCACTGAAGCTTACATTGTGCTGTACTATGCTTTCACTGAAGCTTGCAGGGCTGTACTATGCTTTAACTGAAGCTTGCCCTGTGCTGTGCTATGCTTTCACTGATGCTTACACTGTGCTGTGCTTTCACTGATGCTTACAGTGTGTTGTGCTATGCTTTCAGCAACGCTTACACTGTGCTGTACTGTGGTTTCACTGACGCTTACACTGTGCTGCTGTGCTATGCTTTCACTGACGCGTACATTGTGCTTTACTATGATTTCACTGAAGCTTGTCTTGTGCTGTACTATGCTTTCACTGATGCCTACACTGTGCTGTCCTATGTCTTCACACATGCTTACACTGTGCTGTGCTTTCACTGAAGCTTACACTGTACTGTACCATGCTTACACTGAAGCTTGCACTGTGCTGTACTATGTTTTCACCGATGCTTACACTGTGCTGTGGTTTCATTGAAGCTTACACTGTGCTGTGCTATGCTTTCACTGAAGCTTACACTGTGCTGTACTATGCTTTCACTGACGCTTGCCCTGTGCTGTTTTATGCTTTCACTGAAGCTTACACTGTGCTGTACTATGGTTTCATCGAAGCTTACACTGTGCTATGCTTTCACTGAACCTTACACTGTGCTGTGCTATGCTTTCACTGAAGCTTACACTGTGCTGTACTATGCTTTCACTGACGCTTGCACTGTGCTGTTTCATGCTTTCACTGAAGCTTACACTGTGCTGTACTATGCTTTCATCGACGCTTACACGGTGCTGTGCTATGGTTTCACTGACGCTTACACTGTGCTTTACTATGTTTTCATCAACGCTTACACTGTGCTGTGCTATGGTTTCACTGACGCTTACAATGTGCTGTACTATACTTTCCCTAAAGCCTGCACTGTTGTACCATGCTTTCATCGACGCTTACACGGTGCTGTGCTATGGTTTCACTGACGCTTACACTGTGCTGTACTATGCTTTCATCGACGCTTACACGGTGCTGTGCTATGGTTTCACCGATGCTTACACTGTGCTGTGCTTTCACTGAAGCTTACACTGTACTGTACCATGCTTACACTGAAGCTTGCACTGTGCTGTACTATGTTTTCACCGATGCTTACACTGTGCTGTGGTTTCACTGAAGCTTACACTGTGCTGTGCTATGCTTTCACTGAAGCTTACACTGTGCTGTACTATGCTTTCACTGACGCTTGCCCTGTGCTGTTTTATGCTTTCACTGAAGCTTACACTGTGCTGTACTATGGTTTCATCGAAGCTTACACTGTGCTATGCTTTCACTGAACCTTACACTGTGCTGTGCTATGCTTTCACTGAAGCTTACACTGTGCTGTACTATGCTTTCACTGAAGCTTACACTGTGCTGTACTATGCTTTCATCGACACTTACACAGTGCTGTGCTATGGTTTCACTGACGCTTACACTGTGCTTTACTATGTTTTCATCAACGCTTACACTGTGCTGTGCTATGGTTTCACTGACGCTTACAATGTGCTGTACTATACTTTCCCTGAAGCCTGCACTGTTGTACCATGCTTTCATCGACGCTTACACGGTGCTGTGCTATGGTTTCACTGACGCTTACACTGTGCTGTACTATGCTTTCATCTACGCTTACACGGTGCTGTGCTATGGTTTCACCGATGCTTACACTGTGCTGTGCTTTCACTGAAGCTTACACTGTACTGTACCATGCTTACACTGAAGCTTGCACTGTGCTGTACTATGTTTTCACCGATGCTTACACTGTGCTGTGGTTTCACTGAAGCTTACACTGTGCTGTCCTATGCTTTCACTGAAGCTTACACTGTGCTGTACTATGCTTTCACTGACGCTTGCCCTGTGCTGTTTTATGCTTTTACTGAAGCTTACACTGTGCTGTACTATGGTTTCATCAAAGCTTACACTGTGCTATGCTTTCACTGAACCTTACACTGTGCTGTGCTATGCTTTCACTGAAGCTTACACTGTGCTGTACTATGCTTTCACTGAAGCTTACACTGTGCTGTACTATGCTTTCATCGACGCTTACACGGTGCTGTGCTATGGTTTCACTGACGCTTACACTGTGCTGTACTATGTTTTCATCAACGCTTACACGGTGCTGTGCTATGGTTTCACTGACGCTTACAATGTGCTGTACACTACTTTCCCTGAAGCCTGCACTGTTGTACCATGCTTTCATCGACGCTTACACGGTGCTGTGCTATGGTTTCACTGACGCTTACACTGTGCTGTACTATGCTTTCATTGACGCTTACACGGTGCTGTGCTATGGTTTCACTGATGCTTACACTGTGCTGCACTATTCTTTCACTGACACTTACAATGTGCTGTGCTTTCACTGAAGCTTGCAGTGTTGTGCCATGCTTTCACAGAAGCTTACAGGGTGCTGTACTTTGCTTCCACTGAAGCTTGTACTGTGCTGTACTATGCTTTCACTGAAGCTTGTACTGTGCTGTACTATGCGTTCACAAATGCTTACACTTTGCTGTGCTATGCCTTCACTGACGCTTACTCTGTGCTGTGCTTTCAATGAAGCTTGTACTGTGATGTACTATGCTTTCACTGACGCTTACACTGTGCTGTGCTATGCTTTCAGTGACGCTTACACTGTGCTGTACTGTGGTTTCACTGCCGCTTACACGGTGCTGCTGTGCTATGCTTTCACTGGCGTGCACACTGTGCTTTACTATGCTTTCACTGAAGCTTGTCATGTTCTGCACTATGCTTTCACTGATGCTTACACTGTGCTGTGCTATGTTTTCACAGATGCTTACACTGTGCTGTACTCTGCTTTCACTGAAGCTTACACTGAGCTGTACTATTCTTACACTGAAGCTTGCACTGTGCTGTACTATGCTTTCAGCGATGCTTACACTGTGCTGTACTATGCTTTCACTGAAGCTTACCCTGTGCTGTGCTATGCTTTCACTGAACCTTGCACTGTGCTGTACTATGAGTTCACTGCAGCTTGCAGGGCTGTGCTATGCTTTTACTGAAGCTTACACTGTGCTGTACTATGCTTTCACTGAAGTTTACATTGTTCTGTACTATGCTTTCACTGAAGCTTGCAGGGCTGTACTATGCTTTCACTGAAGCTTGCCCTGTGCTGTGCTATGCTTTCACTGATGCTTACACTGTGCTGTGCTTTCACTGATGCTTACAGTGTGTTGTGCTATGCTTTCAGCAACGCTTACACTGTGCTGTACTGTGGTTTCACTGACGCCTACACTGTGCTGCTGTGCTATACTTTCACTGACGCGTACACTGTGCTTTACTATGATTTCACTGAAGCTTGTCTTGTGCTGTACTATGCTTTCAGCAACGCTTACACTGTGCTGTACTGTGGTTTCACCGACGCTTACACTCTGCTGCTGTGCTATGCTTTCACTGACGCGTACACTGTGCTTTACTATGATTTCACTGAAGCTTGTCTTGTGCTGTACTATGCTTTCACTGACGCCTACACTGTGCTGTGCTATGTTTTCACCGATGCTTACACTGTGCTATACTTTCACTGAGGCTTACACTGTGCTGTACCATGCTTACACTGAAGCTTGCACTGTTCTGTACTATGTTTTCACCGATGCTTACACTGTGCTGTGGTTTCACTGAAGCTTACACTGTGCTGTGCTTTCACTGAAGCTTACGCTGTGCTGTACTATGCTTTCACTGACGCTTGCACTGTGCTGTTTTATGCTTTCACTGAAGCTTACACTGTGCTGTACTATGGTTTCATCGACGCTTACACTGTGCTATGCTTTCACTGAACCTTGCACTGTGCTGTGCTATGCTTTCACTGAAGCTTACACTGTGCTGTACTATGCTTTCACTGACGCTTGCACTGTGCTGTTTTATGCTTTCACTGAAGCTTACACTGTGCTGTACTATGCTTTCATCGACGCTTACACTGTGCTATGCTTTTATTGAACCTTACACTGTGCTGTACTATGCTTTCACCGAAGCATACACTGTGCTGTACTATGCTTTCATTGACGCTTACACGGTGCTGTGCTATGGTTTCACTGACGCTTACAGTGTGCTGTACTATCCTTTCATCGACGCTTACACGGTGCTGTGGTATGGTTTCACTGACGCTTACAATGTGCTGTACTATACTTTCCCTGAAGCCTGCACTGTTGTACCATACTTTCATTGACACTTGCACTGTACTGTACCATGCTTTCACTGAACCTTGCACTGTGCTGTACTATGCTTTCACTGAAGCTTAAACTTTGCCATGCTATGCCTTCACCGATGATTACACTGTGCTGTACTATGCTTTCACGGAAGCTTGCACTGTGCTGTACTATGCTTTTACTGACGATTGTACTGTGCGGTGCTATGCTTTCACTGACGTTTACACTGTGCTGTGCTATGATTTCACTGACACTTACACTGCTTTGCTATGCTTTCACTGAAGCTTGCAGTGCTGTGCTATGCTTTCAATGAAGCTTAAACTGTGCTGTGCTATGCTTTCACTGAAGCTTACACTGTGCTGTACTATGCTTTCATCGACGCTTACACGGTGCTGTGCTATGGTTTCACTGACGCTTACACTGTGCTGTACTATGCTTTCATCGACGCTTACACGGTGCTGTGCTATGGTTTCACCGATGCTTACACTGTGCTGTGCTTTCACTGAAGCTTACACTGTACTGTACCATGCTTACACTGAAGCTTGCACTGTGCTGTACTATGTTTTCACCGATGCTTACACTGTGCTGTGGTTTCACTGAAGCTTACACTGTGCTGTCCTATGCTTTCACTGAAGCTTACACTGTGCTGTACTATGCTTTCACTGACGCTTGCCCTGTGCTGTTTTATGCTTTCACTGAAGCTTACACTGTGCTGTACTATGGTTTCATCAAAGCTTACACTGTGCTATGCTTTCACTGAACCTTACACTGTGCTGTGCTATGCTTTCACTGAAGCTTACACTGTGCTGTACTATGCTTTCACTGAAGCTTACACTGTGCTGTACTATGCTTTCATCGACGCTTACACGGTGCTGTGCTATGGTTTCACTGACGCTTACACTGTGCTGTACTATGTTTTCATCAACGCTTACACGGTGCTGTGCTATGGTTTCACTGACGCTTACAATGTGCTGTACACTACTTTCCCTGAAGCCTGCACTGTTGTACCATGCTTTCATCGACGCTTACACGGTGCTGTGCTATGGTTTCACTGACGCTTACACTGTGCTGTACTATGCTTTCATTGACGCTTACACGGTGCTGTGCTATGGTTTCACTGATGCTTACACTGTGCTGCACTATTCTTTCACTGACACTTACAATGTGCTGTGCTTTCACTGAAGCTTGCAGTGTTGTGCCATGCTTTCACAGAAGCTTACAGGGTGCTGTACTTTGCTTCCACTGAAGCTTGTACTGTGCTGTACTATGCTTTCACTGAAGCTTGTACTGTGCTGTACTATGCGTTCACAAATGCTTACACTTTGCTGTGCTATGCCTTCACTGACGCTTACTCTGTGCTGTGCTTTCAATGAAGCTTGTACTGTGATGTACTATGCTTTCACTGACGCTTACACTGTGCTGTGCTATGCTTTCAGTGACGCTTACACTGTGCTGTACTGTGGTTTCACTGCCGCTTACACGGTGCTGCTGTGCTATGCTTTCACTGGCGTGCACACTGTGCTTTACTATGCTTTCACTGAAGCTTGTCATGTTCTGCACTATGCTTTCACTGATGCTTACACTGTGCTGTGCTATGTTTTCACAGATGCTTACACTGTGCTGTACTCTGCTTTCACTGAAGCTTACACTGAGCTGTACTATTCTTACACTGAAGCTTGCACTGTGCTGTACTATGCTTTCAGCGATGCTTACACTGTGCTGTACTATGCTTTCACTGAAGCTTACCCTGTGCTGTGCTATGCTTTCACTGAACCTTGCACTGTGCTGTACTATGAGTTCACTGCAGCTTGCAGGGCTGTGCTATGCTTTTACTGAAGCTTACACTGTGCTGTACTATGCTTTCACTGAAGTTTACATTGTGCTGTACTATGCTTTCACTGAAGCTTGCAGGGCTGTACTATGCTTTCACTGAAGCTTGCCCTGTGCTGTGCTATGCTTTCACTGATGCTTACACTGTGCTGTGCTTTCACTGATGCTTACAGTGTGTTGTGCTATGCTTTCAGCAACGCTTACACTGTGCTGTACTGTGGTTTCACTGACGCCTACACTGTGCTGCTGTGCTATACTTTCACTGACGCGTACACTGTGCTTTACTATGATTTCACTGAAGCTTGTCTTGTGCTGTACTATGCTTTCAGCAACGCTTACACTGTGCTGTACTGTGGTTTCACCGACGCTTACACTCTGCTGCTGTGCTATGCTTTCACTGACGCGTACACTGTGCTTTACTATGATTTCACTGAAGCTTGTCTTGTGCTGTACTATGCTTTCACTGACACCTACACTGTGCTGTGCTATGTTTTCACTGATGCTTACACTGTGCTATACTTTCACTGAGGCTTACACTGTGCTGTACCATGCTTACACTGAAGCTTGCACTGTGCTGTACTATGTTTTCACCGATGCTTACACTGTGCTGTGGTTTCACTGAAGCTTACACTGTGCTGTGCTTTCACTGAAGCTTACGCTGTGCTGTACTATGCTTTCACTGACGCTTGCACTGTGCTGTTTTATGCTTTCACTGAAGCTTACACTGTGCTGTACTATGGTTTCATCGACGCTTACACTGTGCTATGCTTTCACTGAACCTTACACTGTGCTGTGCTATGCTTTCACTGAAGCTTACACTGTGCTGTACTATGCTTTCACTGACGCTTGCACTGTGCTGTTTTATGCTTTCACTGAAGCTTACACTGTGCTGTACTATGCTTTCATCGACGCTTACACTGTGCTATGCTTTCACTGAACCTTACACTGTGCTGTACTATGCTTTCACCGAAGCATACACTGTGCTGTACTATGCTTTCATTGACGCTTACACGGTGCTGTGCTATGGTTTCACTGACGCTTACAGTGTGCTGTACTATCCTTTCATCGACGCTTACACGGTGCTGTGGTATGGTTTCACTGACGCTTACAATGTGCTGTACTATACTTTCCCTGAAGCCTGCACTGTTGTACCATACTTTCATTGACACTTGCACTGTACTGTACCATGCTTTCACTGAACCTTGCACTGTGCTGTACTATGCTTTCACTGAAGCTTAAACTTTGCTATGCTATGCCTTCACCGATGATTACACTGTGCTGTACTATGCTTTCACGGAAGCTTGCACTGTGCTGTACTATGCTTTTACTGACGATTGTACTGTGCGGTGCTATGCTTTCACTGACGTTTACACTGTGCTGTGCTATGATTTCACTGACACTTACACTGCTTTGCTATGCTTTCACTGAAGCTTGCAGTGCTGTGCTATGCTTTCAATGAAGCTTAAACTGTGCTGTGCTATGCTTTCACTGAAGCTTAAACTGTGCTGTGCTATGATTTCACTGACGCTTACACTGTGCTGTGCTTTCACTGAAGCTTTCACTGTGGTGTGCTATGCTTTCACTGAAGCTTACTCTGTGCTGTGCTATGCTTTCACTGACGCTTACACTGTGCTGTTCTGTGCTTTTACTGACGCTTACACTGTGCTGTGCTATGCATTGGTGAAGCTTACACTATGCTGTGCTATGCTTTCAGTGAAGCTTACACTGTGCTGTGCTATGCTTTGACTGAAGCTTACACTGTGCTGTACTATGCTTTCACTGATGCTTACACCGTGCTGTGCTATGCTTTCACTGAAGCTTAGACTGTGCTGTACTGTGCTTTCACTGATGGTTACACTGTGCTGTGCTATGCTTTCACTGAAGTTTGCCCTGTGCTGTGCTATGCTTTCACTGAAGCATGCAATGCTGTGTTATGCTTCCACTGACACTTACACTGTGCTGTACTATGCTTTCACGGAACCTTGCACTGTGCTGTACTATGCTTTCACTGTAGCTTGCCATGCTGTGCTTTCACTGACTCTTAGACCGTGCTGTACTATGCTTTCACTGACGCTTACACTGTGCTGTACTATGCTTTCACTGAAGCTTACACTGTGCTGTGCTATGCTTTCACTGAATCTTGCAGTGCTGTGCAATGCTTTCACTGAAGCTTACACTGTGCTGTACTGTGCTTTCACTGATGGTTACACTGTGCTATGCTATGCTTTCACTGAAGCTTGCCGTGTGCTGTGCTATGGTTTCACTGAAGCTTGCAATGCCGTGTTATGCTTCCACTGATGCTTACACTGTGCTGTACTATGCTTTCACTGAACCTTGCACTGTGCTGTACTATGCTTTCACTGAAGCTTGCCGTACTGTGGTATGCTTTCACTGACGCTTACACCGTGCTGCACTATGCTTTCACTGAAGCTTACACTGTGCTGTACTATGCTTCACTGAAGCTTGTACTGTGCTGTACTATGCTTTCACTGACACTTACACTGTGCTATGCTTTCACTGAAGCTTGCAGTGCTGTGCTGTGCTTTCACTGACGCTTACACTGTGCTGTGCTTTCACTGAAGCTTGTATTGTGCTGTACTATCCTTTCACTGAAGCTTGCAGTGCTGTGCTATGCTTTCACTGACGCTCACACTGTGCCGTGCTTTCACTGAAGCTTACACTGTGCTGTACTATGCCTTCACTGAAGCTTGCACTCTGCTGCACTATACCTATACTTTGCTGTGCTATGCTTTCACCGACACTTACACTGTGCTGTACCATGCTTTCACTGAAGCTTACACTGTGCTGCACTATGCTTTCACTGACGCTTACACTGTGCTGTGCTATGCTTTCACTGACACTTACACTGTGCTGTGCTATGCTTTCACTGAATCTTGCAGTGCTGTGCTATGCTTTCACTGAAGCTTACACTGTGCTGTGCTATGCTTTCACTGAAGCTTAGACTGTGCTGTACTGTGCTTTCACTGATGGTTACACTGTGATGTGCTATTTTTTCACTCAAGTTTGCCCTGTGCTGTGATATCCTTTCACTGAAGCTTTCAATGCTGTGTTATGCTTCCACTGACGCTTACACTGTGCTGTACTATGCTTTCACTGAACCTTGCACTGTGCTGTACTATGCTTTCACTGAAGCTTGCCGTGCTGTACTATGCTTTTTACTGAAGCTTGCTTTATCACCAGGACTCTTCTGTCTACTTCAGTCTCAAAGAGAAGTTCACTTCCTGTGCTTTCAATGAATCACAGACAGGTAGTGAATTACCCATTATCTCTGCATATGTGGAAGTCTGGTACTTAGATGACAAAATATGTCCTAAGGTCAAGACGAGGTTCAAGCGGTTGTTTACATCATGCACACAAGGGGAACTGGTGTTTTAAGAAGATTGTCTTTGATTCCACAGCCTCCCCTCCTTCTGGGATAATCTGCCACTGCTTCTCTAATCTCTTCTGTGCCTCTTCCTCAGGGCTCCAAACCCTCTCTTCATGTTCAGAGCACCTACTGTCATGATGTTAGAGAGCAAACATTCTTAATAAACATATGAGTGGACAAATCTTATAATTAATGTGCACTCAAGGGCTTAATTAGAGAAAAATGTGCTAGAATGTAAATGTGCATGTTTGAAATGTAGTTGACATAGTGTCCGCCATCTCGAGTTCTGTGTGAAATAATAAATAACTTTGAAATTATATTTTGATGAATCATAAATATTTATACTGACGAGATGATTAATATTGATGAACAAAACTAATGATTCTAAAATATTATTGACTTATTAAAAAATGTTTAAATGATGCACTTAATATGATTTGAATATTAAAATTGTTTTATTCTTGATGTATCAGCATTAGTCGAAAGGCCTAAGTTTTAGCATTTTTCCACTGTACAGTGTTCGGGATGTTATGCTGAGTACATTGGAATTCTTTTGCAAACATTGCTTATTAACTGTTCTATTGAAAGCTCACAGTGGAACTCTACTATATTGTTCCACTCTGTTCATTCTGTACTTCCTTGTGATAACTATTGAAAGGTTTAACAATGGGACTTTCTGGTAGGAAATAATGTTGTCTAAAGTGTGATGTTCTGTGCTGTTTTCTACAATGTTATTGTTCTGCGGAAACTCTCGCCCGAAGAGGACTGTCAACATGAGCATATCTTGAAGGAAGGTAAAGAAAGTTTCAAACTGGAGAAGAGATTAAATTCATTTGGTTGCTCACTGTCACACCGCATAGTCTTGCCCAATGGGAATCTAGCTGTTGATTTTTGGGACTCTAATTAAGCAAAGTTTTAGATGATGTCAGTTTATTTTTCTGTTTTGTTCTTTTCAGTTTAGTTCAGTTCAGTTCTGTTGCAGTTTTAGTTGTATTATTATGTTCAGTTTATAGATAATTTATGATTTGAAGAGTTCAGATACCAACATTACAGAACTGTTGCTCTTTCGTGTTCCTGATGATGATTGCTGAAGACCTGCTGTTCCTGTGCTCTGCTGAGGAAGACTCTGCTAACTGCTGTCTCATTTAGGAGAGATACAACCAATATGCATAGATTTTTCTTTGAAGGTTTTTCTTTAGAACTCCAACTGCATATTTTTGTTAGCGCCATCGTTTAGATGTTTTCCAAAATTATTTTTGCCTTATTTCTAATTTTTGCATGTGACAAAGCCCAACCCGATGCATGCTTTTCGAATTAGAATTTGGTAGTAAGGATGTCCAACCCAATAACTGAATGGAATGTTTATCAGTTGATTATAACTAATTCAACTGCACAACTAATGAAATCTATTGCTATTTCACAAATAATTATGTTGTTATTCTGTATAATTCTTTTGGAGTGTTTTATGGTGATTGCTCTTATTAGACTAAGGTTCTTCAGACATTTTGGACAACCTTTGTTGTTTTTGTATTATTATCATTTGGTTTTGTGTATTATTTACGTGGCTTTAGCATTGTTAATATAAGGGCAATAAATGTTTAAACATTACTAAATTGGTGTGGTGATTCATAGCCACATAGGTCATGGTGAGTGTAAATTACTGACTCCTTAGTGCATTTTGTTGTTGTTTATGGCTATTTTTTCTTATTGTTTGATTTGATGATCTTATTACTCCTGTCTGAGTCAAAAGATTTGAGTCAACCTCTCAAGGTATTAGATGTAAATGCCCTATTCTATTACAGGTCACCTAAGCCTAGTTTAGGATGTCACACGACCACAGAATTTGGCAGCAGAGGATGGTTTTGTCTCAATAGTAGAGAGATCATCTGGTTTCATGGTCTCGTCTGAATGAGAGTGAGATCATCTGGTTTCATGTTTTTTCCTCAATAGGAGAGAGCTCATTTAAGGTTTTGTCTCAATTGGTTTTGCCAATGCTTGTTTAGATGAAGTTGGTATGTTCCCAATGTTGTTTACATTCTAAGTAGGGATTGTGCTTGCAATGCTTTGGCAAATCACAGGAGAATTGTGATGTGAGAGTGAAATTGGGGGATTGTGTACTCCAAAGCTAAGTAGGGAATTTGCATACTCCAAAGGGTGAGAGTAGAGGAATTGTCGTACTTCAAGTGAATGTGGCGCTTTGTGCTAACAAATTGCCCACGTGGTTGTTGTTGTAACAGACCCGGCAAGGTCTAAGACTCAGGAGTATTGTACAAGTGTATTAGTGTGATGCTTGTGCAGAGCTTCTTAGGAATTAGTCACACTCTAATTAAGGATTGCACTTTTCATATTTATTCTTCTCAAGATATTTCAACATAAACATCAGATGAAGATTAAGGCTTGTTCTTTTCCGTCTCTCTTCTATATTCCAAGGAGGAGGTCCGTTGGTGAATGAAGCTAAGAGTACCAGGACCCATTCCTCTACATCATAGGTCCTCCATTTCTTTCCTTTGTCATATATACATTTGTGTTTTGGTGGCTTTTCTCTAAGTTCTCCAGGGCCAATGCCCATAGTGTTCATAGGTGGGACTTTAAATGGGTGGAATATTCTAGAAGAGGCTCAGCATGCTTGCAGTCATCTTTCCCCCATGCTTCTTTCGTGATTTCCTGTAAGGGTACTTGGCTGTCATCTGAAGAGTAACTCAAAGGACGAGAACCTCAGACTGCTTTGTTTTTGGCTCCACAGAACAAAGAGGGCCAAAGGAAGTAACTGATCCCAGTTGTTCCCATCTTCCGACAAAAGTTTTTTTATAGTTGGCTTCAGGGAGCTGTTATATCTCTCCACCAGACCATCTGTTTGTGGATGATAAACTAATGTCCTTAATTGTTTTATACCCAGTTGTTGACAAACGTGCATCATTAGGTTGGAGACAAAAGGGGTATCCTGGTCTGTAAGTATTTCCCAGTGGAACCCCATCTGAAAGAATATTTACAACAGATGTTAGGCTATGGTTTTTGTATTAACGGTCCTTAACGGAATGGCTTCTGGGTATCTGGTTGTATAATCAACCAAGACTAATACATAGCGATACCCACAAGATGTACAAGGAAGGGGACCGATCAGGTCCATTCCAATTCTTTCAAAGGGTTTCCCTATTATGGGCATGAGTTGTAACAGCATCTGTGGGGGTTGGTATGTTTTTTTTCCGGCAAATCTCATACTGTTGGCAATAGCATTTGATGTCAGCATAAACACCAGGCCAATGGAAGCATTTTAGGATAGAATCACTTGTCTTCTCTGTCCCTTTGTGTTGTGCCAGCAAGTGTGAATGAGCAAAAAACAGAACCTGTTCTCTGAAGTCCAAAGGGACTAGGAGTAGTGGCTCATCCTGAGGTCCTGCTACTCTATATAGTAGTCCTTTCTTGATAACAAAATGGGGAAAAGGTGGATCTGTTTTTCCTTGGGTCTTCTCTGCAGCTTGCCAAGCATTTTTTGTAATGTGTTATCATTTACTTGGGCAAAGTCTGTCTAAGATCGATGCTTCTGGATGAAGATAGGCTGCCTATTTTCTTTCTGTGCATTCTGGATTTTCTTGGACCTGGTCAAGTCTTTCCTCCAATAGTTCTAGGAAACAAGGATTATCTGTCCCTAGGATCAGAACTTTGGGTAGAGAGGACATAACCCCCACCTCGACCCTATGGGTTAGCCGGCTAGGGCTGGTCAGGTCTAGGTGTGCCAGTGGATAAGTCTTAGTATCCCAATGTACACATCGTATGGCCACTGTTCGGTTAAAAAAAAATTGTGAGGGAAAGGCTTGGGGCCTGATTTATACTTTTGCTGCAAAACTGCACAAATGCAATTTTGCGGCAAAACGTATATCGCCAGCTTGCGCCATACCACAGTGCCAGCCGGGCGCCATATTAAAGGAATGGCGCAAGCCGGTGCTAAACTTGGACTAGCATCTTAAAAGAAGACGCTAGCTGGGTGGGGGTGGCGGTAGGGAAGGAGGGGGTTGTGCATCAAATAATGACGTTAGCCTGGTTAGAGGCAAAAAAAATGCCTCTAACCAGACTAGTGCCATTTCCTTGCACACAACCACCAAAAACATGAGTCCTGTCTGAGGAAAGACAGGAGTCATGCCCACCACCCCAATAGCCAGCACTGGGGACAAGTGTTACCTGGCCATGGCCATAGCACCGTGTGCCATGCAGGGGGCCCCAAGTTAGGGCCCCTGATGGCAAAAAAAATAAAAACAAAAATTCTTACCCGAACTTACCTGGGATGGGGTCCCCCATGCTCTGGTGGGGGTAACCCTGTGGCTTGGGAAGGGCACCTGTGGACCCATTCAATGGTGTTTAACCATAGTAATGGGTCCGCAGGTCCCCTAACACCTGGTCTGAACCAGGCGTTAAATAATGGTGCAAAGTTTATTTGCCCCTCCTCCCACCTGTGCGTCATTTTAGCATGGGGGATAAATATGGGGCTATGGGAATAGCACAATTTTTTTAGATGGGAACGCCTACCTTGCATCTCATTGACGCAAGGTAGGTGCACGCATCTAAAAAATGGTGCAAACTCCTATGTTTTGACGTCAGACGTGTTTAACATCAAAATATAAATATGGAGTTAGGTTTGTGTCTAATTTGCGTAAAGAAAATGCAAATTCGGCGCACACAGAGTATAAATCTGCCCCTAGGTCTGTTCTAATAACAGACTACTTTCACGTTGAGTCTAAAAGGGAAGGGACCTACTTATGAGTGACTAGTGGACTCACGTAGTATATGTGTCCCGTTTCTTGGGTATATAAGATGGAACGGGGAGTATAACTGACATCCATTGGTACTTCTTCTTCTTGCTTTTCCAGCCTCTTTTTACACAATCTAGCTATGTGGCCCCATTCCCCACATTCAAAACATTGCGGTCCATTGGCAGTATGTTATTCGTATTTGGTATGTCTTATTTTTGGGACTTCAGGTACAGGTTTGGTTGAGGTTTTTAAGGTAGCTTTTGACTGTATGGAGGTTACAGGTTTGTTCCTTTTCTCCCCTTCAATTGGTGGACCCCGGGAATGAACCTGTGCAAAGGTTGTGGCCATAGCCACAGCTTGCTACAGTGAGACCGGGATGTTGTTTAAGCCACCTTTGGGTTGGATAGTGTAAGGCCTCTTGATATTGTTCTAAGTATATCTTTCTCATAATCTCCTCTTTCGTAGATTCAGAGGGCTTAAGCCATTTGTCGGCAGCATCCTTTAGTTTCAAAAAAATGATTTTTAGGATATTTTTAGGATATCGCCTGGTAGTCCTTGTTCTTTCTTGAACTTTAACCTGTAGGTCTCATCATCCACACCTGATCGGACAAGTATCACCTTCTTGATATCGGCAGCTTGTGCATTGGAAGTCAAGAGTAGAGCCAGATAAAACTGCCATTTCTCCATAGGCCAAGCCCTGGCCCTAGCAGCCCATTCGAAATTCAAGAAGAAAGCAATAGAGTCTTTCCCAGACATTAATTTTTGTAGTGGCATCATAGGAGCAGGGATGGTTCCTGCTCTAGCCTGTGATAGTCCTGACATCATTTGTTCTTGGTTCTCAGCCATCTTGGTCATATAGCATTTGTGAAGACCATTCTGTCTATTTCTGTCTATTTCTGCTTGGGCCATGTGTTTTTCTAGCACCCATTCGAGCCGTCTATGTCCTTCCTGTAGCTGTTTTACAACGTTTTGCATCCTGTATCAGATGGTGAACTGAGTCTCTCCGTGGTTGCCACTTGTAATGGTTGTGCAGTGCTTCTTAGGAATTAGTCACACTCTAATTAGGGGTTTGCACTTTTCATATTTATTCTTCTCAAGATATTTCAACATAAACATCAGATGAAGATTAAGGCTTGTTCTTTTCTGTCTCTCTTCTATGTTCCAAGGAGGAGGTCCGTCTGTAGTCCCCTTGAGAGAAGCACAGTAAGTAATAATAAGTATTTGATTTTACTTCTTAGTTTGATACCATCACCGTAAACACCATGAATGTGCACTGAAACTCTAAGGAGTGGAATGGGGGATAAAAAGAAAGGTTTCTTTCCCTTTTAGATATGGGAGAAAAAAGAAGAATATAAAGAAACAGATATGTTGTCCCTAATAGAGCTGTAAGGCTTATGCTCAGCCTCTTCCCCGACATGCAAGACAGAGCCCCCCACCTCATGATTTCTCTTTGTTAGAACAACTGAGGCAGTTGGATAGCCACAAGTGTCTTTTCCCAGTCCTTGCACCGGGCCACACACCTGATGGAGACACGCTTCTCCTGAAGCGTGGCTGGAAGATGCAGCTCCACGGCAAATGGCCTCCATAGACATCTCCTGGTCTGCTTTGGGTTGCTCCATTTTCATCGTCTCCTACTCTGGGTAACAGCAAAGGGGGAGGTTCCCACTATCTTCTTCAACTCCAATCGAACCCCAAAGATGTCCAAACGTCTGTTCTTCTTCCGGTCGCTCGCCACTGTTCTCTCCTGGTTCCGCCTCTGGTTGCCACTTCGAAGACGCCGTCTCCAAGCCTGGCCTCTCTTATCTTCCTGACGCCAGGGTCAGTACCCGGAAGTTATCCTCTACCCGCTCCTCCTCTTCAGATTGTAAACTTCCCTTAAAGGGATGGTATTCATCCTGCAGGGGAGAAGAGGGATGTATTGAGATCTCGTTCTCCTGGCAATTGGGCAGTTGCTGACAATGAGACACTTGTTTTGTTGTTGTTGTTTACTTGTCTGCAGGTGAAGGTGTTGGTTGATTGAGCGATGTCGAAAACAACAATAGTAATACTTCCCTTGTATGTGCTGTTGGTTGGTATTAGGTGAATCCTGAGTGCACATGGAGGATCTGTACTAATTGGAGTGAGGTTTGCAGTTCAAATCTTATTTGCGTTTGTGAGAAGGCCTCAGCCAGATGAGTAGCTGTTTGAGCGAAAGGCCACACTCGATATTTCTGTAAGACTTCAGAAGTGTTTGAGTCCTACCTGTAGTATGCAGACAAGTTGGTTTTTGATGACTATTTTAGTGCTCGCAATATTTTGCATTTAGTTGTGTGAATCGAGTTTGAAGGAAGAGCTGCAAGCTTTGTCAGCTGCTGTTTGGAGTGAGTTTGATGTCACTGGGTTTGCACTGGGATTGGTCAGTTGGTGAGAGGAGCTGCGCACCGATTGGTGGGCAACCGTGAACAGCTATTGGTTGAGAGTAGCAATCAAAAAGGATTTTGGGATTGAAATTCTTCCTGTTTTGGATTAATTTTATAGTTGAAGTCCTATTAAAGGCAAAAAATGAAATTTTTCAAAGCATTAAAAAGTGCGATGAGAGGAGATGCTTTAATTCCAGTTAGAATAGGAGAAATTGCTCCACTGGAAGGTACTCCGGCATACATAGTAATCAAAGATAAAGGTCCGTCAGCATGTATTTGGTTAAAACAGTGGTGCGAAACAACAGAGAAAGAAGGGTGCTTTGCTTTTCCTACTTATGGAAGTTTTAATACGAATATTTTAGAAAATCTGAGAAGAGTACTTTACGAATTAAAACCCCCTCCCAGGCCAGCACAATTTGAAGCTTTAGCTATTTGGGGCCAAGTAGTCAGATGACAAGAAAAATTAATCTTTGAGAGACGAATGCGAAAAGCTGAGAAAACATTGTTGGAAGCTAAATGGGATACTGAGCAAACATTTTGGGGAACAGATACCTTACAGGGTATTGGTATGTTTCCTGCAATTTCACACGAAAAAGGGAACAATGTTAAAAATCCTGGGGAAACTGAGTTGAAGTTAGATGAAGCTAGAAAATCACTGACTTATGATAGTGATTCACATCATGATGAATTTATAACACAATTATTGAGAAATCCTCCTCCTCAATATGCAGCAGAAGATGCAAATCAAGGTGCTACTGTTAGTCCAAGTGCACCTTCAGTTGTAAAAAACACAGAGCTAAGTTTAGGTTGCAACTAAAGTACCTACTATTACAGTAACTTAAACTCCTGTAATGCAGACTGTAGCTCAGCCTTTAATATATCCTGCAGTTCCTGTTGTTAGTTCTGCACCTAGTATTACAGACCAGGTGGCACCACAAATATTTCAGAAACCTTTAATGGGCCAGATGGAGTCTACACCTAGTTCAATGACTCCTGTCCAAGTTGTTAGTCAAACCCAAACAATACCAATGTATACCCCAGTAACCATATCGCATTTGAGTACCTCAGTATTTACAGGTTAGAATGCTGGAATAATTTTCCTGAAAAATTGGAATACTGTACCAGGTCCAGAAGCGTTAACAGTTCCTGTCACAATTGGTCCAGTTGTTCCATTGTATACTCAAGGAAATAATGAGAGCAATATTCAAATTTCTAACTCAGTGCTATAATGTTTTTACCTTTTAATTCAAATGCAGAAAGGGAGAAACTCAGTGCTGCAGTGGGAGTTATGTCTCCAATAAATCAGACTTTTGACAAAACAGGTCCATTTATAGATGTAGCTTGTCCTGTGATTTCACAAACTTCGATCTTTCCAAATTCAGTTCTAGTGTCACCTGTAGGAGTGATAGGTTTGCCTTGTAATACTCCACAATGTGTGCCTAAAGTGAAGAATAATGATTCTTTGCAAGACATGACAGCTCAGCAGTTAACAGAATGGTTGGAGAAAATGAGTGGTGCATTAGCAATGAAAATAGCTCCTGAAGGGGAAAGGACACTGAATCTGACAAGATTAAAATTAGAATTAAATGAAATGATTGAGGGAACACTCAAATTAAATAGAATTGACTCATATAATGAAGATGAGTTCCCCTTTATGTGTAAAGATGTCACAAATAGAGCAGAATTGGCACATCAGAAATTATCAGAACTAGCAGAAAAATATGAAGTGGATATTAAAAAATCCAAACCATTAAAGAGGAGTTACTGATTAGAATTTGATTCAAAAGACATTGCAAATATGAGATCTCCTGGAATGAAAATTCATATAGAGAATTAATCCAAAGTATTCAAACATAGGGAACATTAGATAAATGAGAAGGCAGATGGGTAAAGAAAATAAAGCAGAAGTAAAGAGAGTCTCCCACTTCAAACTTTACTGACCCTAAGTGGACTGATAGTCTAGTAAACTTATTACCAATGAGAGAAATACCTGGAGGGAATTATGTTCCTGTCCCTTGGAGCAGTAGTGATATTTTGTCATTTACAAATGATTACCTGAGATTGAGACAGAAACCAGTGGAATGGTATCAACAGACAGCAGTTTTGTGAAACTTGCAAAATATTTGTAGGAGGATTTAAATACACTTTTAGAAATAGAGGTCCCTGCTGATTTCTGAATTGAATCCATGAGGGGTGTTGACCAGCCTACAAGAGAGCCTCCACGAGATCCGGTACCAGGTGTGCCGTCTCCTGATGTAATGAAAAGTTACTACAAAGTGATTTAATTTTTTTAAACAAGAATGTCCCCTAAAGATATTGATTGGCAGAGAATTGATAGCACAGCTCAGAAAGAAAAGGAGTCAATACATGGGTAGTATGAAAGGTTGTTGCAGGCATTCAAGAAATTACAGTGGTACGGGGACAATTGAGCCCAAGAACATTATTCATTTTGTGTTCAGGTTTGTGCAGGGGTTAAGACCTGAAATTGGTAATATGCTAAAGAGCAAAACCAATTGATGAGGTTTTCAAGTTTGCTAAATATTGTAGTAATCAAACTGACATAAACCAGAAAAGATTGAGGGAAAAGGCAATGGTGATGCAGATTAGAGCAGCACAATCAGGGATGCAGGGAGTACAACAACAGCAGGAAAATATGCAAGAGGTTCAGGGACAAAGACAGGTGAGAGAGGGAGGATGTGGTGGTGGTAGATATGGAAATCGTGTTTATTTGAATACTAATGTAAATTCAGGTGACGTGCAGGCAATGAAGAAGATGTTACCTTGTCATGCATGCAGGAATTTTGGACATTGGAAATGGGAATGTTGCAGAAAGGAATTGTGCAAATGAATGAACATAATCTTTTTCCAAATTTGAGAGGACCTAGGAATCGGAATCCTAGTGTAAATGTTCAGAATATGAATAATCAAATGCAGATTACGCAAATGTAAATGAAAGAGTTACTCCTGTAATTGCAGACTTTGTCGAGCAAGGAATTTTGAAAGAAGTGTTGAGCAGTCCATGTAATTTGCCTAATATGGGTTTGCAAAAACCTAGTGGGTAGTGTCGCATAGTTCAGGGCTTGCGAAAAATAATTGACATAGTAGTCAAATGTTGTCCAGTCGTGCCTAATCCAGCAGTGATTTTGTTCTAACTTGCATGTGATGCAGAATGATTTACAGTAGTGGGCTTGTCACAAGCATTTTTTTTTGTGCCTCTACATGAGGATAGCCAGTTTCTCTTTTGTTGTAAATTCTGCAAACGTGTGTATTCCTGGTTTAGAATTCCAAAGGATTTTCAGAACCCCTGTCAATTTTTATTCAGGTGTTAAAAAGAATCTAGAAACATTTGAAATACCTTTCCAATATACCTTGGTTCTGTACGTTGATGACTTAATGGTCGGGTCGGATGAAAATGGACATGAAAGCCCTCATTACGAGTTTGGTGGTGTCAGGATCACCACACTGGCAGTGGTGGTCTGACCGCCAACAGGCCGGTGGTGCAGACCTCCGTATTATGACCGCAGGGGTGAACAGGCTTTAACACAGTCAGTTCACCACCTGTACCACCAGTGCGGTCCAAACACCGACACCGGCGATTACTATCCCCAGGCCGGCGGAAAGGACCTCACCACCCACTGTATTACGGCTCAGCACACCGCAACAATTTCCGGGGCGGTTCAACCGCCACCCAAAGCTTGGCAAAAAGGAACAGTATATAAGGAAACACTCACCGTAGGGACACAGAGGAGGCCGACAACAACATGGATCGTGAACTGGAAATCTTCCCAATGCTTGTACTTACAATCCATCTTCAGAACCTGCAGCGCCGATGAAGATGACAACGGTGAGTAGCCCACCTACCACGCAAGGGAGGGAAGGGGACAATTACATACCCACACTTCACATACACACCCGACACAGACTGCCACACCCACACACAAACACAGCTGTGGCAACACCCCTACCCACATACACACAAACATACACACACGTGCACTCACACTGCACTCACGCACAACCAGCACACACACCACGGCCAACACACACGTCACTCACACACCAAACAAACGATACGTAAACACGCTACAACGCTCATACCCAGCCACACACAAATTGATCACAAACCCACAGTCGACACAGACATTAGATAGCAGACAGGCATACCAGACACACATACGGCACACAATCACAAGTGCCATCCACATATACACTGGTACCATACCATGACGCCATCGTCCATACCACTCACCCTACCCACGCAATGCATACCAACTAAACACACATCACATTCAATCACCAACACACACCATCCCCTCCAACTCCCGCACTCACCACCACACATACACCATTTCACACACAAATACAGACAGAGGCAAAGCTAGGAACAGAGTTGATGTTGCCACACAATCACAGTACACACGCGGAGATGAGGAAAATGATCCACATGCCTGTGTACACAAGGCACCCATAGTCAAACGCAGGACGACTGAATCAAATTGCACCAACTGGGCAGGTTGGCCGAATATATTAAATGAAACAGCATAAGGGTTAAACGAAATTATGTACAATAGATGCCCATTGGGCAGTCCAAAGGTCCATGTCTATGTGGCACAATAGTGCCAACAAGGCCCCAACTTGACGCCTAACACGACCAAGGTCTCCACAGGACAGGGGCATCAATGGGGCAGGCACCTCAGGGTGCAGGGGGAGGGGTGGGGACTCTGGTTAGGAAGGGAGGGCCTTAGGCTTAGGCTTGGGAGGGGATGGGGTCTTGGCCATAGCTTTGGATGGAGGGTGAGTGGGTTTGTACCAGTGGGTGGGAGCAGGATCAGGCCTCTTAACAAGTTTTTTCTTGGTGGGGAAGGGACATGGGAACTGGAAGGAAGGTCTTGGGAGGATTGCAAAGTGGAGGGACTGGGTTTGGGGAGGCCACAGGAATGCGTAAGGACAAGACGGGGTGGGCCAGGAGGTTCGAACAGGTCAATGTGGGAAAGAAAACGTTTTTTAGGAGCATGTGGAGGGGTTGTGGAAACAGGCGTGGGAGTGGAGGTAGAGAGAGTGGTTGTAGGACTTGTAGGTGTGCTGGATCTGGATGTAGGTGGGTGCTTAGTGCGCTTGTGTGTGGTGGATGAATGTTGGGTGCCTGAGTGGGGGCGTTTACGTGTTTTGGGAGGAGGGGGAGAATGTTATGGTTGTTGTGGTGAGTACAGGTGTGGTGTCTGGGGTGCATGTCTGGGTGACTGCTGTTGTGGTGATTGTGTCAATGGAGGTAGGAGTGAGGATGCAGTGCTTGCGTGGGTGTGTGGTGGGTCACTGTAAGGGAGGAGGGGGTAGGGAGACAGTGGAGCACGTGGTTGTTGTTGTGTTTGCATCTGTCTGTTGAGTGTGTGCCTGGCTGTGGTGTGATTTGTGGTGCCTGTGTGTGTCCTTGTGTGCCTTATGTGTTCTTCTGTGTGCCTGCTAGTTGGCTTCTGTGCTGGGGATGGGTGAGGGGAGAGGGGTGCTAGATGGGGCACAAGTGATTGGAGGGGGGGCGGAAGTCCTGGCGACACTGGCTGCCATCAAAGAGAGGCCAGAGCCTGAAACGATCTCTGGAAGCCAAGCAAGGCACTGTGAATGCCTTCCAGGTAGGCATTTGTTTGCTGCATCTTGGATGCCAGCTCTTGGATGGCATTCACAATGGTTGTCTGTCCCACAGAGATGAGGCAGGCACCTCAGGGTGCAGGGGAGGGTGGTGTTGTGGACTCTGGTTAGGAAGGGAGGGGCTTGGGCTTGGGAGGGGGTGGGGTCTTGGCCATAGCTTTGGAAGGAGGGGGAGTGGGTTTAGACCGGTGGGTGGAAGCGGGATCAGGCCTCTTAACAAGTTTTTTCTTGGTGGGGGAAGGGACATGGGACCCGGAAAGAAGGTCTTAAGAGGATTGTGAAGTGGAGGGACTGGGTTTGGGGAGGCCAAAGGAATGCGTAGGGACAAGACGGGGTGAGCCAGGAGGTTCAAACAGGTCAATGTGGGAAAAGGAAATGTTTTTTAGGAGCATGTGGAGGGGCTGTGGAAACAGGCGTGGGAGTGGAGGTAGAGGGAGTGGTCATAGGACTTGAAGGTGTTGTGGATCTGGATGCAGGTGGGTGCTTAGTGTGCTTGTGTGTGGTGGATGAATGTTGGGTGCCTGAGTGGGGGCATTTATGTGTTTTAGGAGGAGGGGGGAGAATGTTATGGTTGTTGTGGTAAGTTCAGGTGTGTTTTCTGGGGTGCATGTCTGGGTGACTGCTGTTGTGGTGATTGTGTCAATGGGGGCAGGATCTGGGAGTGAGGATGCAGTGTTTGCATGAGTGTGTGGTGAGGTCACTGTAAGGGAGGAGGGGTAGGGAGACAGTGGAGCACGTGACTGTTGTTGTGTTTGCATCTGTCTGTTGAGTGTGTGCCTGGCTGTGGTGTGATTTGTGGTGCCTGTGTGTGTCCTTGTGTGCCCTATGTGTTCTTCTGTGTGCATGCTGGTTTGCTTGTGTGCTAGAAATAGGTGAGGGGAGAGGTGTGCTGGATGGGGCACAGGTGGTTGGAGGGGGGACGAAAGTCCTGGCGACAATGGCTGCATCAAAGAGGAGGCCAGAGCCTGAAACAATCTCTGGAAGCCAGACAAGGCACTGTGAATGCCTTCTAGGTAGGCATTTGTTTGCTGCATCTGGGATGCCAGCTCTTGGATGGCATTCACGATGGCTGTCTGTCCCACAGAGATGGTTCTCAGGAGGTCAATAGCCTCCTCATTGAGGGCAGCAGGGCTGACTGGGGCAGGGGCAGAGGTGTCTGCAGCGAAGTAGACGCCATCCTTCTGGGTGAGCGGGCACAGGCAACTCAGTGGGGAGCTACTGGGAGGGTGGTGCCGGTGGGGGGGTGGTGGCTGAAGTTGTTGTTGGGGTGGTCCCAGAGGGGTCCGCCTCCACAAGGGAGCTGTCTTTGGAGAAGGAATCAGAGTCTGATGTAGCAGTGGTAGTAGGCTACCCTGTGGTGCTCCCCTCGCCCTCCAACCCACTGGTTCCCCGGCATCAGTGGACTGTGCCTCCTGGGTCCCGTGGGCTGCAGCATCCCCACTTGCCAATGCCTATGCTCCTTCACCTGATGATGCTGATGCACACAAAGACACAAGAAAACAGGGAGGGAGAGGGGGAGACAAAGAAATGTATGCAGGCTGTGAGTAACTCACCTATTATGCAGGAAGGCACACATGCAGTACACTTCAGCCTAAGACCTCACCTTACCATAGCCTTCGCACTACAGGAATGAGCCATTGATAGGGATTACACCTGCCTCTTTGGAGTTCACTACACTGACAGTGGTGCCCTACAGATTTACTGTACATGTCCTACATATCCAATTGATGAATCCATTCAATGCTCACTTGTTTTGAGAACCACTATGTCACTTTGCAAGACAACAGGAACAATACCTGACTGACTGTTCTACCCAATTCCCACCTTACCCGGGTACACATGCCACTTACACAGCAAAGTAACAAAACACGGACAAGAAGCTGAACACCTTCATACCCTGACATCTATGAGCCACTGCAACAGCATCCTTTCTCCACATTACCCATCATCCGCCTACTACATCTGGCATGAAGGACTGTGTGAGTACTCACCCCCTTGTAGCATCTTACTACTTATGCGCTTCCACAAGGACTTTGGTTATTTGAAACAGTTATTTGACATAAATGTACACATACTTACGGTCTGCCGCATTCCTCCACTACTTTACTTGTTGCCTTGAAAAGGTCACATGTAGTGACGAAACATGTGTTGGTTGTTTATGAACTATTTGACAAGCAAGGATTGATTCATCTGATTGAAATGATTGTGTAGCAACTTTGCAAGAAGATATTGATATTCCACAATCAATAAAGACTGCATTTGGACTGAGAACTTTGTGACTTTCTGCATTCAAGCTATACTACACCGGAACAAAATTGAGTGCTGGGGTTCTTTGTGGAATATTGCGCCATATTACTCCTGTCTGAGTCAAAAGATTTGAGTCGACCTCTTAGGGTAGTAGACGTCACTGCCCTATGATGTGTCACCTAAGCCTAATTTAGGAGGTCACACACCCACAATGGCGATCTCAACCACCTCCTAGCTTTACCTCATTGTCCAGAAATTGACAGCCGCTGGAAGCTGTCGTCTTCAGAGACATTGCAACACCACAAAATAAAATGATGGACGGAGTGTTGAAATTTTTCAAACTCTCACCCCCAGTCTCAGATGTGGGTTTAATCCATCATGATTTTGTTTGCCACGTCACCCCAGTTTGGAGTCAGCCGTATGCAAATCGGTCTTGTCCCTGCTCCACATGAGAACAGTCCAGCCCAAACTGCCAAGCCAGGTCCTCCCTGGAGCATCCTGGGACCGGTTTCAGGGTATCACTCCTCATCAGCCAGGTTAGCTTGAATCCAGTGGCACAGCGAGCAAGGTACCCATGTCTGGGCATACCCTTGCCACTTAAGGCGATCATGGGAACACCACAAAATCTTCAGAGACATTGCTGACTATTTGTGGAGCTGATGATGCTTGCCTAGCCAACATACCGGTGCCCAACGCTTAATTTGTACAGGCGGATGTTGGCCCTCACACTCGTTTTTTTGGACACATAAGAGCACAAAAAGAGAGAAAGAAGTAGGAAGCGAAGGACAGGAAAACAGTGAACTACAAGAATTAATTAAAGAGACAGGAAATGTACGCTGGTGGAATCAAGAGGTATGAAGTTGAATCAAGGTTGAATCGACTTGCTTTTTTGCAACCACGGCATTGGGAACACCGCAAGTGTCTCCTTAGAAAATCTTTGGGCCCTCGTACTTCCCTTTATAAACAAGCCATTGCTACTGTTCTCATCAATCAAGGCATGCAGTAGTTTCTTTGGTATTTTAAGTAATGAAAAGGTGCATTGATGCCATTCTTTCCATAAGAGCACTTCATTCCGCAGGAACACCACTGCATGGTGGTGGTGAACCAGCATTACCCTTATCAAACACTGCTGTTCCTGGCCTGTGGCAGCATAGTATCTGCAATAGGGACCACTAAGTGTCCACCTTGTTGGTAAAAAGGGACCTGGTGCTCCTCCGCATCGACAATCCCAAAAAAGAAACTTATTGGCAAAGCCAATTGGTCTCCCCATAGAAAAAAATGATTTTTTTTTACATGTTTTTTGCAGAATATGCAGTAGGCACAAAAAGTGCAAAAGTAATATAAATTAAAAAGAAAAATTGACCTACCACAAAACAAATTAAAAATAAACATGAAATGAAAGCAGAAATAACAGGAGTGATTTTCCCACCAGCCATGGCACTGAAGTGGACTAATTATTAAGTGGATTTGCATATAAGGACAAGAAACATGCCATCACTTACAGTGAAAAGAACCAATGGCTATAGTGGGTTGACCTATTACCCCATTCTGTTTGCTGTGGTGGGTGAAAACAAAATGTGAATAACATTAAACAGACCGAATGATGAAAGGTACTCACAGAAGCACTGAATGTGTGTATATAAATATGCATTTTATTATGAATTTAATAAAAGAAGCGGCTGGTGATACAGCTAAATCTGTTTTGTGCTGACTTAAAAAATAACTTTGTAGGTAGGCAATCATTATCCCTTTCGACAGAAGCAACAATGCTATGACCTTTGTACTTCGACTTTCAAAAAAATACAAAATCCCAGTCCCTATTGCTCCAGTCTCGCCATTTTTGCCAGTGAATTGATAGATAGCAAAACATTTATTTACAGTTACATTTTTTTCTATAGTAATGTATTTCATTATTTTATAAATATGTATAAAATACATTAAATAATTTTAGAAAAATGTTGTTTTTCGTCCTCTTGTTAAAAATCACAGTGTTTCGACAAAATAATATATTTATTGTCTCACATTTTAGAGTCAGTTACTTAATGTTCGCACTATTTCTCAGTATTACTTTTGACCATCTGCATTCTGGTGACGTTTTCAATCTGCATTTTGGCAACTGCTATAACATATTTTAAAATGAGACTGAATATTACAGTCATGTCAAATAGAACTAAGGGCCTTGTTCAAAGCCAGTTGGCGATGGTTAACTCTGCAGTTTACAAAAACACTTGGTTGTTTTTCTTAATGTACTAAATCAAATCGCTTTTACAAGTTGGAAAATTCTCCTAAAAGGACTTTTGTGATCCTTTCCTAAACACCAATAAGATGTGCGGGAAAGGGGAGTCCGTCTCTTACTTCTGCTTTGGAAATGAAGGTATCAGTGGTTTATGACCCTAATTGTTGCTGCAAACCATTGATAACTTACCAAACCCTGAGTTAGAGTGGTCCCCCACTAAAGGGATCCCATTAGAACTCCTCTTTGGGTATAATGTAGGCAGCCACATGGGGTAAGAAACTCCGGGTTGAGGGGACCACTGCCTGCTTTCCCTGAAATTTTCCAAAACAGAAAAAAAAATTAAGAACAGCACTGTTTCTTTTAAGAAGTACGGGCTACTTTAAAGACACAACGTTTTCGTTTTGGAATGAAATCATAGGTGTGTATATAAATACAAATTTGGGCTACTTTCCCTTGCAGTCTTCCATTTCTGTGATTACAGCCAAACACAAGGGACAACAGCGGGTTGCAAATTGCAACCTACCTGACAAACAATAATTAGAGAAGTTATTCGGTGACCCCTCTCCCCGTAATTCAGTATGTGCGCCGATATATTCGTACTTAACAAAATACTATTCAATTCACAAAAAGTCGGTGAGCCACTTGCGAACACGTTTTGTGAATGGAAGAGTGGCAAATCAGGTCCTAAGTTCCTCACAGCCTTCATGGTCCATCCTAGTTCTGAATGACATCAAACCAGGTAAAGGAGAACCTGGTGCATTTATAAAGCACATTCATTAAAAATACATTCACCAGGGTTAAAATTTAAATAAAACAATTCCTCTGTACTTTAAACATACATTTTCTTTCGTGTCATTTTCTCTTCAGATAACCAAAAAGATTCATGGTGGAGCACTCTCAGCTGATAATGCGTTGATGCTGTCTATAAATACCTCTGAGTTATGCTTACATCATTCCTGCTGCATACTTCCTGCTAGACATACAGCTCTGATGGGGGAGCTGAGGTAGGGATGCCTAGTGGAATTTTGCCCCCAGTAGTGAGAAGGCGCTTTAAATATTCTTTACATTGAAAATGACTGCCTTGTTCAAACTTTCATGCAGAAAGCAAAGATCCACCTATAACTCAAGTGTAAGTCTGTCAACAAATGAAATGAGTGCCACAAAAACTTGGTTCCACAGCTACCACCCCTGACGGCAACATTTCCATCAACACAGGTGAAAGACACAGTCATGGATTAACAAATGTGACATATGACTCCTTTCTCTCATTGCTCCTTTTCATCCTTTCTCTCACATTGCTGTCACTAAACTCACTTCAAAAGACTGTAAACTTTCGTCTCAGGGTTTTTAGTCTTACCCCTACCCTTTGTGTCGTCCTGAAAGATTTTGCCTTTTCCTTTAGTCCTCATGTCCTTCCAAGAGTCTATTGGCCTCTTTGTCTTCAGTGTCTCCTAAGTGTCTATTGTCAGTCCTTGGTCTTCCTTCGAACTTCATTCTTCGGTGCTTTGCAAAAACCACAATTTAAAACCTAAGGTTTGATGTAGAGTGTGGTGGACGAACTGTCATTCTGTCATGGTGGATCAGATCCATCCATGAGGCCGGGGGCCATTTGTCCTCCTTATTTATTGTTTGGCCTGATGGCCTGCCATACGTCATGATGAATGAAGGTCCCCTGGCAGGCCTTAATAGTTGGTCCGTCACCGTGCACCATTCTGTCAACTTTGGTATGTGTAACATCCGTACACCATATTTAGAGATGTCTTCATTCAGATTAGGGCAGCAGGACCCTCTCAACAGAGGATAGCAATGTAGGATGGGTTTCCACCTGCAGACACATCTTGTCAATGTTGACAAATGCATCCATTAACACACACCCAACCCAAATCTATTCACCAATAATGTCTGCGGTTTCACTGCAAAAGGCAGTCCTCAAAGAACACAACACAAAGTGACAGCAGCAGAACTACTTAATAAATATTGCTTAAAATGCCTGGAAGGAGACAACCCAGATTCTCAGAAAAATGAGTTAACTTGATGATGGATAAGATAATGAGGGCTGAGCCCCAGTTGTTTGGAGCACAGGTCCAGACAGCAACCATGATCCAGGTAAGGGAAATCTGGACCAGAGTTGATGATCAAGTGAACACTGTTTCTAACCCCTGATGCTCTCAGGAGGATGTCCTCAAGCAGTGGAACAACCTTCATGGGAGAGGATACACCCTTGCTTCCAGGGCACAGCAAGATGCCCTTGAAACTGGTGGTGGGTCTGCAAAACTCCTCAACCTCATGCCCTGACAGGATAAGGTGTTGTCTATGTTCCACACACAAGGCGTCATGGAAATTGCAGGCAAAGTGGAGACCAATTAGTACAACCTCTAGTCCTCTCACCCTCTCTGCATTCTGCCACTGCCAATCTTTAATACAAATCTCTACACTAATGGCAACCTTTCCATACAAATATGCTACACGATGTCTGTCATGTCTGGATTCCCTATGTAATCACAATCAACCATTTCCTCACTCTGTCACACCATTCAACTTACAACTCATATAGTAAACACAATAAAACAACTGGATCACAAATCACACACCTGTTATATAGCGACATCTATTAAGTTATGCATCACACTGTAAGCTCCAGTCACTCACATTCTAATCACATGCCATGCAAAAACTCTGTTGATCTGCTACCATATTGCACTAAAAACTTGGAGTACTACAAATCAGAACAGATGAATCCATATCCGCAGGACAAAAATAATTCTGCTCTGACGTTTGAATTAACATGTCACTACATTTTGTGAATTTAATTTCATGACTTTATTTGGACTATTGAACCAAAAGCCAATTAATAGAAAAGTGGTTTCACAGTGAAGTTGATCCATTTTGTCAACACAGTAACACACTACTGTGACACACATAATACTCTCACATAATATAGAGTAGGTTGGGCCTTGAAAAGTGCAAGGACTACTATGTTGTATTCCAAAACCCAATCCATCCATCGGCTTATCTACATTGAAGTGGAAACATAGTAATGAATATATAGGTCACTCAGTAGCACTTCAAATTGGCCTGTGCCTACTGGCCAGAGCGATATAGATGCCTCTTACAATTGTGGGACATCATACCTCTGCTAACAACAGATTGTAAATGGGTGGGACACTGTTACCAGCTGGTGCCCAGAGATCTTGAGTCTGTAGGAAATTTATGGCCATACATACTTTGTAAAACCAGAAGGGTAGTGCTGCATCTGTAGTGAGCATCTAGCTAATTGAATCAACTCTACAAATTGAGTTACAGGGAACCAGTAACCATAGATGTCTTTGAATCACACATGCATATTGCCTAACAGAAAAATATTCAAGTTTAGTGATTTAGAAATAATGCAATACAACACAATTTGCTTGTTTTTAAGTCAAAAGGAATCATTGTGAAATTCAATTGTTTTAATGCACTGTAGCCTGCATGCTACAAACCTAAGAAGTCTAGGATTGTTCAGCATTAATAATGCTGTTGCACCTGTGGACCGAAGAACCAAACAACTCTAGATTCCATGACTGACACATGTCAGACTAGCCATGCCCTGTAATCCCCAAATAATTTTACAACCCTCTTTATGAATATTTCATACAATATTATTTTAGTTCTATAAACTTAAATCTGACCCCTCCATTCCATCAGTGGGTTCAAATAAAAAGTAAAAATCATTGATGAACAGTCTGACATTATATCAACAATAGAGGGTAAATGTTCAATAGCATACTACTGCAATTCATACAGTAAAAACTATAATTTTTACAAAATTAAAAATAGTGTACATTTGTCTTCAAGGTGATGCAGTAAGATGATAGTCATCAGCCTCAACTGCATTGTCCATTCTGCGTGAGGAAACAAGATCATAAGCCTTTAGTGCGAGCGGCATTCCTGCCAATAATGATAAGTTTGAAGACCAGACTAGCCCATCAGGTTTGTGTGACTAGTGCTTTGGAACCCTCCTTTTCCCTGAGCATACCAGATCAACAACATCCAGCAGAGTTCTGTCCCCATTAACTACATCAGTACCCACACAAACCCCCTGTATTCCCAACCACAACAACTGTGGCCATCCCTATACTGGTTCCTGTGACAACCAAGCCATATAACCTGCTCCGCAACCACAACACACTATACTTGTATCCACCTAGTAGAAGTTACAGGGTGGTTTGGAAAGTGCTCGGGCAAGACTTTCTGTGGGAAGGAAGGCTTACATTTTGATCACCAATTTCAACATCATGACTAGAGACCTAATGGGCGCAGCTATGTGTCAGGAAGATTAGCTGGGTCACAGTATTTAACTACTAAGGGTTCAGAAAGATCTCACGAGGGCCCATCATGGTATCCAGAGGACCTAGAATTATCTCCTTGAGCATCACTTTTTTGACCTAATCCTATGTTCTTGGGTGGTGCAGGATGGCTTCAGGACAGTGACTGCAGCAGTGCAGCATTTGCTGCTAGCTGTTTTTCAGAAACATCTATGACTGACAGCTCCAAAGAAAGCAGGACACTACTGTCCCACGGAGCCAGCTACTCCACTCCCTTCAATGTACCTTAGGAAGAATTGTTCATCTTTCCCAGTTGAGGACAACATCAAAGAACGTACCACCAAGAGATGCATATAATGATGCACTAAAGTGAGCATCTGGGCTATTTTCTTAACCCACCTGATGCATTTCCTATCCGCTCATGGGCTGTTGTATGGAAAAGAACTCTAAGTATCTACAGGCTCATCTGCACATATGCATCCATCATACAAGTTAACTGATTTTCTGAGAATATTAACGTGTGTGAAGTTATCTTATAAATACTTTTTACTAATACAAGTGCATACATTAATGAACAAAGCTAATGTTTGAAATTAGCTTTTTATAATCTAATTTTTAAAATTAAAATGGATTTGTTATCAAACCATATAACGTCACATAACAAGAAATACATTTGCTACTCATGTAGTTTTCACACACATTACATATGCCATGAAAAAACAATATTATGTTTAAGGAAAGCTCAGTTTGTGCAACAACATCAAATATTGTCTGGCAAATTTAAATAGTAATATAAAATTGTTAGCTATTAAAAAGCCTACCAAGGGAGAAGGTCGTGTCAACAATGTGTACAAAGATTTATATACATTCAGCCCATGCAGAAAAGACAACATTTTGGAGTACAGACCAAAACAGAAAAAGTTGCATGAGGCATAATGACAAATAAAATATGACTGGAACTCAACGTACAGAGTGATTCCACCTAATGTGAAGAAATGAACTCTGAATCACATATCAGTGCAAACTGAGCCTCTAAATACAGTAATAGCACAAATAGTAGCCTTTAGCTATACATTGGGCAGTCCTTTTCGCAAACATCATGCTCAGACACAGTCATCAACAACACCAAATTTCAACCGATTGGCTACAGTTGCTAACGTCAAGTCTCTGTTCTAGCCATTGATGTGCACGCCACAAGTAGTTCCGGAGCAGCACCGGAAAAAACATCTCCCACGCCTTTGTCACCAGCAGGCTGGCGTATAAGAATGTTCTCTATGCCACGATCACCAAGCAACTCACCAAAAGACTACAAAGCATGCAGAACCCGGCAAACAGATTCATCCACAACCTTCCAAGCAGGACTCACAACACAACACATCCCATGGAGCTCCACTGGCTCCTAATAAACAACTGTGCTCAGTTGAAATTTCTCACCCACACATTCAAAACACTACACAACAAAGGCCTAAGCAAAAGCATCTCCTTCCATCAACCAGACAGGCACCTCAGCTCAGCCAGACTCTTAGTTGCACACATGCCACACATACACAGAAACAACTCGAGGTTGAGCCTTGTCATAAGTCTATCTTAAAGCATGGAACAATCTCCCCCTAGGCGTCAGAGCCTCCTCCTCTCTACTTGACTTCTGAAAGAAGCTGAAGACTTGGCTCTTCGAATGACACACCCCGTCCTTGTGATGAGGCCTGTACATCTATTCAGTGCCAGGATTCACTCACAGGTGGTTGCGCCTCTAGAAAATAAAATGCACATAACATAACACAATAATCTTGCAGACCTTGCCAGGAGAGAAGATGAAGGCCAATCTGATCTTGTTTAGGCACCTGAACCGTACCTGCAGGAACCCAAATGCCAGCTACACTGGACGCCTTGTTTGCACATGGGTCTTACTGAAGTCCCTTGGCATTGTTGGGTTCCCCAAAGTTGTTTTAAGCCAGATCGGATTTGGGAAATCCAAGTCCCCTGAGAAACATAATCACAAAACAATAATAGGTGAACTGATGTTTGGATGGGCAAAAAAGTACATTTTAAATTGCATAAACATTATGTTGAACACTTACCGCAAAGCAGGCCCTCCTCTGTGCAGGGTCTGTCAATTGTTGTAGCACGCAGCCGTTGCGTAGCACAAGCCAGTGCATGGGTGGAACCTGAACATCTTGCACAGGCAGTTGCGAGGTAGAGGTCTGCTATGGAAGCCACCTACAATTTGATGGACTGGAAATGCTTCATATTGCAGTACACTTGCTTCCGGTCATGAGGTGGCACCAATGCAATGTGGATTCCACCTATGGCACCAATCATTTGAGGTCTATTTTCCAATCCATGGAACTTGGCCGTGATCACTGTAGCATTATCCGTTGGAAATGGGATGTAGTCATTTATGTGTCTGGGCATAATATCCAGCACCTGCTTGAGGACAGCTGAAAAAGTTGGCTGAAAATGTCAAAGGATTGATTAACTATGTACTGGAAGGAACTTTGTACACTTGAAAAAATATTTTTTAAAGCAATGCGGTCATGCAACAATTGGCACGCGCAACAGCTGGTCCAGTCATTCAAAGGCTGTCTTCCCCCGAAAAAAATATTCAATAAAGCAAAAAACACTGCCCTCTGTGACCTTTGTTTTCAGTAATCTAGATTACTAAAAACACAGGTCACCGAGTGCAGATTCTTTTGCTTTATTGAAAAAATATTTTTGTTACATATAACCCTCGCTATGATTTGTATTCTGAAATAGTATGTCACATACTTAACTGGTATATTGTCTTTATTTTAAGTGTCATAAAATAAAATAGACTTTTAATACAGCAGATGGTATATCCGTCACATTAGTCACTGCGTAACCGGTAAATTAACCCTATGTGACTCCAAAATGGTTTCTGTGTTACTACATTTGTGCCTGAAGCTTTGCATCCTAACACGTTTGGACATGAATATGTGTAAAAACATATACTTTGTGTAGGCTAACTAACAAGCATGGCTGAATAAAGTTACAAGTAATTTGTTACATTTTTGAGGATATGATTCTTCTTTGCAAACGAGGCAGAAATCAAACCTGCTTTAGTACAAGTATCAAAGGCAATAATGTACTTGTAACATTGCAGATATGATATGCCATATTGCTACAGTATGCCCTACACCAAACTTAAAACTACGCCCTAGCCAGGTGTATGAGCAGACTATTGTCACAAAAGTGCCTCGCTCTTCACAAACACAGAGTTTCTTTGTGCTTAAATCCATATAGTACACAAAGTGTGATAGCAGTTTGTGCTTAGGTCCATATAGTACAGAAAGTGTGATAGCAGGTGCTGATAAATGTTAATGCCAAGCATGTAAGAGGAGTTTATATCAGGCAATGAACATTGTTCTTACCAAACTTTCAAAAATTAAAGATGACAACATGTGCCTGATTTTGAGTTTTGCAGGTGTGTGCCCAGTCACAACTGTAACAGACATCGTGTAGGCCTTTTTACAATTACTTTAGGATACGAGGCAGATGAAATATTCGTGATGTTTATGACAGAGACCCTAGTCCTCAAAACTGTAAATCACGCTATGTGTGATGTCACATTGGGTGGTATTTACTTAGAATATTAACCTTCAATGTATAAAGTATGAAGTGTAGGTGTGTGTAGATTTGTAAATTCACTCAGTAGTGTGTAACTAATGTGTGCATATGTCTGCTTTCATCTTCCTTCAGAGCAAGCGAGGGAAACATTGACTGCCTTTCACAAGACTATCAAGATGGCCACTGGGAGTCAGAAGGTGGAGCCACCAACACTGAGGACCCAGTGGCACTGATGGTGAAGAGAGTGGCCAGGAGATCAATTTACTATCTGATTCTGAGGCCTTTAAATATTACCATCTTGTTGTGGCAGCAGTAAAAACACCACAACCCACTATATATGTTTCTGTGGCCTTCATCACCACTACCACCAGTACTACCCTCACTTTTGTCCCCCCAGTATCATGGCAGCACCCAGTTTGTAAACAAAATGGTGTGTCCTTCGCCCTAGGCACCTCTACTGCTGTTACGATAACGCAAACACTGGTTTCAGAGAAGGCACACAGATGTTCTTAAGAACCACTCTAAAGGGCAGGCAACATTGTTATATACGATCCAGAGTGTCAGTCAGCAATTAGTTCAAGAAGTTGACATTCTGAATAATGTACTCTCTGCCCTGACTGCCACACAGAGAGGCCCTGTCTAGTGGCCTCTGTGACACCAATGCTCCCATCACACTTGCACCTATTCCTTCTTCTGCCCACATTGCAAACCTTGACCCCATTCAACCACCTAACACCATTCCAGCACCTGACCCCCTCCAAATCCCACCCGCTTTCTCCTGCTGACCCAAATAATTTCTCTGTCTTTCTCCCCTATTTCACCTGTGCCTAAATTATCCCATACCTTGATACAGTCTCATCCCCATATGCTTCACTAATCCATAAACATTCCTCCCCAGAAACCCCATATGCTGTTCCCCCTAAACATATCCTAAGAACAGCCTCACCACCTCGACAACCACACCACCCTTGGCCTCAGACATCTAATCTCCGTGCCCACACACTTCGCAGGACACACACTGGACCCCATTTTTACCTCAAGCAACCAGATTACCATTCAGACCATCTCCACCCCAGACTGGACCGACCACCGCTGCCTACACTTCACCATCACCACACCCAGTAGCTGCATCCGTGCCCCCAGGACCCTCCCACACAAAATGGAATGAAATAACCAACGAGCAACTCACCACAATTCTTGCCAAATCCCTCCCGCCTTCCTCCAATGACGCCAACACTGCAGCGTGCAATCTCAAAGCATAGATCACCGAATGGCCCGACACCCTAGACCCCTCCGTCTGACATCGGCTGAGTGCATACCAAAGAAAGCCAGCTGGTTCACCACCGAACTCAAAGAATCCTAACGCAACCGCAGGCACCTAGAGAAAAAATGGAGGAATAGCCAAACCAGTAAATACCTCGCCTCCTTCAGAGCCGCAACCACCGTCCACCACCGACACATCAAGAATGCAAGAAAGAACGCACTCTGGGAACACCTCACCTCCTCCACACACAACACAAAGGAATTTTTCTCAGTCATCAATGAGTTCACAAATCCCCCCTCTGAAGCCACCATCATCCCCCGTCGCAAGGCCTCTGCAACAAACTCACCACCTTCTTCCAGTGCAAGATCCAAGACATCTTCAACACTTCCTCCTGGAAAACAAACCCAGCACCAGAACCTACGACCAACCCACCCCCCAGAACCCACCCAGACCATCTACAGCTTGTCCACGCTCACCACAGAGGAAATAGAAAGCATCATGAACAGCACCCATTCCGGATCTCCCACAGACCCTTTCAGGCACCACATCTACATCAGAGCCAGCACATCCATCGCCCCTGAGCTCCAGGACACAATAAACTGCTCCATCAACACGGGCACCTTCTCCGAGGACGGGAAACACACCGAAGTATGCCCCCTCCTGAAGAAACCCTCGGGCGACTCATCAGAACTAAAGAACTTCCAGCCCATCTCATGGCTACCCTACCAGGCCAAAGTACTGGAGGAAGCCATCAACACACCACTACTAAATTTCATCACGGTCAACAACTCTCTGGACAGCTCCCAGTCCGGGTTACGCAACAACCAGAGCACGGAAACAGCTCTTCCTAAAGCCACTGACGACATCCGATCACTTCTAGACCGTGGCCACACCGCAGCAATCATACTCCTCGACCTCTCAGTGGCCGTCGACATGGTCTCCCACAGCACACTATGCACCGGGCTCCATGATGTAGGAATCTGCGAAACAGCCCCAAAATGGATCCAATCCTTCCCCTCCGAATGAACTCCTCCTTTTACATCTAAACCCACGGGAGTCAGCTGCGGAGTTCCCTAAGGATCCTCTCTGAGTCCAACTCTTTTCAACGTATACATGAGCCCACTCGCAGCCATCATCAGAAGCCATGGAATTAACATTGTGTCATATGCCGATGACACACAACTCATCATTTCCCTCACTGAAGACCCAGACACAGCCAAAAGGAATTTCCACTCGGGAATGGAAGCTGTCGCCAACTAGAGGAGCGAACCCCCAACCTAGGCAACAACCTTGACTCCTCCCTATCTATGACTCAGGTAAACTCAGTCACCTCCTCCTGCTGGCACACCCTCTGCAATCTACGGACATTTTCAAATGGATCACAGCAGACTGACGCAGGACAGTCACCCACACCTTAGTCACAAGCAAGCTTGACTACAGCAACACTCTCTGCACTGGCATTACGACGAGAAACATCAAAAAGCTGCAACTCATCCAGAACGCCACCGCCAGACTTGTCCTCAACCTCCCACACCAAGAACATATCTCCCAGCACCTGAGGGCCCTCCACTGTCTCTCAATAGAAAAACGAATCACCTTCAAGCTACTCGCCCACACGTACAAAGCCATACAAAATGTTGGACCAGCCTACTTGAACCACCGAGTCTCCTTCTACACCCCCGCCAGATACCTCCATTCAGCAAGTACTGGCCACCATGCCACACTTACGGAAAACCACCGCTGGATGAAGGTCCTTCACCTCCGTTGCAGCAAAGAGCTGGAACAACCTACCCCTGCACCTCAGACAAAGCCCATTGCTCACCATCTTCAGGAAGAACCTCAAGTCGTGCGCTTTGCAAAAACTGATTGATTGATTGATTGAACAGCCTCATGAGTAGGAAATTGCTGCAAAGGCGTGGAGGCAATTTTAGAGACTGCAACTGGACACTATTTTTTCTGCCCAAAGGTTTTTATTTTTTTTCATTTTTTATTTGAAAAAATGTTTCTTCCCACAGAGGATGTACATTTTTGTTGCTCCTTTCATTTAAAATTTAGAAAATGGTAAACTTGAAGCTTTTGTGCCTAAGTGATAAATATTGTTTTTTCTAAAATGTTTTACTGTTTGCCACTATTGCGATTGCTTATTTCAATATTACTTATGTTAATCATTTATTTCCATTTCCAGATCTTATGATTTCTATGTTGCATTGTGGAAATTAGGTCCATTCACGTTCTCATGTGTGTTAATGGAACTAATGGGGGCTTGTGTGTGTGTTTCATTCAGAGTGGGCATGTATGTGACTACTACTTTTTACTTTATTGTTTTGTAAAATGTACCAATACCTTCAGATATGGGGTTTCACAAAGAGTATGTGTCAGAGATTATATAAGCCTGCATTTAGGTTAAGTATGTGAGTACAGTGTCTAGCATGTGGGGGTGTGTTCTGCCCTTGATATTATGTGTAGGATTCAAGGCATAACATAGCAGTGATTGAGTTGTGGAAATATGTGTTTGTGGTATATTGCTGCATCATGTGATTATGAAGTATGTAGTAAATGGGTAAACTGGAATCAAAGGAAGCCTTTGAAAAGTTGAGGGATCTATTTTAAACACTTGGGGGCATATTTATACTCTGTTTGCACCGAATTAGTGTCATTTCTTTTTACTCTAATTCGGTGCAAAACTAACTCCATATTTATACTTTGGTGCTAGACCCCTCTAGCACCAAATTTATGGAGTTAAAGTCATTTTTTGAAAGTGGAGACCTACCTTGCCTTAATGAGATGCAAGGTAGGCGTTCCCGTGCAAAAAATGACTCTATGGCCTTAACGCCATATTTAGGGGCATATTTATACTCTGCGGCATATTTATACTCTGTTTGCACCGAAGTAGTGTCATTTTTTTTTACTCTAATTCGGTGCAAAACGAACTCCATATTTATACTTTGGTGCTAGACCCATCTAGCATCAATGCCCTGATTTAAACTTTTTTTGCACCGCATTAACGTCATTTTATGGCACAAAAGTGGCGCAAACTTACAAAATATTGGCCCTTATTTATACCTTTTGCTGCAAAACTGCACTAACTCAATTTTGCACCAAAACGTTTAGCACCGGCTTGCACCATTTCTGTGCACCAGCTGGGCACCATATTTATTGAATGGTGCAAGCCGGTGCAAAGGGTAGGCTAGAGTTTAAAAAATGACTTTAGTCGGGTGGGGCTGGCAGTATAGAAGAAGAGGGCTTAGCACCAAAAAATGGCTTTAGGCAGGTTAGAGTAAAAAAAATGACTCTAACCAGATTAGCGTCATTTTATGGTGCTAAACCTACCATGCCACAAGACTCCTGCCTTAGAAAAGGCAGATGTAATGCCCACCACCCCAGTGGCCAGCACAGAGGACAGGGGTCCCCTGGGCATGGCCATTGCACTCAGTGCCATGTATGGGGGCCCATTTCAGGGCCCCCTATGGCACTTTCAAAAATAAAATGCACTTACCTGTACTTACCTGGGATTGGGTCCCCCATCCTCGCAGTCCCTCTAGTGTGGGTGGGGGTGCCCCTAGGGCCTAGGGAGGGCACCTCTGAGCTTATTCCATGGTGTTCCACCATGGAAATAGGGCCACAGGTCCCCTAACACCTGCTCTGACCCAGGTCTTAAAAAATGGGGCAAAGCAAGCTTTGCCCCATTTTTTGACCCCTCCTCCCTCCCTTGCACCATTTTTACATGGGAGTATAAATATGGTGTTAAGGCCATAGAGTCATTTTTTTGCATGGGAACGCCTACCTTGCATCTCATTAAGGCAAGGTAGGTTTCCACTTCCAAAAAATGACTTTAACTCCATAAATTTGGTGCTAGACGGGTCTAGCACCAAAGTATAAATATGGAGTTAGTTTTGCACTGAATTAGAGTTAAAAAAAATGACTCTAATTCAGTGCAAACAGAGTATAAATATGTCCCTTAGCGTCAAAAAATGATGCTAATCTGGTCAGAATCATTTATTTTGACTCAAAACTGCCTAACGTCATTTTTTTTTAAGCTAGCCTACCCTTTGCACCGGCTTGCACCATTCCATAAATATGGTGCCCAGCTGGTGCTAAAAAATGGTGCAAGCCGGTGCAAAACTTTTTGGGGCAAAACTGCCTTAGTGCAGTTTTGCACCAAAAAGTATAAATAAGGCCCTTGATATGAGAGTCATTACTAGTTTACATACATTTTTAAATAAGTTGAAAACAGTGTATTTCTAGAGTTTTAGCATTATATGTTGAGAGTGACTAATTTGTAAATAAAAATGTGCCTGTGCCCAAAGCCCTCCTCTTAAACATGCACCTGCTGCAATTAAATGTGGAAACATGGAATACTGAGGCAGCATAACTCTGCCGCCATCTCTGGCCTCTTCAATCCATTTACAGCCACTCCCTGTCCCTTCAGCTCACTCTTGCAGCTTTCTGCTTTCTCCCATTGTGACGCTTTTTCATTTTCTCTTCCTCTGTCTTTTCCATATGTGTTTTTTGCTCACAGTAAATGCTTGAGGCAGCAAAATAAGTGTATGCCCTCAAAAATAAATGCTGGTGCCCCGCACTGGAAACAACAATCACAATTTAAGCACTGTATGTTAAGCATGTACATTTCTTTAAAAAACTGCACTTCTCACTGATTTGAAGTGTGGGGCAATAGTAAAATTGTGTTACGTGAGTATTTTATATGGCTATGTATGTTGAGGTATGAGGTCAGACAAGAAGACAGGTTAAATTGATATGATATATGGTTTGCATAAAATTAATTTAGGGTTACTTGCAGTGAACAACACATTTAAAATAGTGTAAACAGTTATACTTAAGTAGTATTTTGTTGTGTATTCTGTGATTATTCATCCATAACTGCCAGATAGAGTACCTGGGTTAGAAGTATATGTTTATTGAGTAGGTTTTGTGGTTGTTGTGGGCAAGGTTTGGCTATTTATTTTCATTTTCTTCCAATGCAGGTGTGGAAGCTGTACTGCTGTGTTTCAATTTAAATTATTCCTTCAATATGGCAATAGAATAGTGACTATCCAATGCATATTTAGGGTATTCTACCTGTTGACAGAGTAAGAAAATACCTTGGGGTCAGCAGATGGATTATGGACTTTTGTCTGTCGAACCACAATACTCCAACTAGGACGGAAAGACCTAAATGATGGCTGATGGGCAAACAGACAGTTTTTGATGGCTTGCCTGCATCTGTTAAACCATAAATCAGGCCTAGTGCTTTTACATAAATCACAAGTAAACAACATTCTCCATTGTTCCCATAGGAGCAACATGCTCCTATAGAATCATCAGTCTTCTAACAGCATCCTCATTCACACCCTTTTCTCAGAATCCCTGTGTTCCCTTAGGCCTGTCAACTCTGCCTAGAGCAATTTCATCATACACCAGAATTCTCGCTCTGCCCTTCACTTTACGTTCTTTCCTTACTGACCCCATGCGCCCTTCACAACTCAATCACCAATCTTCCATCAATTGTTACTCTCCACTCTGCCTGCAGACTACCTAAGATCTCTTCTAGTATATTAAGTCTCTCACCATCACCACACACTTCCATTGCTCTGACTGTCTCAGCCTATCATCTTGTCTCTATCAGTATTCACTCCCTCACCATAGACATCCAACTCTTCTAACTCTCATGCATGGTTTCTGCTACTTTTCACTCTCTGTTCATGATCTTCCCGCTTTGTTGTATTCCCCTAACCCATTTTAGACCCATCTGCCCACGTTATTCATTGCTTTCAATGCCTTCACTCTATCCAAGACTCTCTGTCCTTTACCCAGAGGCCTTCATCTTGCTCAGGCTCCCTTCCACAACTTAGAATTTTAAGTTGTTACCAGTGTTTTCCTCACATCAGTGTTCATTTTATTTTTTAAATTATCTTTTTTTCCCGTGGGTTCTCTGCTTTCCACTCATACTTACATTTCTGATTCCCTGCTTCCTTACAGATCCCCTGTGTACCACTACTACAAGCTCCTTGGCACACAGGGCAAATCTTGGCTGATTGCTTTGTGTGATGGGAATACAGTAATATGTGGTAGCACAACCATAAACTATTGGAACCACACAGTTGTGTTTTGTGGCATTTTAATGTTTGGGGTGTGACAGTAAGTTAATGAGTCATGCGTCGACTTGTGTAACAGAAGTATTGCTCCGTGTACGAGACACTAAGGGCCTCATTACGACACAGGTGGTCATGAGACCGCCAGGGCCTCGGTGGAGGTTGGAACTCCGCCAAAGCAGCAGGCTGGTCTCCACATTACCGCCATCGTTGAACCGCCGACACCACCAGATTGCCGACAGCCGACAGCCTGGCGGTGCCGGTGATCTCAATCCAGCAGGGCAGCGCTGCTTGCAATGCTGCTCTGGGAATTATGAGTTCCCTTTCCGCCAGCCTTTGCATGGCGGTAGCCCCACCATGCAAAGGCTGGCAGAAAGGGGGTGCCGAGGACCCCCATGGACATCTCCGTCGCACTTTTCACTGCTCGAATTATGGGCAGGAAAAGTGCAATGGGTGCTGTTGCACCCGATGCACTGCCACATTACTGGCGGCTCAATTATGAGCGTGCATCTATATTAAGGCCCTGTTCCCTGCTGAAGCCTTAAGGCTTCTCCCGCAGTGCCAGATAGCCCAGAAGGGCTTTTTAATAAAAAATAATAATAAAAAAAGAAGTAGGGACCCTGGGGGGAGCCCTTGAGGGCTCCCTCGCAATCCCACATAGCGCGTAAGAGGGCTTGGTAATAAAAATATAATTAAAAAAAAATGAAAAAATGAAAAAGTAGGAACCTTGGGGGATCCCTTGAGGGCTCCCTCGTGGTCCCTCACAGCCCACAAAGTAATAAAAAAAGGAGAAAAAAGAAAACATAGTTCAGTGAAATTGACTCATTTCTTTTTTTTAATTAAAAAATTATACTTGTAAAAAAAAAATCATACTTTTTTTGGTTAAATCCCCAAAATATCTTATTCTAAGTATATGATATATTAAAGCCTAAAAAAACCTCTCTTTCTCTTTCACTTTGTTTCTCTCTTTCTGTCTCCGTTTCAATCAATGTCTCTCACTCACACACCCACTTAGACACTTATGCACCCACTCACAGACCCACTGACACCTTCATGCAGCCACTCACAGACCCGCGCACACACTGACGCACCCACTAAAACACTGATGCACGCACTTTTACACCCAGACAGACAATCTGACAGCCACTCTCACCCAAAATACAAAATGATGGAAATTCACCAGCTACAGTTAGGGTTACCTCATCATGCACTTCTAATTAACCCTCAATTTACAGCACTCATGACATCTTTGATAACATAATTGATAATATCAATGTAATATTTGCATTAACATTTCTGATGAAAAATCTGTGCGTGGCCGGGGGGGGGGGAGTTATAGTTACCTTAGGGCACGAGTTATAGTTACTTGCGGTAACTATATAGCTGGTGAATTTCTATGGTTTTGTATGTGTAACATGTGAGCCTAACTATAACCTCCCTGTAACCTTTGTTATTTGAAGTGAATTTCTATGTTTTAAAAAAATTATTTTTCCTAACCATAACGCACCTGTAATCTTTGTTGTTTTCAGTAGATATATATATTTATATAGATATCCTGATTGAGTTTAGGATTTTGCACTAAGGGAAAGTCATCAGTTCAATCAGCTTGCCAGTGATTGTCTCACAGTGACATCCCTGCAAAAAAGTGTGGTCCTTTGTTTAAGACCTATGTAACTTTTCCTCCATGTGCCATCCTATCCAAGAATGTTCTTCTTTTTTCAGGAAAGGGTAGCTTCATTAAGGGCCTGTGAACCCTAAATAAAACAGTGATCATTTGATATGGTACTGCTTCTTTTTTAAACTTTTTTATATTATGGTAGGTGTCCACCCACTCTGTGCTCCCTTGCTAAATTGTTTTTAAAATGTATTTCCCAAATGCTTCTGCATCTTTCTTTTGTGGTTTCTTATATTTCCCTGCCTGCACTTTTCATGCTGTATGCTCCTGCAATGAGGAGTAGATCAGGAATGTCACAAAACTCGAGTTGTAATTCCTTCTTAGGTCTCTTCTACCTAACAGTGCACGAAAGATCCACTGTAAAGAGCTTACAGAAGGCTTACAACCTGCCCATTGCTCACCATTAATTGACTTTAATATCTCTCACTTATTTGATGGTTTGCATTTTCCATTTTGTGTTTGTCCCTCCCCTGGAGCATAGTATTTTTACCATATTTCTTCTTTGGTGACTTGTATTCTTCCATGACTCCCTTTCAGGGAACTACCTTTTTCTTTTCAGTATAAATACTCCATGAGAGTGCATGTGTTTTCCAGCTCTCTCCCTTGTGGGATTCTTTTTTCAAGCACTCCACGAGAATGCATGTGTTTTTGAAGCTTGTCTCTGCCATGTGTTTCTCTCCTCCCATCCATGTGCTGTGTTGCTGTCTCCCTCGTGTGCTGCTCTCTCTCGTTTACTCCTCCATCTGCACACCAGTACTCCAAGTTGCTCACTCCATTGTGTGTTTTCTATCTCCTTTATACCTCACCCCCCACTGGACTTTGATTTTTATCTCCTACTACCCCTCATCAAATTGAATAGTACAAAAAGTGCAAACTAGCTGCCAAGCTGCTGTTTGTGTTAATGCAGATAAGGGTTAATGTTGAATATCTGAGGTGTGTTAAAATCCTGTGGTACTTTTTACCAAAATAAGTGCACATCATTAGAGATTAATAACTCACGATCCCATGTGGTGATCAAAAAAAGCCTGAAATTTTAATATGGTTGAGTACTCATGTAGAACCTCACATTTGAAAGTCACTAAATCCTCATTTGTGGCCATGGTACATCATTGTTAAGGCCTCTCATATTAGCCAGTAAACAATATATCCATCTTTATTCGAAAAATAATAGAAGTCAGTTATTTACTTCTGTCAGGGCACGTGACTCTCAAACACATATCAATTTAGGTCATTCTAAGAGTGATTAAGGTCCAGGAACTGCTTGGTTAGTTTTGTCATTTTTTTCTTTTGCATGTGATGGTACTCCGATGCCCTTTAATACAAACCTGTATTTTTGTGATGACATTCACATGTATTTCAAACCACAAGGGCATATGATGTCACTCACATTAGTTGGGTAAGCCCAAATCTGTTTCAGTGACCTTTTTTACAAAGCGGCACATACTGCTTTGTCCATATGGAAAGCGCCCTATGACAGACGATGGATACCAAAGTGTCCTCTGTCCAGGGTCTAGTTTCTTGGCTGCTGGCTTGTGTACATCAATGTCAATTATGCTTTGACCTTTCCTGAAGGTAAACATAGGTTTATCAAATGATAGATTGCCCGGCCTTAAGATATCTCAATGCTTGTTGACAATTTTCTTCAGGCCATTTGAGTATGGGCTGTATGCAGTGACACAGATTAGTTGGTCAGTCGATGTGTTAGATTGTGATTGTCACAGCTGCTCTCTGTTATTGGAAGCTCTCTTTTTTAATGATCTGTTCCAGGTATTCCTCTTTTCCTGTAGTCTATTAGTTAGTTTTTAGCATGCTTCTGGGAATCTTTGTTTTCTGTACAGTGCTGGCTCAGTCTAAGAAACTGAACAAAAGGCAAGGTTTTTCTTATAGATCTGGGAGGAAACTTTTGAAACTGGGTAGGGTATTGCAATGAGTGGGCTTCTAGTACACCTCAGTCTCGAAAGTATTATCAATTGGGAAGATTTTGAGGTCTAAAAGACAGTTACTTGTTACTAGTGGCAAATGGGTACTTCAGAAACTTGTCTGTTCTGTTCAACCATTCTGCAAACTTGAGGTCTTCTTTTTGCTCCCTATGCCATATTACAAAGATGTTATAAGTATACATCTTTTAGATCTTGATGTGCCCTAAGAAGGGGTTGGTGATGATAAATATGTGTGTAGATTCATGATTATGGACATAAAGGCATACCAGGCTTGGGGCAAATATACTGCCAATCAATGTGCCAAGAATTTGGAGGGAAACCCTATCCTCTAATTTGAAATAATTTCTGGTTGATGCTAACTGTGCACAATCTAATACAAATTCTCAATGTGTCATTGTCTCAAAACTGGTTAATGAGGAGGTTATCTATTACTCTTAAAGTCTGTTCCTTGAGAATCCTTATGTAAAAGGACTCCACATCTATGTATACTCATAAGAGCTCACTTTCAGGAAGAAAGTTCAGGTCCTTCAATATGTTCAACATGTCCTTGGTATCTTTCTGGGATGATGGTCTCAAGAACCAGTTGCAAAAGTGTAACAATGGTTCCAGTGTTGAGTAAATCCCTGAAGCATTTTGTCCTACCTGGCAGTCAATGTCTGCTTCTGTATACTTTTAGAAGAATGGAAAAATAGGGTGAATGTGTTTGCTGTGTAGCTAAGAACCATGCCATGTGTTTGGTAATTCAGTTGTTTTGCTTAGCTGTGTTTACCAGAAATTCTATTTCATCCACAACTTCAGAGGTGGGGTCATTTGTGAATTTCTTGTCATTACTCTCCTTATCAGTTAGCTTCCTCCTCTCACCCCTGTATATTTCAACACTTAAGATCACTATTGCACCCACATTTTAGGTGGTTAAATGAAGATAGTAGTGTCTTGTGATAATTCAATCAGTGCCTGTCTCTCTCTCTTCCCTTAATGATGTTCTCGTAAGGCAATGATGTAGTGTTTTGGAGGTCACCTATTCCCTTGAAAACCAACTGCTTCTTGTAGCCAAACCCATGCCACAGATTGCAGGAGTTGGACGCCCATGGGTGGTTGGCAGCAGGGTATGGCTGTAAGCCAAGCCATCCCTGCACACAGCCAAAAGCTATGCGTAGGGTGGTGGTGGAGTTTGATAACTATGATACAAAAAATCTAGAAATTCACTGAAAAAAACGAAATGTTAAAGTGACATTATAGTAAGGTGAAGTAATACGATTGCACCTTATGTTAAAGAAAACCTAGAAATTCACTACAAACAAAGGTCAAAGTGATGTTATAGTTAGGTGTTGAAATAAAATGAAAAGTAATGTTTTAAAATTAAACACATTAAATTAACGAGCTATATGCTGCTGAGCTAACTACAACTTGACTCTTGCCAAGCATTGCTTATGACCTCCTACATTACATCACGCATGATATGTTAAATGACATCAGTGGTGACATCACTGAAGACCTCTCAAATACATCAATGACACCGATATTACTGATAACATCATACATTTATTGTGACACCACTGCTTGTGGACTTGAAGTGATTCTACATGCTACCCCTATGGACACTTTTCTATTCACCTTAATGGGATTACTCTCTTAAAGACTTCACATGACCTGCAATTTGAAGTCAAGAGGTTGACAGGTATAAATTTGTCACTGTAAAGACACCTTATGTCAGATCTTATGTAGAACGACCTGTAGTACTGTAAAATGTACTACATACATTTCAAAGATGGGCATAATGGTATACAACCTTACAAACATGCTTATAACACCAGTATGAAATAAACCACATTTAATTGGACACCCCTACATTCCACATTATTCGAAAATCTGTAATGCCTTAAAATAATCATGCACGGTTTATGGAATTTGTGTACACCACTGTATTACGACGATTTAACATGTGCATGTGCGTAGATATCTATTGTTTTTTTAGAAGATGCTTCGGCTTTAAGCCCCAACCTACTGTCAAACATACCTCTGTAAACCACATTAGGTGCGCTCATCCTTTACCGTGTTTAACATGGAGTGCTTCTTTCACTCTAAACTTGAGTGATTTGTAAATGGTGCACCATGTAACTTTTAAAATGCACAATTACACTTGTCTCCAGCATTTAGGCTATTTCCATGCTATTGACCCACACATTTACATCCATAATTATTTGTTGTATGTGCTATGGTGTTGTCAATAACGTCAACAGTGACATCATCAATTAAGTCATTCGAGATCTCATCAGTGATGTCATCAACAACATAATTTAACATGTTATGAGCGATGTAATATGTACGGTCATGAGCAGTGCTTGTCGTGGGCACAAGTTATAGTTAGGCCAGTAAAGTATAACAGGTAAACTTCAAGTTTTTTTGGTTTTATAAATGTTAGTTTTTGTATTATTTCAACATCTAATTATAATATCACTTTAACTTTTGTTCTTTTACAGTGAATATATATATATTTATAATATATATATAATATCTCTAATATGGGCCTATATTATAGTTGAAGGATTAGGGTGAAATTATTAAACAACAAGGTTGAAGGCTGAGTGGCTTGTAAGTGGCATCTGAACCCCAAGATGGTAATAAATGTCCAAATAACCCATGTTACACATTACGTATTCATCATATTAAATAGCTGGGCATCTGGATTTTAGTACTGCTTAGAAAGATTTGTAATATTTAAATGTAATACATTTTGTATTTATTTCAACTTTGAGATTTGTAGCACCATTGACGGAAGAACAAAAAGGTGCATCTAGAATTACTCCAAGAAGAAGAATGCGCTCACAGCCTTGAAGATAGGTGGGACCAAAATATGGAAGAAGTCTTCGGATTAACCTGAAAAGTATTATGGCTAGAAACAATTGTTTAACTGTTAAACATATGTATACATTTTCAGTTCAACAGTGGTGGCTCCCCATTAGGGCGGAGAAGCATCAACCCCCTGCTGTGAGCCCAGCAAAGTCAATCATGAAAAATAAAATGGTAATAAAACAATTTTATTATCATTTTATTTTTCATTCTGCTGGCTGCCAGCCAAGCTGAGTCTTAGGGCGGGGAGGGGCCATTGCTTACTGGACAGCAGCAGGGAGGAGGAGTGGTGGGCACTGCAAGTGCAGATTTCGCTTTGGCCAGCTGTCTTACGACAGTCAGCCTGACGTGTGCATTTAGATCTCGCTAACCAGAGTTGTGTTACACAGCCGGGTAGAGAACAGGCACAGGCTCTGCGTGAATGCCATACCAGCTTGCTCCAACCAATACCGATGTGTCTCTCATTCTGGGTAATAGTATTACCAGCATAAGAGCAGTGTCTAAAATGGTGTAGGGGAGTTCGCTAGAGTCTGGGAGCCTGTGCACCAACCCATGGGCTACTGGGACAGGAGTGGAGCACTGAGGCAGCGGCCAGCAGATATGTGCACTTTTACATTTTTTTATTATTCACCCCTCACTGCCCCATCACTTTAATTTGACAGCAGCCACCACTGAAGTGCAATGCCGGCTTGTAAGTCCAGGGAAGCCACCTCCCGAACTTCCTATTCTGCAGGGATCTGAACACGCAAATGAAGTTGCATTTAGCAGACCTGCCTGCTGTGCTGTGTGGGATGGTAAGTCCAGTAAAGAACCCTTAAGAGTGTCCTACCCCGTTGGGATCTTAGCACGCTTATAAAGCAGCATTTAGTGGGTCCTGCTGCCACCAAAAGAGCTGCCATGCAATGTGGGCTTGTAAATCCACTAGAGGCCACTCTAGAGTGTCCCCAGTCATCAGTCAAAACTAATTTGGAAAGGATGACTCTACCTGTAGCAAACTTTTTCCCCCCTAAAAAAGTAGTTCCTGGTTTCAACGCATGACATTTTAGCAAGGTAATAGGAGAGAGGTATTGAAAGATTTGGATATCCAGTCCATTGTACTTAGTGGGTCTTCCATTGTGCACTGTCTTTAGACCTGCCCTTGTATCTTCGTAGCAGGCATGCCAGAGAATTTGTGGGCCATTTGTTTTCTGAACCTGCCAGCCTCAGTCTCTGTACCTTTTTGATCCATATTGGCTCTGTAGCATTATTTTCAAGGATAGCTGCTAAGTACTTCTGTTTTTCTTGGGGGTTGATCATCTGGTCATCCAAGGTTCTCAGCAGCTTTGATACTCTTCAGATCTAGAGTTTGTTCATTCTGCACCACCTCCAGGAAGTTCTCTCTACCACTCAGCACCTCTACCTCTACCTCTCTTTTGACTTAATGTCAAAGTCAGTATATACCATTACTATTTCTGCCTTGAGCTTCAAGACAAATTATTTCATATAACTTTTCATGCCTTTCTTATACTTGAGAGCAGGGTGCTCGGCGTTGTAGCCTTGGAGCAGTAGGCGCCTTAACCTTCTGCCAGCTGCTGTGTTGGTAATGTTGTGCTCTAAGAGCAGTGCATGGTGTCACAGAAGGGTGGGGCAATGCAAGGGGTAGAGGGTTTTGTGATGTATCAGGCCTACTGACCTATATCATAGTCCCCGCCTTCTCGTGAGAATCTCTGTCATTTCCTTGCCCACACGTTACACCTTATAGACTGTCCGTATCACTGCTCCGTGGTAAAGCTGTGTGATTTGAAGTGCTATAATGAGGTTATGCTCTCCGCTGCCCCCTTGGACAGAGCTTAACTGCTCCATATGGTGTTTTTGACTGGCCCACGTTGTTCTGTGCAGCTACTCCTCTCAGACTAACTCACTGGTTAGGTGCAGTTTCCCACTTCCCACCACCTGATTTCCTCCAGCCACTTTCCGGCCATTCTCACCCTCGCCCCAGACCTAATCTTCATCACATGGACCTGGCTCAACCCTACCTTCACCCCAACATCACCACAGTGATGCCTAGTGGCTGCAAGATGACACACTGGGACCGTACCAACAAACACTGAGGTGGCATCGCCATTATTCACATAGAATCAATCTGCTGCACCAGCACCGGAGATGACACCACACTGATCATGGAACACCTGAATTTCCAACTCCACACTGATGACATAACAACTATCAAAGACACCCTTACCTTCAGATCCCCTAAACCACGCACCAACCTTTGTGACACCATCACAGACTTAATCGCCGCAATCGCCATTGAATCCAAGCACTACATCTTCCTCTAAATGCTCCACTTCCATCGGGATAACTCCACAGACACGAACACCACCAACCTCTTGAAATGGATGGACAACATCAGCCTCACCCAGTTGGTTACAGACCCCATACACAGAGCAGGATACATACCGGACCCTATCTTCACGTTCAGCAACAGTCAAATACAGCCATTCAATGGAACTCACCTGGACCGACCACTTCATTGTCCACTTCACTATTACAGAATCGCCACACACCACCCCCAACCCTCCCAGCACCTCCCGCCAGAGCTGAAGCAAACTGACACAAAACCAACAGAGGAATGCCCTCAACACTACCCAGCCCGACGCTGCAACAAGCCTCAAACAGACAGTCGAGAAGTTCAACACCGCTGACTGAGTCACTCCCATGAAACTAGCCAAATCCCGGTGATCCACCAAACAATCCAGCTGGTACACACTGGAACTCAGCACAATGAAACACAGCTGCAAACAACTAGAGAGAAGACGGTGCAAAGCAGAAAGGACATAGACTGAGCTGTTGTGTAGCCATTTTAGTTATAGCTCCATGCACATTATTTTAACACACTAGGCCGCTGTGCACTTTAACCCATATATGTTTTATTCAGCTTCGCATTATTATTATTCCAATAACCATTTTTACGGTCTTGTTTTATTTTCATCTATCTAACTGTTTTGCCTAGGACAGCACTCTGTTCTCAAACAAGACATTCTTGATCACTCTGTGCTTCATTCAAGGCTACAGTGGGCACATTGCCGGTGAACGTGGTAGAAGTTTAGTCTCCAACATTGGTAGAAAATACACATCCTTACGTAGGGATATTTTCTCAGAACATCAGCTGTGTTATTATATAAACACTTCCTTGTCCCTTACACGTTAGAGGGAGATTCCAGCCAGGGAACCACAACTGTATGCTGATTGCTGAATGCTTCGCTACAGATGCTAAAGCAGACCACAGGCCTTTGCTCAGGTATGGGGGTTGATGTCTTCCCAGGGGAACCTGAAAGGCAGAACTAGAGCTTAACATGCTGTGCTCAAATTCTAACTTAGATAGGAAATAGTCCTTCGATCATAGTGACAATATGATAGTATTGTTTTTATGCTTCACTCTTCTTGTCACAATTTTGATACTATCATGTTGTGTCGTCCTGGTTATTGCAGCTCACGCTTTGCTATCTAAGATGCAGTTGTTTTATTAAACTTATTATTGAAACATATATTGCCTCTGTTTGCCGTTTATTTATGAGACTGAATTGTAAATGAGAGAACCGGATGTGACCTGAGTGACCATGACTTCCCTGAGAAGCCTAGTATGTCATGCGCTCGGCTGCCCAATCATCACTATCCTTTAGTAAAGATGAGGCACTGCTAGTTAGCCGGAGCAAAACCCGGATTGGAGAGACAGGTGTCATCCGCAGTGGGTTGGACTCAGTCTCCAACACCGTGGACGATTCTGCTGCTCAAAATCCAGTAGTCTCATCAGAATAATGAGAGCCTACACGACAGAGCCACTATCAAGCCAGCCCTCAACAAATGCCACCAAAGACGTGAAAAAGGACACCCTTGCAGACTGCATCAAAACTAGCGCCAATCACACTAAGGAAGTCATCACCATCGTCAGAGAGTTCTCCTGCCCAATAGCCATTGAGAAAACGATCACTCCCTCACAGGAACTCTGCGACAATCTAGCCAATCACTTTCACAACAAGATATCCACCATCTACAGGAACCTCGAGCCCTAACCCACCGACCTCCTCAGCCTCCTCATTCCAATGGTGGCCTCCCCTGACCAACATCTCACTGCATGGGACCAGCTCACCAAGCCAGACACCACATGTGGGAAGCTGGCTCTGTATATACTATATCAAAATGGGATATAGTGTGCACAGAGTCCAGGGGTTCTCCAAGAGGCTTAACAGAGGCAATAATAGATCATACTAATGCTCTATTTGTGGTACTGTGATCGAGCAGTTAGGCTTATCAGAGAGTATTGTTAAGCATTTGTTGTACACACACAAGCAATAAGTGAAAACACACACTCAATGACTTAACTCCAGGCCAATAGGTTTTTATATAGAAAAGTATACTTTGGCTAATTTATTTTTAGAACCACAAGATTCATTTAGCAGGTAAGTACATTAAATGAAATATTTAGGACTTTGAATAGAATCAATATTGTACACAATTTTCTTTTAAATGGCAAAAGCAATTTTAAAAGTGGGCACTGCAATTTTCAACAGTTCCTGCGGGAGTTAAGTAAAATACAGTTTCTGAGGAAAGCCACACTTACAGGTTTAGTCTCTGGTGCATAGGTAGCCCACCGTTGGGGATTCAAGGTAACCCCAAACACCCAGCACCAGCAACAAAGGGCCGGTCAGGTGCAGAGGTCAAACCGGAGCAAAAATAACGTGGGTCCCTATGGATACAGGGGATACTCCGGTTCCAGTCTGCTTGCAGGTAAGTACCCGCGTTGTCGGAGGGCAGACCAGGGGGGTTTGGAGGAGTACTGGAGGGGCCCCAAGTAGGCACAAAAACCACACCCTCAGTGGCACGGGGGCTGCTTGGTGCAGTGTGCAAAGAGGGTGGCGGGTTCTCAAAAGAACTCTATGCAGGGACCCAGGGGTCACTTAGGCGCTGCCTCTCGGGCAAGCCAACGACTGGGCAAGGGTGAGGGCCGCCTGCTGGTCGTTGCTGCACCGGTGCTCGGTTTCTCACGGGCCTGGGGGCTGCGGGTGCAGTGCTTCTCCAGGCGTCTGATATCTTCGTCAGGGGAAGTCGTGGTTAGGGGGGTCCTAGGGATTCTCTCTGCAGGCGTCATCTTCGGGGTTCAGAGAGGTCAGCCCAGGGTGGACACATTGTCGGAGTTGCTGTGGATCCTCTCTGGATAGTTGGTTTCTCTGGACATAGGCCGGGGGCATCGGGTGCAGAGTAGTTGGACTCACGCTTCTGGAGTGAGGTGAGAGTCCCTTTAGAGTTAGTTTCTTGATCTTCTTTTTTAGACAGGTCCGCTGTCCACTGGAGTTTCTTGGTCCTCGGTGGTGCAGGCAGTCCCCTGGAGGTTTCTCAGGGGTTGCTGTTCCTGCAGAATGTGTTTCTTTTTTCTTGCAACTTTTCAAAGCAGGAGATGGGCAGTAGGGCTGGGGCCGAGTCAGTTGGTGTCTCCTTCTATTTTCTGTAGGGTTTTCAGCTCAGCAGTCGTTCTTCTTTCTTGAGGTCACCAGGAATCAGATGATCTGGGTTCAGGGTTTCCCCTAAATACTAAATTTAGGGGTGTGTTAGGGTCAGGGGGCAGTAGCCAATTGCTACTCTCCCTGAGGGTGGCTACACCCTCCTTATGCCCACTCCCTCTGGGGAGGGGGGCACATCCCTATCCCTATTGGCCCTATTCCTCCAAAGCAAGATGGAGGATTTCTCAAGGAGGGGGTCACTTCAGCTCTGGTCACCTTAGGGGTGGACCTGGCTGGAGGGGTGACTCCTCCTTGTTTTTCTCATTCTCCCTCTGGACTTGCGGCCAAAAGTAGGGGCTCGTCCGGGGGCGAGCATCTCCACTGGCTGGAATGAGCTGGGGGCATTGTAACACCAGGCCTGAGCCTTTGAGGATCACCTCCAGGTGTTACAGTTCCTGCAGGGGGGAGGTGTGAAGCATCTCCACCCAGTTCAGGCTTTGTTTCTGGCCCCAGACAGCACAAAGGCTCTCACCCCAGGGGGTCAGAAACTCGTCTTTCAGTGGCAGGCTGGCACAGACCAGTCAGTCCTGCATAGAAGGATTGGGTAAAACACAGGGTGCATCTCCAAGATGCCCTCTGTGTGCATGTTTTAATAAATCCAACACTGGCATCAGTGTGGGTTTATTATTCTGAGAAGTTTGATACCAAACTGCCCAGTATTCAGTGTAGCCATTATGAAACTGTGGAGTTTGTTTTGACAAACTCCCAGACCATATATTTAATGTGGCCACACTGTACTAACAATGTCTAAGAATGGACTTATACACTGTAGGGTCATATTGCTCATGCAGCTATGCCCCCACCTGTGGTATAGTGCACCCTGCCTTAGGGCTTTAAGGCCTGCTAGAGGGGTGACTTACCTATGCCACAGGCAGTGTTTTGTGTGCATGGCACCCTGAGGGAGATGCCATGTCGACGTTGCCTTTTTTTCTCCCCACCAACACACACAATATGCAATGGCAGTGTGCATGTGTTAGGTGAGGGGTCCCTTGGGGGGCACAACACATATTGCAGCCCTTAGGGGCCTTCCTTTGTTACAGGGCCCTTGGTATCACTGGTACCTTTTACAAGGGACTTATTTATGTGCCAGGGGTCTGCCAATTGTAGAAACAACGGTACATTCTTAGTGAAAAAACCACTGGTGCTGGGGCCTGGTTAGCAGGGTCCCAGCACACTCTCAGTCAAGTCAACATCAATAGCAGGCAAAAAGTGTGTGTGGGGGGGTAACTGCAACAAGCCATTTTCCTACACCACAGCCATCATGAACTCCATCCACTCAAGAGCACCCACAGCCCCATTATCCCGCTGCCTCTTCAACCTAAGAAGCAATGAGATCAGCCACCAACTCATCACCATCCTCAGAGCATCCATCGCCACAGTCACCTTTCCCGAATATAGGGAAACATGCAGAGGTCAGAACACCCCTCAAGAAACCCTCTGCAGTCCCCTGTGAACTCCTGAACTACTGGCCATCTCGCTGCTCCCATTTCCCACCAAAGTCCTTGAGAAGGCCATTAACCGTCAGCTCACCAAACATCTGGAGAGAAATAACCTGCTACACACCTCCCAACCTGGCTTCGGAGCCAACCACAGCAGTGAGACCACTCTGATCACAGCCACGGACAATATCCACACCTTTTTGACAGAGGACAATCTGCCGCCATGATCTTTCTCGACCTCTCCTCAGCCTTCAGCACTGTTTCCCACCAGACACTCATGAAGAGACTGCACCAGACTGGAATCAAGGGAGACTCACTCAGATGGATTGCATCATTGCTCACGGGATGCAGGCATCAAATGGATTGCATCATTGCTCACGGGACGCAGGCAGAGAATCTGCCGCTCCTCTTTCACCTCGGAACCCATGAGCACCATCTGTGGCATCCCTCAAGGCTCAACCCTCAGCCCTCAGCCCTACCCTCTTCAACACCTTTATGACACCTCTAGCTGACATCGTCAGAACCCACGATATCAACATCATATCCTACACCAACGACACCCAGCTCATCCTCTCACTCTCAGCAGACCCCATCACCACCAAGACCAGCTTCCCCAACTGCATGAAGAATGTCACAGCCTTGATGAATGACAACTGTTTGAAGCTCAACACAGACAAAACCGAAGTGCTGATCTTTGGCAGCCATACCTCCCTCCGGAATGCCACATGGTGGCCTGCTGAACTTAGACCCGCCCCCACACCAAAATACTGCAACCCACAACCTCGGCATCATCCTTGACAGCAAACTCACCATGAAAGGACAGATCAACACAGTCTCTTCTGCCTGCTTCCACACTCTAGCATTAAAAAAAAAAATCAAATGGCTCCTCATAAGCAGGACAAAAACGGTCATGCAAGCCCTAATCACCAGCTGTCTGGACTACGGCAAGGCACTAGATGCAGGAACCGCGGCCAAACTCATGAGAAGGCTCCAGAGGATACAGAATTCAGCAGCCAGATTGATCCTCAACCTGCCTAAGCCGACCCACATCACCCAGCATCTGAGGAACTTCCACTGGCTGCTGTCAATTCAAACTACTGACACACGCCTACCAAGCCCTACACAACCAAGGACCAGCATACATGAACCACATTATAAATTTCCACCAATCATCCAGAAACCTTCATTCTGCCTCCCTCACCCTAGCACAGACACCGTGCATCTGCCTTAGCTACAGCAGAGTCTGCTTCTTCTCCCACCTCGCCACCAACCCCTGGGACGCACTTCCTCTCCACCTCCGAACATTACCCACGCTGACAGACTTCAGGAAGAAATTCAAGACCTGTTTTTTCAACTAAGCCCAGCAACCCAGAACCTGGATACCCTTGCAGGTGATAAGCTGCACACTACAAGTACTGAGTGAGTCTCACCTTGCCTCTATTAATATAGTCTCAAGGGAAACACAGGGCAGTTTGTTCTTCTGTGGCCCCAATGACACTGTAGTGTGTCCCATCATGAGTGCTCATATGTGATCCCCCAGGCAGCTCAGCAGAACCCAAAATCAGAATCCTATTGGCCCCCAGTCCCATTAATCACTAGCCAAGCTTGCTGCTTCAGTATCCCTTCTGCTTGCTCCATGTATCCTGTGTTTATTTCTCTCAACTCTCCAGTCATTTATAGCAATGGCTGCTCCTCTGACCCCTCCTGGGTTGGGGCAACCCCACCTTTACTTGCCCAGGCTGCTTTCTGCAGTCTTGAAAACTCAACCGATTTTGGTGCCTGATCTATGGATTGACTATCCTGCTTACCAGCCCACAGTCACACTGCCCCATCAGCCTGATCCTTAATGCAGTCTATCCTCCAGCAACCCGGCCTCACAAGGCGGCTACTATCATGAAGTTATTTGCCGCTTGCTGCAGTGAATGCTGTCTGGACTGCAGGGCTTTGTGGCACCAGACTGGTCTTGAATTTGGACTCTGCTCTGCTCCTGATGCCTGAATGTGCTATGTGTCACCTCTGCTTGCAGTGTAAGATCCTGCTTGGCCCGCAACTGAAGGGGAGCAGCAGAATCACACTCCTGTGACCATCTCGGCTCAGGCTCCACCTACCACTCGTCATAAGTTTTCATAATGGACAGAGCAGACCAATGGCATCTGAAATATCTTTTTTCCAATGAACCAATCAGGTCTACAGATTTTGTTATTGACTTATCATTGTAATTAAGGAAGCCCAGCTGTATTGCGCATAAGCTTTTGCGCAAAGCAATCTTTAGGAATACTGCAATAAAATTACAAATTTATACATAATTTACAGCAGTATGAAATCCCCACACAAGAAAGCCCAATATGGATTATCTATTCTAACAGCTTGTCTGAGTGGGTCACCAACACCAAAAACCCTTGCCTATCACATTAAAATGTAAAATTCCATGCAACAAAATATCTTATCTTCCTAGAGGCTTTATCACAGTGTAATAGCAATCACTCATTAAAGGCATATTGGCTTTAACAAATGTTTTTTACAATAAATAAATCCGGCCTACTGCCTTTGCCGTAACTTTTCATAATAAACAGAGGAGATCCATGACATCGACAACATTTTCCCAGTGAATGAAGCAGACCCACAGCCTGTACTACTTGCTTCACCCTATAACTAGCACAAGCATACTGAAGTGTGCAAAAACTGGCAACCACCATGTATATATACATAGTGATAAAATTACAAATATGTACAAAGGACTTGATTAAAAGCATCTGTCGATTCACTCCCAGAGCCATCAACTTCATTAAGTTACAGAAAGCAGCAAAGGATTCTGGGGCTTGCAGTTTTTTTTTAAGTATTTGCAGACTATAAGGAAAAGAGCGTGTGGAAAACCTCTGTGTCACCTATTGTTTACTTTGATAAAAGACAGTCTAATAAGAATTATCAAAGTAGTAGGTCTGTGAGGATTACTTTTATTGTTTTGTGTGGCCTAAACTATAAAAATGTGCCACACTGCAAACCGGAGCAATTTTTAACCACATATCGATGTACGATCCACTACAGGGTAACTTGCAGTCCAGGGCCCTCGCACCACTGCACCTGCTGCACAATTTTAAATAATGCTGTTTAAATCATCTCTAAGAAATAAGAGTATCTGACAAGGCTCTCATGGTACAGGCTTCTACACTTTGGATGCCTATCATCTGGAAAATGTTTCTAATGTCTGGAATAAGAACCCCTATTAGTCAGCTGCTACTTTCCTAAATGAACGATGCCACCTCTGCAGAACATTCAAGATTCTCTAAACCTATGCGCTTAGTTTCCATCCCATCAATCTGAGATACAGCAGTGAGTGATGTGTAGAATTGGCCACATTAGATTGTTAGAACTTACTGGAAGACTTATCATTGACACAGTCGATAGACACGTGTTTGTGATTTTTTTAAATTTTATTTTCCATCAAACTACAGAAACAACAGAAGAACTATAAACTAAACAAGGTACAAGAAATTATTATATTATATATTTGCCCACGATACGTATACCAATAACAATTTAAGGGCATGAGGGACCAAAGTGTTTCTCAATCTTTCATCTTCCTCAACTATGTGTCCAGGAGATCTGCTTGCATTTCATGTCCCCATCTCAGGACTAAAATCATGTCATTTTACTCAGCCTCTGGGTTTGTTACTTCTTCATTTGTCTACTCCATCAAAAGGAATGGACATAAATGGGCCCAGCATCTCTGAAGATATCTCAAGTTGTCCAGCAACCCTATCTCTTCCCTGGTGAGATGCAACTCGACATTCAGACAGCAGTAGAACCAGGGCAGCAAATTTTCTATATGATTGATGGAGTGATTTAACCAAACCCAATAGTGTCATCTGAGATGTAAGGTCGCTCAGAGTATCTATCATCAACGACAGGGTATCAAACACTGTTTTGAAGATATCCCTTCACCCCAGGGCAATCTCATGCCAGATTAAATAAACCTGCCCCCCTCTGCATGACATATTACACAAAGAGAACCTTGCCTAATGCCTCATTTCCATAGCACATATTGTCTAGAAGAGTCCCTAGTAGGTCTGCATTCCATTTATCTCTGTATGGACTTGGGCTATAGTCTGCATTGCTGTGTAAAGGGTTGCAAAAATCTACTTGATGTTCGCATCTGACAAGCAGTGCAAGTGCTTTAAAGGCCAAGAGTGCCTGCGGAAACCAAGGAGTAATTTGCTTGCTCGCCAATCTGAGACGAAAATGTAAAAACATGTTTGTGTCTCATGCCTTAGTGTAGTCTGAGGATTTAATATTCCTCCCAGTGCTTTAAATGGGCCGGTACTCTCCGGTACTGAGTACCGGCACTTTTTTATTTTGAGAGGGAGAGTACCGGCACATCTCAAGAAAAACGTAATACTTTTAATTGGAGAGTACCGGCACTTCTCAGAAACAAGCAGGTACTCTGGTACAGAGTACCTGCACTCCTATTTTTCCATTTAAAGCACTGATTCCTCCATCTTATAGATCCCACACTTCACAATATTCAATTTGTGCAGCTTAGATAGGACTTTATTCTCACTAGTCTTAGAGGCAAATTTATGAGGAAGTCACACAGCACAGTAAGTCACCTTGCTGCGCTGTGTGACAGAGAAAGGGCAGGAATGCGCCACATTTAAAAGAATACAGCCCATTCCCACCTTTTCCCCGTGCTGGTGCTGTTTTGGCTGCCTAGAGCCAACGCAGGCACCCTTGCACCATGGTGTAAGTGTGCCTGCGTTGTAAGGAGGATTGTTTTTGTGCAGGAAGGTGCACCTTCCTGCACAAAAACAATCTCCTGAGGCATTTTCCTCTTTGTATGTGTGCTGCAGAGTGCACACATTGAAAAAGGAAAGAACAAGGAGAAATAAAGATATTTTCCCACGTTACTTCTCACCTGGAAGGTGTAGCATTTTGGCGCATTCTCAACTCTAACACTTTTGGTAAATCCAGAAATGCATCAAAATCCATGGGTGTTGCATGAGAACAACCATGCAACACCCATGAAATGCCTCCCTGGGGCAGAGAAATGCAAAGCAGTGATTTACGCTACGTTGTGTTACTCTGGATTTATCAAGCTACTCAGGGCCATGCACGGTGGCCTTGCATGGCTTGATAAATTGCATTTTTGAGATGTGTTACGCATGCAGCACGTTGCGTGGTGCAAGAGCAACGCAACTCCCTCATAAATATGGCCCTAAAAAGTTGCGTAATGAAACTGGAGGGGGGCTCCCATAAAAAGAGCATGGATGGGCCCCCCTCCTGACTCACTCAGGCCAGGTCCTGTGCTGAAGGGGCCCCTGGATCTAGGGCACCCCCACCACGTGGCTGCAGTGGCCTTTGTTACGCCACTGGCCCTAAGTCAATTGTGGGTGGTGAGGCAGAAAAAAGAAGGTGAATGTAATAGGTCAGGCTTTGCTTTGGACAGAAGCATATTCCAGTCTTGCAGTTTACAAGTGCACCGTAGTGATCTCAGCTGACCAACCAGAAATCTTTTAGCACAATATAATAAATATTGGCGTTGGGGCAGCCACACAACATCTTACTGACAGATGGGCCAAATAACACTGAGTGTGCATCCAATAAAAGGCAATCTGTATTGTGCACATAGTACAATTCCATGTCAGATATGGTGAAGTAACCCTGTAGAATTGGAAGAGTCATTACTTGCCAAGACAATCTAGGCTGCTTTCTAGGCAATAACAGTCTCATCAGGAGAGACTTCAAAGATTGGAAAAGCATTTTTAGCAAGGGCTATTGGTATGTTAGTAAAATAATATAAAAACATTGGAACTATTACCATTTTGGTGAGTCCCACATGGCTTGCCTTTGTGGTTGGAAGCTCCATCTCTCTCTGCATTTGGTCTTCTATCTTGCTGACCACAGTCCTGTGGTAAGTTCTAAGTATACCCTCTCTACTTTCACTAACTAAACTGCTAGCTATTTAATCTGGTTGTCATACCATTCTAGTGGGAGGTCTGGCTTATTTTTTTAGGTGGTAAATGGGAACTCTGCAGATTTCCCCAGTTTATGAAAATGCCAGCCACTGCACCAATTTGTATTATTTCTCAGAGAACTGGGATCAGAGTCATGCTGGAGTCTCTCTTAAAGTGATATCATCAGCATATAGTGATACGAGTATATGTTGGGATGTAAATCTAAGAGCATATTCAGAATAAAGCTGACAAAGTCTAGCAACAAGTGGTTAAAGGGAAACAGGATGGGGGACAGAGGACAACTGTGCCGGGTGCTTCTGGACATGTGTATGAGGGTTGAGGTCCACCTATTGATGCAAATTGTGGCCGCATGAGAGGTGTGAAATACTCTCACCCAGTTCAGAAATAATCCAGGCATACCTATTCAGGTTCATATTGCTGTCTTGTACTCCCACTCACGTGGGTCATTTGTCTATCTATCTAGTTGGTGCAGCATAGGGTTCATAAATTGTAGGACATGGAACAGCCTAGGACAAATTCCACCTGATTAGGCAGGGCCAGGCACAATTTATATTAATAATGGTCTGTCCAAATCATACATGCATGGGGCCATTGACACATCTTGGAGGGTGATCAGAAGTGCCTCCCACATCAAGGGGGACAAAAGGTTTTTGACATAGCCTTCCCAAATACCTCTTAGAGGTGTGGATGCAATATCTCAGGAGAATTCCTTGTACAAATTGCACAGAAATCCATCCATATGGGGGCTTTACCAGTTGGTAGGTTCTTAGTTACCATCTTAATCTCACGTATCGTAATGGGCAAGAAAGGTTCTTTGGGCTTCACCTATGGTTGTATAATCCAAATATGCATCAATGTACTTGGCCGTGTTTGTTCCCTGGGATGTGTATAGAGTTTCATAATTTTTTTAAAACAACCATAAAATCTCCTCTGTATTGTACTTGTGGTGGTTGTCCACATCTTTTATGCATATGCTGCCATGAGCCGCCGATGGCTGTTAGATAATGCTAGCTAGTGACTTGCCTGAATGTCCACCTTCTCCATATGAATTTGTTGTGGTGTGTTTGTCCATGTAGTGAAGCTCTCTTTCAGCCACGTTGTTGTACTTTGAAAGTTTGGATCTGATCTGTTCATGAGCGTTTGTGTCTCTAGATACCATGGAGGCATCCTCCTCCAGCTGCTTGATCACCTCCTCTACTCTAGCCAAGTGGTCACGTAGCAGATTCAACAATACATGTTGCTTGGCAATACATTGCTTACTAATTTAATTGTCTCCTATACAGTGATCATTTTGGCTGAGCCCATGTTATTCCTAAATTAATCTGTGATATCATGTCTGATATGGTCTCTAAACAACCTGTACAAGAATGCCCAAGGAGACAATTTTCATTGCGCTCTATTGCTCAGCTATCCATTGAACATTAGTCTGAGGAAGACTGGGGAGTGGTCTGATATTATCTTAGCAAGATGTTCGACTTTAGGCAAGCAGGAGCTCACATCACAAGTGCCTACCCAGTTGTCCAGCTGAGGACAAATATGTGCCCACTGTAAACTTAGGATGCCTCATCCTCTAAATGTCCACCAGGGAGTGGTCAGCTAGGATTTTCTGTAAGGTAGTATCTGTAGAAGCAGTGTATCTGTGTACATTATCTGAATGGTCCGTCTGGAGACTGAGTGCCACATTAAAGTCACCCCACATAGCATGGCCTTCTGAGATAGAGATAATGTCAGGCCCTAGACGTTGTGAAAAAAGCTGGGATAATCGTTTTTGGGACCATATTTGTGACTTAAGTAATATGTTTAGCCCACAAACTGCCTTGTACTATAACATATCTTCCCTGAGTGTCTGACAGCCTGAGTGTTGCAAATGGAAGGTTGCATGTGTATCCACAGCTCTTGCATACATAGAATATGAGGATGTAAAGTAGTGCCCCGCCCATTTGCAAACAATTTGCTATCTGTTCATGTAGTTAAGTGCATCTCCTGCAGGAGTACAATGTCTGTTTTATGCCTGCCTACAAATGCCAAAACCTGTCTAGTCTTACATAGTCTGCTGTGACCACAGACATTCCACATGACAATGGTGCAAGGCAATCCTATGGCATTATCTTCCATGTGTGTCTGAGTGTGTATGTGGCTTTTCAACAATGTAAGAATCTGAGCAGTACCACTGACCGATGTGCTACACGTAACTGCGGCCCTTACTGGCTGAATGATGTGAAAGGTGATGAATACACAAAAACATATCTTCAAACCAACACTAACTCACCATTGAAGGCGGCACCAAAGACCTACTCATCAGATTCTGCTGCGCATTCAACTATGAGAAGAATGGAAGAGGATGGAAAGATCATCTCGCCCACTCTGTTCATACATCATACTAACTGTGCTGAAAATGCCATGCATTCCCAAATCATCCTCCAATGATATGGCATAGCAGTAACTAAAACAGGCCTACAATTGCTTATGGATCTTCCAAATATGGCAGAACATGCATTGCAACAGCACATTAAGGCATTTTAAACAACTTAATTTGAATCACTAGCTGACAGATCTTGGTGTCATTGTTTTCTCTTGCTCAAGCTTCGTATGTGGTTCATCAGAGAGACTCCAGGTATGAAGATGCTTGCTGAAGGCTGGCAAAAATGAGTTGTTTACCACAGGGTGTTGCTTTCAGATTTGCCAGATAAAGAACAGCATATGGTATGTTGAGTTGTTGCAGATTTTTCTTCGCTACTTGGATTGTCAGAGTGAAATCTGTTTACAGAGATATATTCCAACCATTAGTTTGGTTCCCTATTTCCTCTTGCTAGTTTTAGTGCCTGATCTCTACCCCCTGAAACTGAGGACTCCGCCGTCAATTATAGGCCTGGCAGGAACTCTAGGCTGCTGCCTTGGGGCAAGAGAGCACAGCGCTCTTTCCACTATCAACAATTTGAAGAAACTGTCTTCACCAAACAATGAAATAAGCATGTATTCGATAAAGAAGTCCATTTTTCCAGTGTCGGTAGATTCTTATATGCCAAGTATAAGGAGATTGTCCCATCGTGGCATAGCTTCCAAATCTTCATTTCTCACTTTTATTATTACCAGGACCTTGACCTGCATATGACCTTATGATACATATTAAGCCATTCCTCTTGCTTGGTCTTCAAACCAGCTTCCATGTTTGCTCAGCTCCCATAAGATTTCCTTTGGGTCTGTCAATTTTCAGTTAATTTTCGGTGTGTCTGTCTTGTCTATTGTCATCAAGATTTATTGCATGTGCATCAAGAGCAATTTCATGTCTGGGTCTGGGTCACTCGCCTGCTAGATCATTGTATCTACTTAGGAAGCAACGCTGCCCTGGGGATTACGAGTCCCCATCCACCAGCCTTTCCATGGTGGGTAACACCGCCATGGAAAGGCCGCTGGAATGGGGGCGTCTGGGGGCCCCTCCACTGCTCATGCACTAGGCATGGGCAGTGCAGGGGACCCGATGGACACCCCCATCGTGCATTTCACTGCCCGATTTATGGGCAGTGAAATGCGGTTGGGTGCTGTCACACCCGACGCACAACATTGCAGCCGGCTCAATTATGAGCTGGCATTAATGTTGTGGTGCATTTTCTGCTTGGCCAGCAGGCGAAAACGCTGTTTTTCACCCGCTGGCCCAGCGGAAATCTCCTAATATGGCAGGCAAAAGGCCTCCAGCACTGGCAGTCTTTTGCTTGCAGCGTCTTCGGCTGTCCTGGAAAAGGACCTCTGAAGTTGTAATGAGGCCTTATAAGTTGAAGTGGAAAGGTAAAGTTCTGGTAGTTATCTTTCCAGGAGTTTTATGGCAGTGCTCAACATTGGGCCATTCCTCAATCATTACGGTTTTCAAGTCAGAGTCTTTGTGGCATTTACAGCGTTCTGTGTGTTTAGGACGATTCAGTGCAGCAAAAGTGCATGTAACTCAAATATACATGCACAGCTAAGATATGTCTCTTGGATCAGAGTATGTCTACAGCGTCCCTCTATGTGGGGGCCCCACCAGCACCAGGCACAGTGGAGGCACGAGCAGACTGCTCAATGTGACCACAATGTGGGGTCTTATGATGTCACAAAAAGCGGTAGGCCTCGGATGTTCCTCTACATGCAGGGCCCCGCCAACTGTTAAAATCATAGGTGTACGTGCAGCTGACCCAGTTTGATTGCTATGTGACCAGTTTTTTGATGACCCAAATAAGGGCCCTGATGGCCCTCTCTGTGAGAGGCCCTGCCACTCCCAGCACCAAAGGCAAATGGCCCAAAAGGACCTTCCAATGTCACATCGAGGTGGCCATTCTCTTCATATCACAAGGGTGGTGGCCCTGCTTTTATCAGGCTCAAGTTCTATAATGATCTCATCTCCTGCATGTTGGCGCTCTGCTCCTGTCACCTACAATCCTTCTTAATCTCTCTGCTAGGCTCCACAACAGGTTATAGTGCTCCCACAGTTACAGAATGTAACCTTGGGTGTTGCCCATTGCTGCTGCAGCCGCAATTGTGTGCCTGCCACAATTATTTTGGAGAGATGAAACAATCTTGCAGCCAGCTGGTCTTAGTTTGATAAATAAATATTGCAGCAGTGATTATGGGGCTCTCCTTGTGTAATCCTAGTGTCTCCTGGCCCCTTGGTGATCAGATTCTGTGGGTGATGTTGGGTTGGATTTTGGACTCCATTTCGGTGAGCGTTATCCATCGGTGGCCATTTATGAACCTGAGACTCTGGCACTCCCCCATCAATACACAAGTTAATGTTGGAAACCAAGGTCTCTGTGGTCAGGAGGGAGCTGTTAGTAGAACCTTAGGCCTCTCCCTCTGAATCTTCCTAAGCTCCCTGGAGCAAAGGGGAAATGGAGGGAATGCAAAAAGAATGCCCCTTGGCTACTGAATTGACACTTTATTCACTGACCAAGCAAAAAGGTTTATCCGCGGCATTCCTAGTTAACTTTGTATTTCTTTGAACAGTTTGGGGATGTAATTGCAGATCCACTCAGGAAGGGAAATGATGACTAGGTCCAGGCGAAATGTCCATTACATCACCATAATCTCATGCAATTTCACATTATACTTGTTGTGCAAAATTTCCACAATTACTCTATAAGGCCAAATCATGTATTTATAAAAAAGCACTGCAAAAATGTAGTGCGAGGGCACAGGGACGCAAAAGTGACCAAAATGCAAGGGAGTGCTGTTTGCTGTATATTTTAGTACGAAATGCTTCCTCTTGTCAAAAATGGGTGAGATGACGCACTGCACATGAAAATATAGTACCAAATGCTGATTTGTACTTTGGGTAATTACTATTAATTGTGTGCGATTACTTGTTTTTACGCAAATGCAAATGGTGCAAATGTCTCACACCCTACTAATAACGCAGCTGATCCCCCGATACCTTCTTCTCTCCTGTTAAGAATGCTGATGTTAGGGAAAACAGATGATCTTCCTACGAAAGACCAATAGCCTGTCTGGATGGACTCCAATAAATTAACAGGTATTGGATTAGTGGCTTCCGATGATACCTGGCAGGGGGAACTATCACTGTTGTTGCTGACATGTTGCTTCTACCCTGAGGATTACTTTTGGTGATGCCTATTCTTTGCACAACAATCTGATTAAATATTCTTGAAAATTCAAACTTCTTTTGCCTGGTAGGAATACTTTCCCCAGATTTATGCAGAAGTGAGCGCCTTTGAAATGGTGATCTTTTGCCGCCTGTAACCGATAATTTTTATGGTTGAGAAGGAATCCAAATTCCTCCTTGCACATTGCGTTCATCTGTACTTGTGCCTTTAAAAACAAATTAGCACAGAGTAACCAATTATCTAAGAAAGGAAATATTTAAACATCCTGCATCTGAATAAAGGTTATAAATGGCACTAATACCTTTGTGAACACCCTTGACAGCTGATAAATCCAATGACAGGGATGTGAAAGTGAAATAATGTTTTCCCTGCAAGGGAAAGATGAATTGGTATGTGAAAGTAGCTACTGTTCTAAAAAATCTCCTTGTCAAAGACATCAAAGGATGGATACTTTGTCCAGACACCACCTTGAAAGTCCTTGATACCAGAAACCGATTGACTCCATTCAAATCTAGATTTGTTCTTGCTTCCCCCGAGGACGTCCTTTTTTTGAATAGCACTGAATATATTCCTATCACACTTTCTTATAGACAGAGTTCTAAAATCGCCAGATTTTGTATGATGGTTTCTGTCCACGTAAGAGTGCTTGTAACTTGGTTGGATCCTTTGGAAGACAATTTCTTCTGATCATCCTCGCACACAACCACCAATGGCCCTTTGGCTCCACAAATGTATTTTTCAATGTTCTGCAAACAGTGGTACGTGACCTCCTGCCACTACCATAGGTACTTCAGCATTGTCATGTCTAAGTTGGCTGGGGAGGCAAGGCTATGGTGATGAGCCAGACTTTGTCTACTTGGGTGACTACCTATTCCTGAAGGGGGCACCGTTGTTGTTGTTGCCATCTTGGAAACACAAAGGCCTTATTTATAATTTTTTAGCGCCGCATTTGCGTTGTTTTTTGACGCAAAAGTGGCGCAAACTTACAAAATACAACTGTATTTTGTAAGTTTGCGCCACTTTTGCGTCAAAAAGCAGCGCAAATGCGGCGCTAAAAAAGTTTAAATATGGGCCAAAGGATCTTGGCTTTTGTGAGTGATGCTTAAAAGACTGCAGTAGTTTTTTCTCTTTCAGTGATTACTTAACCAGTTCGTATACTTCTGGAACAAAGAGTTTATTTCCATTGAATGGTAGATGGAGAATGATCGATTTCTGTGCTGCATCTAATTTCCATGGTCTCAGACAGATGTTTTGCCTACCCACTGTACTGGTGCCAGAGGTTGTTGCTGTTGCACACAGATTGTCAATAATTGTATTAGAAAGGAAGCAAACCATTACCTCGACGGTACTAGAAGATTAATATAGTATAACTGATTAAGGAAGTGTGCATTGAAGTATTTTAAGGGGTAACTGTAGCTGAGAAATGCCATATTGTCTACATCTTTCCATTCTTTCAAAAGAATGTTGGATTGTATCAGAAGTAAGGAATTTAGAGTACTAGGATCGAATGGCTGGAAAAATAATTAGGGTCCATTCTCTGCCACGTGAAAACCCAACCTTTCTCTCATGTGAGCCACCACTTCAGACATAAGAGAACCTTGAACCAATTTATACTCATGTTTTTCAGGTTCTGCATCCTTCTTACTGGTGTTATCCTCTCTAGGGCGCTTTGTTTTAGTAGTGCAGATGACACTGCTCTATCAATGGGCTACTGCAAATACCATATTGAAAATTTCCTCTGTATCTGAAGGTCCGTGTTCTGTCCCTATGTGCTTTCTTTCTCCCATACATTTATTACCTTCCATCTTGTATTCTGCGCAAGTTGTGAAAGCCTGCTGCAAATGAGCTTTTAAGTATGTTGAAATCACATTCTTGTCACGCCTGTATGAGACTTTAATACAATATGAAGGTTTGAGGCTACAGCCAACTTCTCTTAGTAAAGGATCATCATCCTGTGATTCTGGGTAAATAATTTAGGCCCCGATTCACAAAGGCAAAGTTAGACATGAAGTCTAGGTTTAGACCTGAAGTCTAAGTTTAGACCTGCAATCTAAGTTTAAACCTGAAGTCTAAGTTTAGACCTGCAACCTGAGTTTAAACCTGAAGTGTAGGTTTAGACCTGAAGTGTAAGTTTAGACTTGAAGTCTAAACTTAGAAATCAAGTCTAAAGCTAGACTATAGGTCTAAACTTAGACTTCAGGTCTCACCTTTGTGAATTGGGCTCTCTATTTTCGTGTGCCAAAAAAACATGAATGCGACTGTGAGTAAACTAGTGCTGATTGTTAAGCGCTCCAATACCGAAAAAAGGGCTCTGAACGGCCTCGAGTATAGATGCGTATTGCCAATTCCGAGGCTACTGTAGCCAGGTCCGAGACAGGACAAAAAAGACGGCTTGAAGGGTTTATGTATAGAGGAGTCAGGGCAAGGATATTAACCGCTTCTGTGCCTTGGACGAGATCATCTCGTCCAAGGCTACAGTTCCCCTGTGCCTTGGACGAGATCATCTCGTCCAAGGCACAGGGTAACTTGGGGGAGCGCTAGCGCGCCCCCCCATGCACCCCCCTACCCCCCAAGGCGGGGATGGAAGGGGAACACCTTCCCCTTCCACACCCACCCCCGCCCCCCCTGTGACGTCAGCGCACAAGCGCACGCTGGTTTGTCACAGGGGCCTCCCCCATCGCACTGGAAGCTCTGCTTCCAGCACAATTGAAAGAGAAATGCAAAAGCATTTCTCTTTCAATCACTGGGGGAGGCCCAGAGGGGTTTCAAAGGGAAGGAAAAGTATTTCCTTCCCTTTGAAGTCTCTCCAAGGGTTTCAAAAGCCGGATTGCTTGCAATCCGGCTTTTGAAACCCCACTAGACACCAGGGATTTTTTTTTTTTTACTGAAATTTCCATAAGGGAGCAACCCCTTGGGCAAGGGTCGCTCCCATGGGGGGCATTTTTTCGGGAAGGCCTTTCTACCCCCCCCCTGGGGCCTATTACTAGGCCGATCTGCCCCCAGGGGGGTGCAGAAACCTCTAGGCACCAGGGACAATTTTTTTTTTTTATTTTTTTTTTTATGTTTCATTTTATTTTTTTAGGTGGGGAGCGACCCCTTAGGCAAGGGTCGCTCCCTGGGGCGGCAAATTTATATTAGGCCGATCTGCCCCCAGGGGGGGCAGAAACCTCTATGCGCCAGGGCAAAAAAATGTTGTGTGTTTTTTTTTTTGCTGTTTGTTTGCTTTTTTAGAGATGGGGAGCGACCCTAGGTCTCTAGTTTTCAGAAGGCTAGAGGCCAAAATCTACAGGTAGGCACTTCGCAAAAAACACCTCCTGTTTTCTTCCAAAAATTTGGATGTATCCACGTTGCGCTTTGTGTCCTGTCGCGGGCGCTAGGCCTACCCACACAAGTGAGGTATCATTTTTATCGGGAGACTTGGGGGAACGCTGGGTGGAAGGAAATTTGTGGCTCCTCTCAGATTCCAGAACTTTCTGCCACAGAAATGTGAGGAACATGTGTTTTTTTAGCCAAATTTTGAGGTTTGCAAAGGATTCTGGGTAACAGAACCTGGTCCGAGCCCCGCAAGTCACCCCTCCTTGGATTCCCCTAGGTCTCTAGTTTTCAGAAATGCACAGGTTTGGTAGGTTTCCCTAGGTGCCGGCTGAGCTAGAGGCCAAAATCTACAGGTAGGCACTTCGCAAAAAACACCTCTGTTTTCTTCCAAAAATGTGAATGTGTCCACGTTGCGCTTTGGGGCGTTTCCTGTCGCGGGCACTAGGCCTACCCACACAAGTGAGGTATCATTTTTATCGGGAGACTTGGGGGAACATAGATTAGCAAAACAAGTGTTATTGCCCCTTGTCTTTCTCTACATTTTTTCCTTCCAAATATAGGAGAGTGTGTAAAAAAGACATCTATTTGAGAAATGCCCTGCAATTCACATGCTAGTATGGTCACCCCGGAATTCAGAGATGTGAAAATAACCACTGCTCCTCAACACCTCATCTTGTGCCCTTTTTGGAAATACAAAGGTTTTCTTGATAGCAATTTTTTACTCTTTATATTTCAGCAAATGAATTGCTGTATACCCGGTATAGAATGAAAACGCACTGCAGGGTGCAGCTCATTTATTGGCTCTGGGTTCCTCGGGTTCTTGATGAACCTACAAGCCCTATATATCCCCGCAACCAGAGGAGTCCAGCAGACGTAATGGTATATTGCTTTCGATAATCTGACATTGCAGGGAAAAGTTACAGAGTAAAACGTAGAGAAACATTTATGTTTTTTTCACCTCAATTTCAATATTTTTCTTTTTCAGTTGTTATTTTCTGTAGGAAACCCTAGTAGGATCTACACAAATGACCCCTTGCTGAATTCAGAATTTTGTCTACTTTTCAGAAATGTTTAGGTTTCTGGGATCCAGCATTGGTTTCATGCCCATTTCTGTCACTGACTGGAAGGAGGCTGAAAGCACAAAAAATTGCAAAAATGGGGTATGTCCCAGTAAAATGCCAAAATTGTGTTGGAAAATTGGGTTTTCTGATTCAAGTCTGCCTGTTCCTGAAAGCTGGGAAGCTGCTGAGTTTAGCACCGCAAACCCTTTGTTGATGCCATTTTCAGGGGAAAAACCACAAGCCTTCTTCTGCAGCCACTTTTTCCAATTTTGTTGAAAAAAACGAAATTTTCCCTGTATTTTGGCCAATTTCTTGGCCTCCTTCAGGGGAACCCACAAAGTCTGGGTACCTCTAGAATCCCTAAGATGTTGGAAAAAAAGGACGCAAATTTGGCTTGGTTAGCTTACGTGGACAAAAAGTTATGAGGGCCTAAGCGCGAACTGCCCCAAATAGGCAAAAAAAGGCCTGGCACAGGAGGGGGAAAAGCCCTGGCAGCGAAGGGGTTAAATCCAAAAGAAACTATGCCAAAACCCCTTGACTACCATTGCATTACAAGGGAATGGTCTGTTTCAGGGATGGGACACTCCTCAAACCGCTGGGGCTGAAACGAGGAAAAGGTCTGGGAGGTAATGCTCACCGCTGACACTTTAGGGTGATGAGCTTCAGGTGAAGGTCGGTAAATTGAATACATTGAAACCTGGTACCAGTAACAGCTGTAATGTACAGCACCGAGAAATAGCGGAAGTGCGACATGAAGTGCTATATAAAAACAAGCCGTTTCTTTTCCTTTCCTGTCCACAGGGGCGTATAGCGGGCAAGGGACCCCCAGTCCTCTTGGGGGGCCCGAATCTTTTATGGGGTCCCTAAGCCCCAAATTCAGTGAATATCGGTGAGATATTGGAGACTCAGGGGCCCCCTCGTCACATTCCGTAAGTGGGGGGCTCATTAGTTTCCTGTAGGCCACTGTCCTCGTGTCTGGATGGGTTGCTCGCAAGTACTGAAAGATGTTTTCTAGCTCTCTGTGTGTGTGTTGTTCTCCTAGCCTGGGAATGAATGGCAGCCTCCAACGTTTTCCTTCAAGCCAACAAAGACCACTGTTTTCCTCCAGCACAGACGAACAATAGTAAAAGAGGATGTCTGAGAGCGGAGGCTGCGGAGGTCACTTGGAAGTGGAGACTCGACAGTCTGCAAAAGGCAAAATGCTACATATGAAGCAATTTCAGCGGATTTACTGAAAAAAAAAAACCAGATGGTTTTCTGGTTCAGGGCAAATTACTCACTTATTTGCTTCTGGATATATTTGTGAAAGAAATTAACACAAATCATCGTCCTTCCCATTTTCAAAAATTGCAAGTCCCAGAGACATAAAGAGAAGGTAAGTCTTTCCACACCATGTTTTTAAGTGAAGGTAATACTCTATGTATGGCATTGCCTAAAGGGAGCTAGTAAACAGCAAGATGAACCAGTGCGAAAAGTTTCTGTAAACCGCAGCTGCCTCAAAGTAGTTGCCCTTGAAAGAGACTCTCTAAGATGTGGATTTATCAATATGCTCTGTGGGTGCGATCTTACCAAAAGTGACACAAACTGGGTCCCAGTGTTGATAAAACGTTTTAGGGCCACATTGTTTCACGCAACGCAATGCAGAAGGACACCTTGCTGAACTGCGTGAAAGGGAGAGGGCAGGAATGAAGATATTTCTCCTCGTTACTCCCCCTTTAGGAAGGCACAGCATTTTGACACATTCCTAAGTCTACCACTCATGGTAAATCTGGGAATGTGCCAAAATCTATAGTGTGGGAACACTCATGCTACACCCATGGAACGCCTGTTTGGGGAAGACTTGTGCTGTTTTGTGTTACTCCAATTTTACCAGGCAACGAATGTCCATGCAAGGTGGCCTTATGTGGCTTGATAAATCTCATTTAAGTTTTGCTTCACCCTTGTCTTATCTTGCATGGTACAAAGATGATGCAAAACCTTGTTAAATATGCCCCTTAGTTTCGGTCACAACACTGCTTTGCACAGGGAAGCAGCCCTAAAAGGATCGCAAATAGTGCTTTATGCTACTTTACACAAGGGGATGTATAATGGGTGGTATATGGGCGTTCCCATACTACCACCCCTGGATTTGATGCAAAGTTCTATCTACAAACAATAGTAGACTGGACTTTGCATCAAAAAATAATGCCACTTTAAAACAGGCACTATCAAGGAGAAAAGCCCATTATTTTTCCTAACTTTTCACAAGTGCCACACTGTGCAGCACACTAAAATGTGGGAAACATTTTACAGTACATCTAAATACAGTGTTTGGTGCTGAAAGGGTAGCCTTTCAGCTCACAACCTGTTCAACACATCACACACACACTATTGCATACACCTTTGCACTTTGGTGGAAAGGTATATGCATGACACGCAGCAGCCTGAAAGAGCAGCTCAGCTGAGAGGCGGAAGCAGCGGGCAGATCCCCATGTTCCGCTGCTGAGGCAACTGCTGGGCCCTCCCCCCAGACTTGCCGTATTCACTTTCAGAACATGAACAGAGGTGGAGGAAGACGCGAAGGAGCCGCGTCTGAAACTTCTCATGGACTCCACAGTAAATGGAGGAGGCGCCCCGTGGTTGGAGGCAGGCAGTACGACAACTGAATATGCCATTTTCATTGTGGGGAAGCGGCACCAGAGTACCTGGTGTGGGCCGCCATTGCATCTGTTCGGAATTGCTGCAGCAGTAACCGGCAGGCAAGTGAAATAAGCAGTTACAGGAAGGGGGGTCTTCTCAGGATTTCCGCACTAGGGCAGCTATGTCAGACCTGCGCAAGCCGCAACAGGCCATTCCCTGGGGCAAGTAATGTTCGGGCACTGAACTTGCTCTACTGAACCTGCTATACTGAATGTGCTCTACTTGGCGATATTCCAAGGGAAGGTCTTTGTTTTTTGATTTCAGAAAGCAGCAGCAGGGCTCCCTTCTGTAATCATCATTTGGTGATTGTACCTGATTTAATTTGGTCAGTTTCCTGGGGGAGGTGTCTGATGCTCATCCCTTGCTGCCCTGTTAGTACCCCCGTTATTTTGCCTGCCCACCTACTCGGCTTTCAACAACCTGCAACAATTTCTACAGCCTTTGACTTTTTTCAAGCAACCAGTCACTGAGTCGACCTCTCGCCGGGGTATAAAATAAAATCAGTCAGCCGCTAATAGAAATATGCGGAAACACTTTGGCCCATATTTATACTTTTTTAGCGCCGCATTTGCGCCGGTTTTTGAAGCAAAAGCGGCACAAACGTACAAAATACATGTATTTACGTCAAAAAGCGGCGCAAATGCGGCGCTAAAAAAGTATAAATATGGGCCTTTAAGTCTGGGGGCACTGCAAGAAGCTTGGATTCCTCCGCTCTGACACCAAGGGTTAAGAAACAAGCAGGGAAGCTTGTTGCAAGAGCAAATAATAGCCCTCATCCTCATAAAAAGAGATCAGTATGTCCACCAATCCTTCCAGACCTAAGGACACCCTTCAGCTCTTGAGGGATCAGGATGTAGGGGAAGGTGTCAGAGATGCAGAACAGGGAAGGGCTCCCCGTAGGTCTCCTTGGTTGCAGAGCTAGTGACTGAGGTAGTGGCTGAAACTATAGACTATTTCAATCCTCCTCAGGAGTCTGTTGCCTCTTCTTATGTCTCAGCCTCTGGGCCATCATCCTCGGCAGGGCTAGTCTGGCTCTAGAGGTGAAGCCTGGTAAGGCTAAAGATAATCCTCTGTTCTCTAACGGAAAATCAGGTTCTGGTGCCACGGAAATTGAGGAGACGCTGGCCCAGTTTCCCGAAAGACTTAAGGAGGCAGAGGCCAGAGTCTGACAACTGGAAGACCAAGTTTCATCAATCCAAAAGCATGTTACCCTGCTTAAGAAACAGAATTTATCTCTTGAGGCTAAGCTCAAGGAGCTTGAAAACCACTCTTGATGTTCCAATTTACGCATTGTGGGGATCCTGAAGGCTGCAATGGGTCGATTCCTTCATTAGATCTCAGGTCCTTCAAGATTATCCAGGAGATCTATCAATAACAAGGGCCCATCGTGTACCGGCCCAACGCCCCCTAGCGCGAAGTTTCTGTGCACTATTTTGGTGAACTTTATGGATTATCGGATTAAAGAAAAGGTGCTAACAGAGCCTATCAAGCGTAAACAATTTTCCGCCCCAGAGAGCCCCCAATGCCACATTTCTTCTGATATGTCTGCTTCAGCTGCTCGTCCGAGGAAAGAATTTTTGAAACGGATGCATTTATTTAAGGCCCAGGGCTTGCAGGCATCAATTGTGCAACAATCAAAATTGAAGGTTTTAGCTAGGGGCAATTCCATCTCTTCAGCAGCTTGTACACAAGTTTTCTAATGTGCCCAGTGTGTAATATAAGGTGTTAATTAGAGGATTGGCTGCTGGCTAGTGCTCTGGTTTTTACAGGCTGATTAATTTAGGGTTTCAGGAATCAGGATTATTTACTAAATCATGTTTCAATTTGTCATGTTCCGCACAGTGGTTTAGCCTCGCCAGCAAGTGGATATCTGGAGTCCAATTGTCTGACTGTTCAATTTTTTTTATTTTATCTTAGTATGTGGGTGGGGGGGTGTATCACAGTTGCCACAGGGTGCAACGTCATAGTACCCAGTGTAAGGCTGTACACTGCAGGAGGGGTAATGTGGGTGATTCTCCTTTTGATGGGGGTTTTTATTTATTTTCTTTTTTGATTCACATTTGGAGAGACTGGGTGGGTTCAAGGGGAGGTGGGGTTCACGTATAATAAAAAAGAGCAGATTTGAGTACAGGTTTGAATTAGTAGGGGTAAGTGATGATAGGGGAGATTATATAAGGGGAGCCAGGAATACAGTTATAATTTGCATGAGTGAGGAACAGTGCAAGGGTGCCCTTAAAATGAACGATGTTGTTTGCAATGAGATGTGAAATCATATTTTTATCTTGTGATATAAATGGTATGTCAAATAGATGGAAATATGTGGGCGTGTTAAGCCTTTTGCCCAGACATTATATTCTTGCAGGAAACTAATCTCAAGACCAATTGCCCAAAAATCCAAATTCCCAAAAAGTACTCGCAAGCCTTTTTTTTTATTCTGCGTGTTTTGCTGTAAGGGGGGTAACAATCCTTTTGGGAAGGGATCTCGATTGGCAGGTCAGTGATGTGATTAGAGACCCTCAGGGCAGGTGGCTATGGTTGAAGGTTGAAGCTAATGGAGTTCTGCTTAATTTGGTTAATTATTATACTCCAGTGGCTGATGAATCAGACGCATTGTCACAGATTTGGGGGGAGACTTTAATTTTATTCAGGATTTAGCCTTGGACACTTCAAATAAATCGGAAAAAAAAACCTTAAACCAGATACTAAAAAGGTTTTAGACATAATCAAGCATGATTTTGCTTTGCTAGATCCCTGGAGGCATGATCATCCTGGTGTCACTCAATATACTTGTTTTCAGGACGATACCATACTACTTCCCGTAACAATGTTTTTTTGGTTTACCACTGTATTGAGAAGCTCGATTCCAACGTCTGGGCCAATTCTTTTTCTGACCACTCAGTGGTCTCCATCATGATCAAGGTTGAGGCAGTAAGGGGCAAGAGGCCTAGGTGGCAGCTGGACCAGTCATTATTATCTAACAAGGCATGGCTCGCTGATATGCGACAATTTATTTAGGATTTCTTTTTGTCAAATAGGGGTACAGCCTCAATTTTCTCTGTTTGGGAGGCTTTTAAAGCTGCGGCAATGGGCCATATAATTGCCCATCAGACTTGGCAACATAAGAATCATAGAAAGCAAATAGTCTTGCTGCAAGCGGATGTAGACCTGGCTTCACTGGCCAATATGGGGTTTCGTGGGTCCCTCCCCACAGATGAGAATCTTGCAAAAGCTAAACTAAAGCTGCAGGATTGTTTTACACTAGGGAAAATTAAGAGCACAAGGGCATATCAGAGATTGTATGAAGAGAACCAGCAAATTGGTAAATTTCTGGCTTGATCCAATGGGGTCAGGCAGGAAGCCTCACTGGTCTGGGAGTTGGTAAATTCGACTAAGAGTGAAAGAGTTTTGGGTAAAGATAAAGTCTCTGAATTGTACTTGCAGCACTATAAAGCTGTGTATGAGTCTAGTTTTCAGACTACGCAGCTCGAGCTATTAGATTATTTTCAATCAATCTGCCTCCTGCAAATTTCGAGCTCTCAAGCTGAAAATCTTATTTCTACTCTCTCGCCACTGTGCCAAATGAGAAGGTGGCAGGCAATGATGGCTTTCCAACCAAATTTTATAAAATATTTGCCAAGTATCGTTTACCTTTTTTGACTGACTTGTTTAATTCTGTTAAAGAAGGGGGTGAGATAGCCTGTTCATTTAAGGTATCCACAATAGTTAGGGGCATATTTATACTCCGTGTGCGCCAAATTTGCGTCGTTTTTTTCGACGCAAATTCGGCGCAAAACTAACGCCATATTTATACTTTGGCGTTAGATGCGTCTAGCGCCAAAGTAGGAGTAAAGAGCGTCATTTTTTTGCGTGAACGCCTTCCTTGCGTTAATGAGATGCAAGGTAGGCGTTCCCGTCCCAAAAAATGACTGCGACGCAAATGCGTCGTATTTATACTCCCGGGCAAAACTCACGCCCGGGAGTGGGCGAGTCAAAAAAACCCGCATTTGCGCCGCTTTTTAACGCCTGGGTCAGGGCAGGCGTTAAGGGACCTGTGGGCTCAAAATGAGCCCACAGCTGCCCTCCCATGCCCCCAGGGACCCCCCCTGCCACCCTTGCCCACCCCAGGAGGACACCCAAGGATGGAGGGACCCACCCCAGGGACATTCAGGTAAGTATAAAAAAAGTTTTTTTTTTTTTTTTTTTTTGGTATAGGGGGGCCTGATTTGTGCCCCCCTACATGCCACAATGCCCAATGACCATGCCCAGGGGACTTATGTCCCCTGGGCATGGCCATTGGGCAAGGGGGCATGACTCCTGTCTTTACTAAGACAGGAGTCATGTAAATGGCGTCTGGGCGTCGTTAAAAATGGAGCATATCGGGTGGAGGTGATTTTTTTGCGTCAACCTGACTTGCACCATTTTTAAGATGCCCTAACGCCATTTTTCCCTACGCCGGCGCTGCCTGGTGTACGTGTTTTTTTTCCACGCACACCAGGCAGCGCCGGTCTGCTTGCGCCGGCTAACGCCATTCAATAAATACGGCGCCCGCATGGCGCTTCAGAATGGCGTTAGCCGGCGCAAAAATTTTTGACGCTAAACTGCGTTAGCCCAGTTTAGCGTCAAAAAGTATAAATAAGGGCCTTAGTTTCTTAAAGAAAGGGAAGAATCCTCATGACGTAAATTCATAGCACCCCTGTTATAAGCAGTGATTTAATAAGACACTGTCTGTCAATGTAAATATGTATATATGTATAATTTCACATGATATCAGTTAACGTAGGAACACAGTTAGTCATCAATTTATACATAAATTTAAACCACAAGTAATAATAATAGCACATTCCGTTCTCCCTAGAATGTTGAGACACTTGGAATCACCGGGAGCTTGGGGTAGAATGTTGAAGTGGGTTTCTTTGAGTGGATTGTGAGGAGTTGACGAATAAAGATCTTTCAAGCAGGACTCGTGAGTTGTCTGTGGTTACTACAGATAACTTAAATTGGCGACGAGGGTGAGAACTGCGCTGGGGCAGTGTGACTCCTCACCCCTGTACCAGTTAATTGACCACTCTTTCGCCTGGGTAATGGTGCCATGTGACGTCCATTGTGAGCAGATTAACATTTCCTTCCATCAGCAATCAAGTCGGGTGAGTCTTAAATTGTCTCACCATCGTGAACTTTTGCAGTGTATCAGTATTTGAGTGCAGGACGTGCGTCGTCAGGACTGTGGGCTGTGAAGTGAAGGAGAGGTGATTAGCGCAGCGGTTTTGGGGAGCGGTTTCTCTCGCCGAGTTAAGGAAATGGAAGGAAAGCATGCGGAAGTGTTCCCATTGTCGGCGCTAATCAGGCGTTCCTGATTTAAATTGGCGTCTTACCTGTGAAAAGAAGAAGGTCTCGCAAACGCGGTAGCTGAACCGGTGCACCTCAGGTGGTTCGGAGGCTCTGGTGTTTAAGGGAAGTTCGGCGCGGCAGAACGGTGAATCGTACGCCGTCATTTGGGAGAACTTCTCGGCGACTGGAGACGCGCTCGTAACACGCTCGTAGCGCGGCAGGAAACACGGCAGGAAACCTTCGGAGCAGTGCGATTTGAGGGCGTCACCTGAGGGCAGTCCTTAGCGGCTAACCCCAGGGCAATGTTCGGATCTTGATTTGCATGACAGCAAACATTCCTCATTGCAGCAAGAACTTAAAGAGAAAAAAATAAAAAAGGACAAATTGTTGTCACATGCTATAAATTTGTAGAACTTCACTTTTCCCTAGTGTTCTGATGATTTCTTAACTCTTCAAAAAGGTCATATGGCGGTTTTATGTTGTGAAAGTGTGTAGTTAAGCATTTTCTAACTGATTAGCAAAGTTATTTGTAAACACAAGATAGGTGACAAATCCGAATATATTGGTCATAATATTTAATGGTGCAATCCCAGTAAGCATAATACACTGTGTATACCTTGTACGAATAGGAGAATCTGTGGGGAATATGTCTGCAGCCAGTATGAGTCAACCTCCCCCTTCCTGAATGATGCAGGTGAACCAAGCCTATTATGGAAGGACTGGAGAAGATTATTTGAGTCCTACTTAATAGCGATTGGTGGAGAAAGATTTTCCCCGCTAAGGAAGCAGCACATTTTGCTGCACAATTTAGGTGTACATGGGCGCAAAGTATATTATAATTTAACGGATTTTGAGGAGGAGGAAGATGAGGATGAAGAACTTGATGTATATGACAAAACTCTTAAAAAGTTAGAAGGACATTTTGGAGTGAAAGTAAATATCGTGTTAGAAAGGCACAAGTTTTTCAGTAGAATCCAAGGGAGGGAAGAGAGAGTATCAAGTTACATAGCTTGTCTAAGAGGTCTGGCTGCGACCTGTGATTTCGGACACTTGGAAGACTCGCTCATTAGAGACCAACTAGTGAGATGTACTAATAATAGTAAAGTTCAGGAAAGACTATTAACTACAAGCCCTTCCTTGAAGGAAGCTATAGAAGTAGCAAAAAGCATTGAACAAACAACAGAATGTATAAAGGCCTTTAAAAATTATTCTATTAAAGAGGATGTAATGGAAGTGAAACATACACCCAACCAAGATAATAGGGAACAAAATGAGTTTGAGGAGCAAAAGGTTCATGAAATCACTAATAAGAAAAGTGTTATGGGGAATTCTAAGAATAGGTGTTTCAGGTGTGGTAGTGTGAAACATTTGGCCAACAGTCCAGAGTGCTCTACTCGGAATTGCATATGCAGGAAGTGCGGTTATAAAGGGCACTATGCAAGAGTTTGTAGGGGAGAGAAAAATGAGAACTATGGTAGGAAAATGGTACATAAAGTGGAAGAGACCCAAGATAATCACAACACATTTGTACTGCAAGTGGTAGAGAATGACATAAGTATGAAGTCCCAGTATCCATCATGTGAAATAGATCTCGATGGAGAACGAATAAAAATGTACACGGATTCTTGTTCACCATACACATTTATAACTTTTGACACTTATGTGAGTAAATTCAAAGATAAAGGGTATGAGTTGCAACCGGCGGACATTAGTCCGGGAGGATACAATAGTGATCCGATACCACTAAAAGGAATGAGGTCTATGTAGATAACCTTTAAGGGTAGATCGACTAGGGCCAAAGTGTACTTCACCAGCAAAGGCTCAAATATTTTAGGATGGGAACACCAACGTGATCTAGGGATACGCTTAGACCCTAACAGAAATGATCCAGTCTGGTTAGTAGGAAATCCAGAGAATAATTATTTTGCATGCGATGAATTCCCTAACCTTTTTGAAGATAAACTGGGCAGATTGATAAATTATCAGCACAAAATCATACTTAAAGATGGTGCAGTTCCCGTTGCACATAGGGCCAGGCCAGTACCACTAATGATGAGAGAGCCTTTAAAACAAGAATTAAATCGGTTAGAACAGCTAGGAATCATCGAACCAATTGACAGTGCATTATGGGTTGCTCCAATCGTGATCACCAAGAAATCAAGTGGTCAGGGTTTGCGTGTGTGTATTGATCTCAGAGATTTAAACGCAAACATTTGGATAGAGAGGTTCCCACTGCCAAAAATAAATGAAATGCTAAGCACTATGGGTCCAGCAATTTTTTTTAGTGTACTGGATCTTTCGTCAGCGTGTCATCAAGTGGAGCTTCATCCATCATCACGCTCCCTCACTTAGGGGCATATTTATACTCCGTTTGCGCCAAATTTGCGTCGTTTTTTTCGACGCAAATTCGGCGCAAAACTAACGCCATATTTATACTTTGGCGTTAGACGCGTCTAGCGCCAAAGTATGAGTAAAGAGCGTCATTTTTTTGCGTGAACGCCTTCCTTGCGTTAATGAGATGCAAGGTAGGCGTTCCCGTCCAAAAAACTGACTGCGACGCAAATGCGTCGTATTTATACTCCCGGGCAAAAATCACGCCCGGGAGTGGGCGGGCCAAAAAAACCCGCATTTGCGCCTCTTTTTAACGCCTGGGTCAGGGCAGGCGTTAAGGGACCTGTGGGCTCAAAATGAGCCCACAGCTGCCCTCCCATGCCCCCAGGGACCCCCCCTGCCACCCTTGCCCACCCCAGGAGGACACCCAAGGATGGAGGGACCCATCCCAGGGACATTCAGGTAAGTTCAGGTAAGTATATATATATATTTTTTTATAAAAAAAATTTGGCATAGGGGGGCCTGATTTGTGCCCCCCTACATGCCTCAATGCCCAATGACCATGCCCAGGGGACAGAAGTCCCCTGGGCATGGCCATTGGGCAAGGGGGCATGACTCCTGTCTTTACTAAGACAAGAGTCATGTAAATGGCGTCTGGGCGTCGTTAAAAATGGCGCAAATCGGGTGGAGGCGATTTTTTTGCGTCAACCTGACTTTCACCATTTTTAAGACGCCCTAACGCCATTTTTCCCTACGCCGGCGCTGCCTGGTGTACGTAGTTTTTTTCCACGCACACCAGGCAGCGCCGGTCTGCTTGCGCCTGCTAACGCCATTCAATAAATACGGCGCCCGCATGGTGCTTCAGAATGGCGTTAGCCGGCGCAAAAATTTTTGACGCTAAACTGCGTTAGCGCAGTTTAGCGTCAAAAAGTATAAATACGGGCCTTCATTTATTACAGCATTTGGAGCCTACCGATATCGCAGCATGCCCTTTGGGTTGGGTTCGGCGGCAGCGGTATTTCAACGCATCATGCAAAATATTTTAAGAGATATGGAACACGTGTTGTGCTTCCAAGATGATGTGTTGATTTATGGGAATTGCAAGTCTGAGCATGACGACACTCTAAGGAGCGTTCTGCAAGCTTTAGATAAGGCTGGCATGACAATAAAGAAAGACAAATGTCGATTTGGGTTGTCATCAGTAGAATACCTGGGTCATACTATATCGGAGGAGGGAATCAAGCCTAAAAATAATCTGGTAAAAGCAGTAAAAGAAGCCTTAGCCCCCTCTAACAAACAGGAACTCAGATCCTTTTTAGGCCTTTCAGAGTACATGGCGAAATGTGTAAAGTACTTTGCAATGATTACTACTCCTTTGAGATCACTCTTGAGGAAAAACATTCAATTTGAATGGAACCAGGAATGTCAGCAAGCATTCGAAGATATAAAAGAAGCCATAATTAATTCCCCTCATCTGGGAATTTTTGACCCTAAACTAAAGACTTATGTATTGACAGATGCCAGTGGGCAAGGGTTAGGAGCCATGATGTGTCAGAAGGTCAATGGGCAAGAGAGAATTGTAGCCTTTGCATCAAAAGCATTAAATGATGCAGAAAAGAAATACTCAACCATCGAGAGGGAAACATTAGCTTGTTTCTGGGCGATAACACATTTTAAATTCTTTTTATGGGGTCTACCATTTATAATCAAAACTGACCACAAACCCTTAATTAACGTATTCACCACACAAGGCAGGGAACGTGCTACCCCACGTATAGCCAAATGGCTATTGGGTCTGGAGGGATATAATTTTAGCGTGGAATATGTACCGGGAAATAAAAACAATGTAGCCGATTTTTTGTCCAGATCCACGGGAGATAACAAAATAGAGGAGCAGGTAGAGGAACAGGAAGAGGCAGAATCCATATTGTGGGTCGATCTGATTTGTCTTACTAAGAAGGAATGGATTGAAGAAACTGAGAAAGATCAAATTTTGCAATAAATAAAAAGCAAGATTATAAATGGTTGGCCGGATAGGGCAAAGAATGTAGAAGAACCTTTAAGGGATTACTGGAATGTCAGATTTGAACTTCATTTATCAAATGATCTAATTATGAGAGCTGAAAGAATAGTACCTCCTAGTGCATTGAGGACCAAGCTAGTCGAATTGGCACATGAGGGACATTTGGGGCGTAGTCTCACAAAAAATAAATTACGGGCCTTGTACTGGTTCCCCCAGATGGATAACGAAGTTGAAAGAGTAGTGAAAGACTGCTGGTCATGTGCGGCAAGTGACAAGACTCATGTGACACGCAAAGCTCCACTGTCTCCAGTAGAAATTCCTTTGAAACCGTGGGATAAACTGGGTCTTGACATCTTGGGTCCTATGAATCATTTGGGGAACAAAGGGCAGTATATATTTGTATTAGTGGACTATCACTCACACTGGACTATGTACAAAATAGTTAACCAAATAACCACAAGTGAAACCATCAAATTTCTGACAGAAGCTTTCATGAGAGAGGGAATCCCAAGCACTTTGGTGACGGACAATGGGGTTCAGTTCACGTCGGATAACATGAAAGAGTTCCTTAAGATTTGGGGAGTGAAACATTTCAGAACGGCATTGTACAATCCAAAAGCTAACGGGTTAGTAGAAAGAATGAATAGAGTAATAAAGGAATGTACTCAAAGGGCCAAAATATCAGGAGTTCCAGGAGATCGAGCACTAAACGAGATGCTCTGGTCATATCATAACACTCCGAACTTGGTCACGGGTCTGACACCATTTCAATCGTTGAAGGGCAGACAACCCGGTACCAAATTGAATCCCAATTGGCTAAAGGGTGGAGAACAAACACAGGAACAAAGGAATGTATCGGTAGAGTGCTTCAAGCGTAAATAGAACAGGTATGTGGAGTGGTACAACAGGAAATTTGGAACCAAGAATAAACAATGGTGTGTAGGTCAATGGGTAAGAATCCGACTTCCCAGACATAGTCCCAGCGATGGAAGCAAATTTTCTGATCCCATTAAAATAAAGGAAGTGTATCGGAATGTTGTTAAATTACAGAATGGTAAGGTATGGAGTATGGATCGAATCGTGCCTTGCTATGAAGGAGAAAACAGGCCTATAAATGAGACCGGAACATTGAACAATGATGGACAAGTTCCAACTTCGTCACGAAGGAGGACAAGTACACGTGACCGTAGTGTTCCAAGATGGCAGAGAGACTATGTTTTCCTTCCGTGAGGAAAGGAGATAAGTGTTATAAGCAGTGATTTAATAAGACACTGTCTGTCAATGTAAATATGTATATATATATAATTTCACATGATATCAGTTAACGTAGGAACACAGTTAGTCATCAATTTATACATAAATTTAAACCACAAGTAATAATAATAGCACATTCCGTTCTCCCTAGAATGTTGAGACACTTGGAATGACCGGGAGCTTGGGGTAGAATGTTGAAGTGGGTTTCTTTGAGTGGATTGTGAGGAGTTGACGAATAAACATCTTTCAAGCAGGACTCGTGAGTTGTCTGTGGTTACTACAACCCCATTAGTTTACTTTACGCTGATTCTAAGTTATTTATGAGGATATGGGCCACTTGTACTATTCCCTTTTGCTCAAGCGGTAATTCCTAGGGATCAGACTGGTTTTGTGACTGGTCGGTTGATGGCTGCTAATACAGGTTTTTAAGTACTATCATTGGACTATTACTCAGCTAATCATACTAGAGCAACAGTTATATTGGTTGATGTGGAGAAAACCTTTGATTTGGTTAATTGACACGCCGTCTTTTTCTCTCTTGAGAAATTTGGTTTTCCGCTTCAAGTTATTAATATGCTTGAGTAGCTATATCAAGGTGCCCAAGCTAAGGTAATCGTCAATTTTCGACATCAATAAAGGGACCCAGCAGGGATGACTCCTTTCCCCTATCTTATTCACTTTTTTTTTAGAACCTCTTGTGATCAGGGCCAATCTGGCTTTTGAGGCCCCTATCTCCGGATGCCAAAATTAAAAATGTTAGCCGATTATGTCATTCTGTATTTGAAGCCTGACAGCAAGAATGTCCAGAGAGCTCTGGATGAGTTTGAACAGTTTCAATATATTGGAGGATACAAAATCAATAAAAAGAAAAACAGAATTGCTTCTCTTCAACACTTCTGCTAGTAGTCTTCCTCTTTCCCAGTTTCAACAGTTTGTGTGAAACCAAAAAGCTCCAAGGGTGAAGTATTCCGCACTCCAGCTCGAGATTACAAAAAGCAGTTTGTCCCTCCCCATATTCAGACTCACTATGAGGCAGCTCTTCTAGATATCCATTTGCTAAGGAAGCAATGCTTGATTTGTTCTTTTATAGATGCAGTGATGCGGGATGCTGGAACCCAGCTTCTGGTTTTTATCAAGATCTCTAAACTACCAAAAAAAAACTAGATACAAGCTAATACAGGGCTGGAGTGCCCGCCTGTCAGTATTTTAACATTCTAATCATAGTGTTTCAGGTTATACACTCCTGAATCTTCATGAGGCCAGTTATGTGGCCCTCTTACTCTCTCCCTCTCGGGTTAGATATGAGTACCTTTCTGGGTTCAAGGAGCTGGGACAGTTCCTGCTCCAGCTTAAATGTATGACATAGCAAGAGATTTGTGCACGGTGTGGTGATTCTTGTAAGCACTTTTCCTTTGGATATCAACAGATTGACCATTTTTTGAGGTCTCACTACCTGGATCCTTATTCACATATTCATCCTGTGCTGTGCGTGTTTTTTAGGTCCAGCCTTTTGGGTATCGGGAACTGGTACAGGCTGCTATGCAAACAAAGGGCACAGAAGTACCTTACTGCTTTCCTAGAGAAAATTGGAGAGGCTACGCAATGTCGGATCTTGGAAGATGACTGGCAAATGTTATCACTTTTAGGCCATAAGGATAGCATATTATATATCCCAGCGGCCCTCCATAGAATGTTTCCCTCTGTAGAGGCCCGGTGCTTTTGATGCAAGCAGGAGGGTGCCGGGGAATGGCTTGACATTTTTTATTCTTGCCAAAGACTTGTGCCTTTCTGGCACCATCTTTCCACAGTTGTGAACCATGCTCTGGGAGTTGGTATAGAATGGATACCACCATTGGTTCTCTACGGTTTTATTAGACAGGCTCAGGGATGTCGAGTGAGTAAAGATGCACAAATATTTCTGTCAATTGCACTTTCTGTAGCCCATTCGCTGATTTTAGAATTCTGGCACACAGAAAGATCCCATTATATGAAGACTGGCTAAAAAAAATGTCCAGAATGAGAAGGTTTGAGGAAGCTTATGCCAACAGGGTGGGGGGCGTAAAGAGATTCCTGGCTTCATGGCACAATTTCAACTTATTATAATTTCTGGGGGTGGTGCTTTACTAGTTAATCTGGGATACCAGAGCTGTACGGCAATAGCAATGCCCAAAGTATGAGGTATTATTCTTCCCTATTTTGTTGGCACTTTAGCTCAGGTTCACTTTAGTAGCACAGTTATAGTCACCGGCACCATCTGGTCCTGTATGGGATCTTCCCCATTTTCTGGTTTCGGAATTACCCAGCAACTTGGTACATTTGGGAAGCAAAGGGAGTCTATGAGATCCCTCGGTCTGTTTTTTGCCTTGCTCTGTACTCTTTCCAGATGCTCTTTTTGTCTGGGCTCTGGTATCTTAGGTCAGTGATTTCATATGAACTTCTCATCTTGCCAACCTATTTCGAGTGTTGTTGCCCTCTAGGTGGCATTAGGTCTATGCCCTTTAGCACATCTGCACTTTAGTATTAGCTTATCAAGCACTTTTGTACCTGTTTCCTTAAGCATGTGTTCCCTTTAGCACATGTTCACTTTACTTAATGATGGGATTTTAGGACCGGTGATCTTATCGCACTTGTTCTGCACCTGGAGATAATGTACACTAGCAATTTCCTGTGAGATATATTTTCCATACTGCTGTAACTAAGGTGCACTGATCGAGTTTGTCAATGGTAAAGTCTAACTAGAGATATTCGGAATGTATAAAGTAATTCTTTTTTTTCTATATATTCTGTACTGTAGATCATCTCTACTCAGTAAAACCTTTTTTTTTAAAGTGCGCCAGCTATGAGTAGGAGAGCAGCATCCCCATCTTAATATATATGGCTCTGTTGTTCTCTCTCCTCCTAGCACAACGCACAGCAGAGCAACTTTGGTTCCTGCACTGCGCTGCACTACAAATTAATGAATCTCCCTGTAAGGCCCATATTTATACTTTTTGACGCAAAACTGCGCTAACGCAGTTTTGGGTCAAAAAAATTAGCGCCGGCTAACGGCATTCTGAAGCACCATGCGGGCGCCTTATTTAATCAATGACGTTAGCCGGCGTTAGCCGCCAGCGCTGACTGGTGTGCGTGGAAAAAAACGACGTACACCAGGCAGCGCCGGCGTAGGGGGATATGGAGCTTGGGCGTCAAAAAATGGGGCAAGTCAGGCTGAGGCAAATATTTCACCTCAACCCGATTTGCGCCATTTTTTTCGACTCCCAACCCCCATAGAAATGACTCCTGTCTTAGCAAAGACAGGAGTCATGCCCCCTTGCCCAATGGCCATGCCCAGGGGACTTCTGTCCCCTGGGCATGGTCATTGGGCATAGTGGCATGTAGGGGGGCACAAATCAGGCCCCCCTATGCCACAAAAAAAATTAAAAAAAATTACTTACCGGAACTTACCTTAATGTCCCTGGGATGGGTCCCTCCAGCCTTGGGTGTCCTCCTGGGGTGGGCAAGGGTGACAGGGGGTGTCCCTGGGGGCATGGGAGGGCACCTCTGGGCTCCTTCCGAGCCCACAGGTCCCTTAATGCCTGCCTTTTCCAGGTGCTAAAAAACCGGCGCAAAAGCGGCCGTACGTCATTTTTTTTGACCCGCCCACTCCCGGGCGTGAATTTTGCCCGGGAGTGTAAATACGGCGCACATGCCTCGGAGTCAATTTTTTAGACGGGAACGCCTACCTTGCATATAATTAACGCAAAGTAGATGTCCACGCTAAAAAATGACGCAAACTCCATGGACTTTGGCGCTAGACGCGTCTAACGCCAAAGTATAAATATGGAGTTAGTTTTGCGTTGGAATTGCGTCAAAAAAACGACGCAATTCCGGCGCAAACAGAGTATAAATATGCCCCTAAATATCTACATCAGCTAAGAAGAAACCGACTTCTTAGAGATGTCATTTATTGACACAATCGTGCTTCATGCGCCTGCATTCAAGTTATTGTCTTAAAGTGTCGATGAAGGCCATAACGCTGGTAAAAGGTGATAAATATCACATCTGCGAACCATAATCCTGTCAGAACATGAACGGCAGTGAAGTCCTGCCTTTTCCCCACTGACACCGCCAACTGCCTCCAAGCCACCTTGCAGATCCTCACACTGGTTCATGCTGAAAAATAAGTAGGCTAAAGGAGGGCCCTGGGATCAGAAACCCGAGGGTAGGCAGCTGATGACAGCAAAGGTGGCCAAGACGGGGCTCAGGGAGCTGGGAGAGAGGAATTTCAATTCTGGAAATAATTGTGTTACCACTATATATATATATATATATATATATATATATATATATATATATATATATATATATATATATTTGTAGACTTTTAGATGGTCGGACATGGGCAGGCTGGATATCTCACATTTGCAAACTAAAGACTTTCAATACCTTTGTGGAAATGGGGATGGGGCTGTTCACTTTGGCTCTTCTCAGTCACGGAAGGGCTCGTCTATCAGATTTAATACCTTTATTTATAGTCAGTTAAACTCCAGACACTGATGTAAAACCCTTCTCAGTTCAGACAACAATTACTCGAGATTGTGGAAAAGTCCGCAATTTTTGTCATTTCTCACATTTGATTTTTAGAAATCCAGGTGGGTAAGATCATATAACTGAAAGAGAATTACAAAAGCTCTATGAACCATCACCCAATTGTTTTAGAATATAATTATATTATTTATAGGCATATCTGGAAATAAGAAGAGCTGGCAATTTACCATATATATTAATAGAAACGTTTTATAGGTTGAAACCTAAACTCTCTAGCTCCTACAATTCAGAAAAAGCTGAAGGCACATCTCTTCAAGGAACACTACTGTTGACCTAGCACTCTACCACAGTCTTTACTCCAATGATTGTATCTTCCCCAGGTTCATATACTCTGTTAAGTGCTCCTTTGCTCTTGAGCTAAATTTACTCCCTACAAATACAAACTCACACATACAAACATTTAAATCACAACAGTATTAATGATACTGATAATAGTCACAGATCCAAGGCATATGATAGTTTTGAAAGTTCTGAAAGTCTATATTACTCTTAGGAACAGCATTTGTTGATTATCTTTTTTCCTGCATTTGAAAATGAACGTCTCCTGGGATATTACTCTTCAAGAAAGCATTTCGAAATAATCAATTCACCTGTGAAGCAATGTGATTTGCATAGAAGTAAAACATAAGCATATCCAAGGCTCCAAACAGTAGGAACCAGACCAATTCAAATATTGTAATTTGGATAAGTAAACATGAGTTATAAAACATATTAAAAAAAGTATGAAGTAGTCAGAAGTAGGCTAATCTACCAAGCATACTTTGTAAAAAATCCGTTCATGTCAAATTAACAACATTTCCTACTTGGAGAGAACAGCAAGGGAGTGGGGCCAGCAGCTCTCTCGAGCTCTGGAGCTCAGGATCTCCAGAGCTCTGCAGCCATCACTCTGACCCTTTCAACATTCAACTGTAATTTGTGTTCCCAAGTTCACTCAGGACAACGTAACTGGAGAGGAGAATATTTACTACCTGCTGGGAAGTTATTTTCTTTCTCTAGGTGCACCCAGGGATGGCCAACTAGTAAGGCTGCAAGGGATGTGCCACTCTTCCTTCAGAGCTCTCAAGGTGGCAACCAGCCTGGTGGCTACTCAGAGTGTGGCCACTGCTCCTCCTCAACACCATAAATGGTATAAGGGAGGATTGGAAGCCAAGGTGAAAACAGTGGCCCTTGATGTTGGGTAATTGGAAGTGGATCTGCACAAAGCTGCAGACATGGAGAGTGCCACTTAAACACCAATACCAACTCTAAAACACGGGGTATAACAGCTTAGGGAACAAGTGTTAGAGCTGAGTGAGAGAATGTGATTTAGGAAAGGTAGGGCAGAAAAAGATAAAGGACGTTGTAGATGCTGCCTGAGTAAGATAGTGGAGCTGCAGTACGCCTTGAATTTTTCTCAGCAGAATAACTTTACAAGGCACTAGTGTCCCTTTCCCCTTCCTTCCCCTCTGGTGGTCCCTCCCGGTCAATAATAGCAGAAATGTTCAGTTACAGAGGGTAAGGCAGATTGGACTGCTGCATTATGAGAAAAGGAGAGTGATGATCCTTCCTGACTGCACACTAGGGCCCATATTTATACTTTTTGACGCTAACCAGTGCCGGCGCTGGTTTGCGCCCAAAAATTTACCGCCGGCTAATGCCATTCCTATGCGCCATGCGGGTGCCTTATTGAAGGAATGACATTAGCCGGCGCTGCGGACTGGTCAGAGTAAAAAAAATGACTCAAACCAGGCAGCGCCGGCGTAGGGAAAAATGGGGGATGTGCGTCAAAAAATGGTGCAAGTCAGGTTTGAGGCAAAAATCATGCCTCAAACCGGACTTGCGCCATTTTATGACGCAAAACCCCCATTGAAATTACTACTGTCTTACCAAAGACAGGAGTCATGCCCCCTTGCCCAATGGCCATGCCCAGGGGATTTCTGTCCCCTGGGCATGGTCATTGGGCACAGTGGCATGTAGGGGGGCCCAAATTAGGCCCCCCATGCCACTTTAAAGATTTCTTTTAAAAACTTACCTCAACTTACCTGTACTTACCTGGGATGGGTCTCCCCATCCATGGGTGTCCTCCAGGGGTGGGCGAGGGTGGCAGGGGGTGTCCCTGGGGGCAGGGAAGGGCACCTCTGGACTCCTTCCATGGTCAGAGACCATGGAAGTGAGCCCACAGGTCCCTTAACGCCTGCCCTGACCCAGGCGTTAAAAACGGCGCACTTCAGGCTGTGTGCCGATTTTTAAGGCCCGCCCTCTCCTGTGCATCAAAATGATGCAGGAGTATAAATAAGGCGCACAGGCCTTAAATTCTTTTTTGGGGCGGGAACGCCTACCTTGCATGTCATTAACGCAAGGCAGTTTCCCGCATCCAAAAAATGATTCACAGGGAGGGATTTTGATGTCCGTGGGCTTGGGCGTCAAAGTTCAAATATAGTGCACGGTTTGCGCCAAATGTGCGTCAAAATTTGTGACGCACATTCGGCGCAAACAGAGTATAAATATGCCCCTAGAAGTGCTGAGATTGGTGGCAAGCCACTGTTGATAATTTATTAATAAGTTTAGAATAATTTAAACTTTATGCCCCTTGGCTTTCAATTTTGCATAAGCCAAGTGTTGCGGAGGTGTTACAGGCGATGGGCAAGAAGCTGTTGTCAAAGGCAAGAATTTTCATGGTTGGATATCTGTTTTGTGCAAGGGAACTAAGAATGTTAATACATTTTAGAGAGGCTTATAACATTGCTATTGGACAATTCTTTACTTATGGCTTGCCGAACCGTGTGGCTCATTTAACTTGAGATCGGGACATGGGAGCCGGATTCACATGATGCAGTGCAAACTCTCTTGACCATCAGGACAAGAAAGAAAACAGTATACTCATTGTACACATGCATGCTGGGATGTGTGAGGCCTTTTGAGTTGAGTTAAAAGAGAGATGAGTAGATATAATAGGAAGATATATTTCAGATGCTAAATGAGGAATTGGTATTAAAGTTGCCAAAGTGTAGAGAAACCCAGGATTACAGCTGATACAATTCAGCTACTTCCCACAAACCTTTCCGACCCTTGTCCCCTCTCCAGAATGTATGGCTTGCACTCTGGCTCTTGTGTTACCTACTGAAACTCAATAGAGTCTTCCTACACATTATATGGGGCTGCAATTTTAGAAACGTGTATTCTCTAACACTGCTGTGGTTAAAGGAAACCTCTGCCGAATGCAATTTGAAGGCAGGATTTCTGTTGTAAGAGATTAAGCAGGAAAGCAGGTATACCAAATGTTGTCCACAATGTAGCAAAGCATAGGCTCACCATTGCATGGAAGTCATAATTTGTCCGGCGATTGCCTGATTGCAGAAATGATGTCCTTAAATGATCCACTACATAGTGTCTGAATGGGAGGTAAACATGGTGCGTAAGTGGGTGGTGTTGACCCAGCACTAACATTCCTGTTAGCGCTTTCCAGAGATACTGATGAGAAACCTTTGAATGGGAAGGGATGTATGGGGGATATCAATCTGGTTGTGTATAACACACTTCTTTGGTTGAAACATTGCAATAGCATTTACTAAATCGTGCACTGCACATACTGGTACTGCTCAGCGGCTAGATGTGAACTCTAACCTCGATCCTGCGAATAGGCCAATACATACGACTTCAGGATGCTGGTGAAGAGAGGCAAATTACTGTTGGGATTAACAATTTACATTTCAGTGTAACATCTTATTACTTAAAACCTCACCCAGTTCATAGTTATTTTGCACACCATGTCACCTCGTTTGTTTGTAGCCATATGCAAATCAGTCCTGACCCTGCTCCAATAGGAACAGTCCAGCTTGACCTACTAGGCCAGGTCCTCTGTAAACTGGAACTCAGTCAACCCAAGACTGGTTCAGTTGATTGAGGCATTTAAGAATAGCTGCGTCTCACCTGTCTCCCCTAAGGAAGCCTGTAACAGGATTTACCCACAAATCTGTAAGTCACAGTATTCCGCTACATAGCCAACAGAGACTCTTCAACAAGATACCACAACACTTAAGACAGTAACACCAGTTGAACAGTTATCAACAACTGACTGCTTTCATAAAGTCCTCCGCGAACAGAGATGACAGAAAAGAAGATTGTTTGTATAAAACGTTTTTATTGGAATTTTATTGTAAAGCACATACATTAGTGGAGTGTCATTACGAAGACATCACTAGTATAAAACGGTCATAGTTCGTTCATATCATCTATTCATCTCAACAACTAGGTCAATCAAAAGGTCACCTGTGGCTGAAGTGACCATACAGAATGCCCATTTTTACCTTCTAGAGGGTCAATCTTGGCGTTATGGCTTTGCACCCCTAAATACCTAAATGTAGAGCTTTCCGATGAGAGGAGGATATCAGTAAGGCCTTCTCAAAACAGGGAGTCCCTGGGCCTCATTGGTAAAGGCACGTGTTGCCCAGACTCACCTTTAGCCCAGGTACATTTCCAAAGCCTCTGAGCTCATTGATGTCTCAACTAAAGTCACTCTCCACGACTCGAATATACAACCGCAATTCATCTCCATACAGGAAACAAACATTATGAGACTCACTGTTTCCGATGCTCCAGTCCTTTCCTACCTTTCTGAGTCGCAGCAGTTAGTTCAATAGCCAAGGCTGGGAGGTGTGGCATCCCTTGTTGGTACCTCAGCAGACTTGATATTGTTCCAAAGTCACGTGGCACAGATATACTTTCACGAATGGCATAAAATATCCCTACCCATCTACATAAGGCACAACCGAGACTGAAGCCTGTGTAGAAATCTTCAGCTCGGGGATCCAAATGCCTTCTCCGTGTTGACCATTAATACTGCCAGCCTGGGCCGTGTGCCAGGGCCAGATTCAAAGCTCTAAGCAGGCCTCTTATATTCTGCAACAGGATGAAGCTACTTTGGTCTTTGTGTGCAAGTGAGGCATGTGAGGCAACAGCCTGTTAGTCAGCATTTTACCAAGTGTTTTAATCAACATTTTAGTATAGAGAGGGGCCAGTACACCGATAATTCCTCATGAAGTTTGCCACGTTTTAAGAGGGTTGTGACAAGGGCTTCAAACGTGATGGGGGACAGAATACCCAATCTTAAGGCCTTATTGTACACTGCAGTCAACTGGGGGGCCTGTTGGTCTGTGGAGGCAGCACAGAACTCTAGGTCGAGGTGATTTGCGTATGGGACTTTACCACTTGTGGGCAGTGAGATACAGCCTTTTACCTCTTCATGAGATTGGCTGTCCCAGCACCACATCAGTTTGCCGCTCAAGCCGGGGGAGCAGAGAATCTGCTAGGAAGCTATCTATATCTATGTCAGTGCCATTGTGGTGGGTACTATAAAGTTATTTATAGAAGATGAGGAGTGCCTTTTTAATGGATCCCTGTGATTGTTAGTGGACCCCCCGAAGATCCATGATGCAAGTTGGAAACTGATTAGCCAAGTCAAAAGCCTGCCAGGTCAATCACCTTCTGTATGTAGTCCAAACAATGTTGCTTCTCAAGTAAGGTGGCAGAGTCTTAAATTGGTCCATCACTAAAAAAAATTAACAGGTCAGCAGAAGTCAAATAACATAATACAATAAAGGTACAGTAAATTACAAGATTAGCAACAATATACCCAGCAGAGAAGGGACCCTACTTTACAAAGGGAGCTTAGAAGCCCACAACAAGGGAATGCACAATATATAGAAGTAGTCGAGCCACACCACCCATCCAATAATACCCAATAATACCCACCATTCACACATATCAATAACCCCCATTCACAACAGGGGTGAAAGCAAAGCAGGGGAACAGAAAGAGATAAAGGCCACTAAGGACAGCCAGCCGGGGCCAGACTCAACCCTCCATCATCCGATGATGACACAGAGCCTCCAGAAGGAGCGTGATCCACAAGCACCCGGCACCATCATTCCATATCCAACGAGGCCAACATAATGGTATTCCGTACAGGTAGTATCAGTACCTTCCTAATGCCCTGAGCCTCCTCCTGGTGGATCACTTCCCTTTCACAGTCCGCTTGGTTCGTCAACTCCATCCATTAGCAGTGGACATCAGGACACCGAACAGACTTTCAACTTATGGTCAGTTGCCTGCGGGCAAGGGTCAAAGCCAGATCCAGAAACCTATAAGTAAAACTTCCTAGACACAGAGCATTCATGGGCATCTAATAAGGACAGTGAAGGACTCAGTGGAAAGCCTCTATCTGTGCCCCACCGCACCACCTGAAGGACCATTGTCTATCAAGGTAATAAAAGTGGACAAGACCAGACCATGTGAAAAAAATCTGCGACCTCAGCAGTGCAGCAGGCACACTCTGAGGTCGCCGCAGGGAACATAGCATGTATACATCAGGTAGTCAAATAGGCCCAGTAGAGGTAAAAGAACTGAATATGTTTGAAGAAGGCATTTTTAGATACCTTAGAACTAGTTTCCAGTACCTTCCTCCAAGAGCAATCAGAGAGAGGCGTTCTTAAGTTTGTCTCTCAACATAACCGGAGGGTCGTGAGAGCCGGCGTGCCACCTCCAACAAAGCTCTATATTGCAACGTGACCAACTTTGTTCGAACTGTAATGAGGAAGAGATGACGCAGACAGTCATGCTCCAGAGGTTCCACAATGCTGGCACCTCACCACTCCCATATCTTGTGTGTCAGGGCGCCATGATGTATGAAATGGCCCACTGAGATATCTTAGGACTCCTGGAGATCTGAAAAAAGACACCACTCCCCCTGAACAAATATCACCCAGGATATCAGTTCCTGCCACCAGCCACTCCTGGACACTCGACCAGCCCCCATGGGTTACCCCAATGCCTGTTAACCAAAAGCGGAAGCTTGCAGAAGAACTGAGTCAGCGTACGGGTCTACCGTAAGACACGGGCCCAAACATAGCCCACAGACCTAATCAGTGATATTCAAGGTCTACACTCTTCAACAGGTGTCGGCCTCAGCAAAAAAAATAAAAAATAGCCAATCCTTAGAAAGAGAGCCAAACTCTGCAGCTCTCTCACACCCGCCCACAGAAAAGCCCGCCAACGTGCTACCCACTGAAGCTGCGCCGCCAGGCAATATCATTCTGAGTCAGGAGCAGCTAGCCCACCCTCGGCCATGGGCAAACACAACTTCCAGAGGGCAACAAGGTGAAGTAAAGTGTTCTAATAAGTGAGAGTATCACACCATCCAGCAACTGAAAGAATCTGTGGGGCAACTCCAGCGGAAGTGCCACGAACAAATAATGAAGATGCAGCAATATAATTATCTTGGAAAGGGCCATGCACCCACTGACCGATAGAGGAAGTGCAGTCCAGAAGGCAATGGAGCGATGCAACCCAGCCAACACACGCCCAAAGTTCCCCTCATACACCAGTTCGGGGGAGTGGCAAATAGCCTCTCCAAGGTACCACGCCATATCATGCTCCCACCTCAACATTGGGGCAGAGGGGATAGGACTATGCTCAGGAGCACCCCAACACAAGGGATAAACAGACGACTTGTCCCAGTTGACCCCAAGTCCTGAGTGACCCCTGAAGTCCGATAATGCCACTACCACCCCTAGGAGGTCGATGTCCCTCCCCCTGGGATACAATAACATGTCATCCGTGTACAGAGAGAGATGAGTGCGCTTGGAGGTAATGTTCAAGCACTGATAGTGTAGTCCACTGCAAACCTTACAGACCAAGAGCTCCAGGGCCAACGCAAATAACAAAAGTGAAAGAGGGCAACACTGCTGAGTACCCCGCACCACTGCAAAGGCCTCCGATATTAAAGTGCCATTACGAATCCTGGCCTGGGGGCCAGTGTAAAGAAGCCCAAGCCAAGCCCATTTTAAGCATATTAGCATACCGGAATTCCTAGATGAGCGAGTTGAATGCCTTCCTATTTTCTACTGAGATAACCAGAGCCAGGAACAATTGCTGGATGTTAGGCATAGTGCTGCGAATAGGAATGAAGCCTGTTCGATTCGGATGGACTAAAGAGCGTATATTAGGAAGTAACTGAGTCACCAAAATTTTACTTATAATTTTGTAATCTGCATTAAGCATAGAAAGGGGGTGGTAAGAATCAAGAAGAAGCGGATCCTTATATCTCTTAGGGAGTGACACAATTGCTGCTTCCTGCAGCGAGGATGGAAGCTGACCACACTGCCTGGAATCATTCAAAACCTCCACTAGTGTAGGCACAAGGTCCGGCGAGAAGGACATGATGGAAACTTTTGAGGCTAGGCACTTTACCCCTCGCCATCTCATTAATTGTTCCCCGTACCTCCTGCTCTGTAATATACCCACCCAGTTGATCTGCCACCATGACTCTAGGGATACTGGGGAAGAATCCACAACTTAGTTCAGCAATGCCCCCTGAGCACTCGCCTTCCTGGAGGAGTACAGTTCACAATAGTGCTGCAGAAACACCGCATGGATCTCTTCCTATGTGACTACATTGCACCCCAAAGCATCACGTAGAAGTGAAGAGTGACCTCCCCCGCCATCTTGCAAAAGGTATGCCAGCATCTTGCCCGACTTATCTTGCTCTGCATGTGCTCTAGCCACATAAGCTTTTTAATCAAACTGACAAAGGCATTCCACAGGCTCAAACAGCCTCTCCAGCTCTTCCAGTACGTGTCTTCTACCTTCTGGAGTCTCTTCCTGCCCACCTGGAAGACCATCCAACATTGCCTCCTGCCATTGAATATCTGAAAGGGGGTGAGTGCAAACTCCCACTCTAGAAATACAATACTTCTGGTGTGCCACCTTCATAGCTTCTGGCTCCATCTCTGCTGACAAGGTTGAACCAGTGTTATCCTTCCAGTACTGAGAAATGTTGTTTCCCCAATAAAACTCGGAAAACCTAATTGGCCAAAAGTGCCAGGCCAAAGCACCAGGTAGGCACACTAGGCCTGGATGAGGACCATTGAAACTTGTGAAACATTGGAGCATGATCAAAATATGGTTTTGCTAAATATTCCAGCCCCACCACTCTGCCATATAGCGCCCTACACATATAAAGCCGGTCAAGTTGAACCTCAAGATCATGTAGTCCAGAGCAGTAGGAGTACACACAAACCTCTGAGTGATGAAGCCACCAACAATCTATTAAATTCCACTGAGCATACCACAAACTGCCTGCTGCTGCCAGGTTGCCTGCCGGCACTCCACATGAACGCTGATGAGACCAATTCAGACTTAAATCCCCTACACAGTTAAAATTGCCCCTTACTACCCTCCAGTAGGTGACCATAAGTTAAAGGAGAGGTGCCAAGCTGGTAAGAAACCTGAACCTACTGTCAGAAGAACCTCACGGAACCAGACAGGCCCCATTGTACCGAACACACACTGCCCCAGCCTCATACATACCACTGCTGACAAACTAACACACAACAAAACACAAAACACTACCCCAACAGTTCCCCCAACACACCCAAGGACTGAGACATACAACCATCCTATCCAAACAACCCCTAACCAGGCCAGAAGACCAACTAGATTCATAAGGGAAGAGTATACGTGGGACGGGAGTTGTCAGCAAGAGGTGGAAAACCAACACCCAAGGAAGGCAAGATAACACCAGGATGCATCCTGCAAGCCCCGCCCCTTCAAACCCAGACCCCCAAACCACTGAGAAGTGAAAAAAAAACATTAATAATCAGCCAGCAAACCACACCACCTTATAAACACTGTATATAAACAAAGCAAAACACCCATATTAAGCCCCTTGAAGCATGTCAAACCAATTTGCCCACAGACCCAGGAGTAACCCCAGGCAGAATTTCTTCAAGACCAGGAGCAGTGGTGTCTTCAGAATCTGATGAGGAGTGGCTTGCTACAGACGTGGGTCGCACAGGTTCCATGCTAGATCCCACAGTGACAGCAATCTCAAGTGCCCTTGACTGTTCCAGCGCCACCTGTGACTTAGAAGGGCATGTTGCCTCTCGCCACCGAGAACGTTGGCATTCGGGGCACAAAGAGTTGCTATGCTCAGATGTCTCAGTTTGCACCATGCCCTTGTCATTAAGGACTGGATCCGCAGATGAGCGGGGAAGAGCAATGAGCACAGCAGCCCCATATTGTGCAGCTTCTTCTTTACCGCTAGAAAGGATGCCCTCTGCATTTGAACTTGAAAAGTAAAGTCAGGGTACAATGACACCTTGGTGTTGTCCACCACAAATGGGCTGTGTGCATTAGCCTGAAGTAGGAGATTACCTTGGTCACTAAAATACAGAAGGCTGGCCACCACAGGATGTGGCACAGCCCCAGGATGAGGCTTCCATGCCAGCACCCTGTGTGCTCTTTCCAAGGCATAGAAATTGGAGAGACCTTAGGGGGCCACAACCTCCTGGAGCAAGGTCTCAAAGAAAAGAAAGCCAACAGGAAATCCCCTCCAGCATGCTCAGGTAGCCCCACAATGCAACGGTATTATTACACCTAGCTTGACCCTCCTGGTCACCTAAGCGGGTGTCCAAGCGCCGAATCTGCACCTCAAGAGCTGACATGCGATGATCTGCCGACTGAACTGCTGGCGTCAGTGTCTGCAACATGGTCTCCAAGGCAGTGACCCTTTCCGAAACCTTCTGCAAATCCTCATGGATAAGAGCCAGTTCAACGGAAAGTGAATTAATTTTGCCCTCCAGTCATTCTCCAGAAGTGTCAATGGCATGCAGAGTTTTATCAAACATGTAGTTCATATATGCCATGTCTCCGCTGCCAGCACCCTGCTTGATCCCCTGCAAGGGGATGCCCGCAGCTGCGTTGTCCTTAGAGCATTGAGTGCATTCCACAATGGCACTGAGGCATGGCGTGGGCTCCCAGAAGGTGCAACAAGTAGATCCACAGGAAAGGTCACCAACTTCTCTGATGACACAAAGGGAGGCAGGTCCGCAGAAGACCAGGGCACCGAAATGGAGGGTATGACAAACTAATACAGCCAGGACACAAGGCCCGAAACAATGAACTGCGGCAGGGGCCCCACGAGGGAACACACCGGTCCCACATCCGCAGTCAGACCCGGTATGATAGGGAGGGGGTGTCCAGCCACCTGGGAGGTGTTCCTTCAGCAGTCACAGCAGTGTGCCCTGACTCCACTACAGAGTAACAGCGTAGGCCCTCATTACCCCTAACTCAGCACACCTCTGTAGGAGAGGAGGGAGGAGGCAGCAACACAAAAGTGGAGCTCAAGGGCTCATAAGGTGGTGGGGTGTGGGGCTTACCAGTCCCCTTCAGAAGTAAGGAATGGGTCACCAGCCCCACAAAGCACACCGCCATAGCCATAGAATACCTGAAGACAGCCCTGATGTACTTGGCAGGGTCACAAGTCAATGTATGCCCCAGAGTCACAATCATATGACTCAAATGTGCTGACCACAGTAGGCTGTAAAGTGGGTCGTGAGTGCCCCCACAAAGTGTCCACTGAAGAGGGGGGTATCCCCCACAAAGACTCACCACCGAGGCTGCAGATACTAGCAAGGCAGCCTCAGTGAAAAAAGCAAGGTCACCATTCTAATTTGGGCGTCTGCGCTGGAGCCAGGAGAGTGTGGCAGCCCCTCATCCTAATCCCGCACACCCAGAGTACTTTGAGCACACTTTCAAGGTGCTGAGTGCACTGGCAATCATCGCTTAAGGAAGCGGGAAGGCAGTGGCTGCTTGTCGAGGCTGAGGAGATCGCAGGTGGCAAAGAGCTCCGTCGCTTGTGACCTCAGAACTTGGTGCCTCGCTCTGCCACCCACTTGTCCATCATAACATTACGTTTGAGGACATGGATACTTGAATTTAAAATCTGCTGGTCAATCAATCTGTCTTCTGACCCCACTGAAGTACAGATGGACTGACTCGGCACCACTAGTTTCAAAGCCTTCCATTCTGTTGAGAGTGAATGAGTTGAGTTTTTTTGCAATCTAAGGGGTACAGAAGTGTAAAATTTTGATTGAGCCACATTGAGGGTATAGATACTGTCCTGCAGCAAGGGTTTACCATCTAATATGCCTTCCATGATGACATGCCTGCCATTGCTGTCCACCAGTTGATTGCAGACTTCACAGGTAACATCTGGGCCTATCAATACAAACCTCCCCAGGGCCCTAGAAGAAAATCCTGTGGTCATACTCGACCATGTCTTTTGGCCTGAAGTCTCTGCCCCTCTTTCTGTGTCAAGAGGGTTTCCTGTAATAAGGCCATATGTAACCCTACGTGCTTTACACATGAGTGTATGTTCCCTGTACGTCCCAAGTAAGAACTTTATAGGTGTTCAAACCCATTTCATATCTGACTAGGTACTTAGGGAAAGTGCTGGATTTCAAAGGGGTAAAATTTACTATTCCCACTCTAAACATCTCAATAGTAGGGAAAGTGTTGGACCTTGGAAGCGTAACATTTACTATTCCCACTCCGATCTGTGCAACAGTAGCTAAAGTGTTGGATTTCCGAGGGGCAAACTTTACTATTTCCACTCCAAACCGCACAATAGTATTGAAAGTGTTGGACTTTGGAGCTGTAAAAGGTACTATTCACACTCCAGTCTCTGAAACAGCAGGGAAAGCTTTGGATTTCAGAGGAGTGAAATGTACTATTCCAACTCCAAACAGTACAACAGTAGGGAAAGTATGGAACTACGAACACTTTAATTTTACTACTCCTACTGCAGTCTAATCAAGAGTAGGGAAAATACTCCACTTCAAGCATATTACACATATGAATAACCTTGTGAATTTGGAACAAATATTAAACTCTAAAAATATTAATTTACATAAAAATATATATGTATTTAAAACTAAAAACAATCAATTTACATAATTACTATTCAATACAAAAAAAATCATATAATAAATGTTACCCAACTAATAATTAATTAACTTACCACCCTGTACCCCTACACAACTAGCAGTCTGCATCTAAAATAAACTAAAAAAATAACTAATCCATAACTTACATGTTTAAAAAAATAATTATTTACCAATTAATAATCAGTTGTTAATTATCACTTGATTAACTTCCCATCTTAGACCTCTACAAACCCGGCCTCCTGCAAATAAAGTAAAATGTAATTGATTAAGTATTCCACAATTTACATATTTAAAATTAAATTAAATAGCTAATCTACAAATAATAAATAGTTAACTGATTATTGCCTCTGCTGTGAGGACGAGTATGTGAACCTAACTCACAGCGCTGCTAGAACTGCTTTGGTAGCTGCCTGGTAAAAGTAGATCTTAGTATACAACCAGAATGAGAAAATAGAACATGCAGATGATTGTGTCTCTTGGACTTAAAACTTTCTGCACCTTTGCCTAATCAATGCCATTGTCCACACCATACTGGGAACAGTGGTCACAAGATACCTCTTATGGCAGGGAGATAGAACATCAGAAAGGGGTGTAGCGCCTTACTGAAGATTGTGAATGAGATAACAACCCTGAGAGTTGTTCACATCTCCCCTCAGGAGGGCAGAAGGCTGTCTTGAGGTCCGGAACCATAAACGGTCATTGGAAAACTTTGGGCAACAAAGTGGCAACTTTCTAACATTGGCATTTATGCAAAAGTTACGTTAAATTTGACTTGAGAATCAGGTCATGTTTAATGCAACAATTCATTTCATACCTTGGGGTATCATATTTAGTAGTCCCAACCAGAAGTTAGCACTGCTGAGTAGCTGTCAGTATGTAACTCCGTACTCGCCAATGGGACTACTGGGTTTTCCACATTAAAAACAACAATGCAGTTTTTTTTTACTGCCTGGACATGTAAAGTTAGAAACACACATTACGTTTTTTTAATATAATGCTTTGGGGCTCTGAAGGCCTGCCTTAAGGGTGACTTATAATAATAAAAGAGGAAGGTATGGGCTTTACCATTACTTTAAATGGCGAAGACGCATTAGCAAGTGCCCTTCAAGCAGGCAATAGCAGGCACATTTCACATTTCTCTTCTGCCCACCACAGCGTACACCTTTGAGATATGAGTCAGCCTACTAGCGATTTGGACTCTTGCACTGTGAATGACAGCATTTAGCCCAGTCACATGCTGCTCATCCATTCTTAAAGTGGATGTGGCTAGAGGTCTAGCTGCACAACACTTTGATTTGTTAATGCTTTTTTATTTCCACTATTTAGGTCTTTTATTTTTTTACTCATCCATATGTGTTTACAGTATATCTTCCAAGCCCAGTACTTCATGGCCTCATTTATAGTATGGTGGACAGCCTGACGGGCTCTGTGTCAGTGGCAGCTATGATTTTCACTTCCTGGTGGAAGATCACCAGACATATTTACAGATTGTCGACAGGCAAACTAGGATCTATGTGCCTTTCATCAGTACCACCTCTGTTTTTTTAGAGCTGGTGATGGAATATACTAGTAAAACGCACAACCTTTAATAAAATCCTTAAATTAGAGACAAAGATTTCACAAACCTGTAAAATGACAAATAGGGCCCAGAAAGACTTAATCGATCTTGATTTTGGTAAAATTAAAACTAGAAATGAAAAATCAGTAGCGTGAAAACACCAAGAGGAAGAAACTCAACTGGATATCTGACGAACTAAAGCAGGCATAGTAGAAAACTGGATCATATAATAAAGCTTTGTAGATGTAGATTTGAATAAGTTAAATTTGAAAACTTTGTATTTGTTCACGTATTCTGCCATTTTATGTAGAGAAAAAAGAGATCAGTCGAGGTTAGTAATTCTTAAATTCCTGAGTAGCTTAAAACTTCCGTTATTAGGTATTGCCCAACAGGCTTATGTCACAGATAAACAAACCAATCAACAAATACCATGTTGTCATAAAGGACTGGACAAAACAATAAGGGCCCCTTGACTATAGGGATTAAAAACAGTTGTATAAGCACTGCAGAGCATTACTAACACACTTCCAGAAAACATTATTTAATATCAAACAGATAGGAAAGAGGGCAAAAGGCTTAGATCAGGCTTTGATTGTTTTAAAGTAGAATCTGCATGTAAATACTACATATAATTGCCAACCACAGCGTAGCCGCAGAACACAGGTTTGCATTGAATATGTCTCGCCTAGAACATTTCTTATGCAAAGTACATTCTCCAGTAATAAGTGAGATACCTTCAGACCATATTTCATTCACTACAAAAGCATAATTTTATGAACTTTCACAAGAAAAAGTTCCACAAAGTCTCACAATACATTTAATCTAACAAGAGTTCGAACAAGCCAGCTATTTGTTGCTTTTAATCTATATCTAGCTTTTCTGCCTTGGTCATAGACTAAAAAAGATAGATGACACTAGTATGAATGTTTATGGAGGCAGAAACAGAGTTGGACAAGATTTAACCACACAAGTCCACCACCTGCCATATTTGTTTTGGCGTTCTAACAGGCACAGCAGAAATACTTATGATTCATTTTAGCAAAATGACCTTAGTGGAGAGGGACACGTATTAGAGCTAGGAAACACGTATAAGGCCTTCGGTAACTAAACTTTAGGGATAAATCTTAGGCAGACAGAATTTTATTTTTAAGTAAGAGATTAAATACCAGAGGAAAGAAGTGTGCTTCCTAGCCTAACCGACACAGACCATTGGAACCGTTTTGATCAGGCATGGTAGGTAAAAGTGTAAGGATTCACACTTCCCACACAAATCTGCAAATGCAGTGCTAAGTGAGAGAGAGAAACGGTGACGGTGGTGCTAGATCGGACCGTGGGGACTGAGAGGCAATAGTTTGGCAGAACTTGCACTGTGTGGCGGTTAGGATATTGAAAGGCTGTCAAACATCTCCAGAACATCATAAGCAGTGTCACTTCGGTTATTTATTTGCCTAGAATCATGCTTCTGTTTTACAGTTCTCGTTGCTGCCAAACTCCACACCAGCAAAAGCATCCCCACAATTGTTCCTTTCTCAAGTTTGCTTTTGTATGGGCTGAACAGTTCCTCGTGGTCCTTGGAATTGTCATTGCAAATTTACTGAAGTAGGGAGTTCGAACAACTGCTACTTTGATATTTAGTAAAGTAAAATGTATCCCCTCTGTCTCCAGGTTTGTGCATTCATTGCTTACTGATGCAGTGCTTGAGAGGCCACTGCAATACAATCAAAAGGCTACAATTTCCTGATCTGCAACCTTATCAATACAGAATTCAGGAGGTCCATGTGCCACTCTTTTTCCTACTGCCCTATCTCTTGGGTGAGCCTATATCTGGGGAATAATTCCTTTCAGACCCCATTGACAGGGGCTACTGGGCCCAGACCGGGGTGGGTGAGGTTCTATGCCACTGGTGTCCTGGGACCAGTCCAACTATGGCTTTGCAAACCATGCCAACTACAACCTTTCCACACTTGATTCTCAGCTTAGCGACGGCATGCAGTCAAAGGCTACTCAGGTAGGTAATGTGCAGGTAAAAACTCAGATAATAATGATCCATCAACAGACCCAATAAATAACAGTCCAGCCGAGTGTTTTTCTTTTTAGATAAGAAAGGAATTGCAGTATCACAGTGGTATGAAATAGTGCATAATTAGATAGGTCAGGTTTATGGTTAACCAATCTGACCATCTGACTTATACAGGAATAGTACACCCACACTAGTATCCTCTTCCTTGCTCTATGCTGACCCCCTGTATCTAGGGTGTTCCACGCTCGGAAATCAAGGTTAGGCAAAATTATGCACAGGTGCAAGCTTCACTAAGCGCTTTCCACTGGGCAATTGGTGAATCAGTTATATAGGGCCATATGTATGAACACTATTTCCCATAGACACAGAATGGGTAAAACCCTTTGATACATCTGGCCCATAGTTCTTTAGCCTAAAACAGTCTTACTGATAAGGATAAATCCTTAGCATGGTTTCGCTTCACGGTCTCTTAGTCTTGGAGGTTGTGTCTCGCTGTTTTCTGTTTGATGAGAAACTTGGCCTTTGAGGAGCTAGCTGCTGTGCGAGTTGTCATATACTGGTTAGTGTCTTTATTGGCATCTCTTCGTATGTGATGTTGTTCAAGCTTTGCTCTCCCTTGCTCATGGACCTCTTCTGGTGCCGGCTTGGAAGACTAGACAGATGAGGCCAGCCCTTCAGTAGATATGAACTTCAGGTCAAGTGTCAATAGGTAAATATAGATTTACTACGCAACTTCATATCTACGTATTGTCCAAGTTACATTTTTGTGTAGTAGCTTATAGTAAAATTGTAATTACTTTAATTTGTGGGATTTCCGGAACCCAACCAGGACCGCTGTGTTATAGCTTCCGCATTCCAGACTCTGCTTTGAGTATATATATATATATATAGTCATGATACATCTATGTGGAGTAGCTCATAGTAAAACTTGAATTACCTATAGAAACTTACCTACACAATACGTTTGTCCTTGATATTCTTGACACAATATTTTGTCCCACGATATTTTTGCTTCTAACATTCTGTGTAAACACCCTGCTCTCCTTAATACAGGCAAGAAAAGTCAGCATCCAGCGAAGGCCGTCTGCATCCTTTACTGTACATGAGCATGGATCAGATCTGACAAGAAATCGCAATTTCTTCCAGTGACGTGCAAGCTTAAACACAAACAGGTAACAATGGAACTACAGATTGTAGTCATTATACACTGCGCAGATGTTTTCCACGGAAAAGCCTGTACAATGAGAACCACGGGAGCCTCTTTCTGTTGATAATCAGTTTGATGGCCTTATTGGGGTGCCTCTACGTGTATGCCTTCTAATTTTGGTGAAACGAAGGATAGTGAGGGGTAGTCATCCACCCAGTCATTCACCCACTCAGCCTTTTATCTCTTCCTGCTTGAAAATGTTCCTTATACGCCCCAAGCATAGATGACTCACTCGGAAAATCGACCCACACATACCTCTTAAACATAAATTTGATTCCCGAAGCATTGTCAAGGTGGGGGTAGATTATTAACCCCGCCGTGACAATATTTCAATTTTGGAAGTCAATGTTATGGTCACATAAGTATATGTGTAGGCTGGTGTTGTAATACCCTCCTGGAAGTAAGAGCACCCAGGAAAATTAAGGCGAGTGTACCGTGACCCCCAGCTCTCACTCTAATAGTGTCCCTCTTAAGCAGGACAAAGTATCAGTCGGTGAGGCGCTGAGTACAGACACTGCCCGACGGAGAGGTGTTAATGCTTCTTTAAAGTGTTGGCATTATTATTTGTTTTGCCGAATTCGTAGGTAATTGATTTCATGTTGGTGTTATAATTATTGCGAATTCTTTGTTGTGAGTGCGACAGGCAGTATTATACTCCGGAAGCATTTAAATAAACGTCGTTATTTTCTTTTCAAGAGCAAATAGCGAGGCAAATATTAAATCTGGTAAAATGACACTTAAAAAAAGCCTACTATCGGAAAAGGGCAGTGAGGACATCTGTCTATCTAGCAGCTTTCGAGGCTGCTGAGAAGAACGTTAACAGCCGAGGCACGCGCGAGGGGGATGCTGTGGTTTGGATGAGATCTCAGGAAATTCCCTCGTAAAATCAGACCTCCCGCCACGGGTTTGGGTTTCTATTTTCTGGGGGCCCTACCAAAAGGTGGTTAGCCACAGCAAGAGCAAAGCAAGGGCCGAAGGGGTGGGTGGGGTACGGGGCCAAGGAGGTGGGGCGAGCAGTTAGGGGCCGAGAATGGAGATAAATGACTGCAAAAAGGAACCAAACTGATAATTGTAACTGAAATCCCATTTAAAATAAATCATACTTGGGAAAATACTGGGATTACTTGCGAAAAGTAGACAGAACAGCGCCGCTAAACAACTTCCCAGACCGCACAGCTAATGACTACTGTTAGCCGTGATTAATAGTTCCTTTTTCTTCAATTTAAAACAAAAGGCAGATGGGAATAACTGCACTGGGGATTTTGTAGAATCGGGCCAACCATCTTATGTAGAGTGTTCTACTCATTAGACAACATTAATAAACTTACCAGCAGCTGCTGCCAGGCCGCTGATAAATAACCAGCGGCCTCATTCCAGCTGTGGATATGTCACCGGTCCCTCTGGGAGGTGCGAGAGGGGTTGCCATAGTCTAATGCCCCCTCCCTCCGGCCTGCTTATTTATTTTCTGGGTAAATTCTCAAGCGAGGAAACACAGGGGCGACAGCTAATGACAAATCAACTGCTCCCCTTCGGGCGGCGCACGGACCATCCCGCTCTGGGTCCAGGTCGGCCCACAGGGACCGTATTTACTTCAACACGCTAGCCAGATGCTAAGGGTAATATTGGTCATGAAACGCCCAGCTTCTGAGTTATAGGACCAGACCCACAGGACAGGGCCTAGTCCAGTGGCGTAACAAAGGCCACCGCAGCCCCGGGGGGCCCTCCAGGGGCTCCGAGCTCCAGGGGGCCCCTCACCAGCAATCTGTCCTGCGTAGATGCCGGTGTCGAATCAGGCAGATGAGCTGATTGTGCGGGCTTCCAGTGAACCAGTGGGGGTACAACAGAAACATGGGGACCAAATCCTTCTGCACGGGGCCCCGACAAACTTATTCGACCCATCATTTTACAACGCTATAAACCCGCCCAAATCCCAGATAATGCAGGTGGGGTATAATGGGAGGCCCGCTGTAGGAGAGAAGAGCTGGAGAAACCCAGATATCCCACTTAAAGGCCACTTACTTAGTGCATTATCCAAATGTACTGTATAAATACAGCCTAATGCAATAAAAATCAGGATAAACCGGAAAAATGGGTCACAGAAATAACATTTAACAAATAACTGCAGTCCTGGAAAGCCAACAACATATCCATAAATGTATCACCCATTTACCGTAATGTTAATACCCATTTAACTACTGCTTCCTCAGCAATGTCTAACCAGTTTGCAACTTTTAGCAAACACCTTTATATCGTGGCGAACTGGTGCACGCACACTTGTTGAGTCACTTAACCCCTTCGCTGCCAGGCCTTTTCCTCTCCTGTGCCGAGCATTTTTTTGGCTATTTGGGGCAGTTCGCCCTTAGGCCCTCATAATTTTTTGTTCACATAAGCTACCCACGCCAAATTTGCGTACTTTTTTCCAACATCCTAGGGATTCTAGAGGTACCCAGACTTAGTGGGTTCCCCTGAAGGAGACCAAGAAATGAGCCAAAATACAGTGACAATTTTGTTTTTTAAAAAAAAAGGGGAAAAAAGGGCTGCAGAAGCCGGCTCGTGTTTTTTCCCTGAAAATGGCATCAACAAAGGGTTTGCGGTGGCAAGATCACCATCTTCCCAGCTTTCAGGAACAAGCAGACTTGAATTAGAAAACCCCATTTTTCAATACAATTTTGACATTTTACTGGGACATACCCCATTTTTACTATTTTTTGTGCTTTCAGCCTCCTTCCAGTTAGTGACCAAAATGGGTGAGAAACCAATGCTGGATCCCAGAAAGCTAAACATTTCTGAAAAGTAGACAAAAATCTGAATTCAGCAAGGGGTCATTTGTGTAGATCCTACAAGTGTTTCCTACAGAAAATAACAGCTGAAATAAAACAATATTGAAATTGAGGTAAAAAAACAGCAATTTTTCTCCACGTTTTACTAAGTAACTTTTTCCTGCAATGTCAGATTTTTTAAAGCAATATACCGTTACATCCGCTGGACTCTTCTGGTTGCAGGGATATATAGGGCTTGTAGGTTCATCAAGAACCCTAGGTACCCAGAGCCAATAAATAAGCTGCACCTTACAATGGGTTTTTATTCTATACCGGGTATACAGCAATTCATTTGCTGAAATATAAAAAGTGAAAAATAGGTATCAAGAAAACCTTTGTATTTCCAAAATGGCCACAAAATAAGGTGTTGAGAAGCAGTGGTTATTTGCACATCTCTGAATTCCGGGGTGCCCATACTAGCATGTGAATTAAAGGGCATTTCTCAAACAGATGTCTTTTTTACACACTGTCTTACATTTGGAAGGAAAAAATGTAGAGAAAGACAAGGGGCAATAACACTTGTTTTGCTATTCTGTGTTCTGCCACGTCTCCCGATAAAAATAGTACCTCACTTGCGTGGATAGGCCTAGCACCCGCGACAGGAAATGGCCCAAAACACAAGGTGGACACATCACGTTTTCACAAAGAAAACAGAGCTGTTTTTTGCAAAGTGCCTAGCTGTGGATTTTGGCCTCTAGCTCAGCCGGCACCTAGGGAAACCTAGCAAACCTGTGCAGTTTTGAAAACTAGACACCTAGGGGAATCCAAGATGGGGTGACTTGTGGGGCTCTGACCAGGTTCTGTTATCCAGAATCCTTTGCAAACCTCAAAATGTAGCCCAAAAACACTTTTTCCTCTCATTCTGGTGACAGAAAGTTCTGGAATCTGAGAGGAGCCACACATTTCCTTCCACCCAGTGTTCCCCCAAGTCTCCCGATAAAAATGGTACCTCACTTGTGGGGGTAGGCCTAGCGCCCGCGAAAGAAGATGCCCCAAAACACAACGTGGACACATAACATTTTTCCACAGAAAACAGAGGTGTTTTTTACAAACTGCCTACCTGTGGATTTTGGCCTCTAGCTCAGCCGGGACCTGGGGAAACCTAGCAAACCAGCGCATTTTTTAAAACTAGACACCTAGGGGAATCCAAGATGGGGTGACTTGTGGGGCTCTGACCAGGTTCTGTTTCCCAGAATCCTTTGCAAACCTCAAAATTTGGCCAAAAAAACACTTTTTCCTCTCATTTCGGTGACAGAAAGTTCTGGAATCTGAGAGGAGCCACAAATTTCCTTCCACCCAGCGTTCCCCCAAGTCTCATGATAAAAATGGTACCTCACTTGTGTGGGTAGGCCTAGCGCCCACTAAAGGAAATGGCCCAAAACACAACGTGGACACATCACATTTTTTCACAGAAAACAGAGGTGTTTTTTACAAAGTGCCTACCTGTGGATTGTGGCCTCTAGCTCAGCCGGCACCTGGAGAAACCTAGCAAACCAGTGCATTTTTGAAAACTAGACACCTAGGGGAATCCAAGATGGGGTGACTTGTGGGGCTCTGACCAGGTTCTGTTACCCAGAATCCTTTGCAAACCTCAAAATTTGGCCAAAAAAACACTTTTTCCTCTCATTTCGGTGATAGAAAGTTCTGGAATCAGAGAGGAGCCACAAATTTCCTTCCACCCAGCATTCCCCCAAGTCTCCCGATAAAACTGGTACCTCACTTTTGTGGGTGGGCCTACTGCCCGCGAAAGGAAATGCCCCAAAACACTATCTGGACACATCAAAATTATCAAATACAAAACTACCTGTTATTGCAGGGGGGCACCTGCGTTTTTGGTCCTGGGCTCAGCAGCCTTCTGGGGAAACCTACCAAACCCAGACATTTCTGAAAACTAGACACCTGAGGGAGTCCAGTGAGGTGTGACTTGCGTGGATCCCCAATGTTTTCTTACCCAGAATCCTCAGCAAACCTCAAATTTTGCTAAAAAATCACATTTCTCCCACATTTCTGTGTGGGATCACTGCACTGGGACACATTTCATACCACCCAATGTTCCCCTCAGTCTCCCGGTAAAAATTATACCTCATTTGTGTAGGTGGGCCAAGTGCTTGTGAAAGGGAAGAGCCAAAAACATGTTGATATTGAGGGGGAACAAAGGAGGTCCAAAAGGGCAGTTTGCAAAAAAAAAGTTTTAGGCTGACAAGTGCAGCAGAATTTTTATCGGTATAGATGAGACAATGCTGGGTGGTAGGAGGAAGTTCCATCAGAAAAACATGGGAAAAATGTGTGATTTCCAGCCAAGTTGGAGGTTTGCAGGGGATTGTGGGTACAAAAATGGTGCAGGGTGCATGTGAAACACACCACCCTGGAATCACCCAGATGTTTCGTTTTCAGATGTGTCTAAGTCTTGTGGATTTTTCTACATGGCAGCATCCCAAAGTCCATAAAGTGCAGCCCTCACCATTCCAAGTGGGAATTTTGAGAGTAAGCCAAGCTTTCATGGCCCAAATGTAAAACTAAAACTTAAAATAATCAAATGTCTTCTTGCTTGCTGTGGGATAAGATGTTTTAGAGTGCAGGGGAGAGCTGAAAGACTGTTACCCCCTTCAGTTGAGGTGGGGGCGTAACCAGGCCCATACTGGTAGGTAGCCACCACCCCAATATATATATATATTTTTAAATTCCCTGGCATCTAGTAGACCTTCTGCCCCCCCGGGGTGTGGATCAGGGGTAATTGCCCCATCTGCCCACTGGTGGGCAGAACAACTTTGGCCCCATTTATTTGGGGTGGGGGTATGGCCATACACCCACCCTCTTATTTTTGAAAAAAAAACTTCCCTGGCCTCTTTTGGGCTTTCTGCTCCCCCTTGGGGGCAGATGGGCATTCCAAAAATAGGCCCATCTGCCCCCAATGGGGGGCAGATATGGCCAACAGTAATGTGCCCCCATGGGGAGTGGCCCTTACCCAAGGGGCTGCCCCCCTAAAGAACACACGCATACACACACACCAATCCCTGGTGCCTAAGTGGTTTCTGCCCCCGTGGGGGCAGATTGGCCTAACAAAAATCGGCTGATCTGCCCCCAAGGGGGGCAGAAAAGGTCAAAATACAATTTCCCCCCCAGGGGAGCGACCCTTGACTAAGGTGTCGCTCCCCACCTCTAAAAAACAAAACAAACAAAAAAAATATATATTTTTTTTATCCCTGGCGCCTAGAGGTTCTGCCACACCTGGGGGCAGATCGGCCTAATAACAATAGGCCGATCTGGCCTAAAATAAATTCCCCCCCCCCTTCCCCAGGGACCGACCATTTGCCTAAGGGGTCGCTCCCCACCTCTAAAAAACAAAACAACAAAAAAAACAAATCCATTTTTTTTTTATCCCTGGCGCCTAGAGGCTTCTGCCCCCCCTGGGGGCTGATCGGCCTAATAACAATAGGCCGATCTGCCCTCGGGGGGGGGCAGAAATGGCCTAAAATATATTTGCCACCCTGCCCCCACCCCCCGGGAGCGAAGCTTGCCTACGGGGTCGCTCCCCTTGTGTGACATTGGCGCAAAAAAAAAGATCCCCGGATCCCTAGTGCCTAGTGGTTTCTGCCCCCCTTGGGGGCAGATTGACCTAAAATCGGCCGATCTGCCCCCAAGGGGGGCAGAAATGGTCTAAATACAATTTGCCCCCCAGGGGAGCGACTCTTGCATAATGGGTCGCTCCCCATCTCTAAAAAAAGGAAACAAACATAAAAAAACCACACAAAAAAATTTGCCCTGGCGCCTAGAGGTTTCTGCCCCCCCTGGGGGAAGATCGGCCTAATAACAACAGGCCGATCTGCCCCCAAGGGGGGCAGAAATGGCCTAAAATAAATTTGCCCCCCTGAATTCCCCACCCCCCCGGGAGTGACCCTTGCCTACGGGGTCGCTCCCCTTGCGTGACATTGGTGCAAAAAAATGATCCCCGTGCCTAGTGGTTTCTGCCCCCCTTGGGGGCAGACTGACCTAAAATCGGCTGGTCTGCTCCTGAGTGGGAGCAGAAGTGGTCTAAATACAATTTGCCCCCCAGGGGAGCGATCCTTGCCTAATGGGTCACTCCCCATCTCTAAAAAAACAAATAAACACACAAAAAAATTAGCCCTGGTGCCTAGAGGTTTCTGCCCCCCGGGGGCGGATCGGCCTAATAACAATAGGCCGATGGCCTAAAATAAATTTGTCCCCCTGCCCCCGCCCCCTCCAACCTCCTGGGGAGCGACCCTTACCTACGGGGTCGCTCCCCTTGCGTGACATTGGCGCAAAAAAAAATCCCCGCTGCCTAGTGGTTTCTGTGACCTAAAATTGTCCGATCTGCCCCCAAAGGTGGCAGAAATGGCCTAAATACAATTTGCCCCTCCAGGGGAGCGACCCTTGCATAAGGGGTCGCTCCCCATCTGTAAAACAACAACAATAAAAAAATCCCTGGTGCCTAGTGGTTTCTGCCCCCCTTGGGGGCAGATCGGCCTAATTAAAATAGGCTGATCTGCCCCAAATGGCCTAAAATAAATTTGCCCCCCCCCAGGGAACCACCCTTGCCTAAGGGGTCGCTCCCCTTGCGTGAAATTCACGAAAAAAAAAAAAACCTCCCTGGTGTCTAGTGGTTTCTGTCCCCCTTAGGGGCAGATTGGCCTCATAAAAATAGGCCAATCTGCCCCCAAGGGGGGCAGAAATGGCCTAAATATAATTTGCCCCCTAGGGGAGCGACTCACCTAAAAAAAAAAAAACAATTTTTTTTTTATCCCTGGTGCCCAGGGGGGCAGAAAAGGCCTTATAAAAAAATGCCCCCCTGGGGAGCGACCCTTGCCCAAGGGGTCGCTCCCCTTATGCCAATTTCCTGTAATGAATAAATCCCTGGTGTCTAGTGGGCATTTCAAAAGCTGGATTGCTTTACAATCCGGCTTTTGAAATGCTCTGAGAGACTTCAAAGGGAAGGAAATTCCTTTCCTTCCCTCTGAAGCCCCTCAGGCCTCCTCCACGTGATCGGAAGAGAAATGCTGAGCATTTCTCTTCCAATCGTGCTGGAAGCTCAGCTTCCAGCGCGATGGAAGGAGGCCTCTGTTAAAGAGCGCGTGATCGCGCACTGACGTCACAGGGGGGGTTGGGGGGTCGGGGGTGGAAGGGAAGGGCTTCCCCTTCCATCCCTGCCTTGGGGGAGTGGGGGGGAACCCCACAGAGGTAGCGCTAGCGCTCCCTCTGGGCTCGTGTGCCAAGGGCGTAATGGTTACGTCCTGGGCACACGAGCACTGTGCCGCAGGACGTAACCATTACATCCTGGGCACAGAAGGGGTTAAAGTGTAGTAATCTCTGAACCATAGGTAATTTCTCTATGCAGCAGATTTCTAGTCTTAAATCCAATCCTGTGCATCAGCTGGATCCTTAAAAAACACAGGAATTAGTCTCATCTTGATTGACCAAAGAATGGGTGGTATTGAGGAAGCTGTGAAGAGTAAGCTCGCCCAGCCAACCACGCCAGAAGAAGCATGCTCTCCTATCCTGAATAGGTTGCGTGAGGTCTTGCATACTTTAGCATCAATCATAGAGCACTGTAAGCTTTAGCATGCAAGGCAGTGGAAGGAGGTCCCAATAAACAAGCAAGTGGATTAGACCCCCCACCCTCCCCAAAAGGGTGATGTCAGTGGTGATGACTGTAAACAGAACCATGAAAGGAACCCGCTGGGACCCGTTCAAAGGTCTGCTTCCATGGTACATAAACCTAAATATAGCTAGATCAGAAAACACCTGTGCCCAATAAGACCAAGTCAAAAATCCAATAGAAGAAAAAAAACAGGGAAAAGGCAGGAGGCATGCAGGGAGGTTATCAAGGCTCCTTGATCTCCTGAACCATCCTCAATTACACTGTATCCTTTGAACTCCCTGTACAATGAGGTTCCTGTGAGGAAAACAACTAATAGACAGGGATTTCCACCAAATAGTCCGTAGATACTGCAGTCCAGTAATCTGTCCCCTCGGCTCTTGCCTTTCAACTACTTCAGCCTCTTCTGCCACAAACAGTGCAAGATACATACACATATTAATGGATTAAATAGATTTCCTACTGGACAGAGACTCATCCAGGTGACTAGCCTGAAGACAAACAAAAGTGATGGAGTACTACTCACAGGCTGTACTAGCAACAAAGCTACATGCATTATTGGTCCTCAAGGCCTGACCCTACCAAAAGCAAGCCTGGATACCACCTTCCAGATGTGTAACTGCAAGTCTAACAAGACACTCACACAAGGGTCCTTGGAGACAGTCCTGACAGAAATACAGCCGCAAGATGCTCCTGGGGAAGGACCAGATCAGCCGCTACTGTCATTGACAGCAGAAGGTTGAAGAGGCGTGGCCTGAGGTGTGGCAGAGGATGAGAAGCAACCAGTTAACCATCACAAGTCCAAAGCCAGCAAGGGAGTTGCGCCATCACAGGGCTATGCTGTTACCGTTTCGGCAGCTCAAACTACAAACTATAACCTAAATGTAGCATATGCCCAAGCAGCTCATATACAGTATCTAAATCTAGCAAAGCCAAGAACGGAGCTAGAGGATGATATTGCTGACTTCTGCCCCTGCTTTCCCCCTGCTACCCACAAGAACTCAGATAATCACCAGAGCCTAATGCACAAAGCTCCTAACAAAACTGCATCAAGTAGTGCTAGTGATGCTACACTAGGAGATCTGTCCCTGGTTGAGGGTAAAGTTCTGGCTCACCGACCATTTGGACCTCAAATCCTGTACCACCACAGAGAGTCCAGCTGCTCTACTTAGATGAACAAAGGCCCCAGATGTAGTGTAGGCTTAGTTTTTAGCCCATTGTACCACTTGAGTGGGAACCATGACACGTTAAATAGGGGAAGTATCCTCAAACTAGCTAATTCACTACCAGGCTCATTCCAAATCCCTTCTAATGATTTGCTTGGCATAAGCTTTCTCCCATGACGGACTTACATGGGAGGGTGCAAACATTAATGCTCTGGAGCAATAATGCAATGGCGGACCATCTAATGAAGCATGCTAAAGTTCTTGCAACCTGGGAAGTAATAGTTGAGAAGCTGCCTATCGAGCAATACCGTACAATGTTGATGTAGACCCAGAAAGGCACCTAAACCCAAAGCCCTGAGAGAGGCTAGGCTTCCAGCCAATTCTCAAGAGAGCATGTGGCCCATCCTATCCCCTTCCACCAAAGCTGACTGTAAAAAATGAAGGTTTCATATAGCAACAAGCTAAGCTATAGTAGGGGACACTCAGCTCCAGTCAGGTAGACAACCCAATGCCGTTTGCAATCCCATCTATCAGCAACCTTACTCTGGGTGGGATCCCATTTGACCTGCTGGGCGACCAAGCAGATAGGTATAGGGAAAATAGTGATCCCTTTATCCAGTGACAGATCATATGCAGATAATAAGTTGGAATATAGCGGGTTTAAGCAAGAAGATGGACGATAAGGACTGGGTTGCATATATCAAAGTTGTAGGACATATGCTGCCTACAGAAACAACCTGGGCATTGGAGACCATAGATTTAGAGGGGTTTGTTTCCTTTAATACACCTGCAATAAGCCAGCCTAGAGGAAGGGCAAAGGGTAGCCTCCACATCTAGGTCAAGGGCTCTTGTACTCTCAACACCAACCTATCATTCTTCCCTATAGGTAACAACATCCAACACCTTACGTTAGGAAAAGGCAAAGGAGTGGTAGACATCATGAATATCTACTTACCTCCATGTGGGAAAGCCAAAACTTCAACTCTCCTAAAGTAATTGGATTCACTAACAACTAAAAGGCATAAAAGCGCAGTCTCTCACCCTTCTACCAAGAATCAGGGAAGAATGAAAATATTATGCAGGGACTTGAACACGAGCCTCCACACAGTCCTGTGGGATCAGGAAGTAATGGATGAGGACTGTGCCTGGGGGCTTCCATATCCCTCTTGTAAAGAATATAGGTCATCAAAATAAGCTAAGCAAGTGCCGTGGTTCAGACGCAGGGCACATATCAAAGAGAACATATTGTCTAGATCTATAACTCTATCCAGAAAATAAGATTAAATCCACCTTTCCACTGGTGAAAAATAATTCTGGGATTTCATGTGACAAAGCACATGGCTTTAAATAGTTCTTTACCATCTAAATATTTGGACATAAAAGCCGAATCCCGCTGGGAGCCCTAGCTTGACTTGATTTTGCCACCTGAAAAAAGGGCCCTGAATCTCAGGTTTAGGTTAGGCACATTACAGGTTCATTTCTATACCAAATCTTGGCTTAAGTGTACTGGAAGACAGCTGGTATGAGCCACTGTTCTCTTGGTGGCTGTGAAACTTTGAAGCATTTTATACCACTCTGTGTTAAGCTTTAGCCTCTGCAGGGGCTATCTCTCCCCCCCTGTTTTTAAAGTACAGCACAAGAAGTTGCAAGGATGCCCTTTCATGTTGCTATAGAACTGATCAGCCGTAAATTTATCAGTCTGTAGTTTCATATATATTTATTGCTTGGAAGAGAAGTTGATCAATTTTAACATAGAGAAAGGCAAGCAGCAACCTTACCAAGGCAGAGACTTAACCGCTTTAGTGTAGGCATCGGCCACTGGCCGATGCCCACACTACCTCCCTGGTGCGGGTCACGACCATGGCCGACACCAGGGAGGATTTTTTTTATTTAAAAATATCCTGGGAGACACGGAAGATCTTCTGTGTCTCCCCCCACCCCTTTGTGACCGCTGACGTCACTATCTGTTTTCTCTACCGCAGCAGGAAGCGGCCTTGTGGCCGCTTCCTGCTCCAGAGGGGAAAACAGCCCTAACCGACCATCCCGACGTTCGCAAAGGCCTCGTTTGAAAGGGGAGACTCTCCCCTTTCAAACGAGGCCTTCCCGAACTGCGATAGAGGGCCAGGAAACCCCCACTAGACCTCACTAGTCACCAGGGATTTCACTTGGGTGTAAAAAATTAAAAAAGAAAAGTTTAAAAAAATGAAATGGACAGGTGGTCGCCCGTGAGCAGGGTGACCCCGTGGGGTGCAATATGTTTTTAACAGCTATATGGTTTCCGTGGGGGCCACAATGGCCCCCAAGGAAACCATATAGCTGTTAAAAATATATAGATCTCCATCTATATAGATCTAGGTATAGATATATCTATGTAGATATATCCATCTATATATAGATACATCTATCTATAAAGATAGATGTATCTATATATACATATGTATGTATATAGATATGTCTATGGATATAGGAATATATACATATATATATATATATATATATATTTTTATATATATATATTTATATATGTATAGCAATCACTTTTTGTCAACGTGTGTGGTTTACCTGGGGGCTGCGACCACACCCAAATATAAAAGTGATCTACTTACACATATATATATATATATATATATATATATATATATATATATATATATATATAAATACATATATATATATATATATATATATATATATATATATATATATTTATATATATATTCGCCACCAGTTCTCTTGCAGTTGCAGCTTGCGTCTGCAATGCAATGCACATACTTCAACTGACGCGTTTCATCTGTAGCTTTTAAGCAGCAATAAAAAAAAATCAAGTAACTCTTGTGATTATGTTTCTGGTAGAAAAGGATCTGACCTTTGTCTAGTGGCAGTTTTGATGCCATAAAGTAGTGCAGAAGGTTTATATGCCTACTGAAAGGATCAAAACTGTATTATATGTGAATTGCTGAGTGGATTAGTAAAGCCAGCCATTACCTGCACTATATATAATACAATTGAAATGTATGTGCGAGGGGGGCTATGGAAAGACAAAGGGCAATTTTGCTGGTTGGTAGTGAGGGAATCCGAGGAGGAGGTCATGGGAGTGGGAGCACCAATAATGATTGTTGGACTGGGCACTCGAGGCGCTAAAGACTGTGACGATTGGTATGTTTCAAGGCGAAGTAATAGTGTGTCTTTTTTGTTTTTTTGAGTGTCTTGAGAGAACGTGCTGATTGAGGGAAGAAACAAAGGTAAGGTGACCTTTACTGTTGCAGGTATCACACACACACCCACCAGCAATTTTGTGACTGTCTATATAGGCTAGTGTTTTAGAGCAACAGCTTAGCCAGTAGCAGAGATGGCATCTCGTTGGATGACTGCTACTCAAGTCCTAACTCGGGTTATGGAGGACAGCTCTGACGTAGGATGAGAGACTGAGACAGCAGATACTGAGACAGCATCTGAGGGATAGGACAATAGTGCAGACTCTGGGAGTAATTTTTCAGTTGGAGGATTCCCATTCGATAACACCTCTTCCAGTGATTATGAGAGAGGTGATGAGGGCAGTCCTGCTGTCCTTTTGCAAGCACAGTCTGTGCAGCGGGACAATAGAGGGTTAGCCCAACCCAGAGAGCAGGTGCATGCGGCGGCAAGCACAGAGAGAATGCTCTCTTGGGAGCTCTCCAATTTAGTTCAGCCCCAAACTCCACTGCCCAAATAATACTGTGGAGACATCAAAATGATCTATCACAAAACAAACTGGTTTTGTAAGGCAGGCACCTGCGTTTTTGGTCCTGGGCTCGGCGGCCATATAGGGAAACATACCAAACCCAGACATTTTTGGAAACTAGACATCGGAGGGAGTCCTTAGAGGTGTGACTTGTGTGGATCCCCAAAGAATCTTACCCAGAATACCCTGCAAAGCTGAAATGTTGAATAAAAACTCTATTTTTTCTTGCATTTCTGTTACACAAACTACAGGAATATGCTGGGATCCACAAAATTCCTACCACCCAGTGTTTCCCCACCTGTCCTGATAAAAACGCTACCCCACTTGAGTGCCTGTACCTAGTGCCTGCGTCAGGAATAGATCACCCCAGGGTCAACAGTTGCCCTCATGTAAGGACCAGCATTGACCATTGTGTGATCTATTCCTGTCGCGGGCACTAGGCCTACCCACACAAGTGAGATAACATTTTTATCAGGAGACTTGGGGGAATGCTGGGTGGAAGGAAATTTGTGGCTCCTCTCTGATTCCAGAACTTTCTATGACCGAAATGTGAGGAAAAAGTGATTTTTTTGCCAAATATTGAGGTTTGAAAAGGATTCTGGGTAACATAACCTGGTGAGAGACCCACAAGTCACCCCATCTTGGATTCCCCTAGGTGTCTAGTTTTCAAAAATGCACATGTTTGGTAGGTTTCCCTAGGTGCCGGATGAGCTAGAGGCCAAAATTCACAGCTAGGCACTTGGCAAAAAACAGCTCTATTTTCTTTGGGAAAATGTGATGTGTCCATGTTGTGTTTTGGGGCATTTCTTGTCGCGGGCACTAGGCCTACCCACATAAGTGAGGTACCATTTGTATCAGGAGACTTGGGGAAACGCTGGGTGGAAGAAAATTTGTGGCTCCTCTCAGGTTCCAGAACTTTCTGTCACCGAAATGTGAGGAAAAGGTGCTTTTTGGGCCAAAATTTGAGTTTTGCAAAGGATTCTGGATAACAGAACCTGGTGAGAGCCCCACAAGTCACTCCATCTTGGATTTCCCTAGGTGTCTATTTTAAAAAAATGTACAGGTTTGGTAGGTTTCCTTAGGTGCCGGCTGTGCTTGAGGCCAAAATCCACAGCTAGGCACTTTCCAAAAAACACACCAGTTTTCAATGTAAAAATGTGATGTGTCCATGTTGCGTTTCCTGTCGCTGGCATTAGGCCTACCCATGCAAGTGAGGTACCATTTTTGAGGGTACACAGAAGAGCAGAACAAGTGTTATTTCCCCTTGTCTTTCTCTACATTTATTCCTTCCAAATGTAAGACAGCGTGTAAAAAAGACTTCTATTTGAGAAATGCCCTGTAATTCACACGCTCGTATGGGCACCCCGCAATTCAGAGAAGTGCGAATAACCACTGCTTCTCAACACCTTATCTTGTGCCCATTTTGGAAATGCAAAGGTTTTCTTGATACCTATTTTTCACTCTTTATATTTCAGCAAATGAATTGCTGTATACCCGATATAGAATGAAAACCCATTGGAAGGTGCAGCTCATTTATTGGGTCTGGGTACCTAGGGTTCTTGATGAACCTACAAACCCTATATATCCCGCCACCATAAGAGTCCAGCAGATGTAACAGTATATTGCTTTAAAAAATCTGACACCGCAGGAAAAAGTTACAGAGTAAAACATGGCGAAAAATTGCTGTTTTTTGCACCTCAATTTCACTATTATTTATTTCAGCTGTTATTTTCTGTAGGAAAACCGTGTAGGATCTACACAAATGAACCCTTGGTGAATTCAGAATGTTGCCTACATTTCAGAAATGTTTAGATTTTCGGGATCCAGCATTGGTTTCACACCCATTTCTGTCACCAACTGGAAGGAGGCTGAAAGCACAAAAAAATAGTAAAAATTAGGTATGTCCCAGTAAAATGGCAAAATTGTGTTGAAAAATGTATTTTTCTGATTCAAGTCTGCCTGTTCCTGAAAGTTGGGAAGATGGCGATGTTAGCACTGCAAACCCTTTGTTGATGCCATTTTCAGGGAACAAAACACAAGCCTTCTTCGGCAGCCCTCTTTTCCCATTTTTTGAATTAAACAAAATTTTCAATGTATTTTGGCTAATTTCGTGGTCTCCTCCAGGGGAACCCACAAACTCTGGGTACCTTTAGAATCCCTAGGATGTTGGAAACAAATGACCAACATTTGGTTTGGATAGCTTATGTGGAAAAAAAGTTATGAAGGCTCCAGTGCGAACTTCCCCAAATAGCACTGGGTGGGTGTGGGGGATTTAGACCCAGCAGCTAAGGGGTTAAGGATGCTTACTATGGGCCTGATTACAACTTTGGAGGAGGTGTTAATCCGTCCCAAATGTGACGGATATACCACCAGCCGTATTACGAGTTCCATAGGATATAATGGACTCGTAATACGGCTGGTGGTATATCTGTCACTTTACCATCACTTTTGGGACGGATTAACACCTCCTCCAAAGTTGTAATCAGGCCCTATGTGTTTTCTATGTCTGGAGTGCCAGACTGCTGTTTGGATCTATTGATTTTAAATTGCACTTACACTTTCTCTCGATGGGATCATTGGGGTGGCATTTTGAGCCTACATAGGTACTCCCTGAGTAGCAAGCAGCAAACAGAGCAGGCAGTAATGCAGCTGCATAAGGCGGGCCAAGGATGTACAGACCTTTGTCTGGTGCTAACATATACTTTTAAAAGGATTTGCCCCATATTGATGCACTTTAGCAATCCTGCACAAACACATTTAGCATTTTAAAACTATTAGCCATCTTAGACATTAATCATGCGCAGTCTAAAGCCATTAGCCATCTACAACAGCATTTCTATATAGCACTTTATCTGCTGTTGTGTGCATATGTAACATCCTTCCTAACTCACTCTGCCCCCTGTACGGTTTCACTTCTGTGGACTTTGCACAGAGAGACCTGTCAAGGCTTACTATTTTTAACCGACTGGCTGGCATAGTTAAGAACCGTTTACATCTTCCTCATTTGCCGGCTGCATAGTTACAACACTACCCTCTCTTTAAATCCAGCAACAATCGTACAATATCTCTAGTGTCCTACTATAGTTGGACATTATCTTTTCTGTCTTAGTTCTTCTTGCATTGGTGCCCTGTACTTGATTTACACACTTTTGTTTTAATCCATTACACCTCCCTATTGAGTTTAACTATACCTCGTTTGCAGGGAAGAACGAAGGACATAGCTGTGTTACTGAGTGAAGTCATGTTGACCAATTGTTAGTCCGTTAAAGTGTTTAAACTCAGGCAGGTAGCATGAAATTATGGAAGGAAGGCTTGTAGGCCAGATGGAATAAGTGGATATTTTAATATCTCCTATATTATTGGGGCATGCATTGTTACAATGACTAACTACGTCGAGGTATTTTGCATTTTGTATTTTATGTTTACATTGTTGTATGACTTTACTGCAAAGCAGAATAAATAAGCTTGACTTGACTTGATACTACAGGTTGGAGATGTAGGATGTAGGATCCATTAGGTAGGTTTAGTAATCAGGGATGGACGATTTATATATATTTGATTCTGGTACAATGTTGGTCACATTTGTGATTTTCATTTAGAAGCATGAGATTCTGTGCTGTACAATACCACTGTGAGATGCGTCTGATTTTGTTTGACAGCCTGGGAAAAAACCCAGAAGTCATCAAAGGTATTTTTTGTATTTTTCTTTATGTTGTAATCTATTTTTGTTTTGTTTTTCGTAAATATGGCTGGTTGATCATGAATTAAAGATCATGTTTTTAGATACCTTATGAGTTGACCATACTATATTATAATCAATGTATTTATTAACAGAGACATTCAATATTCTGGTACCTATGGACGACTGAAATGATTTTATCTTTCTTTGGCTTTTAGTTATTGCCACATAGGACACTTTATGGTGGATGACACATCTGCAGAGGACTATTGACTGGGACCACCTATGAACTATAGACAATTTGCTGAATGAAGGCCCTTGTTATTTCAACAATTAAGATGCCTAACACTTTCCACCAAACTATAACCATTACAATGACATAGATGGCAATGAATAACTCATCAAGGCAAGAGTTACAACAGTACGTCTTCGGTAAACCACACTTTGGAAGAATTATCAGAACATTAATGGCATTCACACCTAAGTGTATTTCTCTCCAACAGACTGTACATCACTGTCATAAGGACCAAGTTACATGGAAGGGAAATGGCAACAAGTAATAATATTGACTCTACTCTGAAATGCAATTGACGTGCCTTCTGGTCCTGTACATGGCACTCAACAATGGGTTAATCAGGCTCTGGCCTTGGTAAACAATGTTCATATGGGAAGACAGAAGCAAACATGCAATTGACGTGACTGGGAAATGGGGCATATCTAATACAAAGTGGAAGAAGGAAAGGGGAAATAAAGGAGGGGTATAGGGGAGTAAATACAAAGAGACCCCTTCTAAAGGGCAAGTCAGTTGCGAATCACAAAATGTACACCCTCATCTATTCCAGTAATACAAGAGACCATACAGGCTCAGAAGTACTGCATCCAATCCTTGGACTATGTTACTCACCACACATCACAAATCTCAGGGTTTATGGGAATCATTTAGAAATCAACAGGCGCAGAGAATAGCACTGCAAACACAAAGCCAAAAACATAAACAAGGAAAAAAACAAAATGATCATATAAATTTAGACATACCGTCAACCCTACGTACAGCACATTGTACAAATGTAACACACACACGCATATATATATATATATATATATATATATATATATATATATATATATTTCGTACACAAGTCCCGGAATGCAGGTGCACAACACAGCGGTCCCGGGTGGGCTCCGAGAGGCCCTAATATAACGTTCAACACTCCCATCAACACATAGCTTTATTCGGTTACTTTCAACCATAAAAGCAAAAACAACCAACAATTGAATGAAAAGAAAATAGAAATTAAGTTAAAAAGGGATAAGAAAGGTAAAAAACATATATTTCAGCCTTAAAAAACGTAAAATTACTTTCCTTAAAAAGTGCACCTAACCCCCTAATACTTATCATTTAAATTAAACATGGGGTTTTATTTCAGTCTAGGTGTATAGTTAAAATTTAGCAGCTAAAACATTTCTTTTTAATTTTTTTTTAATTTTATTTTTTATTTTTTATAAATTTGTTCCTCATCAAAATTTTTCCCCAGTAAATTAATACGTATGTGCCAAGCGGCTACAATATACTTGCTAACCGCACAGGATAGGGGGAGAGAAGTTTCCCTCATCATGATCCTTAAGGCAACAATACAGTGTCTTGCCCCCATATTCCTGCACACAGGTCGTAACCACTTCCGTCGCGCAATCAAATAAGCAGGGCATATAAACATAAAATGTACAATAGATTCTGAAATGTGATTACAACTCGGACAAAGATCAGGTCTTGGAGTCGCACTCCGCGTACTGCCATAGGATTTAAGAGGCAGACAACCATATCTGAACTGAATATATAGACTCTTACTTAATGGGTCAAGAATTGTATCCATAAATGGTTCCAGATACGGATACCATTTAAAATCAAAGAATTGTGACGTCAATCTACCGTGTGTTGAGCACAGCAGGTAGTTTTCCCTGACATGTATCCAGTAAACAGTTTTCAGATGATTCTTCTGATCCTTCCTTATACTTTCTGGATGACTCCAAAACTCACTAAGACCCAATCTATGAAACCATTTTGAGATGTGGTTAAACCAGGAAATGGTAAGTACATTTGGTCTATCTAGAATGTCTTGAATAGACTCCTTGTATGTGGATAGCTCAGGGGTGGTCCATACACGGACCCAGAAAAGCAATGGTCGTAGGGCAATTACATCTGAGATGCGTGGAAGGCCAAGGTCCCAGAACATTGGCAGCAGTGGGGTACTGCGAGGACAGGCCAAGGTTGACCTTACAAAGTTGTTTTCCCCCACTGCAAGCTTGCCAGTGTTCGAGGAGCCCCAAATTTCTGCCCCATAGACCACAGCGCTCTGTGCCTTTGCTTGGTAAATTTGAATAGTTGGAGTAATCACTCTCTCAGAGGGAGACTTGTGGAAGCGTAAAATGGCCGCAGATCTCTGTGCCAGAAGAGCTAAGCTTTTATCGATTTGGGGCCCCCAATGCAGGTTGTTGCTAATTCTCACCCCCAAATAATCTATGGAGTTTACCATACCTAGGGGGGTTCCATTATAGAAAATTGAGTATCTCTTAGTGGGCCCACAGCCCAGGGTCATAAGTTTAGTTTTGCTATGGTTGAGTTCAAGTCCATAGTCACCACAAAACGAACTAAACTTATCCACAAGTACCTGGAGACCCATAGGAGTTCTGGAGATCAGGAGGGAATCATCAGCAAATAGCAAAATTGGAATTTTGTGGTTATTCAAGGATGGAGCATCATTTTGGCAGTTGGTAACGACTTGCACCACCTCATTGATAAACAATGTAAATAGCGTTGGGGCAAGAACACAGCCCTGGTGCACTCCTCTCCTAATATCTATTTTGTCGGTGAGTTCCCCCTGATTACCCCATCTGACTTGTGCAAATGTTTTTTCATGTAATCTTTGAATTAAATGCACTAAGTTTCCTGGGATACCGATTTTGTTTAATACTCCCCATAGTTTCTCTCTTGGGACAAGATCGAATGCAGATCTCAGATCTACACAGGCAACATAAAGTTTTTGCTTGGGTAGGGTAACATACTTCCAAAATAGTAATGACAGCCTGAAGACTTGGTCCATGGTATTAGTTTTAGGCCGAAAACCGGCCTGTAAGGGGGATTTACAGGACCATTTTTAACATTATTTGTATTTGTTTCTTTGTTAGGCACATATATTCAGTTCTTGGAGAGCTTGCCATTGCTCACCCGATAGATTATTGTTTTTTACATTCATCACACCATATCTCAGCTTCTTTACTTGCTTTGTCATTTCCCGTTCAAAAACATCAAGAGCGTCACAATGAATGGCAGGTAGAAAGGTAGATTTTGGTTTGAACTTGCTAGGACATGTGCCATCCAGGGCAATACCCGTTCCCATCAAGTTCAAAATAGGGTCATCATGAGCATCCACCCCCTCACAGAGGTCCATTGCTGTATGTAGCATATCAATATCAGAAATACACAAGTTACTCACATTTTTCATTGCCCCCACTTCCTCATCATTTTTGACCTTAGTATGGTACCACTTTTTTAGTTTCAATTTTCTCATAAATTTGAAAGTGTCAATCCTAGTTTGGGTATAGCTAAAACAACTTGCCCATGTGACAAACTATACGTTGGGAGCATGATACACAGTGCGAAGAAAAGAGTTCTGGAACATAGACGAGCTATTAAGAATTATGATAAAAACTACCCGGTAGCTAGACATTTCTTTACTCAACATTTTGGCAATTAAAATTTGTTGAAGTTTGTAGTGATTGACCAAGTTAGGATCAACAAAAGGGGTGGCAACAGAGAGAGGTTGCTGGCGACCTACTGTGCTAAGGGAGGAACTGCACAAGTGAAGGCGTCTCTCCCATACAAGCAATTTGAGAGTAGGACTTAAGCACGTTACATTGTCTATATTAGACAACGATTAGTGGATCCCGGCCGCGAATACACCAACAGATTAACTCACGTGGCTTCTTCTTGGGAATTTCTGTGTTTTAAATTGCCCACGCTCAATCAACCCACAAGTGATTGAGTTTTTGAGACTGCTTAGACGAGATCCATTTCCTGATCATAGTAGGGTGCAGGAACAGAGTGGTTAATACAGCAGATTGGACGCTGTATTGCCCACATCCACAATAATAGTAGAGACACTGGTGTTTGTTTATTTTGAGGTAATTATTCAACTTATTTCAGCTAATATGGCTTCCGGATGGGAAGCACGACGAAAGGAGAAATCAGATAAATTATTTTTTACCCAGATGGATGAGGGACTTGGTGTTCAGCCCGGTCGTAGTAATATGAAGGTGGAAGTGAAACTACAAACTTTATATGACAAGTTGGAGAAATTGCACCAAAAAGAATTGTCTAAATGGTGGGAGGTGGAATCACTACAAAGATACATTGATGTTGAACGTGTCCCTAGGGGATTGAGGATTTATACTATACCAACTTACGATGACCCTGATCCAGAAATGCTTGAGGAGTGGGCTGAAAATTCGAAACAAAGCTCATTGAGTATGATGCGTATATTAACCAAATATGCAATAAAGGATAGGAGCAAAATCTTGGAGGAGATGGAAAAAGTGAGATTGGAGCTACTGTCATTAGTTACGCAAGAAACATTCGATGAGCACATGAAGAACTTAGAGAAAAAACTTTGCAAATTAGAGGAAGAAATCACTGGTAAAAAGCAAAGGAAATTCATACGAGATTTCAAGGACTATCAAGCTGGTCGTATCTTAACCTTTCAACTGAAATTTGACCATATGTACAATGAGGAGATCACTGAGATGAACGTGAGGGATACTGAACGAATAAGTCAGCTGGTTGAAGAACAAGAGGAAAGTGATATTTCAGATGGGAATCTCTCGGATGTACCTGATACGGTTTTGTCGGGGGCTCCGATATCAGATAGAGAAGTGGACAGATTGAATTTTTTAAAGCAATTCAGACTGTTGAACCAGGGGAGGATGGAACAGCACAAAGGAACTCACCCACAGAGGGGCAGAGGACGAGGAGTCAGAGGAAGAGGAAGAGGAATAGACAAGCCAAGGAGAGGGGGCGTAGGAGACGACGCAAGACCCTTGGGAGTGGTAACTCGTGCACGCAAGTAAAAACTATGGATGTTGTGAATCTCTCCAGCAGGGTGTTGTCTGCTGTTGAAGAGGACCTCCTATCTCTGGGCTTGTCCTTTTGCCCAACTAGTTGTTTTAGCTATACCCAAACTAGGATTGACACTTTCAAATTTATTAGAAAATTGAAACTAAAAAAGTGGTACCATACTAAGTTAAAAAATGATGAGGAAGTGGGGGCAATGAAAAATGTGAGTAACTTGTGTATTTCTGATATTGATATGCTACATACAGCAATGGACCTCTGTGAGGGGGTGGATGCTCATGATGACCCTATTTTGAACTTGATGGGAACGGGTATTGCCCTGGATGGCACATGTCCTAGCAAGTTCAAACCGAAATCTACCTTTCTACCTGCCATTCATTGTGACGCTCTTGATGTTTTTGAACGGGAAATGACAAAGCAAGTAAAGAAGCTGAGATATGGTGTGATGAATGTAAAAAACAATAATCTATCGGGTGAGCAATGGCAAGCTCTCCAAGAACTGAAGAAAGATCATACTATTGTCATTAGGCAATCTGACAAGGGTGGCAATGTAGTTATACAGGACACTATTAATTATGTGGCAGAAGGAGTGAGACAGCTCAGCGACATTTGTTGCTATGAGGAAGTGAGTTGGGGAGATGTGAGATTAATGAATGAGAAATACTATGACATGCTTATGGATTGGAGAGATCAGGGCATGATAACATGTGATGAATTTTTGTTTCTCAAGGTTGATCATCCGAAGATTCCAGTATTGTATCTCCTCCCTAAGATCCATAAAGATATGGTTAGCCCACCAGGAAGACCTATAGTTTCGGCTATGGAGTCTCTTTTGGAAAACACATCGAAATATATTGACTATTTCCTACGCCCCTTTGTTGAATCAATACCTTCCTATGTGAACGATACCACGTACTTCCTAAAAATCATTGAGGACATCCAATGGGAGGATGATTTCCTATTATTAACTTTAGATGTGACCAGCCTTTATACCAGTATAGATCATGACTTGGGGGTAAAAGCCATTAGACACTTCCTTAGAGCAAGGTCACTGTCTTTTTTCTTTCACTCAGAAATGCTTTGCACTATGATTGAATTCTGTCTTAAGAACAATTTGTTCATCTTTGATAATCATTTGTACTAGCAGTTGCAAGGGACAGCTATGGGCACTTGTTTTGCCCCCAGCTATGCAAATTTGTTTATGGGCTGGTGGGAGGAACAGATATCAGATGGATGTACTCAATTCGATACCAATTTGGTCCTATGGTGTCGTTTTATCAACGACATCTTTGTAATCTGGAGGGGGGAGGAAAAAGCAGCGAGGCAATTTGTGCGGGATCTGAACAACAATGAATGCAATTTGAGATTTACCGAACAGTTAGATTCAAGTCGCATTGAGTTCCTTGATGTAGAAATTTCTGTTAGGGGCAATAGATTGGTGTCCAAATTGTTTAGGAAAGCGACGGCCGGCAACAGCCTGCTTTGCGCCCATAGTGCACACCCGGGGGCTTTAATTCGAAGCATCCCGTTTGGTGAGCTGTTAAGAGCCCGGAGAAACTGTAGTGAAACATCTGACTTTCAACAGGAGTGTGAAGTAATGTGCAATAGGTTCAGGAGTAGAGGGTATGGGGTTAAGGTTATTGATCAAGCCAAACGGAAAGTTGAGACTTTGAAAAGAGATGATGTCCTATATGGGACGAATAAGAGTCAAAGGGAGGACAATGACTCAATCAGATTCATTACAACGTTTAGCAATCAGTCTTACAAAATATGTTCCATTCTCAGCAAGAGTTGGCATATTTTACAGACCGACCCTATTCTGAATAATTGGATTGGTGACAATCCCCAAATAACTTTTAGGAGGAATAGATCTCTCAAGGATAATCTATGTCGCAATGATGTAACATTGAAGGGACAAGTCATGAGTACCAGAGTAGGGGGTTTTGCCTGCTGCATGAAATGCAAAGCCTGTAGAACTAGCAATAATTGTAAGACATTGAATGTTCCAGGAAGAATAGATAGTTTTGTAATTAGAGGTAATTACGATTGTAACACAACTTATTGTGTTTACTGTCTGATTTGCCCATGTGACAAACTATACGTTGGGAGCACGATACACAGTGCGAAGAAAAGAGTTCTGGAACATAGACGAGCTATTAAGAATTATGATAAAAACTACCCGGTAGCTAGACATTTCTTTACTCAACATTTTGGCAATTAAAATTTGTTGAAGTTTGTAGTGATTGACCAAGTTAGGATCAACAAAAGGGGTGGCAACAGAGAGAGGTTGCTGCGCATCTTGGAATCCAAATATATAATAGAGTTTGAGTCATTGGAACCATTAGGGCTGAACTCGAGTGAAGAGTTAAGTATCCATCTAGGGTAACTGACATATTTTAAAATATTTTGGAATGTGGCGATTGTTTAGTACAACAAACATGGTTTAGCATTGGATTTACTGGGATATTCATTTGCAAAGGTATTAGGGGTGGGCTTTCAGTAGTAGTTTGTTTATAACAATGGAGTTGGTACGTCTATCCACTTGGGTAAAGAAGTCTCAGTAAACAAGTAGGATATAGTGAGTTGTCAATAAATTCTGAAATTATACCATTAAGATGATAGGATTTCCTCCAGAGAAGCCTTTTACGAGTATGTTTGCCCTTCGAGTGTTATAATACCTAATGGTAATAATTTTGACGTGGGTATAATTATTAATGTTTATATTAAGTATATTGGATTTTAACTTGATAATATATACAGATATTTTATCCCAATGTCACAATGAATAATTTATAATTTAATAATTTTACAACTTTAGAATTTTGTAATAAGCTTTTATCTGGTGGACAGTAACATCAAGATTAATCCTTTTGACTAAATTTTGATATAAAGAATTTTACGTGAGATTTTTAACGAACTTTGGGACCAACAAGTTGCTAATTACTATGTATTGTAATTGAATGTGCACTTTAAAGATGGCCGCTACAATATGTGCCTTTGTTGAATGAATTAGGCCTTGTCTGTTGTTTATGTCTATGATTTACTTGGGTTATTTATGTGGAGCACTTTAGTAATGTTGTATCCATGAGTAAGGCTGTTGCCGAAACGTGTTGGATTTTTGTGCTGAAATAAACTGAATTTTCACAATGGAGGTGTCCTGCTTCTCCTGGTATTGAAGGGAGTGTTGAACGTTATATATATATATATATATATATATATATATATATACATGCATACATATATATGTGCCTAAAAAAGAAACAAATACAAATAATGTTAAAAATGGTCCTGTAAATGTACAGACGTACATGGATTAAATTCAATTGTGGCTGGAAACTGTGGCAGACTGGATGACAACCAACTGTTGAATACTAACAAGACAAAGGAACTTATTTTTGGTGATCCTCCCGAATTATGGTCCAATAATTGATGATAATCTGTCACCTTCCACTTAAATAAAGTCATTGCATCTGGCTTTCACCAGTTTATGATTCTCAACAAAGGTTTGGCTTACATTCCTTCATTATGTCATTGGCTGGCTCACATTCCTTCATCATCTTATTTTTCGATCATTCAAGCACTAGTGTGCTCTGAGCTAGACTGTATCAACACATTGTATATGTACCTTCCTGATTATCAACGTCAACGGCTTCAGTTGGTTCACAACTGTGCACTCGACTATTACTTAGGCCCTCTTTACAACCCTGGCCGTCTGTGTTAAAGCGACGGTAATACCGCCAACAGGCTGCGGTAAAAAAAATGGAATCACGACTACGGCGCAAACCGCCAACACATACAGCCACTTTAACATTCCGACCGCCATGGCGGTAGCAACAAACACCCAGCGGTAACCGCCATCAGACAGGAGGAAGACAATGTACCGCCTACCCCATTACAATATGCGCCAGCTTTTCCGGGGCGGCACCAACACCATCAAAAGCACAGCGGAAACAGTACTTGGAAGGGAAACCACTCACCTCTCGACACTCAACGAAGAACCAGGACGCCATGGAGCCCGAGCTGCACATCCTGCCCATGCTGGTGTATCTTCTCATCTGCCAGGAGTACGAACGGCAGCGTCGATGACCACGGTGAGTTCTGCACCTAGCACACAGGGTAGGGGGGGTGGAAAAATAGAGTGACACACACACGCAACACGCAACACCCCCACTCCCAACACAATACACACAAACACATGCATCAACATTACATATACACCCCGTAATCCTCTGGAAGAATGCAAGGACAAAGGGAATTGAGTCAAATTAGTGTTATATTAGAAATAGTCAGATATACGTTATAAGTTGAAAAACAGTATTTATAAAAATATACAATATGTTCATAAGGCGATACATTGTCCACTCAAAATGTCCGTGGGCCACTGGGCCAAAACTCATAGGCCAAGCCCACACTTGACTCCTGCCTCACCATGGAGAGAACACTGCAGGGGCATCAGGTCGAAAACACACAGGCACCTTAGGGGGATGGGGAAGGGGGGGGCACCTCCGCCGGAAGACGGGACAATGCTAAAGCCACAGTCTCTCAAGTGGATCGTTTGCCCACTGCTTGGTCCTGGGGAATGCAAGGCCACAGTCTCTCAAGTGGATGCCTTTCTCCACTGGTTCTGGAGGGGGGTTTGTGCCCAGTGTGCCTCATCCTGCTAAGGATAGGGTGAGTGAATGCTCATCCTGCTAAGAATAGGGTAAGTGGATGCCTTTCTCCACTGGTTCTGGAGGGGGCTTTGTGCCCAGTCTGCTTCATCCTGCTAAGGATAGGGTGAGTGGATGCCTTTCTCCACTGGTTATGGAGGGGGCTCTGTGCCCAGTGATGCAACACTTGGGGGGTGGCAGATCACAGTCCCTCAACTGGCTGTCTGAGCCACGAGATTTGCAGTGCCCAGGATGCATGATAGTCCATGGAGGCAGGGCTAGAGTCCATCCGGGGGTGGCTACGGCTGCACAGTGGTGGTAGTGCTGGTGCTGCCAGTGGTGGGGGGAGGCTCCAGCCCTTCTCCGGCAGCCTTGGACAGATGCCCACTGGGGCTGCTGCTGTTGACAGTAGTGGTGCATGCGGTGGTGCAGGTGGCGGTGCAGGTGTCAGTGCTTGCGGTGGTGCTAGCAGCGGGGCTGCTGGCGGTGCTGGCTGCGGTACAGGTGGTGGTGCTGGCTGTTGTGCTGGTAGCCACCAGGCCTTCAACTGCAGGCTCGGATGACTGAAGTGCCTTGGCTGGTGTTTTGTGCCCCTTCCTGACCTTGGCAGATGGTGGTGTCACCTTGGGTCTGGCAGCTGGAGTCTTTGAGGTGGCCTTGCTGGGTGGTTGTGGCTTCTTCCCCTTGCTGGATGCTGTCCCCTTCTTTACCTTGCCAGGTGGCGGAATGGTTTTTGCCTTGGCAGGGGGTTGTTGGCACACTGGCTGGTCTGACGGGTGCCCCCTTTGAGCCTCTGACAGCTGCAGGAACCATAGCTGACGTGGACTTGGTGGCTGAGGTGCTGGGCTGGGTTTTGGCCACCCTGGCCCGAGTGGAAGGACAGGGGGGTAGGGAAGAGGTCATGTTTGCCAGGAAAAGCTTCTTAGGGACACTGGAGTGGGAAGAAGGAGAAGGTTTGGGAGTGGAGGAAGAGGGAGTGGTTGTAGGAGGTGTCTGTCGGCTGAGTTTGGGTGCAGGTGCATGGGCTGGGTGCTGCTGTGAGGTGGATGGCTGTTGGGTGGTTGGGTGCTTGCGTTTGTGTACTTTGGGAGGAGGGGTCACAGACACAGTGGGAGAGGACACAGGAGATGTGTGAATGGATGTGGAGGTGGTGACTGCCAGTGAGGGGCGTGTGGTGATAGGCGTGCTGGTGATGGAGGTAGTGGATGAGGATGTAGTGCAAGCAGGTGTGAGTGGAGATGCTACTGGGAGGGAGGTGGATGATGAGGGGGAGGGGGACACAGTGGAGGCAGTGGATGTTGGTGTGTCTGCATGGGGATGGTGCTTGTGTGAGTGCCTGTGAGTTGAAATGTGGTGCTTGTGTTTGTCTGAGCCACTTCTGTGTGTTGATGTGGGTGAATGCTGGCCTGAAGGTGTGCTTGGGATAGGCTGGGGTTGAGGGGAGTGGGACTGGGTAGAGGAGGTTGGAGGGGGGAGGCTAGAGACAGGGACAATGGCTGCCATCAGTGCGGAGGCCAGAGTCTGAAATGCTCTCTGTTGGGCCGCCACGCCAGAGTGAATGCCCTCCAGGTATGCATTTGTTTGTTGCAAATGCCTGTCGACACCCTGGATGGCATTCAGAATGGTTGACTGCCCAACAGTGAGAGATCTCAGGAGGTCAATAGCCTCCTCACTGAGGGCAGCAGAGCTGAATGGGGCAGGGCATGAGGTGCCTGGAGTGAAGGAGATGCCCACCCTCCTGGGTGAGCGGGCACAGGAAACACCCTGAGGGGCTGCTATGAGGGCGGTGCTGGTCGGGAGGGTGGCGGCTGCTCCCTTCGTCGTCGGTGCCTCTGCTCCTCTGCCAGATGATGCTAATGCACACAAGGAGAGGGTGACAAAACAAAAAGGGGGGGAGAGACAGAAGATACACTTGGTCAATGCCAGCAACAACACTCCAGTTGGCGTACACAACTAACAGGGAACAGCCCTATGCACTAGGCCATGCACTACTAGTTACAATGCTAGTCACCAGCCCATGGGGTACAATACCTAACACAATCAGCTGCACACCTGAACCAAACAGGGCCCTGCCCAGTAGTAGATACCCACTAACACTATTGGGGTTGGAGCGCTTTAGAGTCTGCCAAACAAGGGACCTACCCTGGCATGTTTGCCCTGGCCTCGGGGCACACATAGTCCACATTCCCACCCAGGTAAAACCTTAATGTGTGCAAAGTAATGAATCTGAATTTGTACTCACCCCCTTGTGGCTGCTGTGATGCCCTCAAGCGCCCATCCAACTCCGGATAGGCCACTGCCAGGGGAAGGAACATCAGGGGGGTCAGGGTATGACAGGCACTCCTTCTTCGTTGGTAGGCCAGCTCCAGCTGGGCCTCTGCCATCTTCCTTGCCCAGTGGTGCAGGTCTTCCCAACGTTTGCAGCAGTGGGTGCTCTGCCTGTCAAAGACCCCCAGGGTCCGCACCTCCTTGGCGATGGCACGCCAAATACCCTTTTTCTGATGGGGCTGACCTGCAGGAAAAAGACAGCAGAAAAGGGAATTAGTTACCCGTCCGGACCGTCACACTCATGGCCCACCATATCCCTCCCATCCCGTGACGCACATACATTGACCACCATACATGCAGCACTCTGGCCAGGACGCCTCAGCCCCCCCCCTACCTTTGGCTTACACACACAGCACTCCATACATTTATGGCCCACGCATCATGCTCACAGTGTACTCACCTGTTTGTCTGGAGGGCCGTAGAGTAAAGTGTACTGGGGTATTTATGTATGTATGTATGTATGCCAAGATTTATAAAGCGCATTCCTACTCAATAGAGCATCGAAGCGCTAGGAGGAGAGAGCGTAAAAGAGAAGACGCAATAAAGGGCACTACCCAGAAAAAGAAAGAATTATAAAATAGACCCCCATCCACCAGTCTGCCCAACTACTCCGCAGTGAAGGCAGGGGCCCTTTCCCCAGACACATGAGCCATTGTCGCTTCCAGACACAGGTCACAGCAGCACTTGCAGTGTAGGTCCTCTCCTGTTGAAGGTCAGGTAGCAAATGAGTGAATAGATGGAAAATGGCGGTCATGTCCGCGACGGTGTGTACCGTCACCGCCGGTGTACATCGCCATTGGCTCCTGGAACCCATAGGGCCCAATGTTAACCAATGCGAAGTTGCGTGGCGGTTGTCGAACGCCTACTGCAAAGGCGCTCAACACTTGTCCCTCCTCACAGGTCAGGCAGCCGCCATTTTAGGGGGCACAGGCCATGGCACCTAACTGCGTCACAGCAGACATTGGCACAGCAAATGACTCCCGGATTCACATACTGGTTCTGTAAATGAAGAAATGCATCATTATTGCAATAGATGTGTGATTATGACCCTCTGCTCACCGTTTTCCTTCTTAGGCTTCAACCCCTGAGGATGAGCATGAGATGGAGAGTGAGACATCCTCCAGTGTACAGACCCCTGGTGGACCTTGCGACAGTGGAGGACAGACATATTATATTAACATACATACTTGATCGGGCCACAATCCAAGAACTGTGTGCCCAGTTGGAGCCAGAGCTGATGTCAGCTATCCACCACCCCACAGGTATCCCCCCTCTAGTGCAAGTCCTGTCAGTGCTCCATTTCCTGGCAAGTGGTTCCTTCCAAACAACAGTGGCCATGGCATCAGGGATGTCTCAGCCAATGTTCTCCAACGTGTTGACCAGAGTGTTGTCAGCCCTGCTGAAACACATGCACAGCTACATTGTATTTCCACAGGTGGAGGATTTGGCCACAGTGAAAGCTGACTTTTATGCCCTGGGACATATCCCCAACATCATTGGTGCCATTGATCGTACACCTGTAGCATTTGTCCCCCCTCCAGAGAAATGAACAAGTGTTCAGGAATAGAAAAAGCTATCACTCTCTGAATGTGCAGATGGTGTGTTTGGCGGACCATACATCTCCCATGTCAATGCCAGGTATCCTGTGCATGATGCCTTTATCTTGAGAAATATCAGCATGTGATGGGCCAACTCCGGAGGCATCGGGTGTGGCTAATAGGTGAGCCCAAGGTCCCCACCCAGTATATGCTGGTGTGTGGGTATGGGGTTGTCCCTAAGGGTTGGTGTGTGTCTAACAGGTATCCCTCGATATTTGCAGGTGACTCTGGTTACCCCAACCTCTCATGGCTACTGACCCCGGTGAGGAATGCCAGGACGAGGGCAGAGGAACGTTACAATGAGGCACATGGGCGTACAAGGAGGATAATTGAGTGAACCTTCGGCCTCCTGAAGGCCAGGTTCCGATGCCTCCATCTGACAGATGGATCCCTGTACTACTCACCCAAGAAGGTGTGCCAAATCATTGTTGCATTTTGCATGTTGCACAACCTGGCCTTGAGACGCCAGGTGCCTTTTCTGCAGGAGGATGAGCCTGGAGATGGTCTTGTGGCAGCGGTGGAGCCTGTGAACAGTGAGGAAGAGGAGGCAGAGGATGAAGATGTGGACAACAGAAGTACTATCATACAGCGGTACCTCCAGTGGCACACAGGTAAGACACTGTAACTTCACTTATCATTTCAGTTTTCTGTAGGACATTGGACATGGCAGCATGATTTCCCTATTTTTATGGCCACTTACTGTACCCTTTGGCATCTCAATTTTCAGATCTCTGTGCCTCACTCTGGCTCCTGGTGTGTTTATTGCTGCCCACTACAGGTCATACCAATGTATATACAACTGTACATATGAATTTAAATGTTTTCAGTTTGTTGTATTAATACATATTCCAATCAATTGACAGACTCCAGATTTGTATTTGTTCCAAGGGTGTTTATTTAAGTGCTAATAAGTATAGAGGGTATTGCAGTGGGCTGGGGTGATGGTGGAGAAATGTCCAGTTAGAGTCCAGTCTCTTGGTATCACAGGTGCTTTGTCCAAGGGGGCAAGGAAGGGGAGCAATGGCAGTTCAAGGTGGACAGGGTGACAGAGTGGGACAGAAGGGTGACAATCAGGAGAGTCTCATTTCCTGGCGGGGGTCTTGGCAATGTTCTCTGTCTTCTGCCTGGATCGCAGGGACCGTTTGCGGGGTGATTCTCCTTCTGCAGGGAGTGGGGTGCTGGTGGCCTGTTGTTCCAGAGGTGGGTCCTCCTGTCCACTAGCTCCGGCCGAAGTGGAGGGCTGTTCATTGCTGTGCTAGTATGAGGGGCTCGTGGTTGTGCCGCTGCCTCCCTCATGGTGTTGGCCATGTCAGCCAGCACCCCTGCAATGGTGACCAGGATGGTGTGGATGTGTTTAAGGTCCTTCCTGATCCCCAGGTACTTTTCCTCCTGCAGCCACTGGGTCTCCTGCAACTTGGCCAGTATCTGGCCCAAGGTCACCTGGGGATGTTGGTATGCTCCCAGGATCTCTGCAAGTTCCTCGTGGAGAGTGGGTTCCCTGGGCCTGTCCTCCCCCTGTCACACAGCAGTCCTCCCAGCTTCATTGTTGTTCTGTGCCTCTGTCCCCTGAACCATGTGCCCACTGCCACTGATCCCAGGTCCCTGATTGTCCTGAGTTTGGGGGGGTTCCCTGGGGTCCCTGTGGTGGTGGACACACTGCTTATTGACGTGTCCTGGGGACAGAGGGATGGGCCCGCTGGGTGGGTGCTGTGCTGGTGTTTCCTGAGGGGAAGACTCTGTGGTGGGTTGGGACTGTGCCTGGGTACCCGACAGTCCAGAGGTCCCTGATGGGCCAGGTTGGTCATCGTGATCCAGGCATGCAGGGCTGCTGTCATCACTGTGAGCCTCTACTGTGGGGGACTGGATGTTGGTAGCACCTCCTCTCCGGTGACGTTGAGTGGGCGTCCTGTGGAGATGAAAATGCAGTGTTATTGTATCTGCGTGTGCCATCTTATGCATGGGTGTGTTTCCCTGTAGGGTTGTGATAGCCCTGTCAGTTTTGCCTTGTGTGCGTGGTGATTATCTCTAATGGGCATGCTTTGGTGATGGGTGTCCATGCAGGTCTGTGATGGGTGTACATGCATGGGTGTTGCATGCAGGGCTTGGTATTGGGGTGGGTGGGTTGTGATGTTGGGGTATTTGTGAGTTGGTGGAGTGATGGGGTGAGGGTAGGGATAGGAGTTTGTGATGGCATGCAGGTAGGGTGGGGGATATAGTAGTAAAGATTTTACTTACCAGAGTCCAGTCCTCCTGCTACTCCTGCGAGGCCCTCAGGATGCATGATCTCCAAGACTTACTCCTCCCATGTTGTTAGTTGTGGGGGAGGAGGTAGGGGTCCACCGCCAGTCCTCTGTACTGCTACCTGGTGTCTAGCAACCACGGAACGCACCTTCCCCCGTAGGTCGTTCCACCTCTTCCTGATGTCATCCCTTGTTCTGGGGTGCTGTCCCACTGCATTGACCCTGTCCATGACTCTCCGCCATAGGTCCATCTTCCTTGCAATGGACGTCTGCTGCACCTGTGATCCGAATAGCTGTGGCTCTACCCGGATGATTTCCTCCACCATGACCCTTAGCTCCTCCTCTGAAAACCTGGGGTGTCTTGGGGTGCCATGGATGTGGTGTGAGAGGTATGTGTGAGGATGTGTGGGGTGATGTGTTGGGGTGTGTGGTGTGAGGTGCGTGGATGTCGTATGGCTGATGGTGTTTTGTGGCTCTGATTGAGTGGGTGCTCCTGGCTTGTCTCTCTCTGTTTGCTATCTTTTTTTTCATAGGAAGGGTTGTGGGTAATGTGGGTGTGTGTTTTATAGTGTTGTGGGTGTGTGGGTGTGGTGTGTGTATGTGTGTCAGGTGTGTGTGATTTGAATTGTCCAATGTGGTGGAGTTTTGTTCGTGTGTATGTATTTTGAGCGCGGCGGTGTTTACCGCCAATGGTTCACCACGGTTGAAAGACTGCCGCGGGGATTCGTAGGCCCTGATACTGTGGGCGTATTCCTGTTGGCGTAATGGTGTGGGTTTTGGTACCGCCAGTTTATCACTGTCCTTTGGTGTGGCTGACTTGTGTGGGTGTCTGTATTGTGGCCGATTTCTCTGTGTGGGTCATAATACCCATAACGGTAATACCGCCACAGTCACGGTATATTGGCAGCCGTCAGCACAGCGGTAGGTGGCATTTACTGCCAAGGTTGTAATGAGGGCCTTAATCTCCCTCTTTCTATTCATATTTCTAATCATCTATGTTTGATTTACAGGTTGCCAGTGAGGAAACTTGTTGCTTTAAGGAGCTTCTAGATCACTTAGGCCCATATTTATACTTTTTTAGCGCCGCATTTGCATCACTTTTTGACGCAAAAGCGGCGCAAACTTACTAAATACAATTGTATTTTGTAAGTTTGTGTCGCTTTTGCATCAAAAAGTGACGCAAATGCAGCGCTAAAAAAGTATAAATATAGGCCTTAATCTCCCCATGCCCCTAGACAGCGCCTTGAGACTCTCACGGGTGACAAGCAGCGCTATATGTAAATCTTTATTTAATTTCGTTTCGTTTAATTTAATTTCAGGTGGAATGCCATTCCCCTACTTCACATAGCCGGACTAAATTGTCTATTTTCAGGAAACAACTGAAAAAGAGGGCTATCATGTGGCTCCCATCAACACTCTTCAATATTATCTGCAACACATGACACCATCATAAATTCAACTCAACATGGACAAACCGTGGTTGGCTTTCATTACGATCACACCATCTATTCCCACTACTATATATTCCACACACTACCATACAAATGAATGCAATAGACAGAACATCTATCATGCATTCAGAAGATCCCATCTACACCATATATTTATCTATCAATATACTTAATATCACTTATCATCAAGAAATGCCAAACAGGTGGATTATGGGCATGTGTACCAAGAACTACACGGTAAAGGCCTCTAGACTCAATCCTTGAACAACACAAGCATATTCCTTTAGCTCAGTGAATAGTTATTCATTGATTTTTTTTCTGGTATTGCTAGATTTCTAACCAAGTTACAAAATAGTGGGTGCACTTGAGCACTGACTTTTTGTGACCTGTCACTAATTTTGTGATGTGACGTATGCACTAATAGATAGGTCACAAAATGTATAGTTACATAGGTTAGCAGAACAAACTTCCTATGGGATATTATTTAGGCAGTTCACTAGTTGCGACCCCGTATGACTGGCTACAAACACAGGGATTGTGGCCTGTATAAAAAGCAGCCCACCGACCCCAGTTCGCATTGTCAAATGTACCGCTTAAATGTACAGGTGCTGTTTTTGTAAAATATTTACAGTTTAAGAAGACATTAGGGGACCTGGTAGTGGTTCATTGAACTACTTTCCCTGGGGCCGCATGACACTATTCTCAAAGTGGAATCTGTCCAAAGGGGACAGCTTCCGCTTTGTGAATGAGTTACCACCTCCTTAGAGGTCACAGACCATTATCACATTTTACTGTGAATCTTAGTTAGGAGAGGATGCCAGGCATAGTCCCATGGCACAATGATGTATGAGGTTGCCAATGTATTTATTTTGTTTTTATTTACCATTCTAAGACGGCAGAGCACACTTGAAAAAGGAAGTGGCTTAGAAGCAATTGGCAGCTGCCAAGCTCTTCAAAAAATGTAAAAAGAGGCTTTTTTTCAAAACCATTTTACAGGAGGTGCAAGTAAAGAGGAACAATGGATGGGCGCTCCGGGAAAGCCATCGCAGGATGGGACAAAAGCAAGCAAAAGTGGTCGGGGCAGTGGAACAATGGAGGCACTTGAGGCAGGGAGGGGGAGAGAAAGAAAAAGAAAGAACATAAAAGCCAAGATGTGGGGGAGGAAGTAATAGATGAGCTAAGGATTGGGAAGGCGAGATTAACATGGAACCAGCAGGGGTGGACTTTGAGGTGGAAGTGGCACATGAAAAAGAGAGTAAGAAAAAACATGCCGTCTTATGGAGTGCTGAAAGAAAAAGAGATACAGTGATTCCCTGAATGCAAGCAGTGGAGGGTTCCAAGTCATCCAGTCAAAATAATGGTAAAGAAGCTATTCTTAAGGGACGAGGCAAACACAAGAAAAGAAAGAATGCATTGAATACGAAGCAAACAAATAAGAGTGAGTAGAAAGCAACCAATTGGAAGCAAGGGAATGGTTCAAAGCCCACTGTAAGGTTTTTGATATGGTCCACAAGAGGTCTTTGGACAAGAGACAGCTAAACAATGTCTGCAGGCAGAATTTAAAAACCACGGACAATGAAAAGAGACAAGTGATTTAATTCCTATTGGATCCCAATAGCAAGAGACTCCCCTAAAATCAGAAACGCAATGCAGATTTTTCCAATGTGGGTGAGGATGTTTTCCTAAGTTCAGCTTGGTTGGTACTGTTCCAGTCAGTCTGCCTGGAGCTGGCTATCATAGCTGGTTGAGGCCATGACAGCTCTGCAGCGATCAGCTAAACATGACAGCCTTTAAGAAATCCTGCACTGAAATACATAGGGGGTCATTCTGACCCTGGCGGTCGGTGACCGCCAGGGTCACCGACCACGGGAGCACCGCCAACAGGCTGGCGGTGCTCCCTCGAGCATTCTGACCGCGGCGGTTCAGCCGCGGTCAGAAACGGAAAGTCGGCGGTCTCCCGCTGACTTTCCGCTGCTCGGGAGAATCCTCCATGGCGGCGGAGCGTGCTCCGCCGCCATGGGGATTCTGACACCCCCTACCGCCATCCTGTTCCTGGCGGGTCTCCCGCCAGGAACAGGATGGCGGTAGGGGGTGCCGCAGGGCCCCTGGGGGCCCCTGCAATGCCCATGGCATGGGCACTGCAGGGCCCCCCGTAAGAGGGCCCCACAAAGTATTTCAGTGTCTGCCATGCAGACACTGAAATACGCGACGGGTGCCACTGCACCCGTCGCACCCCTGCAACTCCGCCGGCTCCATTCGGAGCCGGCATCCTCGTTGCAGGGGCATTTCCGCTGGGCCGGCGGGCGCTCTTTTGGAGAGCGCCCGCCGGCCCAGCGGAAATGTAAGAATGGCCGCTGCGGTCTTTTGACCGCGGTGCGGTCATTTGTCGGCGGGACTTTGGCGGGCGGCCTCCGCCGCCCGCCATAGTCAGAATCAGGGCCATAGTGTGGCTGAGACAAGCATCACACAAACATTTGTGTAGGCAGTGTAAATTAGTATGAGCCACTGTAGCGATGGATACTCTGTTGACCTCTAACCAATCCTCATTTTGCTAACATTTAATTAGAAAAATATGCGTGTGCTGCACCGGTTTGAGGTAAGTGGCGTCACTTCTGTGTCCACAGGTCACTTATTTCTAATGTAAGTAGCCCTGAGCGGAGTTAGCATGTCAGCACGACAACATGTTTGGAGTAATGAGATTCCATTAAACAACTGAGTGAATTCCAAGTCTTGGCGTCTTAGGATTGAACTAAATGCACTAACTGCATTGGACAGCTATAATTTTGAAAAGCTATGTCTGGTATTGCCAACATGGGGGCAGGTATATGGAAAGTGGTGCTGCACAGAGTGCAGCGCCCCTTTTCCTGCGCCCCTTAGCACCCCCCTACTACCACCATGTGTGCGCCGTATTTAAAATACGGTGCACCATGGTGCAGGGTCGGGGGCAATATCGTCATTTTTCATGATCCTATTGATGTACTCTGCAGGTGTAGTGCCAAAGTATTGGCACTACTCCTGCAGAGTACATAGGGACCCATTCTAAAGAATGGAAGCCCCCATTTAATGTCTGCTCTCGAGCAGGCGTTAAAAGTACCGTAAAAATGGCGCAAGGAAATCTCATAGATTTCCTTAAGCCATTTTTTCACCCCCCCCAATGGGGGAACGCCCCCTTTGCATACATTATGCCTGGTACAGGCATAATGTAGCGCAAAGGGTTACAGAGTGGCGCAATGCATGCATTGCACCACTCTGTCAACAAGGAGCGGGAACTTTGGCCTCGTTGGGCGACATTAACGTAAAAAATAATGAAGTTAATGTTGCGCAAGGTGGCGCTAGGGCATTATAAATATGCCCCATGGTGCCTAGCTGACATGGAGCATTCTGACAGACCTAATAACACTGTAACTGTCAGTTCAACGTGAAGCATGCACCACTCCTTATCTTTGTGAAGCCCGCACCTTTGTGCAGACCCAGATTTTTGTGCATGCTGTTCTTTGGCCCTGGAACAGTATACACTGCTAAAAACCACCAGTACACCACGTACATATTTAGTGATTATGGGTGAAATTGCTGAACTGTAAACATGTTACGACTTGTGGACTGTTATATATAATGGGAAAAGTGAAAATACAAGTTCCAGAATGTTTGGTTCTGTTGGAATAAAGTCAAAGGCTGAACGAAGGATGACAGCTGCTACATACGTGCTAGTTGTACGTTTGGTGTTAGCCAAGACCTTTTGATTTGTATTTTAATAATCTATACAGCATACTTACTTATATGGGCTTTCGTCCAGCTCTCTTCATTCATTGATCTGCTGTTGTGCCAAGCACATTTTTCTTCCACCCACTACAGCATAGAGCATGGGACAATGGAGGAGCCAAATTCCACCATTGGCTAGCTTCACGGTGAATGATGACATTTGGCTTTTCCACAAGGAACATATCCATGTAAATCCAATCAGTGCGAGAGACTGCAATGGCAAAGTGTGCTTTTTGAAACAATAAATATTTTCGTTTTATTTTGTCAAGGTCCCACCAGCTCCCTCAACAATAACGTTTTTACGAAAGCCACGACAAACAAAGCAATCTTTGATAAAGCCAAAAGGCTATCAGACAATGGCAGACATATTGCCTTTTCCAGTGCTTGTTTCAAAGGATACCATGTTCAAATAACATAAGACTAGCAAAGTGGCAATTTAGGATGGGTAGTACACAGCTAGGAACAGAAAGGAGACATATTTTAAGGCTGTCAAAAAGTGGTGAGATGTAAACTCATTTCACTCGTGCCACACAGTGGTACACTTGATGTGTTTAGTAAGGTTTGCTGATGAGGTGCAGATTTCTGGAACTGATTCGAGCGGTGCTATGTTTGCAGACTGTGCTAATGTGCAATGAGATGCTGTCAAAGACCTTTTTACATATTTATATGTGATCCGTTGTCTTGCTGTTTTGTACCACCCTTTCTCAGAGCAATAGGCCTTGTGCAGGGAGTTGCCAAAGCTTTTTTTGAAGGCGTTTCTCTTTAATTTGGTTACCAGATAGGACCAGACATCCTGTGGAGACATTTGTGTCCCGCTAAGAAATGCCACTAAAAAAGTCACTATACTGTAGGGTACAGTGTTTCTCACTTCCTTACTGCCCATTATGCCACCTGGCATGTAGGGCAGCAACGAAAGTCGTCCACTTCCGTCGGTCTTGGGCAAGTTTGTGTAAGGTGCGCCAACGGTGGTTCGGGGTCTTCGTTTCTGTTTCTACAGATTGCCTCCAAGTGTTCTTGGGTCTGCCTCTCTTTTGGTTGCCTTCTGAGATCCAGCAGAGCGCTATTCTTGTGATGGAACGCTTTTTAATGGACTGTAAATCAAGATATTAGGAGTATGACGTTCCTACTCATGTCTTAGTAACTGTATAAGATTGAACTGATTGGACCCACAATTCTGTCTATATGCTAAATTAGCAATTAGAGTACATTCTTTGAATTGAAGTAATAAAAATACAATTGTTAAATGACTGTTTGCCTGCCTAGTTCGCTCAGGTAGCTTGAACCAGCAGTTTGTGAAACCCTGACACAAATTTTAGGAGCATTCAAAGTGCATCCTGTTCTTTCTACTTTTGCCACTAGTATCGCACTCTCTACAAATCTGCCTAGATCCCGATAAACTTTTGCCTTGAGTTTGTTCCTTGACTGCTGATCATCAGGCATTGACTATTGGGCTGTAATACACCCCACTGCAGGGGGCTATGCAGGGACTGGACACTGGGCACCACTGTGATAGCTTAGTTATAACTTGTTTTAATATAGAGCTTCACATAAGCGTTCACACCACATTTCATGATGCCCAATTCATTGACATTCTGTAGAATGAAATGCTCCATAATCGTTACTAGTATTCAAACTCATGACCTGATAATCACCACTTTTTCAATGGCACCAGTCAACTCCCTGAGGTATTGTAACATCTCACACAGTTACTGTGTGATTACCTGTGCTAACCTTTGTTTTCGTAGTTAAAGGAATGAAGATAAATTCACTTATGTGCCTAGATTTACAGACTTTCAGTTTTGTAAAGTAAATAGGTGATAAAAAAAAATTGGGGTGCAGGGTGTTATCATCATTGCTCCTGACTTTCTCCCTTACTCTTCCATTGTCAATTCAGATTACACAGGCACACACCCCACGTCACAAGGGGATCTGGCAGGTGACTGCCATTGACTGCAATTCTGCCAAGTGGTCAAAGACCCCCTCCAGATTACTTAGAGACCCCTGACAGCTTGGTGGGAATCTCTTTGCCTTCAGTAAAGTCAGTGTTACGGTGACTCCATTAAAAGTGTTGATCCTTTGCCAAGTCTACATTATGTTTGGTGCATCCAGTCAGCAAAGTTTTTTTGTTTTTCGACAAGAAACTCTAAAATGCGAGGAGTTAGGTATTAAAAAACGGAAACGACTGGCCCTGATGCACTGAGGATTTTCTAACAGCACATGAGGATCATTCCTGTTGTTTCCTGTATGTTGTGGCCTTAGCCTCCATTGAAAGAAAATTGTGCTTCTATACCCACCTCCAACTGGGTGGCATGAATCGCGAGATCAAGGGGTTAGCACAGCCACTGCCTTTCGGTGGATTTCCCCAAATCCGGCAAACTCTAAATGACCCCCTACATTGGGTAGTACATGTGGCAGAATCACTGAAAAATATTTTCAAAATATTGAATGACGTTGTATAGCATGAAAAACACGCGTTCTACCACCAGGATTAATTTTAAAGTCTTCCAAACTTAAACTTTTTTGGTACGCTTATATTTCTATGACCAATAAAAACACAGAAGAAAGACTGTGTTATGGTTTTACATGATTTAATATAGACACGGCAAAGGGAAGATGAAACAGACAAAGTCAGGCTTCAGAAGTCTGTCGTGTGCAGCTCAGCCACAGAAAAATTTGTTTCTTTTTAATTTTTTCCAATTTTCCTTTCGCATAGCTGAGCTCATGAAAAGTGGTTGAAAAATATTTTGACAAATAGTGGACTCAAAACATCTCACACCGCTCCATTCTACCTCTTGGGTGGTAACGAAATTGGCGTATCTTTGGCACCCTTTCCATTTACACAAAATTACCTTGAAAGGGAGGGAAACACGTCTAGCCCCTTGGTTACCCATGATTAATAATCCAGACGACCATCTTGTTTTATTTAATATGAGAGGCAGACATGTTTCACCAGACAGCATTTGATATTGCAGCGTTAACGAGATACAGCAGAAGTGATTTTCTCTAAGCCGGGAAGTTATTATGAGCAACCTTGACATTCCAGATAGCTGTCAGAATGTGATCGGCATATTAACTTGAAGCATTCATGACGTTTGTGAAGCCCTGGTGCCCGTGCCAGATTCTGGTGCAAATATGGAGGAACAGCTCTTCAGCATGGTTTTGACTGTCTACATATATTAGATATTCTGCTTATTACAATACCTTTTTTGCTCACTGCAGAACAGGGGTAAACGTAACTTCCTTCTTTTTGCTGTGTTTACAAAGGAAGGAAGCGAACACCTGCTTTTTCGTTTTTTTCATAACGTGAAAGATATAATGGAGTTTTTTTTTCATAACGTGAAAGGTATAATGAAATTTCTGACATAGTCAGTTTTCTTCATTTCGTGCTAGGAACTGAGCCTAAGTATGTAAATTCAGCTTGTTTAAAGTTTTGCAACGAAAGGGTAGTCACAGTCAGATTTTTGTGGTATTAACTACTGAAGCGCACACCAAAAATATTTCTAAAAGGAAACAGGTGTGATATACCTTATGACTTTGTTTCACAATCTGATTTCTCGTTCCCTGGCTCACAACCTGCAAAAATAGAGCAAAAGCGCATTTCTCTCATTAGCTGTATGTACTTTTGTCCTCGTCCCATACATTACTTTTTAAGGGGAATCCAGCTTAAGTTGGAAAAAAGCAAGAAATGCTGCAAATGAAAGCCACCTCCACCCCTACAAGGGCGCTAGAAAGAGATATAGCATTTCCAAGTTTTTTCTGTCTCAGACGAGATGAGGCGTCGAGGATGTGCTGAGGCCCTGGTGGGCTTGGGCCTCCATTGTGTAGTTCCTGTTGTGTGTCCCACGCTGGGCTCGCAAGAGCAACCACGAAGTTTATCAAGGAAGTGCATAAAAGGATCCCAGTGGAAACTTCAGAGCAAAATAACCTAGGGCCAGATGTATCAAAGGGTTTTACCCATTCTGTGTCTATAGGAAAAGGTGTTCGTACATATGGCCCCTAGTGTGGTGGCAGGGCAAGTCATGTTATATTGTATTTTTTTCCTGGTGAAATCAAAGGAACGTGAGTGTGCCATTTCTTTGTTCAAAGTCATGTTTCACCACAATTATTTAAGGCGGGGGCAAGGTAACTTTCAGATATTTACAATCTCTTGGAGAACAGTGGCAGCCTTATGCAGCTGTGCAATTGGCCTGTGAGTTCTGGAGAGCTGATGCACAGTTTACCCAGGCGAGAGAAGCCTCCGTGTGTATATTCCAGGAGCAGGGCGCAAGTACACTTTGACCAGTTCTCCTTCTGATTTGTGTTGTTTTGGGATTCTAAGGTGGTGAAACATATAAAAAAGGCATTTTATGGAGTTTCCTATAGCCTCACGTTCCAGGTCCTCTTCCCCTACAAAGAGAAAGAAGAATGGGGTATAACAAAAATAAATTGTCAAATTGTTTTGTAGGTGATTCCTGCCTTAAAATAGAAACTTTCAGGAACAGTCCACATGCTCTCCCCCAAGATACTCTGAATATGAGAGGCCCATTTCAGATGAGGTCGGCCAAGTGCCCCCTGTAGAACAAAAAAGGAAATACAGTGGCAGTAATTTGTTGCCAGCCATATTATTTCACTCAAACAGGACTTGAGATTTCCAGATAATGATGTTCCAGTACATCTAGTGGCACCCTCTTAAAACAATTCCAGGTTTCACCTCAATTGAGATCCCCTCTATATATCCTTGTTGGGATGGAAAATTCCTCTGCATGGCTGAAGGAGTGAACTCCTGCTCCGAGTACCCAACTGTACTGTTGTCTAGATCCCTAATGCTGATTTTTTGTTGTCACAGGTAAACATAGATCATGCATGTGTGCCATGACATAGGCCTGTCTCAAGGATTGTGGTAGTGACAGAGTGGGAGAGGCACCCAAAGGGCTAACCCTCTTGTTGGTGAAAGGCTACTGCCTTCATCAAGATTTAAAAAAAAATGTATTTATTGAATTTCATTGCAGATTAAAACAGTAACATCAACAGTTGTGCCATAAGTTTATTACATGTACAGTGTTATCATTTGACCTCCAAACCCACCCTTCCCATACAAATCAGAAGTAAAAACGAACAATTCTATCTACCTCTATAAAACAGAAAAATTACAGTCGGAAAAAATGAGGTTAATAGTACAATGGGACAACTTAGGATAGACCTGAGTGGGAAGGCCGTAGATTGGGCACAGAGTCAAAGAGAGTGACGTTTGAGCGGCATCTACATCTAGCATTGTAGTTACTCTGTGTTTAGCACAAGTAATCTCGTCAGAACAGGCGTTCAGACGGGCATGCAGAAGTAGATATGTACGAGTGGCTCCCAAATGTCGCAAGGATGGGATGTGGTAGTGAGTAGCTCAGTGTATAAAGATAGATTAGTAAACCTCTCCTTGAATTTTGGCACCCACCCCCAGCGACAGGGGACTCTGCATTTAGCCAATAATAGTGCTAGCACTTTATATTTCCTAAAGCCAGCCTCGAGCTCGCCGGCATTCTCCTGAAACACCAGAAGTGGGGTCACTGTCAGGGCTTGCCCTATCATGAGAAAGAGTGCAGCACCCACCTCACTCCAGAAGGTCTGCACTGGCCCCCATGTCCAAGCTAAGTGAAGGAAATCAGCCCTGGCCATTCCACACACAGTGCAGGACACACGCTGGACCGCATTTTCACACCTAGCAACCACGTCAAATACACATAAAAAAGTGACCTGCCCTGTTTGCGCATAGCAATATGACCACTGCTTATCCGTGAGGGCAGCCCCAATATTCACCTCCTGTTTCCCTTGCGCCCTGACCTGTGAGCCAGGATATTCCGCTTGTGCAGTGCGATATAGTAGGGATACTATGTTCCATGGAGAATCAATATAAAGCATGATGTGTAAGGTGTTAAAAGTAGGAGGCTCAGCCTGGAATTCTGGCGTGGCAACCTTAACCTTATGCTTCAATCAGATGTATGTAAAGACTTCTAGTGTGGAAGCACGAGCCTTGCCGATGAAGTCTGCATAGGAAAGAAGACACTGTCTCGGTATAAGAAAAGAGAATGAAGGGATCGGGCCATGTAACCCTGCTCTACTTCCAAGTGGGGGCGAAGTCGAATAGATCTGTACCAATGGATGGCATTGTGGGACTGAGCACATAAATAGTACAGATCCATACCAGGGACGTCAAAATCCCTTTTGTAGAAAGGTAAGGTCAGAAGTTCCCACTGCAAGCGTGGCTGTTTCCCTGCCCTTACCAAATGAAGCAATTGAGTTTTCAGTGTGTGAAAGCAGTCAATGGCAGTGGTATATTTAGAAAAAGGTATAACAAATTGGGCAGTATCACCATTTATGCATTTATGTTAGGGAAATACGGCCTGCCTGCGACTGCAGGAGAGAGATCCAGCGAGTAATGCAATTGGTGAGGGAAGATAGTGCTGTGCCATAGTTGGATCAGATCACTTTCTCTCTATCCCAAGAAATCACCACCCCCAGATATAGGGATCATGTAGATAAAGGGTCATTGTGTCAGCATATAAAGATATCGAAAGTTGGCAACTAGGGATCGATAGCACGTACTTAGGATGGTGTTGCCTCAACTTGGTGGCAAGGGCCGCAACCGCCAGAGTAAAAAGTAAGAGCGACAACTGGCAACTCTGGTACGTGCCTCATGTGATTTTGAAGGGAGTGGAGATCCCCCCATTTCTGCAAACTCTAGAGACAGGATTGAAGTAGAGGAGTGAAGCCCAGGACAAGAATGATCTAGGTAGACCCATCCACTGCAGGACTTTCATTAGGATGTTCCATTTGATGGGGTCAAAGGCTTTGGTGGCATCTAAAAAAGCTGTCACCGCAGCCAAATAGGGGTCTATGTCCTGCAGCACTGCAAACGGGTTTCGCAGATTATAGGAGGTGGAATGACCAGGAATAAAGCCCAACTCATCTGGATGAATTAAAAATGTCATGAGGAGGGATAAGTGTTCGGCACATGCTTGGATAAGATCTTAACATTGCAGTTAATAAGGGAAAGGGGCCTATAGGACTGTTATCGGTCAGGAGTTTTACCAGTTTTAAGGTGTGTGATGATCAGGGCTTCGCGCATAGTGCTTTGCGCTTCTGCTTCGCCTCCAAGAGATTACATTTATATTTACAGTAAGATTTTGAGCTCGGAAGTTCCTTTGTGCGTTGCTTAGTCAGCCCACAGACACATCTTTGAGGTAGGACTCAGCATTAAAGGTGTCACCCCTCTGAGAAGTGTAAAGAAGGAGAGAATGTTTGGAGGATGTCCTATGTGTTCATATGTAGTTGACCCTGTACATCTCCAATGCCCAGAATATTGTTGGTGCCCTATTGTCACCTGGACATAGTAGCCATTGTGCCCTAGGTACTTCCCTTCCCTACATGCTGTAGCCTCTGCATACTTACTAGGGGAAAGGTATTCCTTGTTGGCCACTTTGTGAAATTCAGATAATACTGTCCTGATCTGCTGAGCCACATGGGGTCAGCCATGTCTCCCGCCTGGTCCTCCAACTGCTTGAGTTTGCCCTCCAGGTGGGCAAGGTGAGCGCAAGACTCCCCTCATGCTTAGCTAGGCACAACTGTCAGACCGTGAGCTTGAATGCCACCCAGAGTTTGTCGATCAAAGGCACTGAGCCAGTTTTTCTGGTGATGTAAGCAGAGATTTCATGCCAAAGCTCCTCTCGGAACTGTTGATCAGAAGAGAGTGTGGGGACAGGTGCCAGTTCATGCTGAGAGGAGTCTGGGTTGGTATGGAAAGAGTAAGTAGGACTGAGGAGTGGTCGAGTATATATGTGCGAGATGTACAACTTTCTGTCCCCACCCCCTTGAAGATCAGGCAGCAATCTAGCCTGGGTCAGCTCCCATGTTCCCCAGAGTAGAAAGTGCTTTCCCTTACCATCAGATGATATGCTCTCCAAACGTTGAGTAAATTGTGTTCCTCAATATTATCTTGAAGGTGACGAGAGGCAATGCTGCTGTAGGTGGCTGAAATATGTGAGTGATCCATATCTGCAGATAGAACTGTTTTGAATTCACCACCTCATAATATCAACACCAGCCCTATGGAAATGACGTGGCCCCAGAAGCTATCGAAAAATGTGGGATTATCTGTGTTTGGCCCATAACAATATACACTTGTGATGCCATGTTATAGTAATGCTCCCCACATGATTGTGTATTGGTCCCGTGTGTCACATAAAGAGCCCTGTGGTATGTACTGTACTCTCCTGGGTATGAGAGTAACTGTCCCATGTGCATATGAGGAATATGTTGAGAATAAACTGTGCGTGGCCCATCTGTCTGCAAAAGTTGTGCCATTGGCAGTGTCCAGATGATATGCATTTGTAAAGGGTGTGCAAAAGGGTGGTGTTTGCCTTTTGTAGGTTGATTATGCTATGGCGGGGTAAAGGAACAGATGCAATGTTTGATGGAGGGTAAGGCAAGAGGCACAAGACAGCAACACTGCACTATGTCAATTTCAGAGCAGTCAGTGCAATATACAAACATGAATAATCCCCAATCCCCGCCTCACTGACAGCCCAATCCTGTCAGGAATATACTACCTCCCCAAACATAACCTTCGAGACAACTGCAGCGTAAGTGACTCATACGGAGGCCCCAAGAAGGGGAGAAAAAGAAAAAAACAAAAAATTATCTTGTGAATAAGGAGCAGCCTGTTGGGTGCCACCTGCTAGCTGGTGGGGTTCATTCTTGTCTGGGTGAGGGTGTCTGGGAAAAATATATTAATCCTCCACATACAGAGATGATGTGTTCCACTGCAGGAGAAACCTAAGTATAGTGAGGGATCATGAGAGCCAAATCTTGGAGATCATAGTAGCAGTACTATACTCAAGTTCCAGCTCAGGGAATCGCCCACAGGATCGGGTCAGCCAAGGCCAGCCACTAGCAAAGCCACTTGGGAAAGGGCAGGTGTTTGCGCACTCGCATGTTTGTTGGTGATATGTCTGGGCATGAAGTCCGACACTTGTTGCCGATTGGTAAGATGTGATCTTTGCCATTAACTGAAATCTTAAGGCCCACTGGTTAGAGGATGTCATATGGAATTTTAGCTTGACATAGTTTTTGCTTGATAGGAGCAGCCTTACAGCGGACCTCCTGAAATGCAATTGTAAAGTCTGGAAATAAAGAAATCTTACTGCCGTCAAAGTTCAGAGTGTGTTGCTCACCTGGCCATCTGGAAGGCAGTATCACGGTCTCAAAAGTTGAGTAGATGGGCAACTATTGGGCGTGCTGGTGCTCCTGGAGGGGGGATGGGTGGTTAAGGTGCATTGAGCATGTTCTAAGATGAGAAGAGGAGAAAAGGACTCAGCACCAAACAGAGTGGTTAACACGATTTCTAAATAAATCTCTAATTTGCCTGTGTCAGTTGATTCATGCATGCCAACTATGCGAAGGTTATTGCGGAAAGATCTCACTGCCAGATCTTCATTCTTTACCGCAAACACTTTAAGCACCTTTCCCATGTTCAGTAGTGAAAACCTTCAAGATAACATTGTGTCCTCCACCACGGATACGCGCTGTTCCGTCTCCTGTAGTCGCTCATCAGGCTTTTCTAGTTTGCTGGTGATGCATCCACCCTGGCACTTGTGGAGTCCATTTTGGGTGCAATAGAAGTCAGGCTCTGTTGCATCCCCAGCAGGAGTGCCCGCATGTCTGCCGGATCTGGGGGGGGCTGTCTGAGAGGGACCTGCTGCCTCCAGGGTACCGCCCCACTGTCTGTCATTTGGGGTTTCGGACAATTATCAAAATGCAGTTTAGATTGTCGAACATTGGATTTGCCCATGTTGCTGAAGAATCTGAGTCCCAGAGAGGCACCCCAAGAAGTTATATTGCGCTGAGGAAGTTGATGCAGTAGGCACCATCCAATGGGGATGGCGTGTGAGAAGAAGAGCTGTCCTAAACCAGATCCCACCTCACCTCCATGCGTGAGACTATTGTAGAAGGGCACAAGCAGACGGAGCCTTTCTGAAGGAAGGGATTCTCACCAGCTTCCACGTCACAGTTTCCCTCACAGCCAGGTCTCAATGGCAGGCAATTCACTATTACAGGCCAGTCTGATTAGGGTGCATGTCAGTCAAGCCTCTATAATTTGATGTGGAAGGTATGCGCTCACTTAGAGGTCTGGTAATGTGCATAAAGCATATTGGTGTGCTCATGTAGCCACTTCTCGCAGGTAAGTCACCCACAGAAAATAGCCTGCAGTACGAGTCTCTCCCCAGGAAGTAAGTGCCAAGGGTTGTTGCAGTTAGTCTCACTTGACCAAGGGCAGCTGGCCTGATCTCTGAGTCACTATCCATAGTAGGGTGGCTCAAGAGAGACAGAAAGCCCCCTGGAGGGGGGCCTGAGCAGAGGTCCTTCAACGGGTTGCAAGCCCCCCACAGACAGTCTTTTCTTTTTTGGCCTGGGGTCCAGGCAACACACACCCACTAGGCCGGGCACCCCGCAAGGCCCACTCACCTCCGTATTAGCATTTGGCCCGCATGACAGTATTGATGATCATCTTCACACCACCACAGACACAGTCAACGTTGTCTCATTGATGGCAAAGACACAGGCCTCAGCGTCCGCGCTGGGTGCCACTCAGCCCCGCAGCTACCAGACTACAGGCCCTGTAGTGCCTAGCCCACTGGTTGGCCGAGCGCACCACAAGATCGACTCCGGGATACCCCCTGCCCAGGCAAGACCAAATGGGCAGGGACAGTACGGCTCCTGGCTTTCCACCCCTGGACTCCCATTCCAAGCACCCGCAGCACCCACGGGCAGGCATCACGGGGAGTCCAGGCACAGGCCTCTACAGCTGCTGCAGCCACCACGCGATCCAGCAGGAAACAGGCCCAAGGAACTGCAGGTCTAGGTTCTGGGGGTCTCCAAAGGTGCGAAGGGCCCGCCCTGGATCTCCCACTTGGTCGCAAGTGGATGAGGGTTCGGTGGTTCCCACGATAACTGTCGATGGGGGTCGGTGAGGCAGGATGATGGCAGATTTTGTCCCCTGCTTGCCAGAGCCCCACTTAAGTGTGGCCATCTTGTGCGCCAGCACTCTGGCACTCTGCCTTCACCAAGAGGTAAGAAGCACAAGCTCACTGGTGGCAGCATACCGTGTAGTGATCAGTAGTATTGCACAGGTCCTTTCAACCCTGTGTAACTGGAGTGAGGTCTACAGACTCACTCACCTTTTTAAAAGTTCTGCTGTGGGGGTCTAACTCACTCTTGGCCTACATCAGATAGAAGTAAGGTATTGCACAGAGCAGGAGTAGTGACTGCACTGGATGTATGTGTGCCTGGGAAGGCAACAGAACAGGGATAGAACAGTACTGTGCATTGCATTTGTGGTTAGTGCATGTACTGGCTGTATGTATGCCTGCAAGGACAGCATTAACTGGGAGATGTAGTGCTGTGCAGTGAGTGCACAATAAAAGCAAGTGCTGAGTGTATGTGTGCTTGTGTGCAGTACAATACATGAAGTGTGAAATGCCGTGCAATGCACACTTGGTGGGTGTGTGTGTCCTGGAAGTGTGCGTGTTTGCAAATTGCACACCCTGGTACAATACAATGAAGCTACAGTACAGAGCAGTGTGCATAGACTGATTGTCAATTCATGTGTGTCTGTAGCGGCACTATGTATGGAGGTAACAGTATTGGAAAGCATGTGTTCTGTGAAAGTACACTAAGTGCAGGTGTGCATGCAGTGGTACTTTATATGGAGGACCCTAGGTTCCATTTTAGGAAGCCCAAGCCTGCCTGGAGAAGAGACATGAGGAGTAGAGAAATCCTGCTAGACAGATTTGTGTATTGCTGCATTCCAGAGCTGCATGAGACAACAGCAATTTGGGGACAGGAAGGAATTTTTGTTCATCACACATCCTCCCTTTCTGAATCTAAACAATAAAGGTGTTCTGTTCCACAGAGATTAAAAGGTTACAAATTATATTGTAGAGGTTTGGATCTGCTAGGTCATTAGAGGTAGCTCCTTTTAGGAGCACAAGCTCTAACCCACCAATGGTGGCATGCTTCATCACTGGGTTGTTCCCTTCATTGGGCTGGTGGTGCAATGCCAGGCCCACAGGGGAGGCAGAGGAGCAGGGCTTTAAAGGAGATCTTTATTGTGTCACCTCACTGTAAGGATGACTTTACTGGTAAACATTTAGAGAAATGATTCAAGAAGAGTTTCTGGTGATATGTAGGTTGGTCTAAGTATTAAAATTAACTAAACGTCCCCTCATTGTTTATTTCATTGATGGGTCCTCTGTTAAACAAAAGGTGGATCTTAGGAAAGGTTATGATTCCTAGATCTTTCACTTTGTCGACATGTTTCATGCGTAATTTGTTCTAATATGCATCAACAGCTTCTCATCAAGTCCCTTCAATTGCCTAATCTACTTTGATAGTGTTGGAAATGGCCCTTTTTCCTGGGTTCTCCCCAAACCTTTTGCCTCTGACCTCCTGCTCTTAACTGTGTGCTGCATTACATTTTTGCTGGTTTTAGGACTCTGAGCTCTTTACCACTGCTGACCAGTGCTAAAGTGCAAGTGTTTCCTGTCTTAATTATATTGGTGATTGGTTTATCCATGATTGGCATATTTAATTTACTAGTAAGCCCCTAATAAAGTGCCCTGTGTGTGCTAAGGGCCTGTAAATCAAATGCTACTCGCGGACCTGCAGCACTGATTGTGCCACCCACATGAATAGCCCTGTAAACATGTCTCAGACCTTCCACTAAAGTGTCTGTGTGTGCAGTTGTAAACTGCCATTTCTACCTTGTAAGTGTACCCACTTGCCAGGTCCAAACATTCCCTTTTCTTCCCTGTAAATTGCCCCTAAGGCAAGCCCAAGGTTGCCCCAGGGGCAGGGTACAGGGTATTCACAAGGTACAACATGTACTGCTGTGTTTAACATGTCCTGATAGTGAAAAACTACTAATTTCATTTTTCACTATTGGAAGACCATTCCCTCCCATAGGGTAACTTTGGGATTGCCTTGAACTATCTTTTAAGTGTAATCTCCCATTGGGAGCAGATAGAGATGTGGAGCTTGGGGTCTATGAACTCGCAATTTTAAAATACATCTTTTGGTGCAGTTGGTTTTGAATTGTAAGTTTGAAAATGCTACTTTTAGAAAGTGGGCATTTTCTTGCGTAACCATTCTGAGCCTCTGCCTGTCTGCTGAGTATAAGTCTGGGTCAGGGTGACAGTTGGGCTGTTTGTGCATTCATTCTGTATATATATATACAGTATATATATATAGTAAGTCACGCCATCTTACCCTAATCCTAAGGTAGAAATGCCTCTTGGGAGAAGGCAGGATCTTAGGCTACTCACTGGACATCTAGGAAAGGTGTAGCCCACAATTGGCAAATTTCTGTCTCTCATTAATTTCATTGTTAATTTCTGCCAGCTTAGTTTTGAAAAGGGCAATCTGAATAATACTTTTCAAGGTATTCTCTGCCTAAATATGTGAATATGACCACAAGGCTAGTCCTTATGCATACAAATGAACATAGAAGTACTATTCATTGCTGAAGGGCTGCAACAATAATGACTACCCACGTTCCTTGGAAAAGCACACCTTTATTGATAAGATACCTCAGTGGGACACACACCGGAGAAAAGGAGTAAGGGACTCCCCCTTTATCCTTCAAAAGGTTGTTCTTTGATTCATTGAGACATCACAAGGAAGGGACCTAGACACATCTCAGGAAAGGAGAAGGAGCTGATAAGGGGATCATAAATAGTAGGGCTCGGAGTTCTGCCAGGCTTAACCTATTGATGCACATAGCACTCTGGCTGACATTCAGAGGAGAACTCTGGTCACTCCCATGAACTGTGTTGTGGGGCAATCAGCTTCGGAGTCTTGCCTGCTGTGACAGACAACCTTTCAAGAGGAAAGAAGAAAATGAGAAATGTACACTTGAAAAGAAGCAGAACCCCACAATAAAACTTCAAAGACTCAGACTCTAAATCATATTTCGAGTCTGGAAAAGAACTAAAAGAAAGGGAATTTGAGACTAAAAAATGTGTCAACTGCCAAGCAGCCAGACAGACTGTGTGAAGAAAGGAAGCTCTGCAAAACTTCTGCTTGTGAGCAGGACTGGGGCCAAGGCCTGCTAATCTCCCAGCTGGGTGACGGGACATCACCTAAGGTAACCAAGTACACTTTTCCTAGAGCCTGGAGCACCAGCTCCTGCCTATTTGCCAGGGCCAGTGTGCCCTGCATAGAAGTGCAGAGTTTTGGAGGGAGCGAGGTCCAGAGGAGAGTCCTATCAAGAGGACTCCCTGAGGAAGGTGTGTGGAGAATGGCTGTTCACCGATCGGGTTGTTGCCCATGTGCAGGAATAGTCCAGTGACTCCATATGCCAGGCGAGAGCCGCCATCATCTGAGCTGTGAAAGGAGTGTGTGGTGCAGACCTAGCACTTTCACACCTTGAAAGTGGTGTGAACGTGCTAGGTCTGCACCACATCATTGCAGTGACCTGTATGCTAGATGGGGCAACCATTGAACTTATTGGGCCAGGAGCATTGAGACTTGTGTTCACCTTTATCGGCGACCAAGTATGTCAGGAAGGGCTGTGGTGAGGGTGGTGACAACAGAAGAGTCTGTGCAAGACTGCTATTACCACAGCAACCCTGTGTGCCAGGAGGGGTCTACTGATACCATTGTGCCCAAGAGCTTGGGTAATTATCTGGACAGAAAGATTGCAGCTGTGACTGGTGGGTCAAGCCTAGGAACTGAGACCTTCACCTGACTGATTTCTCCAGGACTGCAAATACACTGCTGTTGCATCCTCGCTGGGCTCCAGGCGTGAGACAGAGGATGGGACCCCCTCTCTCCCATCCCTTTAAGGGGAGGAGTAACTTGCCTCATGTTAGCCGAATGGGAGCAGCTCCAATCGCTAGAATGAACCACCTGTGCTGCTCGCACCTGCACCTGCCAGCTGTTGCTACATGTACCAAGAGCAGCCCAACTTCGCCAAATAGGATAAGGACTCGGAGCACTTGCTGCACCACTGAACACATCGTGTTTTAGATACCGTTTTAAAGAATCTATCCCTGGTACCTCTAGTCTACAATAAAAAATGCAAAAGGTTTTTGAACTTATTTGCTTTCCAGGACAGCACACAATTTCCCCTTTTTATTCACGCTTTCCAGTGGAGGCAGCATGGGGTATGTTTATGCTCTGACACAGAAGTGGCCACATGCACTCTTGTATGCTCCATTTCTGCTGATTCCAGAATTGCTTCCAAGAATTAAATCTACAAGTGAATCTAGTTCAATTCTGGACACTGAGGTTTGGTTTCCACTGCTGAGTCGATTTGAAAATCTCTCTCGTTGGCATCTTACTTTGACAAAGTCTTTTCTCTGGTAATCGATCTTCTTCCATCAAAAATATCCCTGTTAGTCTGCAAATTGAGAGGAGGGGATTTCAAGATAAATGCCTATCTCTCTACCTAGCTGAGGCGTTCAAACTTTTTTCAGGCCTTCAACTTTAAAGTCTCATGCTAGACACTGGAACCTTATCCAGAGTAGTGCAATTCAAAATCTCTGTTATTACTTAATAGTAGAGTTCCTTACATTTTGCAGTTCTTTTACAGTGGTTAATATTTGCAGCTCCCTGACTCAACATTGAGAGTCCATTGGGCTGCAATTAAAACTTTTGGAGAACCAAGTAATGCATGGTGTATCATGGATATGGACCTTTCTCAGACATGGCACTTGGTAGAAATCTAACCCATCCATAGATGCACCCTGATCGGTTACTGAGATCAACCTCCTGGAAGGTGGGTAAAGCTGCAGGAGAGCGCTGATACTTCCCACCAAACTGATGGTTGGAATGACCCACAGGCCCTGCCTCAGCCTTACATTTGCTGAGATACTGTGTGGAGTTTTGATCTTGCAGCTAGTCTTATAGTCATGGAGCTGGCTTTAAGAATTGGGCAAATACTCGTGCCCCATTGGTCCGACAACACCGCCTGCAAGGCTGAATAGTTCTCCTCAGGTAAACAACAGAGTGTGGGATTCCATGGTACAAATATGAAGTGAGAGACCTGCTGGAAAAAGTATTAGGAAGATTAAATCTGCAGAACCTTCCCTTACAGAAAGGATGTTCCCTTTATGAATTGAGACTGCACAGGAGCGTGATTTAAAATCTCTCATCTGATGGACCTTTTTGAGTTGACTGAGACATCAAGGGAGTTAACAATAATAAACAATTCAAATTTTCGTGAAGTCCATTTGGCCACACAATGAGGTCCAGGAACAGGTAATTGAAGTTATGTAGTTTTATTTCCAATCAATCCAATATATATATGCATGTCATGAACATGTTAAAAAGATACATGATGACAGCTGGGAAACTGTAATATAAAAGTTGGATCAGTCTCATCAAATGAAGATACAAGGCAATACCAACCACAGCAATGCAGAAACTGAGAATTAGAAATAGGTGTTCCATAAAGAAAACCCCTGCTTTCTCTCCTAAGCATACAATGATCCTAAAACCATCGAATCAGACTTCTACGTAGAGAATGAGGATAGTTTGAATTAAATCTTAGGGAATTCTGGAAAGCAAGAAGGTGTCAGCATAGTGAAGGCTTCAGTAGGAGTCTTTCAGAAAAAGGAATAAGAGGCAGAATTAAGAAACGTGGTGCTACATCCAATGCAGCGCCACTTTCATTGCGCCCCTTCGCGCCCTCCTAATGCCACCATGTGTGTTTGTATTTAAGGTACGTCGCAGCATGGCAGTAGTTATGTAACTAGCATCAAAATGTTTGACGCTAGTTTTGCGCTTAACAGGATTAGCATAAAAAATGTTGATGCTAACCCTGCAAAGCACATTGCGACCCATTATAAATAATGGTGTACTTCTTTTTAACATCTGCTCTAAGCATGCATTAAAAGTACTGCAAAAAATGGTGCAAAGAAATCTTTTAGGTTGCTTTGCCCCATTTTTACAACCCCTTCCCCGATGGGGGAAAACCCCCCTGGCGCAGGCCTAATGTGGCACAAGGGGTTAAAAAAAGTCGCGCAATGCATGCATTGCACCACTTTGTAAATCTGGCTTGGCAGTTTTGGCCTCGTTGGGCATTCGTGACGCTAATGTGGTGCAAGGAGGCGCTAGGCTCGCTTAAATCTGGACCTAAGTGTTTAGCATGAAGCTTGACACTTCCAAGGATAAAGGGAAGCAGAGAGGCCTGTACCCCTTGAGGTTTAAGGGAACCTCCCTTATCCTCTAACAGTATAAGAATTAATGAAAACAGACAAAACCTTCAAGATCAATGTTATATCTTCCCTCCCCACCAGGAGCTCATCAGCTCCACGTCCGTCATGTCCAATTGCAATATCACCTGAATTTCTCACCCCACAGAACTCAGACAGTTACTGCAACCATGAACATCCCCCGTTCCTGGTACGCAATTAATAGGAGGCTTCAGCTGCTTATTAGGTCTTCACTTCTCTTGTGGAAATTTCTCTTCTCAGGCAGTGGCACAACAAAACTGCAGGGGGGCCTCCTGCAAAGAACATGGAGGGGGCCCCCTTCTGAATCCACTCAGGCTAGGGGCTGTGCGGAGGGGGTCCCTTAGAGCTCGGGGCCTCCCCTGCACAGTGGAAGCCTTTGTTACGCCACTGTTCTCAGGCCTTACTACCAGGAAAACTATTATATGTAATAATACTACTTTTCGCTAGCAAGTAAAGCCTTGAAAAGCACCTGCAAAAGAAAGATCACACCAGCAAAGCAAAATACATGTTATATAAGGGCCTTTAGTCAGGCTAAATTTAACCAACATTGAATGTGTATTTAGAGATCATGATTATACATGCATGCATATACTTGTCAAAATAGATGCTGAGCATGAATAAGAAATACATGTTTACTTTTGCAAATGCAACTTAATGTGTAAATATGAAACGTGAATAATGAATACACATAAGCATCTTAAATGAACATTAGTGTGCACATTTATAAAACTTCAGAGGTTAGATTTCAATAAATAAATGTGTAAAAGTGCACACACACGTTAATATTATTAGGGTACACTGTAAATATAATATCGAATGTAAATGCGTAATTGCGCAATGATGACGTGTAAAGGATGGCGTCTAAACTGCACTGCTCCAGTATCTTAACTGCTGGCTTGTAAAGTGTTACCCAATCTAGCCTGACAATTTTTATACATCACATAAAAGTACAGACATGAAGGCTCATTGACATGTATTGGGCACAAATAAAACCATATGGACTTTTTTATGCCTTTTTCTTCAGGAGTCAAGCACAGAGGTCTTACAGAAAGGGCTCAAAGCTTTGTCCATACACATGTGTGGATCGTAGACAGCATTGCACTTCTGTGTCTAGGACCAGTATGCCAGCACTACTCAGAGGATCGCCTACTCTTTGGTTGCCTTTAATCTGTGATCCCTAGGGGTTGTTTGGTCAGAGACCAGAAAATTTCAATACATCTTGGAGATGCCTTTTAGCAAATTGATGCAGACGGAGATTACACCCTTGTGGCCCTATTCACCCGATGCAAGGAAAAAAGGCGACAAGCATATAAAAGTAGCTGGCACTAAATACTGACACATTCAAAGTAATTTCTTAAAGTATACATGAGACTAGTCAGAAAGTATTTCAAAACATCTGGTGCTCTTATATAAAACACATCTTTACTAAGTAAGGCCTCTATGTGTATTTTTTGTATTCCATAAGAGTATTGTTTTTAGGTCAAGCATGAGTGTATGACCTCTCGTATACTTTTAAGTATACTTATTCTGTGGGCTTCCAGCTATTTCATTTGTTAGTTTCAGTGTCATTCAAAAATCCTTGCTTGCTAGTGGTCAGTCATGACTCTTAGGGCCAGATGTAGCAAACATTTGCGAGTCTCAAATGGCCTGAATCGCTATTTGCGACCTCGCAAAATCCGAAATGGGATGCAAAAATCCCATTTCCGAAGTGCAAATAGCGATGCAAGCCATTACCGACTCGCAAAATTTGTGACCTGATTTTGCGACCCGCAAATAGGAAGTCGCAATTAGCGAGTCGCAAATCATATGCAAAAGCCAGTCGCAAATTGCGACTAGTCGCAAAAAGCCTATTTTGCACATCCAGATTACCACTGATTCAGAGCAGGTGGTAACCAGAACCAAAGTATAAAAGGAGACCCAGAAGTCATCTGGGTGACTCACAATGGCTGAACTGTATGTGATAGCATGGAGGAGGAGAGTCCACGCCGCCCAGCAGAGGAGGAGGAGGAGACAGAGACAGGAGAGGATATACCGAACCAGGCAGACACTGTTTCAACAAACTGAGGAGGAGATTTCTGACAAATATAGACTGAGCTGTGCAGCAATTTTAGAATTAATTGAACTACTTAACCCGCAGCTTGAACGACAGACAATGCCCTGCAGCGCCATCCCTACACATGTTCAAGTGCTATGCTCACTGCACCTCTTGGCCTCGGGTAGCTATCAGGGGGCGATTGCAGTAGCAGGTGGGGTATCCAAGAGTTCACTATCACGATTCTTCAGATCATTCCTAGATGCCATATTCACACACATGTCCAGATCTATATACCTACCCAGGAATGAGGCAGAAATTAACATCACCAAGTTGGACTTCTACAGAATTGCCAACTTCTCACATCTAATAGGGTGTGTGGACGGGACACATATACAAATCTGCCCTCCTGCAAATCTGGAATATGTGTTCCGCAATAGGAAGTGTACCCACTCACTAAACATCCAGGTGGTATGTGATGCACATAATGTCATTACTGACATTGTAGCTATATTTCCAGGGAGTACACACGACTCATACATATTCAGGCACAGTGGGATGTACCAATGCCTAGAACGTGGGGAGTTTCGCGAAGGATATCTAGTAGGTATTGCTGAATACACCGTGAAGCCTTACATACAGGTCACTGTGGAAACCATTCATGCCCTGCTAACATTGCTTATTTTTGTCAAACAGGTGACAGTGCATATGCTCTAAGACCATGGATACTTACCCCGTACCTAACACCTGGCAATGAGAATGAGAGGCGTTATAACAGTGCACATCGGCGGACCAGAACTGTCATCGACAGGACATTTGGCATGTTAAAGGCAAGATTCAGGTGCCTCCACAAAAGTGGAGGTGCACTCCAGTATGCCCCAGAAACAGCATTCAAGATTGTCACCGCCTGTGCAATCCTACACAACATTACCACCAGACGTGGGCTGCATCTCACCCCTGAAGACACAGATTCGGAGGATGAGGAGCAAGAGCTACCACACCGACAGCCTGGGGATAGAAGCATTGCAAATCAAGGCAGACAGAGACGGAACCACATTGCAACCCAATACTTTGGCAGGTACGTGGCAATTGTCACCACACTCACTGATGTCAGACACACATAGCCCAGTTGTGTAGTGAAACAAACAAAAACTTTTTATTACTAAACTATATGGGGAAAGAAAAGTGCTGTCTGTCACAGTCTGTACTTGTCCAAATGTGATGAAGACACATTATAAGTCATGTGCCTCATGAACAGTGCTGTATGGTGGCTCACACCCTCCTCCTTGAGCGGCCAGCATGGCTCATCCCTGGTGGGTCCCCTGACCCCTGACGTGCACTACCACTCCGTAGCACATGGGACTCACTGGCAGACACGCTACTGATGGTAGACCCCTCCTCACTGTCCTGAGGGGTCTCCCCTGTGCCCCTTGCAGCCTGCCTACTTTCCATCAGGTCCACAGCATGGCTGATGCGGCCAAGTCCACGCACCACATCGCCAGCAAAGTGCCCAAGTTCCACTTGTAGGTTGACTGTCCGTCTAGAGAGGCCTGTTGTATTGTTTGCAAGACGCCCAATGGATGCAGCCAGGCGGTCAAATCGTGCCGCTGTGTGGCGCTCCAAGCGCCTTGCATGTTGTCGGTCTGCCACGAGTTCTGTCACCAGATGGCGGATGGCCTGTGTGAGATCCCCCAAATGATCATTCATCCTGGTAAACTGACTGTTCACATCCGCCAGCCCATTGGCCATGCTGCTCTGCATCCTGTTGAGGGTTCTTGTTATTGTCCTTAATTGTCTATTTTGCAGGCGCTGACCATGGATGATGGATGCCTCCAAGCCCGCGAAGCCTGCATCCCCTACCTCCTCCCGGGGCACCAACTGAACTCTGCGCCGGCGTCTGCGCATTCGTCCTGCTGCTGGCTCTGATTGCCTCTCTGTGGGGCTGGGCCCTGGGGTTGTGTCAGATGCCCCCATGTCCTGTGTATGTTCCTTAATGGACCCTGGTGGTGTCCTGCTGGGCCCAGCACTTTTTGCAGCCTCCTGCAGTGTCTCTGGCCCATGCTCTCCTCCCTGCCTGGTGTCGCTGCTGGGGGTGTATTGTGGGAGACCTGTGGGACATAGGGGATGCACTGTCAGTCTCTCACATCTGTTTTATGCCTCATAATAAACATTTGCCTATGTTCTGACTACTGTACTACATTTCCCATAATGCACTATTCTAGAGGTTGCTAGACTGGAATGGAGCTAGTCTGGTGGTGCCTGCTGCTGTGTACTGGGAGAGTGTGTATACTGCATTTGTGGGTGTCACAGCATATCTCATGGTACTCACTTTTGGATGTCCCTGGCGCTGAACTGTCCACTTCTCCCATGCCAATGACGGCCTCTGCTCAACTATTGCTTCCATGGCTGTGGGTGGGGGGATGGTGGATGGGCCTCCTCCGGTGCCCCTCATCTCTCTCAGCCGCTCTGCAACCCTCTCCTTCGTCCTAGAGCGCAGGTCATACCACCGTTTCCTAATTTCCTCAAAGGTGCGGTGGCTCACCCCTATGGCATTTATCTTTTTCTGATTCTGCTGCCATATCATTTTCTTTTGAGTGTTTGGGACACTCGTGGCTGCCTTCCCAAATAGTTTGTCGTGGTGCAGGCAGCATTCCTCTGTCAGCACCTCCAGCTCTTTATCTGAAAACGTAACCTTCCTTCTCCTGCCAGCACTGCCTGTCTCCTCCATTGTAGCAGCAGCTCCTCTTTCCTGGGTGTGGCACAGCAGTTTGGAAAGGGTGTGGTCCTCCCTCCTCCCAGGTGTATTTGATGACTTCCTGGTTCTGATGTCATCACCAAGAGCCAGGAAGTGGATTTCCAAACTGTTGTGCAGCACCTGCGGGCAATTTGCGAGTCAGTCGCTCCAAGGGTCGCAAATTGCGGTGTGACACCTATGCAACTCGCAAATTGGTATTGCAATTATTTCTTGGATTTGATTTTGCGAGTCGGAAATAGCGATTCGCATTGAGTCGCTATTTCCGATTCGCAAATTTTAACCTACCTACATCTGGCCCTAAGTCCCTTCTTCTTCTGTGTGGGAGCAGGGGCCAACTACTGTATAATTACACTTTGTCCTCTTTATCTGGTCTGTAGGGAACTTTTTAAAACTTTTTTTCCTGCTCCTGTCCAGGGAATCTTCCCTTTTCGTTTGAAGAACATTCTTGCTCTGAGCTTAGCTGCAGACAAGGCTATAAATCAGGCTGTTATCTTGGTCACATTTGGTCTTTATGGGCTCTCTGCATCCTCTCTCAGCTGCCTGGTTCCAACCCTTCCTTGGCTAGAATTTTCTTTACCAAGTGTGCCTGCCTGGAGGATCTCTTCTAATTGCTTATAGCCAGAGTCACCCAGCTCTACCACAGCTTCACAATCCTGAGACAGTGGCCACTTCTGCTCCATACTGGGATCCCACTCGCAGTTCCAGCAGTGCACCTCAGTTCACACACTCCAAGCCCTCAACTGTGCCAATGCCAGAACCCAACACAAGAGACTTGCCAGAGAACCTCAGTTCTTGCAGTCAGTACACACTGCTGTTCCAGTGGCGTGACCTCGTGCGCAGCTCCATCAGTGCACCTCAGTTCACACGCTCCAAGACCTCATCCGTGCCAGTGCCAGAAACTCCACGCACGCTGTCTGCCAGAGCACTTCAGTACTTCCAGTCAGTACACTCTGCTGCTCCAGTACTGGGACCTTGGGCGCAGCTCCATCAGCTCATCTCCGTTCACACACTCTAAGCCCTCAGCTGTGCCAGTGACAGGAACCCCACACATGCTGTCGGCCAGAGCACCTCAGTTCTTGCAGTTGGTACACTCTGCTGCTCCAGTAATGGAACTTCGGGTGCAGCGCCATCAGTGCATCTCGGTTCACTCGCTCCAAGCCCACAGCCCTGCCAGTGCCAGGAACCCCACACACGTTGTCTGCCGGAGCACCTCAGTTCTTGCAGTCAGTACACTCTGCTGTTCCAGTACCAGGATCTCAGGTGCAGCTCCAGCAGTGCACCTCCGGTCACACACTCAAAGCCCTCAGCCGTGCCAGGAACCCCATGCACCTGTGTGCCAGAGCACTTCAGTTCTTGCAGTCAGTACGCTTTGCTGCTCTAGTATTGGGACCTCGGGTGCAACTCCATCAGTGCACCTCAGCTCTACCCTGGTAAAGTCACTTCCTTTCCTATACTGGGACCCCACTCACATACCGTTCCATTACAGCAGTTCAATTCTAATATTCATCCCACTGCCAAGCCAGTACTGGACCCAAAATAGCTTAACACAGCTCAGCCAGTGCACCTCAAGTCTAACATCCAATGCCAGTATTGATGGGAACCGCCACATCTCTGCCAGAATCCATCAATTCTAAAATTTATTGCACATTTCTTCTCAGTACTAAGGCTCACACTCATGCTCTTCAGGACTCCTCGCTTCTGTGGTTAGAGGCAATACCACTCCCATGCTGGGCCCCACTCGCAGCCTCACCAGGGCACCTCCAGGCTAACACTCAGCAACTCTGGCATGTCAATACTAGGATCTACACATAGCTCCATTAACATACCTCACTTCTAACTTTGTGTGTCCATTACTATTCCAGTACTGCAGCCCACATACAACTCAGTCAGTGGACCTCAACCCTCAGCTGCAGTGCCTCATAATTCCAATACCAGGATTTACACAGCGCTCTGTTTCTCATTCCTCAACCTCTGCCTTTCTGTTATTCCAGCACTGGCCCGGAACACAGCTCTGTCTATACCCCCAATCCTGACCTGATGAAACCAAAATATTGCTGTATTGTGATTCACATACAACTCTGCTAATGCACCTTCTGCTGTTCCACAGTGCCCCCTGCTGTTCCACACTCTGACATCTGTTTGAGGTTGTGGGGGAGCCAATTAAATCTATTCTTAGCTGCCATCTTTATTTGGAAGGGTCTGTTTCACCTATCGCATTCCGTTCTTTTCTTTACTCAGTTTGCTCTCAATGGTTAATTTCTCTCCCACTTTACTCTTTCCTGCTCTTAAAATCCACACATTGACAGTTTTGCTCTTTGTTTCAACTGTTTATTTCTACTCCTCTCCTTTTTTATTTCCCTCTTCCTCTTGCTGCCTCCTCTTTCAAACTTGCAAAAACATGGTTATTTTTTTCCTTGTTTCGTTTGTCTCTTTTTTCTTCATCAGGCATTCATTCATTCACTATTTTTTCTCTTCCCTTAATTCTTTCTTTGTCTTTTTTTATTTGCTATTTCCTTTGACACAGTATGTGTCTTTTCACTTTTTTTATAGATCTTTCTTCCTTCATCTTGTGTTTTTCTTATCTTTATCTGTCAATTCACGTTTCACTATAAATCCCTCTTTTTCCTGTCTGTATGTGGAAGCCACAAGTTATTTGTCTGGACCAGAAGTGTCAATGTGGTTTTCCCATTCTGTGACTGTGGGAAATATGTCAGTACATACAATCCCTGGCTCTTTCACTGCTTGTTTCTCTCCCCGTTTCTCTTTGTTTCCTCTAATATTCATTTTTCTCTTTGACACTTCTTTCATTATTTTTTTCTCTTTCACTTTTGTTCACTAGCTTCCTTCCCTTTTGGCTTTTGAATTACACATTTGCTCTATTTCTTCTCTTAGTCGTATGTTCATTTTATTGATCTTTCTTTCCCCTCTTTCTTCTATTTCTTTGCGACCCCTTCCCTTTCTTCCTTTTTGTCTGTTGTATTCCTTTCGCTTCTTTTTTTCTGCCCCATCCGCTTTCTCTCCTGAGGTATTTTCCTACTGAAATTCCAGTCAACCATTTTCCTTTCTTACTCCCGGGCCCATGACACCATTTGTCCTCTCCATCTTTACTCCTGACTCTCTCTTTCCTTTCACCCTCCAATCTGTCCCAAATGATATTTTTGTCGTGGTGTTTTGAGCATTACACTCTAATGCCAAAAGTTTATTTCTGATAAAAGTTTATATGATAATTGTATATAATTTAGGGTAGAGGAAGAAGGATATAGTAAGTGCTTTAGTTAATTGCTGGTCCACTAGAATTATATGGCAGGAGAAGACGAAATTATGAGGCAGGGTTGACCAATTTATGTGGCAAGAAAAGTCCAGTTATGAATTTACAATGCTAATAGCTCCAACTCAAAAAAATGTGAGACCTATTGCATTGAAAATGCTTGTTTTAAAATGATCTCGTCTGTTTTAATTATGCACTTCCATGTTTTCCATTAAATGCAGTTTTTGCACAATCTCTGTAAGCAGCCTCAATCCATTTTATGTAGCAGCTAGCACTCTACATACACCTAAATATTACCAAATCCCAATGAAATTAACAATGTAATATTTCACTACTGACACTGATGTACACAGAGGTAACAACGTGTGCTTTCGCTAGTACTGATTACGGCCCCTTTCTGATAATCTGTTGTGGAGGTGCATCAGTCACTGTCTAAGTTGGTGATAATTAGAACCTCCTTTCATATCCTATTGCTATACACAATAAAACCTTGTTAGCAATCCTTCTAAATAGGTTTTGCTATAATTGAGTACGTATTGTTCAAGCATTTATCAATAGAACAGAAAAAACAGAAACATGTTTTTTTTTACATGCCTCTTGGCCATGTTGCAGTAGGTTTCAACTTGAGAAACCGAAACAACCCCTTGAAAAATTGACCATCATGACAAGTCCTCTTGTTCTTAAGGATGAAGTTATAAATCCTGACATATTCAGGTTTCTCTGTCTCCTCCAATGGCTACTACTTTCAGCACTCAGGATGTTGGAATGATCTGTTGAGATCATCAATAAATGCAGCTGAGTTGTGGCTGGATCCTGCTTGGGGTGTATGTCCCCGAGGGAACACTGGCTTTTACTGGTCTACAGACGGACCTCATCTCTTCTCTCCATTGGACTTCTGGAAGAATTCTTGCACAAGGATTGAATTCCTCAGTATCTAACATTTTCCGGTTCCTGCAGTTTAGGTCGCTGTGAGTGTGATACATACAATATCCCACTTTCATTGGCACATCTGTTAATCTTATGGGGTCAGAAGGTGGACTGCGAGAGAGAAAGACCGCCAGTTTATAACTGTTTGGTCCCAAATTGATTTACACTGACTGTATATTTAAATTATTACTCTTGCCTGTACATGAGTTTGATTGTATATGTACTCTCTTAATATTACTCATCAATGAAATGAAAAAAGGCATACACTACTCTAACTATACCCACTTTGAGGTTTTTAGGTAATAGTGTAAGACAATCATAAACCTAGACCTATAAAAAAGTCCACTGACTAGCAAAACTGTATGTAGTGTTTCATGAATTCTGTAATATGGTTAAGGAATCCATCAGTGATGCACCTGCCATTTTTTATCTTTATAGTTACTTTGGCACCCTTGAACCTATGACTCATGTTTGTCTTTTTATTACTATTATTCATTCCAAGAGCCTCCAGGGTAGTGCTAACCTGCTAGGCTGTTTCTCTTGAATTCTAGATATTTGCTAGGTTGAGATTTCTTTGGCGATAACACATGCAACCATTTTACTCGTTGTTCGCCTTTAGGGCTACAGGCTTGAGGGCTACCCCTTGGCTGTTAATGAGTTGTGGTCTGTGCTTAATTTGTAAATTAAAAAGTGCCAGTACCTGAAGCCCTCCTCTTAAACACACGGCTGCTGCAATTAATTGTGCGAACACGGAATACTGAAGCCATCTCGGGACTCTTCAATCTATTTACAGCCACTCCCTGCCCCTTCAGCTCACTCTTGCAGCTTTTTGCTTTCTCCCATTGTGGCGCTTTTTGGGTTTTCTCTTCCTCCGTCTTCCCCATATGTGTCTTTTGCTTACAGTAAATGCTTGAGCCACAAAATAAGTGCCGGCCCACAAAAATAAGTGCCAGTGCCCTGCACCGAAAACAACAAGCACAAATTAAGCACTGGCTGTGGTTGACAAGTGAGGATGAGTATTGTTTTCAGGAACTGTTTTTGATTGGGTGTGCAGTCCAGGGGTTTGCTGTTAATTGACTAAACTGGCCCAAAAGAAGTCTGCTTAATGCTTCTTATTAGTAAGGACTGACATGAGAAAGAGGGAAGAACAGGAAATGTCTATTACCTACTGGTAATGTCTATTACTTCTAGTCCTATTCTTGTCACTTTCCATGTGCCCTATGACCAAGCCAGGGTTTTGGCTCAAATGGAACTAGGGAATGCGCAGGAAATTTATGGGATTGCCAGTCCCTCTTTATGTATCTATGCAGAGTGAGGGAACTCACTGATAATCTTCCAAAACGTCATTAATTGCAGGTCTAAAAAAAAGAACCCTCTATGTTATTAGGAACAGAGACAAGGAAAACTAGGAATAATAGCCATTACTGCCTAAAAGTAATTCAGGGATTAACTATCACTCTTCAGTCACGCTGTTTATTGTTCAATTATAACCAGTGGAATATTAGTGAAAGGGTAGTGGGCAAGATCTTATGTGGTAGGGGCATGGTTTGAGAGCAGTTGTTTACGTGGACTTTGGTGTGACACTGGTGAATGTTAAATTTAACTGTTTTGATTTCTTTGTCTAACTTTCTCTTTTTTTACTATATGGCTCTACTAACAGAGAGTTCACGCTATCAGTACCCTACTGATAAGGATATTCTCTCTAAGATTATACATTGTGATGTACACGTTGCATACAGATGTGTGCAGCAGGAGCATCAACCCACTGATCCATCTTGCTACTTTGAAAACTGTAAACTACAGGTTCCAAATGAAACTCTGCAGTCGGTCTATTAGCCCACTGAAAATACTGCAAAAGCGTGAAGCCTATTGGGAGCCTCAATCAATAGTATTGAAATTCCATTTTGATCGGAGAAATGAAGTTCCTGCACCCCAGGCCATAGGGGTAAGTGAGAATTAGTAAAGAGCTGCAAATCAGCAATTTCTCATTTCAAACATAATTGCATTTTAATAAAGTCAATAATGAGAATTTTGATTAAGTTTTAAAGTTTTATTAAATGTCTTTTAGTAATTAAGGGCCATATGTATCAAACGTCCATTTAGCATTTCCTAAATACAAAATTTTAGATAATCTCTATTTAGGAAATGCAAAATGATATGTAACAAAAAAGCGATTCCCTAGTAGCAGATCCCACAGAGCCACAATTGTTATTAGGAACCGCTATTAGGAAGTGCGACTCCATTTGTTCCTACGGGCCAAAGGCCCATAGGTGCGAATGGGTTTGCATTTCCTATTTTGTGATTACCTATTAGGAAACAGCAAATTAGAAAATGCAAAACAAAGGGTGCCAAGGCGCCTAAGTCCCCCTTTGATGCACCCCTACAATAAATTGTGCACATGAAAAGCGCACACTCTAATTGGCACTTTGTGATACCTTTTTTTAAAATTGTACATGGTTACCATTGATTTGGAGTAGATGGTAATAGCTTTTCCTGAATGCCCATTTCGCATTTAGGAAATGCTTGGTACATGTGCTTAGCAAATTGGAAATAGGAAATCCCTATAGGATTTAGGAAATCGCAAAGTGCGATTCCCTATTTGGAGTCGCAATTTTAGGAAAATCACAAAAAACGCAATTCTCTAAAATTGGACTGCCAATGCCTTTCATACATTTATCGGATATTTTGCATTCGCAAACTGTCGAATTTAGCGATTCACACTATTTGCGAATACAAAATTGATTGATACATATGCCTCTAAATTCTTTATAGACAGATTGTTACATTTTCAATATGAATTTTAATACAAATACAGAATAAAGCATGAAGCTAATCCACAAATTTTAGATCTGTCCTAAACTAAGGAGAGTTGAGAAAAGTATCAACAAAAACCATGAGGGCTCTAAATTTGAGCAATGAAAGCATAAATTCTGTAGCATACACTTTGATAAATGCAGAATTTCCCATAAAGAGAGGTTCAAGAAACTCTGTAGGGTCTCAAAGCAACATCAATTCAAGTAAAGAATTAAAAGTATCTCCCAGAATAAATCTGAGATACATTGGCAAGGATTCTGAATCAGAATGTACCTGAGTTGAAGAGCTCTCAAGGAAGTCTAAGAAAGAGACTCCCACGCAGGTCTAGGAAGAAGAGCTCTATCTCTAGTCTAGGACCAGGTGTTTATACAGTAGTACTTATCAGAAAAACCCAACAATTAGTGGCAGCTTGTGATGATACCCCGTCGGTTTGCACCAATTAACAAAGAGATGTCTTCATGGGAACAGGACACCTTCCGTCAATTAAGTAAACTTAGCAAAGAACATCCTAAACATAAGATACAAATAGAAACAATTCGAAACATGATTATCAGTTCAGCTCGTTTTACCAAAGCTCCTGTTCTCATATGCTTCTATTGACAAATCTATTAATAAAAAACAATTTATGAATATTAAACTAACATTTCAATAGATTATTATATTTTTCGTAGGTCAATTGGGTTAAAGAACTAAAACATAGCACATCCTCTATTCAATCTGTTGTTTCAAAGGGCATTGTGTCATGAAAAGATATACACTTATGACCATGACACATGTCAGAGCAAAACAAAGAAGAAAGGAAAGGAAGAGAAAAATACATGTCATTATTTTAAGCTAAATACAGGCCTTGATGAAAACTCAATGTGCAAAGCCTCATTCAAAGGCAGTGTTTGGTTGAGGCCTACATGACATATCGTACAGGTTAACTATGGTACGTTCTAAGTAATGAAAATGCTTCTGCACTATAAATGTGAGTTGCAGGTAACACCTAGATACCATGAGTGTATTTATCATTTGAGCTTTTGATTGAAATTAGTGCCTTCAACCTGCAGGCTACAATAACCTTACTGAAAAGGTAATAATAACCCACTCTTTTCAGCATTATGTCCTCTGCATTCAATTGCTAAATGACAAATTATGTGTTGGCCAGCATTGACCATTTACCAAAGACTTTCACTGTCATCTTCCACTTGTTGCTTGCTAGCTCCTGTATAACTTTAACTTCAATGAATTGGCAATGCAATACTATTGGCTCACCTGCTGTGCATCAGTGGACCATCACAAACCCAATTAATCTTTTCAATATTTTTTCTGCCCACTTAGGCCCCGATTCTGATACAATTACTCCAGTGTGTGGTATTTAATGGTTGAGGCAAATACGTCCTCTTCCTGGTTTTGCACTTGAAAATTAAGACATAGGGGGTCATTCTGACTCTGGCGGTAAAATCCGCCAGGGCCAACGACCGCGGGAGCACCGCCAACAGGCTGGCGGTGCTCCCATGGGCATTCTGATCGCGGCGGTACAGCCGCGGTCAGAAACGGAAAACCGGCGGTTTTGGCCGCCAGGAACAGAATGGCGGTATGGGGTGTCGTGGGGCCCCACAAAGATTTTCAGTGTCTGCTATGCAGACACTGAAAATCGCGACGGGTGCAACTGCACCCGTCGCACCCCTTCCACTCCGCCGGCTCCATTCGGAGCCGGCATCCTCATGGAAGGGTGTTTCCCGCTGGGCTGGCGGGCGGCCCCAGCGGGAAACCCAGAATACCCGTGGCGGTCTTTTGACCGCGCAGCGGTATTCTGGCGGTTCCAGCCAGGCCGGCGGCTTCCGCCGCCGGCCGGGGTCAGAATGACCCCCATAATATTCTGTATTGGTTCTTAACACACCAAATTCCAAATTTTCGACCTTTTCTCCTGGGTCTTCCCCTTCAATAAATTTCAGCAGGTTTGACATTACAAAATCTGCAAGGGGAAAACTGCGCGGTGTGGTAATTATCACATAACTTGCAATTCTGATCCATGCGCAAACATCAGAATATGAGTCTTTCCTCAGAATCCGACCTTACACTCCCACTTGTCCTTTACTCATCCTTCATGCGATTCTATGTTATATTTTCTCCTTTGGCAAGGATACAGCTGAAAATAATTATCTTGCCCTAATTGATTGAGATTGCTATTGTCTCCTCTTTTAGCGTGTTTACTCCCATGACAAACTTCACTGTCTCTCCCTCTCTTTTAAAGACATATCCATGTCATCATTGTGCATTATCCCCTCATACATTTCACATTGACTGTTATTGACCCTTTTTTTGAGTCCATCTAAAGGTAATTTTGCTTTGGTTTTAAATGACTTGCCTAGCACAAGGATGTGCTGGTAAATCCATGCAAGGGTCTTTTTCTAACCACTTTTATACTCCATCTTTGCTTCTGCCTTCTTGTCAAGTTGTCTTTGAAGTTATCCACATTTTTCCATAATTGCCTTCTGCTGAAGCCTTAAAACTTTGCTGCAATCTGTCAATTGCTTCATAATTACTTGGTGATTTATTTATCGTATCAGACAACCAGCAAAGATTTTGTTTTTATTATCCATGCTGAACTTGTGTACATTGTTAACTGTCATAACTATATCATTTATATCTCTGCTTCTGTTCTTACACCTTCAGTGATTTATCATTTGTGAATCCGTGTTTGTCCTTCTAAGATTTTGTTAATATCACAGCTAATTACTTCTCAATATTAAAATAGAACTGTTATTTGATTGCTTACAGTGCATGCTTTCAGAATGACTTAGATTTCTTTCCGTGGCATCCCACAGCTCCATATGCACATATTTGCTTCTCTTATATATGCTATGTTTATTAGTGTCATTTTACCCTGGGGGGATTTTATTACACTCTGTTTATAGCCACGGCAGACTCCACCTAAACTCAACATAGTCATGCGTATACAATGAAAGATGGAGATGCGAATAAGAGCAGAGTCGACTTCAAGTCAAACTGATCAATTGGTGTTCAATGGGTTGAAAAGTACTCAGATACCCAAAGGATATCAGCCTAAATGAGTTCAATTATTAGTCCTCATAAGGAACCCATCTAGCACTATTCTAAATAATTCCATGAGCCTTATGTGTTAATTGCGCAAGCGGCATGTGACATATTTGATGATATTTTGGTGGTTATTGCTTGCCTTAAAACTCTGGAAAATGGTGTCGATTTTGAATAAATGTAACTGTGAAACTGTTATTTTCTAGCAGGCTTTCTCGTAGTCACATATCATGAGCCCATAAGGGTCACAGCAAAGTCATGATAGGATCTCCTCATGTTGAGGCATTGAAATGAGAAATCCAGTCTTGTTTTCATATTAAACATGAGAAATATTTACTTATATTGTAGTTCTTTGGTGGTCATTTGCATATCCATTAGTCATTTTGAAAGACAACCTATGTTTGATATTTCAATGGCACTACACGCCTAGCCCCAATTTTCTGTAAAGGGGACATACAAAAAGGATTATTGGGGATGATGGGAGGATGGACCGCATTCTCTTAAGTGTCCACCAGTGGCAGAGTATTTTAATGTGTACACATGCAAAGTGAAAGTTAACTCTCTTCAGCAATTGTTATTATTTATCTACCAGGATGTGTTTTAGCTTTCATGGGCAAAGTGAAAGTAAACTCTCTTGAGCAATTGTTATTGTTTACCTATTAGGATATGTGGATTAAATGGCTATTATATATACCTGGTACTGTTAATTATTAATGCTGAATGAAAATGGACATCGCTTTGATCTGCATGAGGGATTGTGAGTGCTCCATTGCCATTGAATCTATTAGGAATGTATTAGTATTGCTCCAGACAGGAAATGGGAATAGGGATTGTCTGCATAGGGATGATGGGGGTTAAATGGCTATTACACATACCTGGTACTGTTTCTCATCCAAACCCTACTTCTTAAAGCAGGGGTCCCTTAATGCTCAATCATCTCACCAATGCTTTTCAACATCTACATGATGTCATTACCAACAATGATCAATGAATTTCAACTCACATGCTACAACTATGCAGATGACACACAAATACTCCTTAAACTGGAATGCCTCAAAGACATCGCAAACTCACAAATCTTCAGTTGCCCCAGAGCCATTGATCATTGGATCCAAAACGGAAATACTCACATGTGGAGATTGGAAAAATTATGGCCCACTCTACTCCTGGCCTGATGATCTGGGACCAGCTCCTAAACTATCTTAGGAAGTAAGAAACCTTGGAATTATCATGGACTCCAAGTTAACAATGAATTCTCAAGTGGACAAATTAGCAAGGTTAAGCTCCATCACCATGAAAACTTGCAACACATCTTCCCCCACCTTGAATTTCTACACAAGGTGCAGGCTACTATCTCTCTTGAACTCGGCTGACAGACTACTCCTATATGTAAAGCCACCGACCCACATCTCCCCTGCCTTGAGGGCCCTACATTGGTTACCGATTGCCAGAAGATCGACCTTGAAGCTGATTTGTGTCACCCACAAAGAAAAATATGGAACAGGACCGTTTTTCATCTGGAATAAAATCACCAAATACATTCAACAAAGAAACTTCCGCTCAAGATTGGCATCCCACCTCAAAACACCACCATACAAGAAAAAGACAATAGGTGGTACATCTTTCTCTGTTCAAGCAGCCAAACATTGGAATTCATTACCCCCAAATATAAGATCCACGGATAACTATCTTATCTTCAGAAGACTACTCAAGATTTGACTCTTTCCTACATAACCACCATACTCGAACCGCAATCGACTGCATATGTCCATATGTGAACGTAAGCATGTTATAATTTGATTATCTGTATGTATCTAAATATGTGTATTTCTTTCTACAAATATGTATAATAACTACTTTATCTTAAAATATATACATACTCTTTAGGCATGTTTAACAAATGTATATTTTACTTCAATTCAATGTCTATATATATGTATTTGTATGTGTAGGTGTAGTTATGTGTATATATATATATATATATGTATATATATATATATATATCTAATGTATTTGTGTATGTTTCTATGTAAATATATATATGTGTATATTATTCTACACTTGACATGTTCATAGGTCATTGCATAGTTTCCTTATAAGTTGCTTGGTTAGATGCTTGTGAGTCTCTGTTTTTATTTTATTTATCAATAGGTAAATATTATCTTAACTATTTATCTACAAGCATTTCATTATTAAAATATTAAGGAAATATAAAATACTGTTATAAAAGTACACAAATAAATTAACTTCAAATAATGTAACTCTTGAAAGCCTGTGTTTATACACTACAACTTTAAATCTCACAATATAATGAGGGTTATTACAACTTTGGAGGAGGTGTTAATCCATCCTAAAAGTGACGGTAAAGTGACGGATATACCACCAGCCGTATTAAGAGTCCATTATATCCTATGGAACTCGTAATACGTCTGGTGGTATATCCGTCACATTTGGGACGGATTAACACCTCCTCCAAAGTTGTAATAACCCCCAATATTCCTTACACATTTATTCCCTTGATTATGTAATCATGTATCTATATGTTTGCTACTCTAATACTGCACAGGAGAAACAAATTACCCTCATAAGCTTTACTCTGTCTGACCATCACCTTCTGCCTATATCAGTTTATCCTCTATCTCCACTCTCTGACTCATCCTAAACCCATATTACTACTATGATCTCCAAAATAACCCTTCCCAGACTCTTCCCTCCTCTACCTTTCTTGGCTCACCCCAAACCTCAGTTTATGACTATGATCCCCCAAACAACCCTACTAAAGTCTCCCTCATTTATCTCTCCTTTGACTCAACCCAAACTCCATTTAACTACTATGACCTCCCTAATCCCATTCTACAGACTCTTACATCCTCCACCTCTCATTTACTCATCCCATACCTCATCTTACTACTATGATCTCCTGATTAACACTTCTGGATTCTTTCCTCCTCTAACCCTCCATTATTCTATTCAAACCAACAAACAGACTCACATGTCCTCTTCTCAAATTAATTCATACTACCCTAAACTAATACTAATACCATACTCGTATTTCCCTATACTAATCCACCCTTAATGCTTTTGGATTTTGGAGTAGTGTGCTACTCGCTGAAAAGCACTTTGATGTCTCGTCAGGGGTAGTAAGCGCTATATAAATATAATAATTGCAATTACAATTCAGTAAATGTTGATGGAAAATGGGCTTAGCTGTGTTCCGCATGGGGATATTATGGGAGTTCCATGGCCATTGAATATATTTGGAAATGTATTAGGATTGTTCAAAGTAGGAAATAGGGATATGGATTTTCTACATCGGGGAAGATGGGCGTTAAATGGCTGATGAATACATTTTCACCTATATTATAATAGCCCTGTTAGAAAAATTGAAATAGATAGTGGTTAAAGGGGGATTATGGGGGCTGAATGGCTGCTACATACCAGAGGTCATGGTATTTTACGTAATGATTTCTACATGGTGGATGATGGGTCTTAAATGCCTGTTGCAAACACCTGCCACTGTACTGTAGTGATGTGTTAGGGAAATTGGCATAAATATTGTTTTAAAAGGGGAGGATGGGGGTTAAATGGCTGAGACATACATCCAATACTGTTATTTAGTAAATGGTGAAAGTAAATGTGCATAGCTTTGTTCTTCATGAGGAATTCTGGGTGTTACATGGCCATTGAATATATTTGAAATGTATAAGAATTCTTCAAGGTAGGCAATAGGGATATTTGTTTACTCACAGGGGATTATGGGCTTTAAAAAGCTGTTGAACACATCTTCCCATATATTATAATAGTCCTGTTAGGAAAATGGAAATAGATCATGTTTAAAGAGGGGATTATGAGGAAATGATAAGATAAATGACATTGCTGTGTTCTGCATGGGGGATTATGGGGATTACATCGCCATTGAATAAATTTGGGACTGTATGGGTCGGTTAAAGGCTATTACATATCCTGGGCACAGTATTTTATGTAGCTTTCTTGGGATAATGACCATAATGATTTCTACATGGGAGATGATTGGTGTTAAATGGCTATAACATGTTCCTTTCACTGTAGTGCGGTGATGTAGGCTGAGGAAACAGGCACACATTATTCTTACATGGGGATAATGGGGGTTAAATAGCTGGTACATATACCTCGCACTGTTATTTAGTAAATGTTGAAGGTCGATGGACATTGCCGTGTTCTGCATGGGGGATTATGGGGTTACAATGCCATTGAATATATTTGGGAGTGTATTAGGATTTATCCAGTTAGGAAATAGAGATAGGGTTTTTTTGCATCTGGTATCATGGGCGTTTAATGTCTTTGCATACACTTGCCACTGTATTTTCAGGAATTCTGTAAGGAAATGGTAATAGCTCTGTCATTCACAGGAAATTATGGGCTTTCAACAGCTCTCAAACACAGTTTCCTCTATATTATAATGGCTCTGTTAGGAAAATGAGAATAGATAATGTTTACTTAGGGGATTTATATCTTGACGTTATGTATTCTCCATTGCAATAGAGTATACATACTGTCAAGATTTTGGTCCACCTGCCAATTTTAAAAGCAGCTAGACCTTAGGTGTAATCACAGTGGAGACTTCTCCGCGCCCACCCACAAGTATAAAAAAAGAGCTATCAATCTGTCAATTCTTTCTGTCCCGACTGGATGAGGTTTCCCTTGTTGAATCAATTAAGCCACAGGCTCCACTCATGGTAGTGCTCTTCTGACAATCCCAGTTTCAGTTTGCAACCATATTACCCCCTCAACACAAAGACTTTGGTTTCCTGGAATCTTCTCTGTGGGTCATAGGAATAACACTGCCGGATTGCCAGTTAGCATCATTTATGGTCAGAACTACAATGGTGTCTGATCATCATTAAGCATCTGTCTTTCCTTCTTGATTAATGAAAACATTCTCGACAAATACTTTTGCTTTGGGCCATCTTGCGCTGGTCGATGAATTTCACCTCCAGTGGTACAATACGAATGCCCCCTGCCGTCCCTCTTAGTCATGGCCCCAGCTCCAGAAAACAACCAATTAAAACTGGAGTACTATTCTATTATTCCTAGCTGAAATATTCAGGCGATTGGCCTGCTTTGAGCACTCTAATTTAAAAAAGAAAAAAGTGTTTCGGACTCCCAGGATACTCAGTAGAGAGCATCAAGGGGGTGCAGAGAGTCAGGGGCTAGCAAAGGTGGTATATCATCTCACAGTGGACCACCAGCTGGGCCCTAAGATCCAAATACAAGCTTTTGAACTGCAGCAACTTTAATATACACAATTTGAGCTGGAAGTTCTGCTGATGCTGGCACCAGACTTGCCATCTGATGGATTCTTTTTAAAGGGTTTAAAGTGTACTCATTCCAGTTACATGGCCACTAAAGAGTTCGGTATTGTTATTTCTCGTCACTACATGTTGGGAGTGGCTAATTTGCATGCATGATGCCTTCCTTGGATGTGGTAGCTGTTTCTCAGGCTCCCTCCCCAGAATCGAACCCTGATTTTCCATTAATTGTGGTCACCATGGTAGGGACAGAAAGTCTAATAAAAAGTTGATGGGGCAGGGGTCTGAATGAATCTTCGCCATTACAGGGACGTGTGATTGGCCCGAGATTATCTAGAGCCACCAAAGCCAAAGTGCCTGGGAGAGCCTGGATTTGTCTTGGTCTTTTAAATGCATGGAACTAGGGAGGTCAGCGTTCATTGGGATTTATTTGCTCTAGAATTATCACAATTATCAGATTAACAGATGGAGCGATCAAAGGAGCCATAACTGATTATTACAAATGGCATCTGTGTTTGGCAGAAGTGTGCACCATTCCAGTCAGGGTAAGTCAGATACACACCCTAAATTAAACTGTGCTCACCCTCTGGTAGCTTGGCACAGAGCAGTCAGGCTAAACTGGAGAGGCAGCATGTAAAGTATTTGTGCAACACAAACTACAGCAACACAGTGAAAACAGCACAGAAAGACTCCACACCAGTTTAGAAAAATAGAGAATATTTATCTGAGTAAAATAAGACCAAGACAACAAAAATCACATAAATTTGTTATCTCCTTAAATACGTCTGGTAATCACTGTGCTCAAGGGAGCACGTTCACTTCTTTTATAACCCATATAGTAGTGCTTTGAGTCAAGCCCACGGGTTTGCTGGTGGTCAGAGCATTATAGCAGTGCTCCCTGTGTGATTTACCAAGTTAGTTGATGTTGGTCCCTCAAGACCGATTTGTTCTCATTGAAACACCCAGCAGCCGGCGAGCGCGCATGGCAGCTGCAGAGCCCTGCTGAATCTCCCTCGGTTCACCTCACCTGCTTCCAAACTTTCAGGGCTGGAGGCCTTGTGACTCCTGTCAGTGGGTTTCTGGGTTTGAAGGAGGTGCTGCAACGGGCCGTGCTGGGCTATCCTTGGGAGGAGTTGCTGATCCATGGACAATGAGGAACACAGGGCCACAATACCCATTGATTAGGTTCCTTTTGCCTTAAAGCTGTTGTTGCGTAGTGTTGGTTCAGCCGAGGTGGGAGGGTGGAACTGATGCGGCATCACTGAAGCAACCTCAGTTACCAGGGCAACGCCGAGGGGTCTGTACTGCAAGGGCTTCTCTCAGTGCCTGCTGTGAGTTCTGAGCCTGCAATTGTAATCAGTTCGGGGATCCGGCCTTCAAAGGCAATAGTTACAGTTCAGAAATGGAATGTGCTTAGATTGTTGTACAGCCCCCTTCACTTGTCTCCTGACTAAAACTGGGCTGTGAGGCTCACAGGCCGAGCCGGTGATCAGATGCATTCTGATCTTTGTCAGCACCCAGCTATCGGACACTTGAGTGGCAGAGTCCGAAGGCAGTTTGCAAGAAGAGGAAGTCTTTGAACGCCCTCAGACTTCAGAAACCTGGAGGCAAGACAGCAAGCCATGGTGTCACTTTGGGTTCAAATGAGATGGGTCCAGTCCCTGTCCTCAGCAAGGCAGAGATCAGCAGGCAGCTGGGCAGCTCAGAAAAGCAAAGAAGCAGTTCCTAGGAACAGTCAATCAAGGCAATCCTTATAGCCCAGCATTCTTTACTGCAGCAGAGTTCTTCTCATGTCTAGCCATATACTGATATGGTGGGGTCCGAACCCTATGCCCAAAAGTGCCTTTGATGTAGGGGATGACTTCAAAGGAAATCTCTGAAGTGCAGAAAGATCCCTTTCATGTTTAACGGCTACTGAAGTGGGTGGCACAATCAGTGGTGCAGGCCCACTAGTATCATTTAATTTACAGGCCCTGGTTATATCGTATACCACTTTCCACTGATTTAATGGGCCATTTGCAGTTTCACTATAGCAGCCTTGCGTACTTACACTTGTATAGTTTGATCTTTGAGTCAAGCGTATGTTACAGGCAGGATCAACCAGGTAGCTGCCCCTGCTGGTAGGGTTGAGAGGAGATGCACACCATCTCGGACTGACCTTTGCACCCCTTGGGACCCTGCTGTATGGGGGAAGCCACTGGTTCGGGGGCTTGCAGGGGGAAAGGCCAGTTGAATGGGCACCAGTAGGCTTGGCTTTCTCCATGATGATGGAAGGGAGAGGCACGCCGAGGCGCAACCTGAGCAAGACGGAGGGGTGCTGGGGACTCCCATCTGAATATTAATTCTGAGCGGCTGTGGAGATATGCTGGGTGGAGGAGGGCAATGGTGTGGTACGTGGGGCACAGACCACCAGACAGCATCTGAGTCCTGGCACAACTCAACCCATTCCACTATTGTAGGGCCCCTGGGGGTGCAAGGGTGCTTGGCCTTCATTGTGCTGGGTAGATCTTTGAGTAGGGCAGGCCCTCAAGTTTGACGGTTCCTGGTGGGGTGAAGGCTACCCCCATTCTTGTAATCTGTTCACAGTGAATGACAGAGGGGACCATTGGCACAAATGCATCCAACCTCTTGGAGCCCTGACGGGGCATGAAAAAACAAATGCGCCCTTATAGGGACTTCTAGGGCAGTGCAACCATCTGTACATGCCATTGGACTGCACAGCGCATGTCCAGATGCCAGAGAGCTCAGATTGACCAGATGGCTGGGCTCGAAGGACAGCCATCTGGTTGCGGCATCCCTTAGTGAAAAGGCTTCCGCTCACCCTTTGAGGGAACAGGGACTCTGAGGCCAGGTTCTCAGAGCCCCAGCTGGGCCTCAGGCAAGGGGGACCTGGCAGAGCTCTGACCCTTGGCCTGGCAGTGCATTTTACATGCTGGCGAAATGGGGAAGACCCTCCTGGGACCCCATCCTGGGTGCTTTGCCAGGTGGCGAGCCAGAGAAGGGAGCCCTGGGACTGGGGCTCTGTTCTGGGGTCTGGTCGGAGCTTCTCCACTTGGACCACCATGGGAGGGCTTCCTGGGCACCCAGGATGCCGTCCTAGGCACTTTGCCACATGGCAGGCTGTAGAACAGAGCCCAAGAAGGAGACTCCAGACCCAGGGCCCACCAGATCCCTGTCTCGGGCCCAGTATGAGCTCCTGAACCTGGCAGAGCAGGGAAAGTCTCTCTCGGCCCATGGATTCCCGCCCTGGGTGCTTTACCACCCCACAGACCAGGGTAGGCATCCTGGTATGAGGTTTCCACTGATGGCTATCCTGAACTTTGATGCAGTGCATGGTCAGAGCTTCTCTCCTACTCGTCCTGTGCAGTGCGACACAGAAGGCCAGAGAAGGGAGTCCAGATCCCTGGTGGGCTTGCAGACCTGGGTCTACTGGTTCAGTGGGCTTGCAGGCCCAGCAGAATCCTTTTCCATATGCTTTGTAGTTGGGAAGCCCTTAATGGGGAGCACAATCAGGTGTTTCCAACAAAGGAGCCCGTCCCCAAAATAGGCCAAAGGATGCCTAATTGTTGGACCTGGCCCTTTTTGCAGGGTCATCCCCAAACTTTTTGCCTCCTTCCTCCTAATTGTTCTGACCAGTTTTGTTGGCTTTAGGGCTCTGAGGACTTTACCACTGCTAACCTGTGCTAAAGTGCAAATGCCCTCTGTGTGAATTGTATTGGTGATTGGTTTATCCCTGATTAGCATATTTGATTTATTAGTAAGTCACTGGTAAAATACACTAGAGTTGCCCAGGGCCTGTAAATCAAATGCTGGTAGTGGGCCTGCAGCACTGATTGTGCCACCCACATGAGCAGCCCTGTAAACATGGCTCAGACCTGCCAGTGCAGTGTCTGTTAGTGCAGTATTATTCTGCAAATTCGACCTTACAAGTGTACCCACTTGCCAGGCCCAAACCTTCCCTTTTGGTACATGTAAGGCACCACTAAGGTAGGCCCTAGGTAGCCCCATGGGCAAGGTGCAGTGAATATTAAAGGTGGGGCATTTATTGATGTGTTTTACATGTCCTAACAGTCAAATACCTCCAAATTCGGGTTTCACTGTTGCAAAGCCTATCTCTCTCATAGGTTAACATGGGGACTGCCTTTAAATAACTTTTAAGTGCAGTTTCCCTTTGGGAGCAGGTAGAGATTTGGAGTTTGGGGTCTCTGAACTCACAATATAAAAATACATCTTTTGGTAATGTTGAATTGTAAATTGTCAGTTTAAAATGCCACTTTTAGAAAGTGGACACTTTCTTGTTTAAACTATTTTGTGACTCTGCATGCTTGCGTATTCTCTGCCTGGATCAGACTGACAGTTGGGCTGTTGGTGACTCTCCCTAGGCAGTGACACAAAGGGAGCTGGGGTGTGGCCTGCATATCCCGATGGACCATCTGGGCTGGAGTGGAGGGAGGAGTAGTCACTTACACCTAAATGGGCTGTGCCTGCCCTCACACAGTGCAGTCTCCAACCCCCTGCTATGAGTCTGGAGCCAGGCCTGGGCAAGGCAGGATCTTGTGAACAACAGAGACTTTCCTTTGAAGTTTACCTACTTTAAAGGGAGAAAGGAGTATACGTAGTGTACCCCAAACCCCAGACTTTCAGATTACTTTTGGAACCAAGAGGAACCTTTGCTAAGGAGAAGAGCTGAAGAGCTGGAGGAGGAGTACTGCCCCTTTGCCTGTGACTGTGCTTTTCTGTGTTTGCCTGTAGTTGCTGTTTCTGCGTGAAAGAGGACAAAGACTAGACTTTGTGGTATATTCCTGCTTGCGAAGTGTCTCCAAGGGCTTGGACTGAGCTTGCCTCCTGTTTTGAAGTCTCAGGGTCATCAAAGACTTCCTCTGCCAGCACTTGGACTCTCTGCTGATACTCCTGCCCTGCCAAGTGGTAGCCTATCCAGTCCCCGGGCCCTTGAAAGGTGAAGCTGGTGGAACAAGGACTGAAATCCACGCAAAGGAAGACATGCAGGGAAAATTTCAACGGACCACCTGCAACGTGGCTGTAAAAATGACATGTCACCCGCATCGTGGCTGATTTCGACACATCACCTGCATGGCGGCTGGAAAAATTATGCATCACCTGCTTGCAGCTGCTGAAAACGATGCAAACCCCAAGTAGCACAGTTTTTCCATCACCTTGCGGCTGAATTTCACAAGCATCATCACTGGGTAGCAAAATCAATGTAAACCTGCATGGACCCAAGGTGCCCCGTCCGGAAAACGACTCACGGCTTTACTTGCAAGTGAGAAAACAACGCACCGTTGACTTTTAAGATGCACGCTTGCCCGTGCGGCTTTATTTTTGGCGCAAACCAGGTACTTTGTGTAACAACAAAGTTTCCATTGCTTTCTATGGAGTAAGATGCTATTATTTTGAAAATTCCTAACTTTACTTGTGTATGTTGGATTTTTGTTGTTTTGATCTTGTTTGATTTAAATAATTGCCTATTTTTCTAAACTGGTGTGGTGTCCATTTTGTAGTGTTTTTACTGTATTACTGTGTGTTTTGGTAAAAATACTTTACACATTGCCCTTGAGATAAGCCTGACTGCTTGTGCCAAGCTACCGAGGGCGTGAGCAGGGTTTATCTAATTGTGTATCTCCATTGCCCTGACTAGAGTGAGGGTCCATGCTTGGACTGAGTGCAAACTGACTGCCAACCAGCGACCCCATTTCTAACCCTGATGAACCATAGTCCTCGGGCAGGCCTCCCTGTCTAACAGCACCTAGGGGATGATTTATAACTTGTGCAGACCAGGAGAATCCAACTGTTTAATGAAAACAAAGAATCCCAAAGGCCTGAGGTGCGTGTTGATGCAGTGTGATTTGTGTCCAATGCTCAGAGTGTCAAAGTGAAGAAATTCAATGAGGCGCAGCTAAATGGCAGGAGTCACTATGACTCTATTAAGGCAGCCAAATGTGTTGTTGTCTAATTAGTGACGTGCATGAATAGATGAACGAGATTCCTACTGTCCCTACCTACTATCCAGTGAAACCACAGCCAAGGGAACAGGATTGGCAGGATCAGTGGGAAAATAAGTCCCTGTTGAGCTTGACACTAGTCTGGCACTGTGAAGAGACATGAAAGGTGTAGGATAAGTTGGAGTTTCTCAGGCTTCCGGGAAAATGCCACTACTTTTATTGTTTTTTCACTTCCCCGGTGAGGGACGGTATGAGTCACATGGGGCTCTCGCTTCTAGCTCCAAGTGCCCATCGTCTGCCAGGTGTGGCCCACTCCCAGGAGAGTGGCAGGTGGGAAGTTTGATTGGGGTGGCAAATGATACCAGAGGTGTCTTAAGGCAAACTGAGGAAGGACAGAAACCTCCTGTAGAACAGAAGGGCAAACAATTGCTTGATCTCAACTTTTAGTATGAATGCAGACTGTGCAAGCAGAAACTCACTATCCTTGTGACCTTTTGGGTTCAACCAGGAGGTGTCAGAAAAGTTATGACAGGATAACTGGCTTGTGGAAACCAAGTGTTCATAGCAACACTGCTTTTTGTTTCTTTGATGTTGGCTTTTCCTATCATTGCTAAGCAAAATTCCCCAAGCGTTGGGTTGGTCACCCACTAATAGTGAACATGAGATGGATTTAGATTGCTGTGAGACAAATTAGTTTTACCCTACTGGTGTGTTGTTTTTATAGTAATCCTGCTCAATACAAGCGGAAACACAGGTTCAGACATTTGGTGTATTTGCTTGGCTGAGGAGCCAATGAGGCAGAGCTACCAACTGCAGGATTATAACTGAAAACCTCTAAGTCACAATCCCCCTAAACCGTAATGATACCGCAGTGCCGTTGAGCCTCAGTTGGCCTGGAATAGCCGGCCTCTGGAACTGTGCGTAGGGTCACCTACTTGGGGACAAAGCATGGACAGAAGGGTGCCACCTACATCGCCCTTAGTGTACCGCATGTTCATGGGGCACCTGGTGCTAAAAAATTCGTAGACCTGATTCTGAGTCAGGGTTTCATAAGTAGCAGAGCAGCCACCTCGCTGTGATCTATTGAAATTCATTCTATGAGCCAAGCTTTTTTCTCCATCCCTGGGCACTTACCCCCACCCCACTCCCAGGAGGCCCTTTGCTGCCGAGGAGTGACAGAGGGGAAACAGGCCAGAGGGAGGCTGCTTCCTCAATGTGCCACCCAGCACTGGCCCCCCCCCTCCCGCCCTGCTCCGCTGGATGAAGGAACGGGGGCATGATCCCTTGCAGGTCAGCGGGGCAACCAGATGGCCAGAGTGGAATCACCCCAGCACAGTAGTCATCAGAACGTAAGTAGACTCACAAGTGCTTTCCTCAGAATTCACAGCCACTCTTATTATTGTCAGACTGCCATGTGCCTGAGGTCTGGTTGTTCTGGTTGGCCCTGGCCATCTGGTCGCTGGGTCAGCCTTGGCCATCTTGTCATTAGGCTGGCCGACCAGATGGCCAGCGAGCTGACCAACCAGATGCTGGCAGGCTAGCTGACCAGATGGCTGGCGGGCTGGTCTGGTGGCTAACTCTGACTTTTGTCACCCTCAGGTTCTGTAAGCACCCACTTTGTGGGGGCTTAATAGCCAAAGAAAATCAGCTTGCCAGGCAGGACCAAGGGGAGAGGTTTTGGGGTGGGCTGGGCTTAACCCTTCTTGGCTCTCCAGTCCCATGCTTCAGGAAGGTGGAAAGCACCTACCCAAGGAAGCACCCTCAGCCCACGGTATGGTGGTGACAGTCACTACCCACAGCAGGGTGGCTGAAGGCTGGGGAGCACTCTCTTTCTCCTCCACTGGGTTTGGACCTAGAGTGGAGACCAGCCCTGCATCAAGGCTCAGCCCGCCCAGGGTGCTGATCTGGAACACAAGCCAAGGAGAGCTCTGAGAAGCCCTCAGCAGATTCCATGGGCATGGTTTCGAAGGCTGCGACTGCCAATGTCCTCCATCACCCAGGAGGTTCCATTGGCTGGCCCAGCACAAGGCTTAGTGTTCTCTGCCACACAACCCCCCATGAGAGTGGGGCTTGGCAACAGGGAAGCAGCAGGCTCAGGAAGCCCTTTTCCCCGTCCTCTAGCATGGACAGAACCTGTGGTAGTGCCCTTGGTCAGACAGGGCCTGGGCTCCATTCACTGGCCCTCTCTGCCGCAAATCATGTGGGCAGGGCTCCACAGTCCCAGACAGGGCAGCCTGCTCAGGGACTATTTGGCGACAGGCTGGTTTTTTGGAAACACCATGATCATGCCCCTCCGGTCAGGACTTCCGAGCCACAAAGCGTACAGGATGGGGTTCTGCAGGGTCAGAGAACCACCAGGCTGGGCCTGCAAGCCCATTGGGTCCCTGGGCTCCCTTCTCTGGCCTTCCATGTCACACAATGTCCTGGATGGGGGGAGAGAAGCTCTGACCGTGCACCGCGTCAGAGCTCAGTAGAAGTCTTTCGTTAAGGGACGCTGCAAGCAGATGGCTGTCTTTGGCACCTGACCATCTGGTTGATCTGAACCGTCTGTCATCTGGCTTTGCACTGTGCATTCCTATGGCTCATACAGATGACCAGACAGATCTGGAAGTTTCTATAAGGGCCCATTTGCGACTTCAGGACCAGTCAGGGATCCAGGAGGTCGGTGCGTTTGCGCTAATGGTCCCCTCTGCCATTCAGTGTGCACGGATTACAAGAAAGATTATTAGTGACAGGTACTCTGGACCTCCGGGCCTGGGTCCTCAGCTGCCTGTCGGCCCTGTCTGAAGGGCCTTTCCTCCAAGCCTGTCCCCATGGAGAACAGACATGGACGTGAAGCCGACATCCTGCACAGGGCGTCCTGTCCAGAAAGGATCCAGCCAGCACCATACTTCAATTGATTCGAGATGTTGGGTCCATTTAGGGATGGCTTGCTTGGCCACCTTTGGCTGTTGTTTCAAGGAAAGATCTTCAACCCCACCATGGACTGTCTGACTTGAGGGCCTGTCTTTTGCGGAAGCCCTACCCAACGGAGCGAACGTCGAGCAGCATGGTAGCTTTCACCCCCCAGTGGCTCAACCAGCATGGAAGGGGTCGGGTTGCACCAGGACTCAGATTCCACCTGGTGGTCTGGGCCTTGTGCGCTTTGCCATTGCCTTTCTCCACCCAGCCATTACCACTGCAGCTCAGAACGAATGTTCAGTGGGGTGTCCCCATCACTCCTGCGTCTCACTCAGGCTGCACTTTGGACTGCTTCTCCCTTCCATCATTGCGGAGACAGCCAGGCACACTGGTGCCCATGTGACCTTCCTGTTCCCTGCAAGCCCCCCAGGCAGGGGATTCCCCCATACAGCAGGCTACTAAGTGGTGCGAAACTTGGTCCAGGATAGGTATACATCTCCCCCAAACCTATCCAGCAGGTTGCGCTACCTGTTTGATATTATCAGTAGCATGTAGTTGTCTCAAAGCTAGGCAAATGCAAGTACTTACTGCTGGTATAGTGAAACTGCGAATGGCTCAATAAATGAGTTATGGCTAATTCGATCACTCCTTCTGTCACTCGGATAACTGTGGCAATTCTAGAGCTAATATATGCTGATGAGCTCTGACCTCCTGGGTTAGACCTGACATGCTGAGGTAGTGTTTCCCCAAACTTTTTTGTTTTTTTCTAGTAGGTTTTGCTGCTTCTCCCTTAGTGGCCTTAGGGCCCTGGGCACTTTCCCACTGTCAGTACAGTGTGAAAGTGCACAAGCATCTTCCTACATATGTTAGGAAGTGGCACTGGCCAGTGTATGCATGTGTGCCCACTTGTGTTTTAAACATGTGTCCAGTCTGTCTTTGCAGACCTGTGTGTGTGACTTGCACCTATGGTGTTCTTAAACATGTGTTTAGCCTGCTAATGCAGGATTGTATGTGTGCAAGGGCACTTATGCCAAGGGAGTAAAGAATGCCAATGTGTGTTTTCACTAGATATGACAGCTGCTCTGTCCATAGGTTAACATGGGGGGAAGTTTTCAATTGGTCCTAGGTGCAACAGTGTGGGTAGCAGCCTCATAATGCGTCCTATCGCTGGATTCGTCCTGACAAACCTCTTCCCATGATGGAGATTTTGTTACTAATAACTTAGAAATGCCACTTCTAGAAAGTGGGCACTTCTATGCTCTAAAACGTGGTGTGTGCCTTTTAAATTTGACTTTAGTCCTCACTGGAGGAAGACCCCTGCCATTAAGGGTCTGGCTGGATAGATTGGAGTGAGAGTTTTTTACATTTGGGGCCAGATCTTGATTCCCCTAACTTCAAAAGCACACTACAGTATAACTACTGGTGCCACTCTGCAGCAAACAAGAGATACGCTTGTGGGGACGCAGGACTGGAGATACTGGACTGCATAGTGAACACTGCCAGAGGAGTCTGTTGTGGACTAGGAGTAATTACTGCCATTGGAAGGAACTGCACACCTTTCATGAATTGTGGCTGGCCTGGGTCGGATTGCCTGCTGCTCTGTGGCATCCTGGAGTGTGCTCTCCAAGGGCTTGTTGGCTTGCCCTGTGTTCTTTGGTGGAGGTCTAAGGGACATCAAAAACCTCTGGTCAGAGACCTATACCTTCTACCCATGACATCTGGATAGCTGTGCCCTCTTAAATGCCCACATCGTCTGCTGGTTTCCATCTGGTAGCAGCGGTGTGAGCGTGGAACCAAGTATTGTGCCTGGAGACCCGATTGCCTGGTGTGGAGCACTCAGAATACTGCTTGCAGTCAAGGAGTATGACCTTTCATCGTGGAGCCATGACATGCACGAATCCTCTTGTTGGTGGGATGCAGATTCACCAGTTGCGGCGCACTACGTCGATCGTGCTGCATTTCTCTCATGCTCCTTGTGTGCGGTGTCCAAATCACAGGTCGTGACCCTCAGAGGTGGGGGCGTACCCATAGCAGTGCCGCATTTTACCTCGTGCGGCACCGCTGAACTTGCACCTTTGTGTATGATTGGAATTGTCTGGTGCAGCTCAAATCATCGTGCACCAGACTTAGTGCCTCATTCCAGGAGGTACGGAATTGGTAACTCTTTTTGTGATGGGAATTGTCTGGTGTGACTCGTCATCTGGCACCAGACATTGTGCCTCATTTCAGAGAGGTACGGAATTGGTAACTCTTCGTGTGTGATCCAAAGTGTCTGCGTCGACTCAAGTCATCATGCCTCCAGCCCGTGGGGGTGGAGTAGTAGGGGATGGTTGAAGATTGGAGGAGGGTTTGGGCCCACATGGGCTGCTAGTACAGTAACAACTGACTAGCCGGATATCAGTGCACTCCATTATTCCATGGCACCATGTAGCAGTGCGGAGTGAGTGTGTCGGAGTGACTGCTTGTGATTAACTGCACCGCATAGCGGTGTTGCTGTACATAATGTTTCCTTTCTAAAAGATTATTATGGTTGACATTGGTTTTTATCCACATGGCCAAAGCCCACAAGGCTATTTGAAAATACTGTAATTACTTGGGTGTACACATTACTGCTTTTGTTGTGAACCAGGTTGCACCCTATAACTGTATGGTATTGAGTGGGAATGATCGCTAGGGTGTGTCTCGTGCTGACATCGTTTTGCACTGCATGAGGGTGTTGGAAGGGGAAATACGATTTTTCCCAAATGTACATATTGCTGATGTCAACTTAACACGGTTGGACCTAGTACTGCTAGTGTTATTTCCGAATGTGGTTTATGCCCAGACGTACTTGAAGTATATGTTGTGTTAGTTTAGATGTGTGTTGAATGCAAATCTTCTTTACATACCCAACGTATGAAGTCTCCTTTGTGATGCTCAGTGTAATTGTGTCAGTGTGTTGTGCCAATGCCTTACTCTTTGCCCCTGTGATAAGCCTGACTGCTCCGTGCCAAGCTGTCCAAGGGTGAGTGCAGGTTATACAGTGAGTGTGATCTCCAACCCCTGACAGAAATGGTAGGTTCTACCTGGCTAGTGCCTCGCCTCAGCAAACCAGAGCGTGCCGCCTCCAACACTGGCTCACCAGCCCCTTTGGTAACTCTAGATAGTCTCGGGCTGATGATACGTCTCTTTGATGGCACGATACATTTAGATGCCTGTCCTATCACCTTTTGATTGTAATATCTGTGCCTACCTTGGTGGCCACAAGTAACATGGAATCAGGGTTCAATTCAGGAGAGGGAGCCTGAGAAACGGCTACCACAAACAAGGAAGCCAGCATACCTGCAAATTACCCACTCCCGACCCGGGGAGCTGGTGAAGACAAATAACAAAACAGAACTATTTGATGGCCCTGTAATTGAAATGAGTACAATTTAAGGGGCAGATTTAGGAAAAGTGGCGCTGCACAGTGCAGTGCCACTTTTCTTGCGCCCGTTAGCGCCCCTGCCGCCTCCATGTTTGCACAGTATTTAAAATATGATGCCCCATGCAGGGTAGGGGGCAAATGCATCAACATTTTTGACACTATTGATGTACTGTTCAGGGTTAGCACCAACATTTTGGCACTAACCCTGAACAGTACATAGGCGCCCGTTATAAATAATGGTGTTCCCCCTTTTAATACCTGTTCTGAGCAGGCATTAAAAATGCAGAGAAAAATGACGCAAGTAAATCTTTTAGATTTCTTTGCGCTATTTTTTTGCCCCCCCCTTTACAGGGAAATGCCCCCCTTGCACACATTATGCCTGGCGAGGGAAAATGTGGAGCAAGGGGTTACATAGTGGCACAGTGCAGGCATTGCGCCACTTTGTAAATTTGGCGCAGCGACTTTGGCCTTGTTGGGCCACATTAGCGTGAAAAAATTATGCTAATGTGGCATAAGGAGGTGCTAGGGGTTCCTAAATATGCTCCTAAATCCTTTAAAGAAGATTTATTGGATGGCAAGTCTGGTGCCAGCATCAGTGGTAAATCCAGCTCCAATAGCAAATACTAAACTGCAGTTAAAAAGCTCGGATTTGGATCTTGAGATCAAGTTGTCAGTCGGCTGCAAGATGAGCTACCATCTGTGCTAGCCCCTGCCTCTCTGTGCCCCCTTGATGGTCTTTATAAGTGTCCTGGGGGTCCGAAGCGTTTACTAAAAACTGAGAGTATTATCGGTAAGGCATTGTCAGTAAGCTGGAAGATCTCATTTTTTTCGAGTTTATGGTGAGGTTGGAGAACCTCCCAAAGAAAACAACCACTCAGATTATAAGGGACAAGTTATCTGCTGGATGATGGACGAATAATAGAATGTCTTCAGCATATAGGGACATGAGCAGTAGGCCTGGTTCGAATTGCAATCTGCGGTGGAGGTACTTCTGCTGGCGATGCCGAACTAGGGGGTCAATGGGTATAATGAAAAGAAGTGGGAATGGGGACGCACTGTCTAGTTCCTCTAGTGATGTCAAAAGTAGCTGTGAGAGAGCCGCTGGACCATATGTGTGCCACAAGGTGCAAATGTAATAGAATGGTGAGCGCAATGAACCTGCACAGCATTCTTAATTTTTGTAGCACCCCCGGTAAGAATGGCCATTCTAAAGATTCAAATGCTTTCTCTGCATCCAGTAGGGCCATTGCTGCAGGCACCGTTGGGGAGATTCTGTTCAACACTGAAAATACCGCACACCGATTCAGAGAGGTGGAGCACCAGGGGACAAACCTCGACTACAAGGGTGAAATTATCTGATCCAACAAAAGTGATAAACCAGTCGCCAAGACTTTAGTCAATATTTTGTTATCAAAATTTAGCAATGATGAGAGCCGTTATGAGGTGCAGCACAGCAGCTCCTTACCAGGTTTCGCTGATAATATGATTATGGCTTTTTGCAGCATCAGAGGAAGGACCTCCGGTGTCCAGTGATTCAGCATACATTTCATGTAAGTGTGGTGTGAGTAGGTGTTTATAGGTTATATAGAAAACCCCATGAGATCATCCAGGCAAGGGGCCTTGGACTCATCAAAGTAAATCGATTGGTTGTATGATCTCAACCCAGAAGCTCACCCTTCCTGTACTGGTGGGTTCTAGAATGTTTTCCTAGAAATGCAACCTCCCTCTCAGCCAGCTCCCGAAATTCTCCCAGTAACGATGTATGGTGCAGCAATTGTGGTTCATGCCGTTGTTGTGTATCTATGTTGTCAATATCTTGCAGCTCAATCTCTATGCGAGCCAGAGCATTGCGTATGTGTTGCAGCACCCCCAAGTGTTTAGATATGATTTTTGCTCTAATGTAGACCGGTAAGGCTTCACAGAGGATAGACTGTGCGAGGACGGAACCCTTGTTCAGTTCAATGTAGTCCATAAAAGACGTGCGGAGCTCAAACAACAACACCTTGTCAAGTAGAGCATTATGCGGAAGGCGCCAGTGGCGCTCCACGCCCCCTCCCCGTACGACATACCCAGTACCATCTGAATGGGGGAGTGGTCATAGAGAGTGCGTTGGAAATGGGCCACGCTATCTAACCATGGGGTGACAGTGGAGTGGCTGAGAGTGACCAGTAGTCTATGCGGGTCCAGGTATTATGGGGGGCAGAATAGAATTTGTAACCTGGCGAGGTAGCATGTGCTAAGCTCCAGGCATCTTTAAGAAGATAGGTGTCACAAAGTTCACAAAGGGTCTGCAGGGAATGCGACTTGCCACTCGGTGCTGTGTCTGTGGAGTCAAAGAGGGGACCTAGTATGAGGACGCTTCCCAGTATAATGTGGTCTGTATCTATGCATCCCAATAGGGACAATAGGTCTTGGAAGAACTCTGGGGAGTCTGTGTTCAGAGCGCAGATGTTGAGAAGTAGTATACTTGAGCTTGCCAATGTTCCCGCAACACAACATACCTACCATCTATCATATAGGGGGGTAGAACATGATAGATTTGTGCATTAAGTTACACACACCCACGAATAGATGCTATAATTTCAGAAATATTGAAGGGGTGCCCAGAAGGAGGCAGAGGTGTGGAATTCCCTGAGGGGAGGTAGGTCTCCTGCAAGAATGCAATTTTCGTGCCATGGGGGGTGGGGGTGAGATCCTGAAGTACCTGCTTGCCCTTGCTTAGGTTATTAATGCCTCTGATGTTCCAAGAGAGGAACGGGAGCTCTACTGCAGGGCCCCGGCTATCATGCAGCACCGTCATGTAGAGTCATGCAGGAAAATGCAGCACTACGGATCCAAGAAGATGGGGCCTTCCTACAAGGCAGACAAACAAACATAAATAAAACCCCCAACAACTGACACTCCAAATAAAGCAGTACAATGTCACATGTGGAGCTGCCATAAAAGATAAAAAAGAAGGCAGTCTAATACATTCTCTGGCACTAATCAATCTGGTGGAATAGGTCCTCTCTGACCGAGGCTTGAAGGTCCGGGTGGACAGCGGTCAGGCGTGTCTCAGCAAGGGGAGAGTTCTCCTTATCATTTTGCTTACAGAAGCAGGACTTCTGCAGGAGGAATGTCAAAGAAACAGGCCATGCCATTGATGTCCACCTACAGCCGGGCCGGGTAAAGCATGCCCTACTCAGTCCCAGTTTAATCAGCAGAATTTTGGCCTCAGCGTACTTGCGAGAAGCATCTTGCATAGCCACAGTGAAGCTAGGGAAGAAGGAGAGTTTGGAGCCTTGATATTGTACCTGTCCCATTGTGTACACCAAGTGGAGTGCAGTGAACTGAAAAATCAGGAGTCAGGCGATATTAGGGCATGGCGGGACACCAGGTGAGGCTGTGGGAAAGGTGGGTGTGAAGTGTTGGAGGCCCAAGAGTTCAGACAGAAGGTGCCTGACAGAGAGATCCATACACCCAGTATCTGTGGTTTCTGCAACTCCCAGAATGTGCAGGTTTTTGCGGCGGAATCTGACCTCCAGGTCTTCATCCTTAATGGCCACAGATTTAAGGAGCCATTCTAGTTTCTCTAGATGCTTAGCAACTGTCACCGATCCATCTTCTAGTGTCGAGATACGCTCTTTGACTCCATCCAACCTGACATTTTGGCTGTCCAGGCACTCCCACATGCGATCAAGCATACTCGTGAGGGTATCAAAGCAGGCATATCTGAAACAAAACCCCAGACAGAGTTCCATCATGATGGCTGCTGTAGCAAATGAGCGCTCCTGGTCTGCAGGTCTAACTGCCCCTCCCGCCATATCTTCCTGGGCCTTCGAATGCTCCGTCTCCCTGGCACTTTCGAATGGAACTTTTCACTGCTTAGGGTCTCTGCGCATCATCGTACGCAAGATTCTGGGTGCAGTTTGTGACCTGTGGGCCTAGAAAGATCTGTAACAGATGCAGCAGCCTAAAGTAACTCGCGCCCCTGCATGCAAAGTTTTTCATCAACAATTTTACTGCAAATATTACATTGCTATTATCAATGATGTCATCAAAGATGTCATTAGTGCCGTAATTTGTGGGATAATTAGCGGTGCATGGTGAGGGCGTGGGTTAGAGTTACCTTAGGGCATGAGTTATAGTTACTTGAGATAACTCTAACTATAACAGGTGCATTTCTATGGTTTTGTATGTTTAAAATGTGATCCTAACTATATCGTCCCTGTAACCTTTTTTCTTTAAGTGAATTTCTATGTTTTTTAATTCTATTTCCTAACTATAACATCCCTGTAACCTTTCTTTTTTTCAGTGAATTTCTATGGTTTTATTAACTTAAAGTAATTTTCATTACTGTACGTTAACCCAACCACCACCACGAACGCCCTTCGGCCAGTCCCTGTGGCCAACCCCCCCCTACAACCCAACACTGAGAGAGAGAAAGAAAGAGAGAGATTGAGAAAGAGAGAGAGAGAGTGATTTAGGCTTTGATGAATGATATACTTAGGAGTATAATTTTTTGGATGCTAATATGGTGTTAGAAGGCCAAAAACACAGCGGCATATTTACAAAGTGGTGCAATGCATGCATCGCGTCACTTTGTAACCCTTTGTGCTACATTATGCCTGTGCCCGAAAAGCAGGCGTTATAAGGAGGCTTCCATTGGTTACAATAGGCCTTTGGGTGCTTTGCAGGATTAGGATCAAACATTTTTACGCTAATCCTGCAAAGCACCAGGCTAGCGTAAAAAATTCTGGCGCTAGTCCCCTAACTACCACCATAGTGCGCTATATTTTAAATACGGCGCACATATGGTGGATTAGTAGGGTGCTAAGGGGTGCAAGAAAAGTGGCCCTTCACTTTGTGCAGCACCACTTTGCTTAAATATGCCCCTTAGTCTGAGATATTTCTGTACAAATTTAAAAGAAAAATGTTTTTGTCAATTAAAAAGAGTGAGATCACCTTTCAGTATGTAACTTGAATTTTTATTGTTGAAAAGGAACTAAAGCAGAAAATGACCATAGTCTCACCTAGACAGGAACCCTTATCCTTCAGTGTGCATGTTTGTGACCCTAACCACTAGGCCAGAAGTGTCTCCTTATTGTGCAGTGTCCAGACTTAGCTATGACATTCAATTCACAAATATTAAGGGGAAAAATACTTAAATGTTCCATCACTAGGAATGTTTAGCAGTCAAAACACCGGAAACTAAACAGACACACTTTCATGAAATACTAGGATTGGAACCTTCAATCTATTGACAGTGAAAGAGCTTTACTATTAGGCCAGAAGAGTCTCTTGTCTGCTGCCTATTAAAACTTCAATTAAAAAAATTGCGCCAAACATCTTGCTAGTTTGATGCTTTCTAGTCATTACATGGAGTGACCATTGTAGTAACAGTCTCTTTCTCTCTTCCACCCCATTATGCGATGGAAGAGAGAGAGAGAGAGTGACAAGACCCCGGGAGGGAGCCTCAAGGCCCCGCAGTCCTAGCAGGTTTCCTGCATACTACAGGAGCCGGCATTGCTCCCACAAACAGGGAGCTGCTTAAAATAGCAGCTCCCTACTTGCGGGAGCAATGTTTTCATTTGCTGAAATGATGAAAACTCTGCTTTCTGCAATTGGAGTGTTTGCTCTGACTTGGCGGGAGCTATGAAAGCTCTCAGCAAGTCACAGCAAGCAGCTATGTCCCAGAGGCAGGCTCCCCGGAACACAGCAGGAGCCGGCCCTGGGGCATCTATGGCTCCTCGAGGGGGGGCGTGCAGAACCCCTCCACTGCTGAGGAGGTGCTGGTCCCCGTGGCCCCCTACATAATATTATATTGAAGCCCTGGGGAGGTGGCGGGCCCCGGGGCTGTGGGTGGGGCCTGACGACCCACTGCTTTTAAATTTTGACACGCCCTTGAGACCTGGCCCCTGGTGCTGCATCTAAACAAGCATGGGAGGCCACGCTTGTTTCTCTTAATTTGTTTTATTTGGCGGATCCTACGTGTCTCCTGATGAACATTTTAAAAAAGATGCTTTTTTTGCTCCTGGGGGTCCCTCTCAGACCCTAGCACCAAAGCTAAGGGGCCAGGTTGTCCCTACCCTGACCCCTTTTTTTTGCTAATCATTTTTTCAGGGACTCGGCTGAAGCCGAAGCCCAACATGGCTGTCAAACACTTCCTTGTTGAAGTGTTGGCAGCCAACCACATCTCACCTTCACTCCCCTATATATACTAATGTGTTTTTATCTTAAATCTTTTAAGAACTACTGAACAGATTTACACGAAATAACAAAAAGAGATGCTTTCTGGACCAAGTGCTGACTTTCTGCCAAATTTGGTGTAATTCCGTCCAGTGGTTCGGGTGCTATTCCTGTTCAAAATCCCTATGGAGCTTCCATATCCAGCTTTTTTGACCCCCCCTTTTTCTCAGCCCCTGCTTGACTGATCCCCCCGAACTCTCCAGAAAGCAGCTGACATGATTGTCACATTTTTTCGGTAAATTTTGTGAAGATTCGTCAACCGACACCAAAGATATAGGGAAGTAAAAAATTGCTTTTTCTATAGAAACTAGGTCCTAACTATAACTACCTAGTGGTGACCGCCAATAGGTTTTACATATATATATATATATATATATATATATATATATATATATATATTACCCAATAGATAACTGTGACAATACATGGATATGAGCAAATAAATGAAAGACGATTAAAGCCGAATACCATCTGGTTTATGGGCTTTGTAAACTCTTCTCATTTATCAATAAAAAGTTAGTCTTTAATGTTCGTGGATATGTTTGGTGGCATGTCTTGGTGTTAACTATCTTCTTAAGGATGAGTAATTATAATTAGACATTTTCTACTTTTAGTTTTCCATCAAGGTGTTCACAAATAGACAAGATAAAATATGTAATGTAATGCTTCCATGAGTCTGATAGAAAATTCCATTTTTGTTTGACCAATGAAGATCCAGTTTGCTGTTTCCCCACTCTAGGTTGAGCTAATTCTTTTCATATACACCTCTCAATCACGACCACCTTGGCAAACTCTGTGCCACTCTCTATGCCTCCATGATATTTATATATATCACTCTCAATTCCCTCTGTCTTCCCTAACTTTCTCTACCTCAGGACCTCTCTCTGTTCTTCATTGCCCTTTCTCCATTTGACCTCCTTGTATTTCTCACACAAACTTGTCTCTATCTTTATCTCACCTTTATGTTTGTCTCTCCATGTCCCTAAACTCTTTCTAATCACAGTCCCTTTCCACACAGCCCTCTAGCACACCACACCCCCTCATCTATCTCATTTTTGTCTCTACCTCACATCACCCTCACCACTGTACCTCCTTATACCCCTCTACTCTCTCTCCCTCTCTGTTTCTCTCTCTCACAACTTACCTTCTCAATGTACTAATGGGTGAAAAATGAAGGATTGGAATGCTACCTCAAGCAATTGTTACCGGCTAGACTACATCCGATCACCTCTTGGGTGATTGATTGCCCATAATAGGCCTGGCAACCACAGACAGGCACAGTGTTCAAAGCCTACCACTGCCAATGTTTGTGAATTCTGAAAAGTAGTACATTTGCACCCATTCAAGGAGTATGCCTAGGGGCGCAGATTTACTAATTTGTTTAGTAAACCTGTCACTTTATATATTTAAATTTCTGGTCCAAAAAATGAATAAAACTCTTAGGGAAATGAGAACAGTGAGAAAAACTGACACAGATAGAGCAACCTGGCTTAGGGCCCACAGACACAACTGGCAAGCACGCCTATAATTCATTCAGGGGATATTTCCCCCAAACACCACACCATGATGCTATCACCCTACCCATCCTACCTGGTCCTGGTAGTTTTCCCTGGGAGCTCATGACTGTGGTCACGAACAACACAATGGCCTGAGGTATCTGCCCTGGGATCCTTTTTTTCAAATATATTTTCACAGTACACATTCTCCTTCATCTCTGCTACGAGAAGCCTTCATGGTAGAGTTGCAAAATTTGTGCATGTAGGCAGGGATTTATGTGTCCATGTGTCCGGGAATCACCTTTTAGAAATCATTTTATTGTATCTCATGGCCCCATGTACTAAGCCAAAGTTTCTCATAGAGGTGGGTACAACAGCAAAGTAATAGGGCGAGCCGAGACGAGCCAGAGTCCAGCTAATGGGCTGTCTTAGCTTTAGGAATCTCTGCATGAGGCAGACCATGAACACATTTGGTATGAATCCAGGGACCCCCAACTGAGTCATTACTGAAAGCTGGGGACCTAGTTCAGTGGTTCCCAACCTGTGGTCCGGGGACCCCTGGGGGTCCGAGAAGCCTTCTCAGGGGGTCAGCGAGAAAATTAAAAAATATTAACAAATATTGACAAATTAGGTCCCCAGCTTCCAGTAATGACTCAGGCGGGGGTCCCCGGATTCCCATGATGATTCAGTGGGGGTCCCTGGGTTCCATTAATGTTAAAGTGGGGGTCCTCAGAAATCAAAAGGTTGGGAACCACTGACCTAGTCTATAAATATTATTTCATTTTCTAAGCAGATGCGGACCCCTGAGTAGGTTTTGCAGACCCCCAAGGGTCCCCAAACCACAGGTTGGGAATATATAGTGCAACAAATATGATATAAAATATGATACAGTATCTTTGAAACTCAAAAAGTGTATTACATTAACATGCCGAAGTGTTTCACCTTAGTACATCATATTATGTCACTGTATAGACAGACATTTATTAAATTTTATAGTTAATGGCATTGCGGTTTGTGTGCTAGCCATTAATGTTTCTAAGATCATAATTAAAAGCTTAAAGGCAAGTCAGTAGTCATGTGAACCCTAAACATGGTTTAGATCCTTACTATAACTGGAACAGCATTTTATTCTATTAAATAAAACATAAGAGCTACTTGTAAGCACACATCCCAAACTCAATTATTTTAAAGTGCTCTTAAATACTATGATAAAGAAAAAGGGGGCTCTGTGAAATCAAATGTTTGTCTAGGTTGACATAATTTGGACAAGCAGGGAGAGCTGTATTGATTCCAGTTTATCTGGTTTCACATTGTTAAATTAAGCCACCAGATATATATCTGTATATCTCTCCTCTTTTACATCAAAGCTGACTGTTTTGCCTCCAATTCTTGGTATACAACGAGAAAAACAAACATAGCATACCCGACTCATGTCAGCCAGACCCAACTGCCAAGCCAAGAATTAATTTATGCAGGGAGTGACACACCCCAAACACCCCCCCAGCAAAGCTATGCCCCCTGCTCATGGCCTTAGGCATCCTCTCCTGGCTGTCTAATAGTATTCTGAACTCCTTGATACCCTTAACTAACTGTGAGTACCTTGATTCTCTGCCTTAACAATACCCTTCATCCCCTTAAGTCTCATCCCTGCAGCTCATCACCTCTTCTCCAGTGAATCTGAGTGAAAAGACCCCACACCATTTCACCTGTTTATATACTAATTGTATGATGTCCTACATCTTTAATGAGAACAATCAGCTACACATTTTAATAATTGGTACACTACTTCCCCTTATCTGCTGTTATACCGAGCATTTAGGGTGAGATTTACTAAAAATTTTCACCGTGGGTGCGCCACTTTTGTGGCGCAGCTGCGACACAAAATGCTAGTAGATGTTTCCAAAGCCACACAAGGGGTGATTTGCACCACCTTGCATGGCTTTGTAAAGAAATGTAATGCAACTCAGTGGTTTGCACTGCATTGCATTACATTTTGTTCTGCAAGGCATTCCATGGGAGGAGCATGGGTGTTCCCATGCATCCACCCATCGATTCCACACAATCCCAGATTTACAAAACTTTGTAAACCTGGAGTTACGTGAAATCACTACGCCTCTCAGAGGATGCTGCAACAACAAAAAACATAGGGCGAAATTTAAGAAAAGTGGCGCTGCATCATATGCAGCACCACTTTTCCTGCGCCCCTTAGTGCCCCCCTAACTCCACCATGTGTGCACTGTATTTAACATACAGCGCATCTGTAAAGACGGAGACCGGCAGTAACAGGTAATATTTTATTCTAAAATATGCGGGGACTTTACAGGAGCAATGTCGGAACCGCTCCGTTCATTCTGATCCTTTCCTTCCTAACCGCCACCTTCCGAACCCCCGTCTCGTAGATCGAATGTGAATGTCAACCTTTCACATTCGATCTACGCACCACACATCTTCCCCTCTTATCAACAACAACAAAACAAATAACATACTTAAAATTTGGAAAATACATATAAGAGAAAATACATAATACATGTACCTCTAAAGGAAATTAATTTTTTACATTGAATTGGAAGCATTCCCATTTAGTTAACTTCCCTTCACAAATTCATTGAAATGCCTTGGTAATTTCCTTTCTCTCAAACTTTTACGAATAGGTATCACGTCATCCTTCCGATTCCTAGATTCAAGACCACGGAATTCACCGCCTCCTTCACCTCTGTCTGGCCGCGCATCCTCGTATCCCCACAAATATCCACTCTCTTCATCAAAATCTTCACACCCAAATTCCTGGGGAATGTTACTTGCTTTAAACAAACTCACATGCCGCAAATTACGTACTCTTCCATCCTCAAGCTGAACTGCACCATTCAATACCTTCACCACTTTCATAGGGCGTGACCATCTCGCATTCCCTTTATTTATTAGCCCAAAATTCTTCACACGTACGTACTGTCCAACTGCCAAGTTTGGCATATTTTTTCCACTATTGATTTTGCTTAAAACTTTGTTTTGATACTCTTGCACCCGATTTCTCACAGAGCTAAAGTCTACCCCACCAAAACTTCCTTGCCTTCTGTTCATCAACCACCAAGGGATTAGTTTAGAAGATGGTTTCCGACCCCTCAGTAACTCAAAAGGTGTTTTTCCAGTGACTGAATGTGGCGTAATTCTGTATGATAACAACATATTTTGGATGGCCTCCTTCCAAGACAAATTAGATTCTAAAGCTAACTGTATAGTGTTCTTAATAACCTTGTTGAACCTTTCAACCTGACCATTGCCTTTAGGATGGTATAATGACACCCTCACATGATTTACCCCACAGCTCTTCAAAAAGGAACTCATCTTAACAGAAGTAAGTTGTACACCATTGTCCGAAACAATAGTTTCAGGAATTCCTTCCCTCGCAAATACATCTTTTAAGAATTGGATCACAGTATCAGTAGTTATATTGCCAACCATACGAACCTCTGGCCATTTGGAAAAATAATCAACTAGGACAATCGCATACCCTTCCTTAGCAGGTAAGTTAACAAACGGACCCATAAAATCAATTGCAACTTTGCGCCACGGGCCATCAGGCAACTCAACCAACTGTAATGGTACCACTAATGGTTTCACAGACTTATCACTCAGTACACACTTACCACACTCTCTTACCCAACGATCTACCATACCATCTAACCCCGGCCACCAAAAAACTTCTTTGATCTTCCTCCTGGTACTTGCCATGCCACCATGACCTTCATGTCCCAACTTAACAATGGTATCACGCATACCATAGGGAGGCACAATTTTATCACCTCTTAATATAATATCATTCGACACAGACAATTCCTCTTTAATCTTCCAAAATGTACTGCTCTCACCTCGTAAACTACGTTCTGATGGCCATCCTTTCAAAATAAACTCCTTCACTTTCAACAAAACCTCATCCTTCTGCATTTCTCTCATCCACATGCATTCAGATAAATTGTCATGCACATTCCCATTTTGCAGAAACATAGCATCCCTATAAGTGAACGCAACATCACACTCTCCATCATCAATTTCCTCGGCACTACTATGCGATAGTGGTAACCGAGACAACCCATCTGCTACACAATTACTTTTCCCTGGAAGATGCAAAATCTCAAAGTGATACATTTGTAATTTCGAAGCCAACCTAGGAGTAAGGTTCCTTCCCCCTCCCGTGCTCAAAATATTAATCAGAGGTTTGTGATCCGTACAAATTTTAAATTTGCACCCCCATATATACATCCTAAATCGTTGCACAGCCCACGTAGCGGCCAATAACTCCTTCTCAATTACAGAATAGTTCCTCTCTGCTTGAGACAGAGTACGAGAAGCATATGCAACCACCCATGTGTCTCCTTTCTTCTTCTGAGACAAAACCGCACCAATACCATATGCGGAAGCATCTACTGCTATAATACATTCAGCAGTTTCATCAAACGATTTGAGACAAGAGGCATTGACAATTTCTTTCTTTATAGTCGAAAACTCCTTGGAATGTATCTCTGTCCAGCAGAACGTCGCATTTTTCCTCAGCAAGGCACGGAGGTTCTCCACCTTGGATGCAAAGTTTTCCACAAAGCGAAAATAAAACTCTGCTAGGCCTAAAAATGATAACAATTGTTCCTTGCACCTTGGTTCTGGAGCCTCACTAATAGCTTTGATGTGACTAACCTTAGGTCGAATACCATCCTTAGAAATAATATGACCTAAATATTCCACGTGGCTCTCTCCAAATTTGCACTTTTGATCCTTAGCAGTTAATCCATAGTCACTCAGTGCTTGCAATACTATTTTTAAGTTCCGGTCATGCTCACTTCTGTCGTGACCATATACTAAAATGTCATCCTGGAATACCTTTGCCCCCTTAACATTCGAAAGTATTTTGGACAATTCCCTCTGAAAAACTGCAGACACACTAGCCAATCCAAACGGCATCCTTTTGTACTGGAACATCCCCTCCGGTGTCATAAAAGCTGTACAATGTTTAGACTCAGGACTTAAATGTATCTGGTGATACGCACTTGCCAAGTCGATGGTTGAAAATACAGTAGCATCTCCAATAGACGACATCAATTCCTGCAAATTTGGTAAAGGAAATGTATCTATCCAAATTGCATCATTGAGTGCCCGCAGGTCAACACACAACCTGAGGTCCCCACTGGATTTTACCGAAATTACAATCGGAGAAACCCAATCGGAGCACTCAATGGGTTCAATAATATCATTATCACACAAATCCTTTAACATCTCCTTCAATTTTTCTCTATAATTCAAGGGAACATTCCTCAACTTCTGCCTTATGGGAACAGCATTCTCCTTTAATACAATTGTATGTCTAAAATTTTTCATACTTCCCAAACAACCACTAAACACGGTGGGAAATAGTCCCTTTATATCATGATACAAATCATCCTGTGACGTATCCATACTCACAATGTACACTGGCGGAGTAGCATTAGGGTCCACCCTCAACCCCAATTGACATATATGTGGCCAACCCAGAATAGTTGCCCCTCCTTCTGCCACAAGAACTTCACCTGAACACTTCTTTCCAGCATATTCGATTTCTGCCTGTATTTTTCCTACAATAGCAATTTTATGACCAGAATAACTGCAAGGACTGTTTTTTGTTTTTTGTAAACTCCTTCCAGGCCACAACTGATTAAATAGAGACTTGCCTATTATAGTGTACCACGCACACGAGTCCACCATAACTTCCAGTCGTGCACCGTCAATATTTATATAACACTTCGGAAATTGAAGCTCTTTTCCCTTAATGTTACGCTCTTGAATACTTAGTACCAAATTCTGAATTCCTCCCTCAACCTCATCATCATCCACATTCTCCACAACACAACTCACTTTTTTCTCGAAACTTCTGCAGACGCGTGCAAAATGTCCCTTTTTTTTACATGCACTGCAATTTTTCCCAATCGCCGGACAACCATTAAAATTTGCAAAATGCGAACTGGCGCCGCATCTAAAGCACACTCTAGTATTGTTATTCATGCCAGACTTGTTATCCCCACTACCAGACCAGGAAACCATTTTTTTCTTTTTATCCTTGCAATCCCTGTCTTTGCTTACGGTACAAACGTTGTCACAATCTTTAACTTCCCTCCTCATAGTTTGTATGCAATCTTCGGTAATCTCAATGCTCCTCGCCACTTCCACAGCCGTTTTTAAAGATATTTCCCCAGAAGACCAAAGTTTCTCCTGTATTTTTTTAGATTTAGTCTTCATTAATAATTGGTCCCTTAAAACTTGGTCATATGTCATATTGTCAAAAGCACACGTAACCGCTAAGCCTCTTAACACTGCCATATACTGGTCAATAGACTCATCAACCTTCTGTTCCCTGGAATAAAATGTATATCTTTCCATAACTACATTTATTTTCCGGCCATACCTATCCTGTAACTGTTGTAAAGCACATTTATACACATCTACCCCATGCACATTATCTACAGGTGGTAAATTTTTTAATTCCCTTAACCCTACAGCGCCCAAACGATGTTTAAGCAATGACAGGTGCCTATCAGGTGAACATTCGCCCTCTTCCAACACATCAACATATGCCTCAAATAAATCCAACCACAATTCCCACTGAATGGGCGGATCTCCTGGTTCATTAAAAAAAAATGGTGGAGGTTGAATACTAGACATTCTGTAATTAATAATGTCCTATATCAATAATTACTGAATGCAGTTGTATTTTTTTTTTTTTTTTAAAACAGAGTCCAGTCACAATAAATTCCGGCACATCCAACAAGTCAAATGTATAGATAAAGGTTCTTTTTGTAATTATAAGCACAAGGTGTGCCTATCACCGTATTCCAAATTAAACGTACCAAATTCCTTGTAATTGTATTTATAGCACACTAAACGTGCCTAGTTCCTTGTAATTGTAGACAATATTTGCAGGTACGAAGTCTACTCCTTAAAGATGGCTGCCAATTTTCTATTTGTAGGCACACAGGTGTGCCTATCACCGTGTTCCTTAATAAAGATTGAAAAGATCTCCAAACCACTTCAAAATGGCTGCTTCAACTGTGTTGTTCACTCTCTAGAGTAATTTGGGCACACTCCAACCCATAATTCCTGGCGTAGTTGCAGATATTTTTCCGAAACAGGAATCTTGCCAATACAGGACATCAAGAAGTACTTAATGCGCCGCCCCTCAAGTTATGGAAACACCAGCAGCCAGAAATTCGCCGAAAATAAAAGCACGATCCTCACCTCCGACATCGCTCCTGCCCGCCTCGTCGCCACTGTAAAGACGGAGACCGGCAGTAACAGGTCATATTTTATTCAAAAATATGCGGGGACTTTACAGGAGCAATGTCGGAACCGCTCCGTTCATTCTGATCCTTTCCTTCCTAACCGCCACCTTCCGAACCCCCGTCTCGTAGATCGAATGTGAATGTCAACCTTTCACATTCGATCTACGCACCACCGCATCATGGCAGTATTTAGGGAGCCAGCATCAACATTTTTGACACCAGTTTGGCACTTTGCAGGATTAGCATAAAAAAACTCTTGACTCTAATCCTGCAAAGCAATTGAAAACAATGGGAGCCTCCTTTTAACACCTGCTCTGAGCAGGCATTAAAATGGTGCAAAAAATGGTGCAAAGAAATCCTTTAGATTTCTTTGTGCAATTTTTTCGCCCCCCCTAACGAGGGAACGCCCCCCTTGTATACATTATACCTGGAGCAGGCATAATGTGGAGCAAGGGTTTAGAAAGTGGCTCAATGCATGCATTGCGCCACTTTGTAAATATAGTGTGTGGGAAAAGCCACTTTTGCGCTGCCTTAGCCTTTACACAAATGATGCTATGGCAGCGTAAAGTAGATCTAGGGGCTCTTAAATATGCCTCCTATTTTTACGTAGAGCGCGCAAGTGCTCTGGCCTGTTGTACTCTATCTGTGGGCTTTTAACCACGGTCATCACTATCACTCATTTATGGGCTTGCCTTTCAAAAATCCCTTGTTATCATTGGTAAATACTTTATGTTTGTCCCTCCATGGGGCAGTTTTGCTACTGTCTGGGCCATCGACCCCGTTACATGGATGATTGCACATCTGCCGATACTTTTTGTGTCTCTCCTTTGCGCTCACGCTCATGGCGGCCATGATGCCTTGAATCGGCTTGCTTATGTCAACTGTTTTACATTTCATTTTCAATTTACGTGGCAAGAAAAGTCCAGTTAAGAATTTACAATGCTAATAGCCCTAACTCGAGCAAACGCAAGACCCGTTGCATTGCAAATGCTTGTTTTACTCCTTGTTATTTCTTCTCTCTATGTGTGTTTCGGTAGCACCAACACATACACACCACCTTCTTCAGGACTTATATATGTCTTATATAACTCTTTCCCAATGATATCTATGAAAGATACAATGTGAACACTGAGATACAAGACATATTAGACGTACAATCTCATTTTACATGTGTAAAACTCAAAACAATCTAGTTATAAACAAATATTAATTCATAGTTGATATCACAGTTACATTTTAAAATAGAATAAAAACCATACGCATCCTCCCAACATCCTGTGGTATTCATACATCCTCAAAACTTCCTATCCATTCATAAAATATGGTCGCCAATCCACTTCCAAATACTATGGTTGGTTGTAATTCCACTTGTTTAATATTGTTTTTTATTTTCAATGGCATCAACTACAACCAACTGTGCAGCACTTTCAGCAAGGATCACTTCACAATATAGGCATCATGTACGATATTCTACACTTATATCAATAGCATTTTAGAGGAGATAAGTACCTTGTACTATAACGGTGACACAGAAGATGGACATGTGCGTTCGAAGACAGATACAGGAGAGCAGATAATGTGCAGGTGCTGCTGAACGTGTCCTGGGGTTGACAATCTACATTGGAACAAATTCAGCATATTTCAATGGGTCCAGCCCGGATTCGGTTCAGTAATATCTACTGGATCGAGGATCTGCCTGAAATCCCCCTCATTTCCTGCACTGTACTTGGGAGTATACATTACAAATACTAATTCATGAAATTAAAATCTTTTTACATTCTGCTGGCATATGGAGCGTAATACCACTGAAAACCTACCAAAGGGGCACATGTTTAGAAGTTTAATTGTAGTGCTAGGGACAGAAACATTGGCATCACCAGAGAAATTGGCCATTGAGAAAGTATAAAACACCCACACTATTGGACCTTTGCAGGTGTTTAACATGTGCTCTCTCCAAATGTGTTTTTAGTTCTGCCTGCAGAAGCATATTTATCCAAAAAATGTTAGAATATTAGCGCAAGCAGAACAAAAAAGTTTACTAAACAATCACATATTTTATAGAGTGATGGGCAAAGTGAGATTCCAGAAGGAGGCATATTTTCTGCTGTAAAAAAATAATAAATTGCTCACAGTCAGCAACATAGCTCGGCACACTCAGACATTTGACTGTGGAAAGAGGAGATAAGATGCATAAAAATTCACTTAATCTCAATCTCGATTGCTTGATTGCAAGGTTTCCTGTTTTGAAGGGAACAAGGACAGTGATCAACTCTCTGTAGGCAGCTATAGCAATGCGTTTATGCCTCGCAAAAGCCGCTTTCAATATCCTGTCAATGAGTAAATAAAATGTCCTACGTTTCTTTACAAACACGTTAATGGTTTTGTGCTATGCTTAACTTTTGATATATAAAGTCATTACATTTTTAAAACAAGCATTGGCAACCCGTAGGTCTGACGTTGCTGCACAGCTAGAGGTTTGGCAATGCTTGTTTCCTCACAATAACTTTAGTACCAAAAAATATTTAAAATGGTAACCAATGCCTGTGCTTGAATACGCATACCTGGGCCATCTCTGTATGTTTTTTTTTAAATGGTTTTTACTAATGTACAATGAAAACCATTTAAGAAATGATCCCACCAAAGCATGCACATGGGATCCTTCAAACTGCATCTTTAAATAGTTTTAAAGCTTCTTTAAGGATAGGTGCCGCTTGCAGTCCACGTACAGAAGGCGGTGCAATGCATGGAACACCAATGGCCACGTAGAAGTACCTGGGCAGCTGCTGTACCGAGGAACCTATTTTTTTTTTTTTTTTTTTAAGCAAATGCTCAGAAAATGTTTTAACCCACCAGTCCTGTGAGTGAAGGTATTTTTTTGTTGCGTTGCACGTTGTGCACAGTCAAAATTCTGTCACACACAATGAGGGGAGCTAATCACTAGAACGGGCTGACTCCCTGCCCCACGCTGTCTGCTGTGGTTGGCAGAAAGAACATGTGAATGACATTACAACAGACCAATGCATGATGACAGCTGACTGAACGCCCCTGTATGTATGTTTTTATATTTATGCTTTTCAAAAGTGTGTTTTTAAAAATCATAGGTCTTGGCGAGGGCCAGACTTTGAAGGACAAACAGCAAATCTTAGTTACTAATTGACAATGCACGTTTTAATGTGCAAATGAAGGCGTCTTGCTGATGGGTCGTGTGTCACTCCCAAAAATAGTTGTCCTACCTTGCTTGCTATATTATTTTGTGAACCTCACACTATATGTCCCGGCCTCCATTTTTTTGCTCACTCGAACGTACCCTTGGTGAGTTTATTTGGAGCAACTCCCGACCTAGAGTTGCACACACTAAATTATACCAAGCTACAGATCAGGGTGGTCTGGCACTCCCTAACTTTGAAAACTATTGCCACGCGGCCCATGTGCAATGGGTGGCTCGCCGGATCACTTCTCGTAATCTGACTGAAATGATTACATCAACTCCACCCTTGAGTCTCCCGGATATTCTCCGATTATTGTTCCACTCTTGTGTTAAATGCCCCGGATTCAATTTCTACACATAGCACATTGCTGTGATCGCAGAAGCCTCTGCCTCACTAATGGCACTATACCCTACACACCAGCCAATGCACTCCTGGGAACTTCACGTGGCCCTTGTACCACGTTGCTGGCAGAGCTGGCACCATGGCATGCTGCAGGACTCCACACTTTAGGCGATTTATAGGACAATCATGACCTCCTCACACATAATCCCTTTATGCAGGAAACTGGATTACCCCCTGGCGGTTTCCTTCTTCATCATTCATTGATGGGTGTCTTAGGCCAATTATGGGGAGACATTCCTCAGGAACCCCCTACGCATCTTACCCTGCAATATTTACATGTGTCTGGCACAAGCAGGCACTTGGTGCCATGGCTGGCAGAATCACTAAGACATCACACCTCCCCATCACTCATGTCACTTCGGGACCGCTGGGAGGCCACCGGTGGCACTCTATATACAGACAGGGAATGGTCTGAGCTGCTGGAAAGCCCGGTCCAGGTGCCACATAATGCCAGATTCCGACTCATTCATAATTATATTACCCAGAGAGTATATCTTACACCTGCTAAAATCAACAGATACTTTCACCACACAGATGCAGAATGTCCGCTCTGCCACTTCAAAGATGCAGAACTGCTGCACATGCTGTAGTCCTGCTCATGTCTACAACATTACTGGAGTGCGGTCGTGCACCGCCTTTCACATTGTGTTGACTGTACCGTGCCACCTACTTGGGAAACATACATATTGGGGCTCTTTCACAGTCACAACTTGATTTTTAGACCTGGGCTTTATCTTAGCCAAGAGACTCATTACCTGCCTGGTTAAGATCTATGACAATGTGGGCACAGGCAGAAAGTGTTGCACTTCACGGGGAGGACACTCTTGGCCTCACCAAATATCCAATAGCCACTAATTGGGACACTACACTGGCTGGCCTCCACACACCGGTAACTACCACACCCGAAAACGTGCCAGATTGACCAGTGAGCAGCGCACCAAGTATAAATGAAACACTATTGTAGCTGAGCCGACGGAGAGTATACCAAAAAAGCCCAACATTCTCCCCTGCCACCTCGTCATCATCCAATCAAAACTTCACTGATTCCTTACCTGCTAATCTCATTTACATTGCATTGGTACAGTCGTTGTTACTTCCTGTGCAAATGTAACAGTGTTCTTGACTACCACCTGCTAGCAACTTTAAGATATATCCCCTTCTCTGCTAACTAAAGTTCCCACTCCTTGTTTACACAAACATACCAAAATGTTGTTCTATAATGTTTAAATGTTCACAAGCAGTGCAAATGTATGAATCTGATGCCGCCATATCACATGCATGTCAAATCACTCCACACTTGTTTCACGAATCCAATAGAACAGCTATGTTAATGCTCCAATATTGTTGAGATGACTATTCTGTGTGATGGACCACTGTAGTCACAAAGATACTCTTTTGTAATATCACCTGAACTGACTGTTATGTAATCATGTCAAAAATATTTTAAACTGTATGTTTTTTTTTTTGAGTCCTCATTTATAACGACAGGAAGGAGGAGCCATACCGTGACCCAACTCTGGTCAGGTCCCTAACCCAGGAGTCAACACCAAAGGCGCGGCCTCCACCAACATGAGGAGAGGAGATACAGGGGGAGAAAGTAAGAGCCGATCCACATCCCCTCCTCCTCTCTATTGCATCTAAATAATTAATCATTGGACTCTTACCATAATCAGATGCAAAAACGTTGTTCCAAATATATCTACCAGGGCTACGAATGGGAAAATGAACTCTATAGAAAGTCAGAAAAGATTTCCACATTCTCTGACATTTGACCTGGCCGTTACTGCAATCAAGGTTAGAGACTCTCTTCACCAACAATAGCCAATCAGTATGGGTGGGGGGGACTCGAAATCCACTCAATACATATTTCCCACTGTGCTATCAACACTAAGTAAAAGAAAAGATGTGCCAAATGTTTTGCCAGCTTATCATGTGTGTTTCTCCCGGAATCCTCATTTAACCCGAATACAATCATTGGTAAACTGATTTCTACTTGGTCGTTTATGATGGATAAAATCATCTTGCCCACTTTTTCCCAAAAATGTTGGATTCCTGGACACCGTCACCAAAAGTGTATGTCATCTACACCCTCTAGGCCGCACTTCGGGCAGTTGCTCTTCCTTTGAAGGCCCATTCTAGCTAGCCTTCCGGGAGTCCAATAGGCCCTGTACAAAGTGAACAAGTGATTCCTCCTCAAGGAAGCGGGTTTCACCACAGACCAAAGTGTATTCATAGATGCCTGCCAAAGATGAGGGAGGTGAAGTGCTGGGAAATCAGATTTCCACCCCTCTGTGGGTAACGGAAGAGAGGCATCCTCGGTCTGTATTTTGTTTCATTAACCTCTGGGTAGATATAATTTCACTTTCCCAATCTGTAACAAGCCCGGCCTCAGGCTCTCCTTGTACCCAGGATTTAATCTGCATATATTTAAATCTGGATAGCTTAGTATTTGTTGCATCGGATAGGGAATCCCAGAGCCTCTGCTAACTATTTGTCCCCATCATGCAATTCCTCCCTGTATCAATGGGATAGCTAGGGCATCTTGTAAACATATCGGTGTACCGGGCAAATCCCATATTGGAGCCAACTCACTATAGTTTGGGTTTCCCAATCTCGTTCTCACTGCAAAGCTGAAAATCTGGAAGTGCGATTCCTCTGTCTAGCTTCTTCTTCCTCAGTTTCTTCCAGGCTATTCTTGGATTTTTATATGACCAGAAGAAACTGACTACTTCCCCCTGCAATTTCTGTAACCAGTCAGCTTTAAAAAATAAGGTGAGAGGGTTAAATATGAAAGTGAATTTTGGGAGTATCATTATTTTTATCAAGTTTGTTCTACCTAAAATAGAGAGTTGTAGATGCACCCACCAGATGAGAAGCCTCCTTGTTTCCCTGAAAAGATTTAAAAAATTCACGTGGGCCATTTCTGCCAGGTTTTTTACCACTTTTACCCCAAGGTAACAAATTTCATCTTTCTCTAATATACCGTCCTGTGAACCATTTCAAGTCATTACCTCAGATTTATCGGTATTGACTCAATAGTCTGTGATTTCCCCAAACCCTGCTATGGTTTCAAAAAGTGCCGGGGAGGAACTTTGAGGATCCTGCGTGTAAACAAGGAGGTCACCTACATATAGGGCTTCCTTCAGAACCCATCCTTGATACTGAAAATGTGTTATTCTCTGATCTAGTCTGATTCTCCTTGCCTAAGGTTCAATATATAAATTGAAAAGAAGAGGAGAGAGAGGACATCCCTGTCGTGTTCCTCGTTCAATGTTAAACTGTGGAGATAAGAAGCCATTAACCAGAACCCTGGCTGTAGGTGCTTTATAAATAGTTTTGCCTTAAGGAAATTGTCTCCTAAGTTATTATGTTCCATCACTACCTGCAGGAAGAGCCAGCTCACCCTATCAAACACTTTTGCAGCGTTGATTATTAAAATGGTGGGAGGAGTATTAATGGCAGTAGCAATGTGAATTGCAGAAACTAAATTGTGGACCAGATCACCTAAGTACCGATTTCTCATAAAACCTTTCTGGTTGCTATGTACCAGATTACCAATCACACTGTCCAGTCTCCTGGCAAGTACTTGTGTAAAGATTTTGTAATCGTTATTAAGCAATGAGATGGGCCTATATGATTCACATCTACTAGCATCTTTCTGCAGCTTTTATATTAAAATTATAATGACTTCATTCCATGAGGACGGAAGTGGGGTAGACTCTATAAATATCAAATTCATCAGCTGAGTTAAAACTGGCACAAGTCCTCTTTTTAGAAGTTTGTATACTTCGGGTGGGATTACATCTGGACCCGGAGCCCTCACATTTTTCAACCCACAAATAACATTATCTACCTTGCCTCATTGGAAACATTGATTAAGGGCCTGATTCTTATCTACTTCTAGCCTAGGGAGGGTATCTCCCCTCAACCAGTATTCAATCACCTCTGTCGGAGCCACAGTATATTCCTTATATAATTCAGAGAACAATTTAACAAACGCTCTTACAATATCATGATCTTCTGAAGACACTCTGCCCGACTCATCCATCACTGTGCCTTTAATAGTATTTCTAATATTGTCAGACCTGGTTTTCCAAGCTAATAGCCTCCCACATCCTTCACCATACTCAAAGTGCACAAGTTTACTGGCTTCCCATTTGCTCCTCACAATTGATTCCAGGAAAGCCTCGAGTGAGTGTTTAGCTTCCTGAATTCGGTTCTGTAAGTCAACTTGCGTTGTTGCATCCTTAGAGGTGTCCATCCTGGCCTGTAATTTGCAGAGTTTACCCTCCAAGACTTCTATTGTGGCTTTGGTTCTCTTAGTCTTGTAAGCTGCATAGTTAATCAATTACCCACGAATAAAAGCCTTATATGCTTCCCAAACTGTGGATATCGATTCTGAACCCAAATTAATCTCAAAAACGTCCTTGGAATCCCTTTTCAACATTTGTACGATCTCCTCCCCACCAGAAGAGATCTATGAAGTGTCCATCTAGAATGTGCATGAAGGCCAGTGAGAACTATGTCTATCTGTACAGCCGAGCGGTCAGAGAGATGACATGGCTGGTGAGAAGCACCCACTAGCTTATTTGGAAATCTTGCATCTGTCAAAAAAACTCGATTCTAGAGGCATGATCATATTTTTTGTTCCAAAAGGTGAACTCCTTAATCTGCCCCATTCTAGTTCGCCAGGTGGCAATCAAGCCAACATTCTTTATTATGTTGTGCAGACAGTTTCCCATCTAATTGTGCTAACAGTTGGTCTGGGGGTGGATCTATCTAAAGTAGGATTGAGCAGAACATTAAAATCCCCTCCCACTATTATCTGGTTCTTAGCTCTTCCCGACAACTGCTCATATAAATCCATGAGTGGACCAGGGTCATCCACATTAGGTCCATAATAGGAGGCCAGAGTGCTCTCGAACCCTTCTAGCTTGATATTCGCAAATACCCATCTCCCCCTAGGGTCAGCACTTACATCTGTCAAATGACCTTGAATCCTATTTTTCACAATAATTGCCACCCCTTTCACTATGCAAGTTTATTTAGTACAGCACTTAATAACTTTTGCATGACAATACACCCATCCTCATTAGGTATTAACATACAGTTCCCCCACTCTATTTCGGCGTATCAGCCAGGCTGCCTGGAGCCAGCTTGAAGAGGACGACGGAGAAAAGTGCAGCACTGTCTAAGCCTTGCCAGAGGGATCCCCCTGCCATGGGGTGCCAAACCGGCACAGGAGCTCTCAGGTGCAATGCGGAGCCATGCAGAACCGTCAGAGGAGCTAGGAGAGCCGTCCGAGAGTGGGTGGTCGGAGGTCGGGGACTCACGGTCAGTGCAACTAGCTGACTGCCATGTTCCCGCGGCGGCTATGCTGTACTACCAGGGTGGCTGGAGCAGAGTCAGCACAGACTCTCCTCTGGCATTTTCCCGGCTGGAACAGGAGCTGGGTGGAAGGCTGTCCTCAGAGCCCCCTTTATTCAGTGACCTCACCAGTATCAGTCAGGATTGTTTGTTTATTCACCAGGCTGCCCTGGTGGAACAATTCTGTATGATCAGGCATCCATCGAGGACAGGGGCCAGGACACGGCAGCAGGGGCAGAAATTACTCCTTTCCAGGCCCAGTTTGGACTATTTGGGCTCCCCACCAGCTACATCCAACCCACCAGCAGATACTGGGTCAAAGAACAAGCGAGCTATTAAAGGTGATCCCCCCAATTTATTACCAGCACCACCAACATTTTACGAGGGGGGGGCACCTGCTCAAAATAATAAAGCCCTATTAACTAAAAATATTATTGAAACATGAGATGTAGTGAAACTCACTACTAAGAGAATGAAAGTCACTCCCTCGCTTAGGTCCTTTTTTAAGGTACAGAAGTATATCAACCCCCTAACTCAACAGAGTATGTCTACCCCTCTAGCAAACACGGACACTATTACGGTAGAAGAAATATCTACCCCATTGGACCTACTGCAAAGTTCAGTCACCTAAGAAACAGGACAAGCTATACCTTGGGGGGCTCCTACACTATCACAGGAGGCATAGGTTGTATGGAGCAGCATAACTCACACGGACACTTTACTCCAATCCATATTGCGAGAGATGAGAAACAAGTTTTTCCTGTTGTTTCAGCTGATCAATGTATTTAGAGTGTAGTACCCTAATGTAGGTCTTGTTTTATTAAAAACAGAGAGGTCAACTTCACTTACTCATAACGACCTTTGTGAATTGGCACCATAGTTCCTGGGGGAACTAGCTATGGCCCATGATTTGCCATCAGTTTTCACCACTGTGACCTTCCTCAAAAATACCTCCTTCCTTCAAGGCATGGTATCTTGTGACTGTGAAAAGTTGCATCAGATCACAAGTAGATCATAAATTGAAGAAAGAAGATCTCTAACTCCAGTGGCAAGTTTTGATGGGAATATTGACCACTTCTCTGTACGCACACTTTTGAATTTGTAGTTACTATGACTAAGGTGTGGCAGTGTGGAAACTGTCAGGATTCATCCTCATCGTGCCTGCCAGATGTCTCTTATATTGAGCAGGGATTTGTGTTATCGTTTGAGGCAAATTTACCTGGGCTGCCTGCTTTAGTCTCTATTACCCATTTTATTTATTACATTTTTATTAGGACCCACAGTAACAAAAAACAAAACTAAAAGAAAGACATAGCCCTACTTATCATAGATGAAATAGTTACATTCCAATGCTTATCAATCACTATTATCTTTATGTCTGTGTGTGGATGCTCATTGCTTGACTTACACGGCTTGGTAGTTGTCAATGCACCCAAACTTCTGTTCACATTGGTGCCTGCTGAAGGAATCCACTTGCAGCACTCCATGAGGGTGCACGCAGACATATGGAAACCTCACAGTGAAAAGCTGTAACATCCTTGCACATGCACAAAAATGCAGCTAAGACTATGGCGGTCATTCCTACTTTGGCGGGCGGCGGTCGCCGCCTGCCTGGCGGGAACCGCCAGAAGACCGTACCGCGGTCAAAAGACTGCGGCGGTCATTCTGTCTTTCCCACTGGGCTGGCGGGCGACCGCCAAAAGGCCGCCCACCCGCCCAGCGGGAAAGCACCAGCAACGAGGAAGCCGGCTCCGAATGGAGCCGGCGGAGTTGCTGGTGTGCGACGGGTGCAGTTGCACCCGTCGCGATTTTCAGTGTCTGCCAAGCAGGCACTGAAAATCAATGTGGGGCCCTGTTAGGGGGCCCCTGCAGTGCCCATGCCAGTGGCATGGGCACTGCAGGGGCCCCCAGGGGCCCCACGACACCCGTTTCTGCCAGCCAGGTTCTGGCGGTGAAAACCGCCAGAACCAGGCTGGCGGGAAGGGGGTCGGAATCCCCATGGCGGCGCTGCTTGCAGCGCCGCCGTGGAGGATTCACAGGGGCAGCGGGAAGCCGGCGGGAAACCGCCGGCTTCCCTTTTCTGACCGCGGCTTTACCGCCTGTTGGCGGTGCTTCCTCCGTCCCCTACCCTGGCGGTCTCGGACCGCCAGGGTAGGAATGACCCCCTATATGTCTAAGCTACCGTTTGAAACTCATGGCCAAACAGTCATTTTAGGGCTGGCAATATGTGAATTATACCTATGATGCATTAGTGCTCCTCAATGTTTACTGAACAGATATATCTGATCCTGTTCTCCAATCCACATCACCCTTCTAACTTCCTGAGCCAGCTTGCATTTACATTTCTGTATAAATGCCCAATTCGCTGCTGCCTTGGTAAAGACAAGGTTTGTGCTCTGACCTTTCCTTTGTATTATCCTTTGTTGTGAGTACTTGCCATATGGAACTCACTCCCCGCACTGTATTCCCCTCAGTCACCAATTTGGATTTACAGACCTTCTGGACATTTCTGCTCCTTATTTATTTTCAACAAACTGAAAGATACAAGAAGTCTGAGGAAAAGATCTATTTTATGTCAAGACCGGAGGCTCTATTATGCATTCTTTTCTTACTTTATTTTCAATAGCAGCAGTCAAGAACTACAGCTCCCAAAAGGACTAGCAACAGGCTAGCCAATGGGAGCAAAACAGAAACCAACACTAAACCAATCAGCAAGACCCATTAACCATAGAGACTACCGTTGACTGCAAGCAGCCCTCTTTTCTTGCTGCTCGCAGTCAAGTTAAGTACTCTTTCTTGGTTTCTCCGTGCTTATTGTGTTATTATACTACGTATTAGTGCTTATTTATTTCTCATTTTATATATATCGGCTGTTCCCCAGATGCTTTTCGTGTTCTTTTTTTTTGCCCCTCCCCCTCCCACTTTCGTTTCTACGTTAGGGGCCAGCACGCGCACTAACCGTTGCGCGTTCCATTTCTCTGCCTTCGCCTTTTTTCTGTCAGCGCGCTTCATACCTTCGCGCATCTGACCTACGGGAGAACTCCCCTGGCCTTTGCTGCACTTCACGCTGCTTTTCTTTCGTCGAAGCGGCTCACTGGGACACCGCTTTCAGTCGGAGAGCCTTCCGACTCCGTCCCTCTTGGCACGCTGCTTCCTTCTGCCGGAAGCGAGCCTCTGAGGAGCGAGCCTTGTCGGCCCGGCTTTCCTCTGCGTCCCCGCCCTCAGGGAGGAGTTATATTGTATTTCAGAGAGCGTGCTGCTCTCAGTTAACCCCTGCCTGCCCAGCAATTTTTCACCACTCCAATTTCCTTCTCTTTCTTGTTTTGGGGATTATTATTATTGTTATTATTATGGATCCTGACAGTTCGCCTTTGATGCCTGATTTCAGTGAGGATGAGGAATCCTTTAAACAGGATTTAAATATGTTTATCCAATCTACTGTGAAACATGCTTTAAAAGCATCTATGGACAAAATGTCAAAAAACATTGAAACTTCTGTAATGTCCATGGTGTCCAATTCTATAGCCCATTCTGCGGGGGAAGGCAGAAAACGAAAAATAACTATAACTAAATCCAGTAAAGGCGCGCAAATGGAAAGTGAGCTTGCCTCACATCAGACTGAGGACTTGATTCCTCCTAGGCCTCCTACGAAGGAGGGGAATATCTCTAAAAAAACGGTGTCTCAATTAAAATGTAAATCAAAAACGAAACATATCTCCGCGCCAAAAAAGATTGTTAATTCAAAAATATTGGACACAGATGATGGGGACATGGACGATTTATCACAATCTGATAATCCTGATGATGTGTTTTCCCCATCCTCTGCTCCCCCAAAACGTGTTAAACTTTCTTCCAGTGATCCTTCTTCCAGTGTTGTCGATTCAGAGGGTGTCCCCCTGTTCGATCCGTCTCTGATACAACATCCTAACTCCACTGAGTGGCTCCCTTTGGATCACGTGGGCAAATATATATCTTCTCGCTTGTGTCTCCCTTTGGACAAACAGACACGATCGAAACTAAAATCAGAGTGTCCTAGACCTTTGTTGGATTCCAACACAACAGTAACTCCGGCTATCGACCAGTCACTCATAACGTTCTTTACCAAATTCGGTAAGGATCCCCATAAGGGGGTGGACAAGGCCTGGACGACGTGATAGGATAAACTCCGGGACGTAGTTGGTCCCCTCGCAAGAATTTTTGACTTAGCCGAATCAGCCAGATTGGAAGATTCTCCAATCGATCCCTCGGATCTTTCCCTTTGGACACAAAGAGCCTTCTGCTTCTTGGGAAATGCGAATTTGGCAATCATTCATGAGAGATGGATGGAACCTAAGCTGGCTAACTTGGCTACTTTGGATCCCGGCATCCAGGCCGATGGCAAACTTTTCGGTGATTCTTTCATCAAAGACCTTAGCCATTTCGTTTCTACTTTCTCTTCATTCGATAAGGCCCAACAGTCATTAAAGAAGGTCTTTAACCAACGGGTTTTTGCCCGGGCCGGTAGAGGTAGGAGCTGCTTTACCGGCCGCACATATCGAAATCAAGGCTCAAGAGGCTATTCCAACTCTTTCGGTACCCACATCCAGGAATTTAAACCCCAATTCTATCCCCAAAGATCAAGGGGCTTCCGCAATCGTGGACAACGCTACTCCAGGTCATCCAATAACCAAGGTAAGCCAACTTTCTGACCTTCCAGTAGGAGGTCGGCTACGTTTTTTCCTTCAAAAATGGAAGTCGATTTCCTCAGACCCATGGGTTCTAAGCACTGTTCAGGGATACTGTATCGAACTCCTCTCTCCTCCTTTCCAGTCCCATCTGCCTCCTTTCCAAGATTTTCTCTCGAAATGTTCTCTCTCATTTCTTCAGAAATTCAATCCCTTTTAGACAAAAATGCCATTCATCCTTGCACCCCGGACCCTTCCGGCTTCATCAGCTCTCTCTTCCTCGTTCACAAAAAGAACAAGAAACTAAGACCAGTAATCAACCTAAAATCATTCAATCAATTTGTCGTCTATCGACACTTCAAAATGGAAACCATCATCCATCTCAGGGATATTTTGCTTCAATTCGATTGGTTGGTCAGATTAGATTTGTAGGATGCACCATTCCTATTCATCCTTCTCACAAAAAATTCTTACAATTCCATTGGAATTCAAAAACTTATCACTTTTCCTCCCTTCCTTTCGGCCTATCTTCGGCACCCTGGTGCTTCACGAAACTGCTGAAACCCGTTGTGGCCTATCTTCGATCTCTGGGCATCAGGCTTATTATTTATCTCGACGACATCCTTATCATGCACCAAAGCAGATCTTCCCTTCTGTCTCACCTTCATTCAACAACCACACTCTTTTCGGAACTAGGTTTCCTTATAAATCACGAAAAATCCATGGTGGTTTCTTCCCAACAAATAGAATTTTTAGGCTTCCAGATAGATTCTGTCTCGGCCACTCTTCTCCTTCCGTTTCCAAGGTTGCCGCAATCAAAAGAGAATTGGACCTAACGCTTCAAAAAGACGCTATTTCCCTCAGGTCTCTCGCAAGGGTCGTAGGTCTTCTCTCCTCTTCGATCCAGGCCATTTTCCCAGGGCCTCTACATTACCGCGCATTACAGCATCTCAAAATTCTTCATCTTCGACAAGGGTTGGCCTTTTCCGACCTTGTGTCTTTGGATCAAGAATCTCAACTGGAAATACAATGGTGGATATCCCATTCAGAGGCCTCGAACGGCAGCTCCATCTTCCCCTCTGTGCCCGATCTTGTGTTAGAATCAGATGCAAGTCTTACGGGCTGGGGCGCCCGCTGTGGTTCGATATCGACTGGCGGTATATGGTCCGCAGAGGAGTCCAAATTGCACATAAACTGTTTAGAGCTTCTTGCAGGCTCCTTTGCGATCAAAAGTTTTACAAAAAACAGGGTACGATGCTCCATTGTACTACGTATGGACAACATATTCGCGGTGCGATACATCAACCACCTAGGAGGCACCAGGGCCAGGCCTCTCGCTCTTCTGGCCAAGAGCCTCTGGGAATTCTGTCTTACCCACAAATTTTCCCTTCTAGCCGTGTATCTCCCAGGATCCTTGAATTCCACTGCAGATTGGCATTCTCGCCATCTCACGGACTCCAGCGATTGGAAACTGCACCACTCAGTTTTCCTTCAAATTGTAAGGAAATGGGGTCCTTTTCATGTGGATCTCTTTGCGTCCAGACTCAATACTCAGCCTCCACATTTCTTCAGTTGGCGCCCGGATCCTCTGGCCATCGCTACGGACGCTTTTCTCCAAGATTGGTCCCTGGCATTCAATTATGCCTTTCCTCCTTTCATTCTAATCAACAGAGTCTTGAACCAGGTCAGACGTCAAAAAGCGTCTCTTGTCCTGATAGTTCCCTTCTGGCAATCCCAGGTTTGGTTTCCTCCTCTACTCGAGTTAGCAGTAGACTTTCCGGTTTTGCTTCCGGTGTTTCCGTCCCTTCTCCTAGACCCTTTCGGTTGTCCCCACAATCTAATTCTCAACAACTCTCTAACCCTTTCAGCTTGGAACATCTCAGGCCTTCCCAACAGTCGTTCCCTATTTCGTCAGAAGCTTCGGAGTTCATTAATAATGCATGGGCACCTGGCACAAGGCGAGCCTACAGATCAGCTTGGTCTCTTTGGTCAGGCTGGTGTGTGGGAAAATGTGGCAATCCCTTTTCAACAGATTTAAATTTAATTATCAATTTTCTAGCTGCCCAGGCGGGTACGGGTAAATCTTATCGGACAATAAACCTTTACAGATCTGCTATATCTATGAACCATTCAAATATTGACGGCAAACCAATCGGAGTTCATCCCTTGATTTGTTGACTTTTAAAAGGTGTGAAACTGTCGAGACCTCCAACCGCCAAATATTCCCATGTCGAGGACGTTTCCCTAGTCTTGAATTTTCTTCGGTCTTGGCCAGACAATTCAAGTCTTTCTGTTAAAATGCTTTCTGCCAAACAAACTATGTTGTTATGTTTAATTTCAATCAAACGAGTATCGGATGTTAAATCCCTAGACGTGTCCGCCCGGCAGTTCTTACCCTCGGGTGTTCTATTCCATATTTCCAAACGCACCAAAACCAGTCTACATTCTTTCTTCTATCCTTTCTTTCCTGACAAACCAAAGCTGTGTGTGGGTCTCTGTTTAAAAGAGTATGAAAAAAGAACCTGTAACCTGAGAAAGTCCTCTTCCAATCAACTTTTGATTTCCTTTCGCAAACCCCACAATCCGGTGGCTTCTGCAACTTTGGCCCGATGGGTTAAATGGATTATGTCCCTAGCAGGTATTGATATTTCCGTTTTTGGAGCCCATTCTTCTAGGGGAGCTATGGCCTCCAAGGCTTTCTCTCTGGGGTCTAGTTTGGAGGACATTCTCAGGTCAGCAGATTGGTCTAATCACAATGTTTTCAAAACCTTCTATTGTAAACCTGTTAGAACTGCTTCTTCATTGGTTTTGACAAGCTTTAAACTTGCATAATAGAGCCTCCGGTCTTGACATAAAATGTAGATTTTCCTAGTAATTTATGACGGAAAGTCTTAATTTTATTAAAGACACAGAGGCGAATATTATCCCACCGCAGTATTTCTATTAAAATGTATTTTTATTTCTCCCACCCAGCGACTCCTGCATTGCCTCCAGCTTCGGGATAACGCCGTTGGCTCCATCTCTTCCTTTTTCAAAGGGAAACCCCTGGATTCTGCCTTCCAATCTCCTCAGGATCAACTTCCTTCATCAACGTCCTCTTGGTTTATTGCCGGTGTTCAGGACCTTTGCTCTGCTTCCCTCGCTCTAGCAATTGTTGGACTTATTTACCCTTTGTTTTATGACTCTATTTGACTTGCTCGTTCAAGAAAAGAGGGCTGCTTGCAGTCAAGGGTAGTCTCTATGGTTAATGGGTCTTGCTGATTGGTTTAGTGTTGGTTTCTGTTTTGCTCCCATTGGCTAGCCTGTTGCTAGTCCTTTTGGGAGCTGTTGTTCTTGACTGCTGCTATTGAAAATAAAGTAAGAAAAGAATGCATTATATTCGCCTCCGTGTCTTTAATAAAATTAAGACTTTCCGTCATAACTTACTAGGAAAATCTACATTTTCTTTCTTAGTCTCATTTTTGGACCTTTTTATATGTCTTCTCACATACTCTCCCCAGTGTGTTTGCATCTCTAGCTTTTGACTATATGCATCAGGTAACAGTTTTTCCTATACATTTATTTAGCCCAACTGGTGTCATTATTTGCAACAATCTGTTGTTCCTGGGGTTAACATTACCAGCACCATTTTACACACCTTCCTAACAATTCACTGTTTACCTGTTTTTTTCCTTTTTTGGTTTCATTTGTGAGGTGATTTGATCAAGAACTTTGAAAGTCTACATCGGCCTGATGGTAATCCATTTGCACCTCATTACCCTCAACCCTGCCTCTAGATTATGTAAAATAGGATTTTGATTTTTCCAAGATTATCATATTCATGCCCAACATAGAGTCCCTTGCCTGCTCTAGACTATAACGGTGACAAATGCAGCGTAGCCTAGGTTCAAACTATTTATTGTATTTATCTATTTATGAAGCATCATGAAGTGTTTTGATCGGTAATGATGTACATGAAAGCAATAATGGGGCATGGCATAAGGGTCGGATTGGATGACAAACATAAACCAGAGCAGGAAATAGAGATGTGTGAAGGAGCTGTTGGATGTCCAAGAGTAAACAAGTACAAAAAAATGAGAGAAGATGACCATAATAGTTTTTATGCCACATTTTATATACTTATGAAATATTTATTCATTTAAATGACATTAGCAAATTGAACACAGTTGTGGAGTAGGTTATTCATTTTTTCAGAATGCACGAGGTGACTCTTCGGGGTAATTTTAAATTCATTCCTTGAAGTTCACCATTGGTTGTTAAGAGGCAGGGAGTTCTAGTGGAGCGAATATAGAAGATAAAGAGATTGGAGTATGATTGCTGAACAAGGAGGTTTCGGTCTCTCTAGAGAGTTGAGGTAAGCAGATTGAAGAATTTTAGCAGAAACTATCGAGTCAGAATGACAACAAGGTAACCAGGGGAGTTTCTGAGGAGTAATCTGAATACAAATGGAATTAGGTGGTAGTGTCTTGGTTTTTATCTGACAGAAATCAGCTTTGTTGTTAAAGGATGTAATGTGTGTTCTAATGGCAAAAGCTGCAGTACTGTGGGAGTAGCTAAGGTACTTTTCATTTTTAGTTTTGGAGTCCAGGTAGACCAGAGAACCGGCAAAACAAATCATGCAACAGAGACACCACATAAGACAGTTTTCAGTCAGTTAAATGAATTCCCCATTCCTCTTGTGTCCTGGACAGGATGTGGTAAATAATGCTTTAAACATCCTGAGCCAATATAAAAGGAATGAACAGCAGGCTTGAACCATCGTCAATACAACCCCATGTTCAGAACCAATAGAGTCTGAAATATGAACAGGTACTGTGCCAATAATATCATTTTAGCTGAAAGGTCCTAAGATTTAGAGAGACTGTAAATCTCCAACATGCTCAAGGACTTTGGACTGCAGTATCGCTACTGAGATGGTAACATACAACAAGATTTCTTAGGCATACAGAGACAATGTGTTGCACTTCTCTAATCATTAACCCATGATGAGAAATTAGCAGTGCTAAAAATAATCTGGCATTTAAAAGTATGTAAAGTAGGGCTAGACAAGTACTGCTTCACACACTCATGAATGCCTTTGTGAATTGGCTCCACTGTATGCACTCAATTAGTCTGAGTACATTGTCTTGTTTCCTTAATTGCTAGTTTCCCTAATCTCTAGTTTTCTTTATCAATAGCTACTTCTATATTTCCATGCCACCATTACTGAATTAATTTCTAGCTTGAGATACATTAAAAGCTTGATAATACAGTCTCATGTCTGGGGACTCAAAGCCTCCTTTTGATGGTGACTTTGTTAACACTTTGGATTATAATAGCGTTTACTTTGGAAGCACCCCACATATCCATTCATAAAGGCCTCTCATACCTATTGTACTCCTTTCCAAGGTACCACTTTGTAATATTGCTATACATAACAATGAGTATGTGCAACCTTATTTTTTAATAGTGTTCACTTTAGAATGTCCTGGCTAGTTTGTGCTTGATGGGAGTGAAATTTAAATAGATTACCATGGTAAAGTTGTTTCGCAGATAACCTAGAATATCACACATTCAGATCCAGTGACCAAGGTTTCCCCTGAATGTTACTTTAGGGAGACAGGTTAGATATAGCCCACTTACAATTGTAGCCAGTGGAGAATTCTTAAATCAGGCTTCAAAATCAGGAGCAAATTAACTTTTACTTTATATTGTTTACTTTGTTTCTAGAGTTAACTGAACAACAGAGGCAAGAGCACATATCTGTTCACCACTGGACTATGATCCAAAGGCCTGAATCTCTGCCCTTCATATTGTGCATCTTCAGGAAGGACTAAGGGCCTTATTATGATGTTGACGGAGGGGTTTCCTCCATCACAAATGTGACGGATATCCTGTCCGTCGTATTATGATCCCATTATATTCAATCGAGATCGTAATACGGCAGATGGGATATCCGCCACATTCGTGATGGAGGAAACTCCTCCCTCAAGGTCGTAATAAGGCCCTAAATGTTCATATGGGAAACCTGCTTCATTATAAATCCCTCTGCACAGGCTTTACTTAAGAGGAAAGAATATGTTTAAGATCTTAACAGAGTAGTGTCCACGGATTTGCCCCTTAGAAAAACTTTTCCTATCGCTGTAAGAGCAGATCAGGCTCTAGGATCTAGAAGTCCCTGATCATAGAACTAAACTCCAGAAAACATTCATAAGTTCTGGCAAAACATCAAGATCACTTGACCTTTGACTCTAATGATATCACAAAAAGTGATGTTTGACTTTAGAGCCTGGTATCATTACAGAAAACAAAATCACTGATCGTTAAAGACTTCCAGTAAGAGCATGATCAAAAAAATAACAGACAATATAGCGTAGCATATAAAACTCTAAAATAACACTCTAATATTAACTTGGCTGTGCCAATGATATGTTGGGGTACCAATCATAATATAACATGGTGCTGTGATGGAAATGTGCTCTGACAGGCTGTGGTGAGCATATGCTACTGCCCAATTTTTGATGACTGGTAAAAGACATGGTGTGGCTCTGCAGGTGGCTGTTTGACAGAATATTGGGACCAAAAATATCATGTCAAAAATATTGTTTACCAAAATATCCTGTTTATATACTTACAATGTAAATGACAAAAAATTAGTGTCAAATATATTGTGTAAAAGAATTAACTAAAAAAGGGAAAATATCGTTTTGCTAATTCTTATTGAATTATGTGTAATAAATGTAAAATAATATACTAGTAAATCATTTTATAACTTACAATAAAAGCTTTTATCGATAAAGCTATTTAAATATATTTGTTTTAAAAAACGAATAATTAGAAATATTTTAACATAATGAATGTAAAAAATTAACAATACAGTAAAAGTAAAAAGTAACAAAAAACTATATCTCCTATAATATATAGCACATGAAAAAATAATAAAATTCACATATAAAATATTTATATTGAAAACTTTAAACAGAATATCTAAAGATATAGACCTATATTTACATATATATATAATAATAATGTAAATATATCTACATACTATATATGTATATATATATATATGTATATATATATATATATATATATATATATATATATATATATATATATGTATACTATATATGTATATGTATAAAACATTTAAACAAAAATACATTAATATTACCAATAACTAAAAAATAAAAAGTAAAAACACATATTGACAAAAAATAACAATAATTTAACTAAATTAAACTATTATCAAAATATAATTTTAAATAAAAACACATTTTAATAATACTATAAACATTAAAAACATATTTAAACAAAAAAACTATTTTGAGCAAAGCACAATAAATATTTTGAATTAAATTTTTGAAAAAATCGGAAACAAGTTTCACCTTCCACAAATTACATTTTCCATTCTCACTACAATCTAATCAACAACAGGAAAAGAGCTGGACTTCAATGGGGTTAAATCCACTAGTCCCACTCAGATCTCAGCAACAGTAGGGATTTTTGGGTGGTAATTTTACTCTTTCCACTTCAATCTAAACAACTGTAGGGAAGGTATTGAACTTTGGAGGGTTTACATTTAGTGTTCCCAATCCAGTGTAAACAGCTGTTGGGAAAGTGTTAGGCTTCAGATGGGTTAAAATTACTATTACCATTCCACTCTAAGCAATAATATGAGTGTTTTGGACTTAAGAGGGGTTACATTTACTATTCTCACTCCATTCTAAGCAACACTAGGGAAGATGTTGAACTTCAAAGGGATTACGTTTACTATTATCTTCTAATTTAAGCAACTGTAAGGAAAGTGTTGACTTCGAAGGGTTTACATACACCATTTAGATACTTAATCACTTTTTTAGAACAATTTTTCAAACCTATCAAAAAGTAATACATATTTAAATGATCAATTGTAATAAATATTTCAATTATAAAACCATTTTAAAAAACTTTTAAAAATGTTAAATACCAATTACTTCACTTCTCTCAAATGGGAGTCAGAAGCATGGCAGCTAGGGGCTGAACGCACTCGACTGGAGGTCTAGCTCCTCTGGCTCCTCCGGGGACTGCCTGTATGGACTGACCTCTCTCCTCCCTATTGTTCTGGCCTTTGCTTGAAGCTGCTTTTCAACCCTTTGTGGCCACCTAAGACCCTCCTGATGTTCTGTGGACTGCAGGAGCACCATCCCCCATGCTGGGGTCTGGCAGTGCTGCAGACGGGAAACAGGACACTGCAGTCAGTGGCATCTCTGTGAAAGCTGGCTCTGGGTTGCTGATGCGGACATCCAGCCACTTCTATCAATGCTTCCCAGGCCTCTGCACAGTCAGCAGCACGTGTGGTCTCTGGTGCAGCAGTGGTGGCAGGTCCTGGGTGGCTAGAATGTTTTGGTGCAGTGGGAGAGTTTTGCAGCGAGGGTGGGCCCCGAGACCCGTACTTCTTCCTGCATTTCTTCAGTGAACAACGGCCAAAGGCTGCACACACACACCTCAACGTGTCCACCGACTGAGAAGCAGCAATCAGCATAATGGGACCTGCATGAAAAATGTAAGCTGGCAAAACTGTCGAAATTTGTTTCTCTGCTGTTGCTGCATTGTTGCAGTGTTGACTCAGATCAGGTGGTGGCAGGCCTGGTCCATGGTTGAGTACTCTGCTTACTCTGTTGAATATGTTATCACAATCCACTTTATTGCCTTCAACAGGATCTCTTCGCATCAGGGGATGAGGGTCGTGCCCGCAGGACTGATTGAGGTGTTTTGGTTAACTTACAGGATACTGTGCACAGTTGTGATTTCCCCCTAGCCAACAGGTCAATCACAGGGGGATCAAAGAAGGGAGGAAAATTAGACTCTATGAGCACCCGCTCTTCACCAAAGATAGAGAGAAAGTCACCTTTCCCCAGCAGACCCTCTGTGTCCCATGCTAGCCGCAGTGGACTTAGGGTGACTAAACCTTCAGGGCAGCCATTGGCAGCAGACGATCATAACCTTGAGCAAGTGAGGTGTAGCTCTTCTCTGCCTGCCCGGGCATCGGAAATTTCGGAGAAGACAGCTGAGTCAACAATCTCAGTCTCTGCTTCTGGTCCCTCTGGAGAAGGGTGGGTAGGGCATGCTGTCAGGTTCTCTGCAAACTCTAGACTCTTTTGTCTCTTCACTCCCTCCTGTTGCTTCGGTGGTTCCATGTGATGCTTCTAGCCTTAAAAGCAAGGATAAGGACAGATGTTCTGGGCCATTAATTCTAGCCTCCACTCCTCTTCCTCTAACGGTATTGACCTTTGGCACCAAGGAGTCTACTGCCCCGATGGAGAACCCCCACCCGGGCCATCAGGATTGGACTAGGCAGGACAATTTGGTCGGGTCTACCAGCCAACCATCGGCTGAATCAGGTCAGGATTATGGGATACAGCCAATACAGCCTCCTTTTCACTCTCAACTGACATGTGTAGCTGAGGGGGGGGGTCTGGTTGGTTTGCTGGGTGATACCCAGGAGGCTTTCTTTTCCAACTCAGACTGGCCCTATAGTGATGAGAAGGAGGACGGGAATCTAATGAATAAATCAGTCAAGGGTGTAAAGAATATTAGAGACTGCCATTAGGTGTATCATGCTTCCAAACCAGTCCGAATTAAACTCGGACGTTGCTACTTCTGCATTGCCCCCTTTAAGAAGCATAAATAGGGCGAAGGGGCCCGTAGGGTTGCCCATAGCTCAAGCTGAGGACTCAGCTCTAGCTGCTACTCCTCGAGAAAAATCAACCCTATTCCCTCACAGGACAAAATAGAAGGTCTATCTTGGGACTCTAATGGGACAGAACAGACACCGACCAATCACCCTCCTCTTGTCTAACTGTGTTCTATCACTCTACCAACTGATGACCGGCCTCTCCACAGCAAAAACACTGTAGGTTTGGGCACCTCTACCCTAGGATTTCCACCAGTGGTTTCACATCATGTCGCCCATGACGTCCACACTCTGGGCACAATTCACAAACTTTTTCTGCAGCACAGGGAAGATTTTCAGAGAGATTTGTCTGCATTAAAGACCACCCACAGGAAAACGCAATCTGTTTTACGTACAATATCAAAAAATATGGCTATAGTACAATCTCAGCTAGGGGCAGTGGAGGAATCGCAGAAGGCTCTCCATACGTAGGTGGAGTAAAATAGTTCAGTGATCATCCAACATGATACCCAGCTGACTCCTCATTCATCTAGGCTGGCAGATCTGGAAAACAGGTAATTCAGAAATAAGTTGAGTGTCCTGGGGGTCCCAGAGGTATGGAGGGTGACGACCCCAGGGGGTTTGTGGTCTTTAAGGGAACTCAGCTCTCAACTCCGTGATCCAGAGAGCACACCGCTTTTCATTTAAACCTCCGAACAAGCCCACCAGTGTTCCTCAGCCCATCCTTAGCTGCACTGGGAACTTCACCTTTTGACAAGAGTTCTACTGCACTGCTACTCCTAAGGGTCCTGCCAAAGCCTGTGGGGTAGACTTTTTACCCTGCTCTAATTTTTGCCACCAAATGGCAGTGTGGCACTGGCAGCTCCAAGAGCATCTTTCATGGAGCCTGCACTTTTGCGAATCTGTATAGCGGGTCAGACTTTTTACTGTTATGAAGGTTCAAAGGTCCAGGAATTGTTAGCAAAGTGGCAGCCAGCTGTTTGAGTCTGTTTCGTGGTTGTCCATATTCATGTTTTATTTCCCTTTTTTTGTTGTTTGGAGGGGGGGTGAGGGAGGTGTAAGTGGGCAAAGAAGTATTCTTCCTTTCCCCCGTCCCTATCCAATTTTGTGCTTAGGTTGTTTTCTTCTAGTGTTTGAGTCTCACAGGGGTTTCTCTATTCTCTTACTTCTTCATTTTTATATTTTATCTTTTATTTTTCTTTTCTCTCTTGATTTTTTCTTCTTTCAGTTTTTTTGCTCAGTGATCATATATTAGTATTTGCCAGAGAGATCAGACTAGGGGCCAAAGCTGGTTGGAGCCTGGGGAGATGGCAACCCTTTTTGGGGGGTTAGGGGCCCTGTTTACTCTAGGGCATTGCTTGGGGGTTTGGGTTGGTTTGCAATAAGGGAGCCAGGGTTGTAGGTAGGGCGGGGTTGGGAGGGTTCAGTGGTGCTGGTATGGGTTGTTTAATGAAGACACTTGATGTAGGGGGGAAAAGCTTTGTTAATTTTTGGCTGAGAAATCTGGCGTGTGGGGAACAATGGTATTTTTTTGTATCCTTACTTTACAGTTTTTTTTAAAAGATGCGTCTGCTGCAAACTTTAGTCTTGAGGGGTAGCCTGTGGTGTCAGATACCTAATGTTGGTAGTTTGTGACAGTAGATGTCCTGGCTAGCAACTGCATACTCTGTTGTGGAACATCAATGGGGTGAAGCTGCTGTGCAAGCGGAAGCTGGTACGGGAAGAGTTGAATACCCTCAAACCACAAATCGTTTGCTATTCAGGAGAGGCACTTAGCCCAGGCTGAAGACTCTCTGTTAAATGATCTCAGCTAAAGGGTATTGTCAGTTTCATGTTTTACTTCTGCACAGAGGGGTGTTGCATTATCGGCTCACAACTGTAAGTGGGAGTGTAATGCCAGAAGGTGGATACGGAGGGGCTAATGTGATAGCGTTTTCCATACCATTAGTGTAGTCGATGGTCCAAACACAAATGATCCGCAGAAGTTTGATTTTCTGTTGTCAGAGCTCCATCTTCGCACACCCCCTTTTATTGTCTGCTGTGACTTCAATGTGACGCTATACCCCAAAAGGTATTCTTTGTCTCAGACTTTGGCTTCGGAAATGGTTGAGCCTAGCAGTGTTCCCAGGGGAAAGCATCAAGTTAGGGGGCAGTATACCAACTTATCTCCTCATGTGTGTTGAGCAAGCTAAAGAGCCGGGTTTTAAGTTTTATTCAGCCCCACATTATTCTTTGCCGCACCTGAATTTATTAGTTGTTATTAATACATTGGTTTCATCTTCTAAGCTGTCTCTTAATCCTAGGGTCATATTGGATCATAATTCTCTATCTTTGTTCATACAGTCTACTGGGCCGATTCAGGTATCAGGGCCCTGCCGTTGGACATTCGAACGCAAACTTCTTTCAGAAGCTGACTATGGTCTCCCACCTAGGTGACTTCCTGAAGCTTAACATTGGCTCAGCATCACTCTCCATAGTTTGGGATGCATATAAGGCTTCTTGTCAGGGACAAACACTCCAGATTGGTGCTTGACATTCAAGGCGGCTATGGAGGATGAGATGGAGGCACGCCGCACTCTTGGTCTTTTGATTTCACATGAATAAGTGGATATTTAATAAAGCATAAATAAGTTCAGCGATAAGTATCGCGTTTACTATCATTAGTATGTCTAGTAGCAGCATATCCGAACCCCATATGGTCAGTTACACAGAGGCTCAAATCGCTAAACTATTAGAACATCCGTCACTGCTCAGCGGAGAACAGTGTCTTTGAGAACCATTAAAATTAGATAAGATTGAGAGATTAAAACAACTTAAAAATAAAAATATAAGGACCCAGCTACATTCCCAGGTGTTATTGGAACACCTTAAGAACAATACGATTCCATTAGGCCTACAGGTTAAAAATGTACCAGTCATTTTTATTTTTGACAAAATCTACCTAATTTAGTGGGGTGGGTACCAAATGTTCGAGGGATTGTTTGGCACTGTCGGTTGAAACAGCACTACGTGTCAGCGAAGCAGAGTTGAAAGAGTTCAAAAGCCACACGGTTAATCAGAAGACCACTAAAGTAGTGAGAGACATCAGAAATTTCAACATAGAGAACATATATCCTCATTTAAATTAAGACTTTTACAAAAATAACAACCCTAGTACTTTAAACCTTCAATATCAGACAAGATCCCGGAAAATATTTATTACATGTTCTGATACATAATCAGATGCTGAACAAGAGGCTCAAGGACAGCCCCTCCCCAATTTACAATATACCGGGGTTCAACCATTTTGTGGCAGAGGCAATGGACGAGGGACAGGAGGTGGTGGCCCGAGAAGGCAATTTCAAGAGCAGGGTATATTTCGCACCAGGAGAAGGAGTTACAGGCGCTGAATAAAACTATGCCTGAATCTAATTATCCCATTCCTTTTGTCCACCTATTCCCTTACTACTATTGAAAGTCAGACTTAAAGCCTTTTTTCTGATTCTCTTGATGAAATAGAGACAAATCATAGTGGTCTTAGGCCTACATCTACCTTTTGCCCAGAGAGGAATTATTTACCCCAAGAAATAGCCGACATGCGAGATATAGTTTTGAGAAAAATTGATAATCTTAACAGCAAAAACTATTTTTCAGACAGAATTGTACAAAAGCTGAATTGGAAGGCATCCAGAATTTAGCTAACAACCAATCTATTATCATAAAGCCTGCAGATAAAGGAGGGGGGGTAGTGGTTTAGGATAAGGATAAATATGATCAAGAAATTATGATACAGTTATCTAACTGTAATCACTATCGATTGATTAATGATAACCCCTTTCGAGATCTTCAATAAAAATAATGTGCCATTACTAATGAGGCCCTTGATAATGGATGGATATGTAAAAAATAATTTGAATTTATTAATACAAGCAAAGGCAGAATGCCTCTTATATTTATATATACTTCCAAAAATCCACAAGGACTTGGAAAATCCTCCTGGGAGACCTATTATCTCTGCATGTGCTCTATTTTAGAACCACTAGCCCAATATCTTGATACCTTCATTAAAACATGTGTTGTCCAAACACAAGCATATGTGCATGATTCCATAGACATTATCAATAAAATTGAAGGTTTACCATTCAATGTGGATAATCAGTATCTGGTGACTTTAAAGCACTTTACACAGATATCCCACAAGATGAGGCTATTGAAGTTATTAGAATGGTCTTGTACACCAGACCAGCCCCAGTGACCACCCCTATAGAATTTGAAATTGCCCTACCCACCCTTTGTTTGAAAAATAATTGCTTTATGTATAAAGATAATATATATTTTCAAATTAAAGGGGCACCTCAGATAGCCAATTTGGTTATGGATTTTTTAAAAAGGAAATGGGTGTATGACACCTCAAAACCCTTCAGAAATAATATCGCACCATGGTTTAGGTACATTGCTGATATTTTGATGATTTGGGAAGGCAATATGACCACTCTGGCAGCCTTCCAAGAATGGTTGAATCAACGCACTGCAGATTTCAAATTTACGATGCATAGTGATGTCACTAAAATCAACTTTCTGGACCTCTGGATTGTGTCCAATGAGGGTTCCCTAGAAGTTAGTTTACACAAGAAACTAACGGACTGCAATACTTTGTTGCATTTTTCTAGTGGGCACCCTAGAACTTTGAAAGAAAATCTACTGGATGGTCAATTACTTCATATCAGGAGGAATTGTACCCAGAGAGATGACTACTTTGAAAATGTTAACGAAATGGTGAAAAAACTAGTAAATATGGGGTTATCCGAAAAAATTGGTAAAAGCAGCATCTAAAAGAGCATGGTTCACACCCAGAGAGACTTTATTGGTTCTTAGACAACAGACGAAAGACTCGCCTGTGACTTGTGTAATCACATACAATCCCTAAGCGAATAATGTTAGTTTTTTCATTGAGAAAAAAGCCTACGAGAGTACTGGGTTAAAGCTGGATTTCAGATAAAAAAGAAGAACGATCCTAGAACGATGCTTCAGCTCCCCTCTTTGAGTGGCCATTACAAATGTAAAAATTGAGTGGCTTGTCAGTTTATTAGTGAGACTAAAGAAGTGTTAGTAAATGGAAGAACACATATCCAGTCATGCTTTTCTAATCCTAATAGTAAAAATGTGATTTATTGCATAAAATGTCCTTGTGAGTTAATGTATGTAGGACAAACGACACAGCCAGTTAAAGCAAGAATTCTCCAACACAGATCAAGAATCAGATGCGAAACAAGAGGAGCACCTTTAGTGGAGCACTATTGTGAATTGAACCACAAGCCAGATGATCTTTGGTGGACAGTACTTTATGTAGCCCGTGTATATTCAAGTGGACATTCAGTATCAACTATTTTGGACAAAATGGAAGCAAGGTTTATCGAGAAATATGGAACAGCTCGACATGGCATCAATGACTTGGATGAAATGTGGGCTTTAATTTAATTTTTGTGTGCTGCAATATACCATGATAAATGATTTAAAAAAAAATCTAACTTCAATGGGGGGAGGTGCCAACTTTCCAATTTGATTTGGTGATGCACTTATTGTTTATTAAAGGTGGTATAGCTGAACTTAATATAATGTTTCTAACTTTAAAGTGAAAGGTTGCCAACTCTCCAATTTGATCTGGTGATGCATTGATTGTTTATTATGGCAGGCAGACTCAGGATTTTATTCTAATTTGGTTATGTAATAGCTTACACTGAACACACTGTGGCATTAATCATTCAATGGTTCTTTGACCGTGGTTCTTTGTCTTTAGTGAGATTTGTAATTGAAGCACCGTATGTACCTGCCTTATAGATGCTTATTTATTGATAATAACTCCATGATGAAGTGGAACGAATTCCGTTCTGGTGCTCAATACAGGATTAGGATATTGAGTATTGGTCCATCCTAAGATGGCTACCATTGATGTTATACACTTAAGGATGCCCGCCCCGGAGAATGTAAGATAGGCATAACTCTGTTCTAAGATGGCAGGCACGGAAGTCACCTCCATATGTAGATACACTCAGACAGAGACCGTTTTACGATGGCCGCCTTGGTTGTTACAACACTCAAAATAGGGCTACCATAGGGAATTCAAGAGAGATATAACCCCGTTCTAAGATGGCTGCCATGGAAGGCTTCCCAGTACGGGTATATTTTGTGATGGAGGACACAGCTGATGAATTTCGCCCCCTTCCTCATTGAAAAGCGTAAAGTGATGCGGGATTCGATATGTGCGGGCACATCGGAGGTTTGATACACCGGGGAGTGGTACAATCATACATTATTCTCCCACCTCTGCCAAAGCACTCGATTTCCGAACAGTGATAATTATACAAAAATAGCTTAAAAGCTGTACCCAAGCCACAACACGTTACTATTCGTTTTGGATACATTTGGGTCTTATCAAGTATGTTGTTAAAGCTCTATTGGGAGAAGGTAGATACCACTAGGGAATGTTCATGTATGTCTAGGATTAGAGTAATACGATAGCCATTCACTTTCTCTTCTCCCTCTAGGTGTTCCCAATTGAATTTCATCAATATATTTGGCATTTTTTACAATTTTTGTCTAAAGTAGGCAGTAAGGGGCTGATTCTAACCTTGGCGGACGGCGGAGGCCGTCCGCCAAGGTTCCGCCGTCAGAACACCGCACCGCGGTCGAAAGACCGCGGCGGTGATTCTGAGATTTGCCCTGGGCTGGCGGGCGGCCGCCAAAAGGCCACCCGCCAGCCCAGGGCAAATCAACCTTCCCACTAGGATGCCGGCTCAGAATTGAGCCGGCGGAGTGGGAAGGTGCGACGGGTGCAGTTGCACCCGTCGCGTATTTCAGTGTCTGCTAGGCAGACACTGAAATACTTTGTGGGGCCCTCTTACGGGGGCCCCTGCCGTGCCCATGCCAGTGGCATGGGCACGGCAGGGGCCCCCAGGGGCCCCGCGGCACCCCCTACCGCCATCCTGTTCCTGGCGGGCGAACCGCCAGGAATAGGATGGCGGTAGGGGGTGTCAGAATCCCCCATGGCGGCGCAGCAAGCTGCGCCGCCATGGGGGATTCTAAGGGCAGCGGTAAACCGGCGGGAGACCGCCGGTTTGCCTCTTCTGACCGCGGCCGAACCGCCGCGGTCAGAATGCCCTGCGGGGCACCGCCGGCCTGTCGGCGGTGCTCCCGCCGACCCTGGCCCCGGCGGTCTTAGACCGCCGGGGTCAGAATGACCCCCTAAGTGTTTTTGATTCATATCTGGGATTTTTGGTCTTTGACCTGGCGATGGCAACACGTAAGTAGATTGCAATGTTATCTCCACTTTAAATGCAATTAATGTTTATTGGTTTATGCACAAAGGGGTTATTTGGATTTAGTGATTTCTTCTCTTTTCTGCATGTGCTTCACTTTGAAATTATTATGATCGGTGTGTAGAGACACAAAACAAGTTTTTTTCTAACATAAGGAATTATGGTTTCGTTTTTTTTGGTGTAATTAGTCTTTTGTCTTTTAATAGGTACTTGGATCTCCTATAGTCCTGAAGAGACCCACAATTAGAAAGGGCCGAAACACGTCGACCTTGTTAAGCAATGCTTATGAGACACATCTTTCTTTAAATACAAACAACAGAAGTCGTTTTTCAGAGATGTGAACATGATGCAACCATCTCCCATGTGGATTGATATTTAAAACATTGCTAATCACCACATTTCCGGAAAATGAAAGGATGTCTGGAGTACATCTTTTGTTGAAGTGTATTGATATTATCTATTTGTGTTGATTTATGTATATATTACGTCTTTGTATGGTATGTAATTTGTGTTTAAAGTATTGTGATATGTTTAATTTAGGCTATTTTATTGCTTAATTAAAATAATATGAAGAAAAAAATGTACAAATGAATTGTTTCCGCACTAATTTATTCACAGTTTCATTATTACAGTAATGATTAAATGTTTTCCTACTATCGTACCATGTCTTAGTTTACTCAGGTATAGTAGGGTTAATACGGTAGACCCCTTTCTTCACATGCAAGGCAGCTTTGGCAGCTGAGATGGAGGCACGCCTCACTCTTGGTGTGTTAGAGTGCAACTTGGGATGAAGTATTGTCTCAGGGAATGGGCCCCGGTCAAAGGCAGTCCATCGCTCTTCGGGCATCGCTTAAGCAGCACATCTGGGATCTAGCAGTTAAAAACAGCCATGTTCAGCAGATGTTCAGCTTCGAAAACAGCGGAGACATGGGGTGGATCCTCTCTTTTAGAATAATGGATAATTCTAATGCTATTCATAAGATTAGGGATGGGAAAGACATGTTTGTGGCTGACCCAGCTGCTATTAGAGGTGCCTTTTGACTGTTTTATAAAGCTCTCGATCTTGACGATTGTATTTCAACCACTGATGGAATTCTTCATTTTAGGGAAAATATTTTCAGCACAAACGGAGTATGACCGAAGATTTGAGGTTTAAGCACCCATTATTCTTTCTAAAATGGAAACATTGAGGGCCAGATTTAATAGAAAATGACAGTGTGCGGCGTTGCGCCAAATTTGGCAGCGGTATTTAAAATGCAGGGATGCTTTGTATTTACTAGAATACGGAGCACACCTGTGTTTCCCCCTGCACCGGTGCTAAATTTGCTGCCGTGAGCCAATGCAACCACCCTTGCACCATAGTGCAAGGAAGACTGCATTGAGAGGGACATTTTTTTTGTGCAGGAAGGGAAAGCACACATAGAAAGTGTAAAAACAAGGAGAAATTAAACCATTCCTCCTCGTTATGCCACACTAATGCCACCCCTGGGGTGGTGGTAGATTTTGGCGCTGCCTCAGGTTTACAAAAACTTGTAAATCTGAGGCAACGTCAAAATGCAATGGGTGTTGCTGGGGTATTCCCACAGCAACACCCATTGCATGCCCCTTCCAAGCAAAGTGCTGTGTGTGAAGGGGCCGTATTTGCAAGGTGGCATTAAGCCACAAAAAGTGGCTCAACTCCTCCTTGTAAATACAGCTCAGGGCATAGCGCCACTGGAGCATCACAAAAAGTGACGATCGGGTGGCGCTAGGGGCTCTTAAATATGCCCCTTATTGTTTTTAAGCTCAAGGTAAGGTCTCCAGCCCTGATCAGATCCCCTTAGAATTCTATGCCACCTTTAAGCATATCTTGGCTCCTATCCTAAGTCATCTCTTTAATTATTTTGATGTAACCAGTCGGGTAGCAAAATCTAAGGGAGAGACTAATATTGTTATTTTTCCTAAAAAAAGGGAAAGATCCCATTCTCTGTGGGTTGTATCACCCTATTTCCTTAATCAATGCAGACTGAAAGATTTACACACACATTCTTGCTAATTGACTATCTGCAGGTATTTCACGCCTGGTAGACCCTAACAACCATGGCTTTATTCTGGGGCGCAATACAACGTCCCATGTCAATACGGCAATCATGGCCCTGGAGACGGCCTCCTCTGGTGGGAGGCCAGTTGGCATGATCTTCTGGGATGCTGAGAAGGCCTTTGACTAGGTCTCATGCCCCTTCCTCTGGGGAGTTATGGAGACCGCTGGACTTGGCCCAGGCTTTATCACGAGAATTCAATATCTCTACGTTGAACTGAAATTAAGGTTTTGTTGCTCCGATTCCTCTTCTGAATTCATAGCCATCTCTCGGGGGATCAGGCAGGGGTACCCTCTCTCCCGTCCCATATATATGGAGCATTTGCTCCATATATAGAACCTTTTATCCAATACTTGAAGTTCTCTGAGGTGATCCAGCCCCATAAGATACTATGGCTCGAGGTCAAGACGTGTCCCAAAAAAACAGTAAGTGTGCTATTGTTTCCCCTATCCTGTTTGGCAGACTGGACAAAGATAGGTTTCTGTATACTAATTTTGCCATTTTATGCAAAAAAACATTAATTCGGAGGATCCCAAATCTAAATGTTAAATATAATTGCTTTGCCGAAGTTAGTGTGTTATACTCCATAAATGGTTCAAAATAATAATTATTTAGTGTAATTCATTCTCATTTTATTATTAGTTTAGCATAAAATTAATTCATCAAAATTTTATTTAACTAATTTCTCACTCTGTTATCCTGCAAACCCAATGGCTTCAAAATTGTGCATTGCATGTCGCATTTTGGTAATCATTCTGCAAGAGAATTTTGTGAAGGAAATGCCAGAAATCATGGGCTTCAAGATGTCTTCACGAACTGCCACATTATTCAGTGACCTATTATGTTATCGTCCATATGGATTTGGAGAGGCATTTGTTGAACCTTTCCTGGATCTTGTGCTCCCATTTTCATTAAAGTTTTCTAACTTTTTAGTACTATGAGATTTTAACACATGGGCTGAGCCACCCATTAGCCCACTGGCAGACAAATACATTTCAGGTATGACGACGCTGGGGTTAGTCCTGAAAGTGAATGGCCCCACCCAAAATAAAGGCCACATGCTAGACCTGGATCAGGTGACTTCTAGAATGTACGGAAGCTATGCCTCTTATTTGGTCTGAGCATCTGTTAAAACCTTTCCTGTGCAAGTGTCATCTAACACAGACAGTTGTAGAAATACCTAAAGTTAAGTTGTAGAAGAAACAGCCATGGACTAAGCTATCAGTCACAGATCTAGTGCAGCACTGGAGGGATTCCAAGCCATCAGAATCTGGATGGAAGGGATGGAAGGCTATATGTGCTTGACAGACTGGATGGACAAAAAGCTGCATCATAGGATCATGAAAAATAAAAGATCTAGACCTACTGCACGGAGGAACTCTTCCACTTTGAGTGAGGCAAAGCTGAGTTGCAAAAGCTAACAAGAATTTGGCATGTAGACTACATTTACAGAGTGAGAAACCCACTAAAAAGTGCCTTGAAGGTTTACAAGAGGCAGGTGTTCTCTGTCAAATCAGCCTTCCTTACTAATAAAGCCCTAAAGGATGAGACCTCAGCAAAGAAATTGACAGCGATTTTTCATAACATTTCCAACCCTAAGTATGCATGAAACCTAATTGCTAACTTCCAGGAGGTGGCATATAGACTGTTTAATTTTTTCAAGGGACAGGTGTCTAATATTCTAAAATCCTTATCACCTTGTGGGGCTGATTGTGACCCAAGGATTGGAGAAGCAGGTCTATGCCCTAATGGGGTGAGCAGAATGGTAGGCAGAGGACATCTGGAAATGATAGGAATACCCGGCTGGACAAATGGGAGCCTTTAATACCTGATATCTACACTTCAATCATGGCTGTCCTAAAATGAGGGTCTTCACTGGAACCTCTGCCCCCTTTCAATAGAAAGCAGTGGCTGAAGCCCATGGTCTCTTATTTCTGGAAATCTGCGATGACTCACTGCCGAGTGGACGTGTTCCAGGTGAATGGAAAACAATATGGTAGTGCTCCCATTAAAAAAGGTACATGTGGATCCTGCTGTTCTTACAAAATTATCGAGTGATCTCTCTTTTGCGGTTTGCTGGGAAAATAGTGAAGCAACACTTACTTCAACCATCCCTGCAAGTGAACAAATATTTGATTTGGTTCAATAAGAGTTTCACCCATGACATAGCACAGCACCGAGACGGCCCATTAGCTATGATAGATGACCTTCAAATGCTCACAAATGAGACAGAATGTTCGACCTTGGTGATATTAGACCTGTCTGCAGCATTCAATACAGTATTTTTTTTTATTCTTCTGACTAGGATACAGGAAATTGACACTGGAGGAAAAGCACTGGAGTGGTGCAGATCCTACCTGACCGAGAGGCCCCAGACAGTTTTCTTACCACCATATATGTCTAAATTTTTTACCTTGAGCCAAGGAATTCCTCAGGGTTCAGCACTTAGCCCCACTTTCTACATTAACAACATTCATCCACTGTTGAGACTCATAAAATCCTTTAGTCTCTAGTGTATGAATTATGCAGATGGCACTCAGCTTATCAGCTCACCGAATGGGTCAAATCCTAATCCTAATGAACCATTTCATTGTTGTATGGCAGTGGTGTCTGACTGGCTGAAGTCCAATTTGCTCAAATTCACTCAGACAAGACTGAGGTACGGTAGATGAAACAGTCCTATGTACTGGAGTCACTGCTGAGAGGGCGCATAGGGAAGTGATTGATGGTCTCCATACCATGAATCTTTTAGAGTCCTGGAAGGCAAAGGAATTAGCAACAGCTTTACGGGGCTTATTTACAAGCCCCTTGCACCGCCGGTGTGTCTTTTTTTAAATAAGCCCCTACATTTTTAACCGTGGAGCCAATTTATTTCAACTTAGTAATCACTCCAATATATGTGCATATCAAAATCAATAATAAAGTTACAGAATCAGAACCAACAATCTGAAACAAAGGAATAAATTCAGTCTCTTTAGCATATGACATATAGGCGATCATTCTGACCGCGGCGGGCGACGGTAGCCGCCCGCCATGTGGTCACCGCCATTTGGCCGCTCTGCGGTCAAAAGACCGCGGAGGCCATTCTGGCTTTCCCGCTGGGCCGGCGGGCGCCCGCCAAAGGAGCACCCGCCGGCCCAGTGGGAAAGGCCCTGCAACATAGAAGCCGGCTCCGAATGGAGCCGGCGGTGTTGCAGGGGTGCGACGGGTGCTATTGCACCCGTCGCGATTTTCACTGTCTGCTATGCAGACAGTGAAAATCATGCTGGGGCCCTCTTAGGGGGCCCCTGCACTGCCCATGCCAGTGGCATGGGCAGTGCAGGGGCCCCACGACACCCGTTCCCGCCATCCTGTTCCTGGCGGTAAAAACCGCCAGAAACAGGGTGGCGGGCCATGGAGATTCAGCCCAGACAGAATGGGCAGGGAAGCACCGCCAGCCTGTTGGCGGTGCTTCCGTGAAATTTCCCATAGAAATTACAATCAAAGCAATACTGAAACTGAGAAATAGAAATTGATATTTCTCTAAGAAATGTGGACTTCTCTCCAGCAAGAACAGAAATAAAGACATCTACTTAGGTCTAAGCTGAATAGTATAATGTCTTAAGACTTTAGGGGTAGAGCAAGGTAGGTGTCAGCATTGCAAAGACTCCAGCAGAAGTCTTCAGGAAAAGATTACTGCAATTTTAGTATGAAACTATGCACTGTAAGAGCAAAGAGTTCTAAGCTGTCTGTACCTCTGAAAGTCTAAAAGAATCTGCCACAAGTCTAACAAGTTAACATTAATTTAAAGTGGAATATTCTAGGAGCATCTGTATCTCCTGAATACGTCATCAGAAACACAATTATTTCTCTTTCTCATGGAGTGCACTAGCAGTATGGAATGATTTCCCATCCCAAGGAAAACTAAGGACCAGGCTAGTCTTGAGGTTCTCCTCTTCAGATAGGAAAATGATATGGAGCTTTCTCAGCTTGTTAAATCATCCAGTCCATTCTAAGATCTTCTTTTTCTGGAACTTTCTATCTCTAATACACAATACTCCTTTCACTAGTTAAGAAATCAAGGATGTGCACCTGCAAAGAAAAACATGCAAAGCACGTAAAATATACTTCACACGTTAAAATGAAGGCCTACTCATGCTAACTTTGCAAACCACGGTTAATATGCACCTTTAAACACTCAATTATAATTGTAAGCATAATAGAATAAATGCAAAACATAAGCAATGAATTTAGAACCGCATATGCAATGGGCCTTTCAATAAAGACAACACTTCGAAATACAAGTGTAAATATGGATGAGAACTACAATTAGCATTTTATAGCTAAACATAAGAACACACACATACATGTGAAAACTCTAGTTTCTCCAGTAAATGCACCCTCAATAATACAGTTTGATGCTTCACTTTACATTAATAAGGTTAAGGAACACAGAGTATATGATGTAAATTACACTGTCATGATACTTCTGTAACGTATAAAGATGCTGCGAGAATAGCACTGCTCCAATGCCATTTGATTTGTGGCCCAATAGATGGGCTGCTGTTGAAACTCCTGCTAAAAGTCAAACATCTAGGGATTTATTTGGAATTTGAACTTTCCCTGGTGAGCCAAATAAAATATGTTGCATCAATGTGTTTATTTCTCCTTAAAATGTTCTGGAAGATCCCACCCTTTCTTTCCAAATCAACTCACTGCGTAGTGATCCAAGCAACCATATTAAGTCACCTGGACTACTTCAATTCCTTATTCCTTGAGCTGGGTAGTTGTATTCTTAAGAAACCCCAAAGAATAGAAAATGCAGGTTCCACATTGGCCTTGGGGTTTTCTTGTTTCTCTTCAACCACAGTGGCTAGAAAATCCCTGCATTCGCTACCAGTGAAAAAGAGGGTGATCTTTAAGTTTTGCCTTGTATTTAAAGTAGTTCATCACAGTAATTGATCCATAAATTTCGCGATTATACACATCACGCTGTCTGTGTTCTGCTGGAGGACCCCTGCTGGTTGCAACCAGATTTAAACGTGCTCACTCAGGCGGCAAAGCCTTTTCAGTGAGGGCGGCAAATCTTTACAATAAGCCACCAGTTACCTTACAACTCGCCCGTTCCTTACTGAGGTTCAGAAAGGCATTGAAGAACTGTTTTTTTAATATCTAGCCCTGCCCAGCTGACCCCTGGTTGGTTGACAACTTTGTCTCTGTACTTTGAGTCCGATGCTTTTTTTTTCTGTGTTTATTTAGCGCCATGACACATTTCAAGGTACTTGCCACGCTTTACAAGTCTGGTAACATAACATAGCCCACAACTAAGTTATAAATTACTAATTAAACTTAAAAAAATGACATTAAAAATCACAATTAACTCTCAAATAATTCAAATGAAATTATTCAGTTATTACATTTACATAATGAATATCCAAATAAATATTTAAATTACATTAATAAATTGATTAGCATTACAAAAATACATTATTTAATTCATTTTCTCTACTAAACCCTAAATTACTAATTAAACTTTGAAAAATAAACATTCCAAAGCCACAAATTATAGTTAAATAAATAAACCAACAATTTATCAATTAATAGATTTATGTAATAACTGCTAAGTATTTCCGTTACACTAGATAGTAGATAGGTATCTTGCAGATCAGGTGCTGAAGGATGCTCTTGATTTTGAGTCCGATAGTAAAGCAGCACCAGAACACCAGATGGAAAAGACTCCACAATGGAGCCCAATAACTTCTAATTGCCTAGGGAATCCCGGAACTAGCTACCACAAACGGCCAAACCCATCATAGCCTAATGACGCTACTGTTGCAGAATTACAGTACTGAATTCAGATACCTAGGTGCATCATAGAATGCCTGGGCACCTGCTCAAATAACCAGGGAGAACCAAGATATACATACACACACACACGTAGCACTGTAAAACTGCAGTATCACATGTCAAGACGCCTGCTTTACTGTCCCATTACAGCCTTAGATGCCCAGAAATAACTTACATGAGCTGAGTCTGCCTACAGAGGAACTCATGACCCAAGAACACTCCATTTTATGTATTTTATGAATGGAAAGCATTCGAATCACTGAGCTATCGTCCATATTTTTTTATAACAGGTTATTTTTACCTGCACAAATATTTGCCAATAATATATCACACTCCACAAACTGCATTAACTTGTTGCTTTAATAAGAATAGATATTACTATTCTACCAACCTGGGCTCTTAGAATGGGGTTCAGAACAAGTACTGTGCTGTAAAATTATCTCAGGGTAAATAATTCCCTGCACTTTCACTTCAACTCTAGAAGGATTGGGAAATAAGGTGCGGACAAAAAAACTGACCCTCAGTTAAGTGTGGAAAAGGCCGCTTTTATTGAAACAGCTGTACGTTAACAAACGCAAACCTAGGCCAATGGGCCTTACAAAACTAACTCCAAACTAACAGTTAAATTGCCGACCAAAGCCTACCCCCCACCTCAACTATTCCTCCCACACAAGACCCTCCCCGATAATTCTCACCTCATTAAATCACCAAGTGCAACTTTTCACATAATCCTCCTCCTGTAACTGTAAAATCTTAACTCTAAACAACTATTCTGTAATCAACTAACTCTTAACCTTAAACTTCCTGCCCATGCCTACCCTCCCATTCCTTGTGTTTTGCCCCTGTAAAATCAACTTCACATTCTACAACCTTCTGAAAAAGCTTTCATGACACCGCCACCCAGAAAAAGGCGGACCCTGGCTTTTTTCTGCCCCCTCCCCCTTCAACTTTGCAAATTCAACATTCGTGCTACTACTTCTTTCAATTCCAGCAAATACATCTCTATCTTCAACCTGGAAAGATGTACCCCGTTGCTGCGAAAACATTCAGTGGTATCATGCTGGATATCTGAATGCTAAATCCTGCCAAAACCTATGTTTCTACAAAACCGGCTCATCTCCCTATTCAGTTTTCTGTAAGCCCTATCCAAGGCTGCTGGCTTCACAACTCCCGCCCCCCCCACTGTCGGCACGGCATGAACTAAGTCCAGATTACGAAGCAACATGACCAACGCACCTTCAATTGTGTTTAATCTTGTTTCATGGCCCTCATCAAAACCACACCCTTCTCTTGCACCATATAATTTTCTCCCAAATGTATTATCAAAACATCAGGGCATCGTTCCCTCACAAACATGCCATTCAAACCTCCAATCAATTCCACCACGGCATGCCTCCTTACCCCCTCCAAGTCACTGATATCCCATGCCTTTGAAATCCCAGGTTGAACCCCACTCCTCTCTGTGCCATCTGCTGTTCTACCCACTTGACTAAGGAGTGTCCAACTACCTAAATGGATATCTCCTCCACCTATGGCCTCGTGACAGAACCTGCAACAAAAAAAGGGGGAACACTCATACAGAAGAGGAAGGAACGCTGCTTCTCTCCCTGCCAGTGTGCACATATCTTCTCAAACAATCTGAAGACCATCGACCCAATATCATAATGTCCTCCCACTTCCACCAGCAGATGCCAGCTTCAGTTGCCGTGCTAATCCTAATGGAATGGGTTCCAAAAGCTGAAGGAGGGAGCCCCAGAAGTGCAAGAAACTTCCATAAGATGAAGAGCAATTGAAAAGCAATTACCTTGTCCTCAGACTTCCACCTGAAAACCACCCCTACCCACTCGCCGCACATTGTAGCCCATTTGTTTCCCCAAGCCACCGGACAAATCTCTGTCTCTGGCAACCTTTTCAGAACCACAGTCTTCCCTTTCATCCTTTGGTCAGTTTTTTAGCTTTGCAGCCGCACTATTACTCTGCCCTCACACAATGACACCTCCTCCCACAAGACTCCCATCTGTATTTGTTACCCAACAGCTCAGATACTCTGAACGCCCCAAAAAGCATCCACAACATGAGTGCTGAAAATATGCAAACCTCTTCTTTACTTCTGCATAACTGGGGCAACAACCTCAGGAACCTCCTGAACATGTCCAAAGACAGGGGTCTCCATATTCTCCGAGAATGGCCTGGCTCTCTCGCTCAGCCTTCCAACATTCTTTGTCCCAGTTCCCCTGCCGCCGGGGCATACCCCCACATCAATTTCCCAATAAAGGAGATACCCGCTAGTTTTCTGGCAATTGTCACCCAAGACATGCCCCTATCCATGAAATCTAACATGAAATGAATGACATCCTTAGACCTGCTTCCAACCTCTCACCTGTATTGAGCCCCACATGCAATGAACTCTGCCCATGCCTACCTGTATGCTCTTCTTGTTGTCTCCACCAGGGACTCTACCACCAATTGTACCACACTTTGTTGCCTACTGAACATAGCTCCGCTGGAATGTGTGACTTGTAGCTGTCTGCGTCCTCAGTCAGCCCACAGAATCGTTCCCACTGAAAACAAGACAAAGCATCCACACTGTCATTTTCAGCCCCCGAACATGCTGTGCTCTAAAAGCGATGTCGTGGCGCAGGCAACCCAACACAAAGACTCTCACTAACTTTGTCCCTGGCTGACTGCCTGTTCACCACCTGCACCACAGCCATGTTATCCACTCAAAGCAAAATCTTCCAGTCTGCCAATTCCTCCCCCCATAGCGTCATGGCCACTACAAGAGGAATAAATTCCAAAAAGGCAATGCTTCTCCCTCCTGCCTTCCAATGTACAGGCCACTCCTCTGCGCAGCACTGACCTCACCAGAATAGACCAAAACCCAGTCCACCTGCAGCGTCAGAAAATATTTGCACATCCCACTCCAAGTCAACCAGTCCAGCTATGGGAATGCTGTTGAATGAACTCAAGAAGAAAGACCACGTCCTGAGATCCTCCTTGACTCCCACCAACAGCCTCACCTCATGGTGTGGCAAAGTCTACCCCTCCCCCACAAGACCACAGCCCAACCGCCTGCAGAATGTCCTAACCACCATGACACCTCTACAAGCAAAAGTGAGATGCCCCAGCAGTATTTGGACCTCCTTTACTTTCACCTTCTGTCTCCTTAGCATGTTTTCCACTAGTGCTAGCATTGTCATGTTTTTGTCCTTTGGGAGCCCCGACTCCTTGTGATTTGTGTCCTGTTCAATTCCTAAAAAGGAAAAAACTGTACTGGGTCCTTCCATTTTTTCCAGGTGCAAGGGGGACCCCCAAGTCAACCATGAGCTCCTGGAACATAGCCAGTGCAAGCTGGCAGTCTGCTGAACCAGATGTACAAGCAAAAAAGAAATCATCCAGGTAATGCATCACCAGCCAGTGACCCATGTGCCAGCTGAAGAGTCACTGTAGAAAGAAACTAAAGCATTCGATAAGGGCACATCTTACAGAACATCCGATTGGTAACGCCTTGTCCACGTACCATTTTCCCTCAAAGTACACGCCCAGCAGCTGAAAGTCGTCGAGTGTACCGGAAGCAGCCTGAACGTTGACTTTACATCATTTTTTTTCACTATTGCCCTTTTTCCCACATCCTCCACCAAAGACATATACACATCCACTGACGAGTATGATAGTGAGACCAACTCTTCAGGAATAAAGTCATTCACAGACCCACTCTTTAGCCACAACAAGTGCTGGATGAGGCAGCAATGTCCCTTTTCAGCACCACATTGACAAGTGACACAATCAAGTTCTCCCTTGGCTAATCCTCGAAAAGACCTGCTATTCTCCCTTCTGCCATTTCTTTTTGAAGTTTCTCTGGTACAACCCCTTTGTGTTATTTTGCAGAGCAGGTTATCAGCCCACCTGCAAAACCTGGGACCCTTGTAACCCAGTCAAAACTCCCCATCAGAAACAATCTCTCAGTAACCCGGCTTCCACCGGAGGTCATAGAAGCCCAGTCAATACTCCAGGCTATGGAATTTAACTGGTGTAGGAGCCTTTTCCTGCAGGTCCCAGTGCCCTTCTACCCCCTGCTGCTGAGGCTGGATAGACCCTTGCCCACTCACATTGGATTGCCAAGGTCATGAAGGCTGTCCCTGGAAACCACCAGGAGTCCGAAACAATGAATAACATCTATGTTTTTGAACAGTGCCACACTGCTTTCTGGAAATTTCTCTCAATAGACAGTGCCGTATATTAAAAACGCCGCCATCCAGTTTTTTATAGTCAGGGAAACCTTAAGCCTCTTTGCTAGCTCATACTCCTCCTCCTTTTAACCTTCCTTCGCTCTCACTTCCCTATGTAGAAGTTTAAGCATCTCCACATGTTCTCCTTTGCATATCCCTTTTTTAGTAGCCAGCATCACATGTACCCACAAAGGTTTAGTCATCCCCATGTATGTTAGACTTTTTATATTCAGTGCTTTGCTTTCAGGCCCTTCCTTCTTGCTGCTGTCCCTGTTCGCTGCCTGCTCCCTGCCTCTCCCATCTTTCCCTGTGGTGTCAAATCCACTGTCCTCCCTCCCTACCGCCCCTGTATCTGCTGCCTCAGGCATCACCACTGGTGCCTTGTTCGTCCCCACACCAATGTCTGCCACATACTTACCTCTAGACAAATGCTCTCCCAGCCCCTCCACATAGCAACCAGCATCCACACCTGTGGATACCAATTGCGGGCTGTTGCCCTCCATCTTGCCTTTACCTGGCTCCAAGGTTGGTGCCTGTGCAGATGCTTGCCATCTTGCCAGTGGCCTTTCCATGTCTTCAACCACCTGGCATTCCTGCACGGAGCTAGACAAAATGTTAGTGAGACCCCCTGTCTTTGACTCCACCCTCACTGTTGCCATGCCCTCCATCTCTCGCACCTCGCCTTAATCAATGATTTCTCCACCATAGTCCAACATCAACACCCCCATGGTGTCATCTGGGCTGACCCACGTCATATCTACACTCTCATAGTGTCTAACCTCAGAGTAAGCCTCACTATTTTGGGGCCAATACCCTATGCCTAGGGAGGCCGTACCAGCCTCACCATACTGGTCTGTCCTGCCCACTCTTCCTTCTTCATCTTGCGTAGTGCCGGAGGTCGCCCCACACCTACCCGCTGGCTGCTTGGGCATCCCTCGCCAGTGTCCAGTGAACCATTCTGGGCCCAACCCAACCTTCTCTTCCCCTCGTCACACATGAGCTGCCCCCAGCTCTGCTGAGCCCGATAACTGGTAATGCTCTTCTCTCTGCAACATACAGGGGAGGACTGGTGTTTTGGCGACCCAGAACCCTGTATTAGCTTGCGCCAAAACCTCTTGTTTCCTGAAATGCCTGCTCCCGCAGTTTACCCTTCCAATCCTGCAGAACCTCCCCCTTTCCAAAACTGACCTCAATTGCACCCCAGTTATTGAGCCCGGGCCCTGCTGGCACCCATAACACCCTGTCCTCATCTTTGTCCCTGCTCCATTCCAACCTGGTTTCACAATGGCGGAAGCACTCCTTCTAGGCGGAGTTAGTTCCCTTTCTATGATCTGCCCTGGCAGAACCCCATTCTTGACTGTGCGAACCTCACCCTGCCTTACTGTATTCCGTAGGCCCCCGTACACCCCCCAAGCTTGCAGGCCCTCTGGCATCCTTGCCGTCCAATCCCATCACCCAAACCACGGATCGTTCCCCCATCCAGGAAGCACTATCCGGCCTTCACCTTCCCATTCAGAAGTTCCCAACTGTCCGTGTGACTTAGCCTTCCCGCTTGGGCCCTTGCGTGGCTCCTGCACATTCTGCGAGGGCCCAAGCCAACCTGTGCCTCTGTAGCCCCTCTGTACTCCTGAGAGGCTGCCCATGTGGGAACTGAGAGGCATTTCCTTACCTGCGCTCCGTTGGGTCCTACTTTACGAGGCGGTGAGCACACCGCCACAACTGCCACCACTCTCTCGCCTTTTCCGCTGTATCCTTTAGAACAGAGGTCTCCAAACTTTTTAATGCTGCGCCCCCCCAGTTGAAAAATAAAAATCATTGGGCCCCCCTCAGAATTTTTCACAATTATTTTATAAACATGGCAATGTTTAAATATGTCTAAACCTATTTAAACATTGTAGTTAAGTACTGTTACCTTTTTAAAACTGAAATAACATGCTTCTGCTTAACAGGCTTTTGTTTTATCTGTATAATATTTATTTTGGCCAGAGTCTGGGGCCCCCCCTGGGATCACTTCAGGCCCCCCTAGGGGGGCCCGCCCCCCAGTTTGAAGACCTCTGCTTTAGAAGGGCTAGCCAGCCAGCCTCACGAAGTAAGAGCATGGCTCCGGCAACCTTTACATCTTTCGCTGCCATTCTACCAGGAATTTCTATCTACACCCAAGTTGACCAGTCGGCATTAAATTAGCCATGACCTACAATTGAAAAAGCTTTAGACATGCCCTAAACCAGCCACCAGGGCACCACCTCCAAAAATGGTGTCTGGAAAGCCAAAAAGAGCCCTTAAGTGTAAAACTTGGGCTAGGTTGGGCTACATGGTAGCCCAACACATCCTTCAAGGATTCTTAAAGGGGCAGTCACTACTGACTGCACTCCTTCCCCAAAATCCCCCGGGGGCAGACCTCGCTTCACTCAGATGCCCCCCAAGACCCCACTGTAACACAGCCTTTTGAGTTTCTAGGTTGAAATGCGGAATAACTGCGGGTAAAGTTTACACTATCGAAAAAAGAGTTTTATACCATTACCAACCTAATTTCTATGCACACAATCTTTCAGATGAAACCTGGAAGAATTTGTGTAGGGAAAAACACAAATATTTGGTAATTTAGCACACCTCGTAATGCATATTCGGAAACACAGGCTGTTTACGTTCAGATTCACAAGCCCACTTAGGATATCTTCAGTGGTACTTGTTTAATAGATATCAGACGAGAGAGACATAAGGGCCCATATTTATACTTTTTGACGCACAACTGCGCCAACGCAGTTGTGCGTTAAAAATTTTACCGCCGGCTAACGCCATTCCAACGCACCATGCGGGCGCCTTATTTATGGAATGACGTTAGCCGACGCTGCGGACTGGTGTGCATCAAAAAAAATGACTCACACCAGGCAGCGCCGGCGTATGGGAAAATGGGGGTTGTGCGTCCAAAAATGGGGCAAGTCAGGTCTGAGGCAAAATTCAGGCCTCAAACCGGATTTGCGCCATTTTTTTTGACGCCCAACCTCCATTGACATGACTCCTGTCTTAGCAAAGACAGGAGTCATGCCCCCTTCCCCAATGGCCATTCCCAGGGAACTTATGTCCCCTGGGCATGGTCATTGGGCATAGTGGCATGTAGGGGGGCCCAAATCTGGCCCCACTATGACACTTAAAAAACACGAAAAAAAATACTTACCTCAACTTCCCTGGCATGGGTCCCTCCATCCTTGGGTGTCCTCCTGGGGTGGGCAAGGGTGGCAGGGGGTGTCCCTGGGGGCAGGGGAGGGCACCTATGGGCTCCTTCCGAGCCCACAGGTCCCTTAACGCCTGCCCTGACCCAGGCGTTAAAAAACGGCGCCCATCAGGCTGTGCGCCGTTTTTTAAGGCCCACCCCCTCCTGTGCGTCAAAATGACGTCAGAGTATAAATATGGGGCACAGGCCTTAAAGTCATTTTTTGGAAAGCAACGCCTACCTTGCATATAATTAACGCAAGGCTGGTTCCCCCTTCCAAAAAATGACGCACATGGTGGAATTTTGACGCCCGCGGGGTCGGACGTCAAAGTATAAATATGGGGCAGGGTTTGCGCCGATTGTGCGTCAAAAATTTTGACGCACATTCGGTGCAAGCAGAGTATAAATATGCCCCAAGATGTCTTCTTCGCAGGACTCATCGTCTACTTTTGGTGGGAATTTAGTTCTCAAAGCTCTTTTGTTTGTTCCATAGCTCTTGTGCTATGGCTGTTTGTTTATGTTATACAGGAAGAGCATGAGTAAAGAAACCTCTGATGCCACAAATCCGGATTTTCCTGCACAGGGTGTTCTGCTCCTCCCACTGTGTTATCTTGGTGACATGACAGGAATAAGACCCCGTGCCTTCCTCTGGCTGTAGCTCCTCATGAGCAAATAGGAGATCTCTGAGGTCTGGCCTGCTGGGTAGTAGATTGAAAGTTCCAACCCTTGGCCCACTCTGGACTTCAATAGCAGCCTGGTGGCCAATGAGTAACTAGCACCAGAACAAGAGCTGGAAATAGAGTATACAAGGCTCAGAGAATGCTGTTCACTATCTGAGCATGGGTCTGTTCATATGACCTTTGCAAGAGGGGTCACAGGGACAGGCCACGTATACATAAGGACTACCAAGGAGTAACATCTGCTAAACTTGGCGACCCCTAAAATAAAGTCCATGTTTCTACCCAATATCACTGAGAGTTAGCTCTTTGTGGTGGTTCTAGTAAACGGTACAATCTCTAAATAAGTAATGATTTTATCTAAACGCTTTGAGGTGCACCCGTTAGGAGTAGTGATGTGACAAAAGGAAGATGCAGTTCCCTAGTTAAGAGGCAAAATCCACCCAAGACTGAAAAAGATACGATCCAAGAAAGCCACAGATTTCTACTTAAGTACTGGATTAAGTACCTTCTACATAAATACAGATGTTATATAAAGAGTATGAGTTCCATCCAAGTGTGATAATGAGACAGTCACTGGAAGACTGAGATTTATGCCAAATTAATTAGTTCCTAATTAATTACTGATATTACTTGAAGATCATGAGGTCAATCTAGGATCGACAGAGGTGAAGGCAAAGGACTAGGCAGCTTGCTAGTTAAAAACCAATGGTAACTCAAGGCTCTGAGATCCACTCAGAAACGTCAGAAGTGCAACGAAAGGGATACAGTTTCCTAGTTCAAAACCAATGTTAAATAAAGTCTATTGAAGGCAGAGTAGTGAATGAGGAGAAGGTTTTCCAGGATATTGGGATCACGGGCTCAAGTATCAAATATCAAGTACTGATATATATGTGGTTGAGAGGGTTCTAGACTAGAAATGTAATAGGAGTGCTTTCACGGGCAAGAAGATGGGACATTTGCATGTTGACATTTTTGACCCAAGGCCACCCAAGCCTAAAAATGGTCAAATAGGAAGTCACTCTAAATCTTCTGCCCTTTACCTATGCCCATGGTGGGTCTCCAATAAGAGGGGTTTAGCTATGTGGTAGGAAGAGAAGGGGCCACTCAAAAGACAATGGCCCATATTTATACTTTTTGACGCTAAACTGCGCTAACGCAGTTTAGCGTCAAAAGATTTTGCGCCGTCTAACGCCATTCTGAAGCGCCATGCGGGCGCCGTATTTATGGAATGGCGTTAGCCGGCGCAAGCGGACCGGCGCTGCCTGGTGTGCGTGGAAAAAAAACACGTAGACCAGGCAGCGCCGGCGTAGGGGGAAAATGGCGTATGGGCGTCTTAAAATGGGGCAAGTCAGGTTACGTCGAAAAAATCGTCGTAACCCGACTTGCGCCATTTTTTTTCGACGCCCATCCCCCATCAACATGACTCCTATCATTGTAAAGATAGGAGTCATGCCCCCTTGCCCTATGGCCATGCCCAGGGGACTTCTGTCCCCTGGGCATGGTCATTGGGCATAGTGGCATGTAGGGGGGCACAAATCAGGCCCCCCTATGCCACAAAAAAATTAAAAAAAAATACTTACCTGAACTTACCTTAATGTCCATGGGATGGGTCCCTCCGTCCTTGGGTGTCCTCCTGGGGTGGGCAAGGGTGGCAGGGGGGGTCCCTGGGGGCAGGGGAGGGCACTCTGGGCTCATTTTGAGCCCACTTGTCCCTTAACCCCATGCCTGACCCAGGCGTTAAAAAGCGGCGCAAAAGCGCCGTTTTTGGTCACGCCCACTCCCGGGCGTCATTTTTGCCCGGGAGTATAAATACCACGTAAAGGCCTGGGAGTCATTTTTTAAGACGGGAACGCCTCCCTTGCATATCATTAACGCAAGGAAGGGGCTCACGCTAAAAAATGACGCACTCTCCGGGCACTTTGGCGCCCGAAGCGTCTAACGCCATAGTATAAATATGGCGTTAGTTGGCGTTAGTTTAGCGTCGAATTTGCGTCGAAAAAAACGACGCTAATTCGGCGCAAACGGAGTATAAATATGCCCCAATGTATTAGACAAGATGTTGGGCAAGGGACAGCTGCTGAACTAGTAACTGAGCAGGCTATTGGCCCAAATGTACAAGAAAGGCACACGATCCTGCTAAACCATGTAGTCTTTGGGCAAAGGTAGTGAGGGGAAGGGCTAAGTGCATAAACTTTACCCTAAGGAATACTGTGAAATTGATGAAACATATGTGCAAACAATACAGGTGTATTAGGAAGTGCCTATAGTCTCCAATAATATGCTTTCACAGGCTAACTGCAATTTTTGATGTAAAATAAAATGTTAAATTATTCAGAAAATAGATTTTCAAAAGCACTAAAACAATGCTCAGTAAGTGACCCAGCTTACGGTCCCGAATGATGGAATCACTTGTGATTTCTTCCTGACTCTTCAGCTTTTCCTCAACTGCAGTTATCCAGTGATAGGACCACCAACCAATCCACTTCTGCTAAAGAGGCATTGTTGCCCCCTGCCAAGTATGTTACGAGCTGCGAATTGCCCACTGTGTGATTGTACATATTGATGAAAAAGACCAATGAATCCTGAAAGTGGGTGAGCAATTAGGCTATTGCCACCTGCCAGTCAGATCTCACTCACTACTACCATCTGCCTCATATCCCTTCTCCAGTCCATGAAAGAACTAGGGCCTCATCTACAAGAATTAGACGCATTGGCTCTGATGCCTCAAATTTCTTACACTGCCCTACGACCCCCCTAACAACATCAAAAACAATTTTGCTACTCCAGTAATGCCAGGAGGCCCCCATTGTGAAAAGCCCTCTGTCAGTTTTACGCCAGCTTTGAGCAGGTAGTAAAATTATGACACAGTGAATTTGCAGAATGGCGCAGTGAAATGTTGTAAATATCACTGCATCAGTTCTGCGTGGCTTTTCCCGTGGGAACACCTACCTTGCATACATTATACCTAGTGCAGAGATAATGTGACGCAAGGTTTTACAAACTGACGCATTGGGCCCAATTATCCGTTTGTAAATGTGGAGCAGTGTAGAGCACTGCTTGCACCACCATTGCGTAAAAAAATGACACAACTGTGACACAAAGTCCTTGTAAATGAGGCCCTTAGAATGCACAAAATACATTAATGCCTGATTTCTGAGTCCTCTGAATCTCAGCATTCAATAGTGGATTGTAATTGATTTTATGTGACACCTGTATAGCCTGTGAGAGTAATAATACCACCTCAAAGTTCTGTGAGTTAGTGGTTTATGGACTAAATATGCGTTTCAGTGCCTAAAGAAGGTATTAACGGTGCACATCTGAGTATTTGAACCAGTAATGGTTCACATTTTTTAGCACTGGGTGTGTATTAATATTGCGCACATCAATATCCAATCATTACCTCCAGGTTAGCGCACCTGGCGAGACACCCGTGTCTTGGGCTACATTATTTTGCAACTGTGTTGTCTTAAGCAGGATGCCGAAAAATTGAAGGCAAGTATCCTGCCCCGTGGCATACTCATCCCTGGCTGCCTAAATATTTGTATCCTGAGAGAAAACCCTGTTTGTCATCACGCCCCTCTTTCAGACACAGCACCGTGCAGGTAGATTCAACCACAGCTGCACCCATACATCATATCACTATCATGCACATCCTTTTGTGAAGTACTTCTGCAAACTCACCTGTGATTCCAACAACATACTTTTTGTTAATCAACAAGGCCCATTGTACCATTTCCAATAGAGCGCATTAAAGCCGTCACTACTCGCCAGAGAGCATAGCATCAGGCAGGTCAGAAATTGAATGATTTACTGCAGCTGAGTAGGAAATATTAGTCGTCTTGACAGCATACCTGTGAATAATGGCATTTGAAAGTCCCTGGACTGGAACTGTTTCCAGTACTTTGCTGTCAAACCTCACTCTCGCCTTTCAACACTGAAATGTCCTGACAGTCAAAGGTGAACAAAAGCTTATGATGGTAGAAAGAGGCCCAGCCATATTGTCAGGCCGGAAGCTACCATGGCCGAATTCCAAGTGGGTCCAATTATTCAGATCCCCATGCAAACCCCTGCTAAAGCATAGATCGGAATTATGACTTCTCTAATGGTGACCAGTTACATTTTGGAAGCTCAAACCTGCTCAAATTTACCAGGACAAAAATGCATGGTAAATTCCAAGACGTGCGTAATTCGGTGCAGAAAGCCCAAACTCATATGTAATTCTTCATTTTGAAGAGGAGCGCGAGGAATGAGTTATTTGCCACAAATTCCACTTGTAATTCCGCATTTTGAAAATGAAAACTGGGAACATTAGGTATTTACCACATCTAGTATCTGTAGTAGGAGTACCAGTATTTGTCAGGTGCTGTATACACCTCACCTGGGTCAAAACGGCAAAGTGATAGACATACCTTGCAAAGCCAAACATTAATGCCTGAAAGTGACCTGTTGAGTTTCATAATGGATAGTGGCAACAAATAACCTTCTATATGTCATCTGAACGAAAATTATTTGTTATAATTTGGGCATGGGCGAAATGTTCTTTATTGTAGTATAATCTTGTGTAATATCCCAAATTTCACGTTACACTTCTTACACACAAAAAAATATGCCATGATGCCTGGCCGCTTATGTATAGACCATTCGTGCAACAATCGTATTTCCGGATACGGAACATTCGCGATTGTCTTTCGCAGTCACTTGTGTTTTTTGCACTAATATTTTTACAGTGAGATGCATCCTCACTTCCAAAATTGATGCAAGGGTGCATTTCACACTAAAATACTATGCTAAATGGCAGATTTTCGTTTCGTGAAACTTCAAGTACCCTTTCTGTGATTGTGTTTAATCACACAAAAGGAAACAACATGAATTTAGGATGCCAGTGGCGTAACAAAGTTACCCAAGAGCTCCCGGGACCCCCCTTAGCTCAGTACCCTGCCCTGGGAGTCCCCGAGTCCCGAGGCAGGCCCTTCACATGAGGGCTCCCTCAACTCTCTTATGCCACTGTAGGATACCCGTAGTATAAATATACCTGGTCAAAAACTTTGGGATGAAAATTACAGGTACACTTTTATGTAATCAATTGTATAGGAAACAGCAAGTGAAATGATTAGTAACGCAGGCCTGGAATGGGAAAATATTAGCTATCTTTAGTTCTTTAGTGATTAAGCAGTGTTCAAAAGGTATTTTGATTGACTATAGAAAATCGTACGAGGGGTGCCTCGATGAAACAATTTATTTTCTTCTAGCTCATTTAAGTTTTTTCAATGGCTTTGTAGAACACAAATGCTACGAGCAAATACTATTTCAATTCAGCTCTACTGCCCTTGATTTATTTTTGATCAAAAACCTTTCAAATATATGATTTCAAACAAAAACCTATTAGAAAAAATGACTAAAAGTCATGCATACATAAATCGTACATTCTTCATGCTATGGATTCTTTAGGTCTTCCAAGACAGTTTTAATGTACGGAATTGTAATGATTGCTAGTATAATCAAGCTATCATCTGGTTAAAATCACATTCCATTTTATAATTATTTGCAAACTGAATTGATTTATAAACTCCATAAATGATCTACCTGTTTTTTAGTATACACATATGCAAAAAAATAAGACTTTCGCTTCATATCATGTTTTTTTTTTTTTTTACAATGCTGCTGCTAAGAAAATGAAAGCGAACATTGCGTCTAATGTATGAAGTTTTGGTTGAGCCCATGCAGATGTTTTGTGAATGTAGTGTGATGTAAAATACTCTGAGCCCTGGCACATCATTTTCTTTATAATTGCAGTGCCTTTGCAGACCTTACAGTACAAGGCTGAATCATGCCTGGTAAAGAGACAACAGTGCCAGTCCATTAAACATAAAAATGCTTCTTCTTATCCTTGCCACTAGGACATAAACACCAGACAATTTACCAAAAGGTCCTGTTTGTCTATTAACCCAGTGCCGATTGCACTGGACGGTGGATCAGACTTTGCATTTAACTTTAGTTTATTTCTTTTTTTTACTATTCATTTTTATTATTACAAAATGAACACGTTTAGAGTATTTAACAGGTACCATTATCAGTTGCACATGTGTTGAGAGTCTCTCATAACACTTCCCAGCACTACACAATCACACTCAGAGAAAACATTTCTGCAATGGAGAAATCAAGAAGCACTCATACATCATATATAGCGGTTGTTGCATATTATCCCACACGGTTAGTCTGTGCAATAGATCCGAAGTATTGTGTAAATACCATCACAGGTTGAGACATGGTCCTGGCAGTTCATTAAATGGCAGCTTCGAGATAATGTCAGAACACAGCAAGAAGGATCGAAAGGTTCCCAAATATCTTTGGCCTTGACACCTGTGAGATCTTTGCCTTTCAAGCGCAGTACACCAAGGGCCAGATTGAGGAAAAAGTGTCAGAATGCAGCACAGCAAGTCACTCGAAAAAGACAGGAATGCGCTGTATTCAAGATATAGGGAGAGTTCCTGTACTTTCCCCCTTTGGTGGAGCACAATAGGAACCCAGGCCCTCTTGCACCATGGTGCAATGGTGTCTGCACAAAAACAATCCTGGGAGGCTTTTTTCTTTTTCTGTGTGTGCTGCAAAATGCAGCACATTTAGAAAGTGCAAGAAACGAGGTGAAATAAAGATATTTTCCCTCATTGCTCCTCACCTTGGAAGGTGTAAGGTTTTGGCGCATACTCAGGTTTACCAGAGTTGGAAAATCTGGGGATGCATCAAAATCCATTGGTGTTGCATGGGAACGGCCACTGCAACGCCCATGGAGTGCCTTCCTTGTGCAGAGTAAGACAATGCAGCAATTTGCACTGCCTTGCCCTTCTCCATATCTTTTAGGCCATTTAAAGCTAAAGTGGCTTTGCGTCTGCTCATAGATATAGTTTCAAGGAATGCAGCACCGCAGCGTCACAAAAAGTAACACAACGGTGGCGCAAGGGGGTCATAAATATGCCTCCAAGGGGCTGATTTAAGAAAAGTGGCACTGCACCGAGTGCGGCGCCACTTTCCTTGCCCCCCTTAGCGCCCCCTACTGCCACTATGTTTGCGCCATATTTAAAATACAGCTCACCGTGGCCCAGGGTAGGGGGCAATAGTGTCAGAATTCCTGAAACTATTCATGCACTCTGCAGGAGAAGTGCCAAAATGTTGGCGCTATTCGTGCAGAGTACATGGGGGCCAGTTGTATTCAATGGCATGCCCCTTTTTAACACCTGCTCAAAGCAGGTGTTAAAAGTGCCAAAGAAATAGCGCAAGGAAACCTGTTAGATTTCTTTGTGCCATTTGTTTGGCCCCCCAGCGAGGGAATGCACCCCCTTGCAGTACAACATGCCTTGCACAGGCATAATATGGCGCATGGGTATACAAAGTGGCGCAACGCATGAATTGCACCACTTGGTAAATATGGCACGTGTAAAAAGCCACTGTAGCACTGCTTTAGCGTAAATAAAATCACGCTATGGCAGCGGTAAGGTGGCACTAGGGCCTCTTAAATCAGGCCCTAAGTCTCTTCACCAGAAGTTGATCCTTGGGTTCAAGCCATGCCCCAGTACTGTGCAGGCCTGTGTGTTTTTAGACAGATCAATGTGAGTGCCTACACCAGGGGTGTCCCTAACTTACCCCAGTAAAGCCATCTTAGGTGTCAACAGACTAGTTTGGCCTAACATTTTAGTTATAGTTATAATACCTGCCTGTATGCTCCTATTGGGAGGCATGACCAGGCCAGATGGAGAAATCTTGCATTAGGAGCCCAGCATCCAAATACACGTGGAGTTCTCTCTCAGGCCACATTTCATCCGGCTTATTGGTATTTAATAAAGTCTGTGAATTATTTTAAAGTGTATCAGCCTAGGTTTGTTATTTGAAGAGAGGTCTTCAGTTCAGGGACTGCAGCATTTCCATTCATCATCAGTGACTTGGCAAAACAGTACTCTATTCCAAATAGACCTGGTTGATGGTGAAACTACTTGAGCCTCTACTTGCTTGGAGATATGTGAGTGAAACCATGGGGTAGCTCTAAATGAAGGGGACCCCCTGCAGAATGGGATAAAGGGCCCCTGAGTCTCCTATATATTACTGACATCAATTGCTCTTCAGCTGAATAGCGGGCTCCCTGAAGGGTTGGGGGGCTCTTAGTGGACTGGGAGCCCCCTGTGCTGCAAAGGCTGCAGGATTCTGCCTTATAACCCTGAAGCGGTACAATATACACTTGCTATTAGAAGAATTCAGTAAGATTGACAGCGTCTTGAGGTGTCGGGTTCTTAGGCAAAAATGGGAAATACCTTTCTGGATGCTGCACTGGTCTGCAATTTAAAAAACTGTCAAGTGGGCTGTGGTCAGATTTATCAGCTATGAATTGAAGGGGAAGTAAGAGGTGCTGGGAGGAGGGAACAGTGGCACATCAGTGCAGTGGGCCGTGGACCAACCAGAGATGCAGTGAGTCATGGGCAGCTACATGGGGACATGCGAAGTCCCGGAGGAGCCATGTTGAAGTCCCTGCTGCCCTTCTGTAGTGTACAAGTGGTGCATAAGGTCCCAGACATATCTGTGCTGCCTTGATTGTAGCACCCCAGCTGACCTGACTATATTGGTGTGTGGGTCCAGACGGAGAGATCAAACCAGAAAAGAGGCAACAACATGGTAGACAGAAAAATTGAAAGGTGGAGTGTTTAGTCCCCATATGGCTACTAAAAGGAAGAACACAAAAGGTGACAGTGAGCCAACCCTAGGCACAGCTTACTTGGAGATAAAATACACTTTTAGGATCCAACTTACGGGCTTACAGACAGAGTAAAAACTTTAGTAGAGGGACTGGAGAAGTCAGGGTTCAGAGTAACTGGAGTGGAATCCCATGTGTCCGAGCTTAAAGCAGCAGTGGATGACCCTGTGAACTACAAGATGTGCTGCGGACAGCAGCTTAAAGGTGGAGTCTTGGCTAGAGGTCTGGGGTAATTTGAGGGGGCGACCCTTCTTGGGAGTACCACCAATGAATCCAGCAGTCTTTGATAAATGGAGAGCAAGCTGAGAAAGCTGTTGGAGGTGGAGTGAGAACCGGATCAGCAGATGGTAAAACACAATAATGCGGTCCATGTGTCCCTTCTAAACACTGTTGGGACAGCTCAGTGAGGAGCACAGTGGAGGACAATGAGTGTGGTCCTCTCAGGGGTGAAAGAAAGAACTCCTCAGATGAAGATTTGCAAAATTCCAGTGCTCCTGCGAGATACCCTCCTATTGCTGGTCCCTGATTTACAGTCTGAATCACTTTGTAGGAAACTTGAGTTGCTAGCTGTGAAAGTGGAGATGGTTGCCAGGGAGCTTTTAGATTCAGTTGTCTTCCCTCTAAAACTTACCGTGGTACAAAGTGGTATGGTTTCAGTGAGGCGGAGCCTACTGAAGTTTTTTTTGGAAGGGCTCTGCTTTGGACCCTGTTGAAAAATGTTCCTTCTTTCCGACCTAATGTTTTAATGTAGCTTCTTGGGGTTGCAGGATAGGCTGGGTTTAGCATCATTCTGTCTCTGGATCACTCCTCTGTTTAGTGGAGTACTAGTGTCTGATGTCAAACCTGAATGTTTTAGTTGTTCTATTATTTCTTCAGTTTTTTTCTTCCTCTCAAGTGACTTTTGTGCAGCAATAAATAGTCTTGAATGGTGGTTTGTTGCATGCTATGAGACTACCCTTATGTGAAGATCATTACAGGTATGAGATGCTGCAATGAGACTGGAAATCATGCCCCATTTTGGCTCTTCAATAAACAGATGTGAAACTAAAAGTATATTTATGATTCAGTGCAGAAGAACTTATGTTGCAAGAGGACTTGACAGCTAAGAGATCAATGCCATCCAGAAGCTAGAGCGAGTGAGTGCCGAGTGAGAACCTTTGATTCATGATGTCGGTCACTATGTTCTCAAATTTCATGGACTTTGCATTGTGATTTCCAGTGAGGCAATGATCCAAGCAGTTTCTTACCCTTAGTAAGAATATGTACTCTTTTCAAACCGGCGTGTCCGGTCAAGTGAGATGTAGAATTTCTCTTCTGTTTTTGGGAAAAGATGTGCCCCAGAATAGGTTGATATTTTTGGGTATCAGGCTTTATCTTCCTGGCGGTGTGTTTGTGTTGTGATTGTCTGGTATTGAACTGTAACAGCAGTGCTGTCATCTATCATGGATAGCTGCTCTGTCTGTAGTACAGCGCTGATTTCATCTATGTTATAACCCTTACTGCCATGCCTTGACCTTGCTGTGGATCATGATTGATGTTGCTGTGGCCTGTGTGTCTTGCACCCATGGCAGGTTTTAGCCATTTTCAGGCCTTCTTTTTGCAAGATACAGGGGTCTGGAAGGTGCAGATGCCACACCAACTTCACTGTCAGAGTGCAGAAATAGTTATATAATATCTTCAATGGCCTTAGGCATGCTGTAAAGACTGCACATCAGTTGTGCCTTCGCAATAGTGGAAGTAATAATATCCATGTCAGGCTCACTCTTCTCTGCAACAATGTTTTGACAGTTAGTCCTTCATGATCCTTAAAAGACGCCTAAAACACATTAATGGCTATAATTGTGGGAAGAAGTGGGAAGAAATGTAGCAGGGGTTTGGCACTTGATGAGTAGATAAAAGCAGTTCTGGTTCACCAGCCATGTTGGGGGTGCTTGTCTAGTGAGGGGCGACTCAAGGAGCTGCGGGCAGGTAGGCAATGGGGCTGATGATCAGTGCCCCAGGGGAATTTATAAAGGGATCTCCAACCTGACTGCTGGGTGAGTCTGAGTCAGGTGCTCCTCTCTTTGGGACTCATACCCTCTGTGGAGAAAGACAAAGAGATGAGAGCCGGGGGACTGCAATAAGGCAATAGTGCCCACTCCTGGCAACAGACGATGCCATAAACAGTACTTCTGTGTCAATAAATAAACACTTTTGGAGCATGCATTATAACCAAACACTTAAGATGAGAACAAGCAAGTATGCAAGTATGAACTACAAAGTGTCACTGCAAGGCCCATAAAACACAGTCTTACAAATGAGGGCACTATAGTATGAAAAATTATATTTAGGCCTGTAGACCTGCAGGGTGGAACCCTTAAAAAGGTTGATCGCCTTTTGGATGTCCAATGTAGTTGGTACCAGGGCTATTAGGATCGAGGACCCTGTTGAGCCACAAAAGGCAGATGGAAGGTGTTGGTCAGGAGCCTAAATTACTTTCCTATGGGAGATTACAGCTGTTTGGTACCATTAAGGTTGGTAGTAATGCCAACGTCTGTTATTGACATCACTTAAGGATGTCAAAAGCAAGAGTTCTTTTTTTTCCTTAAATCTTATTTTTTTAAATCTGGATACAGATTATTTTCATGGGTTTTATTTGATACGTGATAAGTAAATGGTAACATCTGTGTAGATGGTTATTGCATTCATGTCCTTTTCTTTGTTATATAATGAGCTCATGGCATTTATTCCAGTGGAAAGTATTACTTGGGTGTTGGATAAATACAGAGATCCGATAATTATTATTTTATTTTAGCCACATCCTTATGGGCCAATCTAGGGCCAATCAATGCAGAAAATGAAGGGGATCCATCCAGATCCCACATCCAGAAGCTATTATAGAGCCAGATCTGGGATGGACCGAGTAAAATACGGTGAATGTACCCTGGTGACATTTGGCAACACCATATTCAGCAGAGCCCGCACGTCTGCTTTCTTTTTCTGGCGGTGAAGGAGATTTTTTTTATTTTCACTTCCAGTTGAGCCCAAAACAGAGATCCAACATAAAAGGCCATCATCCCGTCTTTTTTTCCAGTATCATCCTGAATGGGGGCTAACTGGACCCTAACAAGCAAACATCAATGGAATGGAGCGAAACAAAGACAACCAACTTGTTATCACTTCGGAAGTGTGTAGGAGAAACTATCATTTGGAGGCAAGTTTTTGAATTTGTTCAAGCCCTTTATGTAGAAGATATTCCTGCACCAGTATGACTTCCAGGTATATCTAAATGAGTAATTACAAAAATATCGATTTACATAGCATTTACTAATTTTTTAATTAAATTTTTTGATAGTGCTACTCACGCTAGAGTAGGGTGTCAGAGCACTTTATACACACAACACACAGAGACAGCAAATCATGCAATTGTGTGAATCCGTGTACAGGAAATATTCCATACTACAATCAGGGTTAAATGGTGTAGGAGTCACATATCACCCCTATGGTAGGCATTATTGGGGTCATTACAAACCTGGCGGACGGTGTTAAAGGTGCGGTAATACCGCAAACAGGCCGGCAGACAAAAAAAGGGACTCATGACCGTGGCGGAAACCGCCAACATAGACAGCCACTTTAACACTCCGACCGCCACGGTGGTACAGACAAGCAGCGCGGCGGTCACCGCCAACAGACAGGCAGAAGACAATGTACCGCCCACAGTATCACAACCCGCCAATCCGCCACCTTTTCCGGGGCGGATTCACCGTGGATAAAAACACGGCAGAAACAGCTTTTGCAATGGGAAAACGCTCACCTTAACACACTCCACGAGGAAGGAGGACACCATGGAGCCGGAATTACAAGTCCTACCTGCCCTTGTCTTCCTGCTCATTTATGAACACCAGCAACGGCGGCGGCGAAGACAACGGTGAGTACTGCACCTACGACATAGGGGAGGGGGGAGGCAAAAGTCAGGGGAACACACACGCAAAACCCCCACCCCCACCCTCGCACATTATAACACACACAGCTATGCATGTCAAAACATCACAGTAACAACCCACAACCCCCCGGAAGAATGCAAAGACCAAAGGAAATCAGTCAAAAAATTGTAATGTATCAAAACACAGTTACCAAATGTATACAGATATATATATACACATTCAAAAGTATCTACATTACGAGAAGCAGTGCAGGTATGCACATATCAATGTCCGTGCACCCCTGGTCCAAAAGTGCATGGGCGAGGCCCACAATAGATACCTGTCCACAAACGGAGAGAACACCTGCTGGGGCATCAGATAGAAATACAACAGGCACCTCAGGGGGAAGGGAAGGGGGAGCACCTCAGCCGGATTACAGCACCACGCCAGATCCACGACGGGGCTCCATGCCCATTGATGTATCCTGGGGAGTGCAAAGCCACAGTCTCTCAAGTCTCTCCAGTGGGTGGTTTGCCCACTGAACAATCCTGGGGAGTGCAAAGCCACAGTCTCTCAAGTCTATACAGTGGTTGGTTTGCCCACTGAACAATCCTAGGGAGTGCAAAGCCACAGTCTCTCAAGTCTCTCCAGTGGGTGGTTTGCCCACTGAACAATCCTGGGGAGTGCAAAGCCACAGTCTCTCAAGTCTATACAGTGGTTGGTTTGCCCACTGAACAATCCTGGGGAGTGCAAAGCCACAGTCTCACAACTTTCTCCAGTGGGTGGTTTGCCCACTGAACAATCCTGGGGAGTGCAAAGCCACAGTCTCTCAAGTCTCTCCAGTGGGTGGTTTGCCCACTGAACAATCCTGGGGAGTGCAAAGCCACAGTCTCTCAAGTAGATAACAGTCTCCAACGGTTCTGGAGGGGGAATGGTGCCCACACTGCATTTAGCTCCCCGTGACGGTTCCTGTACCATCACAGTCCCAGCTGTACATGGGATAACGATGCTTGATGTGGTGGTGTTTCCTTGTTCAGCGGTGCTTTGCCATGGCGGTCTCTGATCTGTTCAGCGGTTCTCTGCCCTGTTCAGCGGTCTTCACCATGGCGGTGATTCCCTTGTTCAGCGGTGCTTTGCCATGGCGGTCTCTGATCTGTTCAGCGGTTCTCTGCCCTGTTCAGCGGTCTTCACCATGGCGGTGGTTCCCTTGTTCAGCGGTGCTTTGCCATGGCGGTCTCTGATCTGTTCAGCGGTTCTCTGCCCTGTTCAGCGGTGCTGTGCCCTGTTGAGCGGTCTTCACCATGGCGGTGATTCCCTTGTTCAGTGGTGCTTTGCCATGGCGGTCTCTGACCTGTGCATTGGTGTGTTGCATGACGGTCCCTCATTTTCCAGCAGGGCTGTGGCAGCCGGGGCCCTCCTGGGCACTGACTCCGGCGGTGGTCTCCTGACCAGTGACGATACTCGTGCCCTCCTGGGCAATGACTCTGGCGGTGGTCTCCTGACCAGTGACGATACTCGTGCCCTCCTGGGCAATGACTCTGGCGGTGGTCTCCTGACCTGTGACGACGGTGCTGGCGGTGGCGTCAAAGCTGCCGGGGAGGATGGCGCCCTTCTCCGCCGTGCTGCTCTCACCAGACTGTGCAGGCTTCCTCTGGCCCTTCACCACCTTTGGAGGAGTCACAGCTGACTCTTCAATCCCCCTGGGACCCTTGTGAGCAGTTTTGCCGCCCGGAGTCTTCACCCTGTCCCGTCGGCCACTTTCCAACTTGAGATGCTTTACAGGGGGTGGACTGGTAGTGCTTTGGCTCCGTGTCACACTGCCTGCCCTGGTGGCCGGTGCACTCCACACACCTGTAACACGCACCACTGGTACTGGAGTCTTTTTGGCTGAGGTGCTACTACGTGACTTATGAATTGGAGGGGTGGGGATGGGGGCAAAGAGGTCAACGTTGCTGAGGGAGAGTTTATGACGAACACTGGGATGGGTAGCTGTAGGGGGTCTGGGAGTGGAGGAAGAGGAGGTGGTTGTAGGAGGTGTCACTTTAGGTGTTTTGGGTGCAGGTGCAGGTACTGGAGGCTGTCGTGAGGTGGATGGATGTTTGGTGTGTGGGTGCCCGCGTTTGTGTACTTTGGGAGGGGGCGTCACAGACACACTGGGAGAGGACACAGGGGACGTGTAAATGGGAGTGGGGGTGGTGAGTGCAGGTGAGCGGGGTGTGGTGCTGGGTGTTCTGGTGCGAGTCCTAGTGCCTGTAGATGTAGAGCATGCAGGTGAGAGTGTAGACGACACTGGGAGGGAGGAGGGAGACGATGAGGAGGGGGACACAGTGGAGGCAGTGGATGTTGCTGTGTCTGTATGTGTGTGATGCTTGTGTGAGTGCCTATGGGATGTGTGGTGCCTATGTTTGCTTGAGCTACTTTTGTGTGTTGAGGTGTGTGCATGCTTGTCTGTTGGTGTGCTTGGGATAGGCTGGGGTACAGGGGATTGGGTCTGGGTGGAGGAAGTTGGAGGGGGGAGGCTAGACACAGGGACAATGGCTGCCATCAGTGCTGAGGCCAAAGATTGCAGGGTTCGATGAAGGGCAGCCTGACCAGAATGAATGCCCTCCAGGAATGCATTACCGTGTTGCAACTCCCTTTCTACACCCTGGATGGCATTCACAATGGTAGACTGCCCAACAGTGAGTGACCTGAGGAGGTCAATGGCCTCCTCACTGAGGGCAGCAGGGGTGACAGGGGCAGGGGCTGAGGTGCCTGGGGCGAAGGTGATGCCCACCCTCCTGGGTGAGCGGGCACGGGGCGAATGCTGAGGGGCTGCTGGGAGGGCGGTGCTGTTAGGTGAGGTGGCGGCTGTACCTGTAGAAGTGTGGGGCACAGATGGTGCCACCACCACTAGGGAGCTCCCATCGGCGGACGAGTCCGTGTCGCTGGTTGGTGATCCGGTGCCCGACGTGAAGCTCCCCTCGCCCTCCGTCCCACTGGTGCATTCTGAGTCCGTGGTGTGGCCCTCCATGGCCATGTGGGATGCAGCTCCCTTGTGCTCCAGTGCCACTGTACCTCCGCCTGATGATACTGATGCACAAAAGAACATGGAGAGCAGAAAAAGGGGGGGGGGGACATAAGAAAGACAGGTTGAGTGCATGGTATACCGCTACCGTTGGCGGACAATACAGACACAGCAGCCCCCTGCACTACGCCATGCTCCTGGCCTCTACAGATGCAATTCCTGGGATATGGCCTACATCGCTATGGTGGACATCTGCATACATGGATGCCACAGGGGCATGTATACCTGTACTTGGCACTCTACTGCGATGGGGTGGAGTGCCACATGGCCTGCATTACGGAGGGGCCTAGCCTATGGAAGTCGCCCTGGCCTAGGGAAACCCACAGCCCTTCTCCCACACCTAGATCCCTCAACTGCGCAGAATGATTGTTACTCACCCCCTTGTGTCTGCGGTGATGCCCTCAAGCGCCCATCCAACTCAGGGTAGGCCACCGCCAGGATCCGGAACATCAGGGGGGTCATGGGGCGACGGGCACCCCTCCCACGTTGGGAGGCCATCCCCAGCTGAGCCTCTGCCGTCTTCTTGCTCCTGCGGCGAATGTCCTCCCATCTTTTACGGCAGTGGGTGCCCCGTCTCTGGTGGACCCCCAGGGTCCGGACGTCCTTGGCGATGGCACGCCAAATGCCCTTCTTCTGGTGGGCGCTGACCTACATGACATCCACAGGGGAAGAAGAGAAGTCATTAGCAAGAGCACCGTCGAAGTGAGTGGCCCCCATCCCTGCCCTTGCCATGTGGCACATGCATTCACAGACCTTCATGTTCACTGCACTCTGCCCCCTTCCCTCTTACAATCAGCCCTCTCCACCCAGGCATAGCCCATACAACGTGCTCCCTGTGTACTTACCTGTTGGTCTGGAGGACCGTTGAGTAGCGTGTACTGGGGGAGGACCCCGTCCACGAGCTTCTCCAACTCCTGAGCAGTGAAGGCAGGGGCCCTTTCCCCAGACGCAGCAGCCATTGTCTCTTTCAGACCGAGGTCACAGCAGCACTTGCAGTGTAGGTCCTCTCCTGTCGAAGATTAGGTATCAAGTGATTGAACAGGTAGAAAATGGCGGTAACGTCCGCGGCGGTGACGTCCGCGGCGGTGCGTATCATCACCGCCGGCGCACTTCATCATTGGCTCCTGGGATCCATAGGGTCCAATGTTAACCAATGCAGCTTTGCGCCGCGGTCTTCGACTGCCTACTGCGACAGTGTACAACGCCAGCGCAGTTACCTCACATCCCACTGTCCCAGTTTAGAGGTCAGGCAGCCGCCATTTCAGGGGCCCACATGGCTTAATTTGCAACTGCGTCACACATACCTGGGCCTACACTCGACACATACAGGAAGATTTTTGTCTTTGGTTTCGTGTTCTGTGTATCTGTGGGTACATACCTGGGATTTTGGTGACTCTGTGGTCGCTGTTGTCCTTCCTAGGCACCGTCAGCTTGGACATTTGAGAAGATGGCGGAATCCTCCGGTGTACCGATCGCTGGTGGACCTGTTGACAATGGAGGAGCGACATTTACTCATCACCTACAGGTTTGACCGTGCCACAATCCAGGAACTGTGTACCCAGTTGGAGCCAGACCTGATGTCACCAATCCGCCATCCCACAGGAATCCCCCCTCAAGTGCAGGTGCTGTCAGTGCTCCATTTCCTTGCAAGTGGATCATTTCAGACAACAGTGGCCATGGCATCAGGGATGTCCCAGCCTATGTTTTCCAACGTGTTGTCCAGAGTGTTGTCTGCCCTGCTGAAACACGTAAGGAGCTACATCGTTTTCCCTCAGGCGGAGGATTTGCCAACAGTGAAAGGTGACTTCTATGCCCTTTGACATATCCCCAACATCATAGGTGCTATTGATGAAACCCATGTAGCTCTGGTCCCCCCCCACAGGAGTGTACAGGTGTACAGGAACCGGAAGAGTTATCATTTCATGAATGTACAGATGGTATGTTTGGCAGACCAGTACATCTCGCAGGTAAATGCTATGTTCCCTGGCTCAGTGCATGACGCCTACATCCTGCACAATAGCAGCATCCCTTATATGATGGGTCAACTCCAGAGGCCCCGGGTGTGGCTATTGGGGGACTCTGGTTACCCCAACCTGTCCTGGCTATTGACCCCAGTGAGGAATCCCAGGACCAGGGCAGAGGAACGCTACAATGAGGCCCATGGGAGGACTAGGAGGGTGATCGAACGCACCTTCGGCCTCCTGAAGGCCAGGTTCAGGTGCCTGCATATGACAGGTGGTTCCCTATTCTACTCACCAAGGAAGGTGTGCCAGATCATCATCGCCTGCTCGATGCTTCACAATCTTGCTTTGTGACTCCAGGTGCCTTTTCTGCAGGAGGATGGTCCAGATGGCGGTGTTGTGGCAGCTGTGGAGCCTGTGGAGCCTGTGGACAGTGATGAGGAGGACGCTGAGGTAGAAGACATAGACAACAGGGGGTCAGTCATACGGCAATATTTCCAGTGACACACAGGTGAGAACAGTTTTCTTTTTACCATTACATTCACTTTCACACTTCTACCTCTAACCTGTCTGTCATTTCATAGCAGTATTTGGTCACTGAGTTGTACCTTTCCATTACGGTTTCACAGGTGTGGTTAGCAACGTGTGTCATCTGCTTGCATCCTTCAAGGACTTGTGATGTGTGACATAGGTATGTTGGCTATAAAAATGGAAAGCATGTTGACACTGTCATTGATTATACATATTTACCAAATTACAGACTGACTCCAGATTGTTTTGTGGTTCAAGGGTGTTTATTTCAGTGCTCAAAAATGGAGGGGGGTAGTGATATGGTGATGGGGGACGGTGGAGGAATGTCCATGGCAGAGTCCAGTCCATTAGTCACACGGGTGCACTGACCATATGGGCATAGGAAGTGGAGATGGGGCAGTTCCAATCGGGACAGGTAACAAAGTGAGACAGGGGGAGGACAATCAGGGTGGTCTCATTTCCTGGCGGGGTTCTTGCCATCTTGCTCTGTCCTGTTCCTGGATCTCAGGGACCGTTTGCGGGGTGGTTGTCCATCTGCAGGGGGTGGGGTGCTGGTGTGGTGGTCCTGTGGCGGGGCGTCCTGTCCACTAGCGCCGGCGGAGGTGGTGGGCAGTTCATCGTCCATGCTAGTGTCAGGGGCCCCTTGGAGTGCCACGGTGTCCCTCATGGTCTTTTGTATGTCCTTCAGCACCCCTACGATGGTGCCCAGGGCGGAGCTGATGGTTCTGAGCTCATCCCTGAACCCCAAATACAGTTTGTCCTGCAGGCGCTGGGTCTCCTGAAACTTGGTCAGTACCGTCGCCATCGTCTCCTGGGAGTGGTGGTATGCTCCCATGATGGAGGAGAGGGACTCGTGGAGGGTGGGTTCCCTTGGCCTGTCTGCCCCCTGTCGCACAGCAGCCCTCCCAGTTTCCCTGTGTTCCTGTGCCTCTGTCCCCTGGACCGTGTGCCCACTACCACTGCCCCGCGGTCCCTGTTGTAGTTGGGGTGGTGGGTTATCCTGGGTTCCCTGTAGTGGTGGACACACCGCTGATTGACATGTCCAGGTGCTGGTGTTACCATAGGGTGGAAGGTCAGTGTTGGGCTGTGCCTGTGTGAGGGGAACCGACTGTCCCGAGGCCCCCGATGGTCCGGGCTGGTCATCAGGATCCAGTAGGGCAGAGCTGCTGTCGTAACTGTGGGTGGAGTGGAGTTGTCTGGACCCTCCGGTGTGGTGACGTTCCGTAGTGGTCCTGCAGGGATATAAGAGCATGATTAGTGCATGTGTGTGAATAATGGTGTGCAATGGGTGGGTGTTTGTGTACACCAGTGCAAGCATTCCTGTGTGTGGGTTTGTGTGATGATGTTTAGGGGGTTGTTATGGGTATGTGCAGTGAGCATGCTTTGGTGAGGGCTGACCATGCTTTGTTTTTCCATGCGGGGCTTGGTGTTGGGATGTGTGGTTTGTGTTATGAGTACATTAGTGAGGAGTTGGAGTGATAGGGGAGGGGTGAGGGTGGGGGTGTGTGATGGCATGCAGGTAGGGTGGGGGGTATAATAGTTGAGATTTAACTTACCAGTGTCCATTCCTCCACCGACTCCTCCGAGGCCCTCTGGATGCATGATGGTCAAGACTTGCTCCTCCCATGTTGTTAGTTGTGGGGGAGGAGGTGGGGGTCTGCCGCCAGTCCGCTGTACCGCAATGTTGTGCCTGGATACCACTGAACGCACCTTCCCCCGTAGGTCGTTCCACCTCTTCCTGATGTCCTCCCGATTTCTTGGATGCTGTCCCACTGCGTTGACCCTGTCCACGATTCTTTGCCATAGCTCCATCTTCCTGGCTATGGATGTGTGCTGCACCTGTGAGCCAAATAGCTGTGGCTCTACCCGTAGGATTTCCTCCACCATGACCCTGAGCTCCTCCTCGGAAAACCTGGGGTGTCTTTGGCGTGACATGAGGTGGTGTGGGTGATGTGTGGGGTGGTGTAAGTGTTGATGTGTGTGGTGATGTGTAGTGGTGTGTGGTGTATTGTGCGTGTAATGTTGTGTGGGTGATGGTGTGGTGTTCCTCTGTGTGGTGGGGTTGTCTATTGCTGTGCTCTCTCTGTCGCCTTAGTCTCTAATTTTTGGTCGTAGGGGTTTGTGGGTGATGTGGGTGTGTGTTTTATATAGTGTTGGGTGTGTGGGAGTGGTGTGTGTATGTGTATCAGGTGTGTGTATTTTGAATTGTCCAATGTGGCAGTGTTTTGGAGATGTGTGTGTATTTTGAGCGCGGCGGTGTGTACCGCCAATGGAATACCGCGGTTGAAAGACCGTCGCGTGGATTCGTGTGTCGTGATAGCATGGGCGTGTTTCTGTTGGTGTGACGGTGGAGGTTTTGTTTTCGCCAGTTTATCACTGACCTTTGGTGTGGCGGTCTTGTGTGGGTGTCTGAATTTCGGCGGATTCCAAGATGTGGGTCATTATAGCTGTGGCGGAATTCCGCGGCTGCCGCAGTGTTTTGGCGGTCTTCTGCACGGCTGTAAGCGGCTTTTACCGCCAATGTTGTAATGAGGGCCTATATGTTAAGAGTGCATGGTTGGGAGAAACACAAAATCAGGATTTAAAACCCAGCCCAGGGTTAATGGTTGTCTGTACTAATAAGATGTCATTACTTTTGAAAGAAATCTTTTTGGCAACCTTATAATAACAACAAATTGAGAAAAAAATCACTATTGTTCTAAACCTGTGCCTAGCAATTTGCAGGCAGCTACTTGATGCCAATCCATAACTTAGCTTCAGGTAACAAAAGGATCTCCGTTGCATAAGCATTTACCTATTTAACCTATCTACTGGCAATACACATCTGTGACCTGCATGATACATGATGTGCTTAGCAGCAGGCACATTAACCCTTAACGCTACTTTAGCATTCAAAACTGTGACTAGACAAAATGCATCTCTTACCATTATTATTATATCCTGACAACTGCTGGGCACACAAATATCTCTGCAGCAGGTGATTTAATGGTTTAGGATATTTTAAAATACAGCTCCTTTGTGACCAATTAAGAAAACCAGAACAGATTTACTGTAACAAATGCCGTTGTTGCCAATATCTTTGTGGCAGAGTTTTAAGAAAAATAAATGTGTGAGTTGACTGTCAGATTCTTTTTTAAGACGCTGCCCTGCCTAACTCCAACCCCTTACGTTTCCAAACCTTGACGCTTAATTTAAGTATTTCCTTAGTAAATATTTTTAATGTCTAGCATTGGGAAGACACTTTAAAAGTCTGGGGATCCTGGCCCTGATTATGAATGTAGGCGCTATTTAGAGCACCTGATAAATAAAGATACTACAGGGTATGTTACTTATTGGGTGCCATAAATAGCACCTATTACGAGTTTAAGGGGAATAACATGCAGATTTTGCTGTTTTACTCACCAAAATCTGCATATGGTAAGTGCCATGTGCTTTCCCCTGTTATATTTCCACAGATTTGACTGACTGAAATTTAACGAGCCTGGAGGTATTTACCCACCTGATAATTATCGGATGCGTTAAATAAAAGAAATCTTCCGTCCCATGCGTAAACAGGTGCTACTGGGAAAAGAGAGGAGGGGGAGGGGGAAAAGGGAGAGATATGTATTCTGATGTTACCAGTTATCAATTAAGTGTACAGTGACATGGCCGTCATTTTATTCATTTATTACTTTCTTATTTATGTATTTCTGAAAAGCTTGCGTACCGGTGGGTTCCCTCGCACAGAAAGGCTAAAAGATGTGTAAAAGCTGCCACTGAGGCTATCACCTTGATGGCAATAGAGTCATCTTCATCCTAAATGTAAGGAACAGGTGTTCAGTCTTGCCTAAACTCAGGGTTGTTGACTAGTGGTTGTAGCTCCTCCTGGAGCTTATTTCAGAAATGGGCTGTGTGAACTCCTAAGTGTCTGCCTACAGTATGAGGTCCAGGAATGTAGGGAAGGTCTGCTGACCTTAGGCTGTAAAATAGCCATAGTTGCAGAGCTTGTCCATTATTAATGACTCCTTCTTGGAAAGCATCAAGAACTGTACATAAGGCCTTAAAAAAGATGTACCCGCATCACAGCAATCTCAAGTGCCTTGCTAAGCCAAAAGATATGTGTTTATTAGGGCGGGAGTTTAAATAGCCTGGTGGCCCAGAGGTGTGAACAATGCTTAATTTGAGCTGGTGGTTGTCAGTGGGGCCCACTGTCACTCATTTTTGGTGTCAGTGGGGCCCACCGGCACTTATTTTACTTTATCAAACACTCCCCTAGAGCAGGAGAGGGGAAAACACACAAACGGGAGAAAAAAAACAGGAAGGGAAGAATTTAAAATGTCAACAAGGGAGAAAGCAGAAGCTTGCAAGAGTGAGATAAAGAGACAGGGAGTGTCTGGCAGTGGATTATGTTACAAATTAAGCACTGGGTGTGAGGAGCCTGCTGCATTCAAGTACAGCTGTAGATTATTCTCTGAAAAGAAGCATACAGAATCATTTTTCTTGGTTGCTTTAGGGCCTATGGAGCCCTTGCTGTGCCATCATAGATGCATGAACTATGAATTAAAGTCACAAATTTTGATCTACCTTAATCCCATAGGTCTGTCAGACCCAGCATGTAGATAAAGGTCACTCTATGCAGGTGGGATTTGCAGCCTGGGGTTGAAAGACGTGGTTCATGGTTCATGGAGCTGTCTGTTGCCATACATTGGGTAATATTAAGACGTGGTACTTCTAGCAGGTAAACATGTTAAAACTGCGGTATGAAGCTATTTATAAAAAAACAAGATCATATTATTAAATTTATTAGTGTGATTGCTATTGTTCTAATTATCATTATAGTACGTCTGTATGGTAATGAGAAAGGTAGTGTGGGTCTGAGAGTAAGAGTGAAAGAAAGCGAGAGGGGGGAGATAATAAGGGGCAAGATGGAGCAGGGAGAACTCGAAGGGGAGATGGTGAAAGTGGAGCCTGAAAGAAGAGGACAGAGTGAGAGAAAAGGAGGCAGAGAATTAGAGGACAAACATAGTCAGAGAGAAAGTGAGGTACAGAAAAAGGGAGAAAGAGAAACACAAGGCAAATCGTGGTCGTCCATCAATTCCCTGGCTTTCCCACCTCTAGTGTATAACTGATCTGTGTGCTACATATGGGTCCTCATTACGAGATGAGGGTTATATTCTGATCCCTGTGCAAACTCGTATTTGGAGAAGGATGGAAATTACAAGTTGTGTGGTAATCATCACCCTATGATAGGTTTCCCCTGATGAATTCTGAGAGGTCAAACCGGCAGAAATGTATTGTGGGAAAGGGCCCAGTATTGATGTGTACATGCTGTAAACACCGACATCGGCATGTTATTACCCCCAAAACGTGTAATCAGGCGATAATCATCGCACCCACTAAATTCTGACTCTGCAAAGTCGGATTTTATCGGGTGCAATAAATATCACACAGTTTACGGGGTGCTCGCACAAGGGTGAGGCGCAGCAGGTGCGGTGCACTGGAGCCCATTGAAGCCTGGTGATTGCTATATGTTTCCTCCCCAACAACATCAAAGGGGCGCATTTCCTGGCTTGCACCAGGGCCCGTGGCATCCAAGCTACTCTACTTTGCCCGTAAGGAGGGCCGGGGTGATTTTGTGCTGCTTATGTAAGTTTATCGTTACTTCTGTCTTGTAAGTGTGCTGCTTGTATGACGCACTGATAATTTCTTGTACTACTGGTGTTTGTAGCATGTGCTGCTGATGTACGAAGCAGCGATATCAAACGAGGAATTATACAAGTAAAGCAAAACAATAAATAGACAGAAAAAGGGCATCGACGTTTGAAATATACTGAAGTCGATTTTGTTGGAATAGCTGGGTTCCTGAAAATGGCACCTGGAGTTCTTTTCGGAAGGCCGGTGGTAAGTGGCACACTTTGAATGAACATCTTTCTCTTACAGCAGAAGATGGCATCATCCGCATAGAAGAAAAACACAACAAGCAGGCAAGGCAAATCACTGGGTTAGAAATCATTCAAGTCCACTGCCAAGACAATGAAGTCTTGTAAAATAAGACAAAAGGTTTTCAAAATAAATAAGAACAGCAAGCATTTCATAGCCAATAGGTCTGATTGTTGTCAATGCTTGTTTTGTGTTGTCATGGATATTGCAAAACTGTATTGAGGGAAGCTGCTAGACACTTGTCAATGTGAAAAAACAAGGCCAAAGGCAAAAGTATTCTTGAACACATTGCCATAGTATTCCCGAGCACTGAAACGAATTTGTGCATGGAACTGCTCCTTATGAAAGAGCAAAATGCCATCACCCACAGCAAAGTTAACCAATGGCTGAAGTCTGCTGACCCATTGCCCTATACTGGTTGATGTAGTGTATGGAAGAAAACTGTGAATGACACAGTAACTGACCAATATATGAAAAGGACTGGTTGAATGATCCTATAAGTATTGTATACTTATAATTTTGGTTAAATCAAAAGATGTTGGCTAATGCTAGACTTCAAATTCATCAGTATATAATAGGAGTGCCAGAAGACAAACGTACCTCCCAAAATAACTTCTACTATTTTAGATAGCATATCAACACGAATCCTGTTCATCTGCTCTCACCAGTAAGATATAAAATATGTGTGGATTTATAATTCAAACTGAATTTTGTTTCTCATTGTAATAAACCACTTCTGCCATAAAGAAGCTAAAGTGTCTGTCTGTCTCTCGGAGGGATGAAAATATTTTCCTTCTAGATCACTGAACAAGGCATTGTCTCACTGGCAGAGACTACTTTTGCAATCATGCAGCTGCTGTTTCTGGACCACTTATTTATTTTATTTTTTGTTTGGATAATGTCGATCACTATAAGACATATTTGAGTTAGGAATCAAGGGAAAACAGAAAATACCATTGGAAGAAATTGAGGTATTGCCTGAGAGGGGTGAAAACCTACCTCAAATAATAATGACAATCCTTTTCAGGGTGGACCACAAAGCCATTAAATGAATCTGAGCTTAAACATTTGAAATCTTTGCATAAAGCAGTCTTAACTTAGAAGTAATGTGTAAAGTATGTATGCAGTACTCAATTAGTTAAAAAGTGAAAATATAACACAAGAAAAATCCCAAACCAAATTAGAAAAAAAGAGTAAATAGTAATAAATAATGATACCAAAATATCTAAAATGCAAGCAATCGATCTGGAGAGATGGATTTTTAAAGTTTTAATTATAAATAGGTTCAAAAAGCACAAAGCACCAACTGTGGTTATGTAGTTGCCCTAGACAAGATCACAGTAAAAAGTTAAGGCTGATCACAATGGAGTGTGGGTCAGATATAGGATACAGGTTTATCCGGGTGGAGAGTTTACCTTTGGACTTTGGAAGAAAAGTAGTTGTTGATGAGTCATAAGCAGGGGAAGCTGGATCAGTTGCATGGCTCGACGGTGGCAGGTTGCTGAAGAATGGGGTGCCTGTGCAATCGTCGACAAAAGGCAGGAAAGGTCCAAGTAGACAAAGTCCGAAGTCGGTGCGAAGAAAGGCTGCAACGTCAATGAGTTGCTACTCTCTGTCAGTCTCTCTACCTTTGGACTTCAAAACTTGCCTGGATGTCTTATCTCCATCAGTGGCCCATAGCAGCAAGTTATATCTGACCGGCGATTCAATGGCAACGACTTTGGCTGAATAGCAGTCCCGGTCTTCTGTTGATGTAAGTTGGCAAAAATGTCTATGTCCCTGTTTAGACAGGAGTATACTGTAACACCCGCCAATGGTCTAGGACTTGGGAGGCACCATTTGAGGGTTAGGACTCACTCCAACAGGGGTTAGCAGCAAGGTCCCGACCAGATCCTATTGGAACTGGTCAGCTGAACAATTGTAGGAAAAGGCCTCTGGAAGCTTGTGTTACAGGAGCTTAAACAGGAGGTTGGTCCCAACCCTCATCCTTTAGTTGTGATAAGAAAGCCCCAATGTCATGTCCTGAAGCATCTGTCTTCACTAAGAACTTTTTGGAGAAATCAGGTACCTTGAGCACCAGAGCTGCACAGAGGGCCTTCTTTTCAGTATCAACAGCGTTCTGACACACCTCTGTCTGTCCAGAGCACCTGTTTAGGCTGCTTCTTGAAAGTCAGCTCAGTTAAAGGGCATAAATCGTGCCATATCCCTTCACAAATCTGCTGTTGTACCAAGTGAGGCCAAGGAAGGCTTTCATTTGGGTCTTGGGAGGCTCCCAAGAAATGACAGTCTGAATCTTGGATTGAAGAGGCTGAACCTTTCCTCTACCGACGTGGTGGCCCAAGTACACCAGTGAACTCTGCTCTATCTGGTGCTTACTGGCCTTGATATTTAGGCCTTTCCTAAACAAGGAGCATTCCCTAAAGGTAGTGCATCCCAGCTGGAACTGAAAACAGCAATGTCATCCAGATGGCCCCACTGACATGTTCTAGTCCAGCTAAGACCTGGTTAAATAAACTATTGAAGATGGCAGGGTATTCTTTCTTCCAAAGGGTATCACTCTGAACTGAAAGTGGTCCTTAGAAATAGGGAATGCTAAATGCTTTTTGGCCCTATTCAGTTAGGGCAATCCACCAACAGCCTGTCATTAATTCAAAGGTACTGAGGACCTTCGCAGCCCCCATCCGATCAATGAGCTCATCAGCTTAGGGGATAGGGCAAGTAACAGTCTTGGTGACTGAATTGAGGTCCCTATAATCCACACAGAGGTCTGGGGTGGTGCCAAGAGGGGCAGTCTTGGGTACCAGTGTCACAAGACTGCATCAAGGACTACAGGAGGGCCCAATAAACCCAACATTCATACCTCGTCCTTCATGGTGGCCCTCACTTTCCTAGTCTGTTAATTTTGTTTTTGACAGTCATCCTGACCCCTGTGTCTATATCATGGGTATACCAATGAGTAAGCCCTTGGGGGTAAGTGACAATAAAGAGGAAAACTGCAACAATCAGTGGGGACAGGCCCTCTGATGCTCTGGGGTCACAGAAGGGAAGAAGACAACTTCTTCCACTGTCCCATCTTGCTCCTTGGAAGATAGGAGGTCGGGGAGGGTTTCACTCACACCCTCCTCACCATCTTCTGCCACCAAGACCATGTTCACTTTGGACCTCTCAAAGTGGGACTTGAGGCAGTTCACATGAAGGGCCCTTAAGGGGTTACTAGATGTTATGAGGTCCACCAGGCAGGTGACCTCCACTTTCTGCTCCTTACCTCATAGGGCCTGGTCCACCGGTCCGTCAAGGCCCAAGGCCCCACAGGCTCCATTATCCACAACCTTAGGCCAGTCTGATACTCCACCAAAGAGGTCTTCTGGTTGTAACTGTGCTGCATGACCTCCTGGCTGCCATCCATGCTCTCAGTGGCCTCTTTCCAGATTCTCTTCACCCGAGACCGGGGGCCCAACATGTAGTTCACTGCATCTTAGTGGGTTGCTGAGAAGCTTGCTGCCACCCCTCCTTTACAAGAGTGAGAGGTCCAAGCATAAGATGGCCAAACAGAAGTTCAAAGGGGCTGAACCCCATTCCCTTCTGAGGTACTTCCCTGCAGGCCAATAGTGAGTAGTGTAACAAGATGTCCTCTTTAAGCCTCATGGGTTCTGGCAGACCCATAATCCTGCCTTTCAGGTCTTGCTGAACCTTTCAACAAGCCTATTGGCCTCAGGGTGATGCGAGGTGGAGGGTTACCCCACACTCCTCTCACATGGATTTCATGTGAGCAGACCTGAAGTTGGTGCCCCTGTCAAACTCTTTGGACCACTCAAAGTGGGGCTCAAGGCAGTTTATATGAAGGTCCTTAAGGGGTTCATAGATGTTATGATGTCCACCAGGCAGGTGACCTACACTTTCCACTCCTTTACCTCATAAGTCCCGGTCCACTGGTCCTTCAAGGCCCAAGACTCAGCTGGCTCCGTCACCCAGGGCAGACTTTAGCGTTGGTGGTGCCCGGTGGGGCAATCTTATTTGGCGCTCACCCCCCACCATGACCTCCTCCTCGGATTCCCTCACTACCACCCAGCAAAAGTGCGCCTCATCTCTCCATAGCCTCTCTCTCACATACATTTCATTTGTTTTAAAGCACTGGTAAAGGCTGGCTTTACTAATCCACTCAGCTATCCACATAAAATACAGAGCTGTTCTTTGCAACAGGCATAATAACCCTCTGCGCTACTTTATGGTGAGTCAAAACTGCCACTAGACAAAACTCCATCTCTCTTTCTCTAACAGTAACATTAATCACAAGAGTTATCTTGACATTTTTATGGGTGCCTGAAAGCTGGACGCACAACGAACTTCACAGAAGGTGCTTTCAGATTGTAAGTTATTGCTTAACACAGCGTTCCACCCTCAGGTCATTGCCCCCCCTCCAGGTCAGCAGCCACTGTGGCCGCACCGGTCACAGTGCCCTGAAGCCGATCCTGCCATCACCCACAACATTTGGCCAGCCTGATACTCCACCAGAGTTGTCTTCTTGTTGTACCTGTGCTTCATGACCTCCTGGCTGCTGTCTATGTTCTCAGTCCCTTCTTTCTAGATTCCCTTCACCTGAGACTAAAGGGGTCAACATGTAGCTCACCACATCTTAAGGGGGTTGCTTGGGAGCTTGCTCCCACCTGTCCTATACAAGAGTAAGATGCCCAAGCATAAGATAACCAAACAGAATTTCAAAGGGGCTGAACCACACTCCCTTCTGAAGTACTACCCCGTAGGCTAATAGTGGGCATTGTAGCAAGATGTCCTTGTTGCGACTCATGGGTTATGTTAGAACCATAATCATGCCTTTCAGAGTCTTGCTGAACCTTTCAACAAGCCCATTGTCCTTGGGGTGATACGAGGTGGAGAACTTGTGGTTACCCCATACTCCTCTCACGTGGATTTCATGAAACAAGACATGAAATTGGTACCCCTCTTAAACACAACCTCTTTGAGGAAACTCACACAGGTGATTATCCTGATCAGTGCTCTGCTCACTGTGGACACACTCACCAACCTCAGGGTATGGCCTCAAGATACTGTATGGTATGGCCAGCCAAGACCAGGATGAACATGTTGCTTAAGGCAGACTTAGGGTCCAAAGGCCCAAAATACCAATGTCCACCCTCTCAAAGGGTGTTCCCACTACAAGGAATGGAAGCAGGGGGGCCTCATGCTTTACTCATGACTTCCCACAGGCCTGCCAGATAGAGTAAGATGTGCTTAAGACATGAGTCTGCATCTGCATCCGGGGCCAAAATAAATGGTTGACCAGTTGGGCAAAGGTTTTGGCCTGCTCCAGATGTCCTACCAGGAGGATATTATGAGTCAACTCCAATAGGAAGGCCTGGTAGTGCTGAGGGACCACCACACATGGGTTGCCCCAGTCCCAGGGACCTTAGGCCGTAGATCACCAAAGGTGCCACCAGCTTCCTGGGCCTCAGCTGCAATCATAAGTAAAGCACTCCCTCTACATTTTTCAGAACTTGCTTGGGGCTGCTCCCCTTCATTTACCCCCTGGATAATTCAGGTAGGACTCCAAGAGGAGTAAAGTATTCCCCTGAGAATCAGCTTCCTCCTGGACCATGCAAAATTCTTTGAATTAATCAGGTGATGGTGCAGCTTTGCAAAGCAATTACTGAACATATGGTCTCTCATAATCAGATGTACTGCCCATCAGAGTCATTCATTTTGCTGTCCTTCACCCAACCATTTAGTTTCTTACTGACGTAATCTATAAAATCACTCCAAGACTGTCTGTCTCTAAACTTCAAGCTGTACTTTTCTGGGGTTAGACTATACTTCACAACGAGGGCTTCTTTCATGAGACGGTACTTTATCCTGTCATACTTTGCCAGGGCCAGTAGTGTATCCCTCCCTGAATTGGGAATATGCTTCCAGAGACTTGCCCCCATTCTTTCTCAGGGACTCTGTGCATTTACAAGGCCACTTCAAAGGCCTCAAACCACTTGTCTATATCTTCCCCTCACCACAAAGCTAGGCACCAGGTCTTTGAGGATGTGGACCCTTTTCCTTCCCCTGGGCACCTGCGTGTCCCTGCTGCTAATATACCTGTACTCTGCGACTCAGTTCATGGGCCAGCAAGCCCTATTTCTCCTCCAAGGCTAGCCTTCTCTCCTCCAGGTATTTCCTAACTTATGCATTTTTCTCCTCCAGAGCCCTCGCTGCAGCTGCTTCAGCTCTCCTCCATGGCATGAGTGACCAGTTGCAGTATCAGCTCACTCTCAGCTTTCCTGTCCTTCAGTTGGTTAGGCTGTGGAAGGACACACCGCTCCTAGCAGATAATTTAACTCATGTGGGATCTCCTTCTACCTCTGGGGCCATCATCCCAAAGTTCCAGTCCTCTTCTTAATCCTCCTGTTCTACACCCTCTTCCTCCTGCTCTTGTGATAAAGACTACAATAGGTGGACCTTTGACCAGACTCTGAGGGCTATCTGGTACTTCAGGTTCTTAGTGCTTTTTGCTAGCTTCAGACTCCTCTTCTTGTGCCCTGCCACAGTGAAGTCTTCAATGTTGCAGAGACCCTCTTCCATTCTTGCAAAAATCCCAGCTGCTAAATATAATGACAACAGTGAAAATTAGGAAAACAGAAAAAATAGCCAAATTAAAATAAAGGACATTTTTTGTTTTTACAGCCATCACTGAGTGGCACTGTAAAAACACATATACTGAATATCACTGCTCAACACCCATGTAAGAAATTGGAGTATTATTTGAGGGGGATGAGAAACCAATTCACATTTTTATCACACTCTTTACACAATGAGCCAGAAAAGTCACTAAATACATTTCTTACTCAATTTTGTGATTTTAAAATATATTCTTTTTTACTAAGTTTGATCATTATACAACCGTAAACACCTGAGTTCAGGAATATTAGCTGACGTGTTTCAGTTAGTCTACCTTTGCACCTGAGCTGTTCTGCATTTGTATTCATGATACAGTTGTAGAGAGTAATAATCGCACAATTTTCTATTGGATCAAAAACAAGCACTAGCAGTATGCAGCTGTTGCTGTCAGGTCTGTCAGCCCTATCTTGAGAAGGTTCGGTGGCAAAATAAGCATCACCTCGGGATTTTGAGGTTGCTCAAACCAGGAGATTTCATCCCTAACGTATTTGGCAACACTCTAAAGTGCTATGACTTAGAAGTGATTGTGAACATTTGAGAAGTGCTCCTAGAGTGTCACTAGGAGAATATATTGATAGCGAAGTGTGACCTCACTACAAAGATATTTGACAGCGAGGCGCATGATAACTTGAAGACATTATTGACCAAGGTCTACAACATATGATTTTCTATAATTCCTCCACAAAGAAAAACATTTAGAGGCAAATATGTAGTGTGTTTTTTGTGCAAAATTGCAAGTCCCTTCATTTTAGAATACTATGAGAATCACTAGCACCGTAATCAAATATCAACATGGTGACAGTACACTTCTAGGCTACAGATTTGTACTGTCTTTCTAGGATTCACATTCATTCTTGGGGTCAGGATTGAATAGCTTAATTACACCGCCCCCACACCCACCCTACCCCAACAAAAATGTATCACGTAGGCCACAAAAACCCCAAAATAACGAGAAACTAAAGTATGAAGGCCAATTCACTACCTTCCAATGTCTAATCACTGAATACTCAATAGTAATCTCAGTCAAAACTCTGTAACCCTCAGACTGATGAAAGGCTCACCCTGGACTTCCTCATCACAAATGAAGTGAGAAATCATGACTGCCATAATAAAAAAAAAATATTAGATTGGCTTGGCGACTTCCTCATCTGTTTCTCTGTCCACTCATTGAAAATAGCAACCACTGGCCAACCGAAAAGACCAAAGCAATTTGTAAGAATCCGGAAGAACATTTGCTATGCTAGATGTGGCAGTAGCATACGTAGAACAAACCATTCTCGTGAAGCAAGAGGTCACCCACCTAATCGTTCAACCTAATGAGAACATTAAAGCTGTAATTGATATATTCCACCCCAAAAAAAAGACAGAAAAAGGAAAAAAGAAAAATATCAGCTCACTAGTTTTTTTTGAGAGCTGAAAACTCTCAGAACATCTAAACAAACCTAACGTCAAAACCAATCCTTAAAGAACCCAACACAACTTTGCAAAGAAGAAAGTAAATGAAAACATATTTCGAAAGCTAAACTTCCCAAACAAAAACGGCCTAAAACATTGTTTGAGATCATGAAAAACACACTTTTCTAAGTTAGATACAGCCCGACATCTCCGAGAAAGATGAGAGTAGTTCTCTGCCTTCTTTATTGGAAAAGCAAAATAGATAGCACTCCCCTACTTCATCTACTGAATTTAAAAGAATGCAAAACAAACTCCGAACAAAAACATTGCCCACTTATTCATCCTTCAGAGAGGTTTTCCCAGCAGAATGGACCAAACAAATTACTAAAATGAACTCTCCTCTCAATATTCTGAACCCATTTACACGGTATGTCTCAAAGAAATAAGCATGTCTATCACTACCTACTGCTTCAATCTGATTGATGCATGTCTAACCCAAGGTACTGTTTCAGTTTCAGACTGTTTACAAATACTGTGCTTCTCGAGGAAATTAGCCTGTCTCTCGCTCTCTATTGTTTCAATCTGATCAATGAATCTCAAAATCAATTACTGTCTCAGACTATTTAAAAATGTGCCGGGTCTTACATCTATAAATGAAAATGGGTAGACACAAATTACCTGAATGAATTTCACCTGGTCTCAAACCTATACAGCTGATGGAAGAGCAAATTAAAACGTTTTATAGAGGACAAAGCCCTACTAAGTGAGCTTCAGTCAGGATTCATGTACATTTGCAGTGAAAATTAAATATCAACATTTGTTGATGATTCCTGTTGCATCATAGGTAAAAATGACTTCTGCTCCTTATCGTTCTAGACCTATAAGCAGCTTTTGACACAGTGAACCAGGGTATTCTCTGAAACATCTTCAAAGGTAGAAGGGAAGACATAAGGTCAGTTAACAATTTCCAACCCTATTGTTGTATAAATACATAATTTAAGGGTGTGTAAGGAAGAAATTGTTATAATTGTCCAATCACGGAGTCAGACATTGTTAGGAGAAAAACCCAAACAGCGTCAGGCTCTTTGCTTTCCAATGGGGTGCTATATATATGAGTCCTCAAATGTGAGCATCTCTCCAACACTATTTAAAACATCCAGTAAAGTTGATGCAGAGAGCTTCACGATGAACGCTCTTTTGAACATTGAAGGTAAATTCTTTGGGAAATAACTTTTGGACATTTATATTGTGGCGAAGCAAACAATCTACTTCCCATATTTCAATCCATAAATAACATCTTCACTCTAACCATTATTGTGAAAAGGCACACAGAGGTTGGCGTTATATGCTTATTTCATAATTTGCAGTGCGGGATTCTATCAAATTGGCTGCTCTTTACTTTGGTGGATGTTCTCCTTCTTGGCACAACTAGTGCTTTACAGAAAGTATTCATTGAACTAACTCTGATACATGGATGTGAATAAGGCAGTCTCAGGCAAACCATTTATCCTCAAAGATTTCAACAAGAAATGGATTATTAAGCGATGATATCGATGACTAAATATACGTAAAATGCAGAATATGACAATTGATAGGAGGGCAACACTAATGCACTGATTTAGAGTTTGGCAGATGGGTTACTCCATCACATATGTGACGGATATTCCCTCCGCCGTATTATGAATTCTGTAGGATATTATGGAATCATAATACTGCATGATCGAGTAACCCCATCCGCCAAACTCCAAATCAGGTCCTACATTTTGACTTGGATGCAGATGCTTAGCAACATTTCAACATGCCTCCTAAATGGATGTAATTTTACACCTTACTTAACCTGGGAAATCTTTGTAAAGTAGAAAAGATCTTGTGCAAATCCAAATTTCCAGATTGCAGTTTTTATCTCACATTCACACTTTAAACAGGATGGTCATTTATTGGTACCTCTGCTTGGAGCTTTTGTTGCTATAATCAAGAGTTTAATTTTGCATGTAATAATTGCTTTCAATTATCAACTCATAGGTCTGCTGCAACCTGCAGCAATGGGTGTGCCAACAACAGCTGCACAGTGTGAGTCCAACTCATACTAGCAGCTAAACAGAAAAAAACACCCAAATAATGTTGTAGCCATACACATGCCTGGTGCACGTGCCTACACAATGACACAGGTGGCTGCATCAAAGGCTTTTTTTTAATGATCCTTTAGCCAGGCTGCTCAGCATCCAGGATGCTGTCCAGCATGGCTAAATGCTATCGGCAAAGCTGATAGGTCGAAAGCCAAAACCGTTTGGCTTTGCTAATGTTTCGTTTTACTGCTTTTTGTACTGATATACAGCATCTTAACAAAGAATTTTCATAAATCAGTACACGTGATGAGGTGGAGCAGGCCAGAAAACAGAAAGCGGAAAGCAATGTTTCGTTGTTTGATTTATTAAAATTTGATTAGAATGAAGGATACCTTTTAATTTCAACATTTTAGTATACCAGACAAAGAATACCTTAGAATAATTTTCAGAACTATCTACTAAAGATAAGTGTATTCTTGTCAGTAGGCAAGAGAGGCGCTGCACCTTAGCGCATTTATCTATTTCGAACACCAGTTTTTAAAATAACAAAAATGTACTTTTTGGTTTTTAGCAGTAAGACGGCCTGTTACCAACAAAGGATGCAACACTTCCATTGTCCCCAGAACTGACTTCCCCGTCTTGCAGGCTGAGCCAGGGGCCGGATGAATCTTTCTTGCCTATATTATGCATGTACCGCATTTTGCAACCGGGGCGCAGAAGGTTTTTCTGCAACCTCTTTAATGCTAACAGAGTAAAAACATGCCGTCGAGCCTTGCTGTTCTGCTTGCAGTGCTGGAGCCCCCAAGTAATAGCTTGCCTGGTGAAACTTACTATCACCGTGGAACAACAATTTAAAGTGGTCGTACAATCAAACGGAGGAACTGGGTCCTAAAGGCTTTCCCCTTCTCATCTGCGCTTTATATGCACTGGTACTTTACTGTGTGTTCGTCTGTCTCAACAAAGGAGACTTAATGAAGAGCCTGTTAATGGTTAGCACGCAACTGCACTTTTTTAACTCTTTTGCTCTGGCAAAGGCATCCTTTTCTCAGTTTATCTGCTGTGCATTCGTTTTCTAGGTAGCATCAAGGGCAATTACTGAAGAGCCCATGCACCAGCACGTTACCTTGTGTAGACTTGTATTAATTAGGACGTTTACTGAAGTGACCTGATTGTATATTGGTTAACATTGTGTTCTCATATCATGTAAAGGTTTTAATCAACCATGATTAATAAACTTTACTTACTTTACTGCTTGATGGCAGTTTGCACATACAATCAACGTCGCCAAAAAGAATGGTGTCTGCATCATACATCCTTCTGAGACTTCATTAAAAAAAAAAAAAAAAACTTGACTCACGTGTGAAAAAACCGTAGACTGACTGGTACACGTGCTGTCCAATCTTTGTATGTTTCAGCGCCACGGCCAGGTAAAAAAAGTATAAAAGGAAAGTTGAGTTGATTTTTAGCACTGCAATGATCATTCTTGCAAATTAAGCCCGAAACTAAATTCACAACACATTTATTGTTCAGCTGCGCAGTGAATTATCTTTTTTATTATAAGGCCTCATTGGCATCAGCAGTTGACTTATGAGACCACAAACATGCTCTCAAATAGGCCTTCCCTAAAATCATGAAATGAAACTGAAGGGTTTTAGGAGCTCACGACCGTTACCTTAAAAAAGCGTAAACCCCCTCTAACTCCCCTCCAGAACAGAACTACAAACAACAAATATATCATTTGACTATTTTGGCAGAATTGTGGCTAATATTAATAACTAACTACTATTGAAAGGAACAGTGCAACGATTTTCGTACAATTTGATACCAGGAGCACATTTCTTACACAAACATTGGTAACACCAATACATATGGTGTTGGTTACTAGTCTTTTCCAATGCTTGTTTTGTTTTGCCATGGCTTTAGTAAAACTTTATTGTTGGGTCAGCGTCCGAAAAGTTGCCAGTAGTTAAGAAAACATTGCCAAAAAATAATATTTACTTTTGGTCCCAAAAAGCACGTTACATAGTAACCCCTGGCACTGAAGGAAACTACTTTGTGTGTAGATGTACTTATTGTTAAGACCGGAATGTCATCACTCACAGTGAAAATAGCCAGTGACTTCAGTGGGCTGAGCAAGTGTCCCGTGCTGTAGTGAGTAGAAGAAAAATGAGAATGGCACAACAACAGACCAATTGATGAAGCCCTGATATGTAAGTATATTATATATATCATTTTAGGAAAAATCAAAATTGTGCTAACACCAGATCTGAAGAGGCATTTTCAGACCTTTTTTCAGTACATGGGAAACACCACAGGTGGCCTCATTAGATGCCTGTTGCCTAACCTCTACTTTTAGAAGCACCACCACTGATTATTGACTAGGTTTGTAGGATCTATTGTATGTATACTCTGTGTTGGTATTATTAAATATGTCTTGAATCAATGTACTGTGATTCTAAGAATAAAGAAAAAAGTAATGAAGTATCAAGGTAAATGAACCAAGTCTGATGTATGAGGCGATATAACAGTGTCACCATTACATCATAGGCTTTCATTCGACTAATACTTACCCTGGTACTTTTAGATAGTGGTGATTATTACATCAGAGGTTATTACCTCTGCCGAATTATGGTTTCCGCAGAATATTATGGAATAATAATACTGCATGATGGAGTACTCCCATCCGCCAAACTCTAAAACAGGTCCTACATTTTGACTTGGATGCAGATGCTTAGCAACCTTTCAACATTTCTCCTAGATGGATGTAATTTTACACCCTACTTAACCTGGGAAATCTTTGTGAAGCGAAAAAGATCTTGTGCAAATCCTAATTTCCAGATTGCAGTTTTTATGTCACTTTTTCACCTTAACCCAGGTTGGTCACTTAGTGATACCTCTGCTTGGAGCTTTTGTTGGTATAATCAAGAGTTTAATTTTATATGGAATAATTGCTTTCAATTATCAACTCATAAGTCTGCTGAAACTTACATCAATGGGTGTGCCAACAACACCTACGCAAGGTGAGCCCAACTCAGATTGGTAACTAGACTGAAAAAAACACCCAAATAATTTTGTAGCCACACACGTGCCTGATGCACGTGCCTACAAAATGACACAGGTGGCTGCATCAAAGGCGTTTTTTTATTATCCTTTAGTCACGCTGCACAGCATACGGGATGTTGTGCAGCATGGCTAAATACTATTGGCAAAGCTGATAGGTCCAAAGCCAAAACCATTTGGCTTTGCCAATGCTTGTTTTTACTGCTTTTTGTACTGATATACAGCATCTTAACAGAACAAATAATTTTTATAAATCAATACATGTAATGAGGCGGAGCAGCCCAGGAAACGGAAAACAGAAAGCAATGTTTTGTTGTCTGATTTATAAAAAAGGTGATTAGAATTATGGATACCTTAGTTTCAACATTTTAGAATACCAGACAATGAATACCTTGGAATCATTTGGTGAACTATGTACTAATGATACCTTCCCTTTTATCAGTAGGCAAGAGAGGCGCTGCACCTTAGTACATTCATCTATCTCTAGCATCAGTTTTTAAAATAACAAAAACATACGTTTTGATTTTTAGCAGTAAGACGGCCTGTTACCAACAAAGGGCACAATGCCTCCATTGTCCCCAGAACTGACTTCACTGTCTTGCAGGCTGAGTCAGAGGCCGGATCAATCTTTCTTGCCCATCCTATGCATATACTGCATTTTGCAACCGGGGCGAACTGAAAGTTTTTATGCAACCTCTTTAATGCTAACAGAGTAAAAATATGCCGTCGAGCCTTGCTGTTCTGCTTGCAGTGCCAGAGCCCCCAAGTATTAGCTTGCCTGGTGAAATTTACTATCACCGTGGAACAACAATTTAAAGTGGTCGTACAATCAAATGGAGGAACCGGTTCCTAAAGGCTTTCCCCTTCTCATCTGCGATTTCTATGCACTGGTACTTTACTGTGTGTTCGTCTGTCTCAACAAAGGAGACTTAATGAAGAGTAATTTAGTGATTAGCACACAAGTGCACTTTTTAAACTGTTTTTCTCTGGCAAAAGACATCCTATTCTCAGTTTATCTTCTGTGCATTTGTTTTTTAGGTAGCATCAAGGACAATTACTGAAGAGTCCATGCACCAGCACAATTTAGTTCTGTTTTTTAAAAATTTTTCCCTCCGCCTTTTTTTTTGTTTTTTTCAACAGACGGTTTTTGGATTTTGTTCGATATGGTCATGGATTCTGGAGCTATTTAGGGCAAAGATGTAGCAACAGAAAATTTTGCGAGTTGCAAATTGCGAGTCAGACCTACTCGCAATTTGCAACTCGCAAAATTGTATGCAGAAAGGTGTCTCAGACACCTTCTGCGTCTCGCTATGGGGTCGCAAAGACCCACCTCATGAATATTAATGAGGTGGGTCGCATTTTGCAACCCTATAGCGAGTCCATGCATTCACAGGGATGGTGGCCTGCTGAAGACAGCAGACCTCTATGTCTGTGACTGCTTTTTTAATAAAGCAGTTTTTTTTTTTGGAATTGCAGCCCGTTTTCCTTAAAGGAAAACGAGTTGCAATACAAAAAAATAATGAAACCATTTGGTTTCATTTTTTCAGAGTAGGCAGTGGTCCATTGGACCACTGCCTGCTCTGAAAAATTATTTTCAGCGACATTCACAAAGGGGAAGGGGTCCCATGGGGATCCCTTCCCGTTTGCGAATGAGTTACCACCCACTTCAAGTGGATGTTAACAGCAAATTGCTTTGCGACCGCTTTCGCAGTCACAAAGCAATTCCGCATCGCGGTGCGAGTCGCAAATAGGAAGGGAACACCCCTTCCTATTTGCGAGTCGGATTCACATTTTGCGAGTTGGTACCGACTCGCAAAATGTGAATCAGCATCGCGATGGCCGCTTTGCATGTTGCAAACTGCGTTTTTTGCAGTTTGCGACATGCAAACCGGTTCCTACATCTGACCCTTAGTCTCAAGGCACCTAGATATTCATTGCATTTAGGTGGAAACTAATATCACCCCACCCTTTCTTTTTCAAGAACAAGGACCTATTTGCCTTTTTTATTATTAAAACAATATGGGATTTGGACATTTTTTGTGAGAATGCTAGATGAGGTTTTGGGAACAGTTCTGTTCTAATTTTGACGTGTTAAGGGAAGTGAGAAGAAATGAATTATTAGAGGACTGACAGTGTAGCATATACTCAATAAATTAGATTTAATCTACCCTAAAAATTGTCCAAACTGTGGCATTTTCAATAGAAGATATCCATACATTACCTATTTTGTACGTTGTAGACTAACTGAACTAGATTGTTCTGCTCTCATTTATTTGATATTTTGTTATGTTTTTTTATTACCTAGAAATGATAGAATGAGGGATGGGGGTTACCAATTACCCATGCAATGGCTTTATGCCAACCCTCTTCGGCATTGTTAGTTTTAGCACCTGTCTCTAAGCACATTAAGTAGTAGTTCTACCATTCAGTATTAAAACCTGGAGGTTTCTCTGACCCAGCATGTTTAGATGGCCAACCTATGCATCTTCAAATTAATTTAGTAAATGGTCGAAGTGCCCCTCATTATTAGTTCACTTCGTATAGTAGCTGTTAAATGGTTCCAGCTTGATCAAGTGATACAAAAGCTAAAGTGGTTCATGTTTCTTTTAATTTAAAACTGCAATTTATTATCAGACGTGCATATTTCTGCAATGGATGCTTTTTTGTGTTTTACACCAGATTGCTTTGGAAAGGTGGAAAAATAGCCCTGAATCTCTGTTTCTGGGTAGATGTTTTATTACTGGTAATCATTAATCAATTCAGAATCAACTATTATGTTTCTAAGTGTTTTTCTGTGAGTTTGTTCATGTATAACTGTTAAAAAATTGGTATATGTAGAAAAATGCTTGTCTGACAGTAGATCATACAGTAGGGGCATGTTATGTTCACTGTGTATTGCGTATCTTTGGTTGGATGGATAGACTTAAGTTGCAAAAGTTCTGTAATTTATTCAAATATCACTTCCTGCAAGGTTTACTAGGTTATGTTGGATGAAAAGAATTTGTAGGTGTTTTGGGTGTCTGGGTAATTGTAAATTAGGAAAGGGTATTTATTAAAGGCTACTTTCAGGCATTGAGGTAGGTTAATACAATAGCATGTTTTTGGTTGGGGTTGCAGATGTCTAGTCTCTTGCCTTTTTCTATGTATGATTCTAGTTAGATTAAGGATATCAGATATCTGTCCAGACACATGATAGGGTATGTTTTGAGCAACATCTCTTAGGACTGATTCTGAAGACTCACTGAGAGCACTAGCTACTGCTTTCATTTTTCAATTATTTATCTCACCGCTCCTTACAAGGCAGAGCCATTATGCTCTGTGGTCCTCTCTACACAGTCCCTCAAAGTGTCCTCTTTGCCCATGAAATGGTCAGAGAAATAGTTGACACACTTCGAGTAAGCATTGGGTTCAGTGTATAGTTCCCTGCAATAAACATACCCCACATGGCTCAGTAGCATATTACACCCCTTTAATAATATACGCTTAGTGGGAGCCATATTCTCCTTCTGTCTGTTAAAATACAAAAATGTAATCACTTTATTTGTAATAGTTTTACATTTTTGTTAATTTACTTTGCTTTTTAAATGTTACGGTGATGAGCAGGGTTCTTCCTTTTTAGGTGTTCTTGTCTTTCTGATAGAAGGACAGATTTTCTTTCAGCAGTTTCTTTTTTCCTTTATTACAGTTGTTCCTGTAATATGAAATATTTTAGAATTTAGGTTTCGATTTTAGTTTTTATTAAAGTTTCATAAAAATGGATTTGTTAGTCACTTAGTTTTATTATGCATCAAATACGTGTAGTTATTCTTCATTGTTCTTACAATTTTTGATAATTCATCACAGGATGTCCCAAACTGTTAGTACGTTACTGGGAGGTAATTGGAACTTGCAGAATTGAGTTTACATGCATGCCAGTGCACAAGGAACTAATTGTTCTCATTATGAGAAGAACTACGCTAAAAATATCTGGGATTAGAAGAACCATCCTGGATACGTGGAAGCTACATCCTGGAGATTATATTCATGACTAAAAAAAAAGAGGGCTTGTTTTCTGAAGTTTTATTTTCATTAACTTCCACTTTCTCTTTTGTAGCATCCTCCCCAGCATCGGTGCCAGACAATGAATATGCCACCCATGGAGCTATGTATTACACATGTTTATCCGTCTGCGTTTAATCGCAAACTCAACATTGTAACCCTGCATTCCCTTCCCCATGTTTGAACACTTACGTCACAGCCCTATGGAGTCCTTCTGGAGCCAAAAGGGTTCTGTCATTCATACTCACATGACATTACATCTCCCCCTCTGTTTAATAAAATAAAATTGCAATTTATTTTACAAACATCTACACAATCATAGCTCTTTGATAAGCCTTCTTGGCGCCTTGATTACTCATCCCAATTGTGTCCTCGGAAACTGCAAATCAACAACTGGAGTGTCCATGATGTGCATTGGCGGTGTAGGAGCAACAGCGGTCTGGAGTTTTCCAATTGTCCTCTGTAGGAGGCTGGACTGGCTTGTAGTGAGTACCAAGGGGTACTTGCACCTTGCACCAGGCCCAGTTATCCCTTATTAGTGTATAGGGTGTCTAGCAGCTTAGGCTGATAGATAATGGTAGCTTAGCAGAGCAGCTTAGGCTGAACTAGGAGACGTGTGAAGCTACTACAGTACCACCTAGTGTCATATGCACAATATCATAAGAAAACACAATACACAGTTATACTAAAAATAAAGGTACTTTATTTTTATGACAATATGCCAAAGTATCTTAGAGTGTACCCTCAGTGAGAGGATAGGAAATATACACAAGATATATATACACAATAGCAAAAATATGCAGTATAGTCTTAGAAAACAGTGCAAACAATGTATAGTTACAATAGGATGCAATGGGGAAACATAGGGATAGGGGCAACACAAACCATATACTCCAAAAGTGGAATGCGAACCACGAATGGACCCCAAACCTATGTGACCTTGTAGAGGGTCGCTGGGACTATTAGAAAATAGTGAGAGTTAGAAAAATAACCCTCCCCAAGACCCTGAAAAGTGAGTGCAAAGTGCACTAAAGTTCCCTAAGGACAAAGAAGTCGTGTTAGAGGAATAATGCAGGAAAGACACAAACCAGCAATGCAACAACTGTGGATTTCCGATCTCGGGTACCTGTGGAACAAGGGGACCAAGTCCAAAAGTCACAAGCAAGTCGGAGATGGGCAGATGCCCAGGAAATGCCAGCTGCGGGTGCAAAGAAGCTTCTACTGGACAGAAGAAGCTGAGGTTTCTGCAGGAACGAAAAGGGCTAGAGACTTCCCCTTTGGTGGACGGATCCCTCTCGCCTTGGAGAGTTGTGCAGAAGTGTTTTCCCGCCGGAAGGACGCCAACAAACCTTGCTAGTTGCAAATTGTGCGTTTGGCGTTTTTGGACGCTGCTGGGGCCCAGGAGGGACCAGGAGGTCGCAAATTGGACCTGAAGAGAGAGGGGACGTCGAGCAAGACAAAGAGCCCACACTGAAGCAGGTAGCACCTGAAGAAGTGCCAGAAACAGGCACTACAAGGATGCGTGAAACGGTGCTCGCCGAAGTTGCACAAAGGAGTCCCACGTCGCCGGAGACCAACTTAGAAAGTCGTGCAATGCAGGTTAGAGTGCCGTGGACCCAGGCTTGGCTGTGCACAAAGGATTTCCGCCGGAAGTGCACAGGGGCCGGAGTAGCTGCAAAGTCGCGGTTCCCAGCAATGCAGCCCAGCGAGGTGAGGCAAGGACTTACCTCCACCAAACTTGGACTGAAGAGTCACTGGACTGTGGGGGTCACTTGGACAGAGTCGCTGGATTCGAGGGACCTCGCTCGTCGTGCTGAGAGGAGACCCAAGGGACCGGTAATGCAGCTTTTTGGTGCCTGCGGTTGCAGGGGGAAGATTCCGTCGACCCACGGGAGATTTCTTCGGAGCTTCTGGTGCAGAGAGGAGGCAGACTACCCCCACAGCATGCACAAGCAGGAAAACAGTCGAGAAGGCGGCAGGATCAGCGTTACAGAGTTGTAGTAGTCGTCTTTGCTACTATGTTGCAGGTTTGCAGGCTTCCAGCGCGGTCAGCAGTCGATTCCTTATCAGAAGGTGAAGAGAGAGATGCAGAGGAACTCGGATGAGCTCTTGCATTCGTTATCTAAAGTTTCCCCAGAGACAGAGACCCTAAATAGCCAGAAAAGAGGGTTTGGCTACCTAGGAGAGAGGATAGGCTACTAACACCTGAAGGAGCCTATCAGCAGGAGTCTCTGACGTCACCTGGTGGCACTGGCCACTCAGAGCAGTCCAGTGTGCCAGCAGCACCTCTGTTTCCAAGATGGCAGAGGTCTGGAGCACACTGGAGGAGCTCTGGACACCTCCCAGGGGAGGTGCAGGTCAGGGGAGTGGTCACTCCCCTTTCCTTTGTCCAGTTTCACGCCAGAGCAGGGCTAAGGGGTCCCCTGAACCGGTGTAGACTGGCTTATGCAGAATTGGGCACCTCTATGCCCAACAAAGCATTTCCAGAGGCTGGGGGAGGCTACTCCTCCCCTGCCTTCACACCATTTTCCAAAGGGAGAGGGTGTCACACCCTCTCTCAGAGGAAGTTCTTTGTTCTGCCATCCTGGGCCAGGCCTGGCTGGACCCCAGGAGGGCAGCTGCCTGTCTGAGGGGTGGGCAGCAGCAGCAGCTGCAGTGAAACCCCAGGAAGGGCAGTTTGGCAGTACCAGGGTCTGTGCTACAGACCACTGGGATCATGGGATTGTGCCAACTATGCCAGGATGGTATAGAGGGGGCAATTCCATGATCATAGACATGTTACATGGCCATATTCGGAGTTACCATGGTGAAGCTACATATAGGTAGTGACCTATATGTAGTGCACGTGTGTAATGGTGTCCCCGCACTCACAAAGTTCAGGGAATTGGCTCTGAACAATGTGGGGGTACCTTGGCTAGTGCCAGGGTGCCCTCACACTAAGTAACTTTGCACCTAACCTTTACCAGGTAAAGGTTAGACATATAGGTGACTTATAAGTTACTTAAGTGCAGTGTAAAATGGCTGTGAAATAACGTGGACGTTATTTCACTCAGGCTGCAGTGGCAGGCCTGTGTAAGAATTGTCAGAGCTCCCTATGGGTGGCAAAAGAAATGCTGCAGCCCATAGGGATCTCCTGGAACCCCAATACCCTGGGTACCTCAGTACCATATACTAGGGAATTATAAGGGTGTTCCAGTAAGCCAATGTAAATTGGTAAAATTGGTCACTAGCCTGTTAGTGACAATTTGAAAGTAATGAGAGAGCATAACCACTGAGGTTCTGGTTAGCAGAGCCTCAGTGGGACAGTTAGGCACCACACAGGGAACATATACATGCACACCTATGAGCACTGGGGCCCTGTGTGACAGGGTCCCAGTGACACATACATATAGGCCACAAACCTATGAGCACTGGGGTCCTGACCAGCAGGATCCCAGTGACACATAACAAACATACTGAAAACATAGTGTTTTCACTATGAGCACTGAGGCCTGGCTATCAGGATCCCAGTGAGACAGTGAAAACAGTGACAAACACCCTGACATACACTCACAAACAGGCCAAAAGTGGGGGTAACAAGGCTAGAAAGAGGCTACCTTCTCACACAACCCCCCCCCAAACGAAGGACAATAAGGCTAACTTTGGCCAGTTGAGACTTTATTGTCTAAGTGGTGATAAGTAGAGAGTAGCTCTGCAATAGACTGGTTACTCCCTTTATCATCCACTATATGGTTACTTCCCTGTGGGGATGTAAACCACCCTGTTTGAAGTTTTTTAGCTAAGCAACAATGTGAAGATGTATTTTCAGAGTTTCTATCAGTAAGTTTTAGTTTAGAGCAGTGGGAATTGTCCACTGAACCTATTTGTAGTGATGGAAATGCCAGACAGGGATGCTGTCTCAGAAAAGCCATAGCTGGGCAAAAACTTTGTCCATATGGCTGGAAGAGAGAACAGGGATGCTGTTTCTCTTGAGTTGGAGCAGGGCAGGGATGCTGTCCTATGAGCTCCACACTAGGGCAGGGATGCTGTCCTAAGTGTTGTGAGGCAGTGCAGTGTTTCTGCACTAAAGTTTCTCTGGGAGGGTTGGAGGGATGCTCCATGTTAACTAAAATGGTGCTCTTTTTCTCACCAATGTTAGTTATCCCACAGAGAGGTACTTCTACCTCAGGGAGTCCAGCTTTGCCAGCTGATGATTCCCTTGGAACAGGTGCCACCCCAGGAGAGGTTTCTCCCACCACAGGAATAGTATCCTGAATGGTAGGGTGGTTAGGGGATACTGTGATACCCTTTTTACCTGTTGATGGAGAGGGATCCTGAGTTTTCAGGCCTTCTCTCCTTTGCTTTTTCATTTCACTTGAAATGAGAGGGAACAATTCCTCAGGGATGCCCAGCATGGCTGCATGGGCATAAAACTCTACATCAGCCCAACCTGAGGCCTCTAGGTCATTACCTAAGAGACAGTCTACAGGTAAGCTAGGTGATACCACCACCTGCTTAGGGCCAGTAACTCCACCCCAACTAAACTGAATTATAGCTAAGGGAAGAAACTTAGTGGAGTTATGGACATCAATAATCTTATACTGTTGTCAAATGATGTGTTGTTCAGGAGGCACTAGGTTTTCAGTCACCAAAGTGAAACTGGCACCTGTGTCCCTGTAGGCCAAGGCCTCAACACCATTTATTGAAACTGTCTGCCTGTACTTATCCATTGTAAGGGGACAAGCAGCCAGTGTGGCAAGGCCAGTGCCACTAGGTGTGACAGAAACTGTCTTGGGACTGACTACCCCAGTTTCTACTATGGACCCATAAGTGAACCCAACTACACCCTTTGCTTGACTGTTGCCAGCAGTCCCACCACTAGTACCACTACTGCTAGGGGCACTAGAGCTTGATGTATTAGTGGTGGTAGGCTCAGGGGGTTTACCTGGACAGGACTTATCCCCTGGCCTATGGCCTCTATTTTTACACACAAAGCACCAAGGCTTTTTAATGTGTGCAGGTTGGGAAGAAGAGGAAGAATTTGTTTTATCCCCACCCTCTGAAGAGTGTTTAAGATTTGAAGTGGGATCTTTGGTTTTACCCTTATCCCCATGCTTATCTTGAGATTTTTCACCATCTTTCTTCTTATTGCCATCTTTGTCACCCCCTGTACGAACTTTTCTGTTCACCCTTGTTCTGACCCATTTGTCTGCCTTCTTTCCCAATTCTTGGGGAGAGGTCAGATCAGAGTCTACCAGGTACTGGTGCAACAAATCAGACACACAATTATTAAGTATATGCTCTCTCAGGATTGTGTTATACAGGCTTTCATAATCAGTAACTTTACTGCCATGTAACCACCCCTCCAAGGCCTTCACTGAATGGTCAATGAAATCAACCCAGTCTTGTGAAGACTCCTTTTTGGTCTCTCTGAACTTTATCCTGTACTGTTCAGTGGTTAAGCCATAACCATCCAGGAGTGCATTCTTAAGAACTTGGAAATTATTAGCATCATTTTCTTTTACAGTAAGGAGCCTATCCCTACCTTTTCCACTAAATGATAGCCATAGGATAGCAGCCCACTGCCTTTGAGGGACATCCTGTACAACACAGGCCCTCTCAAGTGCAGCAAACCACTTGTTAATGTCATCCCCCTCCTTATAAGGGGGAACTATCTTGTGCAGATTCCTGGAATCATGCTCTTTTGCAGGATGACTATGGGGAATACTGCTGCTGCCACCATGGGTTTCTAAACCCAACTTCTGTCTTTCCTTCTCTAATTCAAAAGACTGTCTATCCAAATCCAGCTGTTGCTTTTTAAGCTTCAGTCTGGTTTGTTCCACCCTCAACTTATTGAGTTCCCTCTCTAACATTCTGTCATCAGGGTTGGTGGGAGGGACATTCCTAGAAACAGAGCTATGATGGGAATGAACAGAAGGAGACCTGTCCCTTACAGAAGCCACCCTAACAGCTTGGTTAACAGAAACATTACTACCAGTATGGTGAGAATAAATGCTTTTGCTATGATGTGAGACAACACTATTTGTATGGTGTGGCTCATCATCATTCCCAACTATGCTAGACTGTCTAGTAATGGGCAGGCTAGGGAGTTTCTTTCCTGAATCTTTTCCTGGGGGAGTCCCTGAATCAGATTGGGAACTATTAGGTACTTTTTCAACAGATGAGGCACCTATGGCCTTATCCTGTTCTCTAAGCATGTTAAGTAACAGTTCCAAGGAAGGATTTTTCCCTACACTCAAACCTCTCTCTATACAGAGACTCCTTGCTCTTTTCCAGCTAAGGTTGTCATATGCAAGTTTGGACAGATCAACATTTTGGCCTGTGCCAGACATTTTTAGAGAGAGTTAAAGTGATAGAAAAAGAGAAAAAAGTTTTCAGAACTTTTTGGAAAGACAGAAAAAAACTTTAAAAACTTTTAAGAACTTTTTGAAAGTTTAGGAGTACTTTTCAGCACTTAGAAAAGAGTGAAAAGAGGAAATGCAAAACTTTTTGGCTATGTGTATATACACTGACCTTGTTTTGTATATTTTTCTCTTATGAAAAGTACAATGACAAGAGTGGTAAGCAGTCTCAAGCACTTATCCCACCACTGCACAACCAATGTAGGAGGCTGGACTGGCTTGTAGTGAGTACCAAGGGGTACTTGCACCTTGCACCAGGCCCAGTTATCCCTTATTAGTGTATAGGGTGTCTAGCAGCTTAGGCTGATAGATAATGGTAGCTTAGCAGAGCAGCTTAGGCTGAACTAGGAGACGTGTGAAGCTACTACAGTACCACCTAGTGTCATATGCACAATATCATAAGAAAACACAATACACAGTTATACTAAAAATAAAGGTACTTTATTTTTATGACAATATGCCAAAGTATCTTAGAGTGTACCCTCAGTGAGAGGATAAGAAATATACACAAGATATATATACACAATAGCAAAAATATGCAGTATAGTCTTAGAAAACAGTGCAAACAATGTGTAGTTACAATAGGATGCAATGGGGAAACATAGGGATAGGGGCAACACAAACCCTATACTCCAAAAGTGGAATGCGAACCACGAATGGACCCCAAACCTATGTGACCTTGTAGAGGGTCGCTGGGACTATTAGAAAATAGTGAGAGTTAGAAAAATAACCCTCCCCAAGACCCTGAAAAGTGAGTGCAAAGTGCACTAAAGTTCCCCTAAGGACAAAGAAGTCGTGTTAGAGGAATAATGCAGGAAAGACACAAACCAGCAATGCAACAACTGTGGATTTCCAATCTCGGGTACCTGTGGAACAAGGGGACCAAGTCCAAAAGTCACAAGCAAGTCGGAGATGGGCAGATGCCCAGGAAATGCCAGCTGCGGGTGCAAAGAAGCTTCTACTGGACAGAAGAAGCTGAGGTTTCTGCAGGAACGAAAAGGGCTAGAGACTTCCCCTTTGGTGGACGGATCCCTCTCGCCTTGGAGAGTCGTGCAGAAGTGTTTTCCCGCCGGAAGGACGCCAACAAGCCTTGCTAGTCGCAAATTGTGCGTTTGGCGTTTTTGGACGCTGCTGGGGCCCAGGAGGGACCAGGAGGTCGCAAATTGGACCTGAAGAGAGAGGGGACGTCGAGCAAGACAAAGAGCCCTCACTGAAGCAGGTAGCACCCGAAGAAGTGCCAGAAACAGGCACTACGAGGATGCGTGAAACGGTGCTCACCGAAGTTGCACAAAGGAGTCCCACGTCGCCGGAGACCAACTTAGAAAGTCGTGCAATGCAGGTTAGAGTGCCGTGGACCCAGGCTTGGCTGTGCACAAAGGATTTCCGCCGGAAGTGCACAGGGGCCGGAGTAGCTGCAAAGTCGCGGTTCCCAGCAATGCAGCCCAGCGAGGTGAGGCAAGGACTTACCTCCACCAAACTTGGACTGAAGAGTCACTGGACTGTGGGGGTCACTTGGACAGAGTCGCTGGATTCGAGGGACCTCGGTCGTCGTGCTGAGAGGAGACCCAAGGGACCGGTAATGCAGCTTTTTGGTGCCTGCGGTTGCAGGGGGAAGATTCCGTCGACCCACAGGAGATTTCTTCGGAGCTTCTGGTGCAGAGAGGAGGCAGACTACCCCCACAGCATGCACAAGCAGGAAAACAGTCGAGAAGGCGGCAGGATCAGCGTTACAGAGTTGTAGTAGTCGTCTTTGCTACTATGTTGCAGGTTTGCAGGCTTCCAGCGCGGTCAGCAGTCGATTCCTTATCAGAAGGTGAAGAGAGAGATGCAGAGGAACTCGGATGAGCTCTTGCATTCGTTATCTAAAGTTTCCCCAGAGACAGAGACCCTAAATAGCCAGAAAAGAGGGTTTGGCTACCTAGGAGAGAGGATAGGCTACTAACACCTGAAGGAGCCTATCAGCAGGAGTCTCTGACGTCACCTGGTGGCACTGGCCACTCAGAGCAGTCCAGTGTGCCAGCAGCACCTCTGTTTCCAAGATGGCAGAGGTCTGGAGCACACTGGAGGAGCTCTGGACACCTCCCAGGGGAGGTGCAGGTCAGGGGAGTGGTCACTCCCCTTTCCTTTGTCCAGTTTCGCGCCAGAGCAGGGCTAAGGGGTCCCCTGAACCGGTGTAGACTGGCTTATGCAGAATTGGGCACCTCTGTGCCCAACAAAGCATTTCCAGAGGCTGGGGGAGGCTACTCCTCCCCTGCTTTCACACCATTTTCCAAAGGGAGAGGGTGTCACACCCTCTCTCAGAGGAAGTTCTTTGTTCTGCCATCCTGGGCCAGGCCTGGCTGGACCCCAGGAGGGCAGCTGCCTGTCTGAGGGGTGGGCAGCAGCAGTAGCTGCAGTGAAACCCCAGGAAGGGCAGTTTGGCAGTACCAGGGTCTGTGCTACAGACCACTGGGATCATGGGATTGTGCCAACTATGCCAGGATGGTATAGAGGGGGCAATTCCATGATCATAGACATGTTACATGGCCATATTCGGAGTTACCATGGTGAAGCTACATATAGGTAGTGACCTATATGTAGTGCACGCGTGTAATGGTGTCCCCGCACTCACAAAGTTCAGGGAATTGGCTCTGAACAATGTGGGGGTACCTTGGCTAGTGCCAGGGTGCCCTCACACTAAGTAACTTTGCACCTAACCTTTACCAGGTAAAGGTTAGACATATAGGTGACTTATAAGTTACTTAAGTGCAGTGTAAAATGGCTGTGAAATAACGTGGACGTTATTTCACTCAGGCTGCAGTGGCAGGCCTGTGTAAGAATTGTCAGAGCTCCCTATGGGTGGCAAAAGAAATGCTGCAGCCCATAGGGATCTCCTGGAACCCCAATACCCTGGGTACCTCAGTACCATATACTAGGGAATTATAAGGGTGTTCCAGTAAGCCAATGTAAATTGGTAAAATTGGTCACTAGCCTGTTAGTGACAATTTGAAAGTAATGAGAGAGCATAACCACTGAGGTTCTGGTTAGCAGAGCCTCAGTGGGACAGTTAGGCACCACACAGGGAACATATACATGCACACCTATGAGCACCGGGGCCCTGTGTGACAGGGTCCCAGTGACACATACATATAGGCCACAAACCTATGAGCACTGGGGTCCTGACCAGCAGGATCCCAGTGACACATAACAAACATACTGAAAACATAGTGTTTTCACTATGAGCACTGAGGCCTGGCTATCAGGATCCCAGTGAGACAGTGAAAACAGTGACAAACACCCTGACATACACTCACAAACAGGCCAAAAGTGGGGGTAACAAGGCTAGAAAGAGGCTACCTTCTCACATCCTCTCTGAACCAATCTCTGTGTTGACATCAGTATATAATAAGTGATGAGCCACTTGTCTGAAACGCAAGGAATCTTGCGTAATGAATTTCCCAGGACATTGGGCAGTCACCATGTGTTCTTTGCTGGTTACGACATGGCAAGGCATCAAATGGAGCATCAAACTCATGTTTTCTCGTCTGACGGGCGAGCATTCTATCTCCTCTTGTGAAGACAGTGTCTTTTGCATGTCATCTCTTGTCTGCATGGGCCTTCATTTTCTTTCTTCATTTTCCAAGTCTTTTGTACAGGTTTCTTCTTCAGTTCTTGATATTGTGTGTGGTCGATTGAGGTAGCTTGGTCATCATTGCTCTCCCAAACATCAATGTTGCAGGGCTTTCACCTATGGTTGCGCAAGGAGTCGAATTTTAAGCTCATAGGGTAGAGTTCAAAACTGGCTTGAGGCTGAGATTTTCTAATGCAGCACGCTGAACAGCTTTCTTTAATGTACTCATGAAACATTCAACAATGAATGAATGAATAATGATAGTTTATTAGTTAATAAAAAACATAAACATGACATAACGTAAATTTAACATGTCTTCAAATAATTGAAAGAGGGAAATGTTAAAAAAACGAACACCTGAATAAAAGAAAACCTCCCCCTAGCACAAAACCTGAGGAACATAGGCCCATATTTATCCTTTTTTTGCGCTGCATTTGCGTAATTTCTTGACGCAAAAGCAGCACAATATATAATTGTATTTTGTAAGTGTGCCCCGCTTTTGCGTAAAAAAATGATGCAATGCAAAAAATGTATAAATATGGGCCATAGTGTGCTACCCGTTTCCACACCATAACCTACGGTGCTACAGGATGCCAGTCTTATTAGCCCCAACCAGATGCTAAAACACATGTTGTTAAGACAACCCGTCTCATTGGTCCCAGAGCACCAGCTGAACGCATATATGTAAGGTGGCAAAGTGCATAGGTTGTTTATACCTAGAACCACAGAGTGTTAGGTCCCAACTTGGTCTATGATGCCACTATAGAAGGGGCTGATCTTGTTACTATCCAATGAGGATCCCTAAGCATAAGGTGCTTGAGTACATGCTACCTAACCTGCATAGACCAGGACCTTGACCAGGCGAGTTAGTGGATTAAAACATTGTTATACTTTTCTGTGCCCCTAGCAGCCCATCCTTAACCCAAACAGGGCAGGATAACCACTGTGTGTAAAGTGCTGAGGTGCATATACAAGACCTGCATACAAGTAGGGTGCTCAACAAGGTGGGGTAGGAGGCTAGAGCATTGTTGAACTTACTACACCACTAGCAGACCACCTTTGGTTGGCCTGAACAGAGCCGACTAGCCACTGTCCATAAGTGCTTAGTTGCGTACTATGGAGCCTTTGGTGGCCTGCCCTCCACTGGGTGGGGTGGGGGATTGGGCCTTAATGGACTTATTACCCACCCAGCAGCCTGCCTTTGACCAAACAAGGCGGGGTAGGGGATTAACACATTGTTGTTTCTACAATAGCTTTTTGAAACCATCAATGCATCAGTATATCCCTGCCTGCACCCCACTTCAAAGGGCTCCAGCTTTAAGCACACCCTATGCCCTATGACTCCTAGGGTCTTAAGTTCACAACATAACATAGTCCTCCGTTGTGGGCCAAAGCCATTAGCCTGTGGCCAAAGAGGTGTGCTCTTCTGATGCTTCACGTTAAGCAGAATGAGAAAGTCTCTGAATTCTCAACTATTGAAAGGTGGGTTATTGTCAGATTTTAAAATCACAAACAATGCCCCATGTCACAAAGATGCCATCTAATCTCTCAATGACTCTTTCCTGAGTAACAGATGAGAGGTCCTCTACTAATGGGAAGTAGGACTATTCACCCACAATCACCATCAGGTGATGTCCCTTGTCAAGTGTCCCAACTCAACAGCAATTCTTTCGCAGGCATGCTTTAGCAACTCTGACATGTTTAAGGGGTGTTGAGTGGTTTTCGATGGTAGGCAGTTCCATAAGTGACAGGCCTTCAAATTCTCTTTCAACTCTTTCATCAAGATGAAGAAACCCATCTTGATCTTGGAGAGCTTGTTTTGTAGCAACAATTCCACGATATCCTTCATGGATCAATTCAATTATCTGTTGTCACAGACTCTCTGGAATGACAATTCTCAAACCCCTCAGGATGATGCCTTCTTGTGTCATGGACAGTTCATCTTTGACATTTTTTGTAAAATTTCTGGTCTGGTACTCACTGTTGAGAGGTTGAGTATGTTGGTTCTATGACTGATGTACAATAATGTCTTTCAGTTTTAACATCTTACTATTTTGACTCATGGCAGTGACAATTTGTTCCAACGAAATGGCAGCAGGCGTGCTTGATTTCACAATTAAATTTATGTAGGCTTCAGCTGACTTAGAAGGGTTACCTTGACACTGTATAGGCACTCTGGAGAAATCATCCTTCCCAGGACGATGCACAATTGTGTAGTTGTACTTTTGTAATGATAGACCCCCAATGTTCAATGCGTGGAGGCATCTTGGCATTTGGATTGCCAAAAATGGTTAAATATGAAATATTAGGAAGTGGCTACCTATCCATTTAGATGTTTCTGTTCAAGCCACACAAATCTATATACAGGCAGATTTCTCCTCCTCTTTTGGCGCTGCAGCAATTGGTGCCAACCGTTTGGACACCTCTATGGGCTTAATAATCTGTAGTTTCAATAACTTCTCCAACTCTTGTTGTAAAGGTTCTTTCATAATGTTGGAAATGTTTCTCACCTTGTGAACTATTGGTTTCACATCCTTCTTCAATATTACTTTGTGGGAAAAACCTTTTAACATGTCCAACTCCTCAGCAAATACATGTGGGTACTTCTCCATCAAATCACATTGATTCTCACTGAGTATGTCCACAATGTCATCTTTCTCTGCTACCATTACCGGCTCCTTTGCACCGGGATTTATTATTATGTCTAAGTTCCACTGATGGCCCCATCCTAACAAGTTTGATCCATAGTCCATAATATACACCCTTCTGTACAGAGTCCTCTTTTTGAATTTGATTGTCATCCACTTCATTCCTAGAATCTCTATTCTTTTTCCTGCATACCCTTTGGCTTTTATATCTGACTCGCAGAACTGCCTATCTTCAACATGTATCCACTTGTTTTCATAGGTTTACTTAGACATAAGTGTGAATAAACTTCCCGAGTCCAGTAAAATGTTTACTGATTGGTTATCCAACATCACCTGACCATGTGGTCTTTCTAGTCTGGAAGTACTCTCTACTTTCACTCCTTGCAATTCCAATATCTTTAGATAAGTGCTCCTCCCTAAATCTTCTTTTTCTTCTTGAATAATCAAAATTATATCTTGAATGGTTTCAAAACTGTCATGAACCTGTTGATCAATCACTTGAATGTTCTTATTATTTCTGCCCTCAATTTTCAATCTACAAACTTTTGAAAGACACCCTTTCCTTCCATTATTTCTACAAATTGAATTTTTGGCTGCACACATTGTGCTGAATGCAATATGTCCTGGGACACCACAGCAAAAACATGTCATTTCTCTAACACTATTGCCTTCTTGTTTTATATCTTCTTCAGTTTTGTGTTTGTGTATCTCAATTTTTTCACATCACTTCCTTTATTCCCTTCCCTCTTACTATCATACGCAGTTCCTATTTCACTTACTGCACTTTCCTCTTATCATTATTTGTTGAGTCCGTCTCTTTTATCCACATTGCAGTGTGTTCCATTCCTTTAGCTATTTGAATGGCCTCTTCCAAACTGAGATCTTTAACTAGAAGATTTTCTTTTATCTTCCTACTGTAAGTGCACCTTACTATTTGGTCTCTTATCAAAGAACCTGCCAACTGTTCGAAGCAACAAGACAGTTCTAGCCCTCTCAACACAGCCACATATGATGCAATATCTTCATCCATTTTTTGTACTCTTGAGAAAAATTGATGTTTTTGCAGAACTAGATTGATTTTCAGAGTGAATTGTAGATCTAGCATCTCATTTCATAAACATTATTTGGTTGACTGTCACACATGCCTAGAGATACTTCCAGCAGGTCTCCATAAATTCTCCTTCCTTCAACACCCAACTGATGAAGGAGAATGGCTTGTTGTTTAAGAGGCCCATACCTGTCCCCCTCAATGGCCAACATATACATAATAAATATGACATACTTTGCTCCATACTTATCCAAGACACAAACGTCTTTGTCATTGTCTCTTCTGTTCTTTTTTATAAGTGGGCCTTTTTCACCATAACGTTTCTCTATTCCTTCTCTAGTTACACTTTTATTTTGCTGCTCACGTTCCCTTATTCACTATTACTCCTTCCATGTAGCCTTCCCTCTCCCAAAACGGCCACCGTCATTCCCATTGTTTTTACTAAGCATTCCGACAAGGGGGCCCATTGTTTTTATTCACAACCCTTCTTCGATTTTGGTGATTTTTTAACGCAGTTAAGTGCACGCGTTCATTTTGAAACCATTCTACGAAGCAAACTACCTTACGAACAGTATCCGGCTCACGTCCTTAAGTGTAAGATCACAGAACGCCTGTGTTATGTTTTACGTATGGCTATTTCCATTAACTCTCTACTGCGAATGTGCGCCTTTTATTCGTTTTCTTTCCTCTGCTGTTTCACTCGCATTTGCCATGCTCCCGTCCTTGCCCCCCCCCTTTTGCTTACCCTTTACCTTTTCACTGCTTACGCCACTTGCCGACCTGCTAGTGCTCCCGCTTCTTTGCAGTTTACGTACTTCTGCTCCATTTTCTACTTTTTAATATACTACTATCAGATCTACGCTGTACCATTAATATCATCTTGTACAATTTCCCAGAGTTGCCGCCTGTTTTATGCCTGGACTAGAGCCATATGCAGCACTCACCATTATGACTTAACCACCTTTTCAACATTCTTCCCCTCTATAAATTTACACTGACGCCTGCGATATTCTCACTTATTACTACAGCTTCAGCTCCTACCTTACACTTGATTTAACCCTTACCTCTCTTTTCCCTTAGGACCTTACCAGGACTTACCAAGGTCATTTCAAATACATTACCTATGTTTATGCTGGACATGACAGTTCACCACCCTGTGCTACACGTACTAATTTAACTAACTAGAAAAAAAAAAAACCACCACCATGGATTACAGGTAACTCTTTTACACTTTTACCCTTTCCACATATCCCCCTTAGTTTAGTTACCTACCTCATATTTACTTTACTTTTTTCCTTCTCCTTTTTACCTTTTAGCAGTACTGTCTGCTCAATTCTTGTACCTGATACATTTCTAATTCCACTTATTTCTTAGGTAGGTCCAGTTAATTTAACTTTTTTGCTCTACCCTACCCTTATGCACGCGTACTATCTTTCACCTTCTTCATGGTTAACGGTCTTAATACCAGCCATGCCCACACCTCTCAACCTAGAGGCTTCTCCCTTTTAAACCTACAAAATATGTGTTGGTTTGGCAGTCTTTTCTGATCTCTCTCACATATTGACAACTTCGCCTTCATTTCACTTTGGTGTTTGGTCTTTTAACTATCCACTTTTAGTATTCACATTTCCATTTCTCTTTTAAAATCTCAATTTATCACTACTTGTCTGGATTACTCACCTTCAGTTTGTGCTCACAGATACTCTATGTTTACACATGTTTAGTCCAATTAAATACACATTATATATACATTTCTTACAGCCTTGAAGAAGTCACTGTGTGACAAAACACGTGATGGCTGTGCTTGTTGGACTTGTTTTTCCACTCACAAGTCTGTTGTCCAAAATAAAGAAACAATGATCCACTTCACTTATCAGCGGATTCTTCTTGCTTCGAATTTACTTGTGTACTGCTTTACTGTTTCATATCTTGTGTGCTGTGGTCAGATTTGTCTATTTATAATAAATATTTTCTTCCACAGCTTCCATGGTATTGGAGGCTCTCCAGGTATTAATAAGAATGGTGGAGGTGATATCATACTTTGATCCAGGATATTCCTGTAGGAATCTCAATACAACAAACTAAAATATCAAGTTAAGGTGAAAACTCAATGTAATAAACTAACAAAAACTATAATAACAATCTAAAATGACATTAAAGTTGAAGTTCTTGTTCTCCTCATTCTTTTCATACTCTTTCCTTCGCTTGTATTTGTCTCGGCAAGTGGTACTCCCCACTTTCTGTAATCCATTAGATATTTTTCTTTATAGCTGTCTTCGTAATCCTTTCTCTAAATTTCCTTGAGCGCTTTTCCTCTAACAACAGCATCTAATGACTGCGCCTGCCAAGTACTTTCCTCAAATGATCTCTGTTCATCTTTCCCATAGAGGTTCTTCTTCCAGTTTATCCACGCTGGCACCTCTCAGGAATGGTAAGTTTAAAATACTTAATGCGATTCCCCCTCCACGAGGATTACACGAGAAGCTTGACTCGGGGTGTCGCTACTCCGTCATTAGAGCGTTCAAGTCGCATGCTCAAGTGCGGGCGCGTGTTGGCCTTCGCATGCAATGCATGCACCTATGAGAAAGGCGGCCTGTCATATGCACAGCCTGAATAGCACGGCCGACTCTCAGTAACTGCCAAGCGATAGACTTTAAAATTGATAGATTAGCAAGGATTAAACTCAGCTCTCTTTGCTTGCCTGAATGTTCACCATAATCACCGTATCATATCAAAGTTGTATTTTCTTCCGAGATCAGAGACTCCCATTGTTTAATCCAGGGGTGGAGTTGTTCCTAGTTCTGTTCCCCGTACAGACAGTTCTTCTCAGGTTTCCCTCGTCGCCAATGTAAAGATGATGCTTTCACAACTTCAATAATCTGAGTATTTATTTGTGCATCACAGTATACATCTCCACCAAACTTCTCATCCTTTCAGGTCCCAGCTTCCCAGCTTCTCCCACCATTCTACCCTGATGTCATCCCTTCATCATTGCATTCTACATTCCTATCCATGTCATCACTATGCAATGGCCTTACTCTTTTGTGAGTGTGTGCTCATCCTTCCCTAAACCCCTCCCTAACCTTCACTTCGCCCCTCCATATGCCTCCCAAACCCCTCCCCTTTAAATGTAAGTATTTCCCATTTCCCTGTGACTCCCGCATTTACTAATAAAACATATACCTGGTTGTGCAGAGGTGTAGCTTTCTGAACAGCATTTTGTAGTGCATTAGTAGTAATATAACACTACTAAATATACTACAAAAGGCAGTTTGTGAATAGGCCCCAGTATATATACAGTCTGTTTTATCAATTCACTACTCTTTCATTAATACTATGGTGTGTCTTTTCAGCTGAGTGTGTTTCTCCACATAGTAATATTAGCAACAACAATAAACTGGATCCCTGAGGTTATTGTGAATAAGTAAGTTGTATCCCAGCTAATATCCATGACTGTAGTTCTCAGAGGTTGTGGATATAGATATATAGTACTTTTTCTGCAATATGCCTTATTCTCTGGTTATCATCTAAGAACTCGCCCCTATATTTGCCTATACTATATGATGTGACCCATCTTGCATGTCAGTGATCTGATTGTCTATCATCTGGTACATTAAAGTGACTCCGCACTTGCTGTGCCATGCTACGAGTATTGACCTACTCATTCACTAAAACCTCATTCATCTAGACCTGCAGTCTCTAATTCCCCATCTCCAAAATTCAGAGATCCATCAGAAGCATTTTGCAACTCTATGTTGTTCCATCTTCTTCTCTCACAATGTAGTGGCTTTGGGTACATTAGCTTCTGTATGACAAAGTTGAGTTTCATTTATGCCCCAAGGTTTGTGGAAACCTTGCATGAGTAGAAAGAGGGAAATGTTGAAAACTCTATAGTGTTAAGCCCTAGGTAAAAAAGTTAAAATGGTTATAAAAAATATGGCAGAATATGACCAGTGCTAAAGGGAGCACTGTAATGGTCTTTAAACTTACGGAAATATGTAACTAGTGGAGCACAATGAAACACAAGGATGTAGATGCACACCTACGTCATTTAGGCATCTGACAATGGTGCAGTAACCAAGCCATGCTATAATTGACAAAAACAAATAAGTAATATGTGGTATGCTTGAATTAATCTCTGCAACCGCTGATATTCAGGCCTCCTTCCAGGTCTTTTCTTTGCCCATCATGCAACTCTAGACAGAGATGAGCCATATACAATTCATACTTGGTCCTCCTACAATAAGGAAAGTCCATCCAAACTACCAGACCAGATAGAACCCAGATGGAAACACAAACATCTCTAGAACTGTTTAGGCCTCTTCAAGTGTCATCAGTGAGATTTGTCTTGATTCCTGAGGCACAGGAAGTCCATTCTAGTCTACTGTTTTTTGCAAACAATACCACCCACTTAACTCATCTATCGCTTTTTTTTATGCCCTACCAAGTGGAGACAATGGAGAAAGATTTTGATATTAGCACACATTGAGTGTGTGTCAGTGTCAGCCTAACTCTGCAAGACTGACATGGCCATTGCCATATTTGTTGTAGTAGAGTATGGGTTAGCTTGAGCCTACCTGGCTCTCAGTAGAAATACTTGGTTGATTGTGTAGAGAGTAGGTGAATGTACCCATATTCAGGAAAGAGTGTGTCATTGGTGGGGACAATTTCATCTTGCATCAGAGTTACATCATTCAACAGAAGCAACAAAGACTGCTCAATAGAATAATAATGGACATACCAGAGTACCTTTGGGAGCATACATGTCATTGTAGAGATGCACACAAATGGTCTGTTTTGACAGTGCACAGTATCTGAAAAATACTTGTAGCAAACACCTTGCTGTTGAATATTTTGACTTCTCCCCTCCCAGCACTTTTACAGTGTATACATTTCACACCATTGTCTGGTTCATGCAAAAATTAACAATTGTTCTCCAGGTGTGTGACATGCTGGCTGGTGACAAGGGGACCTCATAAAAACAAAACATTTGTACCTGGGTATATTCTAAATCAGCCTTGAATGAGGCTACTAAAAAATCTTGGTTAATTCAAGGTTCTTGCAGCATAGTATAATTGATCCATGTTATAAATTTCTTCTACCAGTTATCTTTTGATCACCCTTTTGCGGGCTCAAGTAAGATATTTGCAAAAATAAATTTTGAACTGCCTGAGGTGAGCAAAACAACATTTTGCTTTTGCAATACATAGGTTTCTGTATAATATTTCAGACAGCTGATAATCTCTAGCTTCAGGGATGACTAGTAAAATATAACATTAAATAAAAGAAGATGCCACTGCGTGCTATCTTATTGGCTACAAAACAGCATTTGATAAGATGGACAGGGAACTGCTCTATAGTAACTTGGTTTGTATTGAGAAACTAGGCAATTGCAACTATGCTTGTGACTAATTAGGTTGCTTTATTAGCAGACAAATAAGTAAAAATCAATAGCCTAGACTCACAGCTCCTTAAATATATTAAAATATATTTTTTATTTTTAGTACTTTACACATGTCCCAGAGTTTTTCCTATTCCCATGTAAATCCACCTAATCTCCACAATATGTTGGTATAAATCCTCTTGTATGTAGACTACTTGGTGGGACTAGGTTTGACCCTACCTGGTTTAAAACAATCACTGAACATCTTAATAAATTATAGCACTTCACACATTATGTTAATACATTTATAATAATTGGAAGCCCGAAAACACTGTATAAAACCCTACCTCTAATTTCCTTGTCACAGTTGAGTTGTGACATCTCTAGTCACTTGTAATAAAATTACTTAGCTGCTCAACTGTAATGAATTATTATAATTGAGTTGTACCATAATAAGACCTTCTACCAGACCTTTAGCCAAGGTGAACTCCAGTTTAAACAACAGAAAGGAGAACTCACATTTTATCTCCCAATCTCTTTTTCTAAAATGAACTGTGATCTGGAGAAAACAAATATTAATGGCAGCATATTTTGCATGATGTAGGTCATTACAGGAAAGACAGAATAACTTCATGTGTTTCAACACATTCTGAGCTACAACACTTTTAATCTGCATTATACTAAACTGGTTTCATTATCTTTTCCCAACAAATTACTAACTGCTTTTTGGTGTGTTTCATTTTGCAGTACAGATTTTGCTTTATTCTTTGTGTCTGCAGACACCCTATTTCATATGAAAGAGGCAGACACCAAAGATTTAAGTGGTTTGTGAGAGAAGTGATGGTGTAACCATGTACTGTAAGGAATAAAATACCTTCTGGCATGTGTTTAAAGCAAATTGTATGCCATGTTAGAATTCCAAGTCATTACAAAGGAACACAGCCTCTGGTCATCTTCCTCTATATGGTCAGGCTACTTTTCAGGGGCTTGCAATATCCTTATAATGTACTTCAGGGGAACTCCAACCAAAATATGAAAAATATAATGTAATGCGCAATTGAGTAGGTAGTCGGTCCAGATCGTCAAAGTTGGTATACTTGGAATCATTATATTAAGCATATGAGAATTTTTGGTGTAAATAAATAACCAGAGGGCTGGTTTAGATCATTTCATTAGGAATGTAATGGAAGATAGGTAGGAATATAATGGAAACATATATAGGTGCCTTGAAGACCAACTTATGAAGACCAGTCTTTGAATCAAAGGTTCTTTCCCTCTTGTTATATGCTGGTGAATATGCCCCATTCCGAACTAACCCTGAGGGAATTTGAAAAGCACCAAGTCATACAGTAAAAAAAAATCTAAGCAGAAAGTTATCTTTTACTCCAGCAGTCAGGTTCATGAATATTAGATTTAAAGGTGACCTGCAATGTCCTCGGTCATGACAGTCATTGATACCCTCAGAGAATGACACACATTCTTTGATTCATTGTCTGTACCAGGGTTTTCTGAATGGAAATAAATGTTTTTCATTATTTTTATTGATGGTACTGGGTCAGCTAAGGTACTAAAATGAACTGCAAAGTAGATAAATTCCTGTGTGTTAAATCAGAGTATGACAAAGAAATGGAGGTGTTTGGTTTGTGATGTATATTGCATTAAAAATGATATCCTGGTCCTTTGAATACTTCCCTGTTTATGAATAGTTAAGAAATCAAATGCTTTATAATGAACATGAAGTAAGGAAGACTACTTCTTAGAGAAATGGTGGTTGCATGGAAAATGTAATTGTTTATTATAAAAGTATAAATATTTAAAAGCGGTTTTTAATCTTTACATCAAGTGTTCTATTTAGAGGATGTTTTAGTTCATTTGTAAGTCAGTTGATTGAAGTAAAACCAGATTTGTCTACTATAATGAACTAAACAACTGATTCCCAGTATTTTAGTCTCTGGTGAAGTTCCTTGAGCCATTCTAGTCACTTGGCACCTCCTGAGTATTGTTTTCCAGTGTATGATCTGAAGCTGTACCACAATGCAATTGTGCCGGGTGTGGGCATCAAGGAAATCACTTAATCCTGGCTCTGTTGAAGTGTATAGAGTGCAGATTTAATGTTGGTTGCAGGCTTGTTGTTTTACATTTGAGGGATTGGTTTGATGATCATCAGGTTGGTGCTGAATTAGAATGCCACATGGTATAAATCTCAGAACATTTTCTATGAGTGGCATTGCAGCATGATGTGTTTGGTAGTGTGTTCCAAATGTGTCCCCTGTATTCTACTTCCAGTTTCAGCTCCAAATTCTCTGTACACCCATTTCAAAGGTTTTGTAGCTTATGAAAAGGACAGTCTTATTTGCCCGGGTAATTTATCAAAAGTTTGTGTTTTGCTTGTTCACTGTGTACAATGTTTGTATTATATGCACTCTGGGCTATCTAGACTTATGTTATCCAACTGTGTGTGACTTGTAATTCATACAAAGTATGGATTTCTGCAACTTTGTAGACATGTGTCCATGTTCACACAAGTGTAGGTTGACATCCTCCCATCCATTTCAATGGAGGTATCAATCATCCCAATTCTTAAATAGAGAAGTGATCCGGTATCCCCTTCAGCTTATCGCCACATCTCCATCCTTTAATTCAGAATACAAAATACTACATAAACTACTTGCACAGCCTGATTCTCAAAGGGAAACTTACACTTACTAATTAGTTTACTATTTATTATTACGCACAAACTACCTGTGTGTGTTTTGACTCAGCACTCACTGTACTTATGTTTGCAGAGGTCTCTGCAACCAGAGACTCGGCAGCCAGGATACAGAACTCCAAGCACTTCATTATAGGGAGTGCAGAGTCATAAATCTCTGAACGTAGTTTGTGAATTGCATTTTGTAGTGTTTTGTAGTACTATAAAATGTACTATAAAGTGCATTTTGAGAATCAGTCCCTTAGACTGGATCCTTCCCATCCTCCCAGATTTGATACATAGAGATCAAAATGGTTTTATCTCCAGACATAATACAGCTAGGCGGTTATATCAAGTTCAATATATGTTGACATGTAACTGTTAGCGAACACTGATACTGATTGCACATAAATATGAGTGACGTAAAATAGCTCTGAATGATACCCCTTGCACTTCAAAGTTTGCCTTATTCACTTTTATACAAAAAAATAAAAGTTGTTTTCAAAAAGTGTAGGCTGATAAAGGTAAAGGTTCAATTTGCAGCAGTGGGGCAGTGCTGAAAGGGAAACATTTGTGAAGTTTTTTTTTTAACAGTATTTTGTGTTTGTTCATCTATACATTGTGTTTTACTCTTTGTAGTTTGATGTTTGTTGTAGATTCTTTCAAACCAAACATTGTCAAGTTTGTGGACCAAATCCCATGTGTGGTGTAGTATTGAGGATCATAGTGTTCATCAGTGTATTTTGAGGGAGGGGTGTGCTTTTGTCATGGAACAGTAGTCGTTGAGACTTACATTTTTGCGTTATTTGTTTGTAGATCTTCCAGGTTTTGACCAAGGGTGTAGCTCGGGCAGGGTGTTACACCTGCCTAAAAAATGTAGTGTGCAGTAAATAGTTATACAAGTGCTTTCAGTTGGGTCATGTGGAGTGTCTGTCAGATTTCACCTGGGATTTTTACATGCCCGCACTGCCAAAAACACACACACCCTTGTCTGTTTTGAAGGCCTTAAAAAATATTGATTATTTTAACCAATATTGCATTTTAAGTACCCCTAACAATTGCATTCCTCTCTTTCTATTGACCCTTAAGCTCCCTCTGCTTCTCATATAATGTGTTGGGAAATCTGAAGCTCACCCCAACCCCCCGCCCTCTCCCTCCCAATCATACTGACCAAGCTATGCCCCTGGTTTTGACTGCAAACTTTTTGCTTGATTGCTGGTTGCCAAGTTTTACTCTAAGGTTTCCATTTGTCACAACACTCTGTGATTGCTAGACAGCCTCAGCACGCTTTTATGGCTTGCTAAGTCCACCCCAATCCTAACTGACCCATGGAAGTCAGACAAATGGTTTTGCAGACTCTCCAGTGGGTTGTATTCACTGTCAGTAAAGAAGCCATGTAGTTGAAAGGTAAAAGATACATGATGTGAATTTACACGATACTGTTGTGTTTCCTGTCACATTTTTTCACATTTTGATTTTAGTTCATTTATAGTCATATTTCTGTGATTTAACCATTATTTTTCACTGCAATATTATTTTTTAAAAAGAGAAAATGTATAGAAGCGACAATAAACACATTTTTGAAGTAGTCTCCTTAAACAAGTCTATCCAAAGTCACTATCAGGTAACTATCAGGTAACTCACAACATACAAAATACCTGTTGATAAACTCCACACTCCAAAGACAAATGGTTTTGGACTTGAAGAGCATTCATGCATGTACAGGTTTGCTGCTGTCAGCAGGTGTGAAAATCTCAGAACTAACACATGGATATTTGAATATTTTCTTCCATACATTTGGAGTTGAAGATTGTGAGATTCAATCACAGGAGTTGAAGGACACATGCTTATGTCGAAAAAAGAGGGAAAAAAGGGCTGCTCATATGTACATAAAATACATTGCAAATGGTGGGCTCTGATAACTCAGTACTTTATTTTTATTTTTGTGGTCACGGAGGAAAGGCTGGGTCCTACTAAATAGAGGGGTACGTTTAGTATTATTTCATGCAATGCGGCGAAGCCAGGGAACTTGCATTGCTAGTTGCGTGACAAGGAGTGAGCAGAAATGCTCCATAGTTACAAATATTTGGAACATTTCTGCTCTCTCCTTGTTAGGGTCCATATTTATAAAGATATGAAACAAGGGTGCCTGCATTATGGGCAGGATTGTTTTTGTGCAGGAAGGGATACCTTCCTGCACAAAAACAATCCAAAGAGGCACTCCTCTTTCTGTGTGTGCGGCAGAAAACAGCACGTATGGAAAGATGAAGTAACAAGGAGCAATAAAGATATTTCTCCCTGTTATGCCTCTATGAGGTAGGCACACCATTTTGGTACAAACCCAGTTTTATTAGTCTGAGGCCCTGATTTATACTTTTAGACGCAAAACTGCGCTGACACAGTTTTGCGTCAAAAAGTTTAGCGCCGACTAGCACCATTATTTAACGCCACCTGGGCATCATATTTATACTATGACACTGGGTGGCGCTAAACATAGTTTAACGATACAGAATGTATGGGAAAGGACACTCATTTTGCGCTTCCGCTTAGAAGTAATTAGATGTAATTTGTGTTTCCCCGCTTGGACAATATGACCCGAAATGTATACAAGTTTGCTCCTGTGACGGGGTGTCGGTACAGTCTTTGCTCCATTTCACCTTGTTCTGTGATTTTTATGCACCTTTTAGACGACAAGTTTTATCCCCCTTGCTGAGGAAAAAGGGCTTTCTGGAGTATCGCCCGGCTTTTGTGTGGCTGCAAACGGTCCCTGATGTGTTGGTGTGCTGGGTCCTGGAGTCTTTTTTGAAGGGAGCCATAACTTGGCAGAATAGCGTACATTTTTAACTATTTATAGAATTTTTACTTATTGAATTTTGGTTGAAAAATGAAATTGGTTTTTATTTGTGTAAATCTTTAGCTTGTTTTGATTATTATGTGTTGTGTACATATGTTATTGTAGCAGGGCATCCTCTGTCTACAGAACCCACAGATGCCCCGGGGGTACGTCCACGGACGAGCGTGGTCCCCGGGGTACTTCCGGTGACGTTTTTGTTGACCCGGAAGTATTGGGCCCAGAGGCGAGGATCGCCGAGATGCTGGTGGATGCGGGGCTTATTAAAGCCCGGGAAGACGAGAAACGAACACACCACCGCCGCAGGAACAAAAGAAGACTGACGAGCCGACCGCAACAGAAGGAGAAGAGAACTCAGCACTGATATGGCAGCCGAGCCACGGACTGGGCAGTCAGGAGGCAGCAGAACGCTGAAGCCTGCCACACTCTAGGAAGAGTGTGGCCTAACCAGGTAAGGGAAGGGCGGTGGACGAGGAAAGAGATATTTTTTGGTTTGTTTTATTCCTAACTTTTATTTTGTGTTCTCCCTTGGTGTTCAAACAGGCATAAAAAAGAGGCCTAAACCTAGTGTGAGATTGTTCTTTTCCCCATACACATAAAAGGTTGTTTGTGTTTCTTTAGTTAGATATGTTGGTATATGGGGAGTAGATTCAAAGAAAAAAAAACAGAACCAAAAGAAGAAAAGAAAAGTAAAAAAGACGGAGACAGCAGACCATATTTCTTTTTTTTGACATCTTTATTTATATATTTTATAAATTTTATATTTATATATAGATACATATCCATCATTGCTTTGTTTAGATTTGTGAGAACAGTAAGAAAACAAGCATGAAATACAGAGCACCCTTGAAAGAAATACAGCTAAAGACAGGAAAGCAAAACCAAGACAGAAAGAAAAACTAAAAGAGAAGAGAAAATAGAAAGAAGCAAAACAGGAAGTTAAGGAAGTTACAAAATAGAAGTGTAACAGAGAGGAAAGCAAAGGAATATCAGCACAAGAAAAGAGAAAAGGTAGAAAAAAAGAAAGAATCAGAAACAGTAAGGGGAAGGAAGGAACGTAAAACAAAGGAGAACATACTTACCAACCAATTGTGTTCTTCTTTTCTTTACATACTCCTCCTGAGTTGGCCCTGATTAAAAGAAGAACAAAAGAGAGGAAACCGTGAAGATCAAAGGAGAAGACCAAGACGAAGAGCAAAGACAGACCAAGGATGAAAAGATTAAAAGACTCTCATACTCTGATTTACTTTAATAAACTACTATAGCAAAGACACAAGTGTTCCTCTATTACTGACATCTCTCTTACAGTGATTTATGCTTGCTACTATTTAACCGAATAAAGAAAGAAAGAAAGGTAGTTTAGAGTTATTTTTCTCGGTGTTAACCATTGCGCCTTGTCGTAAGGCAAAATTATGTTAACACAGGAAAAATGACTGTAATCCATTTTACGACCTGTAAACATGTTGCAAAACGGAAATGCACCATTTTTTCCCGCAATAGCGTCAAATACAGACACTAACAGAGAAAACAGTTCAAAGGAGAGCCAAAATGGACCCAGGAAGCCAGGAGAGTCCCCCACGGAGACCCCAATCAACCAGGAACAAGCCAGGAGGACACAGACAAGACCCAGGGAAGGGAGAAGAAGAAGAGAAAGGGTTGTTTCAGTGCGGAGGAGCATGACATACTGGTGAGAGACGTGATGGAGCATCAAAATCAACTCTTTGTTACCTCAAAATTGCCAATTGGAAGGAAAGAGGCTGTCGCGTAGGCTCTCATTATTCTAATGAGACTACTGGAGTTTGAGCAGCAAGATCGTCCACGGTGTGGGAGACTGAGTCTGACCCACTGTGGGTGACACCTGTCACTCCAAATCCGGGTTTTGCTCCAGCTAACTAGCAGTGCCTCATCTCTACCAGAAGATAGGGATGATTGGGCAGCCGAGCGCATGACATATTTGGCTTCTCAGAGAAGTTGTGGTCACTCAGGTCATATCCGGTTCTCTTATTCACAATACAGTCTCATATATAAATGACAGACGGAAGCAGTATATGTTTCAATGATTGGTTTAATAAAACGACTGCATCTTAGATAGCAAAGCGTGAGCTGCAATAACCAGGACGACATAACATGACAGTATTAAAATGATGACGAGAAGAGTGAAGCATAAGAATAACGCTATCATATAGTCACTATAACCGATGGGCTATTTCCTATCTAAGTCATAATCTGAGCACGGTGTGTTAAGCTCTAATTCTGCCTTTCAGGTTCCCCCGGGAGGACCACCCTCATACCTGAACAAAGGCCTGTGGTCTGCGTTAGCATCTGTAGTGAAGCATTCAGCAATCAGCAATCAGTCGTGGTTCCTTGGCTGGAATCTCCCTCTTAACGTGTAATGGGACTAGGAAGTGTTTTTATAATAACACAGCTGATGTTCTAAGAAAATATCCCTACGCAAGGACTTTCTACCACGTTCACCGGCAATGTACCAAACTGTAGCCTTGAATGAAGCACAGAGTGATCAAGAATGTCTGGTTTGAGAACACAGTGCTGAACTAAGCAAAAACAGTTAGGTAGATGAAAATAAAACAAGACCGTAAAACTAGTTATTTTAAAAAAACAATGCGAAGCCGTAAAGAATATATCTAGGGTAAAGTGCACAGCGGCCTAGTGTGTTAAACTAACGTGCATGGAGCTATTTCTAAAATGGCTACACAACATCATCCCCTTGTCGGTTGAAAGTGATTCAAAGCCAAAACTAAAATTTCATTGGTAAGAGCTCAACCTAAGATATATATAAGAACCCGGTCAATTTGGACAAGTTAAAAGGACAAACAAGCATACTACGTGGCAATTTAAAACATGAGCATGTGATTTATAACCGATTCAAAAGACATGTCAATTTAGAAAAGTTCCAAACTAGGTACGAGTCATGGAGAACAGGATATCTTCCACTTCAGCAGATGTCAAAGCTGGAAAGTCCTCGCAAAAAAGGATCAAGGAGCAAGTGTGTTCCATAGCCCCAGTGTCAATCACGGCGGCACCCCGTGGAGTGCCCATTGATGAGTTGTCGACGACTTCCTCCAGGAAGGTTAACTCATAGTTAGCTTCACGCAGCAAACGCAACCTCGACACGCATGTCTGGTAATGAACTCTCAGCGAGAATATCAGCAGATCAGCATCTACTGCAGGCAAGCGCTGCTGTGAAAGACAGACTTCCAGTGCATGTTCGAAAGAGCACCAGAGGCACCGGAACACGGGCTGCACACAATACAAAATCGGTCTGAGTGACAAAGACCAGTCACACTCCAATTGCTCCAGGAGTGTTGCTCCAAAGTACTGCATCATTCGCTCACGACACAGCCGCGCTGATGGGAGCGCCGTCATTTCTCCTCTTTGTGGCGGGACAGCCATTGCGTATAAACAACAGCAGGATGCCAGCTAATAAAGCCAAAGTTATCGGAAATCCCCCAAAAATACTAATGAAAATTGAGAGGATATCTGAAGGTATCAAACCGAATATGGAGGTGGTGTCAATGAAACCAGAACCAACAGCTTTGAAAAAATGTGCGATTCCAGTTGTACTGGATGCATTAAATATTCGTCCTACGAGTTCACCAAAGTGTCTCGGAAAGTTCATATTTAACAGGGACTGTATTTCTGCTGATGACCTTGCCACTTGAAGTGCGTAGGTCTCGCACGCAGATGTAAGGGCCACATGCTTTTGTAACAATAAAACCTTGAGTCTGCTAAACTTGTCAAAATTAATGTTTGAAGTAGCAATGTAAGGCCAAATATCAGCTACCTCCCTAAATTTAGTGGAGGGAAATAGTACGTTCCCGCGACATGTAATGACCTTAGAGACCGAAACAACGTAAACTATTCCGGCCCGCATGCCACAACAGCCTTCACTATTCAGAAGGACGTATCTGCCGTTTGAAAGCACCTGGAACGTAGGTCTAATCAAGGGGACTGGACTCCCTTCAGATAACAAGCCAAGTTTGCAGCTGAGGCGTTACACGCCTCATGCAAGGACAGCTGTTTACAAATCTTCGAATGCCTGATTGAAGTCTTGCATTCACTACCACTAAGAAAGACCTCTTTCATGCCATTGAAGCATTTGTACGTGATGGGAAGCTCCCACACCTCATGGATGTAGCTATCTCCCAGTTTTTCATATCTGCCTACGGGAATGTTTTTTAAAGAGGAGGTGAATTGTAGTGCGGAAATAGGCAGATTAATAACCCCATGTATTAACCACTCAGCCGATGGTATTTCGGCCCCGGTAAAAGGCAACTTTTCTAACTTCTCGATGTTAAGCATGACATAAGTTGCTTCCTTCTTAGCCATTACTGTAGTTGTTGCTGTCGCATTAAATTAAAAGAAGAAAATATCTCCCTTGCACTGACGTGCTGCCATGGGACGCGACCCGCCTTCAATATTTGAAGCGTCCAACCCAACTGCATAATGGACCTGATCTGACTCTGTCCATGGTATAAAGAAGACACATCTGATTGTATAATGTCTATAGCAGAAGAGACAATATTTATGGTGTATATCCGGTCGGACAAAGTGTTAATCCCATTATCCAGAACAGCTAAAGCCTTTTTTAAATTTTCCTGATCTATTTGTCTCAACCGGGCAGCAGCATCTTGTTGCGAAAGTTTCCAAATTTCATTGTATACTGCATATAAGAAATGCTTCCTACGTGGTGTTCTGGGGCCTGACAAGAAATCTTGTAAGTCAGTGGAGTTAGACAGGAGACTGAGGTGTTCTCTAGCTGCGTCTAGTGAAGATGATTTTAGCCACTGCTGGCATAATTTTCCCACACTATATGTTGTCATTATACCTGCATGCTCTGGTTAAATATAGCGAGGATCTGGCCTACTCGTCCTTAAACCACCCGAGGAGTTAATAAAACGTTGGTGACACCCATTGGTATCTATTGGCCACAATAACAACCCGCCAGGACATGACAGTGAAGCATTAAATGTACCATTCTGGACCCTCTCATAGAGCTCATTTTCAGTTGCATTTGTATATTTTTGCCATTTATAAAACTTTGCGGGGGCAGGTATACTGGGCATATTTAGGGCCAGATGTATCAAAGCTTTTTGCATTCGCAAACGGTGCAAATGCCCGCTTGCGAATGCAAAAAGCCATTGCAGAATGTATCAAAGGCATTCCGAATGCAATTTTAATGAATCGCTAAAATAGCGATTCCTTAAAATTGCGACCCTGTTTAGAGAGTCGCAAATTGCGACTCTCTAAATAAGAAATCGCAAATAAGGAATCCTTATTTGCGATTTCTAAAGCACATGTATGAAGCAATTCCTTAATGCGAATTGGGCATTAAGGAATCACTATTACCACCAAGTTGAACTTGGTGGTAACCATGTGCAAATTTTAAAAATGCATTTTTAAAATTTACATGTAAAGCACACATGCCCTATTGGCATGTGTGCACCTTACATGTTAATAAAAAATGTTTTGGGGTGCAGCAGTGGGGGCCTTAGGCCCCCAGCACCCTGGACTTTGCATTTCCCAAAATTGCGAATTCCAGTTAGGAATTTGCAATTTGGGACGTGCAAAATATTCACAAATATGGGCCGACAGGCCCATAGATGCGAATGGGGGCTGTATCGCAATTTGCGATTCGGTAATAGCATTTGCGATTTTTAAGAAATTGCTATTACCGAATCGCAAATATGATACATTGCATTTTGCAAATCAGAAATAGCGATTTCTTAAAAATCACTATTTCCGAATCGCAAAAGGCCTTTTTCATACATCTGGCCCTATATTCCCTAATTGTAGCTAAGCCCAAACAACTCGTCTGTTGTACCGTTTCGTTTAAAAAGATCATTTGTACAGGAAAAAGGCATGCTCTAAACAATGTTTCCTTTCCCTTAATTTGCCAAGTTTTTGTTCCCCACACACTTTTCAGATCAATTGATTTGAACCAATATTCATAGCCTTCAATCGATAACCGGGAAACAAAGGATTCCGAATATATTAATTTCGTATTGGTCAGTAACATATTTACATCCTTAGTAGGTGGTACTTTAAAATAATATGACTCAGCATTCTTTTGATTGTGCCCAGAAAAATATGCAAACTTTTCAGAATATGTTTTGGAACTCCCTTGAGGCGGAGTCGGGCAATGTTCCCCTTGCGTGTAATTAAAAACAGTTTTGGGACTGCTCGCTCTATGTATGAAATAGTGCCCATAATAATTATAAAAAAACATATCGCCATAATTTTCTTTAAATTGGTAAACATCTTCGTTTTCAAAGACAGTATAATATTGCAATTCAGTCAATGCAGTCATCATAGAATCAACTGTTTTCACATCCCAATCATCAGAAATAATGCCTGGTATTATTATATCATTCATTGATAATTTGAACACGTACAGTATTTGAATAACTCCTGTGGGACCATATACATCAAACATTACTTTGTCCCAAACAATCCCATCGGGAATTGGCACTGAAGAAATGTTCACAAAGGATAAGTCTCTTCGGACTTTATGTGATGAAAAATGTGGTTTCAAAACCTCCTCCACCAGTGCAACTGTTGATCTTTCAGGTGAAAAATGACCATGTATTAACAAAAAAAAGGTAATGACAAAACCAATCCAAAGTAGAAAGGCTAGGACAGTGAAAGAGAGCCATAGATAGTTCCATGGAACAATAAAATACGTTTCTTTAAGCCAGTTTGTTAGCTTACGTGTACTTGACAAATCAGCTGTCGAAGAGGCAAATGAGTCTGAGAAATCATCGTTGAAGTCAGCAAAGTAACCAGAGGCAGTTCGTGCAAATGGCAGAGCCGTTGCTGGAGTCGGTGTTTCCTGGGGTGGCACGCTATACTGTAGATAGCACCATCCGTTTGTGTTGGAGTCGAGTTGACTTGGTCAAATGTTTCTAAATTAGTTGACGTTAGTGGAACTAATACAAGATCATCTTCCACATTCCCCAAGCTCGAAGAGGTGTCGGTGTTGGTATAAACAACTTGTAGAGGAACTTCTTCGCCAGTAGTGAGAGGGATTCGGGAACTACTGGATGATCCTCTTGGTCGGCTGTGCAGGATCGGCCACATGGTGTAGTTTGACATAGTCAATGGAGACAAAACGATTTTCTTTGGCCCCGACCAACGGTGGTAGAATAACAGTTCTGGTACCGTGGATCCCTAGTACAGGGACTGGTGCTCGATAAGAAGGGGCAAATTCCTTTTTCACTGCGACCTTCTCACGCACAAGATCCCCAACTCTGGGAATCCAGCCGGTAGATGTTACAGACACATCCTTAATTCCTGTGGAGGCGGCACTTTTGGAAGAATTATCATCACCGAACTGTTGCAATTCCTGTCAGACAGTGACACGTTCATTTATGTCAAAAGGTGTTTCTGCTGCTTCTACGCCAGGACCATCAAGATCGGGAACATACATTCGAGTTCCGAACAGGCACTCATATGAAGTTCGACCCCCCAGCGACCCTCTAGGCAGATTATTTAGTGCTCTCTGGACTCCATACAGGTGGTTAAGCCAACTACGACCCGTACCTAAGACTCTGGCTGTTAAGGATTGCTTTAAATCGTGGTTTAATCGCTCCTTGACACTATTTCCCTCGGGATGAAATGGAGATGAGTACTGGAGTTGGACCCCCAATGAAGCAAAGGAGTCCCTGAATGCCTTTGAGGCGAAAGCAGGGCCCTGGTTCGAATGGAAAGCCGCAACTGCATATGTACCAATAAAGACTCGCAAATCTTTAATAACAGTCCGAGCGTCAGCTGAGCGTTGTGGCCACACCCATACAAATCAGGAGCATGAATCAACAGAGACTAAAATATATTTGAATGCACTATCAGGTGTTAAGGGACCATGGTGGTCCAAGTACACACATTGCAATGGTTTGTTTGATATTAAGAGGGGTGTCTGCGACGGGTGCTTGGCAGTGGAAACTTTGATTTGTTGACAGATGTCACAACAAAGGACATACTGCTTAGTCTCCTTATAGAGACCTGGCCACCAATAACGGGCCTGCAAGATTGAAATTGTAGCCGCCACACCAGCATGGGCAGATGCCACCCCTTCATGCCCCCCTTCAATCAATTGTGATCTTATGTCTTTGTTGGGGATGTCTCGTACACCTACGCCTGGTATTTTAACTTCAGCGTTCAGCATACTTCCCATACGATAGTGATTTTTGTTAGGAAATCCTTTAGGATAGGGCGTACCATCAGCCGCAGCTGTCACGGAAGCCCAAATGTCTGCGTCCGGTTTGGAACTTGAGCGAGTCACTGCAACTACAGTAGCTACTGCCACTGCTGACTTTGCGGCTTCATCAGCCAGTGTATTTCCAGCAACATGTATTCTAACGCGCTGGTGTCCAAGTGTGTGGACAACATGGACATTCGGTAGCGTCTCTTTCAGGTCAGCTACTTTCCCCCACAGTAGTCTGTGTATAATGGTGTTGCCTTTAGAATCTCTGAACCCATTCTGGCGCCAATAATGCAGGTATTCATTAAAGGATTGGACACAATAATATGAATCATAAACAATCAGCGTAGGCTGTGCAGGATCCGTGTGTTCCAGTGCCATCAGCAGAGCTTTTAGCTCAGCCAATTGTGCTGTACAATCCCCTAGGGTTTGTGTAAAGGTATGTAGAAGACAAAATTTATCGCCCTCCATATAGCCACTTACGACTGCGCAAGCAGCAGAATATTGATGTTTAGTTCCAATTGCAGGTTGTGCAGAGCCGTCGGTGTACATGACTCTATGATATTGCTCAATAGGCAAAGTATTTGCTGGAACTGGATATTCTACTTCATATTGTAAAAATTCCTGAGTTTGTAACTTTGGGTCAAAAATGTAATCTACATCAGTGGCTGTCAGAGACATAGCCCATTGTATCCAAAGTGGATGTAATGCTTTTGCTTTTGGAACACTAGCTTTTGTAACAGCCTCTAGGGCTGGGATTGGAGAAACAACAATAATGTGTTTTCCTTGGGCAAGAGGTCTTTCTTTAATGACAGCCATCTGTTCGGCAGTGAGAATTTTCTCTGTGGGAGCAAAGCGTTGTTCTGCTGCTGAATACAAGTGCGATTTGTATGCAACCAGGACTGTCTCACCTTCATTAAATGTCACATAGGTGAAACCGATGGCCCCAGCCATTACTCTGATGACCAAATGTGTTTTTGTTGTCCCTCGTATGTAGGTGTTGTGCGTATACGTGTATGTTCAATTGTCCAGAATTTACTTCAAAAATTGGGACGTATTAAGTCATATAAAGGTTTTATGTGTGTAGCGTAATGTGGAATGTAGGTTCTGCCAAAATTTAGGAAACCCAATAGTGATTGGAGTTTTTTAATTGTATTCAGTGGTTGTAACTGTGTGCGTTTCTCTAAGAAATGTGGCGATAGGCTTTTCCCTTCACTTGACAGCTCATATCCTAAGGACAGGACGCTGAGGAAGGCTATTTTTGTTTTTTTGCAATTACATTTGTATCCAAATTCAGCAAACCCTACAACAATGTGGGCTACCCGTCTTAAATGTTGTAGTAATTCATCATCCATGAGAAAAATATCATCCACATAGGACAATGCTTCAGGGTCAATCATGTGCAAAATAGCAGTGACAGGAGCCGCGAACAGTCCTGGGCTGTTCTCATACCCCTGAGGTAAACGACAGAATTTTTTCTGGGAGCCTAGTGCACTGAAACTTGTTAAGTCTCTACTCTCAGGCCCTATATTCTGGCAGGAAAACCCATTGGAAATGTCTAGGGTTGTTTTGTAATTTTTACGCACTATGGCCCTCATTCTGACCTTGGCGGTCTTTTCGCAAGACCGCCGAGTTACCGCCGCGGTGAAGACCGCCGACCGCGGCGGTATGCCGCTGTGCGCATTCTGACCGCTGGGAGCGTTCCGCCGGAAAACCGCCAGCAGCCACACTGGCGGTCGGCGGGAAAGTGGAGACTGGTCAACCTCCACCGCCACGCCAGCAGAACACCGCCCACAGAATTACGACCCACATTTCTGTGTGGCGGTCTTCTGTTGGCGGTCTTCTGTTGGCGGTCACCTCCCCATGGCTCCCGTCGCCTCCCGGAGGACCAACGCACAAGGTAAGTTGACCGTCCGTGAGGGGAGGGGGTGGGGGGGTGTTGTGTGATGTGGGCGTGCATGGGGGTGTGCGTGTGAGTGTGTAGAGGGGGTGTGTGAGTGCGTGTATGCGGGCGGGGGGTGCTGCTGTGTCTATGGGTAATGTGTGCTGTTCGGCAGGTGCGCATGTCTGCATGTATGTGTGCGGGTATGTGTCCCCGTTGTGTATGTGTGTGTAGGGGGTGTGTATATGTGCATGTTGGGGGTGTGTGCATGTCGGGGTGCATGTATGTGCATGTCGGGGTGGGGGTGGGGAGGGGGTTCGTACCACCTCTGGGGGGTGGCAGGGGGGTGGAGGGTGTGGGGGGAGGACTCGGGTGGGTAGTGGGGGGTGGGGGAGACCCCTATCAGTGCCAGGGAAGGAATTCCCTGGCCCCGATAGTGCTTACCGCCATGGTTCGCACGGCGGTTCCCGCCCGCAAGAAACCGCGGCGGTAGGCAGGGTCATAATACCCTTGGCGGTCTTGGGACGACCGCCGGGCCGGAGTGCGCAAACTCCAGCCCCGCGGTCATGACCGCCGTGGCGGTCGGAGTGGAGAAGTGGCGGTCGGTCGCGGCGGGGACCGCCACGGTCAGAATGCCATTTTTAATACCGCCGGTCTGTTCGCGGTCCGACCGCCGTCTCTCCGCCGACCGCCAGGGTCAGAATGAGGGCCTATGTTGCTTATTAGTGCTGTGCAAGTTTTGGATAGCATGGGTACGTGTATGACTGTTTAAATGTCTGTAGTCTAAGACTATTCTGTATGAATGGTCTGGTTTAGCTATGGGGAATAATGGGTTATTCATTGGCGAGGCACAGGGTTCAATCACACCCTGGTACTCTAATTGCGTGAGTATTTCTCTCCCTGGTGCTTTTGCTTCATGTTTTATAGGATACTCCGGTTGTGGCTGAGGTTCACTTTCAATTAGAATTACATGGTAGGGGGATTCTTTATCCCATCCCACGTGATTTCTGTATAATGCAGGTGCTTGTGCCAAAGCCCATTCAATAGAATAGGATTCAGCGAGTTCCTCTGGAACAAGGGGCGACAAAGAAGGCTTAATGACTTCTTCTCCATATGGGCAGGTACGGACAAAGTCAGGTGGCCAATCTTCTTCGGCCGACAAGACATCATATACTTTTACTATGCGATCCCAAAAGATTGCATCTATTGTGCGTTCAATGTCTTTGTACAACCTATCAGGTGTGGAGACACGCATGTCCGCAGTTTCTACTTGTATAAAGTGATCAGTTGCTTTCACCTCCAGATGCTCCAGAAGATTCCGGCGAACTATTGTGACCTCTGCCGCGCTGTCTAGCAAGGCTAGAGCCCAATTATTTTTCTTCAAGAGGACCCTCTTCCTGTGTGGCATGTCGAACTGTGACTGCTGCCACCTTTTTCTTTTTAAATTGTTGTTTTTGTTGGGCGGGTTTCTCTTCCTTTTTAACAGAAACCTCCGAAGAACGTTGTGATTCCTGTCTCGATTTCACTTACTCTGTTCTTCGCTCTGATCGCCCACCTCTCTCATTTCTTTTTTCCGATGAGTCCTGAAAGGAACGAGATTGGCGTGTATCAGTATATTGATATCTATCAGGCGTTTTTATATTATCTCTATTTCTGAGATTATACCTATTTTGTGGGGTCTCCATACGTGGAGATTCTCCCCTCTATTTTTTAGGAGTTTGTTGCTCTTTATCCCAGCGTTTCTTATTACCCTCAGGTGCCTGCTTGGGGAAATCTTTACTCGATTTACTCTGAAATTGCGTTTTTTTGTGGTCTGGCCCCTAAGTTATCTCGACCAATTCTTGAATAGGTCTCTGCTATTATTTTAGGTAGCTCTCGTTCCTGATCCTGTTGTGGAACGTCACAAAGCCGCATGCAAGTGCGACGGCTTCCCCTTTGAGGTTACTTAAAATGATTGAAGATACTGTGGCAAAATTGCCAATTAATTGCATCCCCAAATCTAGGGTCCGGGCAGCCCCGTATTCATCTTGAATTTGTTTCAACACTTCCAGTAAGTTGGCAAGTGTTGGTGTACCGTGTGCGGTTGTATAGAGCGTGGCAAATACCGTGCCCCAAGTATTAGTTTTCTACTATAGGGACCATCCCAAAAGGCAAGCACATTGTTAATATTCTATGTTTATCCTGAGGTCCCGTATGGGGAAATACTGCCTCCAGCGTATTAGTTTTCTGTGCTAACCAAAAAAGGGTTTCTTCTTGTTTGGCAGGTACTTTACCCATAATTGAATGTACAGTCTCAGGATTAATACCTGGCGTTGCTGCATGTGGATGTGCTGGAGCAGCACATGCTGGGTTTGTATTTAGGCCTGTATTTGTACTTTTGTTGCGCCGCATTTGCGTGTTTTTTGACGTAAAAGCGGCGTCAACTTACAAAAGAGAATTATGGCCCACATTTATACTTTTTTAGCGCCACGTTTGCGCCGCTTTTTGATGCAAAAGCGGCGCACACTTACAAAATACAATTGTATTTTGTAAGTGTGCTCCGCTTTTGCGTCAAACAATGACGCAAATGCGGCGCTAAAACAGTATAAATACGGGCCTATATTTTGTACATTTGCGCCGCTTTTGCGTCACAAAATGACACAAATGCAGCGCAAAAAAAAGTATAAATATGGGCCTTAGTGTTTGCATCACAAATTGTACTAATCATCTATATATCGCTATTAATTCAATATATAAGCGACGAACCTCAGCTACTGCAAAATTTGCAACTGCAGGATGTGGTGTATAGGTGGCCAATAAAGGCCAGGTAGGTAGGACCATCATTACTCAGTGGACCTAATCTTACTGATAATATTGTGTGGGGTAGGGAACCATCAAGCCAATTATTATGTTCTTGATTATATAGAGGTATCTCTAAATATGCATATGCTCTGTATTGTCCAGACGCCTTCCCGGGTGTATATTGGTGAAATGTATTTGTGTTCCCATCAACTACTGGAAATGTGACCCAAGAGTAAAAAAGTTCTGTTCTATAAGCTGCATGGGCATCCACCACGAATGTGACTGGACCTCCCTGGGCCGTTAGGCCATTCGCTAGTAAATGTGCTGTTAGAGGTTGTCTCATATTAACCGCTATTTGTACCTGTTGGGGATTCGCCATGATAGTAACACTATGAGTTCAGAGAAGGCACACCAAAATGGGGTTTTCCTTTTAAAGTTCAAGCTTGAACAGCCTCCAGCTGTAGTGGTCTCACCTGCACAGCTGTGGTGGAAACCTCAGCACCACGGACGTCTCCGCATACGGCATTAAGGTGTCATTATATGTAATGAGACAGAGATGCTCCGGAGGACCCGAAAATTAGAGCCTGACCAAACGTTGGAGGTGCCATGTCGCGTAGGTTCTCATTATTCTAATGAGACTACGGGAGTTTGAGCAGCAAGATCGTCCACGGTGTGGGAGACTGAGTCTGACCCACTGTGGGTGACACCTGTCACTCCAAATCCGGGTTTTGCTCCAGCTAACTAGCAGTGCCTCATCTCTACCAGAAGATAGGGATGATTGGGCAGCCGAGCGCATGACATATTTGGCTTCTCAGAGAAGTTGTGGTCACTCAGGTCATATCCGGTTCTCTTATTCACAATACAGTCTAATATATAAATGACAGACGGAAGCAGTATATGTTTCAATGATTGGTTTAATAAAACAACTGCATCTTAGATAGCAAAGCGTGAGCTGCAATAACCAGGACGACACAACATGACAGTATTAAAATGGTGACGAGAAGAGTGAACCATAAGAATAACCCTATCATATTGTCACTATAACCGATGGACTATTTCCTATCTAAGTCATAATCTGAGCACAGCGTGTTAAACTCTAATTCTGCCTTTCAGGTTCCCCCGAGAGGACATGAACCCTCATACCTGAGCAAAGGCCTGTGGTCTGCGTTAGCATCTGTAGCGAAGCATTCAGCAATCAGCATACAGACATGGTTCCTTGGCTGGAATCTCCCTCTTAACGTGTAATGGGACTAGGAAGTGTTTTTATAATAACACAACTGATGTTCTAAGAAAATGTCCCTATGTAAGGATGTGTATTTTCTACGAATGTTGGAGACTAAACTTTCTACCACGTTCACCGGCAATGTACCAAACTGTAGCCTTGAATGAAGCACAGAGTGATCAAGAATGTCTTGTTTGAGAATACACTGCTGAACTAAGCAAAAACACTTAGATAGATGAAAATAAAACAAGACCGTAAAACTAGTTATTTTAAAAATAACAATGCGAAGCCGTAAAAAATATATCTATGGTAAAGTGCACAGCGGCCTAGTGTGTTAAACTAACGTGCATGGAGCTATTTCTAAAATGGCTACACAACAAGGCAATTTGGCTGCAGATAGTAGACAAGATCAACAGTGTGGTAGAGGTCCGGAGAACTGTAACAGAGTGCAAGAAACGCTGGCATGACTGCAAGTGAAGGACAAAGAAGATATGGCAAGGAACAGGAAGGCAGCACTGCAAACTGGAGGTGGGAGTCCAGCACCACAAGAGGACTTGGACGAGATGGAGGAGATGGTTATAGTGGTCATCCTGGAGGAAATCGTCACAGTAATCGTATGACAGGACAGCGCAAGCTACCAGGAAACACCACAAATGCAGGGTAAGTTGCATGGGGGAAATTTATGCTAAAATGTCAAGTGCAAGAAGTGGGAGGCACATAGGACACACACAACGCATGTCAAAGGAGCGCTGAAGGACACATTGCAAATGAAGCAAGTTGCACCATGCTGACGTAAGCTACACATGTACCTACACCTTGGTAGTGCTATGCACTATAACACATACACAACCTGGACATATGTTGATTACCAGGCCTAAATACCTACATGTACATATGCAGCACATGGGATGGACGGCATGTATAATCACTGTGCCTCTGGCTGTGTCATCACAACATCCATTGCTTATAGTCATATCAATCATACCAACACAACCAAGACTTCAGAGACTAGGTAGTCACTCAATACCATTGCTGGGGTAACGTCATGGCGGTGTTCCTTGCAGTAACACCTTGCAACTGCCTTGCCTCATTGCCCAATAACATGTGCGCTGCATCTCACAGCACACAAGTCATTACAACTGTCCCAACAGTACCCAGAAATGTGCCGGTAGCACCATCACCCCGCACATTGACAACACATCCACATAAGTCAGCCACCACTCCATCATGCAGTCAGGATGCCCCCTAGGTACATGGAACAATGAACTGGGCGCTGGGGGAATAGTAGGATGGTCCTGTATCATTGGTAACATGCCACTACCCAGACCAACTAAACTGCTGTAGTGTTGAACCACACTTCTTGATGCTGAACAGAAATGTGCCACTACAGACAATATGTACCACAGATAGCAAACAGTGGGTCACAATAGTCACAGGCTGAGCCCACAACTACTCTGACACAACCATGTGGGACACATATGATTGGTGAAATAAACAAGCACATACAACACATGGGGTACGACTGTGAACATAATGGCGTATAATTCCACATCGACGGGTGGGGGATGGTGCATGGGCAAGTCTGGTGTTGGTAAGGCTGCCAGTGCAGTGTACCCTTTGCGGTTGGCAGCATGAGTCACACGTTGGGATGGCGGCTGGAAATCTGTCTGCTCATGGTAGCTATGTGGGGCACTTAGTACAACATTGTTGATGGATCAAATAGAGTTAGTGCCAGTTTTGGGGTGCATTAGGTGTGACAAGACCCGCTGCACTTAGCCATGCAAATCAGACAGTGGAAAGGGCAAAGGGCCAGGGCATGGAACTCCCTGCATTGCCCATGCCAAGTGAAGGGCTGTGCAGGGGCACTTAGGGGCACACTACACCACATCACCACCAGCCTTTGTATGGGGAGTTTCACTGCCATGCAAAGGCTGGTGGAAATGCGAAAACAGACCTAGAGGGTAGGGTTGAACATAATACTGGTCTGGTGTCACAGGACAGCTGGCATTGCCAGTCTGTAAGCTGCTGGAAACCTGCCAGTACCAGGCCATTGGCCCATGGGGCATTCCCCATTGACAACAATTGCCACTTCCACCTGTGCTGTTGGGGCTGGTCAAATAGACAATGGCGGTCAGGTGCCCATAGGACTGACACACTTAAAATGAGGGACCAGTATGACTACCTGCACAATCACCATCAAAGTAGCTTAAGGAACTGACCTGAGTTCAACTCCTGTTAACTGGCTACGTCCATAGACTAATTTACCATCAGGCACTGTGACATACATAATGATGTACACAGCAGAAATCTTATACCCATGCTAGCCATCCCTGGGTCAACCCCTGTGCCTGTGTCAAATTAGCTGCACTGCCACCATGCTGCATCTCATGTATCATAGTGCAAGGAGGGCTGCATTGAGGGGGAGGACATAGGTGTGTAGGAAGGCAAACCCACCTGCACAGACTGAGGATGAAATTAAACTCTGCTAGGTCCATGAGTGCTATACAATGAAGCACAAAAACAGTAACATGAGGAGCTATCAATGGTAACAAGAGCATAGTGTCCTGGCAACGCCGTCCCTGGAGTGGTGGAATGACTTAGCGCCGCATGGGTGTATGTGAAACATGTAAGAGTGGGACAGGGGAAAATTGCCATGTGTAGTGCTGTGGCATGAGCACAGCAACATTGGCTCACCATGCAAATGGATGCATAGGAAGGGCTGACAATGACAAGATGGTGTCAAGCCACAAAAAAGGATATACATCAGGACTAGAAGATATGACATAGCCAATTGCGCCAACTGAGCTTCCCTTCATGTGACACAAAGGTGGGGCATAGGGCTGATAGACTGCAACCACTATGTGCAGGAACAATGTTTGGGTACAAAGATGACAATGAGCCTCCAATAGCAAGTCAGTGACGTGAAAAATCAACTGGCACAACACAGATAGACTGAATTTATACCATCTCATTGCAGAGGATGATGGCTCCCATGCTGATCTGCCTGTCCTGGAGTACCCCGATGACCTGGATGACCAGCTGACAACCATCAGCCAAGAGAGCCTCCAAGAAGTCCTCATATCCCTCCAGATACCACCTCCAGTCGCAAGGAGGACTATTAATGTAGCAGCCATCCCAGAGGCCCCACCCAAAAACCCCAATAATATGACCTGTTAGCACCGACACAGCTGAGGACTCCGAGGACACAGGGATCAGCTTTGAGAGGACAGTGGTAGGAGTCCAGCGGGAGCTGGCCAAGGAGGTGTGGGTGGGGATGCAAACTATGGCAGCCACCCTAGGGGGTATGCGCATGTGCATCGTTATGGCCACTGAACAGACAGCAGACAAACAAGGCACACACTCCCCAATGCATGGAGTCCAGCAGTGTCTAAGGGACTTAGCTGCTGCCATGAGGGAGAGGCCACAACAACTGCCCTCTCAAACTGATAGCAGCAGGATTGAGGACAAGCTGGACTCCATGCACCGGGAAGTTGCCTCCATCAGGGCAGATATGGCTGCCTACCAGAGGGACATTGCTGCTATCCTCAAAAAGCAGCAGCTCCTCCTTGCTGCAGTGATGCCATATGTAGTTCCACAGATGGTAGCTGCCGGAATTGGGAGTCCACATCTCCAACCACTGAAGTGCGTGTGGCCCTCTCTACCTCCCCACTACCACCATCAAGGGCAGAGGAGACACCATACACTTCGGAGGATGAAGATGTGAAACAGATCATCTTCACCCATTGGAGTTCCCAGTAGCACCAGCCCTTGCCACATGGGCAGTGATTTTCCTTTGCCCTGCGCTTGAGATCATTCATGCCAGTGTTAGCACAAATGGAGATGCACTCTTCTGCGACACACTGTTGACCTTGCTGCTATGGACTGCAATTGTCTCTCACTTTTCAATTGCAATTCATGTTCCCCTGCACTGAACGACACTTTACCCAAGCATGTCCCATGACATGTCCCCAACCCTGGACTTGTGTTGTGTCACAATTGGATGGATTTCATTGATGGGGTGACAGACCTGGACATTGTAAAAATTGCACTACGACACTTGTAAATAAAAACCATCTACACAACCAGCATGTCTTTCTTGTAGTGTGACACATCTACTACGCTTAGGAATTGTGATGTGTGTAACATGCCTTTAGTCACAGAGTGTCAGTACAAGAGTGCAGGAATATGGGGGCACATATTTACGCACAAGGTACCTATATGATGAACGTCGATGCTGGTCTCATCCCCTACAAGCAATTCACTGGGTATGTCAAAAAATGTTGAACACATGTATGCTTCACCCAATACATGCTGCAGGAATGGCTGTGAAACAGTTCTAGGGCAATAACATCAACTGGGAGTACCAATAGAACACATTGGTGTGAAACAGACGTACTTAACCTCGTCTGTAATTGCCACTGGTCAGTTTAGCAGGCTAGATATGAAATGTAGCCTGTTGTCAGATGTCCCACAGTGCCCAACATTCATACTCAGGACCCAAACAATGATAGCTGAATCACCACACCTACCTGTCCAATACAAAGTTAACATAGTCACCTTGAGTGGTGGGTTCACTGGATGGCAGATGCATAGACAAGTAGATGTGTTGTAGCTACCAAAGTGACAGCTCAGTTGTATAAAGGTGATGAACATGTCAAGAGAGGGATTTGGAGAAAGGACTGAATCCCTAGGCCAACACACAATTTTCACTGTACACTCATGGGAAGACCCTGAGAGCAAAGCATATGACACATGAAGTAAGGGAGTATCCAAAGATTTTTAATTGGAAGTAAACTAAACTAAGAAAAATGAAGAACACCTAACCTAACCTATTCTAACTATACATAACCAACAACTGACCTTAACTTCCCTATGCTACACTTACCTAACACATTTAACAACACACTCTAAACATTGCCCCCCCCACACCCCTTATATTACGAGACACATGTAAGACAACATATACTAAACTACATATATACTACCAATATCTAAACAAATATTATTTTTTGGGGTATTTTTTATTTTTTTTATTTTGTTTTTAATACAACACATAAATGTTGCAACATTACCTACCACCCACCCATAAAGTAACATGTAAAAAGTAGAAAACCCACTCCCCTCAAACCTACTTATCCTAAATTAACTACTAACCTAATCTAGCCTGACAATGACCCCCTAAAACCCACTATAAAACATTAAAACAAATGAGGAGGGAGGGGACAGAACTGGGGGTGAAGTCATTAGGCCAATTACAGTTTGGCCCTCTTGAGTTTTTTTTTATGAACTTCAGTCTCTTAGTGTTTTTCTCTACCTCCTTCTCCAGACTTTCCAACTTTTTAAGGACCAGTGTTACATCCCTCTGTAGCTCCTTTATAATATTCATGTCCATGGCAGCAGGTAGGGTGGGTTGTGGCACAGATGTTGATGGTGTAGCAGCCGGGCTGTAGTGATGGTGGCAGCTGTGCCCCCCTGCACAGCCTTGGAGCTTGGTCCTCTGTGTGGCCAGCGTGGGTCCCCCTTGGGTGAATGCCCGCCATTCCCCAGTGGATCGCTCCCTGCGATAGTGGCGTGCCATCCTCCGGAACCCAGATTCCACTGCCACGATGTGCCTATAGCAGACTGCCCTCTTCTGAAATGCCTGCAGTTCCTCATTGTTCATGTTGGCAGGTGTTAAATTGAGACTGGCAACCATCAGTGTCAACATTGTGTGGAGTATGTACAAATTATTAGCTTACACTCTACATCTAATTGCACATGCACTCCAACTCACATTCCGGATAAAACAATGGCCCAGATAAATACAACGACAACGCTGCCTTAGCATCATTTCATTGACACCAAAGCGACGCACAACAAAACTAAATTAGGTGTGCATTGATTTTGTGCCATGTGTAACAGTGCAAAGGCAGCGTCAACTTCACATAGATCAGGGCCAATATTCCTCATCATCTGTGTGAATTTTCAAGCATACATCACCTGTAACTTGAATATGTTATTGGGTGTATTGGATGCAGTTGGTAACCATAAGGGGTCAGTGTTGATAGGTACACATGCAAGCCTGATCAATATGACTGTCACCTACACTGTGAGCATCACATCTACCTACAGATTTGTTGTTCCTTTCACCCTGTGCCTCAGGGGAGATGGCGATGCAATCCATCATCTCAACTGTCCAGGTCATCCACCAAGGCATGCCCACTCATCCATGGACTCAGGGAGTGGACCATATGTTAAGAGGGCTACCAACTAGGACGCTGGTATCCATTGGTCTTTCACATCTACATTCATTTGTCCAGGTGTAGACACCCATTAATACCTGATCTGCCAATACTATAACTTACACACCCATGTCCATGCCAGCACACGTTTGGCCTTGACCTGCATGCACGCCTATTACATTCCACATAAGTGTCACGTAAATAGAGTACAAAATATGATGCACCATGCTGGGGGACAATTTCTCACCCAGTCCTACATACACATTACAATACAGGGATGCACCAAATTGTGTTCAAAATGGTGCATCACTGTGTTGTGAGAATGACGGTGATTCTTACAGCGGTGCACTTCTTAGTCACATATGGGCCTACATGTGGCTTGTCATCACCTTGTTTATACGATGCTCCCCATTGAGCACCATAAGCCTCACGAGATATGACTCTCTGCTCGTGCATGGGTAACCCTTAAATGGGACACAATGTCACCATCCAGCCTACTTTGATATCTGATCATTTGACAGTTCATCACTTCTAGCATTGTGTGCAACATACATGACTCACTCACACTAAACCCTCAATTGCTGCACAGGACAGACATTATCACACTTACTGGATACATCTGGGTCCTCAAATCTTGCCACTTCACTGATGGTTTAGGAGGCAGGTTCACCTGTAAGATACAGAGGGAAAACCATGCTTAGTGTCATATCGCTGTCACTACTAGTGGACAACATATTACAGTGTGTACTATTTTAGAGGAGTGAGCTAATTATCCTGATGTAAAACAGTGAAACAGACACACCACTGCAAACTCACGATGACACTGACATTCAGGTGAGTGAGAGCCACACATCTGCACACTTACACTGGGCCTGAGATTCATGGCCAATCTATAGAAGATGGAACTCCATGGTATGAGGGGAGTTGGGTGACAAATACATGATACTACCCTGGTGCTCTGCAAGACAATTGACTCAGGTATTCTGGCCTGTCCTGCAAGGCACCCAGAGGCACTTTGTGATGGACATGCGGCTCAATTATTAGTCTGCAAAGCCCATGCGTTGAGTAATCCATGACTGATGTGGCAAAGTTGTCCTATGGTATCAAATGCCCCATTGCCAGTGCCCCTTAAGGCGGGTAAGCCCCCTTTACTAACATAAAGGCAGGGATTATGTGTGTGAAATGATGACAATGTAGCGCATATACATGGATTGCCCTAATTTGTTGAAACAATCCAGTAGAATATGGTATGCTGGAGGTGTATTGGCATATCATACATGGCACTATGCCGGGGCACAGGTGTTGCCATGGCCCCTGAAATGTGTGACTTAGTGATGCTTGTGCATGACTCACCAGACATCTGACCTGCATTTGTAAAATGGTAGGACATGTGTACTCCATGTCTAGACTAGTGCAGTTACACTTCATTCTGGTTGCATGCAACCTGTCCACAAGCATTGCATGCAGCACTCCAACACATCTGCTACTGTCATTCAAGACTCACCAACAGGGCCACCGATCACCACACCAAGATGGTCAATTAGATCCTGCTCCCTGGCCACCAGATCTGCCCAGCGATGCTTGAGCTGGTGCTCGTTGCGGGTGCTGCGAAACACCCTCTTCAGGTGGTGGAGCACCTTGCGCCACCACAGCCGTGTCTCCTACATCCGGTAACCTTGGATTACACAGCCCCCCATCTCCAACATTAATGGCAGGTAGTGGGCTGCCAGAGACACAAAGCCTCCCAGCTCCTCCTCTCCCATCCTTGTCAACCTCTCCCTACCAGGCATATCTACCAGGTACAGGTTGATGAAAAAATATAAATAAAAAAATAAATAGAAAGGAATCTTAAGGCCCAAAAATTAATCCCAACTAACCCAATTTATCAACTATCCCAGACAGACACCCCACAGTACAAGTACAATGATAGACACAAAACACCACAAATTTAGTGACACTGGGACAAAATACAGTCAAAAATATGAAAAACAAAACAGGAGGGACACCACAAGATACAAGACTGAGCTAAAACACACCACCAACTCCAGGACACAATCACAAAGTCAAAAGAGGCACAGACTGTAAAGAGAAAGTGAAGGTACACCCACTGTACCATACCTGTGAACAGGATTTCCTATCACAACAATTCCTGCCCCCGTGAGTCACGTTTTCTGTTATGTGTGTATTTATTTGACACATGTGATCTCTGCGCATTGCCTTTATGCGTGAATTTAACTGAAAATAAGCATTGAGATGAGTGCGAAGTTGGAATTCATGCTAAGGGCCCATGGGTCATATACTTTACGTTGGCAGAGGTTTTCAAAACATTTGCGTCAATTTTTTTTTTACTCTATTCCTGATTGCATTATTTTGTTCCATTGTCTACAGATGCACCATCTATCAACATACAAATGGAATGGGCTGTCCTACAGTGTGGCATATTGTGAATGGCCACATGTGGTAGCCCATGCAAGAATGTGATTTGGGTGTGATTAGTCTCTTACACCGATGTGTGTGTTACAGAGTCAACAGCATGCAAATATTTGCACATCGTGCATATGTATGCATATGTGACAACAGAGTATCTACATATGCATGGCAGTCAGTACTATACAACAGTCCTGGTATGTGATTGTGAATTGTGTTTACTTCTGTGATTTGTGTAGTTGTCTTACAGAGCATAACATTTAAGATGACATACACAGCTCGGGCATTCTTTTTAATGGCTGATGAATGCTACATAGGAAATGTTACCCAACAACTGTCTCCTTATTTAGATCTTGAGTTTATGGTGACTTGTGTGCGGACTACACATATGTGTGACATTTGTACATATTTGGTACATACTGTGATTGACACACTCTGCCTACATTCCACCTATATTATGTTTTGTCCACAAATGTTTGATTAAACTCATTACATTTAGCAATGGTTGTTGTTTTTGTGTGGTAGACCTGCAGCCCTAGCTGCATATGTTCTCATCCATTCTGATGTGCATTCCACAGACGTGTCTGCGCAAAGAGTGAGGTCATGTGTACCCTGTGTCAGGACTGGGTCCCATGGCAGTGGCAGGACTGATTAACATGGGTGTACTGCACAGGCCACACTTTTTCCATTGCTTGTCATACCTGGGCTAATCATGATGACCATTGTAACCAATGATGTCCCCCCCTTGCCACAGATTCTCCATGCAGCCATTGCAACTCTCACACTGAGTTGTGACAGTGGTCTGTTAAAAAATGACTGTCTTACCAAATTTTGACCTCCACTGCCTCGTGTGTGGGGCCCTTGTTTACCTCCTATTTGGACATGTTGTAGTTGTGTGTGATGAGCTATTGTTGTTCAATTTGGCACCATGGATGTAATTCATATGTTGTGGTCCATAGATTGTGTCCTTCAGTTGTCACATTCAAGTGATGACTCTATTTGTGATGCGTGTGATGGTAGCAGTACAATCTTGCGCATCACATGTGATGTAGCTACGGTACTTTTCAGATTAGTGTTTGTAACATGCTCCTTGAAGTTAGAACCACAATCCTGAGGTATGTGTTGTGGAAATTGAAGAGACCAAAGCTAGATTGTGTGAATAAGTGAGATGTTTATTTACAAAATGTACGAGGTGAGTTAAGTGATTATTAAGTGAAGAAGTTCTCAACTATGTGCAGTCTGCAGCTTATCCCAGCAGCTGTGTTGTGCTGTTCCCCCTCATTTTCTTCACCACCATCCTCATCCTCCTCCTCAAGCAGGTCATCAACCTACTCATAAAAGGGGATGTTCATCCACACACATATGTTGTGCAGGATAGCACATGTCATTATGATCTTGCAGACGATATGTGGGGCATATGATGTCCAAGCACCTGAATCTTGACTTCAGGATGCCAAATGTCCTCTCCACGATAGTCCGTGTCCTCCGATGTCCCTCCTTATATGCAAGATCTACTGCGGTGCTTGGGTTGGGAAATGGGGTCATTATCCATGGGGTCATTATCCATGGCTGTATGCCATAATCCTGATCCGCTGCAAAAGATTAAAGGAGTAAGTTGTTGTTAAAGCTTGCAACAGGTTTGTCATGTAGCATGGCAGTTTATATTTTGAGTTGGTTATGACTCATATGTGTTTGTGGTATGGTGTGAGTTCCTGGCCTTGTGTAAGGTCTCCTCAGCATTGGGTTGTTGGACATGACAATCTTGTGTTTGGCTCAATGACCTGGGACATATGATTTTTATTTCTGACTGATGGTCAGTATGTATGTACCATGCGTTGTGTAGTATACCTTTGTATCAGTGTGCTATCACTAGAGGGGACATGACACATCCTCACAACACAATGGGGTCAGATGTGGTGGCAACGTGGTAGTACTACAGAGCCTGGACATCCCATCCGTTTTGACCTGTGTCATTGCAGATGATGTGTGGCACGTAGGGCCTTTGAAATGGGTAAGTGACAATACACAACACGTCTCCAAAATTGGCTGCACTGTCCTGAAACTTATTAGATTTAGACTATGCAAGGATGCCCCATGTGTGTCATGTTACTAGACAACCCTTTGTTGTCACCTGTGCCAGTTGCTCATTTTCAGCAGTGCACCTACACTACCAACCTTGCACCAGGGTACTTGCTAGCTGCTCTGTGGAGGTGGATGTATCTGTGCAGAAAGGGACACCACCCTCTACATATGCTGTTTTGATGGATATTTGGCACTTTCTGTGTGTGCAGCAGTATGCAGCATGCATTGGTGGCACAATCATCTGATTTTAAAGCACAGTCTACTTCCTTATTCCAACCTGCAAACAGCACCCCTGGGGTGGTGTTTGTTGTTGGCACTGCCTCCGGTATTAGATAACACCTACATCTAAGTCAGCATCATCATGCTATGTAACTTGTGGTGACAGACCTGCAGCAACACACATTGTACGCCCCTTCCACACTACATACTGCATGGGAGGGTGGCCGATTTACAATGTGGCTTCAAGTCAATAAAAATGGTAATCTGCTAAATTGTACATATTGTGCAGGCCGTGACAATGGCACGGTGGGCTCTTGCATAGGTCCCTTGGTGATCCAGAGTGACAGCTAATGTTTGTGGCAGCCATGAGGTGTCCAACGGTTTGGATCCCATTGTTACAGGATGATAAATATAACTGCCAGTGTCTCTCCTATCTTCAAACACATGAATCAGCATTTATACTGTCAACACATGCACAGTGCAGGCTATGGGATAGAGCTCAGCTACTTAGCAAATGTGTCCCTTGGCACAGTGCATGTGAGGTCAGTGATGTCCTGTATTCTCCTACAGGGTCCCACTATGCTATCCATGATCTACACTGTCTGTCAGTGACTCTGCCCCATGGTGGGCCATTCATTGTATCTGGTAGAGACATGATGGTGTAGTGTGTCAGTAAGTGGTGCATGTGAGGTGGCACTACAGTAGGTTTAGTACCACTCATCACACATCTGGCACATGTTTTGTGATGGGCATTGATCTTGTATTCCTATTTGTGTCAACCAATGTGTCAGGCAGATGTCTCTGCACACTACAGGTAAATCAGGTAGGTGTTGATGAGATGTAGTTGGTATAGGCAGCAGTTGTCTGGTATTTGATGTTTGTTCTGACAGTGATTTGCACAGCATGACTTGAGGGATCTGTGCCTATATGGAACTTACATGACATGGGCATGGTGTATGCCATTGACATGGCGGTGCTATTCTTTGTTTGGTGTACTGTGTGTGAAGTGTACTTAGTAGGCAACCTGTGGGCACTTGTAGTGGTCTGTGTAGTTCTTCTGTTAGCAAAGGGTACATGTCTGGACCTGTCCTTCACGTGATGTGCCTGTCAAGTAGTGGGTGTGTTATGTACATGTAGGTGTATGTGTTTGTGGTGTGCACTGATTGTGCTGTACTACAGCATGGTCCATATGTGTTGTTACCTGCACATCTGTGTTGCCCTGGCCATGTGTTAATGTAGTGGTGTATGTCTTGTGTGTCCTATAGGCTTGGTGTGCTGTGTGTATATTGCTAAGTTTGTTGACATACCCACAAGTAGGCCATTTCCATATTGCTCATCCTGGAATTGTTCATAGATCCTGCTGTGCCGGAATATGAAGGCATCATGGACACTCCCAGGATACTTGTACAAAATGTTTTTTGAATAGTCACCGGTGGTCCACTATGGCCAGTACATTGATGGAATGCATGTGCTTGCGATTCCGGTATAAGTGCTTGGTTGCTGCAGGTGGTACAAGACAGACATGGGTGCAGTCAATTGCACCGAGCGTATGCAGGAAGCCATGGATTTGATAGAACCCCTGTTTGGTCTCCTGCAGCTTTTGCTAGGTGTTGGGGAAGCTGATGTGGCAGGGTGTCAGGGAGATTATAGCATCTAACACCTTTGCAGGAACCCAGAGAATGGCAGCTGGGAGACACCAGCAACCAGGACACCCATTGTTTGGAATGAACCACTTGCCAGCATGTGCAGGACAGCTAGCAGCTTTGTCACAGGTCGTATGTTGTATGGGGTCTGCAGGCTAGCTGTGATTTGTGGCTCAATGTGGTGCAGCAGGTGTAGTATGGCTTGCCGGTTCAGTCTGTAGGTCCTAATGATGTCCTGGTCCCTAAGGTTAAGGAGGCTTGTCCTGGTTCTGAAGAGCCTCTCCTGCCTTCTGCATTGCCCTTATGGGCCGCGTTGTGGTGGTGGCGGTAATTGCTGTAGTTGTTGCTGTCCTCTGCGTCGTCTCACAAGCTGGATCAGTATCACCTCCATCTTCTCCTGTGGGTTGGTAATGTTGCTTCTGTGTGTTCTTCAGAAGTAGTGATGAGTTTGCCTCATTTTAATGCCTGGTCTGACACACCCCTGTGAGATTTTTACCCGGGTGGATAAATATGGCGCTAGGGGATTAAAGTCATTTTTTGGACGAGAACGCCTACCTTGCATCTCATTGACCCAAGGAGGTTTCACACATCAGAAAAATGACGTTAACACAAAATATAAATATGGCACTGAGTTTGAGCTGAATTAGCGTAAAAATATATGACGCTAATTCAGTGCAGAGTATAAATATGCACCTAAGTCTTTGTAAATCTGGGTTTGCAACAAAATACATCATGGAGTGCATGGGATTGCCCATGATCCACCCGTGTAATGCCTGCTCCGTGCAAAGTAATGTACTGCAGTGCTATGTGTTGTGTTTGTATTTACCAAACCAAGCAAAGCCATGCAAAGTGGCTTTGCATGGCTTAGTAAATGCCACAAACGATTTTGCATTGGGGCTGCACCTTAAAAGTGATGCAACCCAATGCAAAATCATAGTAAATCTGGGCCATAGTTCTCAAGATTCACATTTCCTTTTTCAATCTTTTGATCATAATATCATAATAAACTGTGAAATATGCTTCTCAGTGATCCAGGAGAATCAATGCTTTCTGGATTTCTTCGTCCAGTGCTACTATAAGATCCTCTAAAAGGATAGCTAGTAATTGTCAGTTTTTGATTCCAGTTCTTTTTTTATTTTTTATAAAATCTTTTTATTAAGTTTTCACAATTTTCAAAACACAGGGCTGGAACCCATGTAAGTTCAGATTTACATAGCATTTCATATGAATGAACATTTTCAGAAATATGTTGCAGCACATAGAGCATTTTATCAAGTCAATTTCAATTTATTTATTTCATGTTCGATAAATTAAAATCATTACATAGAGAGCCATGCAATGCAATTTTACAGTAGTACAGTAACAGGCGATTATGGTAAAAACTTATGGGAAGATATACAATACAATGAATAATGTTTCTAAGAGGGGCTCAATGCCCTGCAGGCATGCCCTGCAAGCAAAGTTTGTTTAATAATTAGTAGTCTGTAGAGTTTTCGACGGTTCTGAGCTGTGGACCAAGAATCCATTAGTAAAGGGAGAGAAAAAAAAGTGCAAAGTGCTTTATAAGACGTGTGTGGTCGCCGGGCACCAAGTTTGCTTGCATTTGTTACCCCATGGTTGATTATTGAAGGGATCTGTCGGGGTACCTCTTAGGCAGGTTTGGGGCTTAAGGTACTTAGCTAATGGGGGCATCAGGGTGTTAGTCTAGACTTATTTAACATCCCAGCCCCACTGGGTGAGGCCAACAAGGGTAGTGCAGGAAGATAAAAAATATGAAGCTCTATGATTGCAGTGCCGTATGCCTACTGTAAGATAGGAATGTGCACTCTGCTCCCCCTTGGTGTTAGTAAACTGGCATCTTACTGTGCGGTGGCCATGTCAGTGGTGTAGAGGTTAAAGAGGAGAGGGGCCAACATGCAGCCCTGTTTATACCTGTTGTCAGTTGGCACCTTGGCGGTAGCTGTGGTGGGACTTGTTTTTACACGGACCAAGGTCCCCTGCTATAGGGATATTATCCCCTTAATGAGAAGGGGGAATCCCCCGTGCTGTTACCTTCCCCCATAACCTGTCCCAGTCAATCAATCAATCAATCAATCAGGGAATTTGTAAAGTACACTACTCACCAGTGAAGGTCTCAAGGCGCTGGCGGGGGCTGCTACTGCTCAAACAGCCATGTCTTGAGATGTCTCCTGAAGGTAAGGAGGTCCTTGGTCTGACACAGGTGGGTGGTAAGAGTGATCTACGTCTTGGTGGTGAGGTGCGAGAACGAGCTGCCGCCGGTGGTTGTTCTGTGGATGCATGGGACGGTGGCAAGGGCAAGGTCAGCAGAGCGTAGCTGTCGGGTGTAGAAGGAGAGTCGTCGGTTGAGGTACTCTGGTCCGGTGTGCGCAGTGCATTATGAGCGTGGGTGAGGAGTTTGAACGTGAGTCTCTTGTTGACAGGTCTGTCAGGTGGGCTGTGATGTAGCAGTGGCAGGGGATGTCCAGGATGAGGTGTGCGGAGTCGTTCTGGATACGTTTAGCCGTGGTTCCTGTGTGGAGGGCATTGCCGTTGTCCAGTTTGCTGCTTACAAGGGCTTGGGTGACTGTACTTCACCCTGTAGAAGGCTACACTATAGTCAAACAAGCAGCAGAACAAGGGGGTTGCTTGCTCCTTACAGCTTGATAAGATAGATGCTCCAGTGTTATGATATTGTCTATTGTATAGCATTCAGGCCTGAACACAGATTGGAAGAAAGGGAGGATTCTTTTTTTCTGAGGTCCAGGTTTCCAGCTCCTTCAAAAGGATACAAGCATACTCTTTTGCTTCCAGATCTTGGGAATAGGATTGACCCTCTCAATGAAATCAGTATTGTAGCAGTAGCAAAAGCATGACTAAAAAGTGGTGTAAGGATCCAAGCCCAGAAATCTTGCACAGATTTAAACACAGAGGCAGGGATCCCGTTAGGCCCCGGTGCCCCATTGTTCCTCATTGTTTTGAGGAAGACCGGTACTGCAGCCTCTGTGATAGGGATGACATGTTAGACCCAGAAATTTGAGGTGGTGTGGGATGAGAGAGATGTTGTTTCTGCAGCTTCGTCAGTTGTATATAGCTGCTTTACATAGCTGATCCAGACCCTTTCTGCCACACCGTTCTCTTTGATCAGAGCTTTATTACAGAGGTGGTTTATGTATTTCCAGAGTCGGGAATGGTTCTCTTCTTTTAAAAGGAAGAAGATCCTAAGCCACTCTACCTCAATGTGCTCCTTTTTTTGTTGGCGTACTTCCGCTTATGAGCTGCACTAAGTGCAGTTAGTTTTTGGCCAGATTGTATTTTGCAGCCTCTTCTTCTGGCAGCCAGTGCCCTACGAAGGGTGTGCTTGCTGGTGGTGAGCTCCTTTGTGTGGGAATGGACAACTGATGAGGAGAAGGAGTTCCTTCTTGGGGGTTTCCATTGTCTGTAACACAGAGCCTGTGGGAGATCTTCACTGAGTTCCTTCCAGTGTCCCAGTGATATTAGTGTACTTGTGGCTTAGTGACTGACTTTTTTTAAATCTGGGCTAGAGGTTTTCATGCGACGTTCGCTGGCCATTTGATTCTGTGAAGGACCTTGCGGCGCTCTTCCCCAGATGGTTCCCTGAGCAGTGGTAGTGATATTGAGTCCTTAGAGACTTATTGCAAAATTGCATGCAGGGGTCGATGGTTACTTTTGTCCCTGTCGTCAACTTCAAAGTGTTGAAGTTTGGGCACTAGCACTTCACTGACAAAGATGTAATCAATGGTGGATATGTTCTAGAAAGTAGGGATGGTGTGCCAGTGGAATTGTGAGATTATTTTATGGTTTGGGCAGAAATTATTTTATGATTATGAAGGAGAGCACTAAGGGGTGAAACATCGGCTGACAAGCTGTGGGAGTTAGCATGTCCAAGGCCCTGATGTTAAAGTCCCCTACTATGGTTAGCTCATAGGAGTCACATTTGATCAACAACTAATCAATCATATTTCCAAGGAAGCCCAGACCCTCTTTCTTCTGGTCCTGTGCAGGGTGAAGGTATCAATTGAATAGCAACAGTCGAAGGGCTTGAGAGTTAATCATTATGCCTTTGAGGAGCAGGGCATAGAGAGCTTGGAAGTTGGTGGATATTTCAGTGGCCTCTATTTTTCAAGCATGCTTAAAGAAAATAGAAAGACTGCCAGACGAGCGGTCAAATGTATTGTGTTTTGTGGCAGCGACATGGAATTCACAATACCCTACAAGTGGGGTGGTTGCAGTAGCCCATGCCTCCTGTATGCATAATTTGTTGCCATTGAAAAATAGTTGGGGGCTGATTTATCCACGGAGAGTTTCTTGAGACCTGCCACGTTCCAGGAGATGATTTTCATTTGTTATCAGAGGTCTTCCTCCCTAGAATGTTTACCTTGCATTGATCTGGGGCTGGTGTTAGGAATGCCGTTGAAAGGGACTTTGGTGTTTTGCAATGTCTGTCAAGGGGGACCGAAGGTGCATACTCCTTAGATAATTTGAGCATGTTCTTCTAAGGGCCTTGGAGATCCTAGGCCAGGTTTGGTGATTCCTGTCATTGTTGATACTCTCTGTGCCGCTCAGGGCAGAGTGTGCCCCCTTTCGCTGGGGAGAAGCGTAGAGGACATGGGGATATTTCTCAGAGGGGGAGAGTTTGATGTCTATTCCTTATTCTGCCAGCTGTGGCATTTCCCTGAGATCTGTGATGATGTTTTTGTTGGTGAAATCCTCTCCATGAGTGTCCCCTAGAAGATTCTGAAACTGACCCAGCTATGTTGTCTGAATGGATGAGGGTCAGGGATTGCAGGTATTAGAATAGGTGTAGTATGTTGCCCCTGTTTAGGATGTTATGTGGTCCTTTAAAGTAGTATCCGGGAGTCAATACTAACTCCTGAGCATGCAGCTTTTAGCACTAGAACTTCCAATCTATGTGCTTAAGTGGACTGGTGCCCAGAGGTTCTGCCATGAGATGCACGTTTTAGGTAGGACCTAAGATTACCAGGGCATTAGGCTGACTGTGAGGTAATGAAAGCAAGTTCAAGGGGGGGGCCATGCTGTATGCTCACTGGAATCTGTGCATGGCTAGACTGAGCCTCCTTGTTATCCTTGCCGACGGTCTTGGGGGACAATACTTGGGCTGGGCACCATTGGAGGGGGAGATAAGTTGACCTGTGCAGCAGGGCAAAGTGTACCATGGTTTGAGCAGAAGAATGGCTCCTCAGCATTTCATGACTTTCAGAATTTGTTTGCCGTGGGCAGGCGAGCTGCTTGGGGCTGAAGCGCTGGTTTGCGTCTCAAAATTTACCGCCGGCTAACGCCATGCATCGCACCAGGCAGGCGCCTTATTTATGGATTGACATTAGCTGGCGCTGCGGCCTGGTTAGAGTAAAAATAAATGACTCAAACCGGGCAACGCAGGCATAGGGAAGAATGGGGCTTATGCGTCAAAAAATGGTGCACGTCAGGTTAGAGTAAAAAATCATGGCTCTACCGGACTTGCGCCATTTTTTGACGCACAACCCCCATTGAAATGACTCCTGTCTCAGGAAAGACAGGAGTCATGCCCCCCTGCCCAATGGCCATGCCCAGGGGACATCTGTCCCCTGGGCATAGCCAGTGGTCACAGTGGCATGTAGGGGAGTCCAGGCTAGGCTCCCCCTATGCCACTTAACAAAAAAAAAGAATACTTACCTCTACTTACCTGTACTTACCTGGGAAGAGACCCCCATCCATGGGTGTCCTCCAGGGGTGGGTGAGGGTGGCATGGGGTGTCCATGGGTGCAGGGAAGGGCACCCGTGGATTGCTTCCTTGGTCAGAGTCCATGGAAATGAGCCCACTGGTCCCTTAACGCCTGCCCTCACCCAGGCATTAAAAAACGGTGCAAATCAGGCTGTGTGCATTTTTTACGGCCCGCCCCCTCCTGTGCGTCAAAATGACACCGGAGTATAAATAAGGCGCACATGCCTTAAAGTCATTTTTGGACGGGAACGCATACCTTGCATGTCATTAACGCAAGGTGGTTTCACGCATCCAGAAAATGACGCACACTGCTGAATTTTGATGTTTGTGGGTCGGGCGTCAAAGTATAAATATGGTGTTAGGTTTGTGCTGATTTTGCATCAAACATTTCAACGCGAATTTGGCGTTCAAGTGCACTAGGTGCTGCGCAATCGACGGGAGGAGATGTATTGTAACTATTTTTGTGGACTACCATTTCAGTACTCTGGCTTTGGAACTTAGTGCTGCACTAGTAGCAGTCGAATGCAGGTCCTCCAACCTGTTATAATCTTGTGTGTCTGGAAGTGATTCTGGTATTCTAAACAACTTTGGAGTGACCTCCAGAGTTCTTTCTATTTTGGGCACCAGGTGAGGAAGGAAGGAAATGGAAAGGTCTCCCATGTCAAAATTGTGGCCGGTTACGCTTGTCATGAATGGAATGGGTCTGGGTGATGCAGGGGGAGTGGACTGGGTTGGGACCTGAGAATCAGGGGAAGTGTAGTGATGTATTTGTGCAGTGATTATGTGTGCATTTTTCATTAGCTCTCCTGGATTTGTAGCTATCCTAGGGCTGGTTGGTTCCAACTCCAGAGGCTCCAGAGCCTGAGGGCTGAAGGAAATGTTAAAAGGCTGCTGAAGGTTAGTTGTTTTTTACCCAGGTGCACCCTGGAACCTAGGACATGAATGTGACCTCCTCTTTGCGCTTGGCACAGTGGGGTTATGATGGTCTGAGCACTTACATGTGCCAACCGCGGGCAAAACCACTTCAGAGCCTTCTGGGTTGCCAGCATTAGGTGTGACCGATGAAGCTCCAAGGTTAAAGGGGGCTAAAAAGAATGGCATGATAAGTCCTGCATGAGGAACCTTGTGGGATGATTTCAGGAGTGAGTGCACCTATACAGTTTCAGAGTGTTCCTAGCGGTGGCAGGGCCCAAATTAACATTCCCCTCTGTGGCTGTGTTGGAACGGGTGGGGGTTTCCTTCTATGCATGATGTCAGTAGTGGTTCAGTCTGCAAGCTTCCTCTGTAGGCTCCACTGGTTTGTGCTTCATGGGGACAATTGCTCAAGAGTTGAGGGGCTGAAGATGTTGATTCACGCATGAGTAAGTTGCACTTTGGGGATGACCGCCTGCCTTTCCGGTGGAGGCCGGGGCTAATTACAGCCCTCTCGGGGAGGGAGGGCACAAACACTTCCTTTGTCTTTTCTGCCTCCAAACTGCGTACCCTGGCCAGGGCAGCCTTGCAACCTTGCGAAGCGCATGGATTGGTGATGAGTGTAGGGAGCACAGGAGCCTACTTTAGCAGGGCCCGGGGCGTCATTAGCTGACGCAGTAGGTTAAAGGGGTTACAGCCAGTTAGTCTTTGGCCCTTGGTCGTAGAGGCTTATAGGCTTAAGGTTCAGAAGGTGAGGGGGAGAACTGAGGTGAGGGTCAAGCGAGGCTTGCCCAGACACCACAAGCCGCACCCAGACTTAGCTATTCAGCTTCTGCGAGGACCGGAGCACACACTCAACAGGATCTGTCTACAGCCACCACACTGGCCCACAAATGGCTCCAGTTAGCAGCTCTATTTAGTGTAGGGAACCAGCAGAAAGCACTCTGTGGCAGCTTGAGGCAGAAGAGCAGCTCAAGGCGGGAGAGTGGAGGAGCAGGAGCGAAAGCAGCAGTACTGTGGGTGGGCAATAAAAGCACAATGCGGCCACCTCTCTGCCTCTTCCCGATCCTTGGAACACCTCAGTACACTTCTGCAGCCACGGCTCTCCCTAGTTGCCTGATGGTGGGGGCCGTTATTGGTGAAGGCAATGAAGAAACATGCCGTGCCAAGCCCTGGCTCTTTGACCCCCCGACTCCCTAGCTTTACCTCTCTGCTTCTCCATACTTCCTGCTTCTGTCAAGCACCAGCATGTTTCCACAATAGAGAGTGCATCAAGCCATTCTGTACCCTTGTAACATCTATGTCCTCACATGCCTACCCCCTTCAGTAGAGAAATGAGCAACTATTCACAATCAGTGTCAAAGGACTCATTGAAGTGACTCTCCAAACCACTCTAGATTTTTCCTTGTTTCCATGGTCAACCCCTGGCATCATATATAGGCACCTCAAACAACCAACACCTATCCATGCTGCGTCTCCACTTCACCAGGCTAGCAAACGTCTACTTCCTCCAGTTCTGTACTATGTCAAATTTTCCCACCATCAGCTGAAGGTGTAGCAATGTCTTTTCAATGTTTATATAACTCTCATCTTCAAGGATGTTCAAGAGTGTGATTTTAGTGGAAAAGCCCAGTAGTTTCCAAAATATGGTGGTTAATGTCTAAAAACACACCCTTTCAGAAAGGTTGCTTTCTTGGGCGTAGGAATACCATGTGAATTAAATCCTGACTTCTGCCCCACATTGGACTATGGGCCATCTTTAAAGCACCCATAATTGCACGAGCGTCAGATAGGTTCTCTGTAATTACTTAAATTGCATGAGGTATAGTCTATTGGTGATTGCTGCCTCATTTGGGGCCATAAGGACTAGCAACCACTCCTCATGCTCTTGTGGGATGATATGTGCCTCTCAGTTCTCCCACAGTTTATTAATAGTACCAGGGGAGTTGAAAATTAAAGTCTTACATAAACTGGACACCGTTTCGGCCAAGTAGAGAGGGGACATCCTTAGCTACTTCTCCAAGAGGCTCTATTCAGGAACATCATGATCTTGCAAGTATAGCCCAAGTACATGTTCAAATTGTGGCAATTGACCAGTAGACCCATCCTGCCAATTTTTTTGCTTACTGGCAGCCTTCATTCAGCCAGTAAAGTTCAGATGCCAGAGACCACAGTTGCTGGCAATCTGGCACCATATAAAAAGTAGAGTAGGGAACTTTTGCCAAATGCCTAAAGCTCTGAGGCATATGCTGGGTCAACCATCCCACCCTCCTGACTCTGGGAGAGTATATCCATTCATTTACCTCCATCAGTTGTATAGCCAGATAGTAGGGTTCTGAATTTATCATTGCCAAGCATCAGTCAAATCTAGACTCACAACAATTAGCATAGGAGACCCTAGAACCACCCTGTTTCAGAGAAAGGATCAAAATAATGATTTAAATAGTGATTTTAAGGTATTTTTGTAATTTTATGTGCATTTGTATTGTGCACAAGTTGCCCGGGAAGGTATTCTGGCCCTGAAGTAGGAGCAGTGTGGGCTGAGCCAGGGTCAGGGTAGGTGAAGAGCCAGGAGTGAGGTAGGAAAAGGCACAACTGGTTCTGTGTATGTGTGGGGTGTGTGAGTGTAGATGTCTGACTGAGCGGAGGAGACTGGTAGGTTTGTTGAAGTTTACGGGTTGTTGAGATACATGGGGCCAATGTTACGTAAGTATTTGCATGAGTGCATAAGGCTGTGAATGCACAGGATATGGGGAAAGGAAAGTTATTAAGTGTGTAGAGCAGACAAGATAGCATAACCATCTTGAGCAAGGCTACTCACCAAAGCAAAGGGAGGGGAAGGGGCATCCGCATTTGTGTGTCTGTGCGGACGCTTTCCAATCACCGATTGATGTTATCTGAACTAGATATATCAGCATTTTGCATTTGTATCCCCAAATATTATATGTATCACATATTGCACTGAATCCTGTGCACACTCACTAAAATCCCCAGTCGTTCCTGTGGACAGAGGAGAAAGATTTAGGGCCTGATTACGACCTTAGTGGAGAGCATTACTCCGTCCCAAATGTAATGGATATCCCGTCCGCTATGTTACAGGTTCCATATGGATATCCGTCACATTTGGGACGGAGTAATGCCCTCCGCCATGGTCGTCATCAGGCCTTAGACTTAGACCAGTTGACCTGCAAGCCGAAGTGATGATCAAATATGTCTAGTATCTTCATTGTTGCTGAGCCCAAGACTTCAGGAATTCTGAGGTAGATAAGCAGGTCACATGCATACAACAATATTTTATCCATTAGGGTCTCCAACCAGCAGAACGCGGTGACACGTGACTGATTAATTGTGCCAGAGGCTCAACAGCTATTGCAAAAAGAAGAAGGCACAGGGGACATGCTTGTCTGACTCCCCTAAACAGATCAAAATAAGGTAAGAATGCTGACCTCACCCTGACCGTGGAGCTCAACCCTGTGTAAAGTGTCCTGATGTGTGCCAGGAATGTACGTCCAAATCCCCAAGATTGTAAAATCTCCAAACGTTCCTCAAGCCATCATCAAGGAGGACTGAGGGACTGTCATCAGTGGGGGGAGGGGGGGGCAACCTATCTCTACTATAGTCTACCAGTCCATTAAAATCACCTCCAAATATGGTTAGGCCATCTGGAGCCTTCACGATAATTAAAGGCAATCAAGGGCAATGACAACATGGAAAATGGGGGATGCGTAGATCAAGCAGTATCTGATAGGCTAATCATATACGATTCTGGATATCATTACCTACCACCCTCCTGCGTCCCTCCAAGTCTGGTTAATGACCAGAGGAAATTGTCTGCACCCCAAACAGCGACACCATGATACTGCATTGTGAAGCTGTGATGCACCACAGCTGTTAAGCCATATCTATTCTTACAATTACAATAATCACCCATCCAGGGGGTCTCTTGATATGGCTGTAAAGCCATATTCATCCAGACCACGACAATATTCACCCCTCAAATGGGTCACTTGGAATAGGAGTAGGTCCATTCCATAGTGCTTACCAGTTTCTTGGACTGCCGCCTTTGATCTTGTTTAAGAGCCCATTTATGTTCTGTGAGATGTCTATTAATAGGTCAAGCAAACCCTTGTGTGTCAGGGTATTCTCTATGCATTATGTAACCATAGCCATGTGGAAATGCACATGCTCACTTCCTCTCCCTAAAGAACTAAACACTAATACCTGTGAACTGCAACAGAAGCTCCCTTGCTCTTCACACACTTCTTTTTTTCTAAATCTTTTTATTAACTGCGACCACAAAAAAAAACAACCACATTACAGAGACATGAAATGCCTGGATCAAAACATACATTGTCATTTACCCTCTTACCCTCCGCTGAGTCCTCCCCACTACAAATCCTTCCCCTCTTTCGATGTGGGATCTGTCTATTTACTGTACTGGCAGTGTCTCTTGCAATGGATTATGATAGAGGCCACCACTATACTTGTTCCAGTGTCCCCATATTTTTACTTACTTGCAGGCGCAACCTTGGCCTTCGTAGACCGTAGCGATTGTCCTGTCCCCAATGCCTTGCTATGTTCTTCTTTACTATGGCCCACCCCAGAGTCACACCAATGTGTTGCCAACGAGTCAGGTCTGTTACTTCCCACATATTCAGTAGTCACCGTTTTGTCAGGGGTGCAAGATTTATTTTGAGGGCTTCCTTCCTGCAGTCAGTAACCTCCCTCCAAAGGGTTTGTATGCATGGACATGCCCAGATGGTGTGAAAGTAGGTTCCTTCTTGGCCGCATTCCCTCTTACACATTGTGGTTGTCGTTTTACCCATTTTGAGCAGTGTAACGGGGTAATAATAAGTTTGATGTAGAATTTTGAGTCTAAACCCTGATGGTATGGCAATCTCTCAGGGGAAGGTAAGACTCTCTTGCCATTTGACATCTTCAACTTCCCACCAATTATTTGCCATGTCTCTCTCAAACGAGTCAGTCTATATGATATTATTTAGTATTTTTTATATGTCAGAGAGATGGCTTTCCTGGGCAAATATTCATCCAGCAATCTGTCCTATAAAGGGGCCGATTTGGGTAGTATTGCCAATGTTGATAACAGATTGGAGTGCATGTCTTACTTGCAAATATCGTAAGACTTTTGTTGGGGCCACCTAATACTCATGTTGCAACTCTGTAAAGGTGACAATGTCTCCTTGTCGCCATAGGTCCCCTACCTTGGAGATGCCCAACAGATCCCAACTTGCGAATCCCAGGAGTCACCTCAACGTGCCCAGCACAGCTGTGTCCTCAGAGGGGTCACCTGAGTGATAGCCTCTTTCCAACCTAGTACTTCTGTGACTGTGTGCCAGAGGTCCACTACAGTTCTTGCGGGCCCTTTAGTCGCTTACTCAACTTGGGATTGTAAAATAGTTGTGCTGCCCAATAATATTTTGAAATGTCAGGTAGGGCAATGTCACGTCGCACCAACTCTGTCAATTTCTGTTGTGCGATATGTGATGGGTCTCCGTCCTACAGTAGTGTGCCTACTTTTCTCTCAATGTCCTGAAAATAAGCCACTGGTTCCAGGTATGGTGTGCTGTGAGGTATGTATAGAAACCGAGGTAGCAACATCAATTTGAATAAGGCCATTCGGCCCAAAGGGAGAGATCTCCAGACATCCTGTTTCAAGCATTCCAACGGTGGCAATTTTGGTCGAGAAACAGAGTGTGGTCTATCATGACAAAAAGGCCCAAGTATCAGATACCTGATGTGGCCACCGGGGTTCCGTAGTCGGATAGTAGTTGCAAGGGATGCCCCCATGGTGTGTAAATTAGGGATGTCCCCCACTTAATTATGTATCCAGAGTGTTGGCCAAAGATGTGAAAAATGTGCATTAGCCTCCCTAGAGTAAGTTCTGGGTCCACTCGTATAGTAGGACATCATCTGCATATTGTGAGTCCTCCCAGTTTTCTGACCAGCGTAGACCTCAGACTAGGGGGTCCTGACACACCTAGGTTGCCAATGGTTCCTGGGCCAAAGCGAACAATTAGGGCGAAAGGGGGAAAGGAGGAAACCCTGACATGTTCCACTCCACAATAGGAAATTCTTGAGGTCCATACATTGACCTTCACTTGTGCCAGTAGTTCTCTGTATGGAAGGCACACTCATGCAATGAAGTTCAGACCGAATCCCATCCTGTCCAAAACCTCAAATAAGTACACCCACTCCATTGAGTCAAATGCCATGCAGTTTTCTGAGGAAACACTAGTGCTCTTTCCTGCAGGTATGGTGTTCTGCTTGGAACGTTATAAAGAAGCCACAGATTCAGTGCAGTATTGCATTGCGCATAAAGCCTGATTGATCTGGGTGAACCAGTTCCGTGATGACATTCATGAGGCGATTGGCCAAGACTTTAGCCAGGATCTTCGTCTCCACATTGAAGAGAGAGATCAGCCTGTATGAGGCACAGCCTTCTGGTGGCTTTCCAATTTTTAGGGATTACTACTATTGTTGCCAGTCTGGTCTTTAGGGAGTGAACCTTTCTGGCGGCTCTCTTCAAACATCTTCAGCAGGTGTGGAGTCAGTTTTGAGGTAAATGGTTTGTGTAGTTCGATCATAACCCATTTGGACCAGGTGCTTTACTGGAGGAGAGGCACCGCAATGCAATCCCGAACTCTTCCTCTGGGATCTCAGTTGAATGTCGTTCAGGAACTCCCAAGAGTCCTCTGCCATTATCGTTATAGCCAATGCATACAGCTGGCTTTAGTGATCTGCAAAGGCCTCAGCTATCCAAGGTCCCTCCCTTACTAGGGCCTCGTCACTAGTTCAGTTTCCAGTGCCCATCTATTGGCTTGGTCCCGTCGATCTAGCCAGGCAATTAAATTCCCTGGCTTGTCTCCTGTTTCGTAAACACGGTTTTGCACTGCCCTTTGACTCAAACGGGCTGTGTTCTTTGCCAGGTTTTTGTATTCTGTTTGTTTAATATTAAGGACGTGCCTGGTGTTTGTGTTATTTTGTTGGGTCAGTGCACCTTCCAGTTTCAGAATTTCCATCTCTAATGTCTCCATTTTGGCCCTTATATCTTTAATGTGGTCCACGATAAGTCCCAAGGCTTGTTCCCAGAATTCATGTTTTATAGGCTTGCCATAGTGTTTGTGCTGAGTCCACCGTGTTTTAATTCTCTTTGAAGCAATTCTGAGTTCTTTCTTATTCTTGGGCTGTGTCGAGTACCAGGTATTAAGTGTTATCGTGTTGGTTGTCTGTTGTCCTGCCAAGTTAACTTTCACCCAGGTGGGGGAGTGATCTGTTATGCCTCTGGCCAGATGGTGAGCATTGGAAAAGAGGTGGATTTAGTGTGAGTGTGTGAACAAACAGTCTATGCAAGGGAGACTTCCAAGGGCACTGGAATGAAAGGTGAAATGTTGGTCGTGTGGGTGTTGTGTGCGCCACAGGTCTATTAAATCCATGGCTTGGAGAAGGCCTAACATTGGCCAGTGGGCAGGTTGTGAACGTTGGCGGTGGGTGGGTGGGGGGTCTGAATTGGCCATGTTCATTATATGGAGCCAGATTGAAGTTGCCCCCAAAGATGAAGATGAATTTGCCCTCCAGCAGTTGCAGCAGGAGAATGCCCATTGCTGCCAGTGTGGGATCATGAAGACGTGGTGGAATGTATGCAGAACAAAGGTTTATCATTTGCCCCTCCCAACTGCCTTAGAGTGCAATAAAACAATCATGTCTGTCTAGCCAGGTCTGGAGAACTATAAAGGGCATCGCTTTCCTGACTAGGATCCCAACCCCCCTTGAATCAGAGGTGTCTGCTGCGTGTGCCACTAATTTGTAGCCCCAGTGATCCAATGCTTTGTAATTGTTGCCCTTCAGATGAGTCTCCTGCAGGATTACCACATCAAGGGCATGTATTTTGAGGTACTGGAGGACTATACACCTCTTTATTTTATTCTGGAGGCCATTGACATTCCAAGATAGGAGTGTAAAGTGTTGTGCCTCAGTTCTTGTGGTCGGCCATCAATAGACCGGTCAAGGCCCTATCTTCGATCCCACAGGAGGAGATATCTGCATTCTGCCCCCTTATGTGGTAGATGTGGTATTGTAACAGTTATAACTTGCCCCATCAACAGAGGCTAATTCAATGCCCAAACAATTCCCTCCAACTGACCCCCTCTTCTGCCTCCCTGCAGAACTTGCTGAAACTTGCCCATGCCCACCAACCTTGCAGTGTGCCTGTTACACATAATCCCTACTAAATACCAAGGAGGACTCTAGTCGACCCCCATATGAACCCATGTACCCCCCTTTATGAATCTTAACAGTTTGCCAAGACTTTGAAGTTCTGTTGTACCTTTTGTAAGGCCTTTTATACAACATCTTGCTGCATACTGGGGCCCTCGCAAGTTCTGTGACCCCGAGCCATTGACACCAGAAAGCATGTTGACAGGGAGAGGTTCAGCCCACCCCATCATACCAGTTGGGATGCCAGGGATTAGGTTTCGCTGCTGGGGAGGGGGGAGCCTTGTTGGTGACTTCTTAGTCCCCCACCTTCCCTCTGATCTCTTCTTTCTGTTTGGACAGCACCACCCTCTTACTCGTGTTGGTCACTTAGATCAAGCACCTCCGTGTTTCTTACCCCTCTTGAGCCATTCCTTTGCCGCTTCTGGCATTGCAAAAAACTAGGTTTTACCTTCTCCGAAAACTCACAGTATTGAAACTGCTACAAAGGCCCTGAGCCTTCAGGGTGAAGTCCGGGAAAAGTTGATTTCTGCATTTTCAATCCTGACTGGTGGGGCCTGCCTAGCTGACTGGAGGATGACATCACAATCTCTGAAATTGAAGATGTGGGCTATTAAGGTTTGCAGGGGAGCTCCTGGTTTGGGAGGGGTCCATGGGATTCTATATGCCCGCTCCACTGAGAAAGCCTTTGATAGACCTCTCGCAGCACATTGAGGATGCAATCCTCCACAAATTGGTCCAACGCATCTCCTTCTTCTCTTTCAGGTACTCCCACTAATCTGATGTTGTTATGCCTGGAGAGTCCTTCCATTTCTTCAAGCTTGGTACCCAGGGAGTATGACGTCTTCTGCAATGCTGTAACTTGCTTTTTGAGGATGATTTTCTCGGTCGTCAGGGCTGCTATCTGATCTTCCACTTATTGCACTCTCCAGTTCACGGCTCGCAGATCCGCTCGCACCAATGTCAGGTCAGTGATGACTGTATCGATTTTCTGTTCCAGGGACCCTTGCCCCCCTTCGATTGCTCCATTTTGTCAGCAAGTGTGAGTATGTCACTCTTTCCGGATGCCTCATCGGTGGTTGTTCTGGCTTCCCCAGTGCTGGGCTTATTCATGCCTTCTCGGTGCAGTACATATTTGTCTATTTTTGTTTGCAGTGCAGCCCTGAGATTCTTTCCTCTAGTCATTTTGGTTCCCACATTTTCATTGTGTGTTCCATGAAGTACTGGAGTGATGTCTGTCTCGGGACCTCTGTCACCAATGCGGTCTCTTTGGAATCTTTGTGGGGGGGGTATTGCAGTGGGATAGATTCACTACATGCCAGCGAGTGCTGTTCACTACATTAGCCTTCTCCTCCTGGCAGGTTTGTTTGGCCCATTTCTGGGTCTCCGGGCTTCTGGCGTCTGTGGGTTTATTGTGTTGGTGGGCCTGGTTGAGGTTGTTACATCTCCTGGGGTCCAATCTCGTGTCCCTATCGTTCCCAGCCAGGGCCGAAGTATTGCACTGTGGATCTCCCTTTTGGTCTCTTCCTACATGTCTTCTAAGCCTTTATTTGCCACCACTGGGGCTTTATACCTGCTACTGCACCTTCAGTGAGCTGACTCCATCTCTACATATACTCTTGTACACCAACATCAAAGTAGGACCAAATCCCCAAATGCCGAATGTCAGGTCAGAGCAATTTATTGGGGACCAACATAGATTTCTATGCAATATTGGGCCAGATTATCGGGGGGAGATTTAAGTGTCATTGGTGAATGGATATTTTTGCAGGTTGAGCAGGGTTTGCTGGGGTACTGACACTTAATGTGGCTACTTCTGCAGGAACAATTTCCCAGACATGAGTGAGGGGTGAATGAGAGGTCAAAGGATTTCAATTTAGTTTATGTATATTTATTTTATATTATGGTTATAATTTTTTATTTTGCTCACTCGACCTATATTTGCAACCGAAGTTGAGCGCTACATTGTAATGATTTCATTGATTATTTTATTTATTTTTGGCAGTGCTAACGAGCGGTTTGGAAAACTGGAAAATTAGTGATTGGGAACTATTTTGATTTCAATATGTATAAGGACTCCATTTTACAGGTACTTTCCATTGGGTATGGATGTCACCCACGACATAAGGATAATACACAAGGACTTTTATTTAATGGTCAGCTCCACATGTGTGTGCATGCACTAATCACATGGTATTGGATTCTTGCTCAGGGTATTTTGTGTATATCATTTGTACTAAGAGGTTTCAGATCAATTTAAAAATGTCATCTCCTATTCTAGCATGCAGATATATACATTTAATATATAATGACTGCATCGGAATACATACTTTGGATAGAGGAACAAGGGCAGCATGCTTGCACAAATATTCGGATGTGTTGCAGTGTTATATGGACCACACTGGTTTCCACCTATAGTACACTGGAGACTGATTGTGTGTATGGTAGTGACAGAAATATGTGAGGTTGATTTTACAATGCTATGTATGTATATTATTCACAGCCCTGAAGAAGTCATTGGGTTACATCCCAGATGAAACACGTGTTGACTGGAGTTGGAACTGAAGGAATAAATATGAAGATTACAGCACAGTATTGAACAATACAAAATGTGTGCCTTGGTCTGTACCCTGATTACATCAGTTGGCCCTTTTGATGTAAAAGGTGCAGACAAGACTTAAACATCACTATTAATCAAATCAAATATAACTCAACATTTGCTAAGCACAAATCTACAAAAAGCATGAAAAACATGAAAGAATCTTATGGCATAGAGAGTCTTTTCGTGAAATAACACATTTATTCACACAAATATTATTTCAATACTGAAGGAAACGCAAAGAATAATGAATGATTGGGATCCTCAGAAATCAGTTGCAAATATATGCCATATGCTAAACAAACTTCTTGCATATAGGTCCAAGTGACATGTATTTGTGGAAGTTCCCTCTTGGATAAGATAGTGGCCATATAATCCTAATAGTTATAATTATTGCTATCAATTGTTAGTATCAATGCAGTCAAAAGCAGACAGGGTGTTGATCTTTTGATCTTTAGTTGTCAATGGTACATAAAACCATCCGGATGAAGAAAAGACAAAGCCCAGTCTCATTGAAAGTTGAAAATAAAGGGAAAATATAGCAAGGAACATGATTAAAACACACACAAACACACACACACACATTCAGTGAAAGAACCAAACCAAAGGTTAAAGTAACTTTATAGTTAAGTGAGTTTGTCAGTGGCAACATTAGCTTTTTGAACAACAAAAAACACAGAAATTCACTAGTTATTGTTAGTAGCACTAACTATAACTTACGCCCTTACCATGCACTGCTCATGACCTCACATATGACATAACTCATGCCATATTCTATGACATAATTTATGACATCACTGATGACATCTCAAATTACATCATTGATGACATCATTGGTGACATTATCCAAGCTTCTTTTGTACACACTACTCTTTAAACAGGTATACCACTAAAGCTATGAAAGTAAGTGCAGAACAACGTGGAATAAAATAAGATTCTTTACTGCTGTCATATGTACAGCACCCATAGGTAAAGCAAACGTGTTATTTGCAACATTGACCCTATACCATAAATTTCATGGGTAGCTGAGTACATGTTGACTATGAACCAGAGATGAAAGGGCAACCTATCCTGCACACAGTGTTCAGTCTGTATACAACTGTTCATGGAAAACCAAGTTCCTCCAGCTACTTAAGCCATATTACATAACTAATGCCCTACTACAGACCGTCTTTACCTGTATCAAATCCCTGACAGTCACTGAACCTACATTGAGAAATCAAGCCGATATGAGTAGAAAAGTAGATATTAAAAACAGTGTTTAGTGAGTTTACATTGTACCACACTGTTTGCAGACAGTGAAACTCTCATGAGAAATACACCACAGAGTATTTTAAAGTGACGGGGGAGGTATAGAGAGCCTGACACAAAATGGCCGTTCTGTAGTGCAGCGCTGTGGATCGCAATGAACTATCCGCCCATAATCCTGCACCTATGTACCCATCCCTACGAGAAACACTGCACCCTGCATTGGTGATGTCCCGCTGAGGTAGAGGCACCAAGGAAAAGAACTGGAGAGCTCCCTGGGAATCCGCAACTCCAATCGCCTGCCTCACCACCCTTGCAGCCTTCCAACACGGTAGAGTGCTGCGCTGCCTAATGCGCTGACCTGCCTGGTGCTGCAGCCGCTGGAGCTCCTGAGGATACCACTGCGGCTGGCGGTTTACCCCCCCGACAGCTGATCGCATGGATCTGGCTGGTGTGCTGCAGGCACAAGGAGCTGCCGCCTGCAGCATGGGTGGCCTGCTGACCCGGTGGATGAGGCCGCCCGCTGCTGAGGGGCCCAGCATGGCCTACGCAGGGGTCGGTGGTGGGTTGAGGCGCGTGGGGTCTGTACCAGTGGCTCAGCGCTGCACCTTCTGTGTGGTTCTTGATGATTGTGGGCAGAGTAGCGACTCAGTCTCCTTGACAGCATGCCACCTGATTGAGAGGTGGGGGCCACTACACTGCCTGCAGAACAGATGTGGGGGAAGAAGGCCTTTCCCCCCGTGGTACACTGCTGAAGTACCCCAGTGGGGGCACACTGATTTCCTGCCAGGCATTGGGGAGGAATGAGTCACGACGACCAGTGAGGTGCATAATGCCTTTAGTGACTGAACTGTGCATATTACTGCCTCAGAAGCTACCACTTGCACTGATATGAACCTTGAGAGTTATTGGATGGCCCTAGACTACCAAACTATAGGGGCCTCCAGGGTTTGGGATTGGATCACCCACACCTGATCTGTGCTTTGTATCTGAGGCATCCTGCATATTGATGGTGCTGAATTGAAATGTGAGTATTGAGGGTGGCTGCGCTGGGGACACTGGCTGGCGCACGCCCTTGAACACACCTGCTACTTCATTGTGCTGTTCTACTGTATCCGGAGTTGCTATGCTGGTTAAAATATTGCCACCCAGTGCTTGGTGATTGCACCCCCAGTTGGAGCGGACGGCCCCTGTCCTACCATGGGGAAGGCACATAAGCACCAATCCTGCCTCTCGTTTGAGGCTGAGTGCACTAGCCTTCCTCCTCAGGAACCTGTCTCGGCATCTCTGAACAAGACAGACCATCACAGGGGGGAATGTCATTGGAGTCCACACATGTAGCCATGCAACAGAGCCTGCAATCGATCAACAACAAAATTGACATCTGGAATTTGAGGATGGACCACATGGCAACTACACTTTATAAAATAGGGGGCACAAATACCCCAGGCGGAGCAGTGCATATCCATAAATGAAGATACGATCAAGCCCACAAGAGAAACCTGTCTCAGCATGGAAAAGGTGATCGCAATTAATCAGGCTAAAAAGGAAGACCTGGAGGCGCAATCTCACAGAAACAATATACTCATTATTGGCCTTCCGGAGTCCACTAATACAGGAAAAATGCAGCAATTTGTTGACAATTGCTTTATGACGGATTTGGTGGTGATCAGTTCTCTAAGATGCTCATTGTGGAGCAAGCCCACAGGTCCCTGGCGATGAGGACACCCCTGGGGGCCCCACCGCACCCTGTTATCACGCAGCTGCTGAACTATCATGACCGTGGCGTGGTGCTTCGCCTGGCCAGGGAACAAAAAATGATCTCCTATCAGGGTAATGAGCTGGCTTTTTTCCCCGATTTCACCACATCGGTCCAGGCTGCAGGTGATGGTTTCTACCGGTGAAAAGGAGGTTGCAGCAAGCTGGTGTGAGTTACGCCAGTTTGTAACCGGCGTGGCTGTGCATCGACCTGAAAGATGGGCAGCAAACATTCTCCGCAGGCAGCCTCATATTATTTGGAGAAAGAAGGAATTCGCAGTCCCTCTTCATCGGCTAAAACTGCTTGACTGGAATAGGGGCATGATGGGGCATGGTTGAAGACGAGGCTGGGAACTATGATTTTGCCTCTCATTGTACAACATTGTGCCATATAGAAAGTTTGGGTCGCCGCCCTGCACTGCCTCCAATCTTATCTTTAGGGATATCAGATGAGGTAGATTCCTGATCACCTCCGTCCTCCTGGAATTTTACTGGATCTCTATTTGCCCCCCAATGAGAGCAGCCCGTACAGTTATGGTTGCACTTTGTGCTTTTTCTGCTTTCTGGGGTACTGTTTGTTTTTTATTCACAGTGGGTTGTTTATGTTAATGGAGATGTGTCTTTAGAAAATTGGGGAAGCTGAAGTGGGAGGTGGGAGGGATTTATAGTTTGGCTGTGTTTACCTTCAAAAAATTCTCCAATTATGCTCTGCTGAACCTTAGCTCTTACTGTTGTCACATTTTAGAGTTGACAAACTGGAGATATGCATGATAATAACGACCCAACTACGGCCTCCCCTACCCTTTTAACATGGAACTTTAGAGGTTTAAACACCAAAAAAAAACAAGACAGGTATTGTCATATTTGGAACTCCATCATGTGTATGTCGCATTTATTCAAGAAATACACTTGTCAGTCCATACACCCAATGTAGTGGGTGCACGGTGGGCAGGATACCATATTGCCTCCAATTACTCCACATACGCTCTGGGGGTGCTCATTTTAATTAAGAGGGTGTGCCATTCAAGCCTGTCTATTCTGAGGCTGACGCTCAAGGATGCTATGTGATTATAGGGTCACCTGTGTGGCACCATGGTTACTGTGGTCAACACCTATGGGCTGAACATGGACGATCTTGATTACTTTGCACTGTTTTGGCAGCGGGTGCACACCTTGCCCTTTATGCCCTTGCTATGGGGGGGAGGGGTGATTTCAATGTATGCCTTGATCCTCTGCTGGACAAGTGGACGACAGGTGGGGAGAGTAACATGTGGCCCAGGTTATGAGAGATGGCATGTTGGAGTCTGGAGTCATGGATGTGTGGCGTATCAGGGACCCAGGGTTATGGGAGGGCACTTTCACATCATCAGTTCACAGCTCCTAGTACTGAATAGACTATTGGATCAAACCAGGGAAGTTCCGAACTGGGTTGGGGATATTCAACACCTTCCTAGAACACTATCTGATCATGCACCAGTATGAATAACACTGACTATTTCCACCCATTTTCTTACACAGTTCTGCTGGTGACTGCAACCCTTAGCTCTAATGAATCTGGAATTTCGGGGGGACATACGTAAGGCTATAGCAGAATTCTTTCTCCTTAACAAAGACTCAGTTGAGAGTGCGGCACATTATGGGAGGCCTTGGAGGCCACCATTGGGGATGAGAGGGTTCATTGGGACACAGGCAGGTGTCCTAAAGGATATCTTGGATCACTTGCGAACCACATAGGATAAACTCTGTGTGCTGGAGCGCTGACTATAAACAGCACCCAACCCATGGTACTTTGGTAGGTATTCGAAAATTGGTGACCGAATATAATGAGACAGTGGGACAGGAGGTGCGCCACTTGTTATACAGACAGGAGGCCCACACATATGGCTAGGGTGGAAGGACGGTCGTGCTCTGGCTGCCAAGCTTAATAACCCCAGAGCAAACTTTCAAGTTATGCATATTGTCAAGTCTGATGATACGCTGTGCTTGAGCTCCCCGTCCATCCTGGCAATGTTCTCGGACTTCTATGCAGATCTTTATAGCTCCTGGGAGTCGATGAGTGCTATACTTTGGAGATATCGCCCTGGCCTGGCTATTCCCCAGCTAAAAGGAATATCTCACTCTGCCCTTTACAGTAGAGGACACTAAGGATGTCATCCGCAGCCTACCGAACGGTAAAGACCTGGGGTTAGATGGACTCCCAAGTGAGTTCTATAAGGAATATGCTGACCTGCTCTTGCCCTATTTGCAGGCAATGTTCGAAGAGGCCTATAAGGCATGACAGCTGCCCCACCACTCTGAGAGAGGCGCTTCTCATCACACTCCTGAGGCCCAATAAGCCCCCTTACCAATGTGACTCCTATCATCTCTCATCAACACTGACACCAAAATACTGGCCAAATTAATGGCAATTAGACTCTAATCATTATTTACCACTATGGTGCTGCCAGATCATGCAGTGTTATCCCTATTCTCTTCACCATTCAAAATCTTCTTACACTCTTTGCTCTAATGCACTACCTAGACCCCTCTACGAGGGCAATCTCATTCCTGCTGGATGTCGCTAAAGCATTTGATTCTATAGCCTGGCCTCATATGTTCACAATATTGCAGAAAATAGGAATCCCCCGCCTTTCTCATTTGGATACCGTTGTTGTGTATGGCACCAGCTGCCCGGGTGCATATTAATTGCATCACCTCTGACCCAACCCGGATCTCAAGAGGTGCGTGGCCGGGCTGCCCCTGTTGCCGATCCTCTTTGCCCTCACCCTAGAGACTCTAGCCTGCATGGTCAGACAGCGGCACGCAGAGGCAGCCTTGCAGTTTCGACTTTGCCCATTGGCGATTTCGCTATTTGCTGACGATATGGTGCTGTATGTCTGTGACCCTGAGGTCAATTTGTCCTCAATCATATGGGAAAATCTGCACTTTGAGTGGCAGTCAGGGCTGAGCATTAATTGGGGGAAATTGTATAGCTTGCCCCTCACCATTAATACTACACAATACCCTGTGCAGTATCCTCTGCAGTGGTGCTCGGAACCGGTTAAGTAACTCGGAAATTAGGTACATAGAGATCCGGACCTGGTTCTGACATATAACTATGGCGGAATGATTTCCAAAATAGAAGACTGTGTCAGGATTTGTTCGAGGTTGCCCCTCTCCTTGGCAGGTAGGATTGCAGTGCTGAAAATTGTGTTATTGCCCCAGCTTCTGTACTTATTCATTAATATACCATTGCCCCATACGCAGGCCTTCTTCAAAACGCTCCAATCCACTTTGCTTTGGCTAGTCTGCACTGGGAAACAACCACAAATAGCATGGCGTCAGCTCACACTGTCTTATGACCAAGAAGGGTTTGGACTTTCGCCTTTACTATCTATGTGCGCAGGCTCAACATGCGCATTATTGGGTGCACTCCCAGCGATACACTCTGCACCTGTGGATCGAGCACCATGATGCATATCCTATACCGCTCTCATCACTGCTCACATGTGGGAGGATGGATGCTCTTCCGGGTAGCATTAATACTATCAACTGTACTTTGAGGGCCTGGCAGGTACTGAGCAAATGCGCTGGAAAAAGATCACTATATGCCTCAGCGCTTCTGTCGGCATGTCACCCCGCTCTGTCCGTCACTGAGGAACCTGAAGGCACTATCCCTTTTATCTGCAGCAGAACTCAGGGTGATGGTTGATGTCTACCTGAACAATCACTTTGTTACTCTTGAAGACTTACCAAGGGAAACCGCCAAATGCCTCTCTTGCACTTCACCTATCTGAGGTCGAGGATGGATCTGCTGTGACACTACCTGTACTTCCCCACCCCACCCCACAGTTTGAGGTCACCTCAGATCCTGCTGACCAGGTCCACCCGCATGGGACTTATTACTGTCCTCTATGAGGTGGCCCAGGCTGATGAGGCAAGGGGCGTTGGCACCCTGCTGGACAGGTGGAACACTCTATTAGATAAACCACTTGCCGGGTCTGAGTGGGCCTTCTGCTGTGCCCTGACTGGGCAGCATACTGCCAATGCGAACCTGCATTTTATTCATTTCAAATTTTGCAGCAGATGTATTACACTCCTACACAGCTGCTCAGGTATGGGCTTAGGCGGGAGGATAATTACAAACGGTGTGGTGGGCCTGGTGCGGACGTCTTCCATTTATCCTGGAAATGTCCCAGGATCCTTCAATACTGTGAACAAATTACACAAATACTGACCCTTTCTCTCTACCTCTACTCCTCTCTCTACCTCTACCCCTATCTCTGGTCCTCGCTCTCTCTCTCTATGCCTCACTTTCTCTCTTTACCTCTCTCTCTCTCTATCTCTCTCTGAACCTCTCTCTCTACCTCTACCTCTACCTCTCTACCTCTACCTCGCTCTCTTCCTGTACCTCCCACTCTACCTCTCTGACTTTCTACCTCTACACCTCTACCTCTCTACACCTCTATCATTCTCTCTCTATCTCTCTACCTCCCTCTACCTTTCTACCTCTACCTCCCTCTCTCTATCTCTCTAACTCTACCTCTCTACCTCTACCTCCCTCTATTGCTACCTCTCTACCTCTACCTCTCTAACTCTCTACCTCTCTATCTCTTCCTCCCTCTACCTCTCTACCTTCTTCCCTCTGCCTCTCCACATCTCTACCTCTACCTTTCCGCCTCCCTATTTCTACCTCACTACACCTCTATCTCTCTATACCTCTACATATACCCCTCTCTCTCTCTCTCTCTACCTCTACCCCTCTCTCCCTACCTCTACCTTTCTCTCCCTATCTCCCTCCCTCTGCCTTTCTGCATCTCTATCCCACCCAAGCTGCCTCTCTATCTACCTCACTACACCTCTACCTCTCTATAACTCTACCTATACCTCTACTTCTGTCTCTACCTCTACCCCTCTCTACCTCTACCCTTCTCTCTGCCTCTACCTCTGTCTCTAACTCTCAAACTCTTGCTCTACCTCTAACTCTCTCTCTACCACTCTATCGTGACACCTCTGCCTCTCTACCCCTCTACCTAGCTACAGCTTTACCTCTCTGTATCTCTATCTTTCTCTACACCTCTACCTCTCTCTCTACTGTTGCATCTTCCCCCCTTTCTCTACCTCTCTCTCTACCTCTACCCCTCTCTCTCTACCTCTACCCCCTCTCTACCTTTACCCCGTCTACCTCTACCCCTCTCTGTCTCTCTACCTCTCTCTCTACCTCTCTCTCTCTACCTCATTCTCTATCTCTCTCTCTACCTCGCTCTCTACCTCTACATCTCTTCCTCCCTCTACCTCTCTACCTCTCCCTGTCTCTATCTCTACCTCTATATCCCTTTACCTCTACCTTTACCTCCCACTATCTCTCTACCACTACCGCCCCATCCCTTTATCTCTACCTCTCTCTACCTCTCTACCTCTCTACTTCTGCCTCTGAATCTCTACACCTCTACCTCTCTACATCTCCACCTTTCTACACCTCTACCTTTGCCTCTACCTCTCTCTCTCTCTACCTTTACGTCTATCTCTACCACTCTCTCTCTACCTCTACCCTTCTCTCTCTCTACCCCTCTCTCTCTACTCCTCTCTCTCGCTCTACCCCACCTCTCTCTCTACCTGTCTCCCTACTTTTCCCTCTCTACCTCGCTACCTCCACACCTCTACCTCTACCTTGTTCCCTACCTCTCTCTCTACGTCTACCTCTCTACCCCCCTCTACTGCTACCTCTCTAAATCTACCTCTCTACCTCCCTATACCTCCCCATACCTCTACCTCTCTACCTCTCTACCTCTATTTACCTCTACCTCTCCCTCTCTACCTCTCTACCTCTACCTCAACCTCTCTACCTCCCTATCTCTACCTCTCCACACCTCTACGGCTCTACACCTCTACCTATTACTCTACCTCTCTCACTACCTTTACCCCTGTTTCACTACCTCTACCCCTTTCTCTCTCTACCTCTACTATTCTCTCTCTCTACCTCTACCTCTCTACCTATACCTCTGTGTCTACCTCTGCCTCTCTAAATCTACCTCTCTCAACCTCAATATCTACCTCTCTACCCCTAGCTCTCTACCTCTACACCTCTACCTCTCTACACCTCTACCTCTCTCTACAACTCCACCTCTCCCTCTCTGAACCTCTACCCTCTCTCTCTACCACTACCCCTCTACCTCTATCTCTACCACTAACCCCTTTCTCTCTACCTCTACTCCTCTCTCTACCTCTCTCTACATCTACCCCTATCTCTCTCCCTCGCTCTCTCTCTCTACCTCACTCTGTCACTCAGTCTCTGTCTCTCCCTACCTCTCTCTCTCTCTACCTCTCTCTACCTCTACCTCTCTCTCTACCTTTCTACCTCTACCCTCTCTACCTCTACCTCCCTCTACCTCTCTACACCCTCTACCTCCCTCTTCCTCTACCTCTATCTACCTCTAACTCTACCTCTCTATCTCTAAACCTCTATCTCTCTACACCTGTATCTCTATACAGCTCTACCCCTCTCTCTTTACCTCTACTCTCGCTCTCTACCTCTACACCCTCTGTCTACCTCTACCTCTCTCCTTACCCCTTTCTCTCTACCTCTATCTCTCTCTCTACCTCTCTCTCTACCTCGCCCTCGCCTTCTACCTCACTACACCTCTACCTCTCTACACCTCTATCTCTGTACCTCTCTAGCTCCCTCTACCTCTACATTTCTACCTCTACCTCTCTCTCTCTAACTCTACCTCTGAACCTCTACCTCTTTACCTCTATGGTCCTCTACTGCAACCTTGCTACCTCTACCTCTCTACCTCTACCTCCCTGTACCTCTACCTCTCTATCGCTACCTCTCTACACCTCTACCTCTCTATACCTCTACCCATACCTCCACCTCTTTCTCTACCTCTACCCCTCTCTCTACCTCTACCTTTCTCTCTCTACCTCTACCCCTCTCTCTACCTCTACCCTTCTCTCTCTACCTCTACCCCTCTCTCTACTTCTACCCTTCTCTCTCTACCTCTACCCCTCTCTCTGCCTCTACTTCTAGCTCTACCTCTCAACTTCTCGCTCTACCTCTACTTTTCCCTCTATCTCTACTTCTCTACACCTCTATCTAGGTACACCTTTCCCTCTCTACACCTCTATCTCTCTCTACCTCTTCCCCTCTCTCTGTACTCTACCCCTCTCTCTACCTCTACCCCTCTCTCTATACCTCTACCCCTATATACCTCTACCCCTCTCTCTCTACATCTACCCCTCTCTGCCTCTCTATCTCTCTCTACCTTTCTTTACCTCTATTTCTAAACCTCTTCACCCCTATCTCTCTACCTCTGCCTCTCTGTCTGTAGACCTCTACCTCTCTATCTCTACACTTCTGCCTCTCTATACCTCTACCTCTTCACACCTCTGTGTCTACCTTCTCTCTTTACCTCTACTTCTCTACCCCATACCTCCCTCTACCTCTCTACCTCTCAAATTCTATCTCTCTACCTCTACCTCTCTACCTCTACTTCTCTCTACCTAGACCTCCGTACCGCTCTACTTCTCTCCACTCTACCTTTCTACCTCTACTTCTCTACCTCTATTTCTCCACCTCTCTACCTTCCTCTACCTCTATCTACCTCTTTGCCTCTACCTCTCTACATTTCTACCTCTCAACGTCTACTTTTCTCTACATCTACTGCTCTACCTTACTACCTCTCTGCCTCTACCTCTCTACACCTCTACCACACTATACCTCTACCTATATCCTACCTCTCTCGCTACCTCTACTCCTCACTCTCCCTCTACCTGACCCCTCGCTCGCTCTCTACCTCTACCATTCTCTCTCTCTACCCCTCTCTCTACCTCTCTCTCTACCTCTACCTCTCTCTACCTGTATCTCTCTCTACCTCTACCTCCCTCTACCTCTCTACCTCCCCTACCTTCCTCTACCTCTACCTTTTTCTACTCTACCTTTCTACTGCTACCTCTCTATACCTCTACCTATCTACACCACAATCTCTCTACATCTCTACCCCTCCCTCTTTACCTCTACTCTTCTCTCTCTCAACCTCTATACCCTCACTCTCTCTCTCTCTCTCTCTCTCTCTCTCTCTCTCTACCTCTACCTCTCTCTCTCTCTCTGTACCTCTACCTCTCTCTCTACCTCTACCTCTCTCTCTCTCTACCTCTCCCTCTGTGCCTCTCTACCTCTACACCTCTACCTCTCTACACATGTATCTCTCTCTCTCTCTCTCCTTCTCTCCCTCCCTCTACCTCTACATTTCTACCTCTACCCCTCTCTCTCTACTTCTCTAACTCCATTTCCCTACCTCTCTACCTCTCACTCTATCCCTATCTCTTCCCCTCTCTCTCTCTCTCTCTCTCTACCTCTACCCCTTTCTCTACCTCTAACTCTACCCCTCTCATAACTCTATTACTCTCTCTACCTCTACCCCTCTCTGTCTCTCTACCTCTACCTCTCTACCTCTATCTATCTATCTATCTACCTCTCTACCTCTATACCGCTACCTCTCTACACCTCTACCTCTCTACACCCTATATTTTTACACCTCGACCTCTTTCTCTACTTCTACCTCTCTCTCTCTACTGCTCTCCCTGCCTCCACCTCTCTCTACCTCTCTCTCTCTACCTCTACCCCTCTCTCTCTACCGCTACCCCTCTCTCTACCTCTACCGCTACCCCTCTCTCTCTACCTCTACCCCTCTCCTACCTCTACCCCTCTCTGTCTCTCTCCCTCTACCTCTCTACCTCTACACCTCTATCTCTCTACCTCTACCTCTCTATCTCTACACCTCTACCTCTCTACACCTCTACCTCTTCACACCTCTACCTCTCCCTCTCTTTGCACCTCTACTTCTCTACCTCTCTGCCTGCCTCTCCCTCTTTACCTCTACTTCTCTACCTCTCAAACTCTATCTCTATTTCTCTCTACCTCTCTACCTTCCTCTTCCTCTATCTACCTCTGCCTCTCTACCACTCTACGTCTACTTCTGTCTAACTCTATGCCTCGCTCTCTCTCTACCTCTACCCACTCTCTCTCTCTACCCATCTCTCTACCTCTCTCTCTACCTCTCTCCCTCTACCTCTCTACCTCCTTACCCCTACCTCTCTACACTCTACCTCTCTATACCTTTACCTCTCTCTACACCTCTACCCTTCTCTCTCTACCTTTACCCCTCTCTCACTACCTCTCTCTCTACTTCTACCCCTCTCTCTCTACTTCTATCCCTCTCTCTCTACCTCTATCCCCCTCTCTCTCTGCTTCTCTCTCTCTACCTCTGCCTCTCTACTGCTACCTCTCTATCTCTACACTTCTACCTCTCTAGCTCTAAACCTCTACGTTTCTACATCTCTATCTCTCCAACCTTTACCTCTACCTTTCTCTCTACCTCTACCCATCTCTGTCTACCTTTACCACTCTCTCTCTACCTCTACCCCTCTATGTCTCTACCTGTACCTCTCTACACCTCTACCTCTACCTTTACCCCTCTCTACACCTCTACCCTCTAACTTTCTCTCTACACCTCTCCCTCTACCTTTACCTCTCTCTCGACCTCTACCCTCTACCTTTCTACCTTTCTACCTTTACCTCTCTACCTCTACACCTCCCTACACCTCTACTTCTCTACACCTCCCCCGTGCATGTTGATTCTGGCACAGCAGGCAGTTCTATCTCATTCACAAAGCATATTGGTAGTTTAATTCAAGGAGCTGGCTAATGCTCTGACTACAGCCAACAACCATCCTTTTGTATTTTCAATGCATGTGAGTACGGCATCACAAACATATCTAGTTTTTTTTTGCTTGTAGTGGCAATGCGAGAGGCTAAACAATAGAAACGCAAAAATAGTGTATTCATATCCAAAATGTGAGACCTATTGGCCATGCCAATGGTTGTTTCTATTTTTTCCGATGTGTCCTGCAACAAAGTATGAGTGTGTAATTGTGACATTTGCAGGGCAATTTAGTGGTTGGTTACTTATGTTATGTTGTTCAATTATTATTTATTTTTGTTTTTTGTATGATTTTCATGGCAAATACATTATAAAAAGGATTTAAAAAAAAGATTATTTAAAAGTATCTACTTAACACTATACTCTATGCAAAACCTGTCCAAAGAGTGGCTATTAACTTAAAATAACCAAGGATTGAAGGTGCTTAAGATCATACTACCTGCAGACTTCATCCTGTGGTGAAAACGTTACAGATAGCCCATCTTCTGAAGTCAAACAAGCACACATTTATAGGTTAGTACCTGCTCCACACAGTCTTGTCTGTTAAATAGAAATTGTCTTGCTGAGACAATTCTGTCTAATAACTTAAGGCTGGTAACAAAACTTAGGGCCCGAATCAGAAAGGTAAAGTTAGACCAAAAGTCTAACTTTATGATATCCGGCATTCACAAAGTGACTTACGAGGCATATCTTTGCGACTCTGGATGTTCTGCACTTGGGGCAGAATATCCTCATTTTTGGACAGAGACTCTGCACTAGGGGCAGAACACAAGAAAGACTTGTTTTACAAACACAATAGCACAAAATACATCACTGAAAATATGAAAGTTGCATCTAGGCACGGGGAGGTTACATATGTGTTTGTGTTGGGTGTGTATTGCAGTGGCAAATATTCTGGCAAAACACACACTATTACAAGAGTGTTGAAAAAACTCCCAAGTTCAAAAAACATCCCTTCTACAGTTGCACATTTGGGGGCATATTTATACTCTGTTTTCACCGAATTAGCGTAATTTTTTAAAACTCTAATTCGATGCAAAACTAACTCCATATTTCTACTTTGGTGCTAGACCCGTCTAGCACCAAATTTATGGAGTTAAAGTCATTTTTTGGAAGTGAAGACCTACCTTGCCTTAATGAGATGCAAGGTAGGCGTTCCCGTGCAAAAAATGACTCTACTGCCTTGACGCCATGTTTAGGGGCATATTTATACTCTGCGGCATATTTATACTCTGTTTGCACCGAATTAGCGACATTTTTTTTACTCTAATTTGGTGCAAAACTAACTCCATATTTATACTTTGGTGCTAGACCCATCTAGCACCAAGGCCCTGATTTATACTTTTTTTGCGCCTCATTAAAATCATTTTTTGATGCAAAAGTGGCGCAAACTTACAAAATATTGCCCCTTATTTATATTGTTTGCTGCAAAATTGCACTAATTCAGTTTTGCACCAAAAGGTTTAGCACCGGCTTGCACCGTTTCTGTGCACCAGCCGGGCACCATGTTTATGGAATGGTGCAAGCCGGTGCAAAGGGTAGGCTAGAGTAAAAAAAAATTACTTTAATCGGGTGGGGCTGGCAGTATAGAAGAAGAGGGTTTAGCACCAAAAAATGACTTTCTGCAGGTTAGAGTAAAAAAAAAAAGATTCTAACCAGATTAGCTTCATTTTACGGTGCTAAACCTACCATGCCACATGACCCCTGTCTTAGAAAAGGCAGGAGTCATGCCCACCACCCCAATGGCCAGCACAGAGGACAAGGGTCCCCTGGGCATGGCGACTGCACCCTGTGCCATGTACGGGAGCCCATTTCAGGGCCCCCTATGGCACTTTAAACAATAAAATGCATTCTTACCTGTACTTACCTGGGATGGGATCCCCCATCCTCCGCAGTACCTCTGGTGTGGGTGCCCCTGGGGCCTGGGGAGGGCACCTGTGGGCTTATTCGATGGTGTTCCACCATGGAAATATGCCCACAGGTCCCCTAACGCCTGCCCTAACCCAGGCTTTAAAAAATGGGGCAAAGCAAGCTTTGCTCCATTTTTTGACCCCTCCTCCCTCCCTTGCACCATTTTTGCATGGGAGTATAAAAATGGCGTTAAGGCCATAGAGTCATTTGTTGCATGGGAACGCCTACCTTTCATCTCATTAAGGCAAGGTAGGTTTCTACTTCCAAAAAATGTCTTTAACTCCATAAATTTGGTGCTAGACTGGTCTAGCACCAAAGTATAAATATGGAGTTAGTTTTGCACCGAATTAGAGTAAATAAAAATGATGCTAATTCAGTGCAAACAGAGTATAAATATGCCCCTTAGTGTAAAAAAATTACGTTAATCTGGTTAGAGTCATTTATTTTGACTATAACCTACCTAACGTCATTTCTTTTGCCCTAGCCTACCCTTTGCACCGGCTTGCACCATTCCATAAATATGGTGCCCAGCTGGTGCTAAAAAATGGTGCAAGCCGGTGCAAAACCTTTTGGTGCAAAACTGCGTTAGTGCAGTTTTGCACCAAAAAGAAATAAGGCCCTTAATCCTCAGCCATGGGTCATGTAATGTCCTCCACAAACAAAAAATTGTGAATATAATATATCACTCTAAATCTATGAACAAACATCAAATTCCTGCGTTTCTCCCAAACACACCACATACACACACCTGTGTCAGTGCTTACCATCCCCGACCCAGCTCCAGCTGGAAGACGTTAGCCAATCACAGCCTGGCTGCATACATAAATTCAGAGCTGCCACACACAAACCTTTTCAGACCCTACAACATGTCACTGAATGTGTTTGTTGGGTTGCCCCTTGTCATGAATGATGTGAGGAAAAGGAGGAGAGCGGCGAGGTTTTCGGTCAAAGGATTAACCTTTTTGGGATGCCCATCCAAGATGTCAGCTCTAAATTCCATTTTCTCACCGATGCCATCTTGGAGATGGTTTCTGAGTGGGAGCAGGATCTTGACTCTGAGACCTGCTGCTCCCACGCCATTCCAGCTTTTGTCAAGATTCTAACAGCTCTTTATTTCTTTGCTACTGCGCCATTGCAGAGGGTGTCTGGTGACATTGTGGGCATTTCTCAGGCAATCCAGGTTCTGAGCTGCACAAATAGGAGATTACATATGCACATGTGTATGCCACGTACACTGGCAGGAAGGCAAAGTGTAAACAAGAATTTCTAAAAATTTTCCTGCTTCCCATATGTTGTTAGTGCAATTGATTGCACTCATGTGGCACTTCAGTCACCTTGCCACAATGCACACATCTTCTGCAACAGACACCACTGGCACTCCATCAACGTGCAAGGTGTGTGCGATGCCAGTGGCTGCTTCACGAATGTGCATGCAGTGTTCCCAGGTAGTGCACATGACATCCACATATTCCGAAGGTCACATCTTGCCAGGCGACTGGCAGTGGGAGAATTTGGCAACATGCAGCTTCTGGGTTAGTACTCAAACAACAGAGAAGTCTGCATATGTTTAAAGGTATTTATATTTACATTCATCACAATTTAATATTTCTTGTGACACATACATAGAGCCACTAGACACTGCCTGTACTATTTCATATATTAGTAAATTTACAAATTCGGCAGGTACATGCGCCAAAATTTGCACATTGTCTTCCTCAAGTGATGGTGTATATGCACTCTTCCCTCATCTCTTACCATACAGATGTGCAATCACTGTACCACAGTGTAGGTATAATAGGGCACACATATAGACATGAGCCATCATAGAGGGGACTTTTAAACTCCTGAAGTCACGATATAGATGCTTAAATGTACAGGGGGCATGCTGCTGTCCTCACCTGAAGTTTTGTGCAAGATCATAGTGCCCTGTTGTGTCTTACACAACATTGCAGTACACCAGGGCTTCCACACACCTCTGAATCCTCACCCACACCTGAATCCAGGGAGCAGGGCCCTTGTACCACACAGAGGGCAGGGTACGTAGGTGCATGACCAGATGCTTGACACTTCATTCTCTTGAGCCGTTAGTTGTGTTATGGCCTTTATGTGGTTGCACAGTCTGTTGTCAGTGATGATTGGTGGATATATAAAACTGATTAAAAAATTAATCCTGAGACTACTCTGTAAGCCATACATATAGTTTGTCAACAACAGATGTTTTCAAGAGTCAAAAGTTAATCCCTGCTACAGATTTTGTGCCAATGTCAGTGACTAGTGTTGACAAAGTCGCAAAGGACCACTTTGCCTAAATGGAGTACATTGTACTGCATTTGTGAGATCTTCCTGGACAATGGACATCTGAAACTTTGCCAGAACTAAGTGTAACAAGCTGTGATGCCTATGCATAGGGTCAGTGAGCTTTGGCACTTTGAAACCTATAGGTATATGTAAAACAGAAACTTTTACAATTAGGTGTCAACTTTAGGTTTTTGACCCATACTCCAAACAAGCATGTCTTTCCCATTGATTATATGAGGCTTGCTTTGTGGCAGACTGTACTTTGGACAATGGGCATTACACATATTGTGCCATGGGGGTGTTAGGTACTGTTGGAAATGTAATGATCCGCTCACTGGACATTGTATTAACCACACTGTATAAAAAATAGCAATACTATGTTACTATGTACTGTAAATTACAAAAGCAATTTAATGTCAGTGTTTGAGACACAGTAGTTGTGGTGCTGAAACAGGACCTGATTCACAAAAGTAAACGTATACTTTTGTGTATCTCTACCACTGTTTGCTATTCACAAAGAGAGTTACAACTACTGTCATTACAAGTGTGGAGTCTCTGCACCTATCATGAAAAGATAGGTCTTTTGCTGTGTGATGACTCCGCATTCTTAAAGATACTAGTTGCACATTCCATTGTGAATAACAAACAATGGAAAACTTATATAAAAGCGTACGTTTACTTTTGTGAATCAGGCCAATGGTGAGGCCACTGTTGTAAAATTCATAAGTGTCTATGCCACACTGTTTTCCCACATTGTCTCATGATGGGTTTCATGATGATATACTAGTGTACTAAACATTCCTTCTATTTCCTTGCTTCTTATATGATGTACTCAAACAGTACTGAATGCACACTGCGTCTGTTATGAGTCGTGTATAGGATTAATAACATGCAACACATTTGTTCCAGGTCAGAAAAAATCTCTTGTAATGGTGTGTTCTGCTACTTAGGTGGCAGTGCAGTGAAATGTCTTTTATATTTACAGTGTGGTACAAAGTACCTCTGTATTGCCTGGGATATTCCATGTAGAGAAACAGAATACTTCATGTGTCCATCCATAAATCAAGGCATATAGCATTGTATGTGTAATGCTGGATGCATCACACTCACAGGTCTAAAGGACATACAGGCCCTCATTACAACCCTGGCGGTTGGTGATAAAGTGCCAGTAATACTGCCAACAGGCTGGCGGTAAATACCGCCAAATTATGACCATGGCAGAAAGAGCTCAGACAGACAGCCACTTTAGCACACCGACCGCCATGGCAGAATCAACAGGCACCACGGCAGTAACCACCTACAGCCAGGCGGAAGCCAATGTTCCACCCACCGTATTATGATAGTCCAATCCACCACCTTTTCCCGGGGTGGTACCAACGACATCAAAAGCCTGGCGGAAACAGAGCTCAGAAGTCAAAGGACTCACCTGTGGATACTCAGGGAAGAACCACGCCGCCATGGTGCCTGAGAGGCACATATTCCCAATGTTGATTTACGTCCTGCTCCACCACGAACACCAACAACGGCGAAGACGACCACAGTGAGTACAGCCGCTTAGCACACAGGTGATGGGGGGAGGAAAACGACACTGACACATACACGCACAACACACACCCCCACCCACAACACCATACACACAATCAGATGCAGCAACATAACATATTTACCCCGTACCCCTCAGGAATAATGCAAAGACAGCTCCAATAGATAAAATGAGTGTAATAAGATAAATCTAGTAGCAATACGTGCATCCAAATAAAAAAGTATATAGATATTTACAAATGAAGGCACACTGCCCAGTCCTCAATGTTCGTGGGCCACAGGGCCACATTACAAACTCTAAGGCCCCACTTTACTCCTGCAACAACACAGAGAGAATACTGCAGAGGCATCAGGTCGAAAATAGGCAGGCACCTCAGGGGGACAGGGAACGGGGGCGCCGCAGCCGGCAGATGGTCCAACGCCACTGGTCCTGGAGGGGGAAAAATGCCCATTCCTCAGTCCTGGTGAGTGCAAGGCCACAGTCTCTCGAGTGGGTGACTTGCCCACTTGCTCTGGAGGAAACAGCATGCCCTGTGCTTGGTCCTGGGGAGTGCAAGGCCACAGTCTCTCGAGTGGGTGACTTGCCCACTTGCTCTGGAGGGGGCATTGTGCCCAGTGATCTTCATCCTGTGGAGGATGGGGTGAGTGGATGGCTTCTCCACTGGTTCGTTCTGGAGGGGGCATCGTGCCCTGTGATGAGGATCTTGGGGAGTGCAAGGTCACAGTCTCTCAGGTGCGTGTCATACCTACAGGATTTGCAGGGGGCAGGCTGCACAACAGCCCATGGATGCAGGTCTACAGAATGTCTGCCGGGGATGACGGATTATCAGTGATGGTAGTGGTGGTGGTGCTGCTGCTGCTTGTAGTGGTGGGGGGAAGCTCCTGCCAATTCCCTGCAGCCTCAGACGGCTGCCCACTGGTACTGCTGCTGGTGGTGGTGGTGATGCTGGCGGACCTGGTGGTAGTGGTGGGGGGGAAGCTCCTGCCCATCTCCTGCAGCCCCGGATGGCTGGCCACTGGTGCTGCTGGTGGCGGTGCTTCTGGCAAGCTGGTGGTGGTGGGGGGGAAGCTCCTGCCCATCCCCTGCAGCCCCGGATGGCTGCACCACCATGGTTGGTGGTGTGGCCTCCAACAGAGTCCCAGCACCAGGCTCCTTGTCCTTGTCCTTACTGCCTGCTGCTGGCCCCTTGCCCTTCCTGCCAGCAGCTGAAGATGGCTCCTTGCTCATTTTGGCACCAGCTGGGAATGGCTCCTTGCTCCTTTTGGCAGCAGCTGGGGATGGCTCCTTGCTCTTTTTGGCAGCAGCTGGAGTTGGCTCCTTGCCCTTCCATGGAGCAGCTGGGGGTGTCTCCTTGCCCTTCCTTGAAGCACTTGGGGCAGGCACCCTTTTCGTCTTGCTGGCTGGTGCCCGGGATCCTTTCCCACCTGGAACTGCTGGGGGCACTACTGTGCCCGTGGACTGGGTGGCTGAGGTGCTTGCCTGGGTTTTGACCACCCTGGCCTGACGTGAAGGACGGGGGGAGGAGGGGGAGGGAAGAGGTCAAGAGTGGAGAGGAAAAGCTTCTTAAGGACATTGGGGCGGGAAGAGGGAGAAGATTTGGGGTGGAGGAAGAGGAAGTGGTTGTAGAAGGTGTCAGTCTGCTGTGTTTGGGTGCAGGTGCATGGGTTGGATGCTGTTGTGAGGTGGATGGCTGTTGGGTGTCTGAGTGCCTGCGTTTGTGTACTTTGGGAGGAGGGGGCACAGACACAGTGGGAGAGGACACAGGGGCCGTGTGCATGGCTGTTGGGGTGGTGACTGCCAGTGAGGTATGTGTTCTGATAGGTGTGCTGGTGATGGGGTAGTGGATGAGGATGTAGTGCATGCAGGTGTGAGTGTAGACGCAACTGGAGGGGAGGTGGAGGGGGACACAGTGGGGGCAGTGGATGTTGGTATGTCTGCATCTGGATGGTGTATGTGTGAGTGCATGTGGGGTGAAGTGTGGTGCTTGTGTTTGCCATGTCCACTCGTGTGTTGTCCTGTGTGCATGCTCGTCTGCCTGTGTGCTTGGGATAGGTTGGGGTTGAGGGGAATGGGACTGGGAAGAGGAAGCTGGAGCTGGGAGGGTGGAAACAGGGACAATGGCTGCCATCAGAGAGGAGGCCAGAGCCTGGATTGATCTCTGTTGGGCCGCCAAGCCAGTGTGAATGCCCTACAGAAGTGCATTGGACTATTGCATTTGGGCTGCCAGCCCCTGGATGGCAATCACAATGGTTGACTGCCGACAGAGATGGATCGCAGGAGGTCAATAGCCTCTTCACTCATGGCAGCAGGGCTAACTGGGGCAGGGCCGGAGGTGCCTGGGGCGAAGGAGATGCCCACCCTCCTGGGTGAGCGGTCACGGGAAACTTGCTGAGGGGCTGCTGGGAGGGCTGTGCTGGTACGGGGGTGGCGGCTCTACCTGTAGCTGGGGTGAGCACAGAGGTGTCCACCACCACCAGGGAGCATCCATCGGAGGAGGTATCCGTGTCCCAACTATCCCCTCCAGTCTCCGCCATGGTGCTCCCCTTGCCCTCTGTCCCACTGTTGCCCTCACCGTCAGTGGACTCTGCCTCCTGGGTCCTGTGGGATGCAGCTCCCTCCGCCGCAGGTGCCTCTGCTCCTCCGCCAGATTATGCTAATGCACATAAGGACAGGGTGACAAAAAAAGGGGAGGAGAGACAAAGGATACACTTGGTCAATGGCGGCACCAACACCACCTTTGCCGTGCACAACACACTCACACACAGGGAACAGCCCTACGCACTAGGCAATGCACTACCAGTTACAATGCTAGTCACCAGGTCATGGGGAGGGACACATACCGCCAACTGCATTATACCTGGGACCCACACACCCCTGCCCAGTAGTGGATGCCTACTATCTAGTTTGAAGGAATTTCACATCAGAACCCTGCCCATCATGGGACTTACTCTGCAATGTCAGGCCTGGCCTAGGGGCACCCACGGGCACACATCCCCCACCCGGACACCACCCCACCAGGCATATGTAGTAATGAAGGGCACTGTACTCACCCCCTTGTTGCTGCTGTGATGCCCCCCAGCGCCCATCCAGCTCCGGATAGGCCACCACCAGTATGCGGGCCATTAGGGTGGTCAGGGTTCAATGGGCACCCCTTCCTCGTTGGGAGGCCATCCCCAGCTGGGCCTCTGCCGTCTTCTGTGCCCAGCGACTCAGGTCCTCCCACCGTTTCCGACAGTGAGTGCTCCGGCTGCCGTAGACCCCCAGGATCCGCACGTCCTTGGCGATGGCACCCCATATACCCTTCTATTGATGGGCGCTGACCTGCAGGGAAATAGACACAGGGAAAGGTATTAGTCAGACCGTCATGCCTGTTACACTCATGGCCCACCATGCCCCTTCCCATCCCCAATAGCACATGGCCCAGCATACATGCTGCACGCTGCCCAGGACCCATCCACCAACCCCCCCTACATGAGGCCTTCACACACAGCACTCCATACATTCATGCCCTATGCATCGTACTCACAGTGTACTCACCTGATGGTCTGGAGGCCCATACAGCAATCGGTACTGGGGTAGGACTACATCCACTAGTCTCTCCAACTCCACCGAGGTGAAAGCAGGGGCTCTTTCTCCAGTCACACGAGCCATGGTAGGTTCCAGACACAGATCACAGCAGCACATGCAGTGTAGGTCCTCTCCTGTTGAAGGTCAGGTTGCAAGTGAGTGAACAGATAGAAAATGGCAGTGACGTCCGTGGCGGTGCATACTGTCACCGCCGGCGTACATCACCATTGGCCACTGTACCCCATAGGGCCCAATGATAACCAATGAGGAGTTGTACGGCGGTTCCCAACCGCCTCCCGCAATGCCGCACAACATCACTGGAATGACATAATTTTCACCTGTCCCTCCGTACTGGACAGGCGGACGCCATTTCAGGGGGGGGGGCGGGGCAGGCCATGGATCCTAACTGTGTCACAGTACACAATTTCACATTCTGGACATATGCCACCAAAAAATTGTTACATTCACAATATGCATTGAACTGTAGTAGTTACAACATACAGATTATGACCAGCTGCTCACTCTTTTGCCCCATAGATTGCAACCGCTGTGGATGAATGGGAGATGGAGACATACCCCCCATGTACAGACCCCTTGTGGACTTGGCAACAATGGAGAACAGGTACATTATCCTCACCTACAGACTTGACATGGCCACAATCACAGAGCTGTGTGCCCAATTGGAGCCTGACCTGATATCTGCTTTCCGTCACCCCACTGGGATCCCCCCTCTTGTGCAAGTGCTATTAGTGCTCCATTTTTTGGCAACTGGTTCTTTTCGAGTGACAGTGGGCTTGGCAGCAGGAATGTCACAGCCAATGTTCTCAATTGTGCTGACCAGAGTGTTGTCAGCCCTGATTAAACACATGTGCAGCTACATCATTTTCCCCCAGGTGGAGGATTTGGCCACAGTGAAGGCTCACTTCTATGCAATGGGACATATCCCCAACATCATTGGTGCGATTGATGGGACACATATTGCATTTGCCACCCCACCCCCCCCCCGGCAAAATGAACAGGTCTTCAGAAATCGAAAAAGTTATCACTCGATGAATGTGCAGATGGTGTGTTTAGCAGACCAGTACATCTCCCATGTCAATGCTAAGTATCCTGGGTTGCTGACTGATGCTTTCATCCTGAGGAATAGCAGCATCCCAAATGTGATGGCCCAACTCTAGAGGCACAGGGTGTGGCTAATAGGTCAGCCCTGGTTCCCACCCAGTGGATGTTGGTGTATGGGTATGGTGTGGGACATAAGGGTTAGTGTGTGGCTAACAGTTGTCCCTCAATATTTGCAGGTGACTCAGGTTACCCAAACCTCTCATGGCTACTGACCCCTGTGAGGGATCCCAGGACAAGGGCTGAAGAACGTTACAATGAAGCACATGGTCGAACAAGAATGAATGAACATACCTTTGGCCTCCTGAAGGCCAGGTTTTGGTGCCTCAATCTAACGGGTGGATCCCTGTGCTATTCACCCAAGCAGGTCTTCCAGATCATCGTGGCATGCTGTATGTTGCACAACATTGCCTTGAGATGCCATGCCCCTTTTCTGCAGGAGGAGGAGGCTGGAGATGGTCGTGTGGCAGCAGTGGACCCTGTGGACAGTGAAGATGAGGAGGCAGACGATGAGGATGAGGACAACAGAAGTGCAGTCAATACTTCCAATGACACACAGGTAAGACAGTGTTATTTCGCATTTCATTGACAGTTTGATGTTTGACATTGTCTCTGGCAGGCTGTGAATTCCTACTTCTATGCCCCTCACTGTACCCATTGGCATCTCTTTTTGAAGATGTTGGTGCCCCACTATTGCTCCTGGTGTGTTTACTGCAGCCAACTACAGGTCTTTCCTATGTAAACATTACTGTACAGTTGAATTGCAATGTTTAAACCTTGTTACACGTAAACACACTTAAATCATTTGACATACGTCATACTTTTTTCAAAGTATGTTTATTGCAGTGCTCTGATGAAAAGGGGGAAGTGCAATGGGCTGGGGTGATGATGGAGGAAAGTCCAGGGTAGTGTCCAGTCTATTTGAGGCACAGGTGCATTGTCAAAAGGGGCATAGGAAGGGGAACAATGGCAGTTCAAGGTGGACAGGGTGACAGAGTGGGAAACAAGGGTGACAATCAGGAGAGTCTCTTTTCCTGGCGGGGGTCTTGGCAATAGTCTCTGGCTTCTGCCTGGATCGCAAGTAGGAATTCACAGCCTGCCAGAGCCAATGTCAAACATCAAATTGTCTATGATCGCATTTGCGGGTGGTTGACCTTCTGCAGGGGGAGGGGTGCTGGTGGCCTGTTGGTCCTGTGGCAGGGCCTCCTGTCCACTAGCAGCAACGGAGGTGGGGGGCTGTTCAGTAGCTTGGCTAGTGGCAGGGGCCCACTGTTGTGACACTGCCTCCCTCATACTGTTGGCCATGTCTGCCAGCACCCCTGCAATGGAGACCAGGGTGGTGTTAATGGGCTTCAAGTCCTCCCTGATCCCCAGGTACTGTCCCTCCTGCAGCCACATGTTCTCCTACAACTTGTCCAGGATTTGGCCCAGCGTATCCTGGGAATTTTGGTATGCTCGAAGGATCGCGGTGAGTGCCTCCTGGAGAGTCGGTTCCCTGGGCCTGTCCTCACGCTGGCACAGAGCAGTGCTCCCAGCTTCCCTGTTTTCTTGTGCCTCTGTCCTCTGAACCATGTATCCACTGCACTGACCCCAGGTCCCTGATTTTCCTGGGTTTGTGGGGTGGCCTGGGGTCCCTGTAGTGGTGGACACACTACTGATTGACGTGTCCTGAGGACAGAGGTATGGGCCCGCTGGGTGGGTGCTGTGGTGGTGTTTCCTGAAGGGGGAGGCTCTGTGGTGGTCTGAGACTGTGCCTGGGTAACCAACTGTCCAGAGGTCCCTGATGGGCTAGGTTGGTCATCCAGATCCAGACGACCAGAGCTGCTGTCATCACTGTGGGCTTCTTCTGTGGGGGGACTGGATGTTGCTGGCACCTCTTCTTCGGTAACATTGGCTGGGATACCTGTGGGGATGTAAATGAAGTGTTATTGTTTCTGTGTGTGACATATTGTGCATGGCTGGGTTGCCCACTATGGTTGTTATTGCCCTGGCAGCTTTGCCTTGTATTAGTTGTAATTGGGCCAGCTGGCTGATTCTCTCTAGTGCGTATGCTGTATAGATAGGTGTCCAGGCAGGCCTGTGAGTGGTGTCCACACATTGGTAGACCATGTAGTGCTTGGCATTGGGATGAGTAGGTTGTGATGGTGGGGTGTGTGGGAAGTGGTGGAGTGATGGAGGTGAGGGTAAGGGTGGGGATATGTGATGGCATGCAGGTGGGGGGGTGAGAATAGTATAGAGTTGACTTACCAGAGTCCAGTCCTCTCCCTACTCCTGCCAGGCCCTCAGGATGCATGATTGCCAAGACCTGCTCCTCCCATGTTGTTAGTTGTGGGGGAGGAGGTGGGGGTCCACCGCCAGTCCTCTGTACTGCGAGCTGGTGTCTTGCTGCAATGGAAAGTACCTTCCCCGTAGGTCATTCCACCTCTTCCTGATGTCATCCCTTCTGGGGTGCTGTCCCACGGCGTTGACCCTGTCCATGATTCTCTGCCATAGCTCCATCTTCCTAGCAAAGGATATCTGCTTCACCTGTGCTCCAAATAGCTGTGGCTCTACCCGGAGGATTTCCTCCACCATGACCCTTAGCTCCTCCTCAGAGAATATGGGGTGTCGTTGTGGTGCAATGGGTGTAGTGTGAGTGGTGTGGGTGAAGATGTATAGGGTGATGTGTTGGGGTGTGTGATGTAAGGTGCGTGGGTGGTGTATAGGTGATGGTGGTATGTGGTTCTGGTTGTGTGGGTGCTCTTGCTGTCTCTCTCTGGTAGCAGTTGTTTGTAGTCGTAAAGGGTTGCAGATAATGTGGGTGTGTGTTTTATACTGGTGTGGGTGTGGTGTGTGTATGGGTGTCAGGTGAGTGTAGTTTGAATTGTCCAATGTGGTATTGTTTTGTATGTGTCTGTCTATTTTGCGTGCAGCGGTATGTACCACCAATGGTTTACCGCCATTGAATATCCGCAGTGGTGATTTGTAGGTCATAATGTTGTGGGTGTTGTTCTGTTGCAGTAACGGTGTGGGTTTTGATACCTCCAGTTTATCACTGACCTTTGGGGTGGATGATCTGTGTGTGTGGCTGTATAGTGACGGACTGATGTGTGTGTGTCATTTAAATGGTTAGCGGATATCCTTCGCGGCAGCGGTGTGTTGGCGGCAGTCAGCATGGCGGTAAGTGGGATTTACCGCTAATGTCATAATGAGGGCCATAATATCATATGTTGCCGTGTCTTGAATACTTTCAGGTAGCATGTCAGATAATCTAAGAGGAGTTGATGGCTCTGTTTATGTATTAAATTATGACATGACACATCCTCCCTGCGCTTAAACCACATTTAATCCTGTACTACACATGTATTCCTGCCGCTGGAACATGACCACTGCACTGCAGTATGCTTAAATATTTTGGTCGATTTGGGTTTGCCCTGCATTATTCAGCTGCAGGATGGCAGATGATCTTGGTTTGAGGTGAGGATGGCTCAGAATGACCTTAAAATGGCTGCAAGAACTTAATTTAATGAATTTCCTGCTTTTTATTTCCTGTGTGTCATTTTCTGTAGCAAATCTCTGTTTTCCGGCTCAAATACTGAGGGGGTTATTACAACTTTGGAGGAGGTGTTAATCCATCCCAAAAGTGACGGTAAAGTGACGGATATACCACCAGCCGTATTACGAGTCCATTATATCCTATGGAACTCATAATACGGCTGGTGGTATATCCGTCACTTTACCGTCACTTTTGGGACGGATTAACACCTCCTCCAAAGTTGTAATAACCCCCTGAGTCTCTGCCCCGAGTGCATAAACTCCGCACACCGAGTGGAGACTCTGCAGTTGGACCGGAGCCCAAAGATATCCAGGAAATGACAAACAGGAAATAAACAGTAGGAAGGTCTTAACAGGAAGTTGCTGGAAACCATTTTATATTCATTCCGAGACATCCTCACTTCCAAGCAAGATCCTCTGCCATCCTGCTGTTCAGTGCACCTAACCTGTCCCCAACATGAATGAGGGACTTGGTGGGAGTGGCTACCCACACTTGGAGTAGGACACGGGTTACGGCAATCTCGGCCGAACTCCGCCATCTAGCACCATCACTGTCCTTATGAGCCCACTCCGGCCCACATATATGACAAGCGAACCTGGGCGATATCGTGGTGCACCTGAGTCACGGAAGGGGAGCAGCACTGAGTGAGAGGTGAGCAGAGCTGGAAACCCAGACAAAGAGAAAACATTGTAAAATGGCGGTGCGGTGAGTCTATACCTTATAGCGCAGGCCACTGGGCACCCTACCCCGCTGCTGCCATGACCCAAACCAGACCTCAGCCTGAGAACACAAGAATGAGGCCGTGCAGACCTCACTCATGACACCGGAGGGAAGTGAACGGCCCGTTGGTGGAGCGGCTCCATGAAGAGTTGAGAGAGCTGGCCTGGCATGTGGGCTGTGAGGCGGTCGGCCTTGTTGATGCTGGCCCCTGCGAGGTAACGAACAGAGGCAGTGGATCCTGTTGGGGCCGGGCCAGCAGAGAGGGCCCCTGTTGTGCGGGAGGCATGGGCTGCCTGACCTGCCCTTCTCTCTCCTCCCCATCTCCCCCTTAATTTTACCACACAAGACCAATGGAGGCCCCCCGATCTAGCTGGGGCAGGACGACAAGGAGGCCTGAAGGGATGACAACAGGGTTCGGGCGGCCAGGGGGGCCAAGAGCGTGTGGCCCTCATGGAACGGCCTAGAGGGATCAACCCCTGCAGCGCGTCAGCGAGGTGATAGAAAGAGCTTACCACACAGGCTACAGGTGGTGATGCGGGCAGCCTTGGGCAGCGGGGCAGCAGGGCAGGGGGAGTCCACAGAGTCTGAAAATCAACTGGGTGTGGCCCCTCTCGATGAATTACATGTGCCCCCTGACCTGCTTCTTGACTTCTCCCTGTTGTCATTCCCCCTTTGAATGAAGTAAACGATAGAGCCCTGACATCACTGGGATGTGGGGGTGGGGGCCTGGACTGCTAATGCTGGAGATTGGCATGATTTGCGGGGCCTGGGGTCGGTGGCCCCTGGAGAATGACCCAGAGACCCTGATACAGGTTGAAGATGTGAGGGGGATACACCTGGATGAGTCACTAGCAGGCATACAATAGAGAAATGGCCACGCGGTGCCCCAACCAGGCGCAGACCCTAGGGGCCTTGTGGGAAGTTCACCATCCCACTGGACCTAATATTTTGTGGGGAGCTGTGGCTGGGGGCTGCCCCACTAAAAATTAACACAGCTGACGTTGAACTGAGAAATATTGGACATCAGCACTTACAGTGCTGCAGCGCGGGGCACTGGGCCACCCCATGGGTCCCCCCGCTACTGCCTACTCCCCAGGCAAACACCTGGTCATGTCACGGGCTGTGCTGGAGCACTGCCGAGTGGCAATCTTTCTTCTCGCTGCATTCCTTGGGGGATTGGTGGGGCTGGCTGCGAGGCTTCTGCCTCGACCCCTGTGGCTGCCCCACGCACAAATTCCCTGCAATGGGTAAATATTGATGAAAGAAAGATATGGCTAACCTGACCTCCTCCTTGGAGTCGATCTCCCAAGTGGATAAACACCAGGACACAGCCACAGATTGGGCTTGAACGGACCATTCCTCAACAACACTGGATACAGTCCTACAGGCTATCACTGGTTGTGGTGAAGCACTAGAACTGAAGATCAATACAGTCGCAGTAGACATTGGACTACTCAGAGATGACCACCGGCGCTTGGCACAGAGAGTGGCAACAACTGAGCACTCCCTTGCGTTGATAGCCCCAGAGATGATGGCGGTGCTGGACCGGATGTCCCAGTGGAGGTCAAACCCAAAGAACTGTAATGGAGGTCTGAGGACTCTGAAAATAGGCCTATCTGAATGTGCTGAAGGTACCTGCAGGAACACGGTAGCCTACCTATATAAATGGTTCCTTGAGGTGGTGGCCCCTGAGGTGTTATCTCCCTACTCCGCCCTAGAACGTGCCCATTGAGTACTGGTGCGTCCTCCACTCCCTGGAGCTGCCTCACAGCCAGTTATAGCCAAGCTGTTGTACTACAGGAATCGCAATCACCTTTTGTCCCAAGCAGGGATCTGTGAAAACCTCATAGTTATGCCATTCCTGGACTTCTCTGAGGAGGTCCAACAGTGGCAGGCCTCATTCTTGGCTGGTAAGAAACATCTTCATGCACTGAATATACCATATGCAATGTTGGTCCCTGCCAGACTACGAGTGGCATATGCAGAGGAGGTGCTGTTCTTTGTGTCCCTCAAAGAGCTCTAGGACTGGTTGGACAGACTGCCGCAACCAATGAACTCCAACGGGGCAGCTGCCCGCAACACCCATAGGCAGACTCCCAGAAAGGACTAGACAAGTCAGAATGGAGGCGCTCCGTCTAGATCGCAAGCCATGAAGGACCAGCAGAGGGTAGTGAGAGAAGTGGAGGCACTCAGAACAGCCGGATCCCTACTCCCTGAGAGACGACGACTCCCGAGGTTCAGACTACGACCTTGTCTCAGTGTCCTCTTGAGGCACCATAGCCTCCCTGCCTCAGATAACACCGGGCACATCTGATCATATCAACTAAACAAGCACCAAGATCCTACCAATACAGTCACTGCTTTATATCTCTCATTTAATTGTTTGTAATGCATGTAGAGATATATGTACATACTTAGTGACAGATATCCTGACCTACATCTGGATGGCATGATGTGAAGCTGGAGGCGTGATTCCTGACAAGCCCTCCTCCCCCCTTATCATAGGTGTGTGGATATTGACTGCTGAAGAGCTAAGTGTTGTTTGGCTGATTTGGATAGGATGTATGTTCCCTTTTGCCCTAGGGTTGGGGGATTGGGAAGTTTGTTTCTGGTTTTTGGCCCTTAGAAGTTGGCACCCCTCGATGGACCCGGGTGTCCTGGCATTTCTTCACTAGGGACCCTAGCCTGGCATACACAGCAGCACACACTACCAATCCCTTTGCCTTCCCTCTCCGAACTAGCCCCATTGGATCCTCCTTCATGTATAATTTTCTCAGCTGGAGTGTGCTGGGCCTCAATAACATGTCCAAAAGGTACATAAAATATACCTGAGAGAGACCCACTTTGCCATACTACAAGAGTACTATCTCAATGTAACTGAGAAAGAGGCCCTTAAGAAACAATGGCAGGGCCAACTATTTGCCACCATGCACTCACCTTTCGTTAGAGGAGTACTAATCTGGGTTTGCCTCAGAATTCCATTCCAATTAACTTCCGAGATTATAGACTGCAGGGGAGGTATATTGTGATAACAGGACAATTGGCGGGAAGTGACCTAACACTGGTAGGATTTTACCCTACCAATATAGATCAAGGGAGGGGTCTTCAATGAGATGTCCGGATTACTGGCACCATAAATAACACACAACATTCTGATAGGAGGGGACTATAATTGTATATTGGACCCAATGCTTGATAGGTCTCATCCACCTCTCCCTGTACAATGACTGGCATAGATGTTCCATACCTGGCAGTGAAGGTGGGGGCTAATAGGCTCCTGGAGGCAGGTACACCCCGATATGCGAGAGTATTCCTTTTACTCAGGAATGCACGATTTACATGTCCGACTAGATGCATTCCTGTGCTATCCGAGCGTCCACAGCGCTGTCTACAGAATACCTATGCAGGACTATATCAGACCACAATCGTACACTGTTTTCTCTCTGTTGGGTACAAGAAGTTCCTCATCCCCAATTGGTGATTAAAAAGAGACACTGGAGGACCAAGTATTCTGCTATAACACTGGGGAAGCAATCCAGTCCTACTTCACTGATGACAGGGCCACAGCATCCCCCCTAATGACTGAATGGGATGCCTTTAAGGTGATTATTCGGGGGAAATGCATAGCTGAAGTGGTAGGGACAAGGTGCACACTGGCCAAAGAACTTGAACAACTTGAAAGGGCACTTTGGGAATTAGAGAATGCGAGACCAGGGAATCCTGCCCTAAAACAACAATTACTCGATAAAAAGGAGGAGGTAGCGGTGTCCACCGAGAGGCTCCGGTGCTTCGATTACCATGATTATATGATTAGGGCACATGCAGAATGGGATATAGCTAGCGCCCTATTGACTTGGCTAGCCAACCCTGCCACTAGAGGGTCCCTTATCCTCAAGGTGGAATCTGAGTTAGGTCCCTGGCTTTACACGCAAGGGACAATAAATCACCGCTTCACTGGAGACTTCAGATCACTACATGATGCACCGGTAGAACTGGATCCTCAGCAGATTGCTGACTTTCTTGACCACATAGAGCTACCCACTGTTTCCCCAGATGAGACAAACTGTCTTGAAGGGAACATCACACCCCATGAGGTACGGGCTGCAATTCAAAATATAGCCCGGAGAAAGGTACCCAGCACAGATGGCCTTCCACTTGAGTTTTACACCACATTCGTGGAACACCTGGCCACTAGGCTAGCTGAAGCCAGGTCCGTAGGCCAGCTTCCTGAAACAACTAGGGAAGCCTTCATGGTTCTCCTGTTAAAACCTAAATGCCCACCACATGATATGAGAGCATACTGGCCCTTATCTGTGCTTATAGATTAAAATATATTGAGTAGAATACTGGCTACCTTTCTCCTTCCTCGAATGACAACCCTGATCCATTCAGACCAAACCGGTTTTATACCCAGGCGTAATACAGCCTGGAACATACCACAACTTTTAGAGATACTTGATTCTGACCCCACGACACAACCAGAAGCAATGATCATAACGATTGACATAGAAAAAGCTTTTGATAGCCTTCACTGGGATTGCTTATATCGTGTGATGGCTAAAATGGGTATGGGGGAAGGGTTTATTAACTTGGTCAAACTCCTTTACATGAATCCCACCGCCAGAGTCAAAATGGGAAGACATATTTCTGAAACCTACAATATACATCACAGTACCAGACAGGGATGCCCTCTGTCCCCATTGTTGTTCGCCCTTGTGGTCAAACCCACGGCTACTAAAGCAAGATCTGGATTATCATGGAGTGACTGCCCTGCGGTTAAGATATTACGCTGCCTTGTACCCAGATGATATGCTACTGTTTCTACAAAATGCAGAGGAGGGATTGCCCAGGGAGATCGCCCTGCTGGATAGCTGTGGCAGCATTTCTGGCCTCCAAATTAACCGGCAGAAATTCAGCCTTTTTCTGCTTTGCAAGACTTCCGCTCCACCATAGAAACTACGGGGCCTCGCATGGGAGGGAGAATGACTGTTGTATCTGGGGGTCAGTGTGTATCACAACATAGGGGACAGATTCTATGGTAACGTGGGAACAGCAATGAAAAATCTGAGGGGAAGCGTAGCTTTTTGGAACACCCTGCTACTATCGGTAGCTGGCAGAATCGCAGTAGCCAAGATGATTGCCCTTCCCCGATTACTGTACTTCTTCTCTACCCTGCCCCACATAATACCCCATAAAGTATTCAAGGAGCTCGACACCCGGTAGACAGAACTCATCTGGGGCTTGGGCAGATGGAGAGTGTACTCATCCAAACTACAGCACGCAACAACAAATGGGGGTTTGGCGGCACCTGACATTGGGTTGTATTATCTGGCAGCCCAACTCCAGTGGTTATCGCGTTGGCTGCATCCTCCGGGCTTAGGCGATGACAATGGGACCAGATATCATCCGGAACCTAGGGACCTCTATTGGGTACTAATGGACCCCTGGATTCCCTTGGAGGTTCACTGTACCGAGCTGGACGTGGTTCACTGCTGTTGGCAACGGACCCTCCAACTCACTCAGAAAGTGGCGGCATATTCCCCCGACCTCCCATTGTGGAGCCTTGAATATCTGGTACAAAACTCAGTGCTACGGAATATCGCAGAGTGGTCTGGCTATGGGGTGCACTGCATGGGAGACCTGTATGGCGATGGGGCCTACTGTTGTTCGATGACTTATCTACTACTTACAATATCCACAGGGAGCAATTCCTGCAGAATTGAATGTTTCAAGCAACAATGAAGCGCCTCTGAGGGTGCAGATAAAGGGAACCCCCCAACATAGCAGATGCCACACACTATGCACAACATCATGCAATACCAAGGCCATAACCTGCTTATAGCGATCCCTACACCAAGATTTCACTAAACTACTGAGTACACCACAGGAAAAATGGGAGCGAAACATTGTACACCCGATAGCGGACGCTGATTGGGACAAAATCCTTATGAATACTTACACTGTGACCCGTTATGCCAGATTTAAGCCGGTAAGTTTTTACTACCTACAGGGCATATCTCACCCCAGGACTCATCATGTGACACTTTGGGGTGCATGAGGCAGCTTGCCTGCTCTGCAGGAAAATGGGGGCACAGATGTACCATATGGTGTGGAGTTGCCCAGGGTTAGAGGGACACTGGCAGGAGATAGGTGACCTACTCAATGACGTGAAATCCCGAGTAATTCAGTGCTCCCCTTTGGTGGGGCAACTAGGCCCTCGAAGCATAAAACAACCACCAGATTCATAGACCTTGCCTTTACACTAGCGAAGATAGAAATTACAATGAACTGGAAATCAGCCAGGGGGTCCCGCTTCACTAATGGAGACAGCACCTCACTAAATGGGAGGGGTATGAGAGCCCAGTACTGCTTTGGGAGGCCAAAAGGGGGCAAGGACTGATGGAAAGGGCTCCTGCTTGGGACCAATTAGTGTATTGCCTGATAGTTGATGTTCATGATTCCCCTCCTGACACACCAGAACCTTTAGACCAGTGAGGGATAGTACATACTGGGTATACCATCGGCTTAAGTGTGAATATACACAGGAGATGGGCCAAACCTAATAGGCATACACCAAGAGGAGGGGGTGCAGACATAACACTTGATCCACAGGAGGTGGGGCTAGGGGACGTTTATGGGAGTGCTGAGGTTGGTATGTTGTTATTGTTTATGTTACATAACCGTGTTATATATTGGACTACTATTACAGATTACTTTATTATGACAGATCCACCTGTTATCCCTAATGCTGATTTCTCAGTTATATGCACCTGTGATTTGCTGTATTGCTTTCTTGCAGCATGTATTTGTCTCTATTGTTAAATGCAATAAAGTTTGTTTAAAAAAAAGCATGGCTGAGGGACCTCATTTCAGTGAAACTGAATTGAACATTATAACTGAAGGGGTGCTTGAGAAGTACCCTCAGGGTTATGGTGTCCCTGAGTGTTAGAAATGAAATCTCTCGTTGTCAGTAGTTTGCACCCTGTCCAAGTAGGAACCCTCACTCTAGTGAGGGTAAGGGAGTCACACAGCTAAGATAACCCCTGCTCACCCCCTTGGTAGCTTGGCTCAAGCAGCTAAGCTTATCTCAGAGGCAATGTGTAAAGTACTTGAACGCACCCACAGTAACACAGTGAAAACACCTCAAAAGTACTCCACACCAGTTTAGAAAAATATCCAATATTTGTCTGAGTAAAAGAAGACAAAAAGACAAAAATCCATCATACACAAGTAAAGGTACGAATTTTCAAATATTAAATGTGGCATAGCGCTCAGAAACACAATAGCTCCAACTGGTTCAGTCACAAAGGCTTGACGGAGTTGTTTTCAACAGTCCGGTGCCACAGGCGAGGGTGCGCAGCCTGCCGTGGAGTCGTGTAGACCCTGGCTACAGTACTTGGAAAAAGATGAGACGTTGCACCGTGTTGGGAAGGTGAGGCGTCACTGAAGACCGTGCGACGTGGGTCCCTTACTGCCACTGTGGAGGTGAGGCATTGGTTCCTTACTGATAGGCACAGGAGACTGTAGAGGAGGTGATGCGGTGTTGGCAGCGAGGCGTCCGTTCTTTATGACAAAACTGGGTCGATGAAACCAGCAGCTTAAGACACAAGGCGTTGACTTCGTGGTGTTGTGATTACACCATGGGGCAACAAGTGCTGTGGCCGAGTTGGAGTTGGGTGCTACGGATGATGGTGACACATTACTCTGGACTCACATTCTGGCAGGACTTCAGAGGTGCTGCAGCAGCTTCCGGCCTGCGTTGTAGGTCATGGATGTTGCACTTAGCTGGGACCAAGGCTCTGGTACAGGCAGTGGCATGGGATCAGACAGCGGCGCCAGTTCCGAAGTCGTTCTGGATGTTGATGAACTAGTTTCTTCCTTGTTGCATCAAAACTCACTCCCAAGGGCCCAGGAACTGAATTTAGCACCACTTGGCAAGTCAGAACTCTTAGCAAGAGAGCCCAGGTGCTGGCAGGTGAAGTCTTTGATGTCCCTGAGACTTCTTAACAGGAGGCAAGCTCAGTCGAGGCCCTTGAAGAACCTTTGGAAACAGGATGTAGAAAGCCTAGTCCAGTCCTTTCACTCCAAGGACATAAGCAGAAATCAGCAGACCAGCACAGCAAAGCAACAAGCAGAGTGGCAGTCCCTCCTGGCAGAATTTCCTCAGTCCAGAAGGATTCTATGTGATGTCAGAGGTCAAGTACTTGTACCCATTTCTGTCTTTGAAGTAGGCAAACTTCAAAGAAAAGTCTTTGTAGTGCACAAGACCCTGCCTTTCCCTGCCCTGGTCCAGGACACACTCCAGGAGGTTGGAGATTGTGCTGTGTGATGACAGGCACAGCCCTGTTCAGGTGCAAATGTCAGATCCTCCCACCACTTTAGCTCAGGAAGACCCATCAGCCTTGTGATAGGCCATCAGGATATGCAGGGCGCACCTCAGCTCCCTTTGTGTGACTGTCTAGAGTGAATGCACAAACAGCCCAACTGTCATCCTGACCCAGACAAATATTCAGCAGACAGGCAGATGCACGGAATGGTTAAGCAAGAAATGTCCCACTTCCTAAAAGTGGCATTTTCAAACTTATAATTCAAAAACCAACTTCACCTAAAGATGTGTTTTTTATATTGTAAGTTCAGAGACCCCAAACTCCATATCTCTATCTGCTCCCAATGGGAAATTACACTTAAAAGATATTTCAAGGAAATCGCCATGTTATCCTATGGGAGAGATAGGACTTGCAATAGTGAAAAAACAAAATTTTCAGTATTTCGCTATAAGAACATGTAAAACACACCACCTTTTAAATACACTGCACCTTGCCTTGGGGCTGCCTTGGGCCTACCTCTGGGATGACTTACATGTAGTGAATGGAAGGTCTTGGCCTGTCAAGTGCGTGCACTTGCCAGGTAAAAATGGAAGTTTAAATCTGCACAAATAGACACTGCAGTGGCAGGCCTGAGACATGTCTGCAGGGCTACTCATGTGGTGGCACAATCAGTGTGCTGGCCCACTAGTAGTATTTAATTTAAAGGCCCCGGGGACACCTAATGCACCATACTAGGGACTTACTAGTAAATCAAATATGCCAGTCATGTATACACCAATCACCAACACATTTTAGATGGAAAGCATATACACTGGTTAGCAGTGGTAAAGTGCCCAGAGTCCTAAAGCCAAAAATACAGGTCAGAAAAAATAGGAGGAAGAAGGCAAAAAGTTTGGGGATAATCCTACAAAAAGGGCTAGGTCCAACACAACCCCCTACTAGCCTAAAGTCATGGTAGACTAATCACATACCTTGATGGACTTCCCTGCTTAGGGTGATAGAACATGGACCCTGGCCCGCAACAGCAGGGCGGCATTCCAGTTCTATACCTTTCTGATCCCAGTTGGATCACTCTGTTCATAATCACAGGGCCCACTAAGCTAACCCATGGGGAATCCTTCTCCTCATCTGCAGACCCCTTCTGTGTAGCACCTAACTTTACTTTGCTCACAGACATTTCATCCTGTGCTCAACCCAAGCTGTACACAATATTTACCAGGTATTGCTGGTCCAAAGAGTATCTTGTCTACCCTGCACAGACTAATTTATGTTGTCACATCAGGGCAGTTCTTAGAATAACAGATAAGTTATTATTAAACATCACACTGCCCACAAAGGGTAGAGGGGACATTCCAGCCAGCTTGCCATCTCATGTTGCACGTCCTCGCAGTTTCTACAGAAACATTTTGGTTCCTCTTCATCTACGTGGGAGGACTCCAAGCAGATTAACAGGCCTCTTCTTCACCTCTGAATGCAGGTGTGGGAGTCAGTCCTCCTTCCCGGGATCAGAAGGGCGATTTGGGCTACCACTGCTCTTTGCTCTCACATAGGAACTTAGGCCCTCATTATGACATTGGTGGTAAATCCCGCTACCGCCACACTAACAGCCGCCAACATACTGCTGCGGTGGCGGATATCCATTCACTATATTATGACACACACACACTCCAATCCGACAGAATACAGCCACATACACAAATCTGCCAGACCAAAGGTCAGTGCAAAAGTGGTGGTCCCAAAACCCACACCGTTACACCAACAGAACAACGCCCATCACATTATGACCCACGGATCAACACAGTGGACACTCAACGGCGGTAAATCATTGGCGGTACATACCGCCGCGCTCACAATGGACACCAAACATACAAAACAACACTACATTGGACAATTCAAACAACACACACCTGACACCCATACACACACCACACCCACACCACTATAAAACACACCCACATTACCAACAACCCCTTTCGAATACAAATCATTGCCACCAGACTGACACCAGGACCACTGTGACACCTAGAGCCACACACCACTCACACCCATACACCCCTCACGCACTCCACATCACACACCCCATTCACATTACCCAACACACCCTCACCAACACACATCACACAACACATCACACAACACCCAGGGCACCACAAAGGCACCCCCGTTTCACTGAGGAGGAGTTAAGGGTCATGGTGGAAGAAATCGTCAGGGTAGAGCCGCAGCTATTTGGAGCAGAGGTGCAGCAAATATCAATAGCCAGGAAGATGGAGCTGTGGAGGAGAATCATGGACAGGGTCAATGCTGTGGGACAGCACCCAAGAACAAGGGACGACATCAGGAAGAGGTTGAACGACTTACGGGGGAAGGTACGTTCCATAGCAGCAAGATATCAGCTCGCTATGCAGAGGACTGGCGGTGGACCCACACCTCCTCCCCCACAACTCACAGCATGCATAGGAGGAGCAAGTCTTGGCAATACTGCATCCTGAGGGCCTGGCCGGAGGCGGAGGAGGACTGGACTCAGTTAAGTCAACTTTCAACAATTATCACCCCCCATACCTGCATGCCGTCACATATCCTCACCCTCACTCCCATCACTCTACTCCATCCCTCACACTCCACCATCACATCACACTAATCCCAATGCCAAGCCCTGCATGCTATACCAATGCATGGACACTCCTCACAGCCCTGCATAGACACTCATCACTAAAGCATGCACAGCATAGGGAAACTAACACTCTCACTAAACACCAACATACACAAGTAAAAGCTGGCAGGGCAACACCAACCATAGAGGGAAAGCCATGGATGTTCAATATGTCATACACATGAAGCATAATACATCATTTACATCCCGACAGGTACCCCATCGAATGTCACTGGAGAGGAGGTGCCATCACTATCTAGTCCCCCAACAGAAGCGGCCCACAGTGATGACAATAACACTGGTCTTCAGGATCTGGACGATCTACCTCGTCCATCAGGGAGCACTGGACAGCCGGTCACCCAAGCCCAGTGACAGACCACCACAGAGCCTCCCCCATCAGGAACCAACATCACAGCACCCACCAGGTGTCCCCAAATCTCTGTCCCCAGGACACGTCAAACAGAACTGGCCCACCTGTACAGGGACCCCAGGCTACACCTCACACACAAGACAATCAGAGACCTGGGGTCAGTGGCAGTGGGCACATGGTTCGGGGGACAGAGGCACAGGCCACCAGGGACACTGGGAGGACTGCTGTGCGCCAGAGGGAGGACAGGACCAGGGAACCGACTCTCCAGGAGGTGCTCTCTGAGATCCTTGGAGCCTACCAACATTCCCAGTACACGATGGGCCAGATCCTAGACAACGTGCAGGAGAATAGGCAGCTGCAGGAGGGACAGTATCAAGGTATCAGGGAGGACTTGCAGGCCATCAACAACACTCTGGTCGCCATAGCAGGGGTGTTGGCAAGCATGGCCAACATTATGAGGGAGGCAGTCTCACACTAGCGGCCCCTGCCACTAGCCAGTCATCAGAACAGCCCTCCACTTCCTCTGCCGCTAGTGGCCAGGAAGCCCCGCCACAGGACCAACAAGCCACCAGCACCCCTCCCCCTGCAGAAGGTGAACCACCCCACAAACCTTCCCTGTGAACCAGACCAAAGCCAGAGACACTTACCAAGACCACCAACAGGAAATTAGACTCTTCTGATTGTCCCCCTTGTGTCCCACTCAGTCAGCTTGTCCACCTTGAACTGCCATTGCTCCCCTTCCTATGTCCCCTTGGACAATGCACCTGTGCTACAAACAGACTGTAACAATACCCTGGACTTTCCTCCATCATCACCCCATCCCATTGCACTTTCCCCTTTCTATATTAGCACTACAATAGACACCCTTTGATAAAAATCGACTTCGATTATATCATGTATTTCAAATATGTATTGATTGAAACAGCTATAACCATTGCAAATGAACTGTACACAGAATGAGCATAGAATTAATGACCAGGAGTATTTGTCAAATCACCAACATCTGCAAAATGAATAGCCAGAGGTAACGGTAGGTTGGCAAGAAGTGGGAAATACCAGCATGCCAATGCCACACATAATACAATCAAAGTCATTTTAATGTAAAGTTGCACTGTCTCACCTGTGTGTCGTTGGAAGTACTGCCGGATCACAGATATTCTGTTTCCACATCCTCATCCTTTGCCTCCTCATCCTCCCTGTCCACAGGGTCCACTGATGCCACAGGGGCATCTCCAGTCTCCTCCTCCTGCAGAAAAGGTACATGCTGTCTGAGTTGTGCAACATGCAGCATGTCACGACTATCTGGTAGACCTTCTTGGGTGAGTAGCACAGGGATCCACCTGTCAGATCGAGGCACCGGAATCTGGCCTTCAGGAGGCCAAAGGTCCTTTCAATGATCCTTCTGATTCGCCCATGTGCCTCATTATAACGTTCTTCTGCCCTTGTTCTGGCATTCCTCACAGGGGTCAGCAGCCATGATAGGTTTGGGTAACTAGAGTCACCTACAAATATTGAGGGACAACATTTTAGCCACACACTATCCTATATGGCAAACACTATAGACATACACCAACATATACTGGGTGGGAACCAGGACTCACCTATTAGCCACACCCTGTGCCTCTGTAGTTGTGCCATCACATTTGGAATGCTGCTATTCCTCAGGTCAAAGGCATCATGCACCTATCCAGGATACTTAGCATTGACGTGGGAGATGTACTGGTCCGCCAAGCACACCATCTGCACATTCTGGAGTGAAAACTCTTATGATTCCTGAACACCTGTTCATTCTGGCGGGGGGGACAAATGCAATATGTGTTCCGTCAATCGCACCTATTATATTGGGGATATGTCCCTTTGCATAGAATCCAGCCCTAACAGTGGCCAAATCCTCACCCTGGGGGAATGCAATGTGGCTGCACATGTGTTTTATCAGGGCAGACAGCACCCTTGTCAGCGCATTTGAGAACATTGGCTGTGACTTTCCTGCTGCCAAGCCCACTGTCACTTGGAAAGAACCAGTTGCCAGGAAATGGAGAACATATAGCACATGCACAAGAGTGGGAATCCCAGTGGGCTGACGTATAGCAGATATCAGGTCAGGCTCCAATTGGGCACACAGCTCTGTGATAGTGTCCCTGTCAAGTCTATAGGTGATGATAATGTGCCTGTCCTCCAGTGTAGCCAAGTCTGCCAGGGATCTGTACACTGGGGGGATGTCTCCATCTCCTATTCATCTGCAGTGGTAGGTATCTAAGGGACAAAAGAGTGAGGAGGCTGTCACAAATTGAACAATGGTGCCACAACAGCAGTCCGCAATCTGAAAACATTATGGGACAGTGTAATTTGTCAAGTATGTGCCTATTTATCCTGTGACGCAGCATTAATTCATAGGCCTGTTCCCACCCCCCCCCGAAATGGCATTCTCCTGTCCTGTGTAGAGGGACAGGTGGAAGTGAGGTAATGCCGCTGACGTTGTGCGCCGTGGCAGTCGGGAACCGCTGTGCAACTCCTCATTGGTTATAATAGCCCTATGGGGTACAGTGGCGAATGGTGATCTACGCCGGCGGTGACGGTATGCACTGCTGTGGACGTGACCCTCATTTTCTATTGTATTCATCACTTGTTTCCTGACCTTCCATAGGACAGGACCTACACTGCATGTGCTGCTGCGACCTGTGTCTGGAACCTACCATGGCCCGTGTGACAGGGAAAAGGGCCCCAGCCTTCACTTCGGAGGAGTTGGAGCGACTGGTGGATGGGGTCCTACCCCAGCATGGACTGTTGTATGGTCCTCCAGACCAACAGGTGAGTACACTGTGGGCACGATGCATGTGGCATGAATGCATGGAGTTGTGTGTGAAGGCATCGTGTAGGGGGGGTGGGTAGATGTCCCCTTGGCAGTGTACATGTTGTGTGCTGAGCTATGTGTGTGCCAATGGTGATGGAAAGGGTATGGTGGGCCATTGGTGTTACTGGCTGGACTGTTTGCCTAATAGTGTTCTCCTGTCTGTATTGCCTCTGCAGGTCAGCGCCCATCAAAAGAAGGGTATATGGCGTGCCATCGCCAAGGAGGTGCGGACCCTGGGGTCTATGGCAAGCAGAGCACCCACTGTTGCAAACGGTGCGTGGACCTGAGACACTGGGCACGGAAGACCACGGAGGCCCAGCTGGGGATGGCCTCCCAAAAAGGAAGGGGTGCCCATCGGACCCTGACCTCCCTGATGGCTCACATACTGGCGGTGGCCTATCCTGAGCTGGATGGGCGCTTGATGGCATCACAGCAGCCACCAGGGGGTGAGTGCAGTGGCCATCATTGAAGCTCATGGCTGGAGGGGTGGTATCCAGGTGGTGGTTGTGTGTCAGTGGGTGCCCCTTGGCCAGGCCAGACATAGCAGCCTAGGTCCTCTGGTGGCTAAGGGTCAGAAGGGGAAATACTGCTTACCTAGTTTGTTGGCATTCACTACTGGTCAGGGCTGTGTGGGTCCCAGGTGTGCTGCAGGTGGCGGTGTGTACCCCTCCTCATTCCTTGTTGAGTATCCATTTCACTGGTAATGCAATGCACACTGTGTAGGCCTGTTCCCTGTGTGTGAGGGTGCTGTGTATGCCAACGGTGGTGTTGGTGCAGTCACTGACCCAGTGAATCCTTTATCTCTCTCCCCCCTTTCTTGTTTTGTCATCCGGTCCTTTTGTGCATTAGCATTGTGTGGCGGAGGAGAAGGGGCACCAGCGACAGAGGGAGCTGCATCCCACAGGACCCTGGAGGCAGAGTCCACCGACGCTGAGGGCACCAGTGGGACGGAGGGCAAGGGTAGCACCACGACGGAGACTGGAGGGGACAATACAGACTCTGATAACTCCTCCGATGGGAGCTCCCTGGTGGTGGCGGACACTTATGTGTCCACCCCAGCTGCAGGTGCAGCCGCCACTCCAATACCAGCACCACCCTCCCAGTAGCCCCTCAGCGAGTTGCCCGTGCCCGCTCAGCCAGGAGGGTGGGCATCTCCTTCACCCCAGGCACCTCAGGCCCTGCCCCAGTGAGCCCTGCTGCCCTGTGTGGGGAGGCTATTGACCTCCTGAGATACATCTCTGTAGGGCAATCAACCATTGTGAATGCCATCCAGGGGCTGGCATCCCAGATGCAGCAATCTAATGTATTCCTGGAGGGCATTCACAGTGCCTTGACTGGCCTACAGAGATTATTTCAGGCTCTGGCCTCTTCATTGACGGCAGCCAGTGTCCCTAGTACTTCCGTTCTCCCTCCTGCTAATTGTGCCCCATCCCAAAGCCCTCTTTTCTCTCCCAGCCAACAGTTGATTGGTGGCCCAACAGAGATCGATTCAGGCTCTGGCTTCCTCTCTGATGGCAGCCAATGTCCCTCTGTCAACCGTCCCCCCTCCAACTTCCACTTCCCAGTCTCATGCTCCTCAACCCCAACCCATCCCAAGCACACAGGCAGACGAGCATGCACACAAGATAACACCCAAGAGTGTGACAGGCAAACACAAGCACCACACTTCATCCCACAGGCACTCACACAAACACCATTCACTTGCAGAAACAACAACATCCACTATTTCCACAGTCACCCCCTCCTCCTCCTTCTCCACCACCCTGCATGCACTACATCATCATCCACTACAAGCATCATCACCACACCAAGCAGAACACAAACCTCACTGCAGACACCTCCACAACATCCCTGCACACAGCCCCTGTGTCCTCTCCCACCATGTCTGTCCCCCCTCCTAAAGTACACAAATGCAAGCGCTCAGACACCTAACAGCCATCCACCTCACAACAGCATATAGCCCATGCACCTGTACCCAAAGCCAGCAGACAAACACCTCCAACAACCACTCTCTCATCCTCCACTCCCATTACTCCTCCCTCTACCCGCCCCAATGTCCCTAAAAAGCTTTTCCTTTCCCAGATTGACCTCTTCCCTACCCCTCCCCTCCTATCCTGCAATATGGGCAGGTTAGCAAGGACCCAGCAAAGCATCTCAGCCAAACAGTCCACGGGCCCAGTGGTAGCAGCACCTACTTGTGGTGGAAAGGATTCCAGGCCACAAATACTGAAGGGGAAGGAGCCTGCACCAGCCACAAAGAAGGGGAAGGAGCCTGAGCCAACCTCAAAGAAGGGAAAGAAGCCTATACCAGCCACAAAGAAGTGGAAGGAGCCTGCACCAGCCACAAAGAAGGGGAAGGAGCCTGAGCCAGCCACAAAGAAGGGAAAGAAGCCTGCACCAGCCACAAAGAAGGGAAAGAAGCCTGCACCAGCCACAAAGAAGGGGAAGGAGCCTGCACGAGCCACAAAGAAGGTGAAGGGGCCTGCACCAGCCGCAAAGAAGGGAAAGGAGCCTGCACCAGCCCCAAAGAAGAGGAAGGAGCCTGCACCAGCCACAAAGAAGGTGAAGGGGCCTACACCAGCCACAAAGAAGGGGAAGGAGCATGCACCAGCCACAAAGATGGGGAAGGAGCCTGCACCAGCCACAAAGAAGGGGAAGGAGTCTGCAGCAGCCACAATGAAGGGGAAGCCTGCACCAGCAGCTGTCACGGAGCCCCCACCACCAGCCATGGTTGTGCAGCCATCAGAGAGTGGAGGGGTTGAGCAGGAGCCTCCCACAACCACCACCACAGTGCAGCCATCGGAGGGTGTAGGGGCTGAGCAGGACCGTCCTACAACCACCACCACAGTGCAGCCATTGGAGGGTGCAGGGGCTGAGCAGGAGCCTCCCACAACCACCACCACAGTGCAGCTGTCACCGCTGGTGGATGCCATCTAGTCCAGCCTCCATGGGCTGCTGTGCGGCCTTCCCCCACCAGAACCAGTGGGCAAGAGCCCCACTCAAGAGACTGTGGCTTTGCACTCCCCAGGACAAAGCACAGGGCATGTTGCCCCCTCCAGAACCAGTGGGCAAGTCACCCACTCGAGAGACTGTGGCCTTGCACTCTCCAGGACCAAGCACAGGGCATGATGCCCCCTCCAGAACCAGTGGGCAAGTCACCCACTCGAGAGACTGTGGCCTTGCACTCCCCAGGACCAAGCACAGGGCATGTTGCCCCCTCCAGGACCAGTGGGCAAGTCATCCACTTGAGAGACTGTGGCCTTGCACTCCCCAGGACAAAGCAATGGGCATGTTGCCCTGTCCAGAACCAGTGGGCAAGACACCCACTCAAGAGACTGTGGCCTTGCACTCCCCAGGACAAAGCAATGGGCATGTTGCCCCCTCCGGTACCAGTGGGAAAGTCACCCACTTCAGAGACTGTGGCCTTGTACTCCCCACGACCAAGCAATGGGCATGTTGCCCCCTCCAGAACCAGTGGGCAAGTCACCCACTCGAGAGACTGTGGCACTGCACTGCCCAGGACAAAGCACAGGGCATGTTGCCCCTCCAGGACCAGTGGGCAAGTCACCCACTTGAGAGACTGTGGCCTTGCACTCCCCAGGACAAAGCAATGGCCATGTTGCCCCCTCCAGAACCAGTAGTCTTGTTTCTGCATCCGGCTGAGGTGCTCCCCCTTACCCCAGAGGTGCCTGCCTATTTGCCAACTGATGCCCCTGCAGTGTTCTCTCCGTATTGGGACAGGATTCGAGTGGGGCCTTGGATTTTGCCCTGTGGGCCCTGTGAACTATGGACTGGGCAGTGTCCTTTTTTTGATCATTTGTACATATCTGTTGCATTGCCACATCGACTTATTAATTTTGATGTTGATCTTATTACAATCACTTTAGTCAATTCCTGTTGTCCTTCCATTATTCTGCCGATTCTCGTGGACAAATTGATTTTCTTGTGCAGCTGGGTGTGTGCATGGTGTGTGTGTGTGTCGGGTGTATGTCACTCTCTTTTTCCTCCACCCCTCCCTTGTGTACTAGGTGTCTGTAGTCACTGTCGTCGTCTTCGCTGGCATTGGTGTTCCAGGTGAAGCATGACGTAGAAGATCATCAGGAAAACTTGCAGTTCTGGTTCCATTGCGGTGTGGTTCTTCCCTGTGTCTCCAATGGTGAGTCCTTTCTCTTCTTGATGTGTTTCCGCCAGGCTTTTGATGGCGTTGGTACCGCCCCGGAAAAGGTGGCGGATTGAAGGATCTTAATATGGTGAGCGGTACTTTGTCTTCCGCTTGGCTTTAGGCGGCTACCGCCGTCGTGACTGTTGTTTCCGCCCTGGCGGTCGGTGTGGTACATTGGTTGGCTTTCAGAGATATCACCGCCATGGTCATAATTTGGCGGTAGTTACCAACAGCCTGTTGGCGGTATTACCGCCACTTTATCACCGACCACCAGGGTCGTAATGAGGGCCTTAGTATGTTAAGTAGGGATATTAGGGACACTATTGTGACAATATGGTGGGACTCTTCTTGTGTTTCACTTTCATGGTCACTGCGGAGATAAAGCTATGTTTCATTATTCTCATAATCACTACTCATGCCTTTTTACGGGGACCACAGTTGCTTCAATAAAATAAAGATTGAAGAAAGATCCTGCTTATGTTTGTCTTTGCATGTATGAGACTTTTGTAACTGAGAGAAAGGGGTACTATATGTTCCACCACAACTTGCCTGAGGAGTCTGAGTGTCAAGCGATAGGCTGCCACATATCACTTTTACATTTGGTATTGGTGAGTTGCTGCGAGCTAGCCAGAAGGGTTAGGCTGACAGCTGTCACAAAATGTGGGATCAGACTCAGTCCGCCATACTCTGTGGTGCTGCTGCCCAAAATCCAGCAGTCTTTTTACTATAACAGAAGTTTATGACATGGCACTGCCAACGTTGGTTAGGCACTGATTTTACATATCTCCCAAGTACCTCTGTCTCTTTTCATGCAAAGGCACCGTAACTACCTTATATGGAGACGTCTGTGGTATTAGGGAATATCCTCCTCAGCTAGATAGTTAGTACCTATTTGACGCTGTAGGTAGTTTAAGCTTGGACTATTAAAGGAATCCACAGTTGGTGTTTTCTATCTCTGGACAAGTAAATTCCATTTTGAAAAATGGTGAACCAAAACAGGGTTGTAATTGCAGTAAACATGAGACTCCCTCTCACAAAACATGTATAAAATAATTGCCTCACAGATCAGGGAGGCGTGGTTACATTTGACATTGAGGTTCACGACGCATACAGAACAGAATTTTTTTATTCTTGGATCACTTTTCCAGCAGCAGATGGGAACACCCACACATTTCATCACTACACTCCAGCAAATGCACCCGCACAATACAGACCAAATGCGTACTTAGAAATAGCACTATCTTATCAAGAACACCAACGTTGGCTTGATAGGGCCCTACCACACGTTACACAAAATGTTAGACTAGGTTGCTTAAGTAATGATGGACCTACATGGCCAGAGTTGGCTACCTATACACCGCACTCTAATATAGGTACAATGAAGGTAGCAGACATATGGTGCCTATACACTAATTTAGAAGAGATATACAGACGATTAATACAATTTGTAATGCAGATTTTGAATACTAAGCAAGAGCTGCTCCAACACAACCACATGTGGCCACAGGGGGCATCAAGCCAGCTACGGTGCATTCAATTATGGGTAAAGTACCCACCAAAGTTTAAAAGATTCCATATGGGCTAGCACAAAAAATCATCGTCTTGGAAGCAGCAGTTCCAAATACAGGACCCCAAGATAAACATGGAATTCTCACAATGTGTTTGCCATTTGGGATGGTTCCCTCAGTGGACAACTGTGCCACTTGGGGTGCAGTATTTGCTGCACTGTACACTACCTCACACAGTACACCGACACTTGTGAATTTTCCGCAAGTGGAGAAACTAATTCAGGATGATTATGGGCCTGCCCTGGCCCTAGACCTGGGGATGCAATTAATGAGCAATTTTTCCACAGTATCCTCGATCATATTAAGTAACCTTAATGGGGAAGCAGTAACATTGGCAGTACGCTAATGGCTCTGGTATGTTCCTGTACAGGATCAGGAGCTGGAGCTGCCAAAGTTTATCGCTTAAACCTATTCAAGAATAGGCCGGGGTACTCTGGGGACCAGACCAAGTAAACCACAACTACAAGGTAAATTCAATAAGCAAGCAGCAGAGGGTTCTAAAAAATGCTGGGATATACAAAAACAAAATAAAGATAATTCAAAACAAAGAGGAGAATCTCCACGCTCCAAGACCTCTGAGAAATGCTACAATTTGAGAAATAGAGATAGTTTAAAAACACCTGATAGATACTAATATATTAATACACACCAAACTTTGGCCCTCATTACAACCCTGGTGGTCGGTGGAGAAATGGCGGCTATACCGCCAACAGGCAGGTGAAAGAAAAATGGCATTACAAGCAAGGTGGTGACCGCCATGCTAAACCGCCACTTTTCCACTCCGACCGCCAGGGTGGTAACGCCTTCGGTCTCCAGACAAGCGTCTGTCACTACACCGCCAGCAGTATCACGACCCCGCATACCACCATGGATTTCTTGGGGTTCTGTACTGCCTCGAAATTCATGGCGGTAGGCACTATCAGTGCCAGGGAATGCCTTCCCTGACACTGATAGGGGTCTCCCCCACCCATCCTCCCCCACCCCGAGTCCTCCCCCCACACCCCGACCCCCCTGCCACCCTCCAAAGGTGGTAGGACCCCTCCCCTCCACCCCCCCAACATCGACATACACCCCCACACGCACACATACACTACAACTACACATACCCACACACATATGGACATTCCAACAGACACACACACAGACATACATGCACACATACTCACAGACATACAAACAGACAGACATGCACACATTTTCAAAACACACAACACACCACCCGCGTGCATACACGCACTCACACACCCCCTCTACACACTCACACCCACACCCCGATGCACGCACACAACACACAACACCCCTCCACCCCCCTCCCCTAACGGACGATCACCTTACTTGGTCCGGTGATCCTCCGGGAGGGAACGGGATCCATGGGGGCTGCTCCACCGCCAGCACCCCGTCACCAGAACACAGCCACACCGAATCATGGGACATGATTCGGTGGCTGGTGTTCTGATGACGTGGCAGTAGAGGTGGAGCAGCCTCCACTTCTCTGCCGACCGCCAGTGTGGCTGCTGGCGGCTCTCCGTCCGAAAAAGGACGGAGGGCTGCCAGCAGTCATAATACGCTGTGCAGAAAACCGCTTGCACTGGCGGTCTTCAGCACGGTGGTACCTAGGCGGTCTTGCAAAAAGACCGCTGAGGTTAAAATTAGGGCCTTTGTCTATTCAGGACTCACAGGATAAACACAGCGAGAGAGGTGGGTGTTCCAAACAACAAAATTAATATGTGAAACCATGAAAAGATTCACAAAGCACATCTGAACATACCAAAAAAAGGAAGAGAAACCTTCACAGCAGAAAGCACTATTAAAGAAGAAATAAAGGCTGCAATTGTGTCTAGAAATACCAAACATAATGAGAACTTTACCGAAGAACAGGACGTGGGCACTGACTCTGCTAGACAGCAAAGCAGAGGTCACAATTGTTCACAGGAATCTTCAACAGCTTATGGAGGTGACAGCAATGAATGACATTTTAGAAGTCGAAACTGTGGACATGCGCCTCTACCCCTCAGATAGGGTTTACTAAGTGAAAATGCAAATTGAGGAAGACACAAAGCGCACAATTAAAGTTATATTCTGGAAAATACTAACATTATGTTATGACTTCCTATTGGCAGAAAAAGATTGAACACTAGAATTTGTCCGTAAACTCCCACTAGGGGAGGATGTCACAATGCCATCTTTCTCAGTCCTTTTTCCTGAAGAATTAAGAAAAACTTACGGAGTAGATTGGGCATTGACACAAGCCCCAGCGCTGTATTACAACCATGTAGGATGGGACAAAAATCACCACCATTATCACAATACCCAATTAAACATAAAGCTAAAGCACCAATGAGGAATATATTCACAGAGCTTGAGTACCAGAGTGTGATAGTACCCTGCATGTCACCAATGAACAACCCTTTGTCCCCGTAGCTAAACCAGACCATTCATATAGAATAGTCTTAAACTACAGACATTTAAACAGCCATACTTGCACATTTGCCATGCAAAATGCACACAGTAGTACAGCACTTATCAACAATTTTGTGCACAAAAAATACAAAACAACCTTGGATTTGTTCAATGTTTTTTCTGCCAAAATATAGCGCCTGAAAGCAGGGATTTGACCATCTTCAGCACATTAGGCTCAGAAAGGAAATTTTGTTGACTCCCACAAGAGTATAAGAATAGCCCTGGGTTGTTCTCAGCATGTGTAACATCCATACTATACAACAATGACCCTTAGGCGTTGTCCCATGTAGATGACATCTACCTAACAGATGCTGACCTGGTCACACACCTAAGATGGATGGAACACATTGAGGTGGGTTTTGCTGAAATAGGAAAAAATAATAATTTCAAGGAGACAGAAATCGCCTTCTCAGTTTCCTGTTTTTTGGGAAATGAGTTATCAGATGAAAGAAAGAGCCTAGCACCTCACTTTCTGGAAAAGTATGCACAATTAGAACCACCAAACACCATCAAAAAGCTACAGTCATTATTGGGCTTTTTCAATTTTAGCAGAACATAAATTCCAGATTATTCACAATGCATAAAACCACTTTATGGACAGATAGGTCCAGATTTTTCAAGAAAATATTGGACAGTTGAACACATACACATTCTCAGAGCATTACAACAGGACATGCTTGAAGCAAAACACTTAAACACACATGATACCAAAACAAACTTGGTCATCAGATTAATCACTGGTGCCATTGGGTTCATCCATGTAACATTCAATGAAGGCGATGCCATCCCTGTAGTAAACAAATCACATTTGTATTCAACAGCAGTCAATGATTTGCTCTCACTGAGAAACTTCTGACTGCTGTTAAGATGGCTGTCATAAAAGAGAGACTTCTAGCCCAGGGAAACAAATTGTTGCTTTGCAAGCAGTGACGAATGCCAGTGTTCCAAATGCAAAAGCATTACACCCATGTTGGATAAAATGGGCCACCTCTCTGACTGCCAATTATGTTGACTATGTTTTTGATTCAAAACTTCAGACACAAGAGTTCCTTCAAAATTATCTTGAATACCCAACACCTACAAACATTTTGCCTCTTGATCAATATCAAATGCTTATTTACACTGATGGCTCAGCACATCCAGCAGTAGGCACAAAACAACAATACTCAGTGGATACATGAGGCATGGCAAGTTACACCCCCAAAACACATCTATGCAGATCCTAGGGGACTGCACTGCACAATTGGCAGAGCTTAAGGCTCTTTTAGTGGCACTGGAACATATGGATCCTAAACTTCAAACACTAATTGTGTGTGATTCGTATTATGGTGTCCTGTCCTTTAATGAATACTTGCATTACTGGTACCAGAATGCATTCAGAGATTCAAAAGGGAACACCATCAAACACAGACTCCTGTTGGGGAAGGTAGCATGTCTCAAAGAGACACTGCCAAACATCCATGTAGTACATACAATGGGCCAACAAAGTGTAGGAATACATGTTGCAGGAAATACTTTGGCTGATAAAGCAGCCAAGTCAGCATTAGCCACAGCTTCTGTTGCTGTGACTACTCGTTCCGAGACGAGGTTGAATGATGAAATATTAGCTGCTGTGAAAGCTTCAACTGACAGCAATCCCTTGCCAAAGGTGTAACACAACAAATCTTCCTACCATTTAGGTGCCCTGAATGTTGCATTCATAACAATACCAGGGGTAGGTGATCATGTGATCCCTAACCAAGACCAAAGATAAGATCTAATAAAAGCTGTGCCTGAAGGGGTTGCTTCTGCCCATGCAGGTGTGGTAGCTACATTCATGTTATTGCAGAAACGCTATTGGTGGCCAAGTCGATACAAACAGGCCAAACAGTATGTCATTTGATGTGACATCTGTCAACAAATAAGAGAGTCCACAGTCAAACGCCAACCGCAGACACCCCTCCTAACTTCCAACAAACACTACAATTTATGTACCTGGACCATTGTGGTCCCCTAACACCTGATGGTGCATACAAATACATCTAAGTCGCTGTTGATTCTTGCTCCACATTTCTATGGGTATGGCCACAACGATCAACTGTCATTCAAACTGTTATTAAAGATTTGCATGTCGTTATTGGGACATATGCAGTTGCAGCTTTCTATTTGGACCAGGGCCTTGCCTTTGCCTCCAGGGCATTCAGGTACATCATAGTGACAATGGGGGTCCAACAATATTTCTCGTCTCCATATCATCCAGAGTGAAATGCTTTTTAGGAGCAGAAGAAACAAGACTTAAAGCAATCCTTAACAGCTAGAGTACTAGGTTCAGGTCGTTGTTGACTTAACCACCTGTATGGACTCCAGAGGGGTAATAATCTGCCCAGAAGTTCCTTGGAGGGGTGCACCCCATAAGAGGTTCTGTTTAGCATAATTATGTATGTCCCAAATCTTGATGACCCTAGCGCAGGTGCAGCAGACACACCTTTTGACATAAATGAACAAGTCAATGTCTTGCAGGAATTACTACTGTTCTGTGATGAAAACTCATCTGCATGTGCCCCCACCTTGTGAATGAGGGATTCACCAACAACATCTACTGGCTGGATTCCAAACGTTGGGGATCTAGTGTTTAAAAAGATTGTTATGAAAAATAATTTGACTCATCGTATCAATCACCGGTTCCAGTCCTGGGAATTCGCAGTACCAGAGCTGTCATTCTACCACTGCTGCCTGGGTCCAAAGAAAACAGCTTTGTTTCAATTCACAATGTCAAGTTACACCAAGTGGCCGGTCCTACACAGTAGACCACGAGGATCACAAGCAGTTCCCGAACCCCTCTCACTGCTAATCAGGATGTGCCTCTCCAAAAGTTAACCTACAGTGATAAGACTTACCCTAGCTGGGGGTGAGGGTGGAAAATAAACTCTCAATACTATCTGTCTCTACATCTATGACAAGAAATGTTCAAAGTTCTGAGCAATAGTACTCAAATTCAATACAAATGGATGGAGTTGTTTGCTATCAACCACCAAGGGATACATCTGTCAGTTTTTCTTCTCCAACACCGGCTCCACTGCTTGTACGAATTGCTTCTGGATATTTTGCCAACATCAACGATTCTTTTTCAAACTCTTCAGCATCTTCAACTGCGCCTGAATCAAGAACACATAAGCCATTCATTTGGCTTGAAACTAACTATCTGATTCTTCCATGCAATCATCTATGGGTAACGTTAACTGTGGTTGCCTTCCATCTTTGGATTGGTTTTGTCATTTTTTTCTTTCTGCTGATGCATGGTCATTATCTTCCTGAACGCTCTGCTGTTGAACTGGTGGATGAGGTTCTGTAGCCTCACCTGCCCTTACCTAACATCCGCAGAGACTTGTTCCTAGTGAACATTTCAGCTAAATCAATTCCTGATGGGATTGTTTGGGATGAAGTATAATTTATTATATTCAGACAGATAAAATGATTCAAATTCCATATGTACTCAAAGTTTCTATGAATGATATAACACATGGGTGGTTTCCGATAGTGGGATATAAAAGCAGTTGATTCTGTGCTTTCTGAACTTGACTATTATACTGTATTTGAAAGTGAAAATGTTTACCAAACAACAGCAGGCTATGGGGAAATGTTCTGTTACCATCATTACGAACACCATTTTATACATAAAGCCAGCGCCCCGAGAAATGTCTACAATTACACACAATAGGAACATTGTCCAACTCCACCAGTGGGGAGTTCTAAAACGTAGGTAGAAACATTTGCATATTTTTCTGGGCACGATGTCACAAATGCCTATTATTTTAAGTTTCCTCCTCTGAATTTTCAGAATGTCCTGTTAACAGATACCAAATTAATATATTCTGATTCCTTTGTTTCCCAGTTGGCTATTGAACTCTATAAATATTGGTTGAAGTCGATTGACTTAAAGAGTGTGTGGGGAATTAGAAATTGGCAAATACAGGGGTGGGAATCTTTGTTTATGGCATGCCTTATTGCATTGCAAATTATATTCTTAAATGAAACTGTACATCAAACAAGTTGTTTAGGCTTAGCAAAAATTAAGGAATTAAGGCCTATATTTAGACTTTTTGACACTGAACTGTCAGGGTCAAAACGTTTACCGCCGGCTAGCGCCATACCAAGACGCCGTCCAGGCATCATATTTATAGTATGATGCTAGCCAGCGGTAAGGCCTGGCTGGCATCACAGAAAAGGATGTTAGCCGGGTGGGGGAGGTGTAGGGGGAATAGGGGTTTTGCGTCAGAGGATGACGCTAGTACCGGCACAGGCAAAAAAATGCCCCTGCCCAGACTAACGTCATTTTTTGACGTTAGAACCCCATGGACATGACTCCTGTCTCAGTTAAGACAGGAGTCATGCCCCCCAGCCCAATGGCCATGTCCAGGGGACTTATGTACCCCTATGGCACTTGGAAAAAAATACTTACCCGTACCTACCTGCGATCGGCTCCCTCCATCCTTAGGTGTCTTCCTGGTGTGGGTGAGAGTGGGGGTGGGTGAGGGTGTCCCTGGGGCCAGGGAAGGGCACCTGTGGCCTCTTTCCATGAAAAAGGCCCACAGGTCCCCTAAAGCTTGCCCTGACGTTAAATAAAGGCGCTAAGCAAACTTAGCGTCATTATTTAAGGCCCCCATCCTCCCGTGCTAGATTTTAGCACAGGGGATAAATATGGTGCTAAGGCCATATCGTCATTTTCTGCACGAGAACGCTTACCTTGCATCTCATTGACACTTCTTATATGCAATAGATAACACAGAGCATGTAATGCTTCAGCTGCAAATTTAGCTGGTTATCTGAAGGGGGTCCCTCTCCCTATGATTCGTCCGACATTTCAGGTGCTCTCGAATGGGAGTTATGTGATGCTAAACAAAATTAACTGTTGTGGTATGCAAGTCAGGACTGCCTACGTAGTTTCAGTCTCCCAAATTGTTACATGTTACGGAAATGTGCTTTTTACCCCCATGCGAGAGATAATAGTGGCAGAAATTTGGTCTCATAGTGCTACTTCAAATGTAAATTTTGACAAGCTGAGCAGACTAAAGGCTTTTTTGTTTCAAAAACATGTGGTGCTTACATCTGCCCGTGAGACCTATGCTGTTCAAGCGGCAAGGTAATCTGCAGAGATGCAGCCCCTTTTAAATTTAACGCATCTAACACCTCTGGGATTGTAAACTTCTTTAAGGCTGTTGGTTCTGGTTTTGTCAGCACCTTCTCCTCTTTATTTGGCATAATACCTTCAGCCACACACAATTCCATGTTACTGTTACTTTACCATTAATTGGCAATATTTTGCTTTTGCTACTTTTCATTAACAATAGCTACCCTATATCAACAAGTAGGACTGATGGCACTTCCAGCAGCCCAACTGTGTCGTGACCGCATGATGCAGTATTTAGGATCATGGCTCCTGGAAGAACTGGTGTCCAGCTGGTCTTTGTCATTCAGACTGTTTCTGAATTGCATGCAGCCAGTCTTTCGATGTTTGTGGTGCCCATTCGAACATGCACCGGAAGTGTGTCTTACCATGCAGCGCATAACTACTTTGGATGCTGGTCTGTTGGTGTTCTCGATGAGGGTTTGTTACTAGACATGCAAATTGAGATTGCAATTGCTAAGGGAAGCCTCCTCTGAGCCACCCTTTGTGGATCAAGTGGCTCTTGGTGCTATAGTATCTGGCACTGCACTGGAAACTGCACCTCGGTCAGAGCTATGGCTGAGGCAACAGAACATGAGTGCTCCCTTGTTTTCCTTGTCAAGGAACTGGTTACTTTACCATCCGCGAAGTGGGTACTTTCCTGGAGTCCACAACAATTGATGATATTGGCAATTTTTTAAAACATCATGATCATTGTTGATTTGTTGACATGTGGCTTTAACTGATGCTTGAGTTTTGGAAATTCTAAATTGACCATTTTAATTTGGCTTAGATTTAGGCCCTCATTCTAACCCTGGCGGTATAACACCGCCAGGGCAGAGGGCAGAGGAAGCACCGCCAACAGGCTGGCGGTGCTTCCTGGGCCATTCTGACCGCGGCGGTAACGCCGCGGTCAGAAAAGGGGAACCGGCGGTTTCCCGCCGGTTTTCCCCTGGCACAGGGAATCCTCCATGGCAGCGCTGCTTGCAGCGCCGCCATGGGGATTCCGACCCCCTTACCGCCAGCCTGTTTCTGGCGGTTTTCACCGCCAGGAATAGGCTGGCGGTAACGGGTGTCGTGGGGCCCCCTAACAGGGCCCCACCATGATTTTCACGGTCTGCTGAGCAGACAGTGAAAATCGCGACGGGTGCCACTGCACCCGTCGCACCCCTGCAACTCCGCCGGCTCCATTCGCAGCCGGCATCCTCGTTGCAGGGGCATTTCCGCTGGGCCGGCGGGCGCTCTTTTGGAGAGCGCCCGCCGGCCCAGCGGAAATGTAAGAATGGCCGCCGCGGTCTTTTGACCGCAGGGCGGTCATTTGTCGGCGGGACTTTGGCGGGCGGCCTCGGCCGCCCGCCAAAGTCTGAATTAGGCCCTTAGTCTGTTTTGCTTGTCGACATGGACGTTATCTCATTCAATACATTTTAGCTTGCTTTTAATGATTAATGCAGGAAAGGTGATTTTAGTATTAGGTTTTATTATGGACCTTTAAACCGACAATGGGGAGGGTGTCATGAGGTTATTTTAGCATTTACACAGGCACATTATTTAGCCCTGGGCCCGAGGCCTGTGCCCTCTCACCTAGGTATATTTTGCTTTTATTCCTTTTATTATTTTAGCAAAGCTTCATTTTAGTGGTGATGTTTTTTGTTATTTTATCAGTTGCCCTTCCATACAGAATTTGTTATTCATTTATTTGCATGACATTTTATCCTGTGCTCAACCCAAGGCTGTACACGATATTTAATGGGTATTGCTGGCAAAGAGTACATTGTCTACCCTACACAGAAAAATGTGTTGTCACGTCAGGGCAGCTTTTAGAATAACAGATATATTATTAGAAAACATCACTCAGCCCACACCAGGGTAGAGGGGACATTTCTGCCAGCTTGTCATCTCATGTTGCACGTCGTCGCAGTTTCTGCAGAAAACATTTGGTTCCTCTTCGTCTATGTGGGAGGACTCCCAGCAGACTAATAGACCTCTTCCTCACATCTGAAAGTAGGTATGGGGGTCGGGCTTCCTTCCCAGGACCAGAAGGGCAGATTAGGGCTACCACTGCTATTTGCTCTCATGTAAGAACTTAGTAGTGTAGGTAGGGATATTAGGGACACTATTGTGACAATGTGGTGGGACACTGTGTTTTATTATCCTCATAGTAGCAACTCATGCCTTTTTACGTAGAACGCAGTTGCTTCAATAAAATATATATTGAAGCAAGATCCTGCTTCTGTTTGTCTGTGCATGTATGAGACTTGTAGAACTGAGAGAAAAGGGTACGATCAGTTCCACCATGACTTCCCTGAGGAGTCTGAGGGGCATATTTATACTCTGTTTGCGCCGGAATTGCGTCGTTTTTTTTTACGCAATTCCGACGCAAAACGAACTCCATATTTATACTTTGGCGTTAGACCCGTCTAGCGCCAAAGATCTTGGAGTTTGCGTCATTTTTTAGCGTGGACACCTACCTTGCGTTAATGATATGCAAGGTAGGCGTTCCCGTCTAAAAAATGACTCAGAGGCATGTGCGCCGTATTTACACTCCCGGGCAAAAATGACGCCCGGGAGTGGGCGGGTCAAAAAAAATGACGTCCAGCCGTTTTAGCGTAATTTTTTAACGCCTGGTCAGGGCAGGCGTTAAGGGACCTGTGGGCTCGGAAGGAGCCCAGAGGTGCCCTCCCATGCCCCCAGGGACACCCCCTGCCACCCTTGCCCACCCCAGGAGGACACCCAAGGATGGAGGGACCCATCCCAGGGAACTTAAGGTAAGTTCAGGTAAGTATTTTATTTTTATTTTTTTTGTGGCATAGGGGGGCCTGATTTGTGCCCCCCTACATGCCACTATGCCCAATGACCATTCCCAGGGGACAGAAGTCCCCTGGGCATGGCCATTGGGCAAGGGGGCATGGCTCCTGTCTTTGCTAAGACAGGAGTCATTTCAATGGGGGTTGGGAGTAAAAAAAATGGCGCTAATCAGGTTGAGGCGAAAATTTTGCCTCAGCCTGACTTGCCCCATTTTTTGGCGCCCAAGCTCCATTTTCCCCTACGCCGGCGCTGCCTGGTGTAAGTCATTTTTTTTGACGCACACCAGGCAGCTCCGCCGGCTAACGTCATTCCATAAATACGGCGCCCGCATGGTGCTTTGGAATGGCGTTAGCCGGCGTTACATTTTTTGACGCACAACTGCGTTGGCGCAGTTGTGCGCCAAAAAGTATAAATATGGCCCTGAGTGTCATGCGATAGGCTGCCACAAGTCACTCTTACCTTTGGTATTGGTGAGGTACTGCTAGCTAGCTGGAAGGATTAGACCAACAGCTATCACATGGTGTGGATCAGACTCAAACCCCCCATACTCTGTGGTTCTGCCGCCCAAAATCCATCAGTCTTGTTACTATAACAGGATACTATGACAATGTATCCCAATAGGCAGACAATACCACCATGACCAACGTAGTGGTGTGGTCCATTCCACCCTCTGGGCGTGACTCCTGTCCCCAACCCAAGGGCAGCTCTGTCCACAAGGACAGCAACCCACAGTGGCCACTGACAGCTGTCAGTGATGAGAAGGAGAGTCAGGCCTCAGCCCTGTGGTTTCTCAGAGTAGGGGGTGGTAGCCCCAGGTGACTGGCACCCTTTGTCCACTCTCCCTCCCACTAGATCAGGGGTTATCCTGAGACTGGTTCACCAGTACCCTTAGGCTGAGGAAGTGCCTGGTAAGCCAGGATTTCCAGGGGACTACAACCACCTACCCCCAAGGGAAACACATTCCTCATGTGTTGTGTGAGAATCTGTCTGGCAAAGGTCTCCAGATCCCTGAACATCTGACAGAGTATTAAACCCTCCCAAGCCAAAAGTAGCATAATCAGGGTCCTTCCTGGGGTGCTCCGACCTCAGAGCTAGCAACACCTGACCCACTGGTCACTGGGGACTACCTCCCATTCTAACCCCTCCATCTGGACTTCTGCACCCTCCTCCCCTCAGTGGTGCTGCCAGATACCAGAACTGGTGGGATGCTTGCGACAGCCGCCCTCCATGTACTCTTGACATTATGGGACTCCCATCAGTGGATGGTATCCCGGTACGGAGCAGATCCCCCTGTATGTGCCCCCTCTGAGAGTAATCCAGGCACTGGGGCTGGAGATAGGGACCTGGGGCCTCTGTTTACTCCTGACACTTCTGCTACTCCTGGAAAGAATGTGGGACCCGTCTCCCCCTCCAACACTGGGACCTGTCTGGGTACTGCAACCCTCCCCTTCACTCTGATGGGGAAAGTCTGAGCCACTTCCCCTAGGATTACTCCCCAATGCTTCTTTAGACCCTCTCGCACTCACCCAGAGGCCTGCATCCACTGCAAGTTCCCTGGGTTCAGGGAACTCACACTCCACTAGCTGTTCCCATAGCTCTGGAAAACTGTGACTGAACATATGCTCTCCAGCAATCAAATTGTACAGCATCTACTGTGTGTTCACCATGATACCTTTCACCCAACCATCCAGTGCCTTGAAATAGAACCCCACATCATCCCCAGGTTAGAGAATGTCTGATTGTCTCTGAAACTCAACCTATCTTCCCCTGGGGTGACTACATACTCCCATACGAGGGCTTCATCCATGGGGTAACACCTCACCCTGTCACTCCCTTCAAGAGCCAGTAGAGTGTCCCTCCCACCACCATGAATATGCCTCCCCGTGCCAGTTCCCCACTCCTTCTCAGGGGCACCTCTGTAGCTCCCACATATGCCTGCACTCACTGGTGTATGTCACTCCCTCCTTAGAAACCAAGGCCCTCATTATTAAAACGTCAGGAAAGACCTTACCGCCGGCGGTGGCGGTAACTACCGCCAACAGGCTGGCGGTCTGAACCGCCAAATAAAGAAGCACATGAAAAACAGGCAGCCTGAAAAACAATCACCACCAGCAGAGGAGTGTCAACAACGCTGGAAGAGGCCACCCACTGGCCTTAGAAAAGGCCCTACCCACCAAACAAATAATGAAGCACTAGACTGCTGTCAGTTCCAGGGTGGGAACCACTGCCACTCACAGCCTGGCAGAAACGAACCAAATAAAAGGATACACTCACCGGAGGCACACACAACACGCCAAAGCAGACATCGAGAAAGAATTGGAATTCATGCCAGTGCTCCTCCTTGCCATAGACCTCCGCGACCATGACTGCTGATGAAGACGACGACGGTAAGTACTGCAACCTACTAAACAAGGGAAGAAAGGGCACAGTTAAATACCCACCCACTCCACCCACCCTGCAACGCACCCACACCCCCTCACAACATCACAAGCCATACACACCTGAACAAGAGGCACTTACCCGACACAAGGCCAATACAACCTGCCCAAAGTACACACATGTGCACAACACCACCCCCCTCAATGAAATGATGAACTACATATCCAGAGAGTGCCAACACCAACACTGGGCACACAAACTTTATTACAGCTGCAGTAACAACAGATTGTCCAAATGAGGCCATTGGACAGTCCAAATCAGAAAGGCTGATGGGACCAAATGGCCCGAACTTGACTCCCACGTGTGCACATGGTACTCCACCATAAAGGGACATTAATGGGGCAGCCAGGCACCTCAGGCAACAGCGGCAGGAGGTGGTGGGGGTGGGGACTTACGTCTGGGAGGGGGGGCGTTTGGGCTTCCGTTTGGGTGGTGGAGGGAGTTTTGGTTTAGACTTGGAAGGTGGTGGAGTGGGGTTGGACCGGGGGGTGGCAGATGGACCAGGGCCAGCACGGGGCCTCTTGCTCACTGGGGAAGGGGAACGGGAATGGGAAGGGCAGACAAGGGAGGACTTGGATTTGGAAGGAGTGGACAGGGCAAGGAGGTGGGCATGTTTAGGGACGTGACGGGGTGGGCCAGTAATTTCAAAAAGTTCTACACAGGGCAGTCGGGGTGGACCTGGAGGAAGGTGTGGGAGTGGAGGTAGAGGGAGTGGTTGTAAGATGTGCGCGACGTGGATGCAGGTGCCTGTGCAGTATGCTGAGTTGTGTTGGGTGTCTGGGGACATCTATCTGAGTGTAATGGGAGGAAGGGGGTGGACACAGTGGGACAAGACAGGGTGCCAGTGTAAATGGATGTTGTCTGGGAGTCTGCAAGTTTGGTGAGTGTGCTGCAAGTGTTACTCAAAGTCGTTGTGGTGAGTGCAGGTGTTGTGTCTGGGGTGCATGACTGGATGTCTGATGTTGTGGTGACTGCAAGAATGGGGCCAGCAACAGTGAATGAGGGTGCAGTGCTTGTAAGTGTGCACGTAGAGGTAGCAGAGAGGGTGGCAGAAGAGGTGGACACAGTGGGGGAAGTGGATGTTGTTGTGTGTGCCTTTGTATGTTGGCTGTGTGTATGCCTGTGGTGGGAAGTGTGGTGCTTGTGTTTTTCTGTATGTTTTTTGTGTGTTGAGGTGTGTGAATGGCTGTCTGAACGTGTGCTTGGGATGGGTGAAGGGAGTGGGGTGCTGGAAGAGGTAGAGATGGCTGGAGGGGGGACGGAAAGACCAGGGACACTGGCTGCCGTCAAAGAGGAGGCCAGAGCCTGAAAAAATCTCTGTAGGCCAGATAAGGCACTGTGAATGCCTTCCAGGTATGCATTGCACTGCTGCATCTGGGATGCTAGCCCCTGGATGGCATTCACAATGGTTGTCTGCCCTACAGAGATGGTCCTCAGGGGGTCAATAGCCTCCTCAGTGAGGACAGCAAGGCTGACTAGGGACGGGGATGAGGTGCCTGGGGCGAAGGAGACACCCACCCTTCTGGGTGTGCGGGCATGGGCAACTGGGTGGGGCGCAATTGGGAGGGCAGTGATGGTATGGGGGTGGTGGAAGATGTCAAAGATTGGGTGGGCCCACTAGGGTCCGCCACCACCAGGGAGCTCCCACCTCAAGTGGTAGTTGCCTCTCCCTTGGTACTCCCCTCACCCTCCAACCCGCTGGTCCCCTTGGGGTCAGTAGACTCGGCCTCCTTGGAACCGTGGGCCGCTGCATCCCCACTCGCCAGTGCCACTGCTCCCTCGCCAGATGATGCTGATGTACACAGACAACACAAGAGTAAAGGGGTGGGGAGACAAAACAGGAGAGAGAATATTAACATCTAAATGGCTGTACATATCTGGTTCACCCATACTCTCACCCAGCTAATACACCAACATGCAGCACCTGCAGCTATACCCATGGCTATACCCCTGACTACTGACCACAACCCTAATATACAACCATCTCCCATATTACAGAAGGACCTGAAGAACTGCAGACCTGTCCCTTATCATCTAATGCTAAATGACATCAGTCAGAGTCCCTGCCACTAGACAGCATACATACTCCAGCATCCTCAGACATCCATCAAGGAGGCATTATATGGTCTTGGTACTCACCCCCTTGTGTCTTCTGTGCAGCCTTCAAGCGCCCATCCAAGTCTGGATATGCCACCGCCAACATTTGGTGCATTAGGGGGATCAGGGCCCGACGGGCACCCCTTCCTCGTTGGGAGGACTTCCCCAGCTGGGCCTCGCAGGTCTTCCTCGCCCAGCGCTGCAGGTCCTCCCATCGCTTCCTGCAGTGGGTGCTCCTCTGGTTGTAGACCCCCAGAATCCACACCTCCCTGGCGATGGCCTGCCAGAGTCCCCTCTTCTGATGGGCGCTGACCTGTAGGGGACACACAGAAAAGAAAAACAGAGGTCAGACAATGCCCATTTGATACCGCTGGCTATAGGTCTCCTATGGGATGGACACTTAACAACATCATTCCACCACCTCACTCACGCTGATTGTCAAACATTCAACACCTGTGCAGTGACAAATCATGCACACATGCATACAGGCATTCACCACCATCAAACACATCCATGCACCCCATCCGCCTACTCACCTGCACCTCTGGTCGCTGTAGAACTTGGCATACAGGGGTAGGACCCCATCCACCAGCTTGTCCAGCTCCTCCGTGGTGAAAGCCGGGGCCCTGTGACTTGTGCCATTTGAGTAACTAGAGTCAGGACACAGCAGCACACTCAGTAGAGTACTTGCATGCACGGAATCCAGGAGTCAAGTGAACCTGGGGTGACGAAATGGTGTACGCTCTGGGGCGGTGTGCACCGGTGGCGATCATGATAGGCCCATATTTCCCATTGACATCCATGTTAACCAATGAATGGGTGCAGGGCGGTGAACACTGCCTTACGCCATTACAACAACCGCTAGCGGTTTGAGGTCACTTCCACCGCTACATATCTGGATGACAGGGGGCTGCCATTTTGCAAGTACTAAGCAGATATTCCTTAGTCATGGGCCCCATGCAGGCCCTATGGACCCCAGCCCTCATTTGCATGCCCAAATGACTGTTTAATCACCACAACAGTCCAGACGTATCAGTTAAGACATGTCACTCCAGTTGTACATCCTACAATGCTTATGTGTAACCACCATGTCGGACACCAGTGTTTAATACACAACAGGTTGTGCAAATGAATCTGTGTCCCTCACATGTGTTCTCCACTCCTCCTAGGTACAGACCTATGTGACGAGGGAGGGCCCCATCTGTGTACAGACCTCTTGTTGATTTGGAGACCATGGTGGAACGTCACATCATTATCAATTACAGACTTACCCGTGCTACTATCCATGAACTTTGTGCATTACTGGATCCTGTAATGAGACCAGCAAATCGGAATCAGCATGCCATCCCTACTGAAGTGCAGATGCTCTCTGTTCTCCATTTCCTGGCCACGGGATAATTTCAGGTGACAGTGGGCATGGGTGCAGGGTTTTCACAAACAATGTTTTGCCTTATCCTGTCCAGATTCCTGGATGCATTTGTACAGCACCTGCAGACATATGTGAAGTTTCCCCAAAGTGCTGAACTACCTGCCATCAAGTCAGAATTTTATGCCTTTGCCAACATTCCCCATGTGATAGGTGCCATCGATGGCACCCACATAGTTCTCATCCCCCCAAGAGTAAGTGAACAGGTGTACAGAAACAGGAAGAACTTCTACTCCATGAACATACAATTGGTATGCACTGCAGACCAGTACATTTCACATGTGAATAGCATGTTCCCTGGATCAGTCCATGATTCATTTGTGCTGAGGAACAGCAGTGTGCCACACATGATGGAACAATTACAAGGGGACAGAGGATCGATCATAGGTAAGTGTGTTGACACTTTTTCTGTACATAGTTGACAGCCAGCCTGTCTGCAACTGAGGGTAGTTAGTTACAGTCCTGTTTTGCCCACTTTTGCAGGTGATCCTGGCTACCCCAACATGCAATGGCTCCTGACACCAGTAAGGAATCCTAGAACAGATGTTGAGAGGAATTACAATGAGGCCCATGGACGTATTAGGAGGGTGATAGAGCGCACTATAGGTCTCCTGAAGGCTAGATTCCATTGCCTCCATCTCTCTGGGGGATCCCTGTGCTATGTCCCTGAGAAGGTGTGTAGAATAGTGGTGGCCTGCTCCATGCTACACAACGTGGTTGTGAGGAAATCTATCCCCCTACTGGAGGAGGGTGCTGTATAACCAGAACAGCTTCCCATGAGAGGGGGTGAGAGTGATGGTGATGATGAAGATGGGGAAGATGCTCACTCCAGAAACCAACTGATCCAACTATACTTCCAGTGACCATGAGGTACTGTTCACTGATGATGTTGTCTGCACTGCATAATGTCAGTCTGACTTATTCACTATGGGGGTGTGGGGTCTGTAGCCATTGACACTGTTTCATGAATTTCAGGTGCCATGTGACATGATAACCAACATGGTGTACATTTATGTTCACTCCACACAATGTTGTGCGTGGGGTGCCATTTCTGCAATAAAGGTATGATTTGTAAATATACTGGCAAATGCATTAACACTTACAATTGAATCAACATAATGACAGGGGACATTGGAATTGGTGTACATGTGTTTTAATAGTTGTCAGGGATGCATTGGTGCTCTTTACAGTGATGGGGAGTAGGCTGATGGTGGATGTCCATACTGGCTACATGGTCTCAGCTATTGGTGGCAGTGGGTATAGGTCCAACTGTACCTTGCAAGTTGTTGGGTTGCTATTGGCCGGTGAGGATGGTGGCACAGTGGCACAACTGGGAGACAGTTTGTGTCAAAGTCACTTCTTTGAGCGTGCCTTAGTCTTGGCAGGTGTTCCAGTGCCATATCTGTGTCTGAGTGTCTGGTGCTGGACTGTACGGGTAGGGGTGCTGGTCCCCTGTGTGTCCTCAGACAGTGACACCAGTCCAGTTGCTGCTGCTGATGTTAATCTCTTGTCTGTGTCCTGGGTAGTGGTAGGGGCTTCCTGCTTTGTGGTGGTCTCAGCCTGGGTTGGGTTGTGGTGTTGCAGCACCCCTGCAATAGTGGCCATGGTGGCACTGAGTTGTTTCCACTGCCCCATGGTCTCTTGATGTTGGGCTATCTGCAGCCTTTGACTCTGCTCCAGGGTGGCCAGGATCTGGCCCATCCTGTCTTGTGTATGGTGGTATGCTCCCAGGACCTCAGAGATCACCTCCTGGGCTGCAGCATCCATCCATTTGGCCTCTCCCCTAGCCCCCTGTGCCTGTGTCCCCTGCACAGATCTGGTGGCACCAATTGTACTGGGGCCATTGTCATCCTTCCTGTTGGTAGGTGGAGACTGTGGCCTCTGTACTTGTGTTCCACCAGTCTGTGGCATGGATACACTGGTGTGGGGTCATTTGGCATGTGCTGATGTTGGTGGCTGGGTGGTAGGGGTGTCAGTGGTGTCCTGGGTGGGGCTGCTGGAGGGTGACAGTCCAGGACTGTGTGACGGACCAGGGTATTGCTCAGTGACTACAGTTCCCTCTCCAGTGTCCTGTGTGGTGCCTCTGTCTCCATGTGGGGTGCTGGCACTCCTTGGCCTTTCTGTCAGGGAGGCATGGGTGGTGGTGCCTGTGGGGGGGAATGGACATGTATGTTACATTTACTAATTCGGATGAGGATGCACAGCTCTGGCCGATTTTGTGCAGTTTATTCTCCTGTTGGTCCATGCAGGGACCTTTTGTGGGGTTGCCATTGCAATTTGCATGGGATGTGGTGGTGCATTGTGGGTGGTGTACTGCCGTTGTGATATCTTGCAGGGGTGGGTGGCTGTGCACGGGGGAGGGATGTGGGCCTATTGGTGGGTTTGTGGGCATGCAAGGTGACTGGTTGTGGTGATTGAGGCCAGGGTGGGGTGTGATCCTGGTGGAGGGGTGAGATGGTGCATGCATTCAAGGTATGGTGGATATGGGGTAATTGTAGATGACTTACCCGAGTCCATTCCTCCAGTGAGTCCAGTGAGGCCCTCAGGGTGCAGGATGGCCAGTACGTTTTCCTCCCAGTCAGTGTATTCGGGGGTGTAGGTGGGGGTCCTCCACCAGTCTGGACAGCAATGTGGTGCCTGGATGCCATGGACCTCACCTTCCCGCGTAGCTCGTTCCATCTCTTGCAGATATCGGCCCTCGTGCGTGAATGGTTTCCCACTGCGTTGACCTTGTTCACTACGGTCTGCCATAACTCCATCTTCCTGGCAATGGGTGTGTGCTGGTCCTGTGCCCCAAAGATTTGTGGCTCGACCTTGAGCATCTCTTCCACCATTGTTCTTAGCTCCCTTTCTGTGAAGCGTGGGTGCTTAGGGGATGCCATGGTGTGTGTTGTGGATGCTGTGTTGTGTGGATATTGGTGAGGGTGCCGTTGTGTGGTTGGGTGTGTGAGTTGTGTGTTGTTGCGTTCAGTGTCTGAGTGTAGTATTGTCAGTCTGGCTTATCCTATTGGCATTGCAAAGGATTGTGGGGTTTGTCTGTGCATGTTTTATAGTGTTGTGGATGTGTGTCAGGTGTGTGGGGTTCAAACTTGCCAATGTGTGCATTTCTTGCTGTTGGGTGCCGTTGCTAGCCGTGGCAGTCTGTACTGCCAATGGTCGTTCAGCATCCACTAACCACCGCTGTGATTTGTGCATCATTATTTGGAGGGCGGGGGATTTGTGTGCTTGGCGGTGGCGGAGTGGGATGTGCAGCCTTTCCACCGACAAGGCCCTGGCGGTGGCTGGTGGAAACAGAAATTTTTGCGGTTTCTGTTTTTGGCATCTTTATATTGCGGGTTTCTGTTCACCGCCAATGACGGTCTTCTGTTCACCATCGCCACTGCGGCCAACGGTGTTTATCGCCATGTTCATAATGATCCCCCAAGTCTCCTGGTATGTGTACCTCTTTTTCAGTGCTAGAAATGGTACGTTTGTTGCCACCATCTGAGTGGAACTCAGTCGCCCTGGCTTCCAAGTAGGGCTCTTTTAACTTCAGCTCATGAGCTAAATTCATATCTTATTCCTGGGCTAAGGGTCTCTCCGCCTCTACCCTTCTCTCCTCCTCTAGGGCTGTGCCGACCTCAACTCATCTCTCTTCTGCATCTGGTGGAGCCAGCTGCAGGTCCCTCTCAGCCTGTCTGTCTTGAACTCCTCTGGGGACAGGGTGTGGGGGGAGACACTGCTCCCAGCAGTGGATCCAACAGGGGACTCCCTCGCTGTGGGCTCCCTTCTCTTCTCTAGAGCCTCCGCAAGGTCATTTTCCCCTCCCCTGCTTCCTCCTCTGGGCCACTGCACTCTTGGGATTCTGGTTTGGAAATCTCTAGGAGGTTCCAAGGCCTTACATCCTTTACACTTCCAGAGGGGCCTACCCAGGGTCATCTGATAGTGTTGCTACCTAGCGTGTTTCCTCATAACAATACAAGGCTGTCTTAAGATCCCACCTTGTGGATCTCCTCTTCACAGCCAGACCCCTCTCCTTGTAGAAAACTCTCAGCTCTTTAATATTATAGGTGTTTAGGTGCCAGTAGTTAATTTTCATTCTGTCAAGGCTTCACTGGAGCTCAACCACACAGAGTTCCAAGATGATCAAGATGAAGCAGGAGTAACTTTAGAAAAATGACCAATTGAGAGAAAAAAGAGAAACAGTATATTGGTACGCAATGGCCTGCATTATGAAAGTAGTGTACACAATCAGTATGTAAAGTACAAATACAAGCCCTATCCTCACAGCTTATCAACAATGTTAGAAATGGGGTCTCTAGTTGGCAGTGGTTTGCACACTGTCCAAGTAGGGACCCTCACTCTAGTCAGGGTGAGGGAGTCACACAGCTAAGATAACCTCTGCTCACCCCCCCGGTAGGTTGGCTCCAGCAGTTAGGCTTATCTCAGAGGCAATGTGTAAAGTATTTATACACTCACACACAGTAACACATTAAAAACACCACAAAAGTACTCCACACTGTTGGAAAACCATATTTAATCCAGAATGAAATCAGTTATAATACGTACACATGGTCAAGTGCACATCATAGGAAAACATCATAGTGCAATATAAATCAAACAACCACAACAATTGATGCATTAACAAAAATTGGTTAAAAGCCCAGACAAAACATATCAAGTACAATAATCAGCTTACAATGCATCACATATCCACAGCAAAAATCATTACTGAAAAATAAAGAGCTTGGTATGGACCAAAGATGAGTCAAAAAAATGAATGGCAAGTCATTGCCATAACTAGTAAAAATCAATGTAATTGTTATCCCAAGTACTTACATACACAGATATCAGGATATTACTGAAGTCAAATAATAAGTAAATCCAAAGAGCTGGTTTAGGTGCTTTATAACTGTAAGTACAAGCTAGCCATTAGAACACTCAAGTGTGGTCGCTGTGTTGAAGCAAGACAACTGGGAAGGACTAACTAATGAGTAAAGGGGGCACAAGTTGATCCTTACAAGAAACATGAAAAATCACCTAAAATAGGTAAACAAAATAAATAATAAATAGACCGTATAAGAAACATTGGGAAATGGTGAGTTAAGGAAGGTGGGGACTGGCTACCCACAGACACTCATACACAGCAACCGTGTTGAGCAGAGAAAAACCGAGGAAGAAAAACCTAATGACACAAGTAAACAGGCTAAACCCCCAAAACCATTTATACGTTTCTGGCATGTTGAGAGAAAGGAAACCAGAGGAAGACATACTATGCATGGGTAAAACAAACAGCCTCAGAAAAGATTTAAAAAGCTGTAATCAGTGCAGTGCTGAATTTGAGGCTGTGGGTATTGGTGCGTGGCACCGACCCTTAGTTTTGGGGGCCGGCACTTAGGCCTGTATTTATACTTTTTGACGCTAAACTGCGCTAACGCAGTTTAGCGTCAAAAAATTGTGCGCCGGATAACGTCATTCTGAAGCGCCATGCGGGCGCCGTATTTATTGAATGGCGTTAGCCGGCGCAAGCAGACCGGCGCTGCCTGGTGTGCGTGGAAAAAAAACACGTACACCAGGCAGCGCCGGCGTTGGGAAAAGTGGCGCTAGGGCGTCTTAAAAATGGTGCAAGTCAGGTTGACGCAAAAAAACGCCTCCACCCGATTTGCGCCATTTTTAACGACGCCCAGACGCCATTTACATGACTCCTGTCTTAGTAAAGACAGGAGTCATGCCCCCTTGCCCAATGGCCATGCCCAGGGGACTTATGTCCCCTGGGCATGGTCATTGGGCATAGTGGCATGTAGGGGGGCACAAATAAGGCCCCCCTATGCCACCCAAAAAAAAAGGATCCCTCCATCCTTGGGTGTCCTCCTGGGGTGGGCAAGGGTGGCAGGGGGGGTCCCTGGGGGCATGGGAGGGCAGCTGTGGGCTCATTTTGAGCCCACAGGTCCCTTAACGCCTACCCTGACCCAGGCGTTAAAAAGTGGCGCAAATGCGGGTTTTTTTGACCCAACCACTCCCGGGCGTGATTTTTGCCCAGGAGTATAAATACGACGCATTTGCGTCGCCGTCATTTTTTTAGACGGGAACGCCTTCCTTGCATCTCATTAACGCAAGGAAGGCGTTCACGCAAAAAAATGACGCTATTTGCCCATACTTTGGCGCTAGACGCGTCTAATGCCAAAGTATAAATATGGCGTTAGTTTTGCGCCGAATTTGCGTCGAAAAAAACGACGCTAATTCGGCGCAAACGGATATGCCCCTTAGTTTTCTGTGTCCGACATTTACTGTGTGCAAAAGAGACGTATGGGAAAGGTGGAGGAAGAGAAATATGAAGAAGCTTCACATAGGGAAAAAGCTGCAAGAGTTGCCTGAAGAGGCAAGGAGTGGCTGTAAATGGATTAAGGTGGCCTGGGATGGCTTTAGGATTATGGTGTCTCAGTATTCTGTACTTGCACATTTAAAACCCTTTTAAATGCAGCAGCTGCGTGTTTCAGAGGAAGCTTTAGGGACCCGCTCGTTTTTATTTACAAATAAAGCACTGAAACAGCGTTATAAAAAGCCTCCACAACAAGTGAGCCCACACAAGACCATATTCAGTAAGACTGTGACAATATGTACCTCGAGTCTAACAGTGCTGCCAGAAAAACGTAAAAGCAAATGATATGAGGCTACCACAAAGCCAACAAAAAAAATTGCCACTCAAAATCAATCCACAGACTGATTAAAAGCATTATTTACATAGAAGCCCCCCAAATCCATCCATTCACAAAACATTAACTAATGATGCACAACATACCTCTTTTAGGAACTTTTAATATCATAATTTACAGCAATTCCATTCCTTTGCCCTGTTTTTTAAGACTTACAGGCCCATATTTAAAAGAAAATGATGGAGCACAACGCTACACCAAAATTGGCAGCACCGCGCTCCGTCATTTTCACAACACAGGGATGCACCGAATTTAATTGAATATGGCGCACCCTTGTGTTGTCCCCTGCCCTGGCACTAAATTAAGCTGCCTGCGCCAACGCAGGCATCCTTGCACCATTGTGCAAGGATGTCTGCATTGAGGGGTTTGATTGTTTATGTGTGGGAAGATGTCCCTTCCTACACATAAACAATCACAAATGGCGATTTGGCACTTCTGTGTGTGCTGCAGAAGTGCCAAAGTGTCATTTTGAAATTATTGTTTATGAGCAGGAAGGACACCTTCCTGCACATAAACAATCATGTCTGGCATTTTGCTCTTCCTATGCGTGCTGCAGAAATGCAATGGGTGCTGTCAAATTGTAAGGGGTGTAGCTATGGCACACCCACAGCAACACCCATTGCACGCCCCTTCCATGCAAAGAGCTGCGTGTGAAGGTGCTGTACTTCCAAGGTGGCATTAAGCCACAAAAAGTGGCTTAATGCCACCTTGTAAATACAGTGCAGGGCATAGCACCACCGGAATGTCACTGGAAGTGATACTCCGGAAGCACTAGGGGTTCTTAAATATGTCCCACAGTGCCGTACCAAAGGTGCAGTGAATATCTGGCATGGTGTCTTCATGTAAGGTGGGTGTGTTGCATATGTCAGTGATAGTGGTTGTGGTGAGGGTGGATGGGGTGCATGTATGAGTGTCTGCTGTTATGGTGACTGATGGAAAAGTAGTGACAGGAACTGGGAGTGAGGATGCAGTGCTGGGTGGTGTGAGTGGTGATGTGACTGTAAGGGACGAGGTGCTGGGGAGATGGGAGGTAGTGGCTGATGTTGTGTCTGCTTTTGTGTGTTGAGTGTGTGCATGCTTGTGATGTGATTTGTGGTACCTGTGTTTGTCTTTGCGTCCCTTGTCTGTTGATTTGGGTGAGTGCTTGTCTGTATGTGTGGCTTGGCTGGGAGAGCAAAGAGGGCTTTGGGATGGGGCACAATTAGCAGGAGGGAGAACGGAAGTACTAGGGACACTGGCTGCCATCAATGAAGAGGCCAGAGCCTGAAATGATCTCTGTAGGCCAGTCAAGGCACTGTGAATGCCCCCCAGGTAGGCCTTATATCTGCTGCATCCGGGTTGCCTGGCCCTGGATGGCATTCCCAATGGTTGACTGCCCTAGAGAGATGGACCGCAGGAGGTCAATAGCATCAGCATTGAGGGCAGCAGGGCTGACTGGGGCAGGGGCAGAGGTGGCTGCGGTGAAGAAGACGCCCACCCTCCTGGGTGAGTGGGCACAGGCAACTGGGTGGGGAGCTACAGGGAGGGTGGGGTTGATAAGGGGAGTGGTGAACGAGGATGGTGCTGGGATGGTCCTAGAAGGTGGCACCACCGCCAGGGAGCTTCCATCGGAGGAGAAATCAGTATCAGTGGTATCTGCTCCAGTCTCCCCCGTAGTGTTCCCCTCGCCCTCCAACCCACTGGTCCTGTCTGCTTCGGTGGTCTCTGCCTCCTGGGTCCCGTGGGCTGCAGCCTCCCCACTCGCCAGTGCCCCTACTCCTTCGCCTGGGGATGCTAATACACACAGGGATAGGATAGTACAAATAGGAGGGGAGGGGGTGAAAAACATGGGAGCATAGGGTCAATACCAATCCACATTGCACATTTGTACATTCCAACAACATGACTCATTGAATATTCCTGAATGCACTTTCCACAGCGTCAACAGACATTTCCCCACACCCACTGTGCATACACTCTGATGTGCATACACAATCATGGAACCTCTACAATTACACTCAGGCACTACTCTACACTGTAAGGGCTCTTGTAAACAGGATCATTACTGTGAGAAGTCTGTCCATGAGTGACATTTGGACATTGTCATACCTACCCGTGGCACCCATAATGGACAGGACATGAATAGATGTGTATTGGAACCAACTTAAGATTCTGTATGTCCATGTCATATCCTATAATTTGGCACTGTACAAATGCCATGGCAAACTTTTGCACAGCTGCTCACCTATCACAGCTACTAATGTTCACAGCACAACAGTATCCTACCTACATTAACTGTCATGGCTACAGTAAACACCCTTAATACCATGGTTAACACATCCTTTCCAGTCTAAAGCAAACTGTACAGGAAATGTACCCTTTGACTCACCCCCTTGTGGCTGCTGTGTTGCCCTCAAGCTCCCATCCAACTCTGGTCAGGCCACTGCCAGTGTGCGGGCCATCAGGGGGGTCAGGGTACGACAGGGCACCTCTTCCTCCTTGGTAGGCCATCCCCAACTGGGCCTCTGCGGTATTCTGGGCCCAGCGCCTCAGGTCCTTCCACTGCTTCCTGCAGTGGGTCCTCCGCTGGATATGGACCCCCTGTGGTCTGCAATTCCTTGGTGATGGCTTCCCACAAGGATTTTTTCTGATGGGCGCTGACCTGCATGGGAGACACAGAAGGAAAGGCACATTATTGTAGACCCAACAACCTATGACATTCAAAGGCCTATGAACACTACACATATCAGCATCGTACAAGACTTCATACTTCCACAACATTCCTAGCAGTCATATCTGTAGGTACATCCTCCACTGGAACATCCTGCACACACACATACTGACACACTCATATACCCATGAAGCAACTGAAAAAAAACAATATGTGACCTACCTGCTGTTCGGGAGCCCCATACAGCTTTGTGTACAGGGGTAGGACCCCATCCACAAGTTTCTCCAGTTCTTCCGATGTGAAGGCTGGTCCCTATCCCTCCCCCTGTAACACACGCCAACATAGCTCCCAGGAACATGACACAGCAGCATACTCAGTGGAAGCCTTGATGGCTGGAGAGTCAGGAGTAAAGTGAGATACACTGTAGAAAATGGAGGTCACGGCTGCAGCGGTCTGCACCATCACCGCAGGCGGTAATCATCATTGGTCCCTGTATGCTATAGACATCAATGTTAACCAATGAGGAGTTGCACGGCGATTCGGTCCGCCTAACGCCATGACGGCATGCGCTGGCAGAATGAGCTCACTGACATCTGTCCCATGCATGCAGGACAGGCAGCAGCCATTTTGCACTGCAACTGTTCGGAATACATTACTTTATAGTGTCACTACTCATTTACATCATTGACATGTGATGAGTTCCGCCATGTGACAGTGTGAATTACAATCAGGCAGTATTAACTTGGAGTGTTCACAGATTTAGAAATGACATCATGACAGTTTGGGAATAAACTTACATATTGATGGTGACTGTACACTAGCAGTGACAGACAAGCATCTTACTGATGTCATCCATTGAAAATCCCAGATGTATGTGCAACTAACATGGGAATTTCAAAAGCTCGGCACATTGAAGCCTGCTTTGTATGCAACAAGTTTTAGCAGATGTGATGCTGATTCTCCATTTGTGACACTGCAGTAGGATGAATGAACTGTAATCGTTGACACACTTGTGTTGTATGCCATGTGTAGATGCCAACCACTGTGGAGGGTGAGGCATGCACCTGTGTACCGGCCTCTGGTTGACTTGGGAATGATGGAAGAATGCCACATCGTCTCTCACTATCGACTGAACCGTGCTACAATTAGGGAGCTGTGTACCCAGTTGGAGTCTAATCCCCTGCTAGTCATTCGACAACCTACAGCCATTCCACCAACTGTGCAGGTGATATCCGTCCTCCACTTCTTGTCCACTGGCTAATTCCAGGGGGTAGTGGGAACGGCAACAGGCATGTCTCAAGCTATATTCAGCCATGTGTTGAGAAATGTCTTATCCGCCTTAGTCAAAAATATGGGAAGCTACATTCAATTTCTCAATCCTGTCGATTTGGCTAGTGTGAAGACTGGTTTCTGAGCAATTGGACGTATCCCTCATGTGATAGGGGCCATAGATGGCACCCACATTGCATTAATACCATCCTGGGTTGATGAGCAACTTTACAGGAACCGTAAGAGCTTTCAATCCATTAATGTGCAGATGGTCTGCTTAGCTGACCAGTACATCTCCCAGGTGACTGCAAGGTTTACAGGATCTGTCCATGATTCATACATCCTCAGGAATAGCAGTGTCCCACAGTTGATGCTGCCTCTACAAAGAGTGAGGGCCTACCTCATCGGTGAGTATCATGAGTGTATATGTAAATACTGTTACCCCAGCCTTCCTACTCAGCCTGTGTGTGACATAGTGGATTCTAAATGTTAGTTTACCCTATCCACAGGTGATTCAGGTTATCCCAATTTCTCCTGGCTCCTGGCCCCCACACTGGTGTGGGGGAGTTGGGCAACAGGTGTTGTGGTGGCAGAGGTTGTCCGGGGCTATATGGTGTCCTGGGTGAGGGTGATGGAGTTGGATTCCCAAAGAGCCCGGATTGGCCAGTTAGGTCTTCCAGTTCCAGACATCCTGTGTTGCTGTCTTCACTGAGGTCTTCATTAAGTGAGGGACTGGCTGTACATAGCACTGGTTGTCTGACGACATTCTCAGTGGCACCTGTGGATGACACAAATTGTTATTCACATATGCCTGATGTACTTTACAGGGGCTGCGAGGTGAGTGCTATGTGTCATGCCTCAGTACTCAGGTGTAGGTATGTGAGGGGAATGTTCATTGTTAGGTGGCCAAAGGGTGATGCATTGTGGGAGTCGTAGTGCTTCATGCTGTACATGCATTGGGTGCATTTGGGAGTGTGGACTTTGGGATTGGTGTTAGTGGGGTAGGGGGGCATGCAGGGGATGGGGATGCATGCATTACAGGTATACTTCATACAAGGCGATTATAGGTGACTTACTTGTTTCCAGTCTTCCGGGGATTCCACTGAGACCCTCAGGGAGCAGGATCGCCAAGACCTTCTCCTCCCATGATGTGATCTCCAGGGGAGGAGGTGGGGGCTGTCCGCCAGTTTTCATGAGGGTGATTTCCTGTCTGGATGCCATGGACTGAACCTTCCCCCTCAGGTCGTACCAACTCTTCCAAATGTTGTCCTTTGCGCATGGGTAGCTTCCCACTGAGTTCACCATGTCGATGATCCTCCGCCATAACTCCATTTTCTTTGCCACTGACGTTTGCTGGACTTGTGCCCAAACAGCTGTGGCTCAACCCTGATGATTTAGTCCACCATGGTCCTTAATTAATCATCGGTGAAACGGGGGTGCTTTTGTCGGGACATGGTGAGTGTGATGTGTGTGTACAATATTTTAAGTGAAGTGTGATGCGTGAGAGGCGTGCAGGTGTCTGTGATGTTTGTGTGCAGTGCGATCTTCAGGTTGGTCATGCAAGGTATGTCAGTTATTTGTCATAGCAAGGGGTTTTGGGTGTGTGTTTTATGGGATGGGTGTATGTATGTATTTCAGATGTGGGGTATTTGAATTGGCCTATGTGGTGTTGTGTTATAGTGAAGGATCCATTTAAGCCGCTGCGGTCATGACCGCCAATGGATTACTGCTGCGCTATTTCTGCTGTGCGAATTTGTGGGTCATATTGGGCAGCGCGGTCTTTTTCTGCCATGGCAGTGTGGGTGGTGGGTCCGCCTCTCTGTCGCTATTATTCAGCCTGACGGTGTAAGATTTGTGGCTGTGTTCTTGCAATTTTATTTTTGTGTGTCGTAATTGGGCGGGCGGATCACCGCCGCCACTGTGGTCTTTTGGCAGCCGCCAGCACAGTGGTCTTCGGGAAAGACTGTCAATGTCATAATGAGGGCCCATGTTTCTTGGATGGAATTCTGAAACAAGTTACAGAAATAAACTGTGGTTTGGAGAAGGAGCAAGAACTGGTGGAACTAGTGGGAAGGCTGAATGGTAACCCCAATGGAGTCTTGGTTGATTGTTCTAGTTACTTTACGCCAGCTAGGAATGCAGCCTGTACTTCATTAGTCATTATCATGGTCATCTTTCCAATTCTTTACTGTACTTCTCAATTTTCAAAAGTTTCAGAGCAAAACAAGATTCATGCTCTTCCTTTCCAGAATGTTTATTTGAAATAGGGTTTCCCTTTAAGAGTTTTTGATGTTCAATTGACACCATCTGACCACTGAAGCATGAATGCTAGAGATCTATCTGAGCAGGTGTCAACCCATATCATCTTTAAACACAACTACGTGGCTTCAAATGCAATATCCAATGCTGCCCTTTGTTTAGCAATCGTTGTGTCATCAAAAATTACCCATTGCCTACCATTACTTTTTCTAGGATTGTCCACTAAAAATCATTAACACTCTGAACTTTCTTGAAGAAATGAGTAACCAAGTTTGAAGATTTTTTTGGCCACATCTGATCATGATCTGGATTTATAGCAAGCAGATTTCCACCTTTTTTGTCTTCATACCCATGTAGAATTTTTTAAAGGGGCATGTAAGAGGTTACAAAACCACCTTTGATTTACACCAGTGCCACTGTTCTATTTTCAAGGCTCCTTGTTCAGGGCAGATCATACCATGAGGCTCTGTTTAGAGTGGTATGCCTCTCACCCCAAATATCAAACCACAAGCTTTTCAAAACATAGCAGGCTCGTTTTCGTTCAAACCCACAAGGTAACAATGAACATAAATTGTAAAGATCTTTTGGAGACTCTACCTCCCACCACAAAGCCTCTTGTTATTTCTCTGCCTTGCCATATCTATTTTAATTTCACATATAAGGGCCAATATTTATGGGATTTTGGTGAAGGACAAGTCCAGCAAATCACCTTTCTGTGTTGCCCTGCGTCAAAGGAAAAGCCAGGAATGCGGTGTATCTATGGCATACAGCACATTCCTGTCTTTTCCCACTGTGCTGGCACCATTTTGGCAGCTTAGCACCAACACAGGCACACTTGCACCATGATGCAAGTGTGCCTGTCTTGCATGCAGGATTGTTTTGTGCATATTTCTCTATCTAGCACAAATGCAGAATGCAACACACATAGGCCCTCATTACGACTCTGGCGGGCGGCGGAGGCCGCCCGCCAGAATTCCGCCCTCCGTAATACCGCTCCGCGGTCAGAAGACCGCGGAGGGTATTATGAGTTTTTCCCTGGGTTGGCGGGCGGTCTCCAAAAGACTGCCCGCCAGCCCAGGGAAAAACTCCCTTCCCACGAGGATGCCGGCTCGTAATAGAGCCGGCGGAGTGGGAAGGTGCGACGGGTGCATTTGCACCCGTCGCGTATTTCACTGTCTGCCAAGCAGACAGTGAAATACTTGTAGGGGCCCTCTTATGGGGGCCCCTGCAGTGCCCATGCCATTGGCATGGGCACTGCAGGGGCCCCCAGGGGCCCCGCGACTCCCCCTCCCGCCATCCGGTTCCCGGCGGGAGAACCGCCAGGAACTGGATGGCAGGAGGGGGAGTCGGAATCCCCAAGCCGGCGCAGCAAGCTGCGCCGGCTTGGAGGATTCCTGGGGGCAGCGGGAAACCGGCGGGAGACCGCCGGTTTCCCTTTACTGACCGCGGCTAAGCCGCCGCGGTCAGAATGCCCCGCGGGGCACCGCCGGCCTGTCGGCGGTGCTCCCACGTGCCGCGGCCCTGGTGGTTCTATACTGCCAGGGTCGTAATGAGGGCCATAGAAAGAGGAAAAAAAGTGGAGAGATAAAGATGTTTCCCCTTGTGCTTCCTCAGATTTACAAGGTCTTGTAAATATGAGGATGTGTCAAAATCCATGGGTGTTGCGCAGAAACACCCACCACAATGCCCATGTGTAGGAAAATGGCTCCCTGTTGCAGTTACCCCCCACTTTTTGCCTGAGAAGTGTGCTGGGACTCTGCTAACCAGGCCCCAGCACCAGTTTTCTTTTACTTAAAATGTACCATTGTTTCCACAATTGGCACACCCCTGGCACACAGATACGTTCCTTGTAAAAGGTACCAGTGGTACCAAGGGTCCTGTGACCAGCGAAGGTCCCTAAGGTCTGCAGCATATGTTGTGCCATCCTAAGGGACCCCTCTCTGAACACATGCACACTGCCCTTGTAGATTGTATGTGTTGGTGGGGAGAAAAAGGCAAAGTCGACATGGCATCCACCTCAGGATGCCATGCCCACAAAATATTGCCTGTGGCATAGGTAAATCACCCCTCTAGCAGGCCTTACAGCCCTAAGGCAGGGTGCAGTATACCATAGGTGAGGGCATAGCGGAATGAGCAATATGCCCCTACAGCGTCTAAGTCTATTCTTAGACATTGTAAGTGTAGTGTGGCCATATTAAGTATATGGTCTGGGAGTTTGTCAAAACGAACTCCACAACTCCATAATGGCTACACTGAATACTGGGAAGTTTGGCATCAAACATCTCAGAATAATAAACCCACACTGATGCCAGTGTTGAATTTATTAGAAAATGCACACAGAGGGTATGTTAGAGATCCCCCCTGTATTTTACCCAATTCTTCGGTGCAGGACTGACTAGTCTGTGCCAGCCTGCTGCTGAGAGACGAGTTTCTGACCCCATGGAGTGAGGGCCTTTGTGCCCTTTGAGGCCAGAAACAAAGCCTGCTCTGGCTGGAGGTGCTTCACACCTCCCCCCTGCAGGAACTGTAACACCTAGCAGTGAGCCTCAAAGGCTCAGGCTTCGTGTTACAATGCCCCAGGGCACTCCAGCTAGTGGAGATGCCTGCCCCTGGACACAGCCCCCACTTTTGGCAGCAAGTCCAGGGGAGACAATAAGAAAAACAAGGAGGAGTCACCCACCAGTCAGGACAGCCCTTTAGGTGCCCTGAGCTGAGGTGACCCCTGCCTTTAGAAATCCTCCATCTTGGTTTTGGAGGATTCCCCTAGTAGGAATAGGGATGTGGCCCCCTCCCCTCAGGGAGGAGGCAAAAGAGGGTGTAGCCACCCTCAAGGACAGTAGCCATTGGCCACTGCCCCGAAAGACCTAAACACACCCCTAAATTGAGTATTTAGGGGCGACCCTGAACCCGGGAAATCAGATTCCTGCAACCTGAAGAAACAAGAAGGACTGCTGACCTACAAGCCCTGCAGAGAAGACGGAAGACAACAACTGCTTTGGCCCCAGCCTTACCGGCCTGTCTCCTGACTCGAAAACCTGCAACCAGCGATGCATCCAACGGGGACCAGCGACCTCTGAAGCCTTAGAGGACTGCCCTGGACCAAAGGACCAAGAAACTCCTGTGAGCAGCGGCTCTGCTCAATTTCAACACCAACTTTGCAACTTTCTTGCAACTTTAAAGAACTTCACTCTTCCCGCCGGAAACGTGAGACTTCACCCTCTGCACCCAATGCCCCCGGCTTGAGATTTAGAGAACAAACACCACAGGGAGGACTCCCAGGCGACTGCGACCTTATGAGTAGCCCGAAATGACCCCCCTGGCCCCCCACAGCGACGCATGCAGAGAGAATCCAGAGGCTCCCCCTAACCGCGACTGCCTGTAACAAGGGACCCGACACCTGGACCAAGCACTGCACCCGTAGCCCCCAGGACCAGAAGGAACCAAACCTCAGTGCAGGAGTGACCTCCAGGCGACCCTCTGCCTAGCCCAGGTGGTGACTGGCCCGAGAAGCCCCCCCTGTGCCTGCCTGCACCGCTAGAGTGAGCCCCGAGTCCCTCCATTGAAACCAATACAAAACCCGACGCCTGCTTTGCACACTGCCCCCAGCTGCCCCTGTGTCGCTGAGGGTGTGTTTGTGTGCCTACTTGTGTCCCCCCCAGTGCTCTACAAAACCCCCCTGGTCTGCCCCACAAGGACGCGGGTACTTACCTGCTGGCAGACTGGAACCGAAGCACCCCTGTTCTCATAGGCGCCTATGTGTTTTGGCCACCTCTTTGACCTCTGCACCTGACCAGCCCTGAGCTGCTGGTGTGGTAACTTTGGGGTTGCCTTGAACCCCCATCGTTAGGCTGCCTATGCCCAGGAACTTGAACTTGTAAGTGCCTTACTTAGCTGAAAAACTAACCAATACTTCCCTCCCCCTGGAACTGTTGATTTTTGCACTATTTACTTTTAAAATAGCTTATTGCCATTTTAACAAAAACTGTATATGTTATTGCTCTAATTTAAAGTTCCTAACTTACCTGTGTGGAGTACCGTGCATTTTATTTATTTACTTCAAATCTTGAACTTGTGCTTCTAAAAATAAATTAAGAAAATATATTTTTATATATAAAAACTAGTGGCCTGGAGTTAAGTCTTTGTGTGTGTGTTCCTCATTTATTGCCTGTGTGTGTACAACAAATGCTGAACACCACCCTCTGATAAGCCTACTGCTTGACCACACTACCACAAAATAGAGCGTAAGAATAGTCTAATTTGCCACTATCTTACCTCTAAGGGGAACCCTTGGACTCTGTGCACACTATCTCTCACTTTGAGAAAGTACATATAGAGCCAACTTCCTATACCATGGAAAGCCTCCCTAACACAGAGTTCGGCAACACAGTGATTTGCACTGCCTTGCCTTACTCCATATCTATAAGGCCATTCGAAGCCACGCAAAGTGGCCTCATCTAAATGATTTAATGGTTTGCGCCACCCTTGCATCACCAAAAGTGATGCAACTTTGGCTCAAGGGGCTTGTATAAATGCCCCTAGATTTCTTGGTATGTAACCACTGGAAGAGGAGCCAAATTATTTTTTATGCCTTTAAGGAAAAGAAAGGAAATATGCTTATAAAGATTATCTTTGTATTGCGTAATCCACTACAATTATACTGAGTACAGGGGTCTAAAAGGGTTATCTGTATCTAGGCTAAAGGTGCCTTTGATAAGGGGGAGCGGAGGTGGTCCCATTTTGTGTCTATCATGGATTGTTGTTGTAAGAGTAGATCTGCAAACAAGCATTGGTAAACCCAGTAGTTTTTGCCTTTGCCAGATCTATTGGCATTGTCAATGCTTCTTTTTACATGTTGCTCAGCAGGCCGGCCTGTTGCTCAACATGGTTTAAAGTAATTAAAAAAACAGTGCATGTCATAGTTGTTAGCGGGGTTGCATGAAGCTACCTCATGCATTTTCTCCCACAGTTTCTGTGAATTTCGTATTATTAGAAACTGGGTCTCTATTTGATAGAGGTTTGCACTCTGTCCAAGATGGGACCGAAATCCCAATCAGGGTAGGTAAGATACACACCAAAAATGTACCTGTGCTCACCCTCTGGTATCTTGGCACAGAGCAGTCAGGCTAAACTAAAGAGGCACTATGTAAAGTATTTGTGCACACAACCGGTTGCATAGTGAAAACATCACAAAAGGACTCCACACCAGTTTAGAGCTTATCTGAGACAAACAAGACCAAAATGACAAAATCCAACATACATACATAAGTCCAGCTATGAATTTTCAAACATTAAATCAAAATAGCTCCAACCAGAACAATCTGGTTGCTCAGGACCAGGGCAAATTCAGAAATACAGTCTGACCGTGATGGAGCATGGGCCGGGAACAGGAGTCACACAGACCTGCTAACAGTACCTTTGTTGCGTCGATCCTCTGTGACGATGGGTTGGTCCAGAGGATGGGGATGCGTTGCGCTTGCAGGTGATGCGTAGCTTCTGGATCTGGCAATGTTGTTGATGCTTCAATGTCCAGAAGTGATGAGTACTGGTTCCGATGCATTGGTGCTGTGTTGGCCAAGCCGGGGCTGCGTTGTAAGTTGGGGTTATTGCATCACGCAATCGGTGAGTGGTGCCCGCAGATTTGGTGCAGGCAGTGGCAAAGCAGCATTTCTGCAGCGGGATGCGTCAGTTACAAGTGATGCACCAGGGTTGTTACATCAGTTCTTGTGTTGCAGCCCAACACTCACCTCCAAGGGCCCAGGATTGGATTTGGCACCACTTGGCAGAGCAGGACTCACAGCAGAGGGGTCTAAGTGCTGATAGCACGATCCAGGTGAAATCTTTGATATTCCTAAGACTTCAGAAACAGGAAGCAAGCTCAGTCAGGCCCTTGTAGAAACTTTAGATTGCAGGATGTAGAGAGTTAGATCCAGTCGTCTCACTCCCAGGCAAGAAGTACCAGGCAGCAGGCCAGCACAGCAGCGCAAACAGCAAAGTGGCAGTTCCTCCTGACAGCACAGCAGTCCTTCTTCCTGATAGAATGTCCTCAATCTAGAAGAGTATATGGTGTCAGAGGCCCAGTACTTATACCCAAAATAGCCTTTGATGTAGGGGTATCTTCAGAGAATTCTCTGAATTTTACACGGTTCCCTTTCAACCCAGCACTGGCTCCAGACTACCAGTAGGGGGCAATCAGCCCATTATGTGTGGGCAGGACACAGCCTATTCAGATGTATGGACTGCCACTCCCACTCCCTGTCCAGGACAACTATCAGTACACAGAAGACTGCAAATGTATCGCCTGTCACACCCAGCGCTTCCGGTTTGTGACTGTCTGGAGAGAATGCACAAATGTAGCTGTCACCTAAACCCAGAAGTGTATTCAGAGACAGGCTGAGGCACAGAATGGTTAAAGTAAGACAATGTCAACTTTCTAAAAGAGGCATTTTCAGACCTGCAATTTAAAAACCATCTTTACCAAGAGATGTATTTTGAAATTGTGAGTCCAGAGACACCAAACCCAATTGTTCTATCTTTTCCTCTTTGGAAATTACACTTAGAAGATGTTTGGGCCATGTAAGTGGGTACACCTGCCAGGTCAAAATGGCTGTTTAAACTGCAGACAGGCACTGTAATGGCGAGCCTGAGTCATGTTTGAAAGGCTACCATAGTGGATGGCACAACCAGTGCTACAGGCCCACTAGTAGCATTTGACTTAAATGTCTTGGGCACACTCAGTGCACTCAGGGACTTACTAGTAAATCGAATATGCCAATCATCGAGAAAACAATGTTATCATGTTTTGGTAATAGAGCACATGCACTTTAGCACTGGATAACAGTGGTAAAGTGTGCAGAGTCCTAAAGCCAGCAAAAACAATGTTCAGCATACAGTCAAAACAGGAGGTCAGAAAGTAAAAAAGTCAGGGGAAACCACACCAAAAGATGACCGATCTAACACATATATTTCCTTGTGCATAGTTTGGAGGCAGTTGTCCTGCTGACTATGACAAATAGAGCTAAGATTTGTTTATGTTAAACAGTATGCAAACTCATATTCAGGATTCCAATGTTTAAAAAAAACATTGTAAAGCCCTTAGAGTAGAGGCCCACCAAGTTGCAACTCCACAACTTTGAGAAATACTGCATGCTTCTTAACACAAATATGGATCTTTTTGTTAGTTAGTGGTGGTTTATTTTATGAATGAGAGAGTGCACTGTAGTGCTTTACCATTTAGCCTGTACAATGAAGTGGATTATTGTTCATTGCTAGGCCTGAAGCATTAGCCTTGTTGAACACCATAGTTTGTTACTTATAGCTACAGTGTTGTGCAACATGTTTTAAGCAAACTAGCAACAGCTGGTTTCTATGTACATGCTTTTATTGTTACATACAGAAATTGTACTCCAGGGCTTTTGGAATATAAACAGCATTGTCTAACTAGTTGATGAGATTTGGCAATGATTAATGCCTTGCAACAAGACAAGCACATACTGAAACCCACACTCTGTCATGTTTTATTCCTTACATGATGTAAATGCTTAGAAATAATTTGTTTTTTGTTCTTCAATGCCCAGTCCAAGAATGCTGCAGGAAAATGTTGCTCAGGGACTGGCAGACAATGTGGCAGGATCATCTGTGGAATAGCTCAATTCTGATTACAGTTCCTGATCGTTGAAGATTAAACAATCATTAAACTGCCTGGCAGCTTAACTTAAAAATGTCTTATCTGATTTATCGGTGTTAATGCCTACTTTCTAAACATTTTCCAGTGCCTAAGAATTTCGGGATGCAAAGGCAAGCTATCTTCCACCAAAATTACAGAAGTTGCAAATACAAATTCTGCAATAGTGTCAACCTTCAGACGCAGACGCACTGCAATTTCTGTGAACCCAGAGTCCAGGGGCGTAGCTTGAAGGGGGGTTGGGGGAGTGTTTGGGGTGTTACACGCCCCCACCCCCCAATAATAGATGTATTTTGTGATAAATAGTTGGGTACAAGTGCTCTCGGTTGGGTATGGTGAAGTGTATGTCGGATTTTACAAGAAATATTTACACACACAGACAAAAGCACACACACACTCACCCTCTGTTTGGAAAAGCTTCAACATCATTGGTTATTTCACAAAATAATGTGTTTTCTCTAAACTCCTACCCCTACCAATCCGCATTCCTCTCCCTCTCCATTGCACCTTAAGCCCCTCTTGTGCGCCCCGCTTGGTGTGATGTATTTTGACATTATTTGCCAGCCTGATTGTTTGGCAAGCTACGCCCCTGCCTGGGTCTCTCTGGTGGTATGGGATATTTGAATACCCCAAAATAGAAATGAGGGGAAAACGGTGAAGAAAGAACTGGCACGGATTGAGGTGGTGGTATATTATTTGGATTGATCGGAATTGGACTGGTGTATACTTATTAGGTAGGTTAGATTAATAATTAGGTGAGTTTAGGTGAGTGCTCGAAGTAAGCACGATAATTGTCAGAAAGAAATACACGATAGTCGTAATACTGTGAATACTTTCCCACAACAGGAAAGAATGGGCTAAACTCATTCCAGGGCAGAGGAGGGGAAAATGACACCACACAACCTCCAGGATACCAGCTGGGATCTCCCCGATGCCAAGAAGAAAGCGACGCCCCGAACAGCAGCAGACAGAAGGTAGGACAAACAACATCCAAACAAATTAGGACATACAGCCAGTAAGAAAAGTCCTTGGTGAAAGAACCTAACCTGAAAAGGAGAAATAGAAAGTGGCAGAATAAAAAGGTGAAGGAATGCAAGACTGAGTGAACAGTACTAAGTGGCAGTCAATGCAACTATGAATCGTTGCTGGCCTAGGAGTCAGTCAAAAACCTAACTACCTGGCTTTTAAGGTATCACTAGTTTGTCAGTGTCAGACCGCCCACAGCACACCAAAAACATAAGAATTGAAATCCCAAAAATAAACAAGCATTGACAAAGTTGATAGGGAGGTATTGCATATGAGACCATTGGCAAAGCCAATGAATTTTAGCCATTCTGTACAGTGAGTGGGGGACAAAGCAACACAAAGAGAGGGCAGGCTGGGGGGAGAAGGACACGAGTGCGGGTGAAACGAGAGCAGGGAGTGAGTTGCATGAGGTGCAACGGACATAGAGGGTGGGAGGGTCGGGGCAAAAGCACAAAGGGCATGGACGGCGGGGAAAAGCACAATGGCCACCAGGGTGAAGCAAAAGCAAATGGCAATAGAGGGCGGGAGGGAGAGCAGAACAAGGGAGAGGAAGCAATGTGGAGTGCTGGGACTTGACTGAGAAGCACACAAGCATGACAGCTGGGAAACACACATTTTCAAGAAGTGCTTTATGAAAAAGAAAAATATAGTTCCTGAGAAGCAAACACTTGTAGATGAATAGAAAGAACCAATCATGGATGTAGTAAACAGGCTGCACTCAGTCCTCCACAGAAGGGACAAATACAAGATAGACGAGCTAAATCAAATAAGCCAGTGTATAGAAAGCAGGCTAATATGAGTGACAAAACAGAAAGCTAACGGTAAGTAGCCAAAGCTGCAGGGAAACGATGTACAGGGTGATGGAAGTTCTGAGTGCCAAGTGGAAGATCAGAATCAGATTCTTGTATGGCACAAGAAAGCTGGCTCAAGTAACATCTGAGGTGAGGAGCTACAACCTTCACATCCTGGGGGTCAGTGAAATTATGTGGACGGGGTTTGGCAGAAAGAAAACCACCACAGGAGAGGCAGTACTGTACTTGGGAAGGGATGACAGCCAACATCACGAAGGAGTAAACATCATCCTGAGCAAGATGACATAGAAACGCCTAATTGAGTGGAAGCCAATCAATAGCAGATTCATGACAGCCAGGTTAAAAGGTAGGCACATCAACAGGACCATTATTCAGTGCTATGCTCCAACAAATGATGCAGAGGAAACAGTCAAGGACCAACCGAGCTTGCAGTCATGTAAACCCATAGCTTGAAGATTGTGATGGGGTCATTGAATGCTAAAGTGAGAAACGTCAACATGAATCATGACAGTGCCATAGTAAAGGAAGGTTGTGGAACAATGAAAGACAAAGGAGAAAGACTGTTGTAATTTTGCAACACAAATGATCTAGTTATAGGAGGGACTCTCTTCCCCTATCGTGATATTCACAAACTATCTTGGTGCTGACCCACTAGCAGAGACAGAAACCAGATTGACCATCTGATGATAAACGGCACCTGAAGATAATCCGTGCAAGATGTTCGAGTGAGGAGGGGAACGTACATCAGCAGTGATCACCATCTAGTGAAGCTGGAGCTCAGAAAAACAGGGGGCAACCATCAGGACAACAACATTTGAATGTGTCAAAATTACAGACCCGAGATCTGCCAAAAACAGGTTGCAACACAGAAGATCAGTCTGAGCCAGACGCAGTCAATAAGAAATGGGAACAGTTCTGTTCAATATATGTGAAGAGCAGTGATACATGCCTTAGGACCAAGTCAGGGAAAATGAAAGAATGGACAAAACAAGAGACATAGCAAGCTTTGAAGACAAGAGGGCATGAAAAAGAAAGGCATGGCGGATAAATGTGCAAAAGAAGTTCAAGCAGCAGTACATAGAAGGAAATAGAGCAGTCAAAAGAAGTATGTAAGCAAACAAAGTGGAAATGCATGGATAACCTTTCCAGCCAAGCAGTGGAGGCAGCCAGTAGCGAAGAACAGGGTAAGGTCTATAAGGTCTTGAGGATAGTCCGTGGTAAATCATGTGCAACATACAATACCCCTATCACGGACAAACGAGGCATGCTATTCACAACAGAGAAAGAGCAGAAAGCACACTGGGTCGAGCATTTCAAAGATGTTTTGCCCAGACCTGTAGCAACAAGAGAAGCGGACATCCAAGAAGCAGAGACAGATCACTGCCTTTCTATCTCTCAAGAACAGACCGCTCCTGGCTAAGACAACCTGCCATAGAGTCACACTTATGTCAATCCCAAGTAAAATCCTGGTGAATATAATTTCACAGAGCATTTCTCATGCAGAGGACACACAGTTAAGAAAAGAACAGGCAGAGTTCTGAAAGGATAGAAGGTGTGTTGATCAAATTCTTACTATACCCAATGTCACTGAGAAGTGCCCGGTGTGGCAAAGACAACTATACATCAACTTCATTGATTATGAGAAACTCTTGGATAGTATCTACCGTGACAACCTCTGGTATATACCGATTTCCTATGACATACCACATCAGACAGTTCTCCTCATCCATAAAGTCTATGACCATTTTGCCTGCAAGATGGGAGATAATGAGTATAGATTCAAAGTCAAGACCTGAATGAGACAGGGCTTTATGATGTCAGTTTTGCACTTCAACCAAGTCTTCAGCTTGGTGAAGTAATACACAATGGAATGCCAAGCCATAGGCATCAGATAGACCATATTCTCTTCACTGGAGACCTTGAGTATGCGTTTGACCTTGCCTTGCTTGCTCATACACTAGCATATGCAAGAGAAGACATTTCACCTCAACATCTGTGCACAGTAAGTAGGTCTGAACATCAACGTGAAGAAATCAGAAGTCATGCCACTCAACATCCCAAACCCTTCAGCAATCAAGGCAGATGGATAAGACCTAACCATAAATGAAGAGTTCACCTACCTGGGCAGTACTATTAGACATGATGGAGGGGTAGGCAGTGACATCAAGATCAGCGTTAAAGAAAGGAGTGAGATCGTAGGCTAGTTGTTATGGACCGATCTCGCTCATTGACTCTTCAGTGAAGATCTTGGGCAGGGTTATTCTGGCCAGGCTTTCAGACTGGTTAGAAGAAAACAAGGTGGTTTTCACCTTCCAGTATGGATTTACGTGGGGAAGGGGAACTTTGGACAAATGTTTGAATTTACATTTGATTATAGATAAATAACCAGTGGCCAAATCTGAACATTTATACCTAGCCTTCATGGACTTGTCAGCTATTGATCGTGTCAATAGAACCAAGCTATGGGCGATGTGGGTAGATATGGGTATAGATCGGAGCATTGTAAGTTTCTTGCACGATCTACATCAGGATCTCACAGACTCTCACACAAGCATATCTTCAGAGGAGGTCAGGAGATAACTAGAGTTTCCACCTTTCCATACCTAGGGGTCATTTTCAATGATAGAGGGACATGGGCTCAACAAAGGAAATAAAAAGAAATCTTCTTGAAAGGTCGGTGGCCCCCCTTTTTGAGTTTGCAACTAGATTGGGGACTAGACCACCGTCAGGCTATGATGGAAGTCTAAGGCTAAGGGGTAGATTTAAAAACCCCTAGCACCTCCTTGTGCCAGATTAGCGTCATTTTTATGCTAATGTGGCCCAACATGGCCAAAATCACTCCACCAAATTTACAAAGTGGCGCAATGCATGCATTGCGCCACTTTGTAACTCTTTGCACTACTTTATTCCTGCGCCAGCATTATGTATGCAGAAGGGGCCTTCCCCATTAGGGGGGCCGAAAACATGGCCCAAAGAAATCTAAGAGATTTAATTGCGTCATTGTTCTCAGCATCTTTAATGCCTGCTCAGAGCAGATGCTAAAAGGAGGCACACCATTGTTTACAATGAGCATCAATGGGCTTTGCAGGATTAGCGTCATCATTTTTTATGCTAATGATGCAAAGCTCCGAACTAGCGTCAAAAATGTTGGCTCTAGTTCCCTAACTACCGCCATACTGCGCCGTATCTTAGTCACGGTGCACACATGGTGGTGTTAGGGGGGCGCTTAGGGGCACAAAAAAAGTTTTCTTAAATCTGGCCCTAAATGTTTAGCAATAGCGAGTTATGGAAGTGAGCTGTGGGGTTATAAGGATTGTGGTGACTTACAGAGAGTTGAAAATGCTTACATTAAAAGATTATTGTGTCTCCCGCAATCGGCACCTTCATTCACTGCACATGAAGAACTGGGCCTGAGTTATATTATAGATAAGTTAGCTCTTTCCCTGGTTGCAGGGTGGTTTAAAGTGTGTGCTAGTCCTGAATTAGAATTAAACCAGGCTATTATTAAGAACTGCCTTGCCCTTCAAAAAGGTCTTAAAATTCCTTTGCTGAGAAACTCTGGAAGCTTTGGGCTGACCAGCATTTTTTGAGGCCCCAGAGCAGATTAAAAAGTGAGATGCCCTTTTGGATCAAAAAGCAGCTTTGGGATAGGGTGAAAATTAGACGAGAAGGGGAAGAGCTCCAAAAACTCATGATTAGGACTTACATTGTTATGAAGACATGTGAGAGCATGGAGCCCTATCTCAAGGCAGTGCCTTCTCTCCATCATCATTTCCTATTAACATGCTTCAGGTTAAATGGGCTGCATTGGCTTTTGGTGGAACCTGATAGTCAGTCTGGCAGGGTCATGCAGGACCCATGTTTCTGTGACAATTTTTCCAGCCAGGACACAATGCACTTTATTTTTTTGTGATTAGTATAGCACTTTAAGGAAACAATGGGGCATATTCATACATTTTGACGCAAAACTGCCCTAACGCAGTTTTGCGTCAAAGACCTTAGTGCCTGCTAGCGCCATTCCTGAGCCCAAGCCGGGCACCATATTTATGGAATGGCGCAAGCCAGCGCTGAGGATCGGCTAGCGTCACAAAAAAAATATACTAGCCAGGTAGTTGGGGGGGGGGGCGGGGCCGTTGGGGGAAAATGGCAATAAGGTGCCAGAAATTATGTTAGGCTGGTTGACGCCAATATATATGGCATTAACCAGCCTAGCGTCATATCTTGACGCAATAACACCCAAAAATGACTCCTGTCTTAGTAAAGACAGGAGTCATGTTCACCACCCCAAGGGCCATGCCCAGGTGACCAGTGTCCCCTGGGCATGGCAATTAGACCCAGTGCCACGCAGGGGGCCCCATGTAAGGGGGCCCCATTGGCACAGAAAATTTTTTTTTAAACTTACCTATACGTACCCAGGATGGGGTCCTCCATCCTCTGGTATCCCTCTGGTGTGGGTGTTGCTGGGGCTTGGGGTTGGCATCTGTGCACCTATTCCATGGTGTTTGGCCATGGAAATGGGTCCACAGGTCCCCTACCGCCTGGTCAGACCCAGGCGTTAATTAATGTCGCTAAGCAGAGTTTGCATCATTATTTGGGTCTGCTTCCCACCCATGTGTTATTTTTGCACGGGGATAAATATGGCGCTAAGAGCTTAGCATCATTTTTTGGATGGCAACACCAACCTTGCATCTCATTGACACAAGGTGGGTTCACGCATCCAAAAAATGATGCATACTCCATTATTTTGACGCTAGACAGGTCTAATGTAAAAATATAAATGTCGAGTTAATTTTGTGCTGTTTTGGCATTCAAAAAATTATACTAAAACGGCGCAAACAAAGTATAAGTATGCCCCAATATATATGGCCCTTGATTAGGGGGATGGAGTTTTTGCAGGAAAAACCTGCCTTGTTATTTTTACAACTGTCGCAAGCCCCTGCAATTTGCTACAGAGTGGCTCATTTTCTATTTGGTGCCTTAAAACTCAGGAGTATATGCCTCAATGGTCAAAGGGTGGGGATGTAATGGTGATATGCCTTTATAATGTAGAAAAGCTATAGTATCACAAAGTGGATAAAGTGTAGCTTTTTTATTGCAGCTGTGAGATATATGTAGACCTTTGGTTGCTGTTTTAATTTTAATGCAAACTTCATAGGTAATTTTTTAGTATATAATTTATTTTATGGAATTGTGTTTTAAAAGATGTATTTTTATGCTGTTTTCTTATTTGGATTTACAAATATGTGTGTTTTTATGGATATACTTAATCCGAAATATAAATGATATAAATGTGACTACAAAAAGCAGACTGAACAAGGCCATGGAACTTCAGGATTCTGCAGTATGTGTGGAGGTTATTTCAGTATAGCACCAACACCAAGCTGAGGTTTTACCAGAACCACATTCTGTCCTTGCTCTTGTATGGCATCGTATGCTTGCAGATGACTAAAAGCAACATCACAAAACTGTCAGACTTCCACACGAGTAAACTGAGATGAATCTGGCAAATTTTTTGACTGAGAACCATGTGCAACCTGGAACTGCTCACTCGATGCAAGGAAGAGAGCAAGGACACTATCATTAAGGGAAGTAGGTGGAGATGGAAAAGACACACCGTCAGAAGAGAACAAGACTCCATAACAAGAACAGGCTCTCTACTGGACCCCCGAATGCTAACAAAGAAAGGCAGGCCAAACAACACTTGGAGGTGTACTGTGTAAGCAGAAATAAAGACCCTGAAGCACAGCGGGGGTCCATACCCAAATTTGCGCAAGATAGTCAGAAGTGGAGGTCCTTTGTTGCTGCCCTACATGCAACCTGTCATAATGGGCAGTAGTATGGTAAGTAATCAGTGGAATGCATTCCTAAGTATGTTTTCAGCATGTCTTGGTAAGCTTCTAGCTAAAAAGGAAACAACCAAGAAAAAAGCATACATCTGTTTTTGCCCCCTCTCTCTCGGACAACCATTCACCTCATTTTCCCTCATATAGGCGGTCATTCTGACCGCGGCGGTCATTCCAACTTTCCCGCTGGGCCGGCGGGCGGCCGCCAAAAGGCCGTCCGCCGGCCCAGCGGGAAAGCCCCTGCAACGAGGAAGCCGGCTCCGAATGGAGCCGGCGGAGTTGCAGGGGTGCGACGGGTGCAGTGGCAAAGCAGACAGTGAAAATCTTTGTGGGGCCCTGATAGGGGGCCCCTGCACTGCCCATGCCAGCGGCATGGGCAGTGCAGGGGCCCCCAGGGGCCCCACGGCACCCGTTCCCGCCATCCTGGTTCTGGGGGGGGACACCGCCAGAAACAGGCTGGCGGGAAGGGGGTCGGAATCCCCATGGCGGTGCTGCAAGCAGCGCCGCCATGGCGGATTCCCTGGGCCAGGGGAAAACCGGCGGGAAACCGCCGGTTCCCCTTTTCTGACCGCGGCTTTACCGCCGCAGTCAGAATAGCCCAGGAAGCACCGCCAGCTTGTTGGCGGTGCTTCCGCCGCCCTCCGCCATGGCGGTCATGGACCGCCAGGGTCGGAATGACCCCCATAATGATAACACCATCTCATAACTTTCACAACAAAGCTCAAGACCCCATTTCTTTTAACTCACACGACCCAGAAAAAATCTCACGCCCATTCAAATGAAAACCTACTAAACTCTACTGCAATCTATTTGACTTTTACTCTAGTCACTGTAAAGCCCATGAATCAACATTTCCCACAAAATCGATCCAATTTGCCTCTCCAAATACTATTTCCGACATAAGTTCTATGAGACTAACTCACAAAGGTTGAATCATCAAGGCATTTATGAGTATGTGAAACCTGTGGCCCCAAAACATCTGAAATGGGAAAAGTCAAGGATTATTCATACACGATTGGTACAAATAGAAAGGACTGTGCCCCTTTGCACTTTTACTACTAGAGTGTTGGACATGTCAGGGCTAGTTCACCGTAACATTCATGAGTATTTGAAGTATTACTGATATAGTAATACTTCACACTCATAAACGACTTATTGGTTCGGCCCCTTTATATTTTTTAAATAACCCTAAAACATTACGTTTAAAATACCATTAAACTTGTCATTGCTTATATATTCCTCCAATATAAAACAAATGCCCTGATTTAAAAAAAATCATTTGTAATTGGAGTGGTAGTAAGCGCTATATAAATACTATTACAATTACAATACAATACAATAAAAAATTGACGCATTCTAGGTAAAAGGCGTCGGTATAAAAATAAGCAGATAAAGTAAATAATAAATTAACTCTGTTAACCCGTGATATGGCTGCTGACAAAAGCAAATACCCACGTTTTGTAATACTTTTGCATTCCTGCAAGAGTTGGTGAAGCTCGGGAGCCATCTTGGTTTCAGGATGTGTATAAAAATTACTTCTGGCACCCAGAGCCATGCATTGCAACAAAACCTCAGGCAAAATATGTGCTATCAAGTTGCAGAGACTATAGCTGCTTCCCGACTGTCCACTATCAATGGTACTGCTCACATTCTCACCGTTTACAGCGACTACTGGTACCAGAATCCTTCACGTACAGTAGGTGCTGAGGAAGAGGGCTCTGAAAGCTGCTGGCGCTATAATCTAGTGGCGGCTGGAGCTTTTAAAAAGTGGTGGAGCAGAAAGTTAATTATAAAGTTCAAGCAAATTGGAATCAAACATTGGGGTAGGGGGTGCAAAGCTGTTCCGACCAGTTGGGTATTTTAGCCTCGTGAGTCAGTAAACCTATCCAAAGAAACTTACACCTGTGCTTTATTGTACCCTCGGTCTTTGGTGTGCCATACCTCTTTGCTACTGTCTGTAACTATACTGCACCTCACCTTCGTTCTGCGTAGCTACACATTCAAGGCCTGGTTTGTTCTTATTTGTTTTATTTAATTAGCAAGAGCGAACGGAAGGCAGTGAAAACACTACAGGGGGTGTCCAAACCAAAGAAGCAAATGTCAAAGGTGCCTGGGAACTGTATTATAGATCAAATTGACACACTAATAAAGGAGGCAGAGATTATGGTTATACTAGGAAAAGACAAAGGGAAATCTTCTTCCATGAAGTAACCTGAAACAATGGAAATGTTAGAAGTAAAAAGGAAATAAATACCTGTACCAGCACCTGAAGTTAATAATGGTGCCACTGGCACATCTCCCATCACAGGGAAACCCAGTCAGGGTTGTGATTTAAAGTGTGATTCAAACTTCTCACGCACGCCTACAAAGCCCTTCACAACACCGGACCAGAATACCTCAACCACAGACTCCACTTCTTCACGCCCACCAAACAGCTCCGCTCCGCCGACCTCGCCCTTGCCTCCGTCCCACACATCCGGAAGGCCAAAGCCGGAGGAAGATCCTTCTCTCACCACGCCGCCAAGACCTGGAACTCCCTTCCCATCCACCTCAGAAGATCTCCCACTCTATCCCAATTCAGAAAAGACCTCAAAACCTGGTTTGTCGTCTGATCCCCTCTGACGACTACTCACTTACTGCCCTCCCAGCGCCTTGAGACCCTAGCGGGTGACTAGCCACGCTTTACAAGTATAGTGATTGATTGATTGATTGATCGTGTCGTATGCCACCCCCCTGGCCCAACTTGCCCTTTGAATTAAAAGTCTTGTGAAAAAACAGTTTTTGCGGTGATCAATGCCGATGAAAAGATTCATCATCTTGACCCGTTAACATAAACTTGTGTCTGGAACCAACAAATCAAGTGGTTTGAAAAGCGTCTGGTAATTATATTTTGAAACAAGAGTAAAGAATAAGGCCCTTATTATGACTTTGGCGGTCCTATGACTGCTGTGGTGGAGGTGGCGGTCGCAGGTGGCGGAGCAGACCACCATATGATGACCATGGCAGTTTTCCGACCGGAACATAGCCAAGTTACTGCCAGTCCCACCAGTGCGGGCGGGCTGCAGAGGCCAGCCGTAGGCATCTCCAGAATGGCGGGGAGCATGTTTCCATCGACCATATTACAAGGTTGCACACCCCCCAGGATTGCCACCGCGGTTGCCTCGCCACGAAAAGACTGGCGGAAATGAACCACATAAAAGGGGACACACCTTCAGGAACACAGGCACGTCCGCAGCCACCACGGAACCTGAACTGGAAGTCTTCCCAATGCTCCTTCTGGCCATATGACTCAAGAACCAGCGATAGCGACGAAGACACCAACAGTAAGTACACCCATCTAGCACATACTGGAGGGAAGGACATTAGTACACACACACAGCACACACACCCGGCATGGCTAGCGATGGCCACAGACATACGCAAACACCCATAGCAGCACACACACACACACACACACATACACACACACACTCAAACACAAACCACACACAACAAATCGCACATATGCAACAAATACATGTGGAAGGAAAGCCAGAACAAGTATGTAACTCTCAAGACCAAGGGGTCCCTGGTGCAGATATAATGATGAGCAGGGTCAATAAACCAGAAAACAATAAACAACAGAGGCCTAATGGGCAGTCCAACTGGGACGTCTGCCCCAGGCACACAGTGCTATGTCCATGGCCCCAACTTGACTCCTGACTGCAAAGTTGCCTCCACATGGCAGGGGCATCAATAGGCCATGCAGGCACCTCAGGGGTGATGGGGGGCCAAGGTGGGGGTTTGGGTTTTGAGGGGGGTCCTTAGGTCGGGATTTGGAGGGGGGTCCTTTGGTTTTGGTTGGGGTGGGGCTTTTGTCCTGGATTTAGACTTTGGGGGAGGGGGGTTTGACTTTTGCTTTGGGAGGGGTAAGCTTGGCCTTGGTGGGGTAGATGTCTTAGGTGGGTGAAGGACAGGACTAGTACCAGGTGTAGTATGGGAGGCTTTGGAGGTGGAAGGCAGGGGTTTTGGGAGTGGAACAGGGCGCTTGGAGGGGACAGGGGCTAGGTCAGTGCAAGGGAACAGGGAAAACTCATGCAGAACCGTTTTTTAGGGGCACAAGGTTGGGAATGGGAGTAACATATGGGAGTGGAGGGAGAGGGAGTGGTTGTGAGGTGTGCACAGTGAGGTACCTTGGGTGCAGGTGCGAGCGTTGATGTCATGTGTGTGCTGTGTGACTGTTGGGTGTGTGAGTGTGGGCATTTAGGTGTAGTGGGAGAAGGAGGGAGTAAATGCAGGGAGGTGGCGGGGGATGTGTGAATGAATGTTGTAGTGGTGTGTGCAGGTAGGGTGGATGTGCTGCATGTGGGTTGTTGACAGTTGTGCTGAGTGTGCATGTGGTGTATGGGATGCATGCATGGGGGTGTGCTATTGTGGGGACAGTGGGAATGAGTGCACTTGTGGCAGGATCTGGGAGTGGTGATGTGGTGACTGCAGGTATGAGTGGTGTAGTGTCTGTGAGGGGAGAGGTGTGGGGGAGTCCATGTAGGGAGTTGATGTTGCTGTGTCTGCATCTGAATGTAGTGTGTGTGTGCACAGTGGTGGTGTCTTTTGTGGTGCCTGTGTTTGTCCTTGCGATCTGGGTCTGTTGATGTGGATGCATGTTCGTAGAAAGGTGTGCCTTGGATGGGTGAGGGGAGAGGGATGTGAAATTGAAAACAGGTAGTTGGAGGGGGGACGGAAGGAGAAGGAACACTGGCCTACGTCAATGTGGAGGCCAGACCCTGAAACGATCTCTGCAGGGCAGCCAGGACATTGTGAATGCCTTCCAGGTAGGCATTCGACTGCTTCATCTGTGATGCCAGTCCCTGGATGGCATTCACAATGGTTGACTGCCCCACAGAGATGGACCTCAGGAGGTCAATAGTCTCCTCACTGAGGCAGCAAGGCTGACTGGGGCAGGGGCAGAAGTGCCTGAGGTGAAGGGGATGCCCACCCTCCTGGGTGAGCGGGCACGGGCAACTAGGTGGGGAGCTACAGGGAGGGTGGTGCTGGTAAGAGGGGTGGTGGACAAGGGTGGTGCTGGGATTGTCCCAAATGGGTACGCCACCGCCAGGGAGCGTCCATCAGAGGAGGCATCCGAAGATGTAGTCGTTGATCCTGTCTCCCCCATGGCACTCCCCTCGCTCTCTGTCACACTGGTCCCCTCGGCTCCGCTGGTATCAGCCTCCTGGGTCCCATGGGCTGCAGCTTTCCCACTCTCCGGTGCCCCTTCTCCTTTGCCTGATGATGCTGATGCACACAGAGACAAAGACTGAGGTGGAGAGGGAGGGAGGGTGGCAGAGAAATACAGGGTGCAATGGGTCAATACCAATCCTACATACACACAGAGTAACAACAACATCATCTGCTGCTGTCCCATGGCAGGCCATGTGCTCACCTATACATGCCAGAACAGTAGGACACCATGGGGGATACCATAGCCATGCTGATGGAAACTGCTAATGGTGGAACTATAGCACTCATGTACTTGATGAGGAACAACCTAGTCACACTTGCCCAGTACCTGGCACATTCCCATGGTCGTGTGTGGAGACATTTTCTGTACACCTCACACAACAGAATCCTGCATGGGGAGGTAGCATGCCCACTAATCCATTGACAAATAGCACAGTGACATCTGGCCCACTGTACCTATCTATACATACGGTACATGGCAGCTGATTGAGGACACACTAAATACCTCACTCACAGTGGTAGGCTGATACTGATGGCAATGCCCTGACACCTCACTTGTACTGATGCTGATGCTAGGAGCTTGGATCTTAAACCTTGTTGAGGGTCACCACACAATTCCCAAATTGGAAGTAACTGCCCACATAAGTCAGTGTCTGCATGGTATGGACACACATCTATGACCCAATCCTGCCAGGGTGGCTGATACCCATAGTAGACATGCTACTAATAATGACCTATGCTACATCATTCCACTAGTAGGTAACCCAAAGCCATACAGGCAGAACATCATTGAAGTGTCAGTGTGTACTTACACCCTTGTGGCTGCTGTGCTGCCCTCATGCGCCTATCCACCTCAGGGTAGGCCACTGCCAAAATGAAGGCCATTAGGGGTGGTCAGGGTCTAACGGGCACCCCTCCCTCATTGGGAGGACGTCCCCAGCTGGGCCTCTGCGGTCTTCGGGCCCAGCATCTCAGGTCTTCCCACCGGTTTCTGCAGCGGGTGCTCCAACAGGCATGGACCCCCAGGGTCCACACTTGCTTGGCGATGGAATGCCAAATCCCCTTATTCTGATGGGCACTGACCTGCATGAATGACACAGTGTCAGCGAGACCGGATCCTCTGGGTTTGCACCTGTTCCCAATATGTCCACCTCTTGGCAGCTCCAAACTCTGCTAGCTATCATAGCACAGAATTAAAGAATGGCCAAGTGGGGGATGGGTTTTAGGTTGGGAACAGCAGGGAAGGAGACCTGTGGAAGCAAGCGTTAAGAACACAATAGCAAGGTTATTCAGATTAATCTTCATGAACTTGTTTTTAGTTCTTTATACTGTAACAACATGAGAGATCAAGATCTTTTCAATAACGTGACCTTTTTATATTCATATGCTCTGAACATTGAACTCACTCAAGTTAATCCTTAGCATAGCAATTACATCACAACAAGAATCAATGAGTACTTTTGTTCTCAAAGAATTATCTGCTATAGGATTCATGAATAATACTGTAGCATAGACAAACTGACTAAACTTGTTTTGTCTAGAAAGATCACACTCTGTTCTAGATTTCAAGATTCAATTGCCCAGAAGTTATTGCGCAACTTATTGCCAGACTGCGCATCAAGATTCAAGTACCTGGAATGATCACGCACTCTGCCGATCCGAATTGCAAGGGTTAATTGCAAGAATGAATCGCGCACACTGTTGCCGATTCAACCATCAAGATTCAAATGTCTTAAAATGATCGCGGACTCTGCCGATCCGAACTGCAAGAGTTAATTGCCAAGAATGAATCGCGTGCACACTGTTGCCGATTCAACTATCTAGATTCAAATGCCTTGAAATGATCGGTCACTCTGCCGATCCGAAATGCAAGGATTATTTGCCAAGAATGAATCGCACACACTGTTGCCAATTCAACCATCAATATTCAAATGCCTTGAAATGATCGCGCACTCTGCCGATCCGAACTGCAAGGGTTAATTGCCAAGAATGAATCGCACACACTGTTGCTGATTCAACCATCAAGATTCAAATGCCTTGAAATGATCGCGCACTCTGCCGATCCGAACTGCAAGGGTTAATTGCCAAGAATGTATTGCGCACACTGTTGCCGATTCAACCATCAAGATTCAAATGCCTTGAAATAATTTTGCACTCTGCCTATCCGAACTGCAAGGGTTAAGTGCCAAGAATTAAACCGCACACACTGGAAATCACAAAGCCAAAAACTCAAATGTTTCTAGAAACGGAGTCAAGGGAATTTCCCCGAACTCCGTCTTACCGCCCTGCTTGATGATCCGCAAGATAATGAGGACAGGGCCAGGAAATGTCCAAGTAGGCCTCCAGAACCGGAGCCCAGGAAAATGCTGCTGCTCTGCACCGGGACCTCTGAATAGTGAGCACGTGGAGCTGGGCTCGGTTCCTTAAATAGACCCAAGCCCCGCCCACATGCCACACCCAGCCAGGCTGCAGGAAAGACTTGAAAATGAACAATAGATTACAAACAGTATTGATGACAGTTCAAGATAAATACCTGCAATGCAAAAAGTTAATATGCAGTATCAGCACACAATGCATAAATTATTACATTGCATAAGGATTGTCATTTTGCATTATGTTGCCCGTAGAGCACGCAGTGTCCTGGTGTTGACACACAGACAGAAATGCAAAGTCATGTAGATTGGCATTACAGGGTCAGCAGTGGACATCACACATCAAACACATTTCATGACCACAGTCACGTGTCCTCACGCCACTAACGCTCAGACTCTTCACCCATCTCCATGCATCCACTCCATCTGCCTCGTCCCAACTCCTTTCATCCACACACAAATCACAGTCACACATGACAGTGACATGAGACTCACCTGCTGCTCTGGTGCCTCATACAACTATCAATACAGGGGTAGGACCCCGTCCACAAGCTTCTCCAGCTCTTTCTGGGGGAAGGCTGGCATCATATCTCTTGCATGACGTAGCACCTTGGCTTCCAGAGTGAGACCACAGCAGCATACGCAGTGGAGGTCTTGCTTGCACGAGTGTCAGGAGTCAAGTGAGCTATGGAACAGTAAATGGCGGTTACGGACGCTGTGTACATGATCGTCATCTCCGGCAGTGATCACCATTGGCCCCAGTCTCCCATAGGCAACAATGTCATCCAATGAGGAGTTGCACGACAGTTTAGACCACCGACTGCCATGACTTCTAAAGCCGGCCGAATTAGGTCACTTCCAACTGTCCTGTGCATGCCGGATAGGCAGTTGCCATTTCACATGCAATAAGTGAATAGTAGATTAATTTTATGTGCGTCATGGATGATATACAGTGGGTTATTCTAACTTTGGAGGAGTGTTAATCCGTCCCAAAAGTTACGGTAAAGTGACGGATATACCACCAGCCGTATTACGAGTTCCATAGGATATAATGGACTCGTAATACGGCTGGTGGTAAATCCGTCACTTTTCCGTCACTTTTGGGACGGATTAACACCTCCTCCAAAGTTAGAATAACCCCCATAGTGACTACTGCATAGGTTGACAATGTCGACACATTGCATATATCAACTTTTGGCTTCTCCTCTCTCCTTTTCCTAGATACGGTGCAATGGTGATGATGAGACATGCCCCTGTGTACCCTGCCCCTAGTTGACCTGACTAGCCTGGAAGAGAGGCACGTAATTCAGACGTATCGTCTGAACCGTCAGACCATCATGGAGCTGTAAAGCCACTTAGAGCCTGATCTGTTGCCTGACATACTTCATCCCTATGCCATCCCTCCCTTAGTGCAGGTGTTGTCAGTTCTCCACTTCCTTGCCTCAGGGTCGTTTCAGATGACAGTGGGCTTGGCAGCAGGGATGTCACAGCCAATGTTTAGCAATGTGTTGAAGGATGTACTGTGTGCTGTGCTCAAACATCTGCCCTCCCACATCATGTTCCATCAATGTGCGGATTTGACCACTGTTAAGGCTGCCTTCTATGATGTGGCACATGTCTCACATGTGATAGGGGCCATAGATGGCACCCACCTTGCCTTGGTTCCACCCAGGATAAATGAACAAGTGTACAGGAATCAGAAAAACTTGAATTCCATTAATGTGCAGGTGGTGTGTCTCGCTGGTCACTATATCTTGCAGGTAACGGACAGCTTCCCTGGTTTTGTACATGACTCATACATTCTCCGGAACAGAGGCATCCCACACATGATGGCACAACTACAGAGGCACCGGGCCTGGCTCATTGGTCTGTATCTAATAGGATATGTGCCCCTGTCATCTCACGTCACTTCATAATCTACCCTGTGTCCCCACCGGTATTGAGATGTGTCCTACCTTTGTGCACACAGGTGACTCTGGGTACCCTAACCTTCCCTGGCTGCTGACACCTGTGAGGTATCCGACAACAGATGGCAAACACCGTTACAATGAGGTCCACAGCAGGATGAGGCGTGTCATTGAAAGGACCTTTGACCTACTGAAGGCCAGATTCTGCTGCCTACATGTCCCTGGAGGTGCCCTACTCTACAAACCACTTAAAGTCTGCCAGATCGTAGTTGCCTGCTGCCTGCTGCACAATCTGGCCCTGAGACATCACATCCCATTGCTGGATGTAGAGGAGGTGGCAGCAGGACCAGTGGCTGATGAAGAGGACATAGTGAGTGATGAGGAGGAGGAAGATGAAGATGCAGCTGACTCCAGAGCAGAGTTAATGCAACAATACTTCCCATGAGAAACAGGTATGTGTCATGTGTAATGTAACCTCTACTCCTGTCTGCATTGTGCCATAGCCCCTCCTGGTGTCTGTCGTCAGTGGAGGCATTGAGTGCAGCTCACCCTCTGGGTGTGTTTGAGGGGGGACATTTAGCCCACCAGAGTAGGTGTTTCAGTTCAAATGTGAGTGTTATTTCCACTGTGTGTTGTGTAGCATCCCTCATGCAAATTATTGTCCATGTGCTATGTTCCCTGTACTGCTTTGCCAACTGCAATTGTTGTGCTACTGATAGTGTTGCTATCAATTTTGCTATTACTCCTCGCAGTCCACAATGGGAGTATGTGTAAACCAACTTTTACAGCCTGTGGAACATGCCTTTAGGTGAGATATGTCAACTGTGAAGGGCTATTGGGTGGATGTCGTGGAAATGTAGACCTGACACAGGTATATGGTGTGTGATTCCACATGCTAACTCACACTAGGGATTGAGACATTGTTCAGCATGTGTGTTGAGTGGCCTACAGTGTCTCCTATCATGATAGTATCCCCTGTCTTGGTCTATTTGCAAGGCATTCATGTGGTGCAACTCTGGTTCTTGTCTTGCCTGGTGGCTCCCATGACACATTTATCCAGATTAACTCAGCTCTACCAACAACCTTGCTGCATGTTGCTCCCTCTTCTGTCTATCTGACAGACATTTGCAGGACAATGGTTTGACTGTGATGACATGTCATTCAAATGCAAATCTTACTCATTACAATAAAGACACAAAGGCAGTAGCTATGCTCAAAGGTGTGTAATGTTACTCACAAGGCAAATAAATGTGTGATGAGTGGGTTCATGGTGGGTGTAATCATCAGAGTGGTTGTCCCAGCAGTAGGTAGTCCAGATCCAGTATCCATGGCGGCATGGGAAAATGGAGGCATGACAGTGGACAGTCAACAGGGTGTGTCAGTGGCAGCCAAGGGAAACTGTTCAGGAGATGCTCACTTCCTGGCAGTGGTCTTGGCATCAGGTCCTGCAGGATGTCTGGATGGAAATCCTTGCTTGCTTGTGGGATCATCAGCTACAGGGGGAGGGGTGCTGGAGATCTGCAGGTCCTCTGGCAGGGCCTCCATTCCACTAGCTGCCACAGAAGTGGAGGCCTCTGTTGGAATGTGGCTAGTGGAAGGGGCCTGCTGGTGGGTGGATGACACACATGGGATGGTTGTCAGTTCCTTCAGTACCCCTGCAATGGAGGCCATGGTGGCATTGAGGGTCTGCCACTGCTGCATGGCCTCCTGGTGGTGTTCCCTCTGCAGCTTCTGGTTCTCTTGGACGGTTGCAATGATCTTGTCCATAGTGTCCTGGGATTGGTGGTATGCTCCCAGGACTTGGGAGATGGCCTCCTGGCCAGTTGTTTGTTGTGGGTGCCCCATCCTTTGGGCCACAGATGCCCTCCCACTGCCCCTGCCCCTCAGTTTCTGTGCCCCTGGCACAGTGTGCGCACTCCCAGTTGCACCAACACCTTCATCGTCTTTGGCCTAGACTCTGGTCCCTGTACTGTGGGGCACACTACTGATTGACCTGTCCTTGGGACACAGGTGTGGGGATGTAGGGTTGGCTGTGCTGTGGTAGCCACATGGGAGGGGGACTCAGATGTGTCCAGGGTGGGACCTGTGGTGGTGGCTGACCAGTTGTCCCAGATGGCCTAGGCAAGTCATCAATATTCAGACATCCACTGGGGTCTTCATCCTGGGGAGGGCTGTCTGTCTCTGGCATCGGCTGCTGGGTGGCAGTGGCAGTGGCAGTGGCAGCGGAACCTGTGGATGGAAAGGGTGGGAGTTACATTGTTGAGATGTGCTTGTTAGTATCATCATCTGATGCTTGGAGTACCTTGACTTGCTTCCCAGTGATGGCAATGACAGCTGCAGCACTGCAGACATTGCTTCCGTGTGACATATTGTGGCATTGTTTCAATTTGGCATTTACGGTTGTGGATTGTGGATTGCATTGCTGTCATTGTCATGTGTTGGTATGCAGTTGAAGCATCCAGTTGGTGTGGCATGTGCTATGGTTGTCCGTGCAGGTGTTCCACTGTGAAGTGGAACTGCGCATTCATGATGCGTAGGGGGTGATGCAGTGTGGGAGCTGTGGTGCTTAGCATTGTGATTGATATCTGTGCATTAGGGAGGGACTGTGTGGGGATATCTGGGCCAGAGTCTGCAATATATCGATTAAAGGGCAAAAGAGCGAAAAAAGTTGGAGCTGAAATGTGGGACAAGTTTCATTCACATTAGCGTTGTTTGTATTCACAGCACAATGGTGGAGCTACTGTCTATATGGATTTCTATGTAGTTTTTCTTTTCTTTTCTTAGAATATTAAGTATTAGTGACTAGGAGTGGTAATTACTTTGTGTAACCAAAGAGAAACTCGCTTTGCAGAAAAACAGCAACAGAAAGCTGTAACAGATATTTTCAAGGGCAACCTGCCTGTACGTACCTATCTGAGAGCGACTTTTAAATAACATTGTGTGCATTCCCCAAGGTATCCCAGAGCTCCTTGAACCCCAAAGAGGTTAACTTTGAGCGAATTAAATTATACTAAATGACCTTGTGAAAAGTGTCCAAGGCCATGCATGACCTCTTGTGGTGCTAATAATCTAGTAATTCTATGGTGCGCCACAATCTCCTCCAGAATGCCAACATCCCCATGCAGGCTTTTTGTGCAATGGGTTTGTTGGCTTAAATAAATACGGTGGGGTATTGATGGGGTACTCTGCGGTAAACCCACTAGAGATCTTAGAAATTTATGTTCCACAGATGTTAACTGCATTCATTTTTATTTCCCCACAGTTGAGCCCCATAAAGCTCCCCAGCCAATGTTGTATATTTTAAATTTGTATAGCCGGTGAAAGAGACGTGGAGGACGCTATCACTTAAGTTCATGGGCCAATAATTGCACAGGTTGCCTTTTGTAAATTGGGACTATTTCTGCCATTTTTCATGTGGAGGATATCGCGCCGCCACTCAAGATGATATTAGATGCGAGGTTTCTATATGGGGCCAGGCTAACCAATTCAGATGCAAATAACTCCCCCGGAATTTTATCAGGACCTGGTGCTTTACCTTGTTTTGTGTCTGGGACAGCCCTCACAATCAGTCAGGTCGCGTTTTAATAACTTGTAAATGGTACCAAAAGTATTATATTGTAAAGGTCTATTCCTCATGTCATCCTTGGGGCAGCTGTTATAAAGTTTTGCAAAAGATCTGCCCAAATTGCAGTCTAAATGTGGAAATCTATACTAGTAGAGCCCATGTTAAATTCTTGTGCAATTATCTGCCAAAAGGCTTATAATCTTTCACCTTAGCTGTTTAAATCATGCCCTGCCACCTATTAGTGTCACAGTCTCTCCTAGCTTTAAGCTGTTCCATTTTGTAGATTTTCTTGCATTCCATGACCTGACCATAATCATCCATCCTACTATTGGAGTAAGCTCTTTCCTAGCAGATCTACATTCCCTATTGAACCATGATACCTGCTTAGTAATAGAAACAAATAATTTAGGGCCAGATGTAGGTAGCCTTTTGCCCCTCGCAAACGGCGAAAAACGCCATTTGCGAGGCGCAAAAGGCCTCACGCGATGCAGAAACACATTTTGCGAGTCGGTACCGACTCGCAAAATGTGTTTCCGACTCGCGAATAGGAAGGGGTGTGCCCTGCCTATTTGCGACCGCATCACGAAGTAGAGTTGATTCGTGACCGCGAAAGCGGTCGCAAATCAACTCGCAGTTACCATCCACTTGAAGTGGATGGTAACTCATTCGCAAACGGGAAGGGGTCCCCATGGGACCCCTTCCCCTTTGTGAATGCAAACAAAAATATTTTTTCAGAGCAGGCAGTGATCCTATGGACCACTGCCTACTCTGAAAAAAACCGAAACAAAAAGGTTTCGGTATTTTTTCTATTTGCAGCTCGTTTTCCTTTAAGGAAAACGGGCTGCAAAAAGAAAAAAAAAACTGCTTTATTCAAAAGCAGTCACGGACATGGTGGTCTGCTGTCTCCAGCAGGCCACCATCCCCGTGAGTGCCTAGACTCGCTATCGGGTCGCAAACTGCGACCCACCTCATAAATATTTATGAGGTGGGTCTTTGCGACCCCATAGCGAGTCGCAGAAGGTGTCTGAGACACCTTTCTGCATAACATTTTCGAGGTGCAAATTGCGAGTCACTGGTACTCGCAATTTGCACCTCGCAAAGTGTTTTCTTCCTACATCTGGCCCCTAGTTACTGGGGTATTAAAATCATTGTCCAGAGTACTAAATGATTTTTCATCTATTTCCACGATTGTGGCTGAGCTGTTCCCTTGGTCTAGGTGAGATTTCAGGGGTTCTACAGCCTTCACAACAGTGCTGTAGTGCCATCACTGATGCTTCTGGCAGACCATTGGTGAGATCAGGCACATATTGTTTAAATAAAGCTTACAAAACTCTGATGTTCCCATGGGAGGGGGGGTACCTAAAATTTCCAGCAGCGGACTCTTTTTAATATTAGTCGCAGACCACATATGATAGCTATGAATCTGCAGGTATTTGGACCCCCAGGAAGATGGTGTGCTGTGATCAAATCCTCCTAAGAGTGCATCATGTTATTTCATATAGGGTATTTATATGAGTGATACCAGATCAGAGCCTTAGGCTAGCATTGATATCATAAAATGTTTCTGGTACTATGGTTCTCACCCCCCGTGGAAGATGCTGATGTACGCCGGGTATATTTAGGCATTACACTACTGATCCCAAAGTCTTGTAGCAATCCAAACCACTTTAAACCTAACCTTCTTGTAGTAGCTTGGATTGAATACCGGGAATAGCCACCAGGTCACTTCTGGATATAGACAAAGCTCTTAGATATTAACTGTAAAGTAGTCTGTGAATCTTTTAAAAGTTTAGCCATCCTTTTGCCCAATGCCTCCCAGTAGTAACATTTAAAGTCAGGTAATGCCAAGCTACCCACCTCATGTGGAATTTTAAATATTTGCTCACGCGCCAAGCTTTTACATAACCTCATTAAAAAAAAAGAAATGGCCAATACTAACTGGTGGAGAAAAATGTAAGGAACATGTGTGGAAATCAATCTGAACAAATAAAGACATTTGGGAGAATGGTCATCTTAATCAAGTTACACCTGCCAATCAGGGGAAATCGGGAGTCTATCCCACTGACACAATAATACAACTGCCCATGCGACTCGTGGTTTGTACTTTAATTCAAAAATCAAAAGTAGGTTGGTAGAAATAGAGATACCCAGGTACTTTACCATCACCTTAGATTGACAGATAGATTGATCAACTTCATAGATGACTAAAACCTCAGTTTTAGCCTTGTTCAACTTATATCCAAAGAATCTGCCAAAATGTAGTGCAATATTTTCAGTTATGTCTATGTCATTGATAACATCCTGACAATACACACCAAGATCGTCAGTATAAGCTGCTACTCTAAGCTCCAGCAGATTCAAACGTACTGGCGGTAACTGTTCCTGCATTTTAATCTTTACCAGCAAAGGATCTAAATGTAGAGCAAACAGCAGCGGTGATAGCGGAACCTGTGATGAGTGCCCCAGAAGCATAGATGATAGGCAGCCTCCCAATATTATAGAAGCAGTAGGATTTAGATATCATTTCTTGGCCATGCTAATGTATTTTTGACCAAAGTGCATTTGTCTCATAACCTGCCACAGAAACGGTCAAGCGACCCTATCAAATGCTTTTTCAGCTTCTAAGAGGATCATATTGGCCCATTCTCTCAACTTGCTGGCTGCATCAAGCATAGTACTACCGGTATTAAAACCATGTTGCTCCACCAATACCAGCCCCTTAATTACTGTAGGCAACTACCTTGACAAAATATTACCATACATTTTTGCATCTGCATTAATCAATGACGGGGACCTTATCCATCAATGGCTTACCCTTCTTTACAAAAAGTGTGATTATAGTATGCCCCCAAGACAAAGGGGCCTTCATGCATACCCTTGACCACATCCATTAGTATGTAAAAGTATTTCACTGAAGGTTTTACAGAATTCAGCCGGTATAGCATCTTGCCCAGCAGCCTCACCATTTGCTAATGCTTAAATAGCAAAGCAAACTTCTTCTTAGGTAATTAGGCATCTAGCCAAACAGATTCACCCCCTTGCACCCTCTTTCATGGTATGGCCTTGATGTTCTCCCCATTGGACCTCTCACACTTACCAATATGTTCTGAGTAAAGGTTCTTATAGAATTGCTGAAAAGTATCTAAAATGACATCTTGTTCTGCCACCACCTCTCCTAAGTCATTTTTAATCTTCCTTAACCTCATCCTTGACTGATGTTCTCTCGTATTCCAAGCTCAAATTCGCCCCACCAACTCCCCATATTCATATACAAGGGTGCAATTTTGCAGATATTGCTGTGCATTTTTTGTCACCATATTGTAACTGATTGTGCCTTAACTTGAGATATTTGCAAGTTGATAGCTTCGGCTACAGGTAGTTGATGCTGAACTGCAATTATATGCTCCTTAACTAGTGTCAAAAGTGCTTGGTCCCCTTTAGCTGCAGCCTCCTCAATTATCTTCTGCTGACTAATGCTAGAGCTTGTTGTCCCTCCCGCACTGTAGCTTGAAAAGCATCTCAGACTACCCCTGGGCTAGCTGTATATTGATTTAAGTGTAGAGTATTATTTGATCTTAGCCTTCATACACTCCTTAAATTCATCATCCAGAAACAGGTTTCTGGGAAAAGTTCAAAGGACAACTTTGCTAATTGAACTGATTATTATGGACAACTGCAGGGGAGTGTGGTCAGCGAAAACACTGACTAATCTCAGTATGCTACATTGATTTACAAGTTCAGGTAAAGCAAAAATATAATCAATATGAGGATATTGTGCATGCTGCTTAGAATAAAATGTAAAACCATCTCTACATCCACAAGTACTCATAGCCACCCAAATATCCTGTAAACCTGAAACCCAGATCAAGTTTTTTACCGCAGCTCTGAACTTAGGGAACCTATCATACTTTGTGGGGTTTGTAGCATCACAGAATCAATCATTGGACAATTAATATCCCACAGAATACATATGTCTTTGGCCAACTAGCCAAATCCAAAGTAAAAAAAATTAACATTAGTATTGTTAGTGCCATAGACAGAGCAAACAGTCATTTTGCATTTATTAAGCTCTAATGCTATAATAGACCAGCAACTGTTTTTATCAGCCGCCTTTCTCCCAAAGCTTACCCTTAATGAATATGTTTTTTTTAGGCTGTGATAACTACCCCTTTATTGCTTGTAGCTTGAGAAGTACATACAGTCATAAGCAAACCTAATTGTTGGAACCAAATCTTAACTGCATATACCAAATGAGTTTCCTACAGGCAAACTATGTCATAGGAAAATCTTTATTATCTGGATCTGATCTGCTGGTGCTTTCTACGTGTGCTCAAACCATTGACATTCCGACTTAAAACATTAAGTTACAGCATTGAATAGGAAAAAAACCAAAGAACTAAAAATCAAAGAATATGGCTAATAGTGATATTGCTATTGTAAGCAAACAAATGCAAAGACAAATACAGAACCTCTTCCTCCTATCCCCCTACCCCCCTCTCCACATGTCCCCTCCCAAATACCTGACAGACCCACCCCGCCCCCAGGACCCCTAGGACTCACGCATCCTGCGAGTAGATGATGAGTCACCCATCCCACCCAACAAAGGATGAAATGTTGTGAATCCCAACATGGGCAGGCGCAAGTGTGTTATCCAGGCAGGCACCCAGTAGGCTCCCAACCCAACTACTAACTGTATGACCCATTATTCACCCTTCTTTAATTTCTGTGCTTCTTCTTCTGAGTACAGCACCATAACATCCCACTCCACAAAACATTGAAATTAGCCATTTGAATAATTTGTGCCCCCCCAAAAGATCTGATTTCAGGAATTAAAGAACACATAATGCACCCCCCATTGCGCAGTCTCAAAAGACATGTCCTGAACTATATGAAACATATACCCAGCCCCTGCCTGAAAGTTAAGTTTGTGACATTCTACTGCTAGAATCCTATCCTTGGTAAGATGATCTTAGAAACAGGGTAACATAGTACGTGGCTTACTGTTATTTTTACTCCTCTGAAAGGCATGAGATTCGATCTTATTATGCTCATATCCTGATGCACCTCATTCTGTAACACTGGTTCATTGATCAATGTTCCCAGAATCTCCAAAGGAGAAGACCAAGACTCTGCATTCTCTGGTATCTCAACAAACCATAGGTTTTAATGATGTGACCTATTTTCTAAATCTTTATTCTTTCCTTGCAGTTTTGGTATTAGCAATCCACATCTCATCACACCTTGTGTTACACTCAACCAAGTTTTTAGTTACTTCCTCTTCTAACTGTTCGAAGCGACTATGAAATGATGGTATTCTTTCATCAGCTACTTCCAGGTTGGCCACTTCTGCAGCAGCCTGTGCCTGCAATACAGACCATGCCTGGGCCTTTTATGTATCTAACTGGTGGTCAGTCAACCCAGCACTTGATGCCTTAATTGCTTGATGGTTCAGTTGGTCTTGCATGCTGCCTGAGGGAGATCCCCCACACCCTTACAGGTCCTTAATGGAGGTGAGAGTTTTCTTTCAGACTCTTAGGGAATATATTTGTTAAGATGTAACAGGATTTAATTTACAATCAAATTTAAAGTATCATCATTATCTGACCACAGAGTTCCTCTCATATTCGCCCGGCATCCCAAGCAGCAGATCTTGCATTAACACTTCCATCCTCTCCATCCAAGCCATGCCTCATATCCACTACTAAGGTAGAGCCTTTATCCTCCCTTGCTGTTTCATCACTGCCACCTTAGCTATAATCTTGCTAGAGTCCTTATTGCTACTTAGTTTTCCTGTGGCATTGTTAAGCCATTTTTTCATGCCAGAGAAGCCAGAAGACTGCCCACAGGCATATGTTCAACATACATAGTGCACCCCTTCCTTCTGCCCTCTGTGGGACTATTGAATGCAGGTTTACTGGTTTCAGGCCCATCTGAAAAGTGGGCTAAAGAACTCTCATTACAATTCATTCTAGTCATCCTAGTATGTTTGGTTTGATCAGCCTAATCCTCTAATAATGACACCTTGGATTTTTTTTCAGCCAAAGCCCAACTAGTCATTTCAGCTCTTTCTTGGGGCCTAGATGCATATTAAAGTCTCCCTTAATTTGTTTCCTGCCCAAGTCAGATTTGCTTGCTCTGGACTCTAGCACCAGACACATGGGTTTTCCCACTTCCTTTATCATTAAGTCTAGCTCCAAAGTGTACTGCTCGGGGACTGCCTTTATGTGCTTTCATATTTCTTGTTTGCACACCTGTGTTTGAGGTCCATGGCAGCCATGTTGGACAGCATGAATTCCCCATGAGCTCTAAGTACTCTCCTTGCAGTATCAAAAATGAGGATGGAGTGGGAACAGTTTACGGAGCTATAGATGGCGTAGATTGTACTACTTCAGTGGTACCCTGCACAGCAGAAAGGTTCACTCCCTGGTTCCAGACCCTTCTGCTCAATCATCTCCTGTCTTTCACCCCAGCCTCCCCAGGCTAGGAATTTAAAGCCCTGCAGCTTTCAGTCCTTATAAGGTCGAGCATAGCAGCAAATAAGCGCTGCTTTTCTGACATGTTGGTATGTATCTGGGCTTTTAACCACACTCACCACATGCCCATCACTTTCACTTGTTCATGGCCTTGTCTTTAAAAAATCCTTTGCTTTCGCTGGTAACTGCTTTCTGTGTGTCCCTCCTTAGGGCGGTTTTGTTACCGTCTTGGCCATTGACCCTGTTACATGGATAATTGCACTTTGCCGATAACTTTGACTGCAAACAAACTTCTTTTTCCTTTTGTCTCTCTCTTCATGCTCACGGCAGCGCTTTGAATCGGCTCGCTTATGTGAACTGTTTTACTTTTTATTTTCAGTTTATGTGGCAAGAAAAGTCCAGTTAGGAATTTACAATGCTAATAGCTCTACCTCGAGCAAACACAAGACCCATTGCATTGCAAATGCCTCTTTCATATTAGCGTTGGCCGGATCCTGTGCACGCTCCACCAGTCAGGCCCCTGCCTTGTCCCAAATCTCGAGCCAAGCCCACATATCCTCAGATTTGCCAAAGAAGTGACTTTTTTCTGAGCCATGACTTTCAGGCGCACCAGAAAGAGCAACATGTACTGGATGCCCATCACCCTGGGTTTCTGTTTTATATTCATGGTCACATAAGTTTTCCTGTGTACCTAGAATTTCATGGTGTAGAAAAGGTTTATGTTTATGGCATGGTTTTCAAAAGTATGCTGCACAGCCAACCTGGATGCTCTTAGGATTCAGTCACGATCTTTATGGTTCAGTACTCGTGCGATCAGGGCCCTAGGGGGGCTCCACTGGAGGAGGACAGCCCTTCAGAGCAATGTGAGCCCTCACAATAGTGAAAATGTCTGACAGGTCCTCAGGTCGAAGCTCTTGCCGGATCCAGTCCTTCAAAAAGGATTCCCGGTTGTCCCACTCGGCAGGCTGGAACCACAGAAAGGGAATGTTGTTGCTGCGGGAGCGATTTTCCACATCTTCCCCTCTGTTCTCCAGAATCCTTGTAGTTGCAGTTAGCTTGGCCATTTATTCTTTCAGCGCTTTGACTTCTACTTGCAGCTCTGTCACCGAAAACAATGTTACTTGCCTCAAGTTTCACTCACACAAAACCCACAATACCAGCAGCAGAAGAATGGAAGATGTCCTTTTCACTGGTGATTTTATTTAAGAATTGCAGAAACACAAAAACAAATAGGGTGCTGCAGACCCAAGCACTGGGCACAGTACTTATGATGGACACCTTCAAAAAAATTAATGGATTTATGTGATGTCCTCAAATTCCATAACCAAGAGAACACTTACCACAACCCCTTTACTAGGAAACCATTGTAAAAATGTTTCCTTTTTTTTTTATTCGTCACCATTGTTTCCGATATTTCAGGGAACCCTGACCCCCACCCACCTCTTTCACTTTTCCCAGCCCCTGAAGGTCATACCTCGACCACATACCCCTACGGTTGCCTGCTATGTTGGTTTTTTACCTGCGTGACCACTATTTTTATGTTGATGCTGGTAAAAAGAAAAAAAAATAGGGAATTAGAATTTTTTTTTCTCCTTTTTGTTATATACTTAAAACAACACATTAAGAAGAAATCACTTTAAATGTATTTGAGAGCAATCTAAATTAGCCCTAAATTAATTATTAAAATAAACAGAGGCAGAACTGGCATTTAAAAAATGAATACAGGCGATTTTACATAAATTATTAGTTTATTACCAGAATCTCATCCAAAACCTAAATAAATGCATAAATTGCTGGTATTTATATCTGACAGAAAATAGCAACCCTACCAGAATGATTATACCCCTTGAGCACTTTCTCGGCAGTATGGAAGGTTTTGGTGATCTGATCACTGCCAGGTGCAACGCAAAAAAACACCCAAAAAGCCAAAGGGTAGGGTTTTTGTTAGGTTGAGCGAGCAAGCGCTTTTCGACCTGTTGTAAGTATTCGGGGAGTTTTTAACCACACCCATCTCACCCCCATTACTTTCACTCGTTTGTGGGCTTGCCTTTCAAAAATCCCTTGTTGTCATTGGTAAATGCTTTACGTTTGTCCCACCGGGGGGTGGTTTTATTACCACCTTGCAGACTGAACCTGTTACATGGATTATTGCACGATTGCTGATGCACTTCAGCGTGGGCAAACTATTTTTTCCTTTTGTCTCTCCCCTTGGTGCTGCATGGCGGCCATGGTGCTCACAGCTCAGAACAGCAGCGTAAACGCCATCAGTGGTATTGAAGCACTGGTCACATTATTCACACTGTTACCTAATGAGAGTAATTTATTTTGTCTCTCCCCTTCACGCTCCATAGCTTTCACAAAAACACTTGCAATTGATAAATGCTTCATGTAAAAAACACAGAAACAGAAATCCTCAAAGCGGCTCTCCCGACACAGGGGTAGAGCCGATACTACAATACTCACTGCACTCGGGAAACTCTTCCCATAATGCTTTGCAAGCATTCTTTTACAAAACATTTCTGCACATAACTCAGCCTGTGGTGGTCCTAGGACAATGGGACCACCACCAAAACCTTCAGCATGACTCTCTCTTTCTTGTAAGTCATTGCTGGGTCCCCACACTAGGTTAGTGGGAAACCCGAAATAATAACCCCTCCCACCTTTCAGTGTTGTTTTGTGTTCTCTCATGGCTGGAACTTTTGTTTTGGAGCTGATTGTACTAATGGTTTAAGAACCTTGTTTTTAATGTTGTTGTAGTAGGTTTGCTAGCTCTGACAATGTAAAACACAGTGGGGTATATATGTGCTTGCACTACGTTATTTTTACCATGATCGTATTTCTTATGAATGTTATTTCTATTGTTGTATTCTCTACGGGCTGTTCTGAGCATTATAGCCAACATACTACAATGTTTGCAGCACTCAGAATCTCAACCCATAATGCTTTGCAAGCATTTTTTTACAAAGTATTTCTGCCCATAACTCAGCCTGTGGTGGTCCTAGGATAATGGAACCACCACCAAAATGTTCATGACAAAGTGCTCTTTCTGTCTGCACCATCTCTGGGTACTCAGATTAGGTTAGTGGGGACCCCAAAATAATAACCCCTCCCACCATTCATTGCCTTTTTATGCTCTCACATGGCTGAAATCTTTGTTTTACAGCTGAGAGTAGTTTGTTTTTTAAAGGTCTTATTTATAATATCATTATAGTAGGATAGCTGGTCTTGAAAATGTGCAATGCTTATCACTTTTGGCAGGCTAGATATTTGGTTGCACTGTAATATTTTCTGCTATTCTTTTTTCAGGTGGTTATGCTCTTTTGGGGCTAGCTATATGTGTGGCCATGTTTCTTAAAAATGCTATTTTTCTTCTGCTGTCTTCTAAGGGCTGTTCTGAGCATTGTAGTCAACATACTACAATATATTAAAAAAACTTACCCACCACGCCACCTCGCTCTCACCGCCCTGGTGCTTCTGCCTTCCTCCCCTCCCGACTCAATCCAGATGCTTTTTTCATGCTGTTAAACAGCATGAAAGAAGTGCTGGGACTGGCCTGAGCAGGCTGAAGTGAGAGGGAGTGGGACCCGACTCAATCCAGATGCTTTTTTCATGCTGTTAAACAGCATGAAAGAAGTGCTGGGACTGGCCTGAGCAGGCTGAAGTGAGAGGGAGTGGGAGCCTGCACTTTGTCTCCACCCGGCTGTGAAACACAGCCGGGTGGAGAGTTCTAAGTGTGCATGTCAATTTAGCCGGCCTCAGACACCCGGCCAAACCGACATGCGCACCCCCCCACCCCACCCTTCCACCCGCATGATGCAGAGAATGCTGGTCCCGTCCTGCCCTACCTAAGCGGACTAATAAAATGATAATAAAAATGCTTTTATTATCATTGTATTTTTCTGCTTCCTTGCTTCCTCCTATCAGCAGGGGAGGGCAACGCTCCAATGCCGTAGTAGAGAGGCACCCCTGAGGGCCACTGGAATTATGTGGCAGAACGGATCTAAATATGTGGCAGGGTTGACCAATTAATGTGGCAAAAGAAGCCCAATTATAAATTTACATTGCAAATGGCTCCAACTCAAATAAATGCGAGACCTATTGCATTGCAAATGCTTGTTGATACTACCAGAGCTCCAATATATGCAGCTGGTGAGTTATTTAGTACATTTATTCCCAGTAAGCAATTAATTTGAGCAGAGCATGTAATCACAATATAGCTCACTGGCCCAAGGTATTGTCGCTTTTATTTCCTTTATCTATCCAGTTCAGTAATCACAGAGAGCACTGTTGACCTCAGGCAACTGCTTTCCATAAACAATTACTCCAAGCAGCAACAAGGCAGAGCAGTGACCAATGCACAAAATATTACACCCTTCCACCAAGGAGGATTAATTACTGCAGTTTGCAACAAAGGAACACTCACAGTATCCATCACTTCCTCCTAGATGGAAATTCTCCATAGACTCCTTGGCCCAGATTTATACTTTTTGATGCAAAACTGCGCTAACACAGTTTTGCGTCAAAAAGGTTAGCGCTGACTAGCACCATTTTTTTATGCCACTTGGACGTCATATTTCTACTATGACGCTGGGTGGCGCTAACAAATGTTTAGAATAATTTTTTCCGACATCAACCATTGCCCCCTGTCGTAAGGCAAAATGACGGTAACGGAGGAAAAATTACTCTAATCTGGTTTACGACATGTAAACACGTAGCAAAATGGAAATGCACCATTTTTGCCCACAATAGCGTCAAAAACAGACGCTAACGACGAAAATAGTGCAAAGGAGCCACAAAATGGATCCCAGAAGCCAGGAGAGACCCCCAGGGAGACCCCATTCAATCAGGAACCAGCCAGGACGACACAGATAAGACCCAGAGGAGGGAGAAGAAGAAGAGGAAGTGTTGTTTCAGTGCAGTGGAGCATGAAATACTGATAGGGAGGTGACAGAGCATCAAAATAAACTCTTTGTCACATCTAATTTGCCAATTGGAAGGAGAGAGGCAATCTGGCAGCAGATTGTGGATAAGATCAACAGTGTGGCAGAGGTCAGGAGAACAGTGACTGAGTGCATGGAACGCTGGCATGACTGCAAGAGAAGGACAAAGGAAAAAATGGCATGGAACAGTAAAGCAGCACTGCAAACTGGAGGTGGGAGTCCGGCACTGCAAGAGGATTTGGACAAGATGGACGGGATGGTTGCAGCAGTCATCGCAGAGGAAAGCGTCTCAGGAATACAAGGACAGGACAGCGCAGAATTCCAGGAAACACCACAAATGCAGGGTAAGTTGCATGGGGGAAATATATGCTTAAATGTCAAGTGCAAGAAGGGGGAGGCACATAGGACTCACACAATGCATAGCAAAGGAGCGCAAAGGGACACAATGCACACTAAGCAAGTTGCACCATGCAAACATAAGCTACACATGTACCTACGCCTTGGTAGTACCATGCACCATTGACAAATACACAACCTGGACATATTTAGAACACCACGCCTAAATACCTACATGTATAAATGCAGCACATGGGCTGGATGGCATGTATAATCACTGTGCCACTGGTTGTGACATCACAATATCCCTCACATCAACACCACCAACACCACCTAGACCTCAGAGACCAGGTAGTCAGTCAACACCATTCCTGGGGTTACTTCTTAGTGGTGTACCTTGCAGTAACACCTTGCAACTGCCTTGCCTCATTGCCCAAAAGCATGTGTGCTGCATCTCACAGCACACAAGTCATTGCGACTGTCCCAACAGTACCCAGGCATGTTCTGGTAGCACCACCACACCACACATAGACAACACATTCACATCAGGCAGCCATCCCTACATCATGCTGTCAGGGTGTCCCCTGGGTGCATGGAACAATTAACTCAGTAGGTGCTGGGGGAATAGCAGGCTGGACCGGTATCATTGTGATGGATCAAATAGAATCAGTGGCAATTATGGCCTGCATTGGGTGCAACAGGTCACGCTGCACTCAGCCCTGCAAACCAGGCAGTGGAAAGGACAAAGGGCCAAGTGCATGGGCTGTGCAGGGGCACCCAGGGCCACACCACATCACCAACAACCATTTCATGGGGGTTACACTGCCATGCAAAGGCTGGTGGAAATACGGAAACAGGCCTGGAGGCTAGTGTTGAACGTATCACTCATTTGGTGTCACAGGACAGATGCCATAGCCAGTCTTAAAGCTGCAGGTAACCTGCCATGTCCAGGCCATTGGCCCATGGGGCATTCCACATTGACAACAGTTGCCACTACCACTTGTGTTGTGGTGGTGGTCAAATACACAATGGCAGTCAGGTGCCCATAGGACGGATGCACATGAAATTAAAACTTGCTTCAGGCCCTGACCTAAGTACAACTCCTGTGAAAGGGCTATGTCCATAGACATATTTACCATCATGCACTGTCACATACAGAATGATGTACACAGCAGAAATGTAATACCCATGCTACCCATCCCTGGGTTCAACCCCGTGCTTGTGTCAAATGAGCTGTACTGTCACCATGCTGCACTCATGTATCATAGTGCAAGGAGGGCTGCATTGAGGGGGAGGCCATAGGTGTTTAGTAAGGCAAACAACCTACACAGGCAGGAGTTGAAACTGAACTCCGCCAGGTCCATGAGTGCCACGCAATGTAGCACACAAACACAAATAACAACATGAGGAGCCATCAATAGCAAAAGAGCACAGTGTCCTGGCAGTGCCGTCCCTGGGGTGGTGCAAGGTCTCAGCACAGCATGGGTGTATGTGAAACATGTAAGACTGTGACAGGTGAAAATTGCCATGTGTGGTGCTGTGGCATGAGCACAGCAACACCCATTGCAAGGTCTCACCATGCAAATGGATGCAAAGGGAGGGTAGAACATGAAAAGACGGCGTCAAGCCACAAAAAGGATGGACAACACACTTAGAAGATATGACGCAGACAATTGTGCCAACTGGACATCCATTCATGTGACATGCAGGTGGGACATAGGGCTGTAGCTGCAGCTATGATGTACTGGAGCAATCCTTTGGAACTAAGGTGCGCATCATAGGCACTGCGCCGTATTGACAAGGTAGTGTTAAGCCACCTTTTGTGGCTAAATGTCACATTGAGTGATGACCCTCCTGATCATCACTGTGCGTGGAAGGTGGTGCAATGGGTTTTGCTATGGGCGTGCCACAGCAACATCCATTAAATATGTATGCTGCCTCAGATAAATGGAATTTTGTCAACTTGAGGCAGGTTCAAAACTCTAATGCCAACCCCAGGGGTGGCATTAGCAGGATGCACTGAGGAGGAATACATTTATACCTCCTCCTTTTCTGCTTTTCCAATGTGTGCTGCATTCTGCAAAATGCCAGAAATGATTGTTTATGTGTGTGAAGGTGTTCCTTCCTGCACATAAACAATCATATGTAAATAATGCTTTGGCTCTTCTGTGTGTGGTGCATTCTACAGCTCACACAGAAGTGTCAAAGCACCACTAGTGATTGTTAATGTGCAGGAAGGGTCACCTTCACGCACATAAACACCCCTCAATGCATACATCCTTGCATGATGGTGCAAGGATGCCTGCGTTGATGCTGGCAGCTGAATCTTGCACCAGCACGGGGGACAACAAAGGGTGCCCCGTATTCACTTACATAAGGCGCAACCTTGTGTTACCAAAGTGACGCAGTGTGGCGCTGACTATTGTTGCACAGCACCACGCTGCACCATTTTTACATAAATATGGTCCTAATATGACAATGAGCCTAAAATATCAAGTCAGTGACGTGACATGTCCACTGCCACAACACAGATAGACTGATTTTACACCATCTCATTGCAGAGGATGAGGGCTCTGGATCTGCCTGTCCTGGAGTACCCTGATGACCTGGATGACCAGCTGGCAACTATCAGCCAAGAGACCCTCCAAGAAGTCCTTCTAAACCTCCAGACACCACCTTCAGTTGCAATGAGGAGTATTGATGTAGCATACATCCCACAGGCCACACTTAGCACCCCAATAGTATGACCTGCCAGCACTGACACAGCAGAGGACTCTGAGGAACCAGGCACCAGCTTTGAGAGGACAGTGGTACGAGTCCAGCGGGAGCTGGCCAAGAAGGTGCGGGTGGGATCCAAACTATGGCAGCCAGCCTTGATGCGGATGTGCATGGTCATGGCAACAGAACAGACTGTAGTCAACCGACGCACACTCCCCAATGCGAGGAGTCCAGGAGTGTCTGAGAGACATAGCTGCTGCCATGAGGGAGAGGCCACAACAACTGCCCTCCCAAACTGCCATCAGCGTGCTTGAGGACAAAATGGACTCCATGCACCGGGAAATGGTCTCCCTCAGGGCAGACATGGCTGCCTACCACAGGGATGTTGCAGCTATACTTAAAAATCAGCAGCTACCTCCTTGCTGCAGTGTTACCATATGTAGTGCCACAGATGGCAGCTGCTGGGAATTGGCAGTCCACATCTCCAACAATTGAAGTGTGTGTGGCCCCCTCTACCACCCCACTACCACCACCAAGGGTAGAGGAGGCACCACACACACACCGGAGGATGAAGATGTGGAATAGATCATCTTCACCCATAGGAGTTCCCAGTAGCACCAGCCCATGCCTCATGGGCGGTGTTTTCCTTTGTCCTGTGCTTGACATCATGCCAGTGTTAGCACTGTTGCAGATATGCACTCTTCTTCAACACACTGATGACCTTTCTGCTTTGGACTGCACTTATCTCAAACTTTTACAATTGGCAATTTATGTTCCCCTGCACTGAAAGACACTTTACCCAAACATGTCCCATGACCTGTCCCTCAACCCTGTACTTATGTTGTGTCACAATTGGATGGATTCCACAAATGGGGTCACAGACCTGGAAATTGTAAATATTGCACTATTACACTTGTAATTAAACGCCACCTACACAACCATCATGTTTTTGTGTGTTGTGACACATCTACTATGCCTAGGATTTGTGATGTGTATAACATGTCTCAAGTCACAGAGTGTCAGTACAAGAGTGCAGAAATATCTGGGCACATATCTATGCACATGGCACCTATGTGATGTACGTCAATGCTGGTCTCATCCCCTACAAGCAATTCACTGAGTATGTGAAACATGTTGAACACATGTATGCTACACCCACGACATACGTCAGGAATGGCTGTGAAACAGTTCTCGGGCAATATCGTCAACTGGGAGTACCAGCAGAACACATTGGTGTGAAACAGAGGGACTCAACCTCATCTATTATTGCCACTGGTCAGTTTAGCAGGATAGGAATGAAATGTAGGCTGTTGTCAAATGTCCCACAGTGCCCAACATTCCGAAACAAAACCCATACAGTGACAGCTGAATTACCACACCTACCCGTCCTATACATGGTCAACATATTCACCATGAGTGGTGGGTACACTGGATGGCAGATGCATAGATAAGTAGATGTGTTGTAGCTGCCAATGTGACAGCTCATTCATAAGGAGCTGATGAACATGTCAAGAGAGGGATCTGGATGCAGGAAAACAATTTTAACAGTACACCCCTGGGATGACCCTGAGACCCAAGCATATGACACTTGAAGTAAGGGAGTACCCAAAATGATTTATTTTCATAATAAAAAAACTAAAAATAAGTATGAACACCTATCCTAACCTAACCTATCCTAACTATACATAACCCATAACAGACCGTAACTACTCTATGCTACACTTACCTAGCACATGTGATGATACACTCTAAACATTCGCCCCACCATCTCCCTTATATCATAGGACACATGCAGGACAACATAAAGTAAACTACACATTTACTAACTATTGCTAAACAAATATGTATTTTTTGGTATTTTTTTTTGTTATATAACACATAAAAGCCACAGCATCACCCCCACCCACCCACATAGTAAAACATAAAAAGTAGAAAACCCACCCCCAAACCTACTTATCCTAACTAACACACTAAACTACTCTAACCTACAACTAACTTCCTAATACCCACTAAAAGCCTAGAAAAAATGAGGAGGGAGGGGACGAACTTGGGAGAAGTGACACCATGCCATTCAGAGGTTGGCCCTTTTGAGTTTCCTCTTAATACACTTGAGGGTCTTCGTGTTCTTAGCCACCTCCTTTTCTATAGAGGACCTGTGTCACATCCCTCTTTAAGTCTCTAATGGCACTCATGTCCATGGCAGCAGGTGTGGTTGGCTGTGGGACGGAAGTAGAGGGTGCAGCAGCTGGAGCAGTAATGATGTTGGCAGCTGTGGGCCCCTGCACAGCTGTGGTGCTTGGTCCACCCTGTGTGGGCAGTGTGGGTCCCCCTTGGCGGAATGCCCGCCACTCACCAGTGGATTGCTCCGAGCGATAGCAGCGTGCCATCCTCCTGAACCCACATTCCACTGCCAATATGTGCTGATAGCACGCTGCCCTCTTCTGAAAGGCACGGAGTTGGTCGTTATCCATGTTGGCAGCTGTTAAAATGAGACAGGCAACCATCAGTGTCAGCATTGTGTGGAGTATGTACAGAAAATTTGCTCACTATCTACACCGATTTGAACATGCACTCCTACTCACATTCCGGATAACACAATGGCCCTGATGGATGAAACGACAATGCTGCCTTAGCACAATTTCCTTGACACCATAGCCACCCACAACAAGATTATGAAACAAACTTAATTAGATCTGCATAGATTTTGTACCATTTGTGACAATGCAAAGGCAGCGTCAACTTCACATTGATCAGGACCACTATTTGTCATCAACTGTGTCAATTTTCCAAACAGACATCACCAGAAACTTGTATCTGTTATTGGGAGTATGGGATGCAGTTGGTAACCATAAGGGTTTAGTGTTGATAGATACACATCCAAGCCTGATCAAAATGACTGTCACCTTCACTGTAAACATCACATCTACCAACAAATGTGTTGGTCCCAGCCCCTATGCCTCAGAGGGTATGGCCATGCAGATCATCAGCTCAGCTGTCCAGGTCATCTACCAAGACATGCCCACTCATACATGGAGTCAGGCAGTGGACCATATGTTAGGTGATGACAAATATGAAAGTGGTATCCATAGGTCTATCACATCTACATTCATGTGTCCAGGTGTAGACACCCATCAATACCTGATCAGCCAATACCATTCCTCAGACACCCATACCCATGCCAGCACACAATTGGACCCGACCTGCATGCACGCCTATCACATTCCATATGAGTGTCACGTAAGTAGAATACAAATGTAGTGGCACCATGCTGGGGGACAATTGCCCACCCAGTCCTACATGTACATTACAATACAGGGATGCACCAATGTGTCTACAAAATGGTGCATCACTGTGTTGTGAGAATGATGGTGTGTTCCAGTGCCATTATTTTCACTACAGTGCACATCTAAGTCACATATGGGCCTACATGTGCCTTGTCATCACCTTGTCTACACAAAGCTGCCCTTTGAGCACCACAAGCCTCACAAGATATGGCTCTCTGCACGTGCATGGGGAACCACTTAAATGTGACAGTGTCACCATCCAGCCTACTTTGATTTCTGATCATTTTACAGCTCATCACTTCTTGCATTGGGTGCACACTCATGACTCACTCATACAAAACACTTAAATGCTACACAGGACAGACAAAATCACACTTACTGGATACATCTGGGTCCTCAAATCTTGCCACTTCGCCTATGGGGTAGGTGGCAGTGCCTTCTGAAATATACAGATGGAAAACCATGGTTAGTATCGTATCACTGCCACTACTATTGGACAACATATTGCAGTGTGTACTGTTTCAGAGGAGTGAGGTAATTATCCAGGTTGTGGACAGTGCAACAGGAAACCACTGCAAACTCATAATGAGTCTGACACGCAGGTGAGTGAGAGCCACACATCTGCACTCTTACACTGGGCCTGAGACTCATGCAGTGCTACTCCCTGCAACAACCATATGTGGCCAATCTGTAGAAGATGGACCTCCATGGAATGAGGGGTAGTTGGGTGACAGATATATGATACTACCCTTGTGCTCTGCAAGACAACTGACTCAGTTATTCTGGCTTGTCTTGCAAGGCACACAGAGGAACTTTGTGGAGGACAAGCAGCAACATTTTTAGTCTGCAATTTTCATGCATTGAGTAATCCATGACTGATGTGTCACAGTTGGCTGATGGTATCAAATGCCCCATTGTCAGTGCCCCCTAAGGCAGGTATGCCCCTTTTGTAAACATAATGGCAGGGATGATGTATGTGAAAATCTGACAATGTTGCGCCATACATGGATTGTCCTACTTTGTTATCACAATCCACTTACATGTGGAATGCTGGCGCTGTCTTGGCTTATCATACATGACACAATGCTGGGGCACAGATGTTGCCATGGCCCATGAAATGCGTGACTTAGTGATGGTTTTGCATGACTCACCTAACATCTGACTTGCATTGGTAAAATCGTAGGATATGTGAACCCCTTGTCTATATTGGCACCTCATTCTGGTTGCATGCAACCGGTCCACAAGCAATGCATGCAGCACGCCAACACATCTGCTACTGTCATTCAAGTGCAGTGAACAGTAATTAGTTTGCCAATGGGAGACTCACCAGCAGGGCCATCAATCACCACACCGAGGGGGGCGTGGCCTGGAGCTCATGGAGTGAGCAGTCGACGGACGGAGCTCCGGCCCGAGGTCCCACATCAGCAACCATACTGAAATAGCAGCTTCCTGGTCTGAGCGCCCACTTGCCCCTCCACGGCCCTGGAGGGGGGTTGTGCAGCGAAACATGAAGAAACAGTGGTGACGGGCCCTGGTGGCGATCTGAAACAGGAGCGCCCACCTGGCTGGCTGACCCAAAATGGCACGGGATGGTCCTGATCACGAGGAGGGTGGCCTTCAGGGGCTCCTGAGGGCACCTGCCCCAAATGAAAACTCCCCTCCGTTGAGGAAACAGTGACATAGGAGGCATCCGGTGGCGCGGCACTGGGCTGGACCAGCAAGACGCCTGTAGGTGGCCCGCCCTCTGCAGGCAGAGGCAGGTGGCTTTTGTTGTTTCATGGGAGGCAAGGACTGAGAAGGCCCGAGGGCAGGATTGACAGGGCCTCGGGGACGGACCCCGCTTGACAGAGGCCATAGAATGATAGTGGCAGGGGGCCTTGACTCCGCCATGCACAACTGGGCACAGAGCGACGCAACGAATCAGGCGGAGGACAGAGGTGAAATCGTGAGTGCTCCCACACCCCCCAGAGACTGAGAGGGACGGGGGCACCAGGGCTTTGAATGCTAGACAGGTGACCCCCTTAGATCTGCGTGTGCAGAGTGGAGGTGACTGGAAGTAGGGGAACATATGTAGCTTGGAGGGCCTTGTCATATGGGAAACCAGGACTGGGATAAGGACATAAAGACTTCTTACGCAATGGGTTAACCCAACAAGAGAAAAGACACAACAGGGGCCCTCGACCAGCAAGATCCCACTGCCCCCGCCAAGGCAAATGAGGAGCAAATGCCACCCCCGGATGCCCTAACAAAGGGGCCCTCGCTAGGAGATATATTGCAGGCCATCACGTCCTCCAGAGAAATCCTAGAATCCAAAATCAATGAACTCACTACGGATCTGGGCCTCCTGAGAGATGATCAAAGACGCCTGGCAGAAAGAGTTGAGACAGCAGAACGAAACATGGAGGAGCTCACTCCGGTGGTTACCGGAGTGGGAGACCGGGTGACCACCCTCGAGAAGCATGTAGAGACAGTGATGGCCCGTGCAGAGGATGCTGAAAATAGGTCAAGAAGGAATAATATACGAATCGTGGGATTACCAGAGAAAACAGCATGCACAAACTTAACAGAATACCTTGAGACCTGGATACGAGAGGAAGAGGCACCTGAGGGTCTACCGCGGTTCTTTGCCTTTGAGAGGGCGCATAGAGTGCCGGCGCGCCCCTCTCCCCCGGAGCCGCGCCACGACCGGTGATAGCCCGACTACGTTACTACAAGGGCCGAGACCACATCCTGGCTCAGGCTTGAAAAAGAGGGGACCTAAGAGTGGAGAACAGTACAGTCCGCATTTTCCCTGACTTCTCTCGGGAAGTGCAAAAACAGAGGGCAAATTTCATGGACATCAAGAGGCGATTACGATTACTGAACATCCCGTATGCCATGCTTTTTCCCTCTACACTGAGGCTCGTGGAGGGGCCGAGGGGTGAAGTTCTTCTGCATGCCACAAGAAGCAAGGGAGTGGATAGACGGGCGGGAAGACCCCACAAACATGGGTGCACCCCGCGGACCCAGGCCCAGGAGCAGGCCACAATGGCGCAGGAGATCGCGATGGAGGTGGGGGTGCCCACCACAGCAGAAGCCAGAAAGGAGAGACAGCACGAAAACGCCGCTGTGGCATCGCTGAGCGGGGGGAAACTAGCCTGGGCACACAAGAAACAATGAAAGTATGGCGGGGATCGGACTCTGATGGAGGATCCGAGAGCTCGACGGCACTAAGCATGGAAATGCCGGTAGTGACACCTGGAATGTCTGATGACATAATATGACTACATAGTCAAGACTCGCTTAGGCTGATCGGGGCCCAGCTGCAGCACAAGATTTGAGACCTGTCAAAGAAGACACAGCTGAATTATCTGGAACAATGACGGGGAGACTGCAGAGCTGTGGGCTCCACGCGGCTGGAGAAGTACTCTCACCCACCCTTTAAGTACTGGTTCTAGTTGGTAAAAGTTTGGATGGGGGCTGTCCTGGGGGTGGGGAGTTGGGGAAGTTAATGTTCATAGTTACTACGAAGCCTGCCTGCTACCATGCCCGATTAATAGTTAAGGAAAAGAAAGCTGTTAAGATGTGCCAGCTTCAGGAGACGCGTGCGCATGAAATCAGTTTAGAAAGCTTGATTAGATATGGGTGATATGAGAAAGTACAAGGTGCTCTCCTGGAGCATAAGAGAAATGCATACCAACGCTAAGCGTTATAAGGTATACGCATTTTTACAGAGGAGAGGAGCACACATAGCAATGTTGCAAGAAACACACTTGACAGTGGCAGAGGGAAAGGCACTGCAGAGAAGGTGGAGGGGCCAGGTATATTACACAATGTATTCAGCCTATGCGCGAGGTACCCTAATCTGGATACGAGAGGGAGTACCGTTCCAAATGACGAGCACATTAATAGACCCAGAGGGACGCTTTGTGGTGGTCAAAGGCCACCTGGTGAGACGAGACATAGCGCTTATAAATTTTTTACCCACGAAACGTGGACCAAAGCACATTCCTAGACCGCCTCTCACGAACACTAGCCCCCCACCTTCTCCAGACAGCACTAATAGAGATGGGATTTAACTGTGTGGCAAACCCTGGGTTGGATAGATCCCACCCACTGCTGCGGGACTCGCCAGTCAACGCAATAGCCACAAAATTCCAGGGTTGGCAGGTAGAATGGCAATTGCTGGACTCATGGAGGCACCTTAACCCAAGCACTTGGGAATACTCCTTCTACTCAGCAGTACATGATTTACACGTCCGATTGGACACCTTTTTATGCAGGCCCAGATTAGTGAGGTGGAATACCTGGGACGCACGATCTCGGACCACAACCCTGTCTTACTCTCATTAACATGGGAAAAGATGTCCACGAATATACCTACCTGACGCTTAAAGCCTGACTCCCTTGAGGATCCGGCATACCGGACTCAAATACGGGAACACATTAAACCTTATTTTGATGACAACAAGGCACTGGCCCCCTCTCTCCAGATATTGTCGATCATTTTATTTTGTTGTGTGATGTTGCTTTGGCGCCCTAAGTACCAGGGGTATGCCGAGACGTGGGTCCCTTGATGGCTGCGCCACTGGATTCAAGCTAGCATGGCTGATGAAGGGTGATACCCTGAAACCGGTCCCAGGATGCTTGTTTCCTGTCCAGAGAGGACCTGGCCTAGCAGTTCGGGCTGGACTGTTCCCATGTGGAATAGGGTCAAGACTGATTTGCATATGGCTGGGTCCAAACCGGGGTGACGTGGCAAGCAAAATAACAATGGATTAAACCCAGATCTGTGACTGGGGGTGAGTGTTTGAAAGGTTTCGATACTCCGTTGATCATTTATTTTATTTTGTTTTGTGATGTTGCTTTGTGCGCCCTCAGTGGCAGGGGTATGCCCAGACGTGGGTCCCTTGCTCGCTGCGCAACTGGATTTAACCTAGCCTGGCTGATGAAAGGTGATACCCTGAAACCAGTCCCAGGATGCTTGTTTCCTGTCCAGGGAGGACCTGTCCTAGCAGTTCGGGCTGGACTGTTCCCGTGTGGAATAGCGTCATGATTGATTTGTATATGGCTGGGTCCAAACTGGGGTGACGTGGCGAGCAAAATAACGATGGATTAAACCCAGATCTGTGACAGGGGGTGAGTGTTTGAAAAGTTTCAATACTCCGTCAATCATTTTATTTTGTTTTGTGATGTTGCTTTGTGCGCCCTAAGTGGCAGGGGTATGCCCAGACATGGGTCCCTTGCTCACTGCACCACTGGATTCAATCCAGCCTGGCTGATGAAGGGTGATACCCTGAAACTGGTCCCAGGATGCTTGTTTCCTGTCTAGGGATGACCTGGCCTAGCAGTTCAGGCTGGACTGTTCCCATGTGGAATAGGGTCAAGACTGATTTGCATATGGCTGGGTCCAAACTGGAGTGACATAGCGAGCAAAATAACGATGGATTAAACCCAGATCTGTGACTGGGGGTGAGTGTTTGAAAAGTTTCAACACTCCATCCATCATTTTATTTTGTTTTGTGATGTTGCTTTGTGCGCCCTAAGTGGCAGGGGTATGCCCAGACGTGGGTCCTTTGCTCACCGTGCCACTGGATTCAAGCTAGCCTGGCTGATGAAGGGGGATACCCTGAAACCGGTCCCAGGATGCTTGTTTCCTGTCCAGGGAGGACCTGGCCTAGCAGTTTGGGCTGGACTGTTTCCATGTGGAATAGGGTCAAGACTGATTTGCATATTGCTGGGTCAAACTGGGGTGACATGGCGAGCAAAATAATGATGGATTAAACCCAGATCTGTGACTGGGGGTGAGTGTTTGAAAAGTTTCAACACTCTGTCGATCATTTTATTTTGTTTTGTGATGTTGCTTTGTGCGCCCTAAGTGGCAGGGGTATTCCCAGACGTGGGTCCCTTGCTCGCTGTGCCACTGGATTCAAGCTAGCCTGGCTGATGAAGGGTGATACCCTGAAACCGGTCCCAGGATGCTTGTTTCCTGTCCAGGGAGGACCTGGCCTAGCAGTTCGGGATGAACTGTTCCTATGTGGAATGGGTCAAGACTGATTTGCATATGGCTGGGTCCAAACTGGGGTAACATAGCGAGCAAAATAACGATGGATTAAACCCAGATCGGTGACTGGGAGTGAGTCTTTGAAAAGTTATAACACTCCGTTGATCATTTTATTTGGTTTTGTGATGTTGCCTTGAGCATATTCCTCAACCTCACTCGATCGGAACGAACACTCGCGCTGGAGACCCAGGTTATCTGCCGGTGCTGGAGAAGATGCCTTTATAGGACGCACATGACTTCATCATACACACCCGAGATACAGATGACATGGTTGCAGTGGCTTCCTAAGGCGGGAGACTGGAGGGGATTGGCGACGTGGGAAGAGGCGGGGGCTCTACAGATGGGAGACCTTTATCACAAGACTAATTTGTTACCATTTGAGGACTTTTGACAGACCCATAACCTGCCAAGGGGCCACTTTCTGTTGTACCAAGCACTGACACACACCATTAGCATGCACTGGTGCCTAAGAAGTCGTGACCCACCCCCCTCACGGACCCAGTACTTACATAATGACCTCCGACGGCACACAAAAAGCTATTTCTGGTTTATATAGGGCAATGCGCACAGGAATGATGCGCCTCCTAAACGACCTATGTCATAAATGGGAGACAGATCTGGCGACCCTCATACCAGAGGAGGCCTGGGACCAGATATTAGACAGAGCCCCAAAGGTCTCTAGAAATGCCAGGTTCCAACTTATACACTACTAAGTCATATACAGGGCATATCTTACCCCGAAAAGTCTCCAGGAGCACTTACATATACTTGATGCGAAATGCCCTAAATGCGGTGAGGAGGCGGCTGACTTCATACACATGTTGTGGTCCTGCCCCCACTTGACTACATACTGGAAGGCAGTGACTACATATGTAGCGGAAGTAATTGAGCGAGAAGGGGAGTGTACATCAGCCCACTGCTTGTTGCACTGGTTCTCCCACTCTACCAAGACCAGGGCAACTAGTAAACTCCAAGACCTAGCGTACATCCTGGCTAAACAGGAATTAACAAAAAATTATAAAATTTGATGGCTCCCAATATCCAAAGCTGGAAAAGGGAGTTAAGGCGATGGGCATAGTATGAAGGGTTGGTTCTGAAACGGGAGCGGGGTTCCCCGGACCTGACGAAAGCTTGGGAACAGATTGTCACAGCACTGCAGGATGAGGTAGAGCCTCCCCAGACAGAACAGACCATCCACACTATACCGACTGCACCATGCAGCGATACTCCCTCCATAGCAGACCACTGGCAAAGACGAGGCCTGAACACATACATGTCCCATGAACAGGCGTAAGCAAAGAGGCACCCCAAAGCCATACAAGCTTGGGTGCTTTTGAACATATTGGCACATGGCAGGGCGCGGGTGGGTGGAGGGGGTGAGGGTGTATGGGGGGTGGGAGGGGGCTGCATGTAACTGAAAAACTATGACCCTAGTCTGCTGACCAGAGAAATACATTCACTACTGTTTTTTTCAAGCATGTATACAATAAGACCAGGCTGTACTAAGAAGGATGAGAAATAGCAGATTGCACTATCCCTTGGTCATGATCTCCATGCACAGTGGTTATGTACTAGCAGCAAAGCAGTGACTAGTCAAGAAATATTGTATAAATAAGCATTTGTGTACCTCAATCAGGGAGTTGTTGTGGAATTGAAAGAACAATAAAATATGTTTACAAAAAGAATCAATCACCACACCAAAATGGTCCAGAAGAACCTGCTCCCAGGCCACCAGATCAGCCCAGCGATGCTTGAGCTGGTGTTCTTTGCGACTGCTGTGGTGCACCCTCTTCAGGTGTTGGAGCACCTTTTCACACTGCAGCCTCAGTCCAGTAGCCCTATATCGCTCGCCCACCCATCTCCTACATTAATGGGAGGTAGTGGGCTACCAGCCACACAATGCCTCCCAGCTCCTCCTTCCCCATTCTGATCTGCCTCTCCCTCCCAGACATTGCAATAGGGTACAGATTGAAAATGAAAAATAAAGTAGTAATAAACAGAAGTAAAGAAATGAAACTTAACACCCAAAAAATAATTAACCCACCTATACAACTAACCCAGACAGACACCCCACAGCACAGGTACAAGGTAAAATACAGTTAACACACAAATTCACACACACTGGGACAAATAACAATAAATACAACAGAAAACACAACATGAGGGACACCACAAGATACAAAAAAGAGCAAGAAGACACCACATACTCCAAAGCACAACCATACAGTCAAAAGAGGCACAGACTGTAAAGAGAAGGTGAAAGTACACCCACTGTACCATGCCTGTAAACAGGATATCCTATTACATCACTTCCTGTGCCCTTGTGCCACGTTTTCTGTTATGCGTGTATTTTTTAGACTCTTTTGATATTTGCGTGAGTATTTCTGATTTATTACTTAAGTGCGTCTATTTATATTGACGCATTACCTTTATGCGTCGATTTAACAGTAAATCAGCATGGAAATGAGCGAGAAGGTGGAAATCACGCTAAGGGCCCCATGGTCATGCACTTTGCGTTTGTGGATGTTTTCGACGCATTTGCGTCATTTTTTTTACTCTACTCCTAATTGCGTGATTTTGTCAATTGTTAGTGGATGCACCATGTATCAACATAAAAAATGAATGGGCTGGGCTGCAGTATGGCATTTTGTGTATGGCCACATGTGGTAGTCCATTGAACAATGTGATTTGTGTACTATTGTTCTGTAACATCAATGTGTGTGTTACAGAATCAACAGCATGCAAATGTATACACGTAATGCATATGTATGAATGTATGTGTGACAACAGTGTATCCACATATGTATGGCAGTCAGTACTATGCAAGAGTCATGGTATGTGATTGTGAATTGTGTTCACTTATGTGCTGTGTGTAGTTGTCTTACAGAGCATCACATTTCAGACGACACACACAGCTCAGGCATTGTTGATGATGGCTGTTGAATGCAATCTGGCAAATGTTACCCGACAAATGTCTCCATATGTTGATCTTGAGTATATGGATGACTTGTGTGTGGACTACACATATGTCTGACATGTGTACATATTTGGCACATACTGTGATTGACACACTCACCCTACATTCCAACCATATCGTGTATTGAACACAATGGACAGTTGAAATTTATAGCATTTTGCATGGTAATGAAAATTACTTTGCGGTAGACCTGTAGCCCTAGCTGCATATGTTCTCATCCATTCTGATGTGCATTCCACTGACGTGTCCGTGCAAAGGGTGAGGTCATGCGTACCCTGTGACAGAATTGGGCCCCATGGCAGTGGCAAGAATGATTTCCATAGATTTACTATGGAGGCTCCATTTCTCACATTGCTTGTCAGACCTGGGCTAATCATGTTGAGCATTGTCACCAATGATGTCCCCCCTTATCACACATGATCCATGCAGCCATTGCAACTCTCACACTGTGTTGTGTTAGTGGTCTGGTCAAACATTACAGTCTCACCACATTTTGACATACACTGCCTCATGTGTGTGCCCCTTGTTAAGCTCATTTTTTGACATGTTGTCATGTGTGATGAGCTATTGTTGTACAAGTTGGCAACGTGGATGTAATTAATATGTTGTGGTCCATAGACTGTGTCAGTTGTCACATTCAAGTGATGAGGCTAATTGTGATGTGTGTGAGGGTAGCAGTTCACTCGTATGCTTCACATTTGACTTTGCTACAGCACTCTTCAGATTAGTGTTTGTGACATGCTCCCTGATGTTAGATTCATAATCCTAAAGTATATGTTTAAGAGATTGGAGACACCAAAGCCAGATTGTGTGAATAAGTGAGGTGTTTATTGACAAAATCTACAAGGTGAGTTACGTGATTATTGAGTGAAGAAGTTTTCAACAATGTGCAGTCTGCGGCGTATCCCAGCAGCTGTGTTGTGCTGTTCATTTTCTTCTCCACCATCCTCCCCCTCTTCCTCAGGGAGGTCATCTATCTGCTCATATAAAGGGACGTCCATCCACACACATATTTTGTGCAGGATGGTACATGTTAAGATTATCTTGCAGACGATGTGTGGAGCAAAAAAGGAGGCTGCCTCCTGTGATGTCCAGGCACCTGAATCTTGACTTCAGGATGCCAAATGTCCTCTCCACAATAGTCCGTGTCCTCTGATGTCCCTCATTATATGCACTCTCTGCTGCTGTGCTTGGGTTGGGAAATGGGGTCATTATCCATGGCTGTATGCCATAACCCTGAGCCGCTGCAAAAGATTAAAGGTGCAATTTGTTGTTAGGGCTTGCAACAGGTATGTTACGTAGCATGGCAATTGATATTGAGATCTAGTTGTGGCTCAAATGTATTTGTTGTTTGGTGTGAGTTCCTATCCTTGTGTGATCTTTCCTCAGCACTAGGTTGTTGGACATGACAATCTTGTGTTTGGGTCAAGGACCTGGGACATATGATTTAGATTCCATACTGATAGTCATTATGTATGTACCATGCGTTGTGGAGTGCACCTTTGTATCAGTGTGCTATCACTAGAGGGGACACAACGCAATGAGGTCATATGTGGTGGCAATATGGTAGCAGTAAAGTGCCGGGACATCCCATCCCTTCTGACATGTGTCATTGAAGATAAGGTGTGACACTTAGGGCTTTTGAAATTGGCTAGTGAGAATGCACTACATGTCTACAAAATTGGCTGCACTGTCCTGCAACATTTCAACTATGCAAGAATGCCCCATGTGTGACATGTTACTTGCCAACCCTTTGTTCTCCTCTGCGCCAGTTGTTCATGTGCGGCTGTGCACCAACACTAGCTACCCTGCACCAGGGTACTTGGCTAGCTGCCTTGGGGAGGTGGATGTATCTGTGCAGGACGGTACACCGCCCTGTACATATGCTTTTTTTATGGCCAATTGGCTCTTTCTGTGTGTGCAGCAGTGTGCAGCATGCATTTGTGCCACATTCATCTGAGTTCACAGCACAGTCTACTTTCTTTTTGCAACTTGCATACAGCACCTCTGAAGTGGTATTTGTTGTTGGCACTTCCACAGGTTTTAGGGGACAGCTACATGTGAGTCTGCATTATCATGCTATGTATCTTGTGTGGACAGACCTGCAGCTACAACCATTGCACAACCTTTCCACGCTACATACAGCATGGGTGGGTGGCCAATTTACAATGTGGCTTCAAGTCATGATGAAATGGTAATCTGCCAAGATGTACATACAGTGCAGGCCATGACTATGGAACTGTGGGCTATTACATTGTTCCCTTGGTGTTCCTGAGTGGCAGATAATGTTTGTATCAGCCATGAGATGTCCAAGGGTGTGTATCCCATTGTCACAGGATGATCAACATAACTACCAGTGTCTCTCCTATCTTCCAAAACATTAATGTGCATTTACACTGTCAACACATGCACAGTACAGGCTATAGGATGGAGCTCAGCTACTTAGCAAATGTATACCTTGGCACAGTGCATGTGAGGTCAGTGACGTCCTGTTTTCTCCTACTGGGTCCCATTATGACATCCATGATCTGCACTGTCTGACTTTGTCTCTGCCCCCTGTTAGGCCATTTATTGTATCTGGTACAGACATGATGGTGTTGTGAGTCAGTGAGTGTTGCATGTGAGCATGCACTACAGTAGGTGTGGTTCCACTTCTCACATATCTGGCACATGGTATGTGATGGGCATTGATCTTGTATTCCTATGTGTCTGAGCCAATGCGTCACGCAGATGTCTCTGCACACTACAGGTAAGTTAGGTATGTGCTGTTGAGAAGCAGTTGCTATAGGCGCAAGTTGTGTGGGTTTTAATATTTGTTCTTGCAGTGATTTGCACGGCATGACTTGGCATCTGTGCCTATTTGGAAGTTACATGACATGGGCATGGTGAATGCCTTTGACATGTCTGAGCTATTGTTTGTTTGGTGTAGTGTGTGTGATGTGTACGCAGTGTGCAACCTGAGGGCACTTGTAGTGGTCTGTGTAATTCTGCTGTGATCAAAGGGTACATGTCTGCACCTGTCCTTCCTGTGGTGTGCCTGTCAAGTTGTGGGTGTGTTACGTACATGTGGGTGTATGTATTAGTGTTGTACACTGATTGTGCTGTGCTGCAGCATGGTGCATATGTGCTATCATGTGCACATGTGTGTAGCCCAGGCCATATGTTACTGTAGTGGTGTATGTCTTGTGTGTCCTTCAGGGTTGTTGTGTTGTGAGTACATTACTAGATTTGTTGACTTACCCACAAGTAGGCCATTTCCAAATTGTTCATCCCGGAATTGTTCATTGATCCTGCTATGCCGGAATATGTAGGCGTCATGGACACTCCCAGGATACTTGGCCAAAATACTTTTGAATATTCTGCGGTGGTCCACTATGCCCTGCACATTAATGGAATGCGTATGCTTGCGATTCCAGTATAAGTGCTCTGTTGCTGCAGGTGGTACGAGCCGAACATGGGTGCAGTCAATCGCACCTAGCACATGCGGAAAGCCTTGGATTTGATAGAACTCTTGTTTGTTCTCCTGATGCTTTTGCTGGGTGTTGGGGAAGCTGATGTGGCGGGTGTCAGTGAGATGATTGCATCTAACAACTTTGGCAGGACTGCAGAGAATGACGGCTGTGAGACACCAGAAACCAGTGCACCCGTTGTTTGGAAGGAACCACTTGCCAGCATGTGCAGGACAGCAGGCAGCTTTGTCATAGGTGATATGTTGTGTGGGGTCTGCAGGCTGGCTGCAATTTGTGGCTCAATGTGGTGCAGCAGGTGTAGTATGGCTTGCCTGTTGAGTCTGTAAGTCCTAATAATGTCCAGGTCCCCTAGGCCAAGGATGGTTGTCCTGGTTCTGAAGACCTTCTCCTGCCTTCTCTGTTGCCTTTGTGGGCCGCGTTGTTGTGGTGGTGTGTGCAGGAGTTGTTGCTGTGCTCTGCGCCGTACTACTGTATCAGTATCACCTCCATCTTCTCCTGAGGGTTGTAATGTTGCTCTTGTGTGTTCGCATTAAGTAGTGGTGTGTTTGCCTCATTTTAACGCCTGCCCTGACTCAGGCGTTAAATTTTGACGCAAATCAGAGTTAATGTCATTTTTTGGGTCCGCCTCCCACCCGTGCGTCATTTTTGCCCGGGTGCTTAAATATGGCGCAATGATGTTTGAGTCATTTTGTGGACGGGAACACCTACCTTGCATCTCATCGATGCAAGGAGGTTTTACGCATCTGAAAAATGACGTTAACACCAATATTTTGACGCTAGACAGGTCTAGCGTCAAAATATAAATATGGTGTTGGGTTTGTGCTGAATAAGCGTAAACAAAATGACGGTAATTCAGCGCAAACAGAGTATAAATATGCCCCTTGTCTCTTCCCTGCAGCTGCAGAGGAACCAAGGCTCCTGCACACCAGGTCTCTGTAATGTTATGGGCCAACCCAAGGGGTGCAATGCAGACAGGTCCCTGGTCTAAGGTCACCTGTGGTTTACCTGCAGTCATGTGACCCTGGGCATAAATAAACAGGCGGGGCTGAGCGGAGGCTGTCCCTTGCCAGAACAGCTATTATGTGTGCAGCGTTTTATTTCTGTGCTAGGCTCGGGCCTCACGGAGCACCCAAGGCCCTGCGCACCACCTCGGGGACCCCGAACACAACAGTCTATTAGTACATGGAGCCACCTGCAGCAGTATCCAGCACAGCTGTGAGAGACCACTGAAGATACGGTTCCACCTCTTAGAGTAATTTCAGGCAAAACCAGGTAAAGGAAGCAGAAAAGCCCACAAGGCTAGTAGCTGATTTTAGATGAGTGCGGCTCGGACCCCACAGACATTTTTCTAATGCCATCCGTATTGGATGGACGAAGCTAACACAGCCTTTCGCGGAGCACCCCCTCCACCATTTGCTACATGAATTATGAGAATGAGAGCCCACAAATAGGGTAGACTTTTGAGCGGTGATATTTGCAGTTCACTTCTTTTTTAATGGTTTTATTATACTGATCTTATATGAATTGATTTTAAATGATTCACATAACATATCCTTGTTATTTATTCACTGTGGTGAATATGCATGAATTGTTATATTTTATATGTTGTTTAAGGGGAAATGCTACCTACTTACATGAACTATTCTGTAAATGTGAAAATATGAACTATTCCTGGCCATCCACGACTTTAAGAAGGGCCTGAAGGAGTTTCTATTATTATTTTATATATATTCGTAAATTGCCTGCTGATGTTTAAAAACAGACAAAGCCATTAGGTGGAGGACTGTCATAAATATTGCTGGTGTCAAGAAATAAGTGCTAGTTAGGAGCACCGGCAAACACCCGCACAAATTAAGCACTGAATTCATTTAAGGATTTCACCTTCAAAACCTTGCAGGAAATATTTTCTGAAATTCTGATTGGAAGTGTAACTCAGAAATAATTTGCTATAAGTAGAAAAGATTGGAAACATTTTGAAAGCACAGCCAAAACCATAAAAACTAGCCTATATTTTTTCTTGATACAACTATCGTGTATTCTGTGTAGTTCTTGAATATGTAATACTGTATAGCTCCTGCTGGCTACATCACAGACACTTTGCACTGGTGCAAAAGGGGCATATCTATTTGGAGTGGCTGAAACAGGTTTTGATTTCGTGCATATTACAAAATAATTGTGGGTTATTAATTACATTAAGTGAGTCACAGAAAAGTTAAGATATATGTCCCAATCCACGTATTGGCACTAACAAAACTGAAAGAAAAAAAAAAAAAAACTTTGCTATATTTTTGCTACTTTTGTAAAAAAATAATACCAACAAAAGTGTCACATAAATTTGATACATGTTTTCTCTAGGGAGAAACCACCATGAGTAACATTCCATTTTACACAATCAACAAAAACAATTATACATGGACTTGCACTATTTTTTTGCACGAGTGCAAAGTTTACGTGCAAATTCCTCCTGCACTTGCCACTTACCCATCTTTTTGGGGAAGCAGGGCAGTTATGACAGCGGGTAAGTGATACACTTATACAAACCTTGCAGATCTTACAGCTTCATGCACGTGCTCACATTTTTCGAAAATTACATATCTGTACATTCGTCGACCCTTTCAATATGCCACCAGTTCGTTGACAGACTGCAGGACATCTCGCTACGGGCCTGCCCATACTTGGGCCTAATGCTCTTTCCGTGGATGTCTGAGAGTGTTTTTTCCTGGAATCCATGAATAGAACCGAAGACTGATTGCCAGCTGAGGGTTGGACGCTGTGAGCAGAAAAAATAGTAAATTAAAAAATCCGAGCACAAACAAAAGCGTGTTGTCTCAAAAATCAAAACTGAGTCTTTCCTCTCTTCGGCCACGAGGCCACATTTAACTAGCACACCACTCTGAATATACTACTGCGAACACTTTTAAAATATGTGCAAATCTTGTTCTTTTGCAGCACCCTTTTTATAGCTACAGGTATGCTTATTATAAAACGCATTGCTGTATTAAGTAAAATAAAATTGCAAATAAGTGACCAATTTACACTAATTTGATATTCATTATTTAACTTTAAAGTTGGGTAAGAAGGAATACAAATATGTATTAAAATAAGAAAAATCATGTTTATCATCCTTTATATAGCATATTTTTCCTGTAGGTCAATGTTGTGCTGCCAAAAAGGCTGATCCTTTTATTCAAATTAATTTAGTAAATCATTAGAACGCACAACACACAGGTAAAAAGAGGCAGTATACAAAGTATTCAATCACTATATCTAATTTAAAATTGCAAAATATGAACAGTGCATCACTGTAATAAAAACATTCGATAGTCCACACAGGCCTTGCCAATAAGTAATTTGAAGATAGCAGCCATTACTTCCTAGTAATTCTCTTAAAGAAATAAATTTCTGCAATTGTTTTATTTATTGTTGTAACTATCGAGGGTAGGTTTAAAGTCCAGGGGTTTAGAATGGACTAAGAATGGACTAAGGACTACATCTTGTGCTTCACAAAATGTGTATAAACACTTAATAGAATTGCCTATTCTATTTTGTTTCTCTATCAAAGATGTATTTTTTTATCGACATAGACTCTCTTTGTCATTTATCAGATACCCCTTTTGGCCGGATTACAGGTGGCCTGTGAAATTGCGAACCGTGTGCAAACACCTGTTTGCACAGGGTTTGCAATTATAAGTGGTGCAGTGTTTTTCCACACCTGGTGATCATCAGCTGCAATAAAGTCCACACGTTAGCTAAATCTCAGAAGGTCCAATCAGCTGGAATTTACCAAGTGAAAAAGCCCTATATTTAACGGAACATGCAGATTTTGGTGAGGAAATTACTAAAATCCATATATTATTTCACAAAAAGTCAGAATATTAAATTATGATCACATCAGATAAAGTTCGAACATCTCTGTGTATTTATCACTCCAAGAGGATTCACTCATAATGAAGCACCTATCCTTCCTCTGTTACCCTTCTTTCTTTCTTATTCTTTTTTATCACCCTTCTCCTTTCCCCCCTTTTTTTACAATCCACTCCATCAAGACTCTTGACTTTGACAACCAGCAACCAGCCTATTAAGTATGTTGCAATAAAAACAACATTGTTAAAAACAAGTCACTTTGACTCCCACACTACCCCTTTTTACTTAAAACTATTACAAAAATATGTGTTGACCTAAAGGAAGGGTTACCGGAATTATATGGCAATGGACGACCAGCTCATGCAGTGGAGTTGACTAAATTATGCATCCACAAGTTGTAGTTTATTCAATGGTATGACATTATAAACATACTGAAATATTGCCCAAAATGTTGACAACCAAAACATTGCAACCCGATATTTAAATTGTAAAGACACAAACATCAATAATAAAAATATTGCTGAAAAAAAAATCTAAAATACAACAGCATCGAAAATAAAAGTAAAGAAACACCAACTAGCGTGATGACATTTAAATAATGTATTACAAACACACTAATTAGCGTTTACCATAAATAGTATAAAAAAATAGAAATACTCTCCAACAAAACTATCAAATTAAACTTAAAAACAGTTAGCAAAAAGAAATGCCTTCTCAATTGAAAAAAACTGCGTCAAGAAGCCACAAAATACACAACAAAATACTTTCTGAACAACATTTACAGTAGGACAACATCACCTCGCTGAACTGCAATTCTACAAAAGAAGATTTCAGCACTCCATCGCACCACTCAATGCTTTCAAGTACGTTTCACAACTGATATTAGCTAACAAAACAATAAACAGCTCAAACTATTTTAAGATGACAAATAGAACTATGCTACATATCTATCACTCTAACATACAAATGCATCTACTACAAGAAAAACATGCTAAAAGAAAAAGAAAATAGACATTGAAATACCAGAAATGCGAACAAGACCTCCTCAAAAGTAAGTGCTGCAACTAAAGCACAAAACTAAGTGATAGAGGATATACTTATCATAAGGAGCGCACCACCAGTGAGAAAACACAATAGAAATGCACACAATTGTATTCTAATGCATGCTCTGGCAGAACTACTCTAAAAAACAATAATAGAAAGTGTCAGGGAACAAAACCACCCCTCTAACATTATAGAAATGGAAGTGATAAATATTTTACAATACCTGAAAGAGGCCAATACGAGCTCACAAGAGTCAACAGGTACAATAATTACAAAATATTATAACAAGCATTCCTCACAGGCAACAGCTCAACTCACAGTCATATCATACCTAAGAGATTAATTGACAGAACATGAGCAATAGTAAAAGAAACAGAACCTAAATAATATGGAAAATAAATATAGCTCAGCACTTACTAACCACAGATGAAAAAGAAACCTTTTAATTATATGACAAACACAATAACGATAAAATAATTATCATTTATGGTACTAACAACAATTTCCTAAACTTAACACAGTGTAACAAATGGATGAGGTATGACACTTTTAAGTAATGCTATTCACAGTACAGTTAGATATACCCAATACATGGATAACATCAAAATACAGACTTCCTATTATTGGATTAACTATCAAAGGGCTGATGAATGTAAAAGACACTGTTAGACACTGTTTGCGATTCCCAAACGGGTCGCAAGACACCTGCCTCAATAATATTCACGAGGCTGGTCGCAATTTGTGAACCATTTGGCAATGGCCACCATCACAGGGATGATGGCCTGCTGGGGGCAGCAGGCCACCATGTAAGTGATTGCTTTCAAATAAAGCAGTCTTTTTTTTGTAATGCATCTGTTTTTCCTTTATGGACAACAGGATACATTCCAAAAAGAAACAGTTTTCTTTTAATTTTTGAAGAGTAGGCAGAGGTCTTCAAAACATTTTTACACCTCTGTGTGAATGGGTTACCATCAACTTGAAGTTGGTGCTAACTGAGAATGTTTTGCGACCGCATTCCTGGTCGCAAAACATTATTACATGACCCTGCGACTCGCTATTAGAAAGGGATGCCCTTGGCACGCCCCTGCCTAATAGCTACTCGCATTCGATGGTACATAGCCAGAAGCCTTTTACTGGTCGCAAATGGCCCAATGGGCTGTTTGAGACCGGCAAAACCGCTTCATACATCTGGCCCTAAGTGCTATATAATGACATGCTAACAAATATTAAACCACAAACTAACAACTATAATCCTCAAATCAATCATCATAGATTTTGAACAGGAGATGATTTCAACTATCATTAAACAAAAATACAATCCCTAAAAAGTATTGATGAAAAAGAGCCAAAACAATAGCAAAATAAACTAGACAAAAATAGAACATCCAATGAGTCCAATTATCCAGAGAATCCATGCAAACCACCACAATAAGAAAAATAAATAAACACTCCAGGAAAACTGAAAATCAATGCAGAAGTAAAAATTATTGTGGTTAGATAATAACCAAATATTTTTCCATGAACAAAAAATTAAATACAACTAGGCATCCCAAACACCCGAATGGTAATGAGAGAAATGCTTGCAATAACTCAAACCGCTGGCAATCACTCATGGTAGCTTTCAAACCCATTATTTCTTTGGCCTCCATGCCACCCTGTTTCGACCCAGCAATATGTAAATACATCTTGACCCTGCTCCAATAGGAACAGTCCAGCCCAAAGTGCCAGGCCAGGTACTCCCTGGGCCAGAACACAAGCAACCCCTGGTTGGGGTTCATCAGTCATGTGCATGAGGGGCCAATTGCTTGCCAAATAGGGCTGTTGTTTGCTACCCAACTGGGGTGCAGGGACATATATTCATTGTTTGCACGAGAGCTTTGGGACTCTATCTACACCACTATGTGAGAACTTAGTTACAGATGGGTCTTTATCCTGATTTCAATGAATTAATGTGGAATTTTGTATGGTACTACTGTTGCAGCAGATTTCACTTCACCAAAATTAAATTATCACATGCTTTTTGCTGATGTTAACAAAGCAAGACCATTGTGTGATATGGAATTAGTGTTCTAAAATACGTCACACAAATTGAGTTTCTAACTATAAGCACAATGGGCACGATTCCCACAGCTATTTGCAGGCCAGTTTCAGAATGTTTTGACTGTGTTCACTGGGATCCTGCTAACCAGGACCCCAGTGACTATGTTCTCTCCCTTTAAACTTGGTTGCTTGGACCCCCCCCACATTTGTCATACTGGTGCCCCCTTCTAAGTCCCTAGTATATGGTACCCAGCGCATTTGGGTACCAGGTGTCTTACTTGTATGCAGCATGTATTTTTCCACTGGCGGGAGCCCATGCAAAGTGTATCTGCAGACCTGCTATTGCAGCCTGCGCGAAAGGGTGCATGCAGCCTTTTTACTATAGGTCACAGCACCAGGTCACTGTAAGTCACCCGATGGTAGGCCCTCGTAGCCCAGAGGGCAGGGTGCAAGTACCTGTGTCTGAGGGCACCTCTGTTCATGCACAATCTCCAGCTCCATTTTCATGGACTTTGTGAGTGCGGGATGCCATTTTATGGGTGTATTGGACAGAACTCACTACCTATGTCCAGCTACATATAGGTATCTCCGAACCTAGACATGTTTGATATCAAACATGTCAGAATCAGGCGGGGCCCATCCTTTAGGGTGGAGGGGACATGCACCCCCACCTTTTTCCCCTCATGAAGAGTGTCGGTCAGGCTGAACAAAGGTCAGCCTGACAGACACTCTTCATGTTCAGGTCAGGCAGCCAGGAGCAGACATGCGCGATTTGCGCAGACTCCTGCCTGCCTGAGCTGAACTTTGCTTGGCTGAAGAGGTCCCAGCTCCTGTGGGCATGACCTCCTTGGCTCAGCAAAGGTTCCTCGAGTCCCTCCCCCGGGTGACAAGGGAAGCATCACCCATTGACTTCGACCTGGGCGCTTCAGGTTTCAGCCCTGAAGCGCCCAGGGCGAGTTCAATCAGTGACACCTCTTCACAGAGTGGGGTGGGGTCAGCAGTCTCACTGACCCCATCCCACTCTGTGACGAAGTTGGGACTGCTACCTTCCCTCATTGGCTGACCAAATGTCAGCTAATGAGGGAAGGTAGCAGTCCCAACCCTCCTGGGACCTCCGAGGCTGAAGGTAAGTGTGTGTGTGATCTTTTTAAATGAATGTTTGGTGCGTGCGTGCATGTTTGAATGTTGATGAGTGTTGTTAATGCGTGTGTTTGTGAAAGAATGAGTGTGAGTGTGCTTCCTGCCTGCCCCCCTCCCTCCTAAAACTGCCGGCCACCACTGGTCGGAATCATACCCCAATACTGTTGCCAGTATTAGAAGTATGTTCCCATGAACTCTGGGGCCTCCTTAGAGGACCCCCAGCATTGCTCCTACCAGCTTTCTGGGGTTTTCCAGGCAGCCCAAGCTGCTACCACCCCTAAGACGGGTTTCTGCCTTCTTGCTGCTCGATCAGCTCAAGCCCAGGAAGTCAGAACAAAGGATTTCCTCTAGGAGAGGGGGTAACACCCTCTCCCTTTGGAAATAGGTGTTACATGACTTGGGAGGGGTCCCTGGTATGCTTGCCCTCTTTGCATAAACCAGTCTGGCCCTGTTCAGGGGCCTCCAGTCCCTGGCCTGGCACGAAACTGGACAATGGAAAGGTGAGTGACCACTTCCCAGTCCATCACCACCCCGGGGGTGGTGCCCAGAGCTCCTCTAGAGGGACCCTTTATTCCACCATCTTTAATCCAAGGTGGGCAGAGTCCTCTGGGAGCATCTGAGTGGTCAGGTCAAGCAGGTGTTGTCAGAGTCCCCTCCTGATAGAGTGCTCACCTGGCTAGGTGACCAATCCCCCTTCCAGGGCTATTTAGGGTCTCTATCTTGGGTGGGTCCTCAGATTCAGCTTGCAAGATTCCAGCAGGCCTCCTCTGAAACCTCTACTTTGACTTCCGTCCACTGGAACTACGACTGGACCCCCAGGAACTGACAATCTGTAGCCACAATGAAGAATCTGTTTGCAACATTGTTTCCACGGCTCCTTCCAGCTTCTGCAACATTTCCGTGGCTGTGCATCCTCTGAAGGTGGCAAGTCTTCTGTCTGCTTGAGAAAGAAGAAGGAATCATCCTTGGAGTGAAGGAGTAACTCCCCTCTATCCGCAGACACCAACTGCAACGACGACCAGCTGCGTGGATCTCCTCTCCTCCGAAGCTGCGTACATCACAGGGTGGTGGTCTGGAATGGTCCCCGTGGTCCTCGCTACCTGCTGTCCAACTTTGGTGGAGGTAAGCCCTTGCCTTCCGAATCAGGACAGTACCCCCATGCACCGCGTCTCTTGCAACTAACCAAGGCCTGTTGGCATCTCCTCCAAGGGATCTTCAGGCTTCATGTAACCCCAGCCCCCAGCACTCTTCCCTGGGACGCACAGTCCTCTACATGCTTCTTCTGTGGCGTGAGACCCTTCTTCAGTTGTGCTGCGTGGGCTCCTCTGCGACTCCTGGGACCTCTTCTAGTGGGTCTCCTGTGAGGGCTGCCTCCTGGACCTTGCTGAACCCTGGCAGTTCCACTTTGTATCTACAGCGACTCTAGTCTTTGCCAAGGCTTGTTGGTGGCTTTTCCACACCACAGACAGACTGCAATCTTCCATCCGGCGTGGGACGCCGATTGCATCCTCCAGGAACTTTTCTCTGGTTCCAGGGCTGCATTGCTGACCGTCTTCGTCCTACTGTTGACCAACTCCTGCAACCACAAATGGGTGGGTAGTGGCTCCTGGCACCACTGGACACTCATGCGACTTCTGGACTTGGTCCCCTTCTTTTTCAGGACTTCCTCTCCAGGGATACACTGCGGTTTCTTGCAGTCTTGTCTGGGTGTTGCATTATCTTCATTTTCAGTCATGTTGGTAGTTTGGGGAAACTCCAGTAACTTACTCCTTTCTTCCTGGTCTCTGGGGCGCACTGTGGTACTTACCATGGAGTTTCCTAGTTCCTCCAGTTCCCCTCTACAGATTCCACTTACCTATGTGGGGGTACTGCTTTCGCATTCAATTTTTTAGTATATGGTTTCGGCTCCCCCTAGGGTCACTATTGTTTATTGTTATTGTACTGTTTTCTATTGCTTTTTATGCCTATTTCTGATTACTAGTGTACATATCTGGTGTGTTCCTTACCTCATATTGGAGGGTTGTCTCTCTAGTACTTTTAAGTAATTGTGTCACTAAAATAAACTAGTTTTCTTTCATGTGTATAAGTGCTGTGTGAGTTCAGTGGTATTGTATGAGCTTTGCATGTCTCCTAGAAAAGCCTTGGCTGTTCATCCACAGCTACCTCTAGAGATACTGGCTTGTAGACACTGCCTACACTACAATAATAGAGGATACCTGGATCTTTTCTGGGAAAAGGGGTGGGGCCACCGGGGTGACGGGCACTGACATGCATAGCACTCCTCCTCACTGTGTGTGTATATTTGGCCGTCCGTCTCGGGTCTGGAGAGAGCCTGCACAGGCTCCCAGTCTGCCTGGGAGCACCCTGGCTGGACGCTCCCAGCTAATCTGCAGTCTGCCTGCAGTCGACAAGTGACAGAGGAGCAGCACGTGGCGGAGGAGGTAAGTGTTTTATTTTTTTTAATGATTTTTTATTTAATGTAATTCTTCCCCCCTGGTGCATGCCACCCTGCCCCTGCTGCCTAGCGCGAGCCGTGACTGGATACCTGGGCCTGGTGTAAGGGGTAAGTACTTTAGGTATCCACCTCACACCAGACCAGCTTCCTACAAGTTGGTATTACATAGTAGGAATGCACTTGAAGTTTGTCAGCACACACAATTTTGCTGCTTGTGTAATACACAATGAAGCAAACAAATATTGGTCCACTTCATATCAGAGGAGTGTTTTTGCATCAGTGCAAAAGTGGAGAAACTGAATTGTAAAACCATAAGCAACACAACTAGAGTTTGCATGCAACTTTAAAATATAGGTAATATTTCACAGTTTCCTGTTAAGTATCATTTTCAGTGGGGCATGGCCTGGCAGGTGGTCATGTATGACGCACTTCCAGTGTGCTCCATGCAAAACACACCTAATATACTTCTGCTGATTATCCCTTCACCTCCCCCAGCTGGGATAGGTGGCAGGAGTGGAGGAGAAGAGTCGGAAGCTTCTTACAGTCCAACATAGAGTCACAGAGGTTCACCACAGGCCGCTTATCTGACTGCAGCCTACCTCAGAATGGCACTGCTAGAGGAAGTTGACAGTGCTACACCAAGTTTGGTGGCCAGTGGGGCCCTTGGGCCTATCCCTCCTGCTAGCCCAGCATGGTTTGAGGCACTTTATTAGTAGCACAACCACCAGTCTGTGACTGCTGAAGAGCTGAATGGAAGGCTGTCACTGTCCAGTGAATAACTCCCCTGGTGGAAGATATGAATGATGGTGAGAGCTGGGTAAGGAGTGAGGATAATGAACATTGTCCTCAACCACTCCTCTCGAGATAAAGGCAAAGGAACCTACGGACTCTTCTGCGTACCCCCTGAACCTGAGTTTCACTGCAAGATCTCCCTGCACCACCATAGCTGAGACTGAGTCCTCACTGGTCTATGGATATTTCTTCTCCTCCTTTCTCCAGCATATGTGAAAGGACTTCCCTGGGACCATTTATGGTTTTCATAGAACCGGGGCTCTGCATGCCCGTGGACTCCCATGTGCTGCTGTACTCCAAAATCCCCCACTGAGTACACCCTGCCACCAATCACAGTGTTGTGAGGTGCCCCCAACTTAAGCATTGCAACACGTGGCTGCAAGAAATTGAGAAACCACATGGATCGTGGGGCATGGGGGAGGGAGAATGAACTGACCCACATAATCTCCATAGTGGGAAACCCAACCGTCTACTGAGAAAATGGAAGCTACTCTACCTAAACAGGCCAGCAAAAATTGAGGCCAATTACAGGCTATATTAGATGTGAAAAGCACTCTGGATCCCAAAATTGATGCTATGGTTGTAGGCCTGGGTCTGATCTGAGTGGACCACAGGAAATTGGCGGACAGGATATATCCACACTAGCCTCTACGTGCCCGTCAGTGAAAGACATGCAGGCAAAATTGCAGGAACTGCAAAAGTATGTCAACCTGTTGAATTTAAAGGCCAGTGATGCTGATGGTCGATCATGCAGGAACAACAGATGGATTGTGGGATTACTGGAAAATATAGAGGGCCACAGTGTGCCTCGGACAATTGCCTGTCATTACGGTACTGGCTGTCCCTGGTTACAAACTAGTGCCTGGAGCTCTGCTCAGACCAGTGGTGGCGCACCTACTCAACTATAGAGACCAAGACCACATCCTACAAAATGCCAGAAATAGAGGTCCCTGGACTGTTGAGATTTGCACAGTACGTATATTCCCAGACTACACCTCAGAAGTACAAAAGCAAAGAGTTTAGGGACATATTTATACTATTTAACGCAAAACTGTGCTGCTGCAGTTTTGCATCAAAAAATTTACCGCCGGCTAACGCCATTTCGTAGCGCCGTGCAGGCGTCAAATTTATACTTTGACGCACGGTGGCGCAATCAACAGGTGGGAGTCATTATTTTTGACGCACACCGCGGCGTCAAGTCGTAAAGGAAAATGACGTTAACGCGGCGGAAATGACTGTGGGTCGATTTACGACACCGCAACCCGGATATGCGCCGTTTTTTGACGCAATAGCGTAAAAAAAAAACGCGAACACTGCAAGTGCACCAGAGGAGAGCCAAAATGGATCCCAGATGCCACTACAGACCCCAGGAAGATGACAGCAGACCAGGAACCAGCCAGGACGATCCATACAAGAACCAGGACATTTATAGAAAGAAAAGAAAGTGTCGCTTCAGTGCAGAGGAGCAGGAAATCCTGGTTAAAGAGGTGACGGAACACCAGCACCAACTGTTTATCACCTCTAAGTTGCCAATCAGTAGGAGAGAGGCAATATGGCAACAATTTGTTGACAAGGTCAACAGTGTGGCTGAAGTACGCAGGACAGTCACCGAGTGTAAGAAACGCTGGCATGACTGCAAACGCAGGAGCAAGGAAAAAATGGCCAGGAACAGGAAGGCAGCACTGCAGACTGGAGGTAGGAGTCCAGCACACCAGGAGGCCCTGGACCACATGGAGGAGATGGTCACAGCCATCATCCCTGAGGAGATTGTCACAGGGATTAAAGGACAGGACAGCGCAGACTACCACGAGACAACACACATGCAGGGTAAGTCGCATGGGGAATTAAAATACAATAATGTTGACTGTAAGCAGGGGGGGAAATACCTACTACATATTGCATGTAAGTCAGCATATACATGGAGTGACATGGGTAAAGGGGTACTGCAGGGGTGCATGGCCTGCACAAACAGAAGCTGGGGCACAACATTACACTTCACCAACAACAGTCCTTTGGGGGCATGCTGTCATGCCAACAATGGAGCAAAGGGAAACCCTCGACAGGAGGGAAGGCCACTACGTCAAACTTACATCCTGGCACTCGTCAGCCAACATATCTCCTACATTAACTAGGGCCCTATTAGCAATCCTCTAGCCAAAACGACACCTGCAATGTAACTGCCACAACAGTTGACACTACCACCTCTGATCTGTGTGCAGCTATAGTAACCAATGGCAGTAACCTCCCCATGGAACATACATACCTAAATTAGGGGGTGAGGATGACATCTGCAACAATCTCCTGAAACAAGACAAAGGCCCCAGTACACGCAAATGTCAATGCCCATAGGTGTCACAAACATCAGCCAATTTCAACAACAATAGGAGCGACACAGCACTAAGGACACACCCATGCTGCATATGTCAGGGTCCTTCCCGTGCCTGGCAAACAAGGCAACATCACAAAAGTCATACTGCTCAGACAACAGCATTGAGGAGGGGACACATGGAACTGGTCACTGAAATGCACCTGCACAGTCAGAGGGGGAAATAGGACACTGATACGACTATCAGGGCAATCCAATGTAACACACATTACCCAACATCAGCAGGACACATTAACAATATCAACATCCATATCACATCATAACATTGCCATGCATAGGATATGCTACATGTCAATTACAATTAAGTCAATGTGAACGATCAGGGATTGGGGCAGGTCCTAAGAGTCAAGTGTGCTGCCAGAACCATCAGAACACCCACAGCCAGTGAAAGGTCTCACCATGAGAATGGATATACACGGAGGGTCGAGTAGGACAAGAAGGTGGCTATTCTCTATTTGGCATAAGGCAACACCTAGAGGCAATGAGGCTGACAAGTCTGATAACTCAATAACATACATGTGACACACAGGTGGGCCATAGGCCTATAACAATGCCCATCTGAAGGACAGCAGATATCAATACAAAACAAGATCACAAAGTGAATTCATCAAAAGGCAGGGACGTCACGTCAAAATTGTCACAACACAGACACACTAATTGTACCCTGTTTCATTGCAGAGGAAGATGGATCACCTGCCGATATGCCTGTCCCAGTTTTCCCTGATGACATGGATGACGAGCCCATAAACATTCCCCAGGAGACCATCCAAAAGGTCCTTGAAACCCTCCAGACTCCACCTTCAGTCACAAGGAGGAGCACAGAACAAGCAGCCACCGCAGAGGATCCACCCACCACCCCAATTGCAAGACCTGCCAGCTCCAATACAGCTGAGGACTCAGACGACACTGGCACCAGCTTTGAAAGAACTGTAGTTGGAGTACAGCGGGAGCTGGCCAAGGAGGTGCGGGTGGGGATGCAAAATATGGCAGCCAGCCTTAAGGGGGTGCGTTCGTGCATGATGTCATCTGCAGATCAGGCAGCAGCTATGCAAGCCCTAACATCCATACTGCAAGGACTACAAGAAACTGTAAAGGAATTCACCACTGCAGTAAGGGAGTTGCCACAACACCTCGCACCCCAAACCTTCCACTGCATGCACGAATGCAATCATGACTCCCTCAGGGCCGACCTGGCTGCCTACCATCGGGATGTGGCTGCTATTCTCAAAAACCAGCAGACCCTCCTTGCTGCAGTACTGCCCTTAAGACCTTCACAGGGAGCAGCGACCGGGATGTCTGACTCCACGTCTTCTAACACTGAGGTGTGTGTTGCCCCTTCACAACCAACAACAACAAGGACGAAGCAGGCAACACACACATCAGAAGAAGAAGACATGGAACAGATCACATTCACATGGAAGAGTACCCGGAAGCACTAGTCCCTGCACCATGGCCTACTTTGACCAAGGTCCTACGTTTTGTCAAATGCCAGTCTTACAACAACTATACTCAATGACTGTTCTGCTAACCACTGTATAACTTCTCAGCATGCCCAGTGAATGGATCTCTCCTACTAATCGGCAAATCCTGTCCCTCTGCACTGTCTGTAACATCACCCCAGCATGTCAGGAGCATGATCCACACCCCTTCTGTAGGATCACCATGTAAGATTGCACTAGAACGGACACAGCAAACATGGACAATGTACATATTGCACTACAGCACCTATCAATAAATTGCACTTGCACACCAAATATGTCTCTGTGTAATTTGACACATCAACTGTGCAGTAGATAACACAAATGTGCCTGTGTGACAACCATGTAGCTTGTCAATACAACTGTCCTGACATCATGTAGTCAGATACATCTGTGCAGTGGCCAGGATTGCATCATAGCCTGCCCATCCTGAGGAGAATAACTGATGAAGGGAGAAACCACACACCATCATGCTGTGTTGGACAGAATAATGCTTCATCAAGAGAAATCAAAGTCAACTAATAGTGGCTGATAAATGTTGTCGCCATGCAATACTAACACATTGAACTATGCAGTCTAATCTAAGCAAACACTACAAAACACAGCATCAATCAACCTTTCTGAGTAAACAACCAAATAGGTAATCATGCTGAATTTTAGCACAAATGATCAATGTCAGTAATGAAGACAAGAAGACAAGAGTGTTAACAAGACCTCATCTTCAAAGATGTCCCTGAACATCACACTGCAGTCTGACCTAAAACTGTCCCCGCAATACCAGGTCTGGAAGCACACTTTGTGACATAGAAAACATACTCATCAACACAAATCCTTTGTGATCCATGTCAACTCCGATTGGTGATTCTAAAAAATGGTGGATACTTACCAAGGTAGCACAGGGGTAGCTGCCATTTTACACCTCAGTTTGTTTTTGTTTGTAGCATAGGACACAAATGTCATAGAACAACAATCATCTACACTGATGGCAAGGCCATGATCAAGTAGCAGTTTACACATAATGCAAAGGGTTATCTATATATTTATTCATAACTAATCACACCAGAGGCAACTAAGGGAAAAGTCATACCTACACTAATCTAACCTGACTGCTCATTACCTACAACTGTCCCTAACTAACCTAAGCTAACCTTACTGTTCACATATAACAAATCGATCTAAACATCAACCCCCCACCCACCATTATGAGACAGGACACATGCAGGACAACACATACTAACCTACACACATACTATACTATCCTAAACAATCATATTTTTTTTTTGTTTATATTTTAATTTTCTTTTTTTTTTTCAAATACACAGAAACCCCAACATTGAACAACACCCACCCACCCACACACTTAATAAGGAAAAGTAGAAAGAATCAGGACCCCCCACCCTCCTCCCTAACACTAACTAAACTAACAACCTATACTAACCTAACACTAATCCCCCAAGCCCACTAATCATGAGAACAAGGAAAGAGGAGGAAGGGGAGGGAATTATGTCCATTGAATATATCAGTCCTAGAGGTTGGCCCTCCGGAGGGTCCGCCTGATAGACTGACCCGCTTGGTGATGTAGGCGACATCCTGGCTGAGATTGTCCACCTTCCTTATTACTTTGTCCATTTTGCGTTCCAAAGCCAGGAATGCTGCAGGGTCAATTGGAGGTGCTGCTGCTGTTTGGGTCCCGGTAGAGGTGCTCTGTGTGCGTGTTGACCCTAGCCCACTGGACTGTCCTGCAGCTGTCACACTGCTGGGGCCTGGGTGGGCTGCAGAGGCAGGGACAACTGTCCCCGCTGTGGCTGGGGCCACTTAGGGAGAACCGGTGGTTGTGGTGGTGGTGGCTGTAGTGGGCAACCTTGGGCCACCCTGTGGTGAAGCCCACCATGCTCCGGAGGCCCGATCCGACTGGTATTTACGGGCCATCCGTCGGAACCCCGACTGCACCTGCAGGATGTGTCGGTACCTCATTGCCTGCCTCTCAAATTCATGCCTCTGTGTGGCACTCATGTTTGCAGCTGTGAAGACAAAGGGCAACTATTTACCATAGGAACTGCATTGTGTGGAATAGCACAAGTAGTCAATCTGACAATACATGTACTGTACTTGTAACAGCTCATATCACCATACAGATCATTGAAAGTCTCAGAGGAAGTACATGGAAAGCCTGCCTGCAAAGGTCATCTCACACATAGCACATACAATAATCTACATGATGGGTAACAACTGGCAATAACTTGTCATCAAAGTACTTACAGTTGCAGCTAACAATCATGCTGCACCTCCTCCGCCTATTGCCTGGACTACATATGTCAGTGTATGTGATAACAATCACAAACTTCAAGGTCTGCAATTTGTAATGGGATTTGCTAGTATAGAACTCATGTGCCATAACTGAGTGTGTACACTAGGTTCAAAACCATATTTCATATAATCACAAGTATGTGTAACATACTGGTTGCTTCAGTCCTAGGTACCCTATTCACAAACCCATGCCTGACTTTGAGGGAGGGGGTGGGAAGAACAACAAACAATCCCAAAATAGATGCACACCCAGGAGTGTATAGAAAGCTCACCATGTTTTTGGCTCCACACACACACCACCAGTAAGGGCTATCAACAAATTGGAGTCAGCTAAACCTTGTCCTATCCAAGGTCCACACATGTCAAAATGTACTGACCTAGGGCAACATCACATACTTCCAGTGAGGCATATTTTTCAACAGACACAGAGGAGCAAGAACACCCATGATCATGAATAGCATGCACACCTAGGCCGTTGCACTCTAGTCCCACACAGTTCTATTACAACTTGTGGAAGTACATGCTCCCGGAAGATCCAACCTACAGTGTACTCAGTACATCGGTTAATAGGGAAGCAGCAGTTTTCAGACAAGCCATTTGCAGAAGCTATCTGGGAGAATGTCAGTCTGACATGCAGACTCAGTCCGAGACGAGTCCCAGTGCAACTCTTATTGTAACTAGTGTATTCCACATGACTCACCCTAGTTCCCATAGCGGGCCCTACAGGAATGGCCTACAAACCCAAGATCAGACAAATGGATAAGCATTGGTCAACTCAAAATAATGTGATAACTGAAATCCCACTAATGGAACAAGACTAATGATTGGGCAGCCATCACACATTGCAATGTGTTCAACACACAGTAGTCCATCACACATCACCAGCAAACACAAAACATACCACACATCTCAACACTCACTGTAGGTGTTGGGGTCCTCAAAACGAGCCACCTCTCCCACTGTGTACGGTGCAGGTCCACCTGTAAAGCATGGAAGGAAGAATATGCTCAGAATCCGTGCACTGACAAACAATTTCAAATACAAATAAAATGTGATAATCTGACATGAGTAATGAAACACTTTCAGACATGCTCATACTGCATAGAATAATTCCTGTGCAACATTTACATAGGATGGGTCTCCTGCTACAGTTACACACACTTCTACACACATGCAGTGGCCCGGACTGTCATGTGGTGGCAAACGTGCACCTTCATTAGTGTGCAGCAACAATATAGATGTGTATTCATCTCATCATGTGCATTCAAGAGAGACATCCAAAAGCTGGTTACTTGAGGACTGCATGACCTGTCAAACAGCCTATGTGGTCATGACACATTTGTGACAGTTAGGTACATGGTACAGAGGGCCAGGTACTTTAGCAATACCTCATGTTGATACAGTTTCATAAATTGATGTGTCCAAACAATGGTGATTGGCACCAAACATAGATGTTTGTACCCTAGTCCATACCTTTGGACTGCCATCCCTAATTGGATTTTGGCACAAGTGACAATAAATACCTGTCTAATATGTTAGCTGAGGGCACCTGAGTCCTTTACAAATATGGTTCATGTTCAGATCTGGCATGTATCAATAAAATGTGAAGGAGCACATTTATCCCGAACAGGCATAGCACTCCCGTGAACACTTTCCCTACACACTAACTAGACACACATGAGACATATGTCTGGGCCACATTGCTATCATCAATTGACGTGAAGGCAGCACTCATTTTCAGCATCATGTAGGGTTTCCAATGTCAGTCTAGCTATAGCGTCAACATATGTAGGTATGATGTTACTACATCCATACTTCACTGGCAATTGTGACCTGTCGAGTCCTGATTGCGTCATTAATGTGTCGCTTGTCTGACACAAAGGCGGCACTACATTACATTCTGCTACAAGCAACCTGTATGTGTGGAAAACATGAACTGCCTGACTGCTAGCATTTGTCATCCTTCACATAGTGCATCAATTACCCTGTATGTTTCCCTAGCATTACACACAGTCAGCTACTTATCTGGCAGATTGGGTACCAATTATCTCATGTCACTACACAGCTTTTAATTGTGCACATTTACATGATCTGTACTCACCAACATGGCCACCAATCATGATTCCCAGGTGGTCCAGCAGATCTTGCTCCCTGGAGATCAGGTCAGCCCAGCTGTGCTTCAATTGATGGTCATTCCGTTGGCTCCCATACAGACGCACCAAGTGATGGCGCACCTTCCCCCACTGGACTTTTTGGGCCTCCGTGTGATACCCCTGTATCACCCTACCCCCAGCCTCCAGCATCAGTGGGAGGAAATGGCAAACCAGCCATATGAAACCCCCCAATTCCTCCTCACCCATCCTGGAAAGCCGTGGCCTACCAGACATTTAGGCACAGAAAAAGGGGAAAAAGTAGTAGAAAAAAAGAAAAGGGGGAAATGGGGAAAGTTTGAGTGAGGAAATACAAAGAAAACTTAACAAATAGAAGAGCCCAACTATCTCCTATATTACAGTACCCACAACAGACTCCCACAGACAATAAATACAACACTGGACTGGACAAATTTATACAACACACACTCAGACAGTATTCTACAACAATATATTGATGACAAAACAACAAGTAAGATGGCACTCTGGACACAAAAGCACAAATTCACAGGACAACACTTTGCACACAGCCACACAGTCTAGAATAATCAGAGACTGCAAAGTGAAAGTGAAAGTACACCCACGGTACAGAATCTGTAAACAGGATATCCTATTACATCACATCCTGCATAACATGGCCACCGTTTTTTTTCCATTATGCGTCATATTTTCACGCACACATATTTTTTGACGCACAGGAGTGCAGATAATGCAGAGTCAAAATATTTTTTATAATTGGTAAATAATATTTGTTTGCGGCATAATTTACAGTTCCAGAGGTGAAAATTAAGCCGCAGCCAAATATGATATCTATTTATTAAAAATATTTTTGACTCTGCATTATGTGCACTCCTGTGCGTCAAAAATTATGACGCACAAGCTGTATGCGTGAAAATATGACGCATTATGACAAATATGTATTTCATTTGTCCAAATGAGTAATGGAATTTTGCATGACCAAACGGTGCTAAGTGATAAACTTTGGGGTTAGCTATAGCAAATGTCCCTTATAGGAGGTATAGAAGGTATTCACAGTGCAATAGTAATGATTGGCCTGAATGGATATTACTCATAATTGCGCACATATGTAGGTAATTGCTGATTGCAACTTTCAAAATATGAAAGAGATACCAGGATGTATTCCTTAGCAAATTTGTGAGCACATGTATCAAGCTATTCCAAATAGCATAAAGGCCAATTAGGTAATGCAATTGTCACCTAAACCTTTTTTGGGGGTAACCATGTGCTAATTACGAGTTAATGTAGCTAAAATATGTTTCACTATTGACATGTAGGGCACACATGCCCCTTATGCATGTGTGTGCTTCACATGTGCATGAAAAATGTATATTTGTGGTGCAGCAGAGGGGGACTTAGGCCCCCAGCACCCTGGGGTTTGCTGTTCCTGACTTGCAACTTTATCAAAGGTTTTCCCAAATTCAGTAATGCTAAACCATTGGCAGCAGGCCCATAGATGCAAATTGAGTATGATTCTCTGTTTGCTAATCTGTAATACCATTTGCCCATTTGAAGTTTGCCCTATTACTTCTTTGGAGAATTCTGACATACCATTTCGCATTGATTTAATAGCAAATTCTCAACGTTCCTTATGTCATGATAGCAAATAGGTTGTTGATGTATGTGGCCCTTTATGCATTACCTGGTTTAGTGGCATGTTTCATTCTTCCTGCTAGGTTACAACTGGGACACTACTGTGATAGGCTGCTTGCAACCATTTTGTTGATTGGATGGTACATGTACATGTGTGTGGTCCAATGTTGATCCAGTATCAACTGTTAAGGTGTGTGTTGTCACTGTAACGTCCAGGTCTCATCATGAGTTATTGGCAGCTAATTGTGTATCTAATGAGTATCGTTTGTAGCTAAATGTGACTAAAGTCATTGAGGACATGGTAACCTACACGTGGATAGTCCCACCCTGTCACTTAAGACGTGTAATGAGACTTTCAACTGGGAAACCGTGGTGTGCTGAGTGAGAGAATGTCTCAGGTGTCTGGATCCGGCATGTGTCATTGCAACATTTGTACTTAAGTTGGCCTCTGTGGATGGAAATGCATCAGGGAACATCATAGCCTCTGTGCAGAAGTAAATGGCTGGTATTCACCACACACAAGCCATCTCTATTATTTGAACAATGTTACTCAGCGTGTGAACTGTCAGGGTCCTCATATGTGTCGACTTTTCATGGACATTATCTGAGGTTGCTGGTTCTGCTGGAGGCCACGTACACCATCAAAGGCTATGGCCCAGGTACACTGTCACACTTTGTAGTTTAGGCATTAATGAGGCCCAGACAACGGATGGGCCATGATTTAGCTATTCAAGGGCACTGTCACAAATATGATACAAAGAAAAGTCAGATGATGCAATACAATGTATTTGAGTATACATTGATGAGGCAAATGACAAATTAGCCTCTGAGGAAAGAGAGGATTTGGACAGCAAGTGTGGTCCATAGGTGGCCACCGGATATCTTTAGGGTGACCCACGGACAGGTGCCAGTCAGGCTGACAGGATGCTGGGTCAATCAGGAGCCAGCTCTTTCACAAATTCCATGATCAGTGGTCTGACTAGGACTGGTCAGAGGGAGCAGTAGACAGTTGACATGTCACACTGTGTATGTCCTGTGTTGTTTTGAAGGTGACACATGAACCCTGATAAAGTGTTACACAGCAACATTAGTAGCAATGCTTAATGGTGTAATTGCCCAAATGTCTACATCTATGCTGTAGGAGGCATCAGCAGGGACGGGGCATGTAAATTTGGGTGGTGTGCATGGAGGGGATCACTGGTGTGGCCTCCATCAGTGTCTCACAAGTCCTGTCGGATGAGATTTGCTTTAAAATGGCCTACAGTACCTTTCACATGAGAATCAATCTACAGGTGATAACAGGCCTTATAAACTCCAAGCCAGTGTATTATTTGAGCTGACTTCCATGCAGTGAGATAGTACTATGACAATGGTAGGCATAGGAAAGGGTGTGGCACACTGGATGACTCTTGTGAGTGTTTGTATGTAGATGAGGGAATCTCAGGGTACACATATCGGCATTCCAGGGACCTCTTCAGACAGGTGGGGTGTGACCAGGCGCATGGGTGTGTAAGGTGTTTAGAAAAGGGCTGACATGTAGATGGGATGTGATGTGCTGGATGCTTGTCATATGTGTGGCACTTGTGCTGCGTATGTTCTGCTTATGTGTAACTCTAGTGACAGATAGTAATTGCAAAGATTGTATGTAGTTGGAATTACTACTGCCAAGAGTCTGGTCATACATTCCTGTTCCTGAAGCAAAAGCATGTCAACTGCCTGATGTATGAGGCCTGCTTTCCCCTAGTTGAGTGATGGTGTTTTAGTTGTGTGACATATGCTGCTATGAACCATGTTTCCTACATGTATGTGTGTAATAGGTGTGGTCCTCAGCTACTGCCCTTCAAAGGTGAACTGTACAGGATGTCAGTCATTTACATTGTGTGTGTATGTGACCGTTGTATGATAGGCATCACATTTGTAGTGTATTTTTCTGTGTCCTGATTGTTATATCATTAATGCTCCATTAGGCGACATTCTTCTTCTGATATTTAGAGCTAAAGGTGTGCAGAAATGAATAGCCAGACCATGATGTGGTGTTTGTTATCAGTGTTTATTTACAATAGTTCATTAAGTGGTGATGGTGATAATAATTAAAAAAAATTGTTCACAATGTGTTGGCGCCTACGCACTCCAGCAGCCGTGTTTGGTTGTTCCCCCTCCTGTTGCAGGGCAGCATCCTCCTCTTCCTCGTCTTCAGGCATGTATGGGTCGGGTTCGAGGAGGGGAATGTTCCTTTTGACACAAATGTTGTGCAATATTGCACATGTGAGGATGATCCTACAGACCATCTCGGGGGAATATAGTAGGCTACCACCAGTGATGTCGAGGCAGCGGAACCTTGACTTGAGGATGCCGAAGGTCCGCTCGACAATGCTGCGTGTCCTCTTATGGGCTTCGTTGTATGCCCGCTCTGCAGCAGTACTCGGGTTGCCAAATGGTGTCATTATCCATGGCTGGATGCCATACCCCTGATCAGCTGAAAGAGAAACAGAATGGGATCATGTTGATGTAGCTGGCACTATTGAAAAGACCTTTAATGGCAGTAGTTGTCTTGTGTTGTCTGTGACTCTTTTGTGTACTGATGTGACATCCTATACTTGTAGGCTATACAATCTGCATTGTGTTGTTTCCTTGGCTGAGCAAGTGTTTGTCTGCTAACCGTTTGTCATCTGTATGTTTTTGGATTTTCAGTGCAGTGTGCCCTCCCTAGCATTGGGACTTCTGATACAGGTGTCCTTGTGTCTTCACTTGGGGTGAGTTGATAGTTCAATGTAGAGTTTCATTTATAAGTGTTGTTAACACGTCCATATCAAAGTACCCTGGACATCCCATACCTTTAGGCTTATGCAATGTATTAATGTAAAGTTCATTGGGACACTTACAATTTGCAAGGTGACATTTCGGCAACCACACTCATTAATGTCTTCACATTAGGCTGTACAGTAAATTCCGATGTGTGACAGGTTCAATGGTGACTTAAGAAACATGGCTAGTGATGTCAGGACCTCAGTGTGTTCCTGTCTAGATGTTGCTGTTGTGGTGTATGTGTTGTGTGTCCTAGAGGGTTGCTGTGCAGTGTGTATATAAGTAGGTTTTTGTACTTACCAACAAGTAGTCCATTGCCATACCGTCCATCCTGGAAGTGTTGGTTGATGGTGCAGTGACGGAAGATGAATGAGTCATGTACACTCCCAGGATATTTAGCCACGATGTTGGTGATCAATCCTTGGTGATCGACTATGGCCTGCACGTTGATGGAATGTGTGTGCTTCCTGTTGCGGTAGAGGTGTTCAGTTGCAGCAGGTGGCACAAGGCGTACATGTGTGCAGTCGATTGCACCAAGGAGGTGTGGGAAGCCACTGATTGCGTAGAACCCCTGTTTAGTTTCCTGCTGCTTCTTCAGTGTGTTAGGGAAGCAGATGTGGCGGGGTGTCAGGCGAATGATGGCATCCAGTACTTTGGGCAGAAATGTGGAGAATGATGGTTGTGATATTCCGCCTACCAGGGCACCAGTTGTTTGAAAAGAGCCACTTGCCAGCATGTGGAGTACGGCAAGCAGCTTTGTTTCTGTTGGTATGGTGTGGGGTGTCACCAAAGTGGGGGCCAACTGCTGTTCAATGTTGCGCAGCAGCTGCTGAATGGCCTGCCAGTTGAACCGGTACCTCTGTATGATGTCGTGTTCCCTGAGGCCCTGAAGGGTGGTTCTTGGGCGGAATATCCTCTTCTGCCTTCTGCGCCGCCTTTGGGGTCCCTGCTGGTGGTGTTGTAGCTGCTGTTGTTGCTGCTGGGCTCTGTGTCTGCGTGCACGCTGGATTAGAATCACCTCCATGGCTCTCTGTTGCTGCTCTGCTGCTCTGCTGTTTGTTCTGTGTGTTCTGATTAAATACAGGTGTGTTTGCCCCATTTTAACGCCTGCCCTGACCCAGGCGTTAAATTTTGACGCAAATCGGGCTGTGCGTCATTTTCTGACTCCGCTTCCCGGCCGTGCGTCATTTTTGCCCGAAAGCATAAATACGACGCACGGCCGTTTAAGTCATTTTTTGGACGGGAACGCCTACCCTGCATATCATTAACGCAGGGTGGGTTGCTGCATCCAAAAAATTACGCACATGGCGGAATTTTGTCATCCGCGGGCTCAGGCGTCAAGGTTTAAATACGGGGCAACATTTGCGCTGATTGTGCGTCAAAATTTTTGACGTACAATCAGCGCAAACGGAGTATAAATATGCCCCTTAATTCCTTACAATTAAACATTTCTTACAATGTATGAATCTCCGATACTCATTGCTATACCCAGCTAAACTACAGATCATTGAGGGCAACAAGGCAAATTTCGGAAGCGCAAACTTGACTGTAATCTAAAGGACAAATAGATTTGCTAGAGCAGGACAAGGGAGACGCATAGTGGCAATTCAAGATACAGAGGTGAAGGACCCACAGGGAGTTACAAAGTCTCTCATGAACAAGCGATTAAAGAGAGAGCTCTGGTGGTGGAGGAGATAGTACCAGTTCTCGCAACAAACTGATACGAAGCGATACAGACTCCCTGGACAGAGTGGACGTGGGAGAGAGGACAGGGATCAAACTGGAACTGTACCACGGTCTTGACATCATCCTGATGACAGCAGACATGGATCGCTGACTCGCTATGCTTATATCCTTTACGCGGGTTGGCTGTTGATTTATGTGACGATACATGGCTCATGTGAATGTTGCTTGCTGTTGCACTGTCACTATGGAGGAGCAAGCAGTGTAGAGACTGCTGTGACTGGCAAGTGGTCACCTCACCTGGACTGGTCCTTGTGTGTGCCTGCTTGTATGATTCTCAATACACACTGAAATTAACACTAACTGCTAATACCTTCTTGGTGCCAGTTTGTTGGTGAGGTGGTATCCGAACCCCTGGCACAGGATGGGGAGTTGGGTTTTTAATTATTACGAGCCCAATTGCACATTCTTGTATTATTACACTTTGAAAAATGCCTATGAGAAATGCCTATGCGTGTGGTATACCCAGGATCATTGGTGTACGGGTGGCACTCCCTGCTACCTCTCGATTGATGATGGATCATAATACAAACTCTTCTCACAGGTATATTTTCACCTGGAACATCAGTGGCCTGGGCACACCAATGGAGATATACCAAAGGCACTAATACCTCAACGCAGAAGTTTACATTTTTCATGTATACAAGAAGCACGCACGGTGGCCTCAGAACTAGTTAAATTATACAATAAATGGTGGGGTATAGTGGTGTTAACCATGTACCCCAACTACGATAGAGGCGCTCTCATCTGGGTCTCAATGGGTGTCCCCTTCACAGCCACATGCACTAAGATGAATCAAGAAGACAGATATGTTGTATTCGCGGGGCTCCTAAATTGGGAAATGCTCTCCATAGCTGTAGTGTATGCCCCAAGTGTAAAATCTGATGGATTTCCTAATTACTCTCACACCATTGCTGTTATCTACCTCCCCATGCATTTTGTAGGGCAACTTTAGCCACATCTCTAAAGTACACCTAAATAGATTGACCCCACCCCTGTGCAGGAGCACAGTCGCTAATTTCTAATTACCATCTAGACAAGTGGGCAAGGAACTCAATAGTGGCAGATGTCTGGTATGATTTGCACCCACTGGAATTGAAATATTCATTCTACTTAGGTATCCATACACTACACACACTTATAGATTTATTCTACTGTAACTCAAAGGCCGCCATGAGGTTGTGTGAAACTGAATATTTGAAGCACACTCTGTCTGACCACAAGCCTCTAAAATTAACAATATAATGGGACCATACCACTCCTTTCATACCCACTTGGTGCCTCTCATCTACATTTTTGCATTACCCAATAATTAAAGGCAAGGTTGCAGAACACGTTGACCAATACTTTACAGAAAATGCTGGGAATTGTCAAATGAGGTACTGGTCTGGGATGTGTTCAAAGTGGTGATGAAAGGCCATTTCCTCCATAGTAATCATGGGGTAAGACAAACACTGGGTTGTGAGCTGGATACTTTGCAGGAGGCATACATGCATATTAGAAATTGAGGCGGTCATTCTGACTGCGGCGGTCGGCGGTCGGCGCCCGCCAAGCGGTTCCCGCCGAAAGACCGCACCGCGGTCAAAAGACCGCGGCAGTCATTCCGGCTTTCCCGCTGGGCCGGCGGGCGACCGCCAGAAGACCGCCTCAATTTCTAATATGCATGTATGCCTCCTGCAAAGTCTCCAGCTAAGCAGACAGTGAAAATCTTTGTGGGGCCCAGTTAGGGGGCTCCTGCACTGCCCATGCCAGTGGCATGGGCAGTGCAGGGGCCCCCAGGGGCCCCACGGCACCCGTTCCCGCCATCCTGGTTCCGGCGGTGGACACCGCCAGAAACAGGCTGGCAGTAAGGGGGTTGGAATCCCCATGGCGGTGCTGCAAGCAGCGCCGCCATGGCGGGTTCCCTGGGCCAGCGGGAAACTGGCGGGAAACCGCCGGCTCCCCTTTTCCGACCGCGGCTTTACCGCCGCGGTCAGAATCGCCAAGGAAGCACCGCCAGCCTGTTGGCGGTGCTTCCGCCGCACTCCGCCATGGCGGTCATGGACCGCCAAGGTCAGACTGACCCCCTGAGTCTGTCCGTCACAAGCATGCCCGATGCTCACTAGTTCACACTAGAGGGAAACACCGGACGCTAACCATGAGCAGTTTTACTGCCACTTCAACTTGGTATTTAAAACTGCTTGCCAAGCCACTGCTTGACACCCCTTTTATGACATATAGGTCACCCATAAAGTAGGTCCTAAGTAGCCCATAGGGCAGGGTGCTATGTAAGTAAAAGGCAGGACATGTACTTGTAAGTTTTACATATCCTGGTAGTGAAAAATACCCAAAGTCATTTTTCACTATTGTGAAACCTGCTCCACACATAGGCCAGCATTGGAAATTCACTTATATAATTCAAACTGGTAATTTGTGATGTTGAAGGAGTAGCATTGTCATGTTTGGTATGGTTGGAATGGTAGTGAGAGATCCTGCTTACTGGTGAAGTTGGATTTAACATTACTATTTTAGAAATGCCACTTTTAGAAAGTAGGCATTTCTCTGTACTTACTGCTCTCTGTGCCTTACAGTCTGTCTCCAATCTACATCTGGTTTGTGCTGGTTGACAGCTCCCCTTGTGCATACAACCCAGACAGTCATAAACACAGAAAACTCAGCTGCATCTGCGTTCAGCTTCATACTGGTGGGTTTTCTTGGGCAGGATGAGTCAAGAGGCACTCACTTACACTTCAAAGGCTAGTGGCCTGACCTCACATAAAGTACTGATATCCCCCCACAGATCTCCTGGCAGACACGACTGGGTTCAAAGGGGAACTGGTGCTCTTCAAAACCACCCTTTGAAGGCTCCTCCTCTTGAAAGGCACATTTGGATATATATACTTGGTCTATGACCTCCTAAAATCAGACACTTCTGGACCTACAACTGGACTCTGTCAGAACGACTGCCCTGCTGCCCAAAGTACTCATCTGGACTGCTTTTCTGGAAGGACTGCTCTCCTGCGTGTTGGCCTGCTACCTGCTGCTCCCTAACTCTGCTGGAAGGTCTCTGCCTTCCCCCACAAGTTATTTCCAAGGGCTTGGACTGAGCTTGCCTCCTTTTAAGAAGTCTCAGGGCCATCAAAGACTTCACTAGATGGACAAAATCCACTGCATCGGAAAATCAATGCAACGGCTGCAAAAATCAACACATCACCTGCAGAATCGACACAGACTTTCTTACTGCTGAAAAATCATCACAATGCCTCCCGAATCAATGCAGCACCTGTTTCATCATCAATGCGTGTTTGGGATTTTCCACACATTGACCCTGAGCGTCAAATTATCCCCACACCTCAATAGGGAGCCAAGGCTGCACACTTGGCAATCAATACATCGCCTTGCCTGCGAGGAAAGAATTGATGCATCATCCCTGCCCCACCGGGAAAACTGACGCATTGCTTTACTTTCTGATGCATCACCTCTTCTGTAGCCCTCTGCATTGTTATTTTGAACGCATCCCGGGTACTTTGTGTTAAAAAGATACATCCATTGATTCCTATGGATTAAGCCTTCCCTAAACTTCTAAAAAGTGATATCTTGACTTGTGCATATTGGATTCTTGACATTTTGGTCTTATATTAATCAGATAAATAATATCTATTTTCATAAACTGGTGTGGAGTATTTTTTATGGTGTCTTCACTGAATTACTGTATGAGTTACTGCACAAATACTTCACACATTGCCTTCTAAGTTAAACCTGCCTGCTCTGTGCCAAGCTACCAGAGGGTGAGCACAGGATAATTTAGGTTGTGTAGTGACTTACCAGGACATAGTGCATACATCTGCCAACTAGAGACCCAATTTCTAAAACCATTCCTACTCCAGTCAGTTCAACAATAGGGAAAACGTTGGGTTTTAAAGGGGTGAAATTTACTATTCACACTCTAGTGTACACAAGTGTGGGGAAAGTTTTCGACTTTAGAGGGGTTCCATTTACTGTTCCTACTCCAAACAGCAAAACAGTAGGGAAAGTGTTAGATTTCGGAGGGGCAACATTTACTATTCCCACTCCAAACAGTGCAACATTTGGGAAAGAGTTGAACCATGGAGGTGTAAAATGTACTATTCTCACTCCAGTATCTGCAACAGTAGGGAAAGCGTTGAATTTAGGAGGGGTGAAATTTACTATTCAGACTCCAGTCAGTGCAACAGTAGCAAAAGTGTTGGTCTTTAAAGGGGTCAAATTTACTACTCTGACTCCAGTCTGGAAAGCATTGGATTTCAGAGGGGTGAAATTTGCTATTCTCACTCCAGTCAGAGCATCGGTAGGGAATGTGTTGGACTACTCCAGTCTCTCCAACACTAGGGACAGTGTTAGATTTAGGAGGGGTGAAATTTACTATTTCCACTCTGAACAGTGCAACTGTAGGAAAAGTGTTGAACACTGAAGAGAATAATTTTACTACTCCTACAGAAGTCTAAGCCAAGGTGGGGAAATACTTCACTTGAAACACATTACATATATGAGAAACCCCATGAATTTAGAATACATATTAAACTCTAAATAAACACAAATAATTTACATAAAAATATATATATTGAATTAAAAAATGAAAAACAATTAAACAATTTACATAATTGCTATTCAATACAAATAATTCTAAATTAATAAATAATTGTTAATCGAATATTAATGAATTAAACCCCAACAATCTAGCAGCCCTAACTTAAAATATAGCAAAACAAATAACTATTCCATAGCTTACATACTAAAAATAAATGAAATAATTATTTAACAATTAATAATGAAATGTTAATTAATTATTACTTAATTAACGTACTACCCAAAACCATTAAATAAAATGAAAATAAATAGGTATTCCACAATTTACATATTCTTCCCCGAAGACCATCACCTCCCAGGGGCACGGCTGTGCACGTTAAATGGAGGGGGATAGCGCGGAGCCCCTCCTGGAGCCATTAATGACCCTGGGGACCACCACTCCTGAGGGCCAGCTCCTACTATGTCCTGTGGTGCCCACCCTTGGAACATAGCTGTTTGCTTTTGCTTGGCGGGAGCTATTTGAAAGTTCCCGCCAAGCAAGAGCAAGCCGTAAGTCCACTCCCAGTGGGCGGGAGCATTAAAAATGCTCCTGCACACTGGGAGCAGACTTTTCATCTGTTTCTCTGCCAGTTGAAAAAATTGCTTCTGCACGCAGGGAGCAGCATTTTTTTGCTGCTCCCTGGGTGAAGGTCAGTACCAGCTCCCGCTGGAGGCTGGTAGCCAGCTGGAGCTGTGGAGGCATTGGGACTCTTCCCACGGCCTCAAACATAGAGGAAATGGGTGCTCTGGGTGGGACCAGGGCACCCACATTTAACAGGCTGGTCCCAGGGATAGGGTCCTCGGGGTTGAAATAGGCCTGGGGGGGTGGTCATCTGGCCCCCCACATCCTTCACTAATTTCAGCAGCGCCCCAGAGCCAATATTGGCCCAGAGAGGGGGGACCTTGTGCCCCCTCCCACTCAATAATATGACCAGGCCCTGGAGATTGGGTCCCCGGGGCCACAATTGGCCTGGGGTGGGGGCTGCTTGCCTCTGGCCCCTATTAATAATTGTAAAGGCCCCAGAGGATGGGGTCTCCTGGGTCAATATTGGCCTTGGGAAAGTGGCTGCGTGTCCCTTTCCCACTTCATAATATGGCCAGGCTTCAGAAGAAAGGGTGCCTCAGACCAGAAATCAGCCCGGCGAGGGGGGTTGCATGCCCTCCTCCCACTTAAATTAAGCAATGGGCACCAGGGGATTGGGTCCCCAGGGCCAATTATGGCCTGGGGAGCAGGGCTATGAACCCCATCCCCTATATAAATGTGGATGACCCCTGGGGATGGAGTCCCTGGGCCGAAAGGAGCAAGGGGAGGGGAGCTGTGTACCCCTGATGGTTTGGCTGCATGTGGTGCGATGGCCATGGGGCCCTGCGCTAACCCCCTGTTGACTACGGCTGAAGGTAGTGGGTAGTGCAGGGATGGGTGCCTCTGGGAGGGACTGCCCGCAGGCCAGGTCCTGCTGCCTATCTCCTGCTGAGCATAGCCAAAGGCTGTGAGCAGTGGGGGGCTGGGTGCCTGAGGAGCATCAGACATAGGCCAGGCCCTGCGGCCGACCCCCTGTGGCTTGCGCGGGATTGGGTGCCTTCAGGGGGTTGGCCTGCAGCCAGGCCCTATGGCCAACCTTCTGCCACGCACAGCCAAAGGCATTGCTCTGCAAGGATTGAATTAATGTAAGGTAATTAAATAATACTTAACATTAAAAAACCCTAGAAATTCACTGAAAAAAACAAAGGTTACAGGGACGTCAAAATTAGGAAATAGAATTTAACAAATCCTTAAAAAGTCATTGAAACAACCAAAGGTTACAGGTACGTTACAGTTAGGTTAAGGTTTTACACGCACTAAACCATAGACATTCCGTAGGTATAGATTTACTTACCTCAAGAAACTATAACTCGTGCTCTAAGGCAACTAAAACTCGCACAATCACCATACACTTCTAATCACCCCACATATTTCACCACTGATAACATCTCCTATCAAATATTATCACTGCAACTTTTGCAGTGAAGTTATTGATGACAAAACTGCACAGCTGGGTCTACATTGTGTGGCCTAAGTCGTGTAAAAGCATGGTTTAATGCTGTTTTGAAGGCAAATGCTTTATTTAAAAAATTTATGACAAATAATGTAATTTTCTTTATTAATGATTAATAGTTTTCAATAAGGTTATGCACTCTATGTTATTGGCTGTAATGTTAAATCCTGAAATGTCATTATTATTTTATTACTGTAACGGCCCCTTGACAAAGCCAATAGGCTTGCCCTTATATATTGATTTGGTGGCACATTGACAAAGTCAACAGGCTTGTCTTGTATATTGATGTTCTCACTCCTTGAGTAAACCAAAATGCCTGCATTTTATTCATTGCCGTACTGACCACTTCACAAAGCTGGGTGTTGATTGCCGGTAGGTGGTTTGGCTGGAGGCCTGCAAGGAGTTGGGCACAGGCCTGACTGAACCCCATTCTGTGCACAGTGCAATGTTGCCTGACGACAAAGGGTGGGTGCAGGGCCTGGTTACAGGTCAGACCCTGAGCCCAACCACACAGCACATATGGGCAAAGACCTGTGCAAGGCGTGGGGTTGGTATAGTGAGGTATGGTAAAAAAATAATAACTTTACATTTAAAAAACAGAGACGCTCACTTAAAGAACAAAGATTAAAGTGACATTATAGTTAGGTATGATAATAATATCTTAGATTATGTTAAAAAAACATTTGCTGTAAAAAAAACAAAGGTTAAAGGGATGTTATAGTTAGGTGAAAATGTCAGTTCCAGCATAATATTTTAAACTAAACAAAACTCTGAAATTCACCAGTTAAAATCAACTGAAATAATCGTAATTCATGCCATGAAGTAACTGTGACTCACACCCTTACTATGCACTGCTTATAGCCTTAAATATTACATCATTCATGACATATTCTGTGGCATCTTTGATAACATCACTGTTTACATCTAAAATTACACTGTGCAACTAGAACCCCTGAAGTCATCTTGATGGTATCTAAACTGGAAAACTTAAAGCATTTTCATAGAAATTAACCAAAGGAGGGGTTTCTTTTTCTCACAGAAATTATAGTTAGTGCTCTAGAAAGCTAAATCTAGCGCACGTTTTGTATGAATTCTCAAAAGTCTTTCTCATCCATGACAGTAAACATCTGATATGCAGACTGTAATATGTATTTTGTAACACCAACAGCAGCCAGTCAGTTAACCGCTCAGTGCTAAACTGCAGCTTGTAATGAACAGTCTGCGGGGCATATTTATACTCCGTTTGCGCCGAATTTGCGTCGTTTTTTTCGACGCAAATTCAACGCAAAACTAACTCCATATTTATACTTTGGCGTTAGACGCGTCTAGCGCCAAACTTCATGGAGTAAGCGTCATTTTTTTGCGTGAACACCTTCCTTGCGTTAATGATATGCAAGGTAGGCGTTCCCGTCTTAAAAAATTACTGCGATGCATATGCGTCGTATTTATACTCCCGGGCAAAAATGACGCCCGGGAGTGGGCGGGACTAAAAAACCCGCATTTGCGCAGGATTTTAGCGCCTGGGTCAGGGCAGGCGTTAAGGGACCTGTGGGCTCAGAATGAGCCCAGAGGTGCCCTCCCCTGCCCCCAGGGACACCCCCTGCCACCCTTGCCCACCCCAGGAGGACACCCAAGGATGGAGGGACCCACCCCAGGGACATTAAGGTAAGTCCAGGTAAGTATTTTTTTATTTTTATTTTGTGGCATAGGGGGGCCTGATTTGTGCCCCCCTACATGCCACTATGCCCAATGACCATGCCCAGGGGACAGAAGTCCCCTGGGCATGGCCATTGGGCAAGGGGGCATGACTCCTGTCTTTGCTAAGACAGGAGTCATTTCAATGGGGGATGGGCGTCGTAAAAAAATGGCGCAAATCGGGTTGTGGCGATTTTTTTGCCTCAGCCTGACTTGCACCATTTCTGGACGCCCATACGCCATTTTCCCCCTACGCCGGCGCTGCCTGGTGTACGTCGTTTTTTTTAACGCACACCAGACAGCGCCGGCGGCTAACGCCGGCTAACGTCATTCAATAAATACGGCGCCCGCATGGTGCTTCAGAATGGCGTTAGCCGGCGCTAATTGTTTTGACGCAAAACTGCGTTGGCGCAGTTTTGCGTCAAAAAGTATAAATATGGGCCTGCATTTATGAAAATGGGGCAGCCTGAATGCTATCCTGATGGAATCAAAGCTGCAACACTGAAAGGAATTTCCTACAGAGGATGCCACAATAAATGAAGAAAATTAGGGGCTACTTCTTGTCACAGAAATTATGGTTAGTGCTTTAGAAAGCTAAAAAGAGGACACATTTTCTAGAAGTTTTCAAATATCTTCCACATCTACTTCAGTAAAACATTCTGAACTGCAGAGAGAAACATATTCTTCCAACGCCTGCAGCAGACTGTCAGTTAATCCCATAGTCTTCAACTGCAGGTTCTCCACAAAGTTGTAATGAAAGTTTCTTTAACATGTACTTCCTGCACCAACTACAGTGTCAGTTAACACACTAGCAATCAACTTTAGCTTCACCACAAAGTTCTAATGAACAACTAGAGCACACAAAATGTGTGGCAACCTGAATGTCATCTTGATGGAATCAAAGCTGTAAACCTGAAAGAAATTTCTTACAGAGGATAATACAGTAAACAATCAAAGTGTGATTTTTCTTTATGTCATTTAACATGTCATGAGTGATGTAACATGTGATGTCATAAGCAGTGCATGATGGGGGAACAAATTTTAGTTCACTAAAATATAACTGGCACATTTCAGTGTTTTTTAGGTTTTTTGATCTTATTTTGTGTCTCATACAACACCTAACTATGATGTTTCCTTCACTGTGTTTTTTTCAGTGAATATATATAAATATGTAAGGAAGAACAGAAATAATTTTCTTGTCTGAAATGGGGACTGAAATGCCACACTCAAAAAGTGAAGAAATGTATTTATCCACTTATTAATAATTACACAGTAAAATAGCATGACATCATAATGCTTTATGTTTTGATGTAATGCAAATGTCACCTGCTTCACTCCTTATTACATAATACACAAACATACATGTTTTCTGCAGTGGTTCTGTAATGCAGCCTCCAGTCTAGAACTGTAAACCCAGTTTATATTTATCAAGAGTGTGTGTATGTGTGCTCCTCAGCATGTGTGCCTTTGTGAGTTTTTTTGTGAAGGTTCACAAAACTCTTGATACTGTACCACTTTATGCTTTGCTTCTATATTATGCTACAGAAGCAGGCAACTGTTATATAATAGAGGTGTTTCGACTCCATGCTTTTTCTAATGTTGTTCCATCTTGCAATTATCAGCCAACTCATTGACTGTGCATTTGTCTGCAATAATGCAAATTCATGCAATTTTTGGGGGCTTGTGCATATTTGTGTTTGGTGCCAAGGCAAATGGCACTGAAGGTACCGAGCTTTGGAGTGGAAAGCATGCTTAGGGTTAATTTGCTTTTAAGTACTTAACACACACTTTCCTCAGTTATCATAAATTACTTACTAAACCATTGCTTAGGAAGTTGGTCGAAAGCGCCAGCACATCTACGTTGAAGAATGTAGGGCCAAATGTACTAAATACTGGTCACAAAAAACTGGTCACAGTTTGAGCAGTTTTTGTGCAACCTGTATACAATTGTCTGAACCACCCTATGTACTTAAAGGACAGTTTGTTAAATTCCAATTCGTAGTGGGCCATAATGAGACTTACCTCATGAATGGTAATGGACTAAGTCACAAACTGCAACTCACTCTAATTGGCGGTCATCAGAGGAATGGTGGACTGAGAGGGTCTGCAGACCACCATGACAATGATCACTTTAAAAACAAACAAAAAACTTTTTTTAAATGCAGCCGGTTTTTCTTATAGGAAATGTTATTGCGCTTAGAAAAATATAACATTTTTGTTTGAGTGCTGACAGTGGTCCCCTTGACCACTGCCTACTCTCTAAGAAGTTTTGCTTTGCATTCACAAAGTGAAAGGATCCCAAGGGGACTATCCCCTTTTGCAAATAGCTCACAGCCCCAACTCAGGAGTCTGTAATTTTTTAATGTTTTGCAACCAGAAGTTAATGGCAAACCTTAGGTATATCACATACTAATTTGATGTTTGAAAGGGATGCCTACATCACACTTCTTTCAAACACTGAAATGGTATGGAGACACAAACTAATTTTTGGAGTCATTAAAATGCTGCTGACTCCTGAAGCAGGAAAAGTTTTAGTAATAAAATGTTTTTACAGTTGCAACCAGTGATTAGACTACAATAATATTTAGTATACTTGACCAATAGATTATTAGTCACATACTTAGGGGCTGATTATGAGTTTGACTGTTTGACTGCAAGTCCGCCGCGGTGGGGGGTGGCAAAAGGCCACCATGTTGGCGGTCATACAAACCACCGTATTACGAGTTACTTAGTGAAGCCTGCCAAAAGACAGCCAAAATCCCGACTCCACCAGGACTCTGGAGGGCGGGAAAGGGCGGTTCGACCACTCGTCCCGTCAGCCTGCCAACAACCACTGAACCAATTACAAGTCGAAAATCACCATAGCAGCATTGCCATGTCGGTCTTCCAATGACAGTGCGGACCACAGTGGTCGGTGGCCCCAACAGTAATACACAGCACCACATTGGATAGATTTGAAAACAACACAGCGGACATGCATTCACACACCTGACACACCTACCAATCACAATATAAAACACCTTCACACACCACAATCCTTTGCTTCTCCCACGCCACACACAACAACAGCAGTGCAAAGATTAGAATAGGCACCACTCCACCTCTCAGAAGTCACACATGTCACATCCTCACTACTCCCTCAACACATATTTGCACCCATCACAGCATACACTGCATGTCACCCATACATCACAAAGCACCTACATTAATTTTTACCCCTTACCCCACCTCTTTTACCATCACCAAAAACATCCACAATTCACAGAAGAGGTGTTAAGGGTCATGATGGGTGAAATCATTAGTGTAGAGCCACATATATTTGGAGCCCAAGACCAGCAGACTACTATCACTAGGAAAATGGAAATGTGGCAAAGAATAGTCAACAGAGTGAATTCTGGAGTCAGCTATCCACGCACAAGGGACAACATCAGGAAAAAGTGGAACAACCTCAGGGGCAAGGTCAATTTCATGGCCACCAGGCACCAGCTGGTGGTACACAAGACTCATGGTGGGCCCCCACCTCCTACCCCAGAGTTCACATCATGGGAGGAGAAGATCTTGGCCATCATGCATCCTGAGGGCTTGACAGGAATACTCGGGGGAGTGAAGTCGGGTAAGTCACAACCACAAATATACCCCATTCAAAATGTTTTGTCATGCATGCTCAATGATCATCTTTCCCCACCCTCAATCCAACCCCACTCAACAGCCCAATGTCCTCCTGTCCATAGACCCCTCTCGCTGCCCTACAACATGTCAAGTGCACTCATCTGGGGGAACAACATCTCTGTATACAGGGTGTACCTCAGGGATTGACAGCACTACAAGTCCCAGCAGGCACTGATTGACTATCAGAAATACCCGAACAGTGTATCATACAAGAAATTCCTCCTTTGACAACACGACATTGGAGTGTACCAACCGGATGGGTATTTATATGCATAGTGTGTGGGTCGGACAGGCCAAGACTGCAATGTTAAGTCCAGCAGGCACTGGTGATGTCACTCCACTCAGTCACAACTGTGTCCTCTCCTACTATGACTCTTTCCTTCCACTCAGCCATTCAACTCTACTGACCTGAGGGGATCACAACTGTATAGTGTGTGGGGAGGACAGCATATGACAGCAAGGCATTGTCCAGTAGGCAACTGGACCCTTATTACACTTTGCCAATACAGTGTCCTCTGGTACTATGACCATTCTCCCCTCATCAGCCATTCAACTCTACTCACTGGAGGGGATTTTCAATGCACAGTGTCAGGGGAGGAGAGGCTAAGACAGCAATGCAAAGGCCAGCAGGCACTGGTGATGTCACTCCACTCAGCCACAGCTGCGTCCTCTCCTACTATGACCATTCTCCATCCACTCAACCATTCATCTCTACTCACCTAAGTGTGTGGAGAGGACAGCAATGAAAAGACCAGCAGGCAACTGGACCTTTACTACACTTTGCCAATACAGAGTCCTCTGGTACGATGACCATTCTCCCTCTAATCAGACATTCAACTCTACTCACCTGAGGGGATTTCCAATGCATAGTGTGTGGGGAGGACAGGCTGGGACAGCAATGCAAAGGTCAACAAGCTCTTGTGATGTCACTCCACTCAGCCACAGCTGTGTCCCCTCGTACTATGACCATTCTCCCTCCACTCAGCCATTATTCTCTACTCACTGAGGGGCTCACAACTGTATAGAGTGCGGGGAAGGCAGCAATACAAAGGCCAGCAGGCAATTGGACCCGCATTACACTTTGCCAATACAGTGTCCTCTGGCACTATGACCATTCTCCCTCTAATCAGTCATTCAGGTCTACTCAACTGAGGGGATTTCCAATGCATAGTGTGTGGGGAGGACAGGCTAAGACAGCAATACAAAGGCCAGCAGGCACGGTATCCCCATTGCAATACACATGTCCACTATGCATCTATACAAACATCCTCCCATATCAACTCACAACATAAATCTACTCACCTGAGAGGATGACTTTTGTAAGCTGTCTGTAGTACTTGGTGTAACATTACTGGAAATCCCAGGATGAACAGTCCCTCTGACTACAATAACCAGGACACTGTCTACATGAGAAGGTGCTGCTGTCTTTTAACTCATCAATGCAGTTTACACACATGTGAGGGAGCAAGAAACAGACCATGCTGCACTTTGTGATGTGCACTAACAACTAGATCCATCCCGAGTCACTAAGCCAAGATGGAAATAGTGTGGACAAGAACGACAGCCCAACCTGTGTGCAAAATCAATGAAAGACAAGCAAAGGTACCAAGATGCCTCTTCTAAATGCATTTGGCATTGTACATAATCACAATGTACTGACCACATGTTGACAACTAACATATGCAACTACATGGTCCTGGGTCTGCATGAATGACAGTCTACTAGGTCCCAAGATGATCAAAGCCATATCATGCCCAGCCACTGTTATCACTGTACGTTTGGAATTATAGGAGTCCATGAACAGTCATCCAAGTACCAAAATACTCACACACCTTGTAGCAAGTTGCCTTGAAATAGGACTGCACACTACCCAACCATCAGATCCAAACAGTTGATTGCAGGTGTGCCCCTCCCATAAAGGGAAAAATACAAAGCCAAAGTGTACCAGGAATTAAGGAAATGGCACTGTGAACAGTTGAAGATGCACGTCAGAATCCAAGCTGTAACATATTGTCTCTCACTTCAACAGCTCTATCTGCCACTGAGAACATGGAAATCCCTCAAGAGACTGCCACTCCCCCCATGGATGAAGCCCTCAGAGATGATACAACTCCTGAACATGTGGACATTGAGGGTGGCGCTGGTCTATCAGGGGAACCTGGTCATACCACACAGGTCAGCCTTTTCACTGACCACATCAATTCCTCCAAGCCCCGTTGCAACTACATCACAGGCAACCAGTCGCGCCCAAACCTGTGTCCTGAGGACAGATTCCACTATTTTGTGTCCCCCAGTCCAGCTACTGGAGTCTCATCTAGACACCTCGGACAATGAAGGACCTGGACCCAGGGGTAGGGGCCAAACTGTTCCGAAGGGCGCAGGCACGTGGCGGTAAGGTGCATGGGAGGGATGGTGTGGGACAGCAGCATGAGGCTGCTGGGGATGGGTCTGGTCTGGACACCATCACCCAAGTTTGGGAGCCTATCAACAGTCCCAAGGCATGATGGGCCAGGTACTCATTGAACTCATGGAGATTAAGCACCTGCAGAGGGATTAATAACAGGAAATCCTTTGTGTGCCACAGATACATTCTGTTGGCTATTGTCCAACCACCTACCATTTCCTAGATAGTATTACACTGGACTTTGGACTTCAAATGCTGTGGCAGCTTCTCTGAAGGTGACATCCACTATGACTGATTCCTTCACTGGACTTTCCTTCTTTTGCTTAATTTATACCTTTCAGTTCAATACATCTGTCAATAAACCCAATTAGCAGTCAAGTGATGCTGTATAGACTTCTTTGTTGGGATATTTTGTGATGTACAATCTGCAAATCATGTGAATCAAAAGATGCACATAGGAGAATGACAATGTAAAAAGGGATATGCCAGAGGTTGTGTCAGGCTGACAATCACTACCAACATAATGAAACAAGAGGTCAGTCACAGATAAATATTTATTTACACTGTACAGCCCATAGACAGCAAAATATCTCTATACTGGCATAGCCAAGGATGACTATACATTAATTCTCGTGTATAGATATCCTGCAGTACTATCCACATGACCATAGAATAAAGGACCATGTCAGACCCTGTACCCTATGATAGGAAAACAGATAGGTGGATACTGTCCCCAGCGTGACCCTTATCCCATACCAAAACCACATCTATCCACCTTGACATATCTCATAACACTGGCAGAGGACAGTACAATGGTCCCTAGTCAGAGGCCCATCCCATTGCAATGAGTAGGCATCTACTGCCATGTCAAATACCTATGTCAGAGTTGTGGCACAGGCACTGTGGCCTGCTTTGAGGAAAGACATCGACAGCTACATACAGGGCATATAGGAACACTGTCAACACAATGTGACAGGAGAATAAATGGATTGGCCACTATGACATGTTACAAGGGCACAAATTACTACACACGCGAGACCACTGGACCAACATACCTGATCAAACAGGTCCAATCTATAACTCAGGTTACTCCCAACCCACTGCACAGGCAGGCTTGGCATGGTACCCACACATCAAATATGTAAAATACATTACCTGAATCCATGTCATGTCCCATTCACCTGTCAGGTCAGCCACTTCCACCTGACAATGACAGAACTCTGAAATGTCCATTTGAGGATGGCATGGTGATGAGACCTGCAATGAACAAGTCACATACAAGGAGTTTAGGCAGGCAAAGGCATACCTGGGACACTAAAGTAATTTCAAACTGCTGTTGTTACACTGACCATGCAATATGAGTGCAAACTCAAAGGAAATTCTCAAGAAGGGGACATCTCCAAGTCTGATGTTGCCATCAAACCTTGGCAGTATGATGCATTGTATTAAATATCTTGTCTTACGGTAAGATACATATCCTTCCCAACTTCTCATGAACCCTACAGGACCCCATGCAGTCTGAGTAATCACAGATTATCACATACATACATTCAGGTGAAGTACTGATTGATGAGATCTGCCCTCATGTCTCCACCTTCATCCTCATCACTGTCAGCCCCATTTGACATTTCAGGATTCTCACCCGGTGGTACTGCCAGCTCCACCTCATCTGGAATGTATTGGATGTTTTTCCTCAGAACCAGGTTGTGGAGCTTTGTTTGTGGGTGAGTAGAGGAGGGCTCCACCTGTCTTGTCAATACTCCTAAATCTTGCCTTCAGGAGCCCAAAAGCCCGCTCCATGACATAGCATGTTCTTCCCTGTACCTTGTTGAAGCAGACTTCCCCTCACGTAGTTGGGTTCCTCACTAGTGTCAAAAACCAGGGATGACTTGGGTAGGCAGAATCCCCTGTAAGGCTTGGGCATGTGTGCAACCATGAGTACAGAGCTAAATTTAACTTACTGGAGACATAACAAAACTTACTGGAGACATAACATACATACACACCTGACATGTGTCACTTACCAACCAGCCAGGCCCTCTCTGGGTAAAGCTGTGTAATCAGCTGTGGAATAGCGCTGTTCTGCATGATGAAGGCATCATGGACAGAACTCAGGTAAAGAGCGCAAACTTGGGAAATGTAAAGGTCTGCCAAAGACACTACTTGAACATTGATAGAATGGAAGTTTTTCCTGTTCCAATAGACCTGTTCAGTGCCACACGGTGGAACCAGGGCCACATGGGTACCATCAATGGCTCCAACAACATGTGGGATGTGTCCCAAACCATAGAAATTTGCTTTAAGATGGGCAAAATCATTACGTTGAGGAAACCAGATGTAGCTGTCCAGGTGTTTCAACAGTGCTGGAAGGGCATCCTTCAACACCAAACTGAACATATGCTGGGACATCCCAGCAGATAGGGCCGCTGTATTCTGGAAGGAACCTTTGGCCAGGAAGTGCACCACTGCCATGACTTGGACTACGGGTGGTATGCTATTTGGATGACAGATGGCTGGTATCAGATCTGGCTTCAACTGATGGCAGCGATCTATGATTGTCTGCTTCTGACGGTGGTAGATCCGTATCACTAATCTCACCTTCATGGTCTGCAAGTCTGCTAGTGGACGGTACACAGGGGGGTGTCTGATCTGTCTCCTCCCATGGTAACTATGTGGGTCAAAAGATAAAAAAGGCAGCCACTCAATGTGTCCCTTGCATGTTACATTGTACATGTCTGATATGTTATGTCACATGTTACGTTTGTCACTGTACACATGACACCCAACACATACCCGGGCTGAGCTTTGCACATTGATGCCTAACTCAAATACATATGTGTACCTATCAGCTATATGGACAGCAACCTCATGTCCAAATAACTCCATGAACTGGTTGTGATTCAGTGCACTAAATCCTAGGTCACACGTGTGGGAGAGGGTGGTGGGTGAACCCCCAATCATTTTGTCACATATGCATGACTAGATATCAACCTGGTAATGAAAAGACTTGACTTACATGTCTGGACTTGGCCAGCACTCAATGTGCTCCACACAATCTTTTTTTTGATCTGCGACGCATCAACATTATGTCGTGTTAATGCATACTATGGGTTTAAAATGGTGGCTGCCTGGCCTACTCCACTGGACATTGTTTTCCCTCCCACGACAGATGGCGGAAGTCGTCATGGGGGTAGGCGGATGCTACCACTGCAGGCACTGCCAAGGGATGACATTGCTGCCTGCGGTGGACTTGGACTAATGGCAGTGTCCGCCAGCAATGACGGAGGTCTACATGGCAGAGGGCACTGCCATTTTCTGCTGTATCTCGCACTTGACTCCTGACACTGCTGCCAGCAAGATCTCCACAGCCTGAGCTGCTGTGTACCACCTCTAAGAGCAATCATGCCACATTCCACAGGTGATAGGGCCCCTTCCTTATCACCAGAAGAGCTGGAGAAGCTGGGGTATGAGGTTCTACCCGTGTATGAACATCTCTATGGTGCACCAGAGGAGCAGGTAAGTGCACCATGTGCACACGTTCTATATACCTCTACTAATCTCAGCTTTAGTTAGCCTGGGCTTAAGTCCAATTGGTCAGCTGCTATCTGCCAAGCCATTTTATTGTGCAGCAAGTGTGTATGAATGGTTGGTAGAATGGGCATGTATCCGTGTCAAGTGAAAGCTTTGGACTTGGGACGAATTGTGGTAAATGAGAATTGAGTGTTCCCTGACTCTACTTGTGTAAGATGCACATGGCTTGGTGAGGTCTCAGGCCAGCAATACACAGGCAAAGATATTATGAAATTGTTTGTAAATTGTAGTCACTTGTGGTTGTATGACAGCAGGAGGGTTAATGGCATGTCATACGTGTGGGTTGACCCCCATTTACCCCCTACCACTGTTAACACATAGGTTTGTAGCCACATTTGGCCTTGTTTTACTGTTGCACTGATGCCAGGTAATACCTAACTAAGCCCATCAGATCTGGACATAGGCACCCATTGTAAAATGGCTGTGGGCTGCATATTGTTCTCTGATGCATGTGATTAGTAGGACATGCTATGATGTGTAGGTTTGTCTGCTCAGCCTGCTGAGCGGGGTGCCTGAGTATGTGTGTCAACTACAAAACTGGTCATCTGTCCTGGTATCAACTTTCTTTTGCACTGCAAGTGTGACTCTATTACTATGTTTCCCAGGACAGCATGTGATGGTGTCAACTCATAACTCTATGCATATTGTCAGCTTCTTAGGCCCATGTTCATTGATTACTATGGAATTAACATTGGGGGCAGGCACACCATATGTGTCTGATATGCTCATATCATCTCACACAATGTGCGTCACATAGCCTCGATGGATCCCTTGATCACTCAGCCCTGTTGTCCCTATCATACAGCTGATGTGTCCATTGCATGCAACTTTAGATTTGGACATTGCCCATCTGTAAGCATTGTGTTGATGTGTAACGTGCCATGATAGTATAGTCAATGTTAATGGTTTTGAAGTTGGACGTGTACATTGCAGGGCCAGGTATCGTACAATGATGTCATACTTCCTGTGTACACACATGTGTGGATATTTGTACCTACTGGTTGATGTGACCTGGAAACCCCCACTCCCTGAAGTGGCATGTGCCTGCATTTGGCTCAGCAGTCTGCACACATGGACAGGATTGCCTGAATCTGTGTTTCACATGTCACTCAGTTCCATGTGGTCTACGCACAATAGGTATGTCAGTAGGCTTGTTGTTATATCTCATGACTATTGGCATCATGTGATAATTGGAGGTAGTTTTGCTCTATTGTGCATTGTTTGCAGTGAGGTTTGGCCGTCGCTTGCCACTTTGCGGGATGTGTCCCATTGTTCACCTAACCAATGTCATGTGATCATGTCATGTTCCACAAAAGTCACTGAAATCAAAATATGGTAATCTGAGGCCCTGAGTTCTGGGGTGGGTGGTGCACCCTGAAGGAGGGTGTCTGCATCAATTTCACTGAGTACAATAACTTCTATGTGCCACAGGTGAACAGGAAGGTTGAAACAGGATATCCTCGGCTTGAAATACAGACATGTATCATTTTTACATTGAACTTGGGAGCATGATTTCCTGTCTTATTTCTATGCATTCCATCAGAAGAAGGGGATATGGAGAGCCATTTCCAGGAAGGTGCAGACCCTGGGGCCTACAGCAGGCACAGCACCGACTGTCGTAAGAGGTGGGAGGACCTGAATATGCTGGGCCCAGAAGACCACGGAGGCTCAGCTGGGGATGTCCTACAAATAGGGACAGGGTGACCGTCGGACCATGACCCCCATAATGGCCATATTTTGGCAGTGGCCTATCCGGCCTTAGAGGGGCTTTTGAGAGTAGCACAGCAGCCACAAGGAGGTGAGTACATAAATATGTCACACATGCTTAACCCTTAGCCAGGTGAGTAAGGGACAGACTACTCCCTCTGACAATGTGGCATGTGTCACACATCTCCTGGCATCAACTCGGTGTAGACTGTCCATGTGTTCAAAATTGGTGTGCTCATCCTTTTGGACTAAACAATGGTTCAGCCTCAGTATTATTGTCCTGCATGAGGCACATATGACCTCTGTCCTCTGTCATTTGTCTCAGGAGATGCGTAATTTGACATCTGCAAACCAGGGGAACGTTTTCTCCATTGTATTTTGGGTTCTTGGGTCTCACAGCAGTCTGTGATGCATGTGTGTCCATCATACATGTGACATGACTTACATGGCAAAAGAACGTCTGGCAGCTGTAGCAACGTAATTCCCCTTGATAAGTGGGGAATGTACCTTGTCATGGGTGATGCCTCATCAGTGTAGACAACATTTCTTGTACCTACGTGTCTGCATGTGCTCCATTTCCAATAGGACACATGTCTATGCATGAGATGTAGGTATGTGGTAGTCATGCAGATGGCATGATGTCTCTCATCTGTCACAGATGTATTCATGGGTTCCTGTTCTCATTATGATACATCTGTAATGATTGTCCATTTACTGTGATGCCCCAGTTTGGACTGTGACACCATCATATGTTGTCAGACAGATACATTCATGCCTCATAGTATGTTGTTGCCCATGTGTCACAGCAGTTGCCATGTTGGACATGAAAGGTAGGGGCAAGGTGTAGATCCACATGACAAAGATGAGTACCCTTTATTTTGTATGATGGTTGTGGCTCCACAGAATGTGTGTGTTGGTTAGGAAATGTGCCATGACTGTATGGATGTGTCAGGGATTGACTTTTAGTGATGTTTGATTGACATGAGCTTGTGGTCAGGGATTCCTCCACAGACAGATGCCATGCTTATCATGTCTGTGTTTTGGGTAGTGGTGTGGTTATTCATAGTTCTGCAATTTGTTATCCTCCTGATAGTGATTGTAAGGTCCGTGTCCCTCCTTCCTGAAGGGTAGATTTGTCTACTACAATCACACTCAGAAGTAAACATGAAAATAGTGTGAGTCAGTGGAGGGGGCTATCCTGGGCCTTACTAGGACATTCATGTTTGTAATCAGGAGACATCCCTCCATGAGGTGGGGGACCTGACTTCCATGTAGTTTCTAGAAACATCAGATGTGTGGGACATCTGAGTGAGCCTAGACTCCTTTTGGTGAGGTGTGACATGTGGAGCTGTACATTGTTGTGTTGTATCCACAGTGAGATGAATGTTCCCATGTCACCTAATCCAGGCATGGCATGTTTTTGGCAATGTTTTTTGCCTTTCCTTAGCACCATCAGTTGCCATTGAGACATCATCTCAGTGCAATGTAGATGTGTGTATGGGCTGGAGTCAGTGTAATTATTAGGGTACCTCACAAAGGATTCATAGTTTGGATACTGGTTGCATGTGTTGTGCTGCAGGTAGCACAGGTTTGATGTGAGTGTTCACCTAGTTGTGGTATGGTCAGTGTGCTAGCTAGACGTCTTCTATGTTATTGTAGTTATCTGAGTTCAAGATTTGCTCATGTGTTGCCTTTGTGAATCCAGATAGCAAGCATGTTTTGGTATTGGCAAATGATGGTGGTCCTTTGCTGTCACTTCATGCGGGAGGCCAGTTGATATGATAGTATTTTTGATCTCAGTAATTTGTAAATGCACTGGCATCATGTAGATGTCAGGACCCTACACGTATATCTTTTGACAGCATCAGCACTGGCAGGCAAAGGAGACAGGCCAAGCCAAGTAGGAAAGCATCTGGCCACGGGACCTCAGTGTCAAGAATCATGCTTGAACATTTACTCCAAAGCTAATGGTGCACTGTAATAACCAGAATATAGTCTCACATGGCACCCATGTTTGAACTCTGTTTGCCACTTGGAGTTTGTTTACCAGAACATAATGATGCCTGTCCTTGTTCGTTCCTAGTTTCATGATTAAAGTGCACCTGCTAGATCAGTTTCATAGCATGCTGATGACTCATGAAAGAAACATGTGCAGAACCAATCAAGCCGGCCCAATGAGCTCCTCTACGAGCATTACAAAATGACTGATCATAATGAAGTAAACACAAACCATCTGTCAGCACATCCTGAATGACTCATATTAAGGTGACTAAAACAATCAGTGATGTGGTTCCAAATGGCTCATCAACATGGTAGACATATTCAGTAATCATGAGCATTCTAAATGACTCATCACAGACCAAAGACCTAAACTATTTAAACCCCCTCCATCCTTGAACCAGTGCTTCTCGTTGAGAATCCAGGGCCTGGTCAAGCTTCCTCGGACCCTTGAAGAGCCTAAGTTCAAAGCATCTACTTACTGCGAGTAGTTTCTTCCGAAGACTGGAACCTTCTTCCTTGACTCCCAGACAGCTTGACACTTGTAGGAAACAAGAACAGACAAGATTGAAAAGTAAAGATTAAAAGGTAAACGGTAACAGCAGCGCTGTGCAACATGCATTGATAAGAAAAATAAATTAGCACAAGAACACCCCCAAAATGTTGGATTGCACTAGAATCACTGTGGATTCGGGTGCACTGAACCTTCCAGAAAAGAACCAATTTAAAAACGTCAACTAGTTACCAACAATATACCACAACCAGATGGACTCAGCCACAATTTACATATACATGTTAAATCAGGAGGCATTTCAAGCCAAAAGGTGAGATTCTTTTCAAAGCGTACCGGTAAGTTAGTAGTGGGAAAATATTCTTGCCTGCATACTCAGTCTACTGAGACACGCTTTGAAAAATACGCTCTTGTACCAAAACAGAATTCTGTATCCCTCCCTAGAAACTACTCATTCTCATGACTACCAGCACAACTCTTAATATCATTGTCACAATATCTAGCAGGTTTCCATCACACCACCTACAAGAAAATCTTCACCTGGATACAGGGCCAACTAAAGAACAAGGAGATGAGAGGTGAGTCCCTATCGTCCCTGCAACCCGAAGGGAACAGCTCCTTTTCTCAGGTAGGAGCATTCCATTGATCCTAACACTCAGGTAACAAGACGTTGGACAGCGAGGGAACCAGTAGCCTGGAGGGCGAGGGAAGTGTCTGGGGGAACCCCAGATCTGCATCTACATCTCAGATTCCTTCTCCAGTGACCACTCCCTAGTGGTAGCGGACCCATCGGAGACCACCCCAGGGCCATCTTTGCCCGCCACCCCCTCCTGTTGCTCCCCACCCAGTTGGCCGTGCCCATTCACTAAAGAGGGTGGGTGTCTCCTTTGCTGCAGGCACCTGTGCCTCGGCCCCTGTTAGCCCAGATGCCCTCAGTGAAGAGGCTATTGACCTCCTGAGGTCTACCTCTGTGGGTTAGATGCCCATTATGAATGCCATCCAGTGACTGGCAAGCCAGATCCAACAGGGCAATGCATTCCTGGAGGGCATTCACGGTGCAATTTCTAGAGTCAGGGATAATTTCAGGCTCTGGCCTCCACACTGATGGCAGCCAGTCACCCCTTGTCTTCGGTACCCCCTCCATCTTCCTCTTCCCAGTCCTAATCCCCCTTCCCCAGCCCAACCAAAAGCACACAGACAGGCTCACATGTGTCCACCTCAATAGATATGGGTAGTACACACAAACACAAGCACCACAGGACACACTACTGGCACGCATTCAAACAACATACACATGCAGACACATCAACAGTCACAACTTCCCCTGACATCCTCCCATCTGCAGCATCACACACACGACATCTGGCACACCTACAGACACTGCATCAACATTCACTGATCCAGCCACCACACCTATTATACCTGGCGACACCCCGACCACCTACATGCAGCACATCCACCATACCTGCAGTCACCACCCCAACAGACACACAGCCACACACTACAGCATCCACCAGCACCTCCACCCCCTTCAGCCCCAAACACATAAACACCCTCATTCACCCACCCAACAGACACCCACCACACACACACCCACACCTCCCACAAACATTCGCCCAAGACATCCACACCTACACATCATACAACCATGCCTCAATCTCCAACCCACCCCCTTCTGATTAATGTCCCCATGTGTCTAAGAAACTTTTCCTGTGTGACCTTGGCCTTACCCCTGTTTGCCCCCCCTGTACCACCCCTAAATGTTCAGTTTCCCTCCATAAGGCCATCCCTTCCACATCCAAGTCCTCCCCTCCCCCGCCAAAACAAATCTGCCCCTCCAAGGAAGGTCACTCCCTCCCAAACCAAAGACCCCCCACCCCCCACACTCCTGATAATCCATGAGGTGCCTACCTGCCCCTTGATGCCCCCATCTGTGGAGGTTCTAAGGCAGACAGGAGTTGAGTTTTGGGGCCTGGATTGTGCCTTTTGGACCTGTTTCTACTGGACTGGCCTTTGGCCTTAGACTTGCTTGTTCATCAGGGATGATTTGATATTAAACACAACCTGTTGTTGGTGTTATTGACACACCTTTGTCCTGCCTTTCCTTCACTAGGTTTCTATAGCTCCTGTCTGACACTGTTAGTGTGCGTGTAGTTGTGTGTGATTGTGCAGTTTGCTGCTCCATGTTATGTTTTTGACAGTCAGTAAATTTGTATACAGTGCTGTTGTATCAAAAGGGTAACGTGTGTGTTGTGTGATGGTAATCTGTAAGTAGTTGAAATTTTGGTGGCATGGCATTGTGGTCTGTTTGTTATGGTATGTGTGTTTATTTTGTGTTGTGTGATGTGGGCATGTATTGTGCATGACTTGCCCACTGATATGATTATTACATACATGTGGTGTGTGTGTTCTTGATTTGTGTCAGTGCAGACCTGGAGTGTGTTGAGTTGTGTTAGGTTGCTTTGCATTTGAGTGTGCATATGTCCATTTAGGTGTGTGTACCTAGCAGCTGGTTGATGTGGGGTATGTCCCATGGAGTGTCGGTTTTGTGTTCCTTGTTGCCTTGGCCTTCCCCCATTGTGAGGCTGGTTCTGAAATTTGGTATTGGTGGTCTCTGAGATCCAAATGTGGCCAATTCCTGTGTGTAAGTTGTTTGGGGCCTTATGGAACGTGACGTGGGCAACTGCACCCTCCTCCCAAGTATGGTCAAGCTGCTCCCATAGCAGATGTACAGGTGTTGTTTTTGTGGTTCTTTGTGTATTCTGGATGTTTTTTGTCAGTGTGTATTGTGCATGGTATTATTGATCCATTGTGCTATGTGTGTGTGATGTGTGTATTGATTGCAGTATTGATTGATGTTGTGTGTGTGCCAATGGCAGATGAGTGTATGTGTGTTGTATGTTTGGACAGTTCCCTGGCCAGTGTTGTATGTGAGTGTGTGGGTTGTGTCAGTACATGTATTCTGTTACTGTTGTTGTTGCTGTATGTGTGTGTATGTTGTGTGGGCTTCGGTGTCCCTGATCCCATGTTGTGTGTCCATGCGTACATGTGTGTAATTGCCGTACAGTGTGTGTGTGCTGCCTGAAGTGTGGTGATATGTATGTGTGGGTGTATGTGTTGGAGTATATGATTGTGTGTGTGCCATGTATGATAGCTGTGAGTGCTGGCCTTGGTATCCCCCCATGTGATTTTTAGCAGTTCAATATTTGGCGAATGTAAAAAAATCCAGGTTTGTGTTACTACTTACGGTAGTTGTCATCCACGTCGGCGATGCCTTCACTGTCTTTCGTTGAGCAGGAGCAGTGGCATTGAGGAATGGCTCCATGGCAGCTTAGGACGTGTATGGCTGTCTGCAGGTGAGTGTCTCCCTTTATACTCTCTGTTGCCGCCTGGTGCTCCGTGGTTGTTGGACCGCATAGGTCACATTGCCGGTATGCAACCTCATAATAGGTCCGGCAGAAACATGGTCTCCGCCGGCCTGTTTGTGCCTCCAAAGGGCTGCGGCGGTCTGTGCAGCCTGGCAGTGGCGGATAACCTCTGGTGGTCTTCTGTTTGCTACACCGCTGTACTCATACCATGGCAGTGCGCTCCTACAGAGTGTTGGCGGTCAGACCGTCACTACCAACATGGCGGTCACGGGACCGCCAAACTCTTAATAAGGCCCTTAGACTTTACTTACTAAAACACAGAAGCACATTTATACTTTTTGGCGCAAACGCAGTTTTGCATCAAAAAGTTTAGCGCTGGCTTGCGCCATTTTTTAGCGCCACCCAGGTGTCATATTTCTAGTATGACGCAGAAAGGTGCTAAGAAATGGTTAGAGTAAAAAATATTGACGTTAACCCTTGCGCCCTGTCGTAAGGCAAACTGACGTTAAAGCTGCAAAAGTGACAACACATCCTCCTAAGGCAGCCACTTCTCTATCATGCAGTAAGAATTCCTGTCTGGGTGCAGGGAAAAGTAATCTGTGCAGATGCTGGGGGAATTTGATGGTGTTCCCCTAACACAGGAAACATGGCACTACCCAGTGTAACTAACCTGGTGCAGTGTGGAGCCACACGTATTGAGGCTGATCAGAACTGTGCCACTAGAGAACATATGCACTACAGATTGCAACACATACAGACTGAACCCACAACATCTCTGACACAACCATCCTCATCCTTGGCTCCAACCCATCCGCCTGGGACGACTCCTGGGGGCCGGCTATCCTAGGAACTGTACCGACAGCCACCAACCATGCACGCAGCCTAGGTTTCATCCTGGACTCATTGCTCACCATGACCCAACAAGTCAACATCGTCTCATCTTCCTGCTTCAACACCCTCTGCATGCTCCGCAAGATCTTCAGGTGGATCTCCACTGAAACCAGAAGGATGGTCACCCAAGCCCTCGTTAGCAGCAGACTGGACTACGGCAACACTTTCTACGTGGTATCCACGGCCAAGCTCCTGAAAAAACGACAACGTAGACAGAACGTCTCCACACGCCTCATCTTCGACATCCCACGCCGTAACCACATCTCAGCCCACCTAAGAGAGATCTACACTGGCTCCCCATCAACAAGAGGATCACCTTCAAGCTCCTCACCCACTCTCATAAAGCGCTCCACAACGCCGGCCCTGCTTTACTCAACGAGCGTCTTACCTTCTACGCTCCCAACCGCCAACTCCACTCTACCATCCTCGCCCTCGCCACCGATCCTCGCATTCGCAGAACTACAGCCGCCGGCAGATCGTTCTCTCACCTCACCGCCAAGACCTGGAACTCCCCCATCCACCTGCAACAGACCCAGGACCTGCTGACCTTCAGGAAACACCTCAAGACCTGGCTATTCGAGCTGTAGCACCCCCCTCCACCGCCTTGAGAGCCTTGAGGGTAAGTAGCATGCTCTACAAATATCTGATTGATTGATTGATTGATGTGAGCCACATAGGAATGGAGAAACAATCACACAAACACAACTTATGGGGTATGCTTGTGAACATCATGGTGCAGAATTTCACATTGAAGGGCCACGGATGGTGCACGGGCAAGTCTGGCGTTGGTAAGACTGGTAATGCAGTTTACCCTCGGCAGTTGGCAGTATGCGTAGCACGCTGGGATGGTTGGAAATCTGTCTCCTCATGTCAACTCTGTGGGGCAGTTACCACTACATTGTTGCTGAATCAAATAGAGCCAGCGCCAATTTTGGGGTGCATTGGGTGTGACAGCACATGCTGCACTTATCACTGCAAATCAGGCAGTGGAAAGCACAAAGGGCCTGGGCATGGGGCCCCCTGCACTGCCCATGTCAGGTGCATGGGCTGTGCAGGGGCACCCAGGGGCACACCACACTACCTTACCACCAACCTTTGTATGATGGTTTGACAGCCATGCAAAGGCTGGTGGAAAAGCGGGAACATACCTGAAGGATAGTGCTGATCGTAATGCTGGGCTGGTGACACAAGACAGGTCTGTAAGCTGCTGGCAACCTGCCAGTGCCAGGCAGTTGGGAGTCCATGGGGCATTCCCAGGACAACATATGCCACTTCCACCTGCGCCGTTGGCAGTGGTCATATTGCCAATGGCAGTCTGGTGGTCATAGGATTGGCAGACTTGTAATGAGGGTCCATGGATGCAAAAGTACAACTACCTGCAAAATCTCCCTCAAACTAGCTCGAGGCCCTGATCAAAGTTCAACATTAGTCAACAGGCTAAATTTAATTTAGTGGCATCAGGCACTGTCATGTAGAAAATGATGTTGCCATCAACAAATGATACCCATGCTGGCCATCCCTGGGTCCACTCCTGTGCCAGTGTCAAGTTAGCTGCACTGCCACAATGCTGCATCTCTTACACCATAGTGCAAGGGTGGCTGCATTGAGGGGGAGATCATAGTTCTGTAGGAAGGAGCACCTTCCAGCACAACCAGAAACCGAAATGGCAATCTGCTAGGCCTATGTGTGCTGTGCAATGTAGCACACATACACATACATCAACTTGAGGAGCAATCAAAGTAAACAACACTTTTGCGCCTTGGTAATGCCATCCCTGGGGTGGTTTAAGGTATTGGTGCTGCCCTGGTGTATGAAAAACACAAAAAACTGGGACATGGGCAAATTGCAATGTATGTTGGTGTGGCTTGACCACTGCAACAGCCAATGCATGGCCCTACCATGCAAATTGATGCATAGGAAGGGTCCTCAATGACAAGATGGTGTCAAGCCACCAAAAGGAAATACATCACACCTTGTAAATATGACACAGCCTATTGCACCACCTGAGCTTCCCTCCCTTTATGTGACACTCAAGTGGGGCAAAGGACTGATAAATTGCACCCATAACGTACAAGAACAATGTTTGGGCTGTAAGATGCCACTGAGCTTTCAATGTCAAGTCAATGACGTGACATGTCAACTGCCACAACATAGAAAGATTGATTTTACACCATCTCATTGCAGCGGATGATGGCTCTCCTGCAGATCTGCCTGTCCTGGAGTTCTCCAATGACCTGGATAACTAGATGACAACCATCAGCCAAGAGGATAACTAGATGACAACCATCAGCCAAGAGACTCTCCAGGATGTCCTGGTATCCCTCCAGACACCACCTCCAGTTGCAAGGAGGACAACCAGTGTAGCAGCCATCCCAGATGACCCACCCAACAGCCAAAGTTTACAACCTGCCAGCACCGACACAGCTCAGGACTCCGAGGAACCAGGGACAAGCTTCCATAGGACAGTGGTACAAGTCCAGCGGGAGCTGGCTAAGCAGGTGCGGGTGGGAATGGAGACCATGGCAGCCAGCATAGAGGGAATGCGCACATGCCTCTTGACAGCTAATGAGCACACAGCTGCCAACCGAGGCACACACTCCCCACTACATGGAGTCCAGCAGCTTCTGATGGACATAACTGCTGCCATGAGGGAGAGGCCACAACAACTGCCCTCCCAAACTGGCAGCAGCATGATTAAGACAAGCTGGATCACATTCAGTGTGGAGTGGCCTCCTTCATTGAAAACACGGCTGCCTACCACTAGGATGTTGCTGCTATCCTGAAAAATCAGCAGTTTCTCCTTGCTGCAGTGGTGCCATATGTTATTCCACAAATGGCAGCTGCCGGGAATTAGGACTCCACATCTTCAACCACTGAAGTGTGTGTTGCCACCTCTACCTCCCCACCACCACCACAATGGCACAGGAGACACCACACACATCGGAGGATGAAGATGTGGAACAGATCACCTTTACTCGGAAGAGTACCCGGTAGCACCCGCCTATGCCAAATGGGCAGTGTTCTCCTTAGTTCTGTGCTAAGGATCATGCCAGTGTTGTCACAGTAGGATATGTGCACTCTTCATCCACAGACTGTTGACCTGTCTGCTATGGACCTTCATTGCCTCTCACTTACCAATTAACAATTATTGTTCCTCCATACTTATTGACACTACTACGAAGCATGTCCCATGACATGTCCCTCAACCCTGGACTTGGATTGTGTCACAAATGTCTGGATTTCAGAAATGGGGTCACTGACCTGGATATTGTAAATATGTCACTACAACACTTCCATTTGTAAATAAACACCTTGTACACAATTAGCATGTCTACGTCTACTGTGATCCATCAACTCAGGTAAATGATTGTAATGTGTGAATCCATGTCATTGGTCACAGAATATCAGTACAAGACTGCAGGACTGTGGGGGCACAAAGCTACACACAAGGATCCTAACATGACAAATGTGTATGCTGGTCTCATCACCGACAAGCAATTCACTGAGTATGTTACAAATGAAGGACACATGTATGGTTCCCTCACCGTATACGGCAGGTATAGCTGATAAGCAAGTCTAGGGCAATATCATTAGCTGGGGGGTAGCAGAAGAACTCATTGGTGTGGTACAGAGGTAGTTAACCTCATTAGTGATGGCCACCAGTCCGTCTTGCAGGATAGAGTTCAATTTGTGCCTGTTGTCACATGTGCCACAATTCCCAACATTCCTACTACAGGACCCCAACACTGACAGCTGAAGTACCAGACCTACCTGTCCAATACAAAGTATACATAGTCATCATGAGTGGTGGGTACACTGGATGGCAGATGCATGGACTAGCAGATATGATGTTGCAGTCAATGTGACGGATAACACATGGTAAATGAGGCTTTTGCAGGCAGGACGGATTCCCTAGGCCATTTCCCCAATTTGGCCAGTACACTCATAGGGAGAATCCTGAGGCTCACACTAATTACACAAATTGTTTGCAATGATAACAGGATATTTATTATGAAAATGACCTACTCAAAAACAAATAAAACCTACCCTATCCTAAACTAACCTATACTAACTATACTTATCATACAACTAAATCTATCTAACCTATGTTAAACGTAACTTAACTTACACATAAAATACCACACTCTAAACATTGCCCCCCACCCCCTTAAGAAACAAGAATTAAGAAGGACAACAATTACTGTACGTACACATGTACTAACATCCTATGACCTAAACATATATATATATATAATGTATATATATATATATATATTAAAATATTTTGCTTCATTTTGTTTATTTTTTTTCATAAAAACACATATAAACCCCAACATGACCCCCCCACCCAACAACCCACCAATAAAAACCTAAGAATGGAAACACACCCCAACTACACTTATCCTAACTAATGGCTACACTACACTAACCTACCACTAACTACAAAGAACCCAAACTAAAATATGGTGCAACTTTAAAAGTGAGGGGAAGGAACTGGGATGTAGTCCATCACAGTCCATGTTCATTTCTGTGCCTTCTTAACCTTCTTTTTAATATACTTGAGGAGTTTGCAGTCCTCTGCCAGATCCTCCTCCAACCTGTCCAAACGCTGGAGTATCAGGTTGATGTCTCAACGTAAGTCCTGTTCCAATTGTGATGGCCCATAGGCTGGTGGTCGCAAAACTGGTGCAGGGTTGCGACTGGTGCTGCAGATGTGGATGGGGTGGGTGCAGCTGGGGGCCCCTGCATTCTTGATGTTCCTGCTCCTTCCTTTCTGTTTGGGTGGGTGAGTGTGTCCCCCGTGTGGGAAAGCATGCCATTACCCAGATGCTTTTTCGGAACAGAAACCGCGTGCCATGCGGCGGTAGCCTGTGTGCACCTCCAGGATATGGCAGTAGCATTCTGACCTCCGGTTGAACTAATGTCTTTCATCATTGGTCATTGTGGCACCTACAAAATGAGGACAAGCAACCATCAGGATCAGCATTGGGTGGAGTATGTACAGACTTTTAACTTGTACTTCTACAGCTGATTACACATACTGTCCTACGCACATGCCTCAAAAAAATTGAAGTGCACCTGGTGCTTCTATATCCAACCATACATCACCAGTATCTTGTATATGTCAGTGGGATGACGCCAATCCAGTGTAAATCAAGAGGGGTCACAGCTGATAGGAAGTAACAATGGACTGCTCAACATCACTCTTATCTACACTTTGAGCATCATGTGTCTCAACAAGTTTGGATTTCCTGTCTCCCTGAGCAGAAGGGGGGTTGGTCATGCAATCCATCAGCTCAACACCCCTGGTGATACCCCAAGGCCTGAGCACTCATTATGGAGTGTAGGAGTGGGCCAATTGTTGGGGGGTGCCAACTACAAAGCTGGTATTCTATGTTGTAGTACAGCTACATTCATGTGTCCAGGTGTAAAACCTGGCCTGTACCTACATAACTGGGGTCTAGCTGCATTTCCCATGCTGTGGCCACATGTACAACTGAGGCTACCTTGATATGAGAAAGGTTGGGGAAACCCTGACCTGCACAATCACTGTTGTCAAGACATAACAGCACTGCAGCCCCCTACTCTGTGCCATGTAGTACTACATGTGTTCAATTGCACGTACATGGTGGCTGTATGGATGCCCTGAAGGCCACAGCAATTCTGTCACAGCTTTGTGCACTGCAACTGTATCCTGAAGCGTCTCACATCATCAGCAGATGCATGTCAGATATCCTCAATGCACCAGCTATGCACACAGCATTGCCTTCTTATGCATCTGTGAAGTGACCTACATCAGTCACAATTTACACCATATTCATTACACTGCTGACATCTGGTGTTAGGAGATTAATAGACTTTGACCTGAAACATCTTGAGTGGAGTTGTCCACACATTGTGTACACTGATGCAGTTCAGGACATTATGGCTCGTTGCCGTACCACTGCCTCATCATCTCTGGAGAGTACTATGGCACCTGTGGTGTGTCTATGTCTCCTACAGAATCCCCCTAGGAAGTAGAGCAATTCCAACATCTGTGCCATCTTGTCACCAATTGTGAGCTATGTGTGGCACACATTGCGGATTATGGTGTTGTGACAGGGTTGTTTACAACAGGCATGCTATGTACATATGCAGCTGGCCTGTGACCTATGATGGCAAACATCCATAAATATGTGGTCAGCCATTACTAATCCTTTTACATACAATTCCATGCCAGCACACTTTGCCCTTAGAACTACATGCAAGCCAATCTCATTGCACAACCCCACAGCATACATGATGGGAATGTGATGGAGCACCATGCTGATGGACAATTGGCAGCACAGCACTCCACCAGATTCACATTGTAGTGATGTGCCGTATGGAATAGGAGTGGGCACATCACTGTGCTGTCACCTATGTCAGCGCTAATCTTGCTTCCAGTATTCGACCCAGCCACCCTTACCCCCTGGTTCTTAGCTGGCTGCGTTGAGGGGGAAATAGTCTTTGCGCATGGAGGGACACCTTCCTACACAAACAAAATCTACAAAGGGACTTTGCACTTTCGATGTGTGCTTCCAAATGCAGCACCAATTGAAAGAGCAAAGTATAGAAGGCAGAGCAACATATATGTTAGCTCGTTGTGGCCTGCTAAAGCCACACCTTGGTTTGTTTTCAGGATTTGCTGCAGCCTCTAGTGTAAGGAAATGTGTAGATCTGGGAAACTGTCTTATTGGCATGGGTGTTGCTAAGGCACAGTCACTGCAATACCCATTGCACACTCCTTCCATGCAAAGTACTGCATGTGAAGGGGCCGTATTGACAAGTTAATGTGAAGCCACAAAATGTGTCCTAAGCCCACCATGTATACACGGTGCAGGACATAGCATCCAAGGAGCCGCTCAAATACAGAAGCTCCGGTGGTGCTTGGGCCTCTTACACATGTCCTATGATGTCACCATCAATCCTCCTATGATTTCTGATTATTGGTCCAGAAAACTAAATCACTCATTGCATTTGACTCTTCTGACTGACTCACGCCAAACCCTGGAGGAGATAACAGGAGCCACAATATGGCACTTACTGGATGCATCGGGTCTTCAAATCTCACCACCTCTCTGATGGTGTAAGGGGCAGTTCCACCTGTAAGACATGAATGTAGAACATTGCTTAGTGTAAATCTTAGTTGATGCAAATGGACAACATAGTTCAGTGTATTAGGCTGACCCTGATACACAATGCACAGGTCAAATGGAACTGCCAGTATGTGGACCCAGTGCATGGTCAGGACCTCTAACATGGCCTCGCATAATGACATTAAGAGGCCGAAAGGACTACAGTATTGTAGCACCTATTGCATCTATACTGTCCTTGTGGGTGTTAGTGCACCCCTTACTCAGATCCATGTGTGTGTGAAGTCATTATTAAGTTACAGAATTATGGCAGTGTGGGCCAAAATCATGTTTACATGTGAAGGCCAATGATTCACTCAGTAGGAGATGCTACAGATCATGGAAACGTCCGTTGAGTACATAGGGGCCCTTCTCAAACATTTCTATGCACAAATTTCACACCTTCATTCAGTAGCCCTACAGAGTGTTTGGAATTTATACTTTGGAATATTTGATTTGACACTGAGGGCTGGATTTTGCCCTCCCTAACTAATTTTTACACACCCTTTAATGCCTGTATCAATGCACAGGCATCATTCCTAGCTGCATAATTAGAAAGTTAAACTGTGCCTGCATCACTGCACTTGGGGCCATAGATATGAAAGTGGTGCAGCACCTAGTGCTGGGCCTGTTGAAGTGCGGACCCTAGCGCACTCCTGACACCACCATGTGTGGTAGCCATCTCCAATAGTCTGCACACCATGGCCGTGGTTAGGGGGAGAAAATATTTGGCAGTAGTCTGCTACTTTGCAGGATTAGCATCATCATTTTTTATTGAGTCCTGCTAAGCACCCAGGGGCCCATTGATCATAATGGGAGCTTATGTTTAATGCCTGAAAAGAGCAGGTGTTAGAAAATCCTCCACAAATGGGGTGCAGGCAGTCTCATTGACTTCTTTTTTGCTAATATGGAGGACCCCCTTGCGTCAAGACGGCCCCCTTGCATACATTGTGGCAGGCACAGCCATGATGTGTGTCAAGCCTTGCCAAAGTGGTGCGATGCATGCATTGCACTACTTTGTAAAGACAATGCGGGGTAAATGGCAGATTAGCGCCGTCTTACCATCAATCATATGACCCTATGGTCAGTGCTGCAAGCAGCGCAGCACTCCGGATTTGGACTCCCAAATCTGCCAGCTTTTGCAAGGCGAATCGACCATCATTATAGAGCTGGCAGAATGGGGTGTCAGGTGCACCTTGGAGGACTCAGCACTGGCCATGCACTTGACATGGGCAGGGCCGGGGCCCACAGGGACAGACCTCGAGCACTTTCCAATGCACAAATTACATACAGTAGTAACAACCAATGGTGCTGCTGCACCCGCCCTAATGCCACATTGCAGCCGGATCACTTATGAACCGGCTGCAATGTTTTGCCCATCTTCGCAGCTGGGCCAGCGTATGGAAAATAATGTCTCTGCCGACAGGCCCAGCAGTGAACTCCTAATTGGGCCAGCGGGGTGTAGACCACAATGCCGGTATAACTGTGGTGTAAGTTTACCAAGCAGCCTCTACAAGACAACAAACTCATGATGAGTGTCCAGGTGTCCAAGGGAGTGTATCACATATTAGCATGATGATCACATTTGGTACTGGTGTATGTCCTAGCTTCTTAGTAATTGGATTTTCAGCCAGACTTACTACACATGCACAGTGAAGACTTTGGGAGGGGGCTCAGCTATATTTCTGAAAGGTCACTTAGTACAGTGTATGTATGGCCAGTCATGTCCTCCATACTCCTACCTATTATGGCATCCATGTACATTACAGTTTAGCAGTGAATCTGCGCCATGTTGTACTATTGTTAGTCTACAGTACAGGCATGATGGTGTTATGGGACGCTAAGTGGGGTGTTATGGGACGCTATGTGAGGTGTAACTTGAGTAGCTGTGGCACCATTTCTCATAATTCTGCCCCATTGTCTATAATGGCAGGTAAATTAGTCTTCCTATGTGTGCAATACAATGCATTCAACAGATGTATGAGCAGCCCATAGGTATGTCAGGCATGTGTACAAGTGATGTAGTTCTAGTTGGCATCACTTGGGTGGCATTTGCTGTGGATTGTGCCTGAGTCTTGCACACAATGAATGAGGTGAGGCTGTGCCTAGGTGTGACTTTCTTTACATGCTCATGCCACAGGCCATTGACATGGCAGAGCTATTGTTGGTTTGATCTAATGTGTGTGAAGTATACTTAGTAGTCAACCAGTGAACACTTATAGTGGTTTGTGGTCTTATTCTGTATGCAAAGAGAACATAGCTCTTCCTTTTCTTCACGTGGTGTGGCTGTTAGTGTGTGGCTGTGTTAGGTACATGTGGGTGTCTGCACTTGTGATGTCCAATCATTTTGGTGTACTGCGGCATGTTGCATATGTGTTGTTGCCGGTACATCTGTGGGCCCATACCCATGCGTCTTTGTTGTGATGCATATGGTTTGTTGTGTGTGTATTGATTGGTTGGTTGACATACCGACAAGTAGGCCATTGCCATATTGTCCATCCTGGAACTGCTCGTTGATGGTGGAGTGCCGGAATATGTAAGCATCATGGATGCCGCAGGGGTACTTGGCTGAGATATTGGTGAAGAGCCCACTGTGGTCCACAATGACTTGCACATTTATCAAATGTGTGTGCTTGCAGTTCCTGTATAGGTGTTCTGTAGCTGCAGGTGGCAGCAGTCGTACATGGGTGCAGTCCATTGCACCCAGCACATGTGGAAACCCAGCAATCAGATAGAATCCTTGCTTGGTCTCCTGCTGCAGTTGCTGGGTGTTTGAGAAGCAGATGTGGTGGGGTGTGAGGCGGATGATGGCAGTTAAACAGATATTGATGGCTGGGAGACACCAGGCACTAGTGCCCCTGTTGTCTGAAATGATCGAGAAGCCAGCATATGCAGAACTGTGAGGAGCTTTGTGATGGGTGGTATGTTGTAGGAAGTTTGCAGCCTTGCTGTAATGTCTGGTGCAATCTGGTTCAGCAGGCATAGAATGGATTCCCGGTTAAGATAATAAGTTCTGATGACGTCTTGCTCCCTGAGGCCAAGGAGGGTTGTCCTCTGCCGAAATATCCTATACTGCCACCTGCATTGCCTTTGTGGGTGCTGTGGTGGTATTTGGGGTTGTTGTTGTGGAGGTGGAAGGAGCGGCTGTCGTTGCGGACGTCTGTGGCATGTGCCTAGCTGAAGCAGTACGACTTCCATGTTGTCCTGGAGGTAGCAAATGTTCCTTCTGTGAATTTTCCTTATATAGTGGTGTATGTGCCTCATTTTAATGTCTGGTCAGACCCAGGCATTAAAATTTGACACAAAACGGGGTTAACTTAATTTGTTGGGTCCGCCTCCCACCCATGCATAATTTTTGCATGGGGGATAAATATGGTGCTAGGGGCTTAGAGTCATTATTTAGATGGGAACGCCTACCTTGCATCTCATTAACGCAAGGTTGTTTCACACATCCCAAAAATGACGTTAACTCCAATATTTTGACGCTAGATTTGTCTAGCATCAAAATATAAAAAATGAAGTTAAGTTTGCGCTGAATTTGCATCAAGAAAATGATGTAAATTCAGCACAGAGTATAAATATGACCAGTTGTGTACTGAAGGATAGAAAAATGGAGCATCCATTTTGCATTGGCACCACCTTAAAATGATTTGAAAGATGAAAGGATTAGGAGGACATTTGCATCTCATTAGATATGTCTGACATTACACAAATCTTCAGAGCAGGTACTTTGTGAAGATGGTTGTTTTTGACAGATGTGTTGCTCCAGGCATTAAATGCCACTATGCAAATCATTACTTAATCACATTCCACATGAATCTTTCACAGGAAGTTGGAACACTACAAAATATAGCTTAAGGGAATGCATATACTCATGTTTAGCAAACTTCCTACATTCTATGTTTTCATGTTATGTGCACCAGTGGCATTTGAGTTACCCAGCCGCAGAGACAACTTTTGAAGCATGACTTAACTTTTGGTATGAACTTCTTTGCTGAAAACTGTGGCCACTAAAATGTGCTCTGTTAATCAGAAATAGCTAAAATAGCATTATATTTTGCGTAAGACTACCTTCTTCTTGATTCATTTTAGTCGACGGTAAAGTTATATGTGTTTTGAAGGTGAAAAACAAATGATGACTATGAAATAATTATTTTAATAAGGGTGGGTATTTTTGTATCAAACTATTAAATAATGGTTCATAGTATACAGTGGTGAAATCAAAATTAACCCTGAATAACTTGTTGTCTGGTCTTTCTGTTTCAGATGAAGATCATTAAAGGAGATTAAGTTGTTCTTTCATGAGATCTCTTAGAATAGCTGCCAACTTTAACTGTGGAAACATTGTTCACAGTGGTTTTCAAAAACATTTTGAAGATTTTCAGTATCATAAATTCTCAGATCAGGATCACTTCAATTGAAGTAGATCCACTCAGAAGCTGAATACCTTCTGTTTGGCATTCTTTTCCTCTTCTTCTAACTTCTGGTTGTTCCCTGTCTCTAGCACTTTGTTCATTTGGCTCTAGTTCTGCTGTAATGATCTCTAGAATATGTTCCTCTGTCACAACTTTTGGCCCTTTTTTGGCCACTTCTCTTCCCACTGCACTCTACCAGCCTAAATGCCTGCACTTCTTCCTAGCTCATGGGGCACACTCTCTTTCTCATCTGCTTGATTGATGTTGTTATTCTTGGATCATTCACCACAGCCCGACTTTAGGAAGCTTGCAAACTGTCTTGTCCTCTCTTTGTTCATTCACACCGGACTAGAGTTTGACTCTTGGTATGGGAGGCATGTATTCAATGGCACAATACACCACATGTAACAGCAGTGTTCATCACAAGAGTCACTTGAAAGGTTCCCTTCCAATGTGACTCAGTAATGTTTTCTTGACGTGCTTCTTCACCAAAGCCCAGTCACCTGTACTGAGGTCAGAGTACAGCAGTCTTGCAAGTGGGCTTGCAGAGTCAGCCTAAAGAGAAATAGAACCCACCACATCAGCCAGTCCTGTACAGAATTCTTATGCCTCTCCCCATTAGTACATTATGTGGTAAAAATCCAGTCTTTCAATTAGGAGTGCTTCATAGGCTGATCAGAACAACTGGAAGAGCATCAGGGCATTTCAAGGAATCAGAAGCACACACCTTAGCCAATTTGGATTTCAGAGTGCCATTAACTATTTCCACTATGCCTGAAAATTCTGGTCTGTAATTATTGTGAAACCTTTCATCAATATTCAAAGCTACAAACGGCAACTTCATGATCTCATTTTTAAAATGTGTGCCTTGATTTAATTACAGAGAAATTGGTAGGCCAAATTGATAGATCATGTCCCTCAATAATAATTTGGCAAGAGTGAGACTGTCACACTTCCTGGTTGGGCATACTTCAACCCAACAGGAAAAAAGACAAACTATTACAAAACTATAACAAAGTGCTTTTTAGATAGGCATTTCATTAAAGTCAAAGTGCATGCCACTGAAGAGACCATAGAACTGCCTTATATGACTCATGGCTACAACTGTCCTTCTGCCCACCTTTAAGTGGAGGAATTAATGCACCTTTGACTTAAATTCTCAGCAATGCCCATTTCTTCAGCACCCAGAAGCAGCCTGGGACAGACTTGAGGCACACAGAGATAGGCGCATCCCCGCACCGAAGCCATGCTGTCTTGAAGGCAAGGGACCCTGATCCTACTTGGACGCCTCAAGCAAAAAGGCAAAGGAGGAGTGGAGCCTCCAGATCTTCCCAGAGGGTGACAGTGCATCACGATGGAACACTGGCTTTCGAAGACCCCGGGACACTGACAGGGGAGTGGCACAGACCTGGCCTGGACCCCGAAGACTTGTGGATGAAGAGAGAAAGAGTTATGTCCCTGATTGAGGAGGTCACAACCCTGAACACCGACAACAGAGTCACCGTCCATGCTCCTGGATGGGACTGAGAAGTGAGAGGTGGACAGGATGCTCCGTAGAGTTGCCACTCCTCCCTTATGCTTAATAACCTGGCCCACTCAGCAATGAGCCACTGCAGAGGAGCTCTATATCACTCAATGACCTCATTGTCCCATAGATGTCGACTCTGGATGAACCCTACTGAGGGGGCTACCCTCAATGACTGTTGCCCCACCCCCTATCCCTACAGGGATAACCTTGATGCGCCTAATGATTGAATGCCTATGACTTAGAGTGTGAGTTGAGAAGGAATTAATGAGACTGACTGTTTGTAGTGTGATTGGACTTGAGTGTATGAGCTGGCACTGGAGAGGGCTTAGAGTGCGGAATCCATCGATTAAGAGGAGCTGCATGCTGACCTACTGGTGCATAGAATTTTCAGTGTTACGATTAGGGGTTTGGATGTGGAACGCTAAGTGTGAATCAAATGCATGTAGGATTTGGAATATATACTGCAAATGTTGATTTCACAGTTTGTTTTCTGTTACATGATAGTATAACATTAGATTGTACGTTTCACAAAATAATAGGGTCATATACAGGCCTGGTTGGGGATGTACAGTTTGTTTTCATGTGTTCACCAGAGGGCGAGGGGAGTCGTGGCCAGCACTATACAACATGCACCCATCAATGCGACTACCGGACACCCATCTCAGATCGTCCGGATATCACACGAATTTACACAGCACAATGGGGACCTGACATAAACTCTTGACATGGAAATTTAGGGGGTTGACGTAATATGTCCAACACCAAAGAGTACCAACCTACTTGCAGTGTCATGACATACACATTGCAGTCCTTCAGGAGACGCATTTGACTAACTCTGAGGTCAACAAACTACACCAGAAATTGAGGGGACAATTATACTCCGCTACTTACTTTAATTATGCTCAATGAGTACTAGTGTGGCTTGCGCCTCTGGTGCCCTTCCGACTCCAGGGACATCAGGCAGACATTAATGACCGATATCTACTGCTTCATGGCCAACTAGACGGACTGGAAGTCTGTCTGGTAAACATATACACGCCGAACATAGATGACAGTAACTTTTTCCCAGCCTTAGAAAACAAGCTGACTCCATTCTTGGGGATACACTTTGTATGGGCAGGGGATGCCTTTAATGGATCAATTGATTGTCTCCCCATGAAGCCTCGTATTAAACCTCACTTAAAATGCTCACTCCAGACAGCGACAGACAGGCTGCAATGCATTGACATATGGCAGACCCTCCACATCAACACATGAGAATATACATGCTATACTGCCACCCGCTCCACGCATAGCCGACTGGACATATTTCTCGTGTCACAAGATGTATCCTTGTCAGTTGCTGACACTCAGATCATGGGAAGATTCCTGTCTGACCATGCTCCAGTGCTGATGAAATGGCAGGTGGGAGGATATAGGCCCCATGCCACGCTCTGGAGACTCAGACCGGAGACTGTGAAGAACTCATGTGTTTAGAGATTAACTGAGCATGGTAATGGAGGGATACTTCAGCTCGAATTGGCTAACCACCTCAACCAAAGGCCTAGAGAGGGATGCCCTGAAGGTCACTACGTGAGGGTAGTGTCTGTCAGGGATCTGTAGTACACGTAGACAAATTGAAATTGTATCTCAAAGAGGCTGGGAACTACTTGGCAGTCATACAGAGGATGCACCCACAGATGGTATTCTGGAAACCAAATTGCAGTCTAGCCACTTCGTAGAGGAATTACGGGACAGACTCGACATGATGACAACATGTGACTATCGACAACTATTACACAGGGAGAGTGACAAGTTGAGTTGCCTATTGGCAGGGTACTACATCAGGAGCAGACGACCCTATTGTACATAAAGAGACCAGACGCTAAAACGGGTCATATACCACTTGGTGCACAACGACCAATGCAGCTTTATGCCAGGCAGTGGAACCAACATGAATCTCAGGCGTCTATTGCATGTGCTTCACTTAACAACAGGGGAGGATACCCCAGCAGATGTGGCTGCACTTGACATATAGAAAGCATTTGATACTGTTGAGTGGGGGTACATGTGGACAGTCTCGGAGGTGCGAATTCCTGGCCTAGGTCCACCTCCTATACACCCGTCAAATTTCACATGTACACACGGGCATGGACGTCTTTGACATCATCTCAATTGAGAGAGGAACCAGGCAGGGCTGCCTGCTATTGCCGCTCCTATTTGGGATCGTGCTGGAGACCCTAGCACATAAATTGAGGAGGGAGATGGTGAGTAGCAGTGGGAGGGCGCACACATATCATCTCTCTTTGTGCAGACGATGTGTTGATCTACCTGACAAACCTGGAATATTCAGTGCCAATATTATTGGCTATCCTAGCAGAGTTCGGCACCATGTCAGGACTGCGGCTCAATCAGCGCAAGCCCATACTTTTTCTGATAGTGGGACTTGCTGGTGGGACCTCTGTGGACCTTCCCCAGATGCCACTCACCTGGGATAATGACCATTTCCGATATCTGGGTGTTCATATCACACACTAGGAACCTGCCTATTATGATCTCAACATGGGAACCACAATATGGCACTTAGAGAATTCCATTAGATTCCAGAACACACTCCCACTCTCCATCATGGGCAGGGTCACTCTAAGAAGAATGTTCCTTCTCCCCCGTTGTCTGTACATATTACAGAATTTGCATTATCTCATCCCTCAGGCCACATCTAAAACACTTGACGAACTTCTGATCTCTCTTATTTTGGGGGGAGGGAAGAGGAGCAGAGTGAAACTGGCAGTACTAAAATTAGACCCTGAGCTGGGCAGCCTGGGGATCCCAGATCTGCAATTGTGTTACTATGCATGCGTACTACAATATGCTGTGCAGTGGTGCGCTGACAAACTGATCACTGAGAAGGAATTACTGGGGAATTACATGGGAGCAAACGACCTCCCAGGATACTTCGTGATGGAGAAGGGGGTCCGGGGTGAAGCCCCTTTGGGTTCAACAGGCTGCAGTGATCTTGGAACAGGCAGTCACTGTTGTAATAAAACAAATCCCCTATACCTGACTGCTCCCTTTGAGCTGGTTGCTGAGCTTGAGACAGACACAAAAAATTATGTACCTGACAAAACGATATGATGGAGGATGTTTGACTGTGGGCGATCTGTACCAGCAGAAATAATTCCTGACACTTTTCCCCCGGGGTAACACCTGCAATACTCCAGGATTGTTCACACATTCTGGGGGATATGGCCCGTTTTTCCTGAGGAACTGACTGAGTCTTAAACTCTGCATACACTCTTAGGCCCAGAGACCAATAGAGGACTGACAACTCGAATATAAAAAGCCCTCAAAACAGATTGCAGGGAAGACACAATGATGGTGCAGAACAGATGGACACAGGACTTCATCATCAAACAAACCTTTATTCAGCTACTAGCCATAAAAAGATAATACAATCAAAACATCATAAAATAACAAATAATCTTACAGATACTAAAATCATTTGCATAAATGACAAGTAATACTCCTAAAATCAATAAAGAGTACTCAATTATAATCATTTTTTATACTAAAAAGTTAAAAATTTCTAAAATTAAGTCCAAACCCAATGGAATACCACTGTTCTATTAACTTTCAAGATAGAAAGCCATTTGGCCATTTGATAAAGTCAATTACATGGTGTAGAATAAATATTCCTGAAATTGGAAAATAATTATATTCATTCCTTATATTAGAAAATTCTAAAATTACATCCTAATCAAATTATATACCAGTGATCTATTAGCTTACAGGAAGGGAAGCCCGTTAGCCATTTGTTACACCATTAAGTTTGTCTATGGGTGTTTAATACATCTAGGTTCACTAGAACCTCAGGCCCTCCCTGTCCCTAATATATGATGTTGCTAGGAGAAAGCGGCTTATCCCAAAAACAATAGATGGAGTAGTACTGGACCTTAATAGTCTTGCCGCTTCATTATAATTTGTAATTCCTAATTTCCTACAAATAGGTTGAATCCATTTTCTGCTTGGCTTATCATAGGCTTTACAAATTAATAGAACATGTTCCACCGTTTCAGTAGTCTCCATATTACATAATCCGCACTTAGAATCATGGATATTCTCGCTCTGGGGGCCCCATTTGGTGGTGAACGCCTTGATCTGGAGAGTTCCATATCGAAATTTCATGAATAGTGCTTTTGCTCGCCTAGGCTGAATTGTATCTAGCCATTCCTCAGATCTTGGTGTTGGCTGAATATCCAAAAATTTCGAGGTCAATCTACCCAGATCCTTACTATGGAAAAGACTAATCGAAGAATAATCACAGAATACTTGCTTTAACCGAATCTTAGATTGTGTCGTGAGGGTATGGGGTTCGTCCCAAAAGGATTTAAGCCCTAGGTTATAAAACCAGGACCTTATATGGTGAAGCCAAGGAAGGGAAACTGATTTATCAAGATCCATTATCTCAATTAGTGCTTGCCTATAGTGAATCAAATCTGGAGTTGACCAAAGCCTACACCAATAAAGCAATGGCCTCAAAACTGCCATGTTACCTCTTTGCTTCATATTTAAATTGTAAGAAAGAGGGACCAATGAAGTCGATGGTGGCAGTCCCAGTACCCCCCTCATGAAACTGTTTTCTTGGGATGCTAGTGAGGTTAGGTTTGCAATTACCCAGAGTTCGGCGTCATATAAAGCAGCGGCCTGCGCTCTATATCTATAGACCTCGAACACTGGTGAGACAATTTCAGTTCTTGAGTTTTTGTAATTATTGCTTATCGCCTTGGAGCTGTGGACCAGAGATGTCACACCTTTGTTAATATGCGGCATCCAGGACAACTTGGCATCCAGCAATATCCCTAGGTAATTAAAACTTTTAACTCGTTCCAATTCATGCCCATTGATCAGAATGCTTCTTTTAAGTGCTCTGTGGGGTTTAACAATCAAATATTTTGTCTTGTTTGTATTTATTTCTAGCCCCTTCAATATGCAATATTTACTAAACATTCCCAAAAGAGTCTGTAGGCCCATGGGAGTTTGAGATAATAAGATGGTATCATCTGCAAAAAGGAGAGCAGGAGCTGGGTCTCCATTTAATCTTGGTGAGTCATGATTGCTCTGTTTAAGGTACTCAACCAAATCATTGATGTATAGTGAGAAGAGGGTTGGGGCAAGCACACAACCCTGCCTTACTCCCCTCTTAATGGGTATTGGATCTGTCAGCTCTCCATTTGGGCCCACCGTACCTTTGCATAAGTATTTTCGTGCAGCCTCTTTATCTGGTGCAAAAGATTCCCCGGCATACCCTGTTTCCCTAACGCGGCCCATAGAGTGTCTCATGGGACCAAATCGAAGGCCGCGCGCAAATCCACAAAAGCGATGTAGAGATGACCCTTCTTTAGTTTGAATATTTCCACATTATGGATAATAGCCTGAAGGCCTGGTCAATTGTTCTTGTCTTCTGCCTGAAACCTGTCTGGTATATTGACAAAATATTATTTTCCTCTATCCAGCGAACTAATGTATTCAGCAGCTGCCTAGCGTATATTTTTTGCATAACATCAATTAGGCTGATTGGCCTGTAATTCCCCGGGTCCTCCCTAGATCCTTTTTTATAGACTGGGATTATTTCCGCTCCTTCCCATGTACAGGAACTGGCTCTCCCCTTGCTATAGCATTGCTAAGTAGATTTACGTAGGGTGCCCATACGTCTATATTATGTTTAAACAGATCCCCAGGGATTTTATCCAGACCCGAGGCTTTGCCTACTTTAATCGCTTTTATGGCAGTCACCGTTTCTTCCAGGCTAAATTGTATGTCAGGTAAATTTCCCCAGGAGGGTAATTCTATATGCAGGGAAAGATGTAAATCATGCTCGGAAGAATCTGAATAGAGGTTCGTAAAAAGATTAACCCATGCACAGGGATCTATATGATGTTCTGTGTTAAATATCCCCTCTTTCCTACCGTGAGTAACTATCTTCCAAAAGGCTACTACATCATTGCATTTGGCTGCCTCTAAGAGATCATGCCATTTTTGGTCTTCCCAGTTTTTCTGTGCTGCAGCCAGAATTCTCCTATAACTGGTCCTTGCTTGTTGCACCGCTATTGGATCTTTCTGTTTTAGAGCCTCTACCAGTAGTGTTTTTCCCTCTCTACATTCAGGGGTATACCAGGGATTAGAAGAAATAGTTTGCTCCCTGCCCTGTAAGTGTTTTTGTTGTATCTATTTAGTAAGATAAGGTCTCAAAGCAGTGCTCAATGATTGATGAATATCTATATTGGGAATGTCAATACAATTTTTATGGGCATGGGGTTCCAGCAATTCTGAGTATATATTATAGATATTCGTCATAACACCCAAATTGCCCAATATCTCTGGCCATTTTACTGCCCTACGATTATTACTAAGGGTAGGTTGAAACTCCACCTTATCCTTTTTCATGCTGTCTAGATCTAGGAGGTAGCCCCTCAATTCAATTACTAACGGAAAATGATCACTTTCTTTCCTCTTATTTATTTTAAAGGTCACTATTCTCTCCCATGTAATCGTGCTATGCATAATATAATCCAGTTTTTAACCTGCGTTACCTCTCTGGAAAGTGTCCATATTAAGACCACATTGTCCCACTCTACCATTACAAGCCCTCAATCCATACTTTAGTGTAAGGTCCATGAGTTGCAGGGCAGCAACCGTACCGGGTATTGCCTCTTCCGTAGATAGGAGGGGGACTGGTCTTGCTAAATCTTCATCTTCTACTAGGTGTTCAAGACCAATTATGGGTTCGTAGCTGCAATTAAAATCTCCCCCTATCAAGATTGTCTCTCCTATCGGGATTTTCTTAAGCATGCCATCTAATATTTCTATTTCGTATGACTCCTGATTTGATCTTCTTGGCCTTATATACAGATTGAATAGATGAAATAACACCTTATTTTTGTCCCCTAATTCCATCCACAAAATGTCAGCAGACCCTGTATAATGTTTGTTTATCTCAATATTAAGGGAAATTTTCACCCATGCAACCAACCCCCCAGCCGGCCTCCCTCTTGGTACTGAGGTGGCACTAATAAAAAAAATTTTTATAACCCAGTTTGTATGGTGGGTCCTTTAACCAGGTCTCTTGGAAAGGACAAATATGGAATTGTTCAATATAATCGTGCCAGTCAGGGTCTATAAGCTTACTCTTCAGGCCTGCTACGTTCCAGGAGACCATGGTAACTGGTCCCCTTCCCGTTGAGGTTATAGCATTAGTAGTAGGGCTCTGAGATATAATCGGCTCCTTACTACCAGGCAAGTGCCTCTCAATACTCCATACCCCTGTAACTTGTTGGTTATTTTATTCCTGGGTCTCTACTACTATTGGGTCTCTAATCAGTCCCAAGTATGATTGGTCTGGTTGAGTTAGTCAATCAACTGCTTCAAGGTCAGAATCTCCCTTTATCATTTGCTCTCCTCCATTTCTATGGTTGCTCCTCTGAGCTATAAGCTTACAGGTAAACGGATTCAAACTAAATCTCATGACATTTTTTGGGGGAGCACTGGCTCTCTGCTGTACAGTAATCAAGCCTTCGATTAATCTTTTATCCCTTAGTGTCACAGCGACAACATCTTGCTTCCCAGTCTCTCCCGGCATTCTTTCCACCCTCATAATATCTCAGCGGATTAGGGATAGGCAATGACGTTTGTATCTGATCCAATATATAAGTTTATTCTTTAAGGAGTCCTCGTCCTCCATACTATTTTGGGCCTATTTTGGGACATTTAACAAATAAATTACATCGGCCCTAGAAGACCTTAGATTTTCTTCAAGGTGTCTGCCCCATGTAGTAGTCATCATTATATGATAAGGTATAGGGTTTAAGTGTATGTCCCGCCTTCTCTCGTTGTGACCTTGGTTTCGGGCGACTCTCCCATACAGAATTTCCAGATTCTTGTCGTAACTCTCCTACCTTATCTGCTGGGATGTTGCGAGACCCAATATTGCAATCATTGTCCCCTTTTGTGCACCCTCGCGGTGCACAGGGAGCGCTAGCTTTAGTTAAAGTAGAGTTGTGCTGGGCATTCGGAATTTGGGGGGATATGGGTCTTCCTTGTAAGTGCAGTGATACAGTTGGGACCCCTTCTGCACGCTGGTCTCTACAGATTCCCATACCGCCCCCTTTTTCCACAGGAGCTGATAGGGTTCCTACTTTGAATTTTAGCTCCCTGACTTCCTGCATTAGTCTAACCATTAGATCATAAAGATCTGTTAAACTCGAAGGTTTTCATTTTAGGCAGTTTTCTGGATCTTGGTTAGCCGGTGGTATCTTCTCTATGACTGACTGTACTAAGGGGGTAGTTTGGTCATGCTTGCCCGTGGGTTTCCCCTCCCGATCCTTCTGTACCTTATTTGCAACGGGATCTGCCAGGGCTGCATATCTATTGGAACACAGAATAGCACTCCCCTGTGCATAGCCCTTCTTCCTAGTACTTCCTGTTGGAGTTGGGGAATGGCATGAGGCCCGTATAGCATCATCCTTATGCCTGACTAAGCTAATACCAGGGCGTAGGTTTTCCTCTTGCTGGCCGTTGTTCTCTTTCCTATCAATCGATTTCCCTTTCCCTAATTCTGGTTTCTTTGTATAATAGGAAGTTATCTTTTTATCAGAGCCCTCCAGAGGGTTGGATCTATTACTTAGTAAAGATTCTACCTCCTCTATTAGGTCATCATTCCAGATATTGTACAATTTTCGCCTGCATTCCTAAGTTTCTTTGTAATTTTCTCCTTTCCCCGTGGGGGTTCTGATGCCTTACGTTTCCCCATGCCTGTTTATCTAACTACTTAATCCTCCTCCTCCACTAGGTCTAATGCAAGGGCTTTCCTTCCTGCTCAAGATTGCTCTCAAAGCCTAGCGCCCTGGACTCTTGTCTGATGGAACTATCGAGACCAATCTGGAATACCAGATCAAAAACTAAAGAGACATGGCCCAGCCCAGCCTCTTCCAGTTTCTGACGGGCGCGGACGGGCGTGGCCCGCGTGCGTCCCACGCTGCGGTTTGTCCCCCCGCGCTTTATAGCGCTCGTTGGAATGAAAGTGGGAGCAGGTGATGCAAAGATGGCCGCCTCCTGAGGCCTCTAGGCAGTCTGGGATATGTAGTCCCCTTCGATTCAGGTGAGTGCTCCCCGCGCTGCAGTTGGTCCCCCTGCGCTTTATAGCGCCCGTTGGAATGAGAGTGGGAGCAGGTGATGCAAAGATGGACGCCTCCTGGGGCCTCTAGGCAGTCTGGGATATGTAGTCCCCTTCGATTCAGGTAAGCGCCCGTGCTGCGGTTTGTCCCCCTGTGCTTTATAGCGCTCGTTGGAATGAGAGTGGGAGCAGGTGATGCAAAGATGGCCGCCTCCTGGGACCTCTAGGCAGTCTGGGATATGTAGTCCCCTTCGATTCAAGTAAGCGCGTCCTGCGCTGCGGTTTGTCCCCCTGCGCTTTATAGCGCTCGTTGGAATGAAAGTGGGAGCAGGTGATGCAAAGATGGCCGCCTCGTGGGGCCTCTAGGCAGTCTGGGATATGTAGTCCCCTTCGATTCAGGTAAGCGCTCCCCGCGCTGCAGTTTGTCCCCCTGCGCTTTATAGCGCTCGTTGGAATGAGAGTGGGAGCAGGTGATGCAAAGATGGCCGCCTCCTGGGGCCTCTAGGCAGTCTGGGATATGTAGTCCCCTTTGATTTAGGTAAGCACGTCCCGCGCTGCGGTTTGTCCCCCTGCGCTTTATACGCTCATTGGAATGAGAGTGGGAGCAGGTGATGCAAAGATGGCCGCCTCCTGGGGCCTCTAGGCAGTCTGGGATATGTAGTCCCCTTCGATTCAGGTAAGCGCGTCCCGCGCTGCGGTTTGTCCCACTGCGCTTTATAGCGCTCGTTGGAATGAGAGTGGGAGCCGGTGATGCAAAGATGGCCGCCTCCTGGAGCCTCTAGGCAGTCTGGGATATGTAGTCCCCTTCGATTCAGGTAAGCGCGTCCCGCGCTGCGGTTTGTCCCCTGCGCTTTATAGCGCTTGTTGGAATGAGAGTGGGAGCAGGTGATGCAAAGATGGCCGCCTCCTGGGGCCTCTAGGCAGTCTGGGATAAGCAGCCCCCTTCAATTCAGGTAAGCGCGTCCGGCGCTGGGGTTTGTCTCCCTGCGCTTTATAGCGCTCGTTGGAATGAGAGTGGGAGCAGGTGATGCAAAGATGGCCACCTCCTGGGGTCTCTAGGCAGTCAGGGATATGTAGTACCCTTCGATTCAGGTAAGCGCGCCCCGCGGTTTGTCCCCCTGCGCTTTATAGCGCTCGTTGGAATGAGAGTGGGAGCAGGTGGTGCAAAGATGGCCGCCTCCTGGGGCCTCTTGGCAGTCTGGGATATGTAGTCCCCTTCGATTCAGGTAAGCGCGTCCCACGCTGCGGTTTGTCCCCCTGCGCTTTATAGCGCTTGTTGGAATGAGAGTGGGAGCAGGTGATGCAAAGATGGCCGCCTCCTGGGGCCTCTAGGCAGTCCGGGATATGTAGTTCCCTTCGATTCAGGTAAGCGCATCCCACGCTGCGGTTTGTCCCCCTGCGCTTTATAGCGCTCGTTGGAATGAGAGTGGGAGCAGGTGATGCAAAGATGGCCGCCTCCTGGGGCCTCTAGGCAGTCTGGGATATGTAGTCCTCTTCAATTCAGGTAAGCGCGTCCCAGGACTTAATTACACATCTCGAGTGGCGGAGAGCCTTTGCAAAGGTCCGAGAAGTGGTGAGTAATGCTCACTTTAAGCTTACCCAATTCCACTATCTTCACTGAACATATTTCACGTCCCAAAGGCTTTATAGAATTTATCCCACACACACGCCTGGCTGCCCTGGTTGCGGGCACATACCAGCCACTTTTCTGCACATGACCTGGAGATGCACAAGATTGGGTGGGTTCTGGGCTGTGGTCGGCGACACTCTGAGAGAAGTCATGACATTGTAGATCGAAATTGTCACCCAAACATTGCCTCTCGGGAGTCCTCCTACTCCCCCAGCAGGGGAAGAAAATGCACCATAGATTTGTGTTGATAGGACTCGTGCTGGCTAAATATAGGATCGCTATACATCGGACCCAGCCTATGCCTCCCACACCACGACGTTGGAGGGTGGACTGTACAGAATAGGGAATTGCAGAGAAGCAAAGGCTGAAGATAGTTTGCACTGATGAACATGCTTAGAGGGGCCTAGAACTTTGGGGTGACATGCTGGAGGAGCTAGGCTACTGGGAGGCCCGGGATTCACCCAGCCTTCTCAGACAGTAGCGTCGGACCTGGGGGAATCTTGGGATGGCACACTGGAATAAACAGCGAATAGGGAGTGAGACACGGGGCCATCCACTGTGCCCATCTCAGAGTCCAGTACCCTCCTTACAACAGACCCATGGTGGCAACTGGCACTTTACTAGTAGAGAGTACTGTCAAACGTCCTGCACACTCCCCCTGCATTAAGAAGACATACTACTATGCGAGGAATCGGGATGTCCATAAGACAATAATAATCGGCCTAGGATCTGCTGGGGCAAAGTAAAGACTAGCCATGGCTTCAGTTGTTGATGTTGTTCAGTTGCTTACTTGTTAACCTTCAATGGCAACCATACTAGAACTAAGGGCCAGATTTTAGAAGAAACTGGTGCATTAGTACTGATCATGGCAGTCATTAGGCCAATAGCATCATAATTTCTGACGCATTGCTCCACTAGCGTCAAAGATTTTGACGCTAGTGGAACAAAGTGCAAGGAGGCTCATAGGTTAATACGGTGCGTCATTTTAATGCTCTGAGCAGGTGAAATCTTGTAGATTTCACAGCACCGTTTTTGCGGGCCTCGTAGAGTCAGTAAGCGCTCCCCTGGCATACATTATGCTGATGTAGGCATAATGTGGCGCAAGTGGTTGCAAAGTGGTGCAATGCATGCATTGCGCCTCTTTGTAAATATGGCACAATGAAAATTGCCTCCTTGAGCCACATTAGTGCAAAACAAATGATGCTAGTGTGTCGCAAGGAGGCGTTATGGCCTTGTAAATCTGTCCCTGAGTATTAATTCTGACACATTCAGGACCATGAAGTGGAGTGGGTGTGGCTCCTTTTTAAGTACTGTGCCCCAAGATGTTATGACATTGTACAGGTGAGAGGGGACTCACAAATCATCAATTGTAATATAAGTACATGTGTTCTGTCCTGCAATATATTGAAGTCGGAAATTCAAAGTGATCACATATCTGTATATGTGAACACAGATTCTGTCTATACTTTATTGCATTGATATGCTGCCTGAGCTGCGTATACTGTGAAAATGTTAATAAAAACAATGTTTGAAAAAAACATCTCAGCAATGACACAAAAATGAGAAATGTACCAATTTTTTGGAAAGGTGGAGACTATTGTGTCCCTTCCTTTGTGCACATGACCATGGAATTTTATGGCCATTTGAAAAAGTTTAAATAAGGTAAAACAGGGATCCCATCCTTTGAAACCCAAATCATACTCTAATTTTTTACATATCCAGCCCTCCCCCATGTTTCTTTTTCCATTTTGAGTACTTCTTTCTGCAACTCTCACAATGCTTCATAAGTATTCACAGTGTTCATCAACGTTTGAAATAGGGTCATTGTCAAGCTAATTTTGTTCATCTTGATTAAATGTACAGGACCCAAGACTACAAAACATGGCCATTGTATGTTGCACATTTCACAACTGATTTCTCTCTAGGCAGCTGCATACCTCTAACAAGACCATGACATATCGCCCATTCTGCATCGGAGAACCAGAGGAGGTTAGGAAAACCTTTGGTGACCACAACTCTCCAAAGTTGTGGACTGCGCCAATACCATATTGACTATTGGTGTAAATGGTGACACTATGATTATTAAAAATGCAGCATGCTCTAGTCAAAGCAAACAGTTCATCAACCTAAGAGGAAGTTCCACTGCACATATAGGAGGCAAAACCATCTATGGTGCAAACAGTATTTGCTGTATTCAAAATTCCTCATCTATCTCTTAAACAAGAGCCATCCACCAACAATGTAAGATCAGACTCTTCAAAGGGGACATCTCAAATATCATGTCTTGCTTGGTCCACAATTCTGTAACATCTAGACACTCATGGTGAACATCATTACTGTCTGGATCAGTAGGGGGGAAAAAGTAGCAGGATTTAAGAAATTACACCTACTGAAAGAAACATTTTCTGCTGTCAAAATCACCCTCTTATGCCTACTGAGCCTCCTGTGTGTCATGTGTTTTAGTTTGGGTGTGGGTCTGTAAGATCTCAAGGGAATGTGAGACCATTACAAAAAGTGAATATCCCATCAATATGCTCTCACCCTGTGCTACTAACACCAAGAGTAGTTACAGCTTTCAGGCACTCCAGAAGCTCTGTGGCCACTGGGTTGTGGCTGGCAGGGAAATAAGCTACTGGCCATTTGCTTCCCAATGGGTCTGAATCAACACAGAAATCTCACTCATGACAATAAAAGGCAAAGTCCTTGTTGCAATTGGGCATTCCTATTTCCGGTGCACTGCAGAGTTTCTCTTTAAGCTCTAGGAAGGTACCCATGCATTTGTTGCCCAACTGTAGCAGAGTATTTACATTATTGTGTGTATATGTGTTTACAGGCTTGGCATCTAGGAAAAAGTTGTGATTTCCATGACAACAGTAGCCCACCATTCCCAGAAACATCCTGTTTTCTCTCCGTGTCCTGGAGGGTTCATATCTTGTTTCTGAATGTGGTGTCTCAGGTAGGGAGCCCCCTCTGGCAGTACAGGAGTTCTGTTGTGGACACCCTGTGTCTGTTTTCATCAAGGTGATTCAGCAAGGCAATTGTGTCTTATTTACAGTCCTCAAGTTATTGACAGCAGCAACAGGTGATCAATGTACTGTGCCAGAACTGAACTGCAAGGCAGAGGTAGGGTCTCTAGAATTTTCTTCAGTATCTGATTAAAAATCGAAGGACTCTCTGTATACCTTTTGAGACTAGACACCACACACGGATATTCCCTAAGAATCAGAAACCAAAAACAAATTGACTATCCTCATAGGGAAAAGATTGTTTGACACATCAATGACCGAGAACCATTAGTCATTACATGAAAGAGTGTCATGGCAGGATTCAGTTTGACAGGACAACACATTACTGCAATTCGATTCACTTTTTTGAAGCTCCTGAAATATCCTCTTTTCTTGTTTTGTTTCTGAAAACCTATCACAGATGAGTTGGACTCCCTAGCACTTCCTTCAGAATGCACTATTCTAGTATAGATTATGATGACAGACGTAATTCTGTTCACTGCCTTAGGTGTGAGATTATATTGTGGCATTTGGAGACACTTTGCATTACTTCACACTTGTTCTGTTTTTTAATCAATCCAGTGTTTTTCCTTGTAAAGTCCCTGACTTTCTTGTTTACTATACATCTTAATTCAGAAGGTAAGTCTTCTTTGGTTAGAACTGGGAAGAACCCAACTGTTGCTCCTCGTAATTTCAACTTGAAATCTACATCGTCATCATATGTTCTGAAATTCCATTCCATTTGTTGTGCAATAGATCACACAGTTTATTTTGCAGAGTAAATTCCTGCCCAATAGATTGACTGCACTAGAGTCACATATTACAAACTGCTGGCCATTTTCAATGGAAATTATTTTTACAGGGCCACAACTGGATTTGTACTCTGTTTGTTAGAGATGTATACAATTTGGGCATTTTTTTCCTGAGAGGGGTATATTAGGGACCTTTGTTCTCATAGTAGAGCAGGTAGCTCCAATATCAACTACAAATGATCATTCACTTCTCCATCCGCATATGGCTCACTCTGATCTACCTCAAGACTTGCGCCAAGCAAGCAATCTTCCTTCCCTCTCAGGCACTACAATTGTGATTGATTAGGATCCAGTCCAATGGGACTGTCAAAAACTAACTGGAAACTATTGTTATCAGCGATTATGAAACGGTTCTGCTAAATCTTAGAGTTCAGTTTTAAAATATACCTTCCGTTTACCACGATTTGTTGCATCGTTGTGCTTGGGGCACATTAGCATTATATGGTTTTTGTATTTGCATATTCTGCAATGGCATGACATTCATATTTTGCATTTGAACATCATTTTGCATCCTAGTTGGATTCCACCTGCATTATTGTCCAGTGGCCATCCTTGTTCCAAATATAACTAGCAGTGGCTTTCTTCAAATTCTTTGTGTCCGTACTCACATTAAAGTCAGCTGCCATATGACTGACTTGTGGACCAAAATTCCCACTTCTCCCAGTTGACTACCACCTTGAAAAGCAACTCCATGCATTGCTGCATCAACACCAGGAACAGAGTTAAACCCTGCCACATATGGAATGTTCTGGCATCCCTTCTGTGTCAACTTAGTATGCAGCCAATGTCAGGAGTTTCTCCACAATCTTCCTCTGTGTTTCTTCCTGATTATCACAACAGTACTTCATATGCTTAAGGATCTTACCTGAGGTCTTCAATTGCCAAAAGATCACATTCTGTTATATATGAGTCCTAATTTTTGGGCACAAACCAAATACAAACTGAAAAATTGATCAACTAAGATTCTCCTGGATCAGACTTTCAACACCACTGTGTTTTGTGACAACTTACATCAATGCCTCATAGTAAGCATGCACTGACTGTTTGGGCACTTACGTGACGCTTGTTATTTTTAGCCAATTAATTTCTTTCTGCTGGGCCTTTACTTAAAAATTAGCAATCACTTAGTTATACTACAGCATGACAATGGAGGAAGACACATTTGTCTGGGCCTCCCTGGTGGCTCATCAACAGGCCAACCCACAGCCACTTGGCAATCTGCCTACAAAGCTTTGTGGACAACAACTTAAAAAAACATGTTGAAGTCTATTCAAAGAACTTTTGAGATTTTGGGAATTCTTTCCAGCTCAGTGTACAATTTGTCAGTGTTCAATTTTAACTCCGGAAACTGTTTGGCGGAAGAAAGGAGATCCAAGCGACTACAGGCTACATGAATGTATGTGCTCCATTGCACCTCTCTCAACATTAACTCTCCAGGGTCACTCACATTTGCTCTCCTTTCTGCTTCTCCGCTGCCCTCGTTCTTTTTTTTATTATTTCTTTTGTGCTTCCCCCACTCACTAGTACAGTTCATCAACTCCTTCACAGGCACTTTCAAACTCAATGGTCTCATTTTCTTTAATTCATCATCCTTAATCACCATCCTGAAATTCTTTTAAAAGTTCTGATTTTTATTCAGATCAATTCCAAATTCATCAGCCAACTCTTCCAACCTGCCATGCACCTCACAGGCCTATTTTGCAGCCTCTCTAATCAGGAACATATGCTCAGCCTCACTGTATATGTTTTCAAAGTCTAGATCAAGTGTGCCCTTCACAAGCCCCTCATATTCTGCTTTTAAATTTACTACATCAATCTCCTTTGAGGTGGTCTCTTCGATCTGAGGTCGTGATTCTGAAACTAAAGTAGTAGTGACAACACACATACTAGGGACATCTAAAAATAGACCTGAAATAGCAAGATATGCTTCGAAGGTGCAGATACACTTTTTACAGGGCCTGTTCCTCCTCCCCTTACACCAATTGTGGTGGAGATTGCACAACACGTGAAGGAACAACATTGTATGAAGGTGGTCGTGAATTTAGCGAAGCATACAATAACTCATCAACCATATCGCTATTGGTCTCAGGCTCTGTCGTGTCATACCCACCTCCCTCTCATGACTTTCTTGCCCTGTCTTGTTCTTCGCAGTAGCAGGCAAAACCTGCACACCTTCAAGCACACAATGCCACCACTACTGTTGTCTTGCTTTCCATCTTACTACAGATTTCATTTCTTGTTTGAGTTTTATATTTTTGCTTAATGCTTCAAATTGTACAGGTCTTTGTTTACGGTTCATCTCATACATCACTCTTCTCAATTTTTCAATTTTTCCATTAAAACGTACTATACAGGGGAAATTGCTAGCACCCATCTTTTGCTGTGATCTTATTCCATTGTTTGACACAAACACAAGTGTGTAGTTCTAAATTAGTGGCCATATTCTAAGCCGGTATTCTGTCCCTTCTGAAAGTGCTTCCTCACCCTGACGATCAGGTATATCATTGTTTCTCAGCAGAGCTTTTGTTTTCTTAAAGAACTTCATCTTCACAACTCATGTAAATAAAACAAATGGTTTGGCAATCCCAATGAAATAGCTAGCAATTTCTAGCAAATCACAAGGCAACACTTTCAACACAAACACCCATTTCCAGCACAACTCTATTGAACTAACCAATTGCAGTGCAACACCAAATGAAGTTACAGCCAATCGCAGAGTGGCGCACAAATCTGCAGTGTGACTCAATGCCAAGACAGGCTGGCACTCCACACCATTCCTTTTTTTATCCCGTTCACTCATGTCTTGTATCCTTTATTTCCCCTGCAAAAGAAAGATAGAAAGGGAACTCTCCATTCTTCATCCTAAGGGGACAGAAAGTGTTTTTTGGTGACTGGGGAATGGGGTGCAGTTCCATGTCAGGATGAGCAAGACTTGCACCTCATTCTGTTTCTCACTTTTTTCCTTCCTGAAGGCCTTGTGGACTCTCTCATTGTGATGGGAAGATGATGGTTTAAACCTCTTCCGACTACTCGAAGTAAAAATAGTGAGAAACTAAATACGGTGGAGTAAACATCTTATTTCCATGTTGCATTTTGGGGCCTTCATGTCACAGGTAATAGGCCCACCCACACAATTGTGGCATTATTTCTATCTGGAGAAGTGTGGGTGGACTGGTGGTAGGAACAGTTTAGATCCCCACAGATTTCAGAACCTTTTCTCACAGAAATATGAGAAAAAGCAGTGATTTAGCCAAAGTTTTATGTTTGCAGGGCATTTTAGGAAGAAAGCATAGTAAGATCCAGGTACGCTACACGAGCTTGGAATTCCTTGGGTGTCTAGTTTTCAAAAATGTATGGAGTTGTTAGGTTACCATGGGAGATAGCCACGCCTGGTCTGAAATACCACAGATACTCACATTACCAGAAAAAGTGAATTTCAAAATGATATTTCCCTGTAGCACTTTGGGGGCTTTCTTGTCATGGAAAATAGGCTTTTACACACAATGGGGTATCATTTTTATCAATACAAATGTGGGAATGAAGGTGAGTATAACATTTCTTATTTTCAATTAAATTTCTCTCTGTATTTGGCTTCATGTGTAAGCCAGTATGCAAGAAAGAACAATTTTACAAAAAGCCATTTGGAGCACGATAATATGGTTGCCATCACCAAATAAACTGATGCATCAGTGCAAATGCACAATGACATTTCAGTATAAACTGCAGCTCAATTGATGGTCCTGGGTATCATATGTTTAGGACAATCTGCAATTGCCTAATAGCATACGACCAGGAGGATCTGACAGAAGTAATAAAATATTTATTTTGTTGATAAGCAATTGGAACAAAAAACTACAGATGAAAGTGTAGTCACCTATTTCTGTTTTTTCCTACTTACTTTCAGTAGTTTTTGTATTTAAGTGATCTACACAAATGACCCCTAGCTAAATTCTAAGTTGTGATAATTTTTCAGAAATTATTAACTTTCCAGGTTCACTTTTGAGTATCAGACCAGTTCCTACCACAAACTCCAAGTAGGTAGAATCCGCAAATGTATGAAATATTTACTACCACTTAAACAATTGCAAAAACTGTGGTCCAAAATATATTTTTTATAAATCTGAGTGTTTGTGAAAGCTGAGAAAAGAATGATCTTAGCACAGCAAACAAAGAAAAATCACATACTTTCTTGCACAACTACATTTTGCTACATTTTGGTGATTTTTGTGGTTCCCTCAAGGGGAATCCATAAATACAGGGTACCATTAGAATCCCCAACATGTAAAAAAAAATAGGGGCACAAATTTGGCCTAGATACCGGCTCTGGGAATAACTATATGAAGCATTAGGGGGAGGAGCCAAGATGGCGGCCGGGAAGGACGCTTGATTAAGCGCTCCTCTCGGGCTCGCCACGAAAAATAATTGCGGGGCGCTCCTGGGGCGCCGCTGCCATATCCCTGCGGCGGGATCCGCTTCTGTGGCCGCTCTCCGCCTACTGACGACTCCAGGTGCGATCGGGCGGCCGGGCTGAGGTGTTGTTGCGGTGCGGACCGGAGCTGAAAGCTGCGCCCGCCATCTTGTCGGCCGCGCCGGGCTGGTCGTGGCTCCGGATTCTGGAGGAGAGGTGGGTGCGCGGAGCCGGGAGCAACCCACCTCGCGAGGGCGTTAAGCCCATATTCTTCTCGGCTCCGCCCCGGGCGGCCCCCCCCCCTCCTCGCCAGGATATCGGACATAGGGGCTCTCCCCCCCCCTTCCACCAGGCGAGGGGAGCTCCGAGGAACTGTGGCGTGCCGCGGCTGGGGGCGAGTGATGAGAGGCGCCTCCCCCCCGCGGCAGGTCTTGTGGGAGTATTACAACTGGACTGGGGCAATTTGCTCCGTGAGTGGGTCGGGATCCGCGCTCCGGGACGCCTCCGGATGCTCCACAGGGCTGTGAGTCCTGCCGGGCGGCTGTGAGCTCGGCCACAGCAGTTGTGCCCTCTCCAGGAGGCCGCTGGCGTTGTCTTCCCCTGAGGTGGAGTTTGCCTGATTAGAGGTACTGACGGTGAGACGGGTGCACGGCGAGGGAAACTGGGAGTCGTTGCCTTTGCCTTGCGCTGGCTACCCACTTCCCGCCCACAGGGGGGGATGAAGGTCGGGTGACGAATCCCCGTGTGGGCCACTGGGGGTGCCTCCTCTATCTCGTGCCTGTTTACGCGCTGCGCCCGGCCCGGGAGTCGACTTCGAGCCTGCAGCTGGATACCGAGACCACCACAGACGTGATCCGTGCAGGGTCAGTCAGGATCAAGCTGAGCCATATCCTTTGTTCAATGGTGCCGACCTACGCCGCAGGGTGGAACAGCGCTCAACGAACTGTGCGGGACCGCAACACACTAAGCTTTGGACTGCCACTCACCTACTTCACACCGAAGAGGGCCTAGAGACTGGAGCTGGATACCGACTGGGGGCTTGTGGCGCGCGTGTGGAACTAGCGACGGGAGGCACTGGATCGACCGAATAGGTTTTCGTTAAGAGGACCACCAGCAGGGCCGAAGCCCAAACACTGAAGTTTGCATTGGCGTTGCCCCGCGGGGAATCGTACGCCCTCCTCGCTTGCTGGGCCCAGATAAGGCAGGTTAGCGCGTGATTTTTGGAGGAATCAGGCCACAACAGATAAGTCAAAATGGCCGGTAGGCCCAAATCAGCTAAAAACCAGGACCGGAGCACGCAAGGCCGGGTGCCTGGAGATCAGCAGCATACGCCCTCTCTGCAGTCGCTGGAGTCCACGCTCATGTCCCATTCCTCACAATTCGAGAAAGTTCTGCAAGCAATCATGGACACTAAAACTTCACTGGAAACCAGGATAGACACGGTATCGCAAGATCTGAACATCCTCAGAGTAGACCATGGCAAACTATCTGATAAAATGAAGACAACGGAGGCGGCGCTAAGTGAACTGGCCCCCACGGTAGCGGATAATCAAAAGCAAATTCTCCGCCTAGACGCAGAAGTTAAGTCACTGTTGAGAAGAGCGGAGGAGGCGGAGGGCAGATCCCGCCGCAACAACATACGGTTTCTCGGTTTTCCAGAAAAATCTCTGGATCAAAGCTCAGAGCTCCTGCTGGAACACTGGTTAATTAAAGAGGTCTTAAATGGAAATCCATCCAAACTCTTTTCAGTGGAAAGAGCATACAGAGTCCCCGGACGCCCCCCGGCCCCGGGCCAACCTCCGAGGCCACTGATAGCTAGGTTCCTAAACTTCAGAGACCGGGATACTATACTTCAACAGCTCCGCAGCAAAGGTCCATACAGGTATGAGGATTCGACTGTTCATGCTTATCCAGACTTCACTCAGGAAGTGCAAAGGCAACGCAATTCCTTCACCCAGGTCAAACAACGCCTCCGAGAGTATGACATAAAATACGCATTAATGTTCCCCGCTAAACTTCGTGTAATAACAGATGATCGCACCCATGTGTTCACCTCTCCGGAAGATGCCTGGACGTGGATGCATGCCAAAGGCTTCGCCCAACCACGCGAGGCATCTGGTGCTGACGAGAACTGGTCAACGACGAAACCCAGGAAACGATCTAAGAGGCACGCCAGGGGTCAACCCTCAGAGGAACAGGCTGCAGAGGAGAGAGCCAGGGCCCTAAAAGAAACTCCCCTACTAACTCAAAACTCTTTTGAGGCGCTAGGGTCCCATCCAGCGGAGGGCTCGGACTCGTTCAGCTCGGACTCTACATTAACGGAGGCATTGAGAGGCCCGGAGCTCACCCCCAGGTCCGCAGACGCACTCTGAACAAAAACCACTGAACTATCCCTTTAGGGGGGTCCAACCGCCACAGCCGGAGTACAGATCTGAACTTGCTATTTTCTCCTGAAATAGGGGATCGCGGCACCTGAACTTCTGTATCCTTATGCGTTTGCTCCTGGAGATAACTCCTTTAATCATATTGTTTGCGGCTGGCGGCGCGGAGCGGGGATGGGTGGAGGGCCGTGCCCTGGGAGCGCCCCAAGCTAATTGCGGACCGTGTCTGCAGAAGGATGCGAGCCCCTAACATGAGCCGCATCTGGATAGTATTATTGCTCCCCCGCAGTTATCCATACGGATACGCCTTAGCCTGCACCCACCATGGGTGTGTAGCCTGTTTCAAGTTCATAGTTGGGGTTGGGATCCAGTTGAGGAAGGGAAAGAGGGTAAATATTAGTTCGTGCACTACCGGTCTGCTCACAACTCTGGACAAATGCCCGGCGGTGTGGGGCCCGTCCGCGGGGGCGGTGGGGACCCAATGGGGCTTCCCGGGTTCCGGGGAGCAAGACATACATTCACAAACAGAATATGGCCCAATCCATAACCCATAGCACATACAAATATGACATAATCACCTGGAACGTCAGGGGACTGGGGACACCGGCCAAGAGGGCCAGGGTGCACACACGACTCAAACGCCATGGTACGCATATTGCAATCCTACAGGAGACTCACTTGCGGGACCCAGACCTGCAGGATCTACGTAGTAAGTGGGGAGGTCAGATAGTGGGCACATCCTACTCATCCTTCGCGAGGGGGGTACTCATATGGATAGCAGGAAGTGTCCCCTTCACTCAAACATCGCACAAGATAGACCACGAGGGCAGGTATGTGGTGGTGGAGGGTAAACTGGACGGCAAACAATTGTCAATTATAGGGGTATACGCTCCCAACAGCGCACTGCCTGAGTTCCTGAGTACACTCACTCCAGCGTTATTAACGAACCCCGAAGCACCCGCCATATGGGGAGGAGACTTTAATTGCACGCCAGATCCAGCATTAGACAGGTCAAACCCCCCCACACATTCAATAGTCAATAGACACCTTAGCCGCCCACTATCGACATGGGCTAGTAACATGAGCCTTTATGATATATGGCGCATGAAACACCCACGACACAGGGAGTATTCATTTTACTCAGCACCACATAAGGTACACACTAGGATAGATTTGATGTGGGGCACTCAGGAGATTTGCACAGGGATTAGCGGAACAGAATATCTAGCCAAGACACTATCAGATCACTCACCGCTTAATATAGCCTTGGACTGGGGCAGGAAGCGCCAGGCTATTCCAACATGGAGGCTACAAGCGGAAGCATTATATGACCCTGCATTCACAGACTCACTGAGAACAGCGCTAAAACAGTACTGGGAACTAAACACCGGCACCACAAAATCAAGAGCAATGGAGTGGGACGCACACAAAGTAGTGATCCGTGGATATTGTATTTCCGCTACATGGGGGGTGAGGCGCACACTCCACGCAGAGGTTAGCAAGCTGGAGAAGAAATTAAGAGTACTAGAAAACGCGGTCGCTCGCAATGAAACGCCATATACGGCTCTGAAGGAAACGCGCGCAGAACATGCAAAGGCTGATGCCACATTGCGTCTCCACGACTACAGACACCACGTGGCTAGGCTACAGTCGGAAGGCGACAGATCTGGTAGGCTGCTCGCGTGGCTGCTGCGGGAGGACCGGCGGTGCCCTCCAATAGGGGCAATAGGAACAGGCGCAGGCGTAATAGCTAACACGCAGGCCAATATAAATGAGGCGTTCAGGGAATATTACACACAATTATACACCAAAAGCACATCAAGCACCATCCAACAGCTTGTGTCCTTTCTAGCAGACTCCCCTCTGCCCCAATTAATGCACGTCGACAGAGAGACACTAGAAGCCCCCATCACATTAGGGGAACTCAATAAGGCCCTCGAACAACTACCTAGGAATAAAGCCCCAGGCACAGACGGCCTGCCATCAGAATACTACTCTACCTTTGCGACACACCTTAACACACATCTCCTAAAAACGTTCGAAGAAGCAGAGAACAACGGCATCCTGCCCCCCTCAATGAGAGAGGCAATGATAGTGGTGCTTCCAAAGCAGGGGCGTGACCCCACGGACGTCAGGTCTTACAGACCTCTCTCACTATTGAACCTAGACTGTAAGATACTTGGCAAAATCCTGGCTAATAGACTAGCGCCCTACATGCATATCCTGGTACATGATGACCAGAATGGTTTCATCCCGAAACGTAACACCTTCCTAAATATCCGGAGGCTGCTCAGTGTGATGGGAGATACCTCCCCGACCGCACTCGAGGAAGTGGTGATATCGCTTGACATAGAAAAAGCGTTTGATACATTAGAATGGGACTTCCTGTTTGCCACCATGCAGGTATTGGGTATTGGTCCGAAATTCATAAACTGGGTACGTATTCTGTACACTGCCCCACAGGCTAGGGTAAAGACGGGAGGAGTAATATCAGAAACCTTTCCGATTAGCAGGGGAACAAGACAGGGCTGCCCCCTCTCCCCCCTCCTGTTTGCTTTAGCGATGGAACCACTAGCTGTACGTGTCCGGGCCAAAAAAGAAGAATGGGGGGTGTCAAGGAACGGCATTCTCCACTCCATATCACTATACGCAGATGATGCCTTGATATACATACGCAGAGTGGAGGATTCGCTGGCCCCAGTGATGTCGCTACTTTCCGAGTTCGGAAGGGTATCTGGTCTAATAGTTAACGGGGGAAATCCTGTATATTCCCACTAGCCAGCTGGCCCCCTGCGAGGCAGGAGAGCGCCCCATCAGGCCACTTAAAATGGTGCTTTGACACATTTAAATACCTAGGGATCAACGTCTATCACAAGGCGGAAGATCTAAGGGATGGAAATTTGGGGAAAGCGGTGTCTTCGGTTAAGAGCTCAATACGCTTCTGGAACAGGTTACCACTCTCACCACTGGGTAAAGTAGCTATAGCAAACATGTTGATATTACCTAGACTGTTGTATTATTTTGCGGCCCTGCCAATCAATATCCCCAAAAGCTTTTTTGTCGGCTTGAACTCCATCTTGTTGCAGTTGGTGTGGGGTGAGGGCAGAAGGCGGGTTGCACTTACCACGCTGCACTATCCGGTAGCAATGGGTGGACTGGGCGCCCCAAATTTTGAGCTCTATTCTGCGGCCGCACAGCTGCAGTGGATCTTAAATTAGCTCCATAGACCCAGCTCGGCAGAAACCATATGGCTGCAATCCCAACTCCAGGGCGCTCCCGTACTAGTGTGGCTGCTGGACAAGCAGTCTAAAAGCACATGCACAAATCCATTGATGATAGTGGCACACACATATTGGAGGAAGTATATCCAAAAGGGAACTAAAAAACTACCCTACTCACCACTCCTCCCACTGGATCGGCTCCCCGGGTGGGTGGAAGCTGGCTCATATTCACCTACCACTTGGTCAGACGCGGGTATAAGCACAGTGGGAGACTGTTTCGAGGAAGGGAAATTAATGACTTTCGAAGCTATACAGGCCCTCACAGACATCAATCCGGGGCAATTCCTGGCATACCACGCGATATGCCATGCAATCAGGAAAACGTGGGCATCTGGCGACGCAGAGCCTGACATCTCAGTCACCCTGCACCACATGCTGAACTGGGATCCCCAAGGAAAAGCAGTCTCAAACCTTTATAAACTTTTGAACAGACCCCCGGAAGTTAACCTGCAGAAAGCTAAGGAGAGGTGGAATACCGTATTGCCCACTCCAATATCAGAGACAGAATGGTCAAGAGCTCTGTCCCATACACGCGAGGTCTCAAGAAACCCCAGATTTAGGTACACACAGTTCAATTATTTACATCAGACATACTTGCCGCCGGCCAGGATTAAGCGCATGTTCCCCGGATCGGACCCAGCCTGCCCCAGATGCAACATACCAACAGCACAGTTCTATCATGTGGTCTGGGAGTGCCCGTGGTTGGGGGGGGGGGGTGGGGAGGGTGGTCACAGCCCTAGCGGAAATCACGGAGCTCAACCTGGACGCGAATCCCAAATCCTGTCTACTCGGACTAAGGACCAGGTCGAAAAGAAATAAACACTTGCATAGATTTGTGGATCTAGCGTATGTAATGTACAAAAGATTGATAGCTATGAACTGGAAGGCTCACAACACACCTGACTTAAAAGCCTGGCTTGCCCACACGCTACGCTGTGCTCGCGCTGAGCATCAGGTATTAACAAATTTAGCTCGTAGGGGACTGCGGCGGGCGGGCTGTGAGACCTGGGGCGTATTGGTGTCCAGGCTAGAAGCCAAAAACGACGAAAGACCCCCCTGAATCACTGGTGGCTGGACCCACCTGGAAAGCCGTGGGCTCATCCCCCGGCAGAAAGACATCACCACATTTGGGGAAGCACATATATCCATCATTAAGGCCTCGCCAACATGATTAGCACAGCAGCCCCCCCCCCAATACATGTACGCCATAGCACCAAGAAGCCTGCACACTCAACCAATAGTCACCAGCGTTGCGCTCCACTGCGCCATTCCCTTCCCCCTCGTCCCGTCCCCCCCCGGGTTTCTCTGCCCCCCCGCCCTCGCGGCATTGTGGGCCCCTGCCGACAGTGGCAACAGAATTACAATTGCAATTGAAGCCTCGTCTAATGCGGCAGCAACTCCGGAAGAGTTGGGTGGAAGAAACATACCGGGTAGTGCACACAAGTTTCTAGGGGTTTTGTTATACATATCGTTCTTTATACGGGAAAGCCAGACGGCAAACTGCAACCAATGACAAATTGTTATCAATGTTTGTAAATGCAAGTAAATGTATGGCTTTTGTTTTGAAAAATCAATAAAAAATATATTTAAAAAAAAAAAACTATATGAAGCATTAAGCGAATTAAGTGCAAATGGCCCCAAATATAAACAAGAACTGTCAAAGAGGATAAGCTTGGCTTTCCCTGTCAATTCTTGCTTTGTCATGATGTTTTTTTTGTTGGAGGACGTGCCAGGTCTTCGCCAATATAGAACAAAATATTGGCCATAACCAAACATATTTTGCTGTCTCCAAAACCACAACTTTCTAAGGTATTCCCTGCACTGAAGGGAATTGTTTTATGTGTGAAATAGCATACACAGTGAAGATAATCAATGGTTGAAGTGAGCTGACTCACACCACATGCTGTATGATATAATACTGAAAGCCCCTGTAAGTAAATATATAATATATATACTTTTATTAAAATTTAAAGGTTTTGGGTAAAGTCAGACCAAAAACAAGCATTGCCAAGCCAATAGGTTTCACCTGTGTGAAACCTATTGGCTTTGCCAATGTCTTTTAGCTATGTAATGCAGCAGCATGGCTAAAAGTTAGTGGCATGATGTAGACTGGAGTGGCCAGGAATGGAATGGCATAGAGTAGCATTGAGTGGAGTGGCAGAGGGTGGGTATAGTAGAGTGGCACTGACTGCAAAGGCGTAGAGTAGAGTGGAGTGGCGTGGAGTGGCATGGCATGAAGTGTCATAGAGTGGCATAGAGTGTGTAGAACAGACTAGCTTAGAGTAGAGCTGTGTAGATCAGTACAGTTGCTTGCATAAGTTAGTAAAATCTCAATAGAGAGGGCAGATAGGGGAAAACAAGATAAATAAGAAGCCATAAGTCTGTGTTAACAAAAGAATGCACATTGCATGTCTAGAAATAATATTGAAACACTTATAAAAAACAAAAACAATGATGCAAAAAGATGAGACAAAGCAAAGTCGAGGTAGAACACGTGCTTGATCCAGAAGAAAGGAAGAGAAAGCTACGGGAGTTAAGCAATCAAACAAATGCAAATGAGAGTGACAATGAAAACAACTAATGGTATGCTATGGGAGGGTTGGAAGCCCACCGAATTGTGAATAGTATGTCTTAAAGCACAGTGCATTCACTGTGTAGGCAGGACCCAAAAAGGGTATCCCATTCAATTTCTTACAACATAAACACCTTTTGTTTTAAAAAACATATATATAGTAGAGCACAAATATAAGCTGTATCAGATGTGCATACAAAAAATTACAAGTATAGGTATATATCAATTAACATGAAAAATGCCAAATGCTGCACAAATCTATATGCAATGAATTACTGGCGTGTATGAGGTTTTCTGTTGCTAAGCTGCTACATAATGGAAAACTGCACGTCATGCAGGAGGGAGGGGTGGAGATTAATGTTTAATAAATAAGGACAGCGGCGTACAAATAATTGGCAAGCACAATGTTGTCTGACACTGTGCTCTGCAGATGTGAAGAAGGAGGAGGAACACAGCACATTAGTGTGTGTGTATATTCCTGGGAGGAGAAAGGAGGAGCAAGAGGTGAAATCATTTTGTACAGGGAACTCAAACTGTCCTGTGCTATGTGGGAAGAGATCGCTTAGTTATACATGTTTCGTTGCATCATGGTACTCGTAGTTTTGCAAAGACCTGAAATCAGAGTAAAACAAAATACATTAAAAAAACTCTATGATGCAGCCAATGCTGGCCATATCATAGCCCTTTTTTGTTAGTTATGTTGTGCACCAGTCCGTGCTGCTGTGCAATATGTTTAAAAAAGAGTCTGGGAGAGGCAACAACAAGGAGAAGGTATGGATAAGTAGGGGAAGAAGAAATAGTACCTGGATCACATCTGGAGCAACAGGCGCATACTTTTTAAGTTGAATCAGCCTGTGCTTTGTTCCTGCATCACTGAAAGCAGCGAAAGAGACGCTTGGCCTGTGCTGCACTGGGCAATTAGCAGGCTGCAAAGAAGAGTGACACAGAAGCCAACAAATGGAAAGCAAAAGGTGGGCTCCAAGCCCTTTGTTGTAAATAATAGTGTCTTGCAAGCGATAGCACATGCAGCCCACTCACTGTTTCAGACTCGACCTAAAAAGGGTGCAGCCAGGGGAGGAAAATCGTCAGCACTTAAGGGGTTGAACAAAAACAGTCTGAATACCTTAATCATTTTCAGACAATCAAATACTCAGCAAACTATTAACATTTTCTAGCATAAATTGTTACATGTAATTGACATTAATTAACATTTTCTAGCATAGTCATTGAATTTAGTTAGATCAATTCATTAAGTTCCATATTGCAATCGTAAAAAATGTTTACAGCACTCAAACCCATTTCTAGGACCCAAGAAGATCATCTGCGGCATCTCACAATGTCCCTCCTCTTCAACACATACATGACCTTTCCCCACCCCCCCCGACCAACACCGGGATTTCGCACGGACTCAACATCATCTCCTATGCCGGTGACACCCAGCTCATCCTCTCGCTGTCAGAACACCCCTCCACCATCAGAACCAACTTCCACAGTTGTATGATGAACATCTCAAACTGGATGAAGAACAACTCTCTCAAGGTCAACAAGGGCAAGATAGAAGTCCTCATCTTTGAGAACAATAGCTCTCCACAGAACGACACTTGGTGGCCTGTGAACTCGGACCATCCCCGGCCCCAACAGACCATGCCCGCAACCTTGGCATCATCTTGGACAGCAAGTTATCTAAGCAGAAGCAGGTAAAACGCAGCTTTGTCCGCCTGTTTCCACACACTATACGCATGATCCCTAGGATCTTCAGGTGGCTTCCAATCAACACCAGAAGGACCTTCACTCAAGTGCCCATCACTAATCAGGGGAGGAGAACGCTTTGTTTTTTACTGAAACCTGGGCAACTACCAACTCAGACTTAAATTTAGGCTTAGCCTGCCTGTCAGGATATAAGAACTTTCACAAACCCTGAGCTCGACTTCCAACTCAGACTTCAATTTAGGCTTAGCCTGCCTGTCAGGATATAAGAACTTTCACAAACCCTGAGCTCAAAGGAAGGGGGCGGAGTTGGCTTAATCTACAAAGATAAGTGTTCCAATAAGTCTAAATGAAATTGTGAGCCCTGAGCTTCGGGATTTTCCCTCAAAGGTAGTAGGGGACATATATTTTCAGGTATTTTGTGCTATCATTCCCTCAAGCTCTTATTTACAATCCCTCATCAACATCTTTGGTAGTTTGGCCCTGGCCCACTCAAGATTTATTATCATGGGTGATTTTAATATGTTATCTGAGGGGGAACTTGGTCTTGCGTTGAAAGATCTCCTTGGGTCCTGCGATACCTTAGTACCTAAACAGATAGTACCGGGCCCAACTCACTTGGATGAGTACATCCTGGACCTTATGTTTTCCACACAAGATCTTCCCACTTTGGGGAATATTCTTCCCCTTTCTTGGACAGAGCGATTTTTAGTGACCTTCTCCCTACGAAGGAGAGAATTAGCTTCACAGATGACAAACCTGCCCACTAGATGCCTTGGCAGGGCATGGAACAAATGCCTCAAACAGCCTAGGAACAAGACTTGCTTTAATCTTTCTCCTTCTATCGACGTGGGCAGATCAATGGAGGGAAACTACTCAGATCTAGAAAATAGTATTAGAGACACCTTAGATTGGGTTATCCCCATTAAAAAACTGAAAATCCCACATACACCTTTGGCTCCGTGGTATAGCACCTCGTTCAAAGCTTTAAAATTGACCTGTAAAATAGCTGAGACAAATGGCAGAAGTTATACATAGAAGAGCACAAAACAGCTCTAAAAGATGTTCTACGAAAGTATACGACTGAACTCATGAAAGCAAAAGCGATCACTATTCCAGTGCTATCTTGACTGCACCCAACAGCGCTAAAAAAGTGTTCAGCATAATGTGTGAATTGTCCAATCCGGATTACCTGAATCATTCTATACCCATGTCACAGGTTTTATGTGACAATTTCACGGGATTCGTTGAGGAAATAAATCAATAAAATTATCAAAGGCATTGACACCACCCTTCGACTCAGGCCTCCCCGAGAGTTAGTCCTATCCAGGTGGACACTATAGGCATGACAACCATTCACAGCAATGTGCATATAATGCAGAAAAGTGAATTAGAACACTTTGAATGTTTAAGAGAGGATGACTTCCTTCCGTTCACCCCTGGATCCTCTACCTCTCATGGTTTGGAAGGAACAGGCAGGAGAACTATTTCCATTGCTCTGGCAAATTTGTTGCCAATCTTTGCAAAATGGCACCTACCAGCAGCTTGGAAATGGTCAATTGTCACACCCTTTTTTAAAAAGCCATTGCTGGATCCTGCAAATCCAAAGCAACTACAGGCCCATATCCCTTTTACAGTATCCTGTAAAAATCCTAGAACGTTTTGCCAATAAAACGCTATCTCACTATTTGGAAGTCTACCAAATTCTTGAAGAACAGCAGTTCAGATTCTGACCAGGTCATGAGTCTGAAACACCTTTGCTTACTGCCATGGACGAGCCTATAATGAGAGTAGACAGCAGTCAATCAGTGGTATTGATCCTATTACATCTATCTGCATCATTCAATAATGTCAGTCATAACACGCTTTTGGCTAGGCTGTCCTCGATTAGAGTCAGGGGTACAGAAGCAAAGTGGCTTCATTCCTATTTGTTGGATAGACAGCAAACGGTGTCCCTTCCACTTTTTCGCTCTGAGTTCAGGACTATGAAACACGGTTTTCCACATAGGTTGTCAATCAGTCCAATACTTTTCAATATATACATGAGCCCTTTGATTTTACTTAGCAAGTTGCATATTGTCAGCCTGGTAATTTACGCTGATGACACCCAACTAATCCTGCTGCTAGAAGGAAATCAAAGGATGACAATCAATGCCTTCCACGAATGCATGAATGAAAGTATCGGGTGGCTGGAATCCAACTCTTTGAAGTTTAAAGAAGATAAGACAGAGCTCCTCTGCTGCTGCCAAGTCCCGGGCTCTACTTCCATCTAACTTCTGGCCAGTTCCCTCTGACGGGGTTCCAGTACCGTCAGAGGCTGTTAGAAATTAGGGGTTATTTTTTATAAGAAACAGAGGGGCATATTTATACTCCATTTACGCCAAATTTGCGTCCTTTTTTTAACACAAATTTGTTGCTAAACTAGCTCCATATTTATATTTTGACACTAAACATGTCTAACGTCAAAATATTGGAGTTTGCATAATTTTTTAGACGTGTGAGCCTACCTTGCATCCATGCGATGCAAGGTAGGCGTTCCCATCTAAAAAATGGTGCTAACCCCATAGCCCCAAATTTATCCCCCCATGCTAAACAGATGCACGGGTGGGAGGTGGGGCTAAATAATGGTGAAAAGCTCACTTTGCACCATTATTTAACACCTGGGTCAGACCAGGCATTAGAGGACCTGTGGACCCATTTCCATGGTTGAACACCCCCATCCACACCAGAGGGACGCCAGAGGATGGGAGACCATATCCCAGGTGAGTTGGGTAAGTATAGGTATTAAAAAAAAAATTCAAGTGTCACTGGAGGCCCAACTTGGGGCCCCCTGCGTGGCACAGGATGCAATGGCCATGCCCAGGGGACTCTGGTCCCCTGTGCTGGCCATTGGGGTGGTGGGCATGACTCCTGTCTTTTCGAAGACAGGAGTCATGTGGTATGGATGGTTTGCGTCAGAAAATGGCGCTAGGCTGGTTAGAGGCATTTTGTTTGCCCCTAACCAGCCTAATGCATTTTTTGGTGCAAAACCCCCTTCTCCCCTACCACCGCCCCCACTTGTCTAATGTCATTTTTTTTACGCTGGCCCACCCTTTGCGCTGGATTGCACCATTCCATTAATATGGTGCCCGGCTGGCGTCCTGGAATGGCGCAAGCTGGTGCTATACTTTTGACGCAAAACTAAGCAAATGCAGTTTTGCGTCATAAAGTATAAATATGGGCATGAGCCTGGAATCTCATGTAAACAGGACTCGAGGGTCCTACTTCTCACGTTACAACCTCCCTCATCCAGAGCTCTGGTAGTTCATAGTGTGATCTTAAACCGGCTCAATTACTGTACCGCTTTGCTGATGGGAGCTCCGGAATACCTGCTCAGTCTGCTTCACAGAGTTCAAGCAGTGGCAGCTAAACTGGCCCTGAATAGACTTCGAAGGTCTTCTGTATCTTTGGCTCAGAAGGATTTGCATTGGCTGCCATTAAGACAAATAATTATTTTTAAATCCCTTTTTATTGTTTTTAAATCCATACATGGACTTGGTCTTATCCCCCGCAAAAGAAAATAAAATGACACACCCATGGTCGGAGATTACGCTCCTCTTCAGCTAATTTGTCCTTTGTGGCCAAATGTAGAAAAAACACACAAGTGGGACCAGCCTTCATGATTGAAGCAGCTCAACTATGGAATCACCTCCAGACGCCCTAAGATTCACATCTGACTTAATGCACTTAGGGGCATATTTATACTCCGTTTGCGCCGAATTTGCGTCGTTTTTTTCGACGCAAATTAGACGCAAAACTAACTCCATATTTATACTTTGGCGTTAGACGCGTCTAGCGCCAAAGTTCATGGAGTTAGCGTCATTTTTTTCCGTGAACACCTTCCTTGCGTTAATGATATGCAAGGTAGGCGTTCCCGTCTTAAAAAATGACTCCGATGCTATTGCGTCGGATTTATACTCCCGGGCAAAAATGACGTCCGGGAGTGGGCGGGTCTAAAAAACCCGCATTTGCGCTGGATTTTAGCGCCTGGGTCAGGGCAGGCGTTAAGGGACCTGTGGGCTCAGAATGAGCCCAGAGGTTCCCTCCCCTGCCCCCAGGGACACCCCCTGCCACCCTTGCCCACCCCAGGAGGACACCCAAGGATGGAGGGACCCACCCCAGGGACATTAAGGTAAGTCCAGGTAGGTATTTTTTTTTATTTTTTTTTGTGGCATAGGGGGGCCTGATTTGTGCCCCCCTACATGCCACTATGCCCAATGACCATGCCCAGGGGACAGAAGTCCCCTGGGCATGGCCATTGGGCAAGGGGGCATGACTCCTGTCTTTGCTAAGACAGGAGTCATTTCAATAGGGGATGGGCGTCGTAAAAAAATGGCGCAAATCGGGTTGAGGCGATTTTTTTGCCTCAGCCTGACTTGCACCATTTCTGGACGCCCATACGCCATTTTCCCCTTACGCCGGCGCTGCCTGGTGTACGTCGTTTTTTTTAACGCACACCAGATAGCGCTGGCGGCTAACGCCGGCTAACGTCATTCAATAAATACGGCGCCCGCATGGCGCTTCAGAATGGCGTTAGCCGGCGCTAATATTTTTGACGCAAAACTGCGTTGGCGCAGTTTTGCGTCAAAAAGTATAAATATGGGCCTTAATATAATAGCGCCAGGATGCTTTTTAGGTGGCAGCTGCGCTTTATAAGTGATATAAAAAAATAAAGTTTTAGTTATATCACAAACAATTTGCTTGAATTTAATTTCAGAGTTGACTCGGCCCACTTCTTTTCCAAGAGTTTTCAAACAGTGCTAAAATTAACAGTTAAAAAGTATTTTGCAGGTTGAGTTTCTCTGCTAGGATGCAAGTATGTATTTTACCAGCCAAACATGTTGAAACGGATGCAGTGCTCTTTTCTTCATTTGATTTTGGTACAATTAACTCGAACATCAGATTTATCTAACTACTTTGCATTTTGCCCAACCCACGTTGGACCCCTATTATTAAAAAAAGAGAGTTTCAGACTCATACATTTTTTTTTTTTAAATAAACAAAAGCAGTAACGAATATCCTCTATATAAATGAGATTCCATATTTCCAGCTCCCGCTAAGGCCTAATTAGAATTGGGCCAATAAAATTCTGACATATGCTCTGCAACGGTAACAAGTGGTATTGCACATTTGGAATTCTGAGTTTTCCTTTCATTACTGCTCTCTGTTCCTGCTCTCCTATTTTTCCTGGGGTAACACCAGTACATGCAAAATTTGGTGTGGTAGGCATAGGATTTCATATTGTATTCCTAATTTACCAGGTATCAACTTGGAAAAGGAGATAGTTAGCGTGTCTGCTAAATTCTTCACCCTAGGGTATCGATATTTACAGAGTAATTTAAATAGCTATGCCCCTTAACTGACAATCGCGCTACTACCACACTCAAACTGGCACAATATCACCAAATTAAAGGCTACGTCTGATGAGAGAGATCAAATTTCACTATTACATTAGTGGCATAGATGTTAGCATATGGTGACTTACAAACCTTCTTTTGAAACACCTAACAGAGAAATTAATGTTGAAATGTAAAATGTGCATGTTTGAATGATGGTGGACCATGTGGCTGCCATTCAGATCTGACACTGTGTTTTAACATGGAAGATATTTTTGCATTTATATTAAATGAAGTATTAATATGAAGTAACGCTGAGTACTTATTATATGAATATAAGAATTAAAGTATTAAATGCACATGAATTATTCGGACTTACATTGATTTAAAGGGATTTTATTAGTGTGAATTACATGTGTGCAGAAAAAGAAATGCACGCTTAAACTGTTCTAAAATGTCGTAAATAATGTTTGCAGTAAGATCAATGTTTCGCACATTTGACTTCAATTGTAAGGTGCGCAATAGGTTTTATAAATGTATTAATTGAATTAATGTGTATTAAGGCTTTTTTCGCTTGACTAGCGGAAAGATTCATCTTGCAGCAGTGGAGGAAAATTACTTGCTTAGTATGCTCCCTCTGACCTGAATTCTTTCTCTAGGTTGCTGATGCAATGTTGAATGTTCTATTGTACTGTGTTTCAGTTTTAATTATGTAACAGTATGATTTCTAGCTGTCCAGCAGGACAAGAAACATAATTCCCATGTAAGAAATACTTAGTTCATTTTGTGTACTGTGAGAACAGATTTTTAAGTAACAAACAACTAGAATATGTAATATTTTGTTGGAACTGTGTGATATAATTGAAGTGACAACGTGCTTTTGCTGAGAAAATCCAGAATAGCTGCAAACTTGATGGTGTCACCTGCAACCATTGGACACTGGATCTTGTTGTGAGCCCACCTGAAGGACCAATCAAAGGACAATGGATATTTCCAATTAGTGAGGAACTTTGGAAACTTGAATTTAGTTTGTCTGTTCACTCTGCTACAGCCAGTCTTAATGCGCTAATGATGCCCAGCTGCTCCTAGCTATCTTCTGAGGAATAAAGTTATATATTCTAATTGCCCTACTTGCTTATGCTGTTCAGTACTAATATGCCTAACTAATTCTGAATTGCTGGCTTGTCCTATATGCAGCCTATGTTCTGCACCATCCTGATGCTGTTGTTGATTGATGTCCAGAGAAGGTGAATGCTCTATCTGATGTATTCCTGTCTGCTGTCCCATGAGGAGAGGTATAACTAAATGAGGTTTCTTGTTTTCCTTTTCAGTTTAGATATTTACACCAACATATCTTTATAGAGCGTAACCCTAGCTAGATGATTTTTCCAAATTATTTTTGTCTTTTCCTTTGTTTTTGCCCGCACGAGTTAGCCTGTTTCCCCCACATGCAAGTCTAAATTTGTGTTAGTGACAGGAAGACCCAGCCCTGAAATCTGGATGTTATTGACCGTATTTTGATGATTTACTGATGTCACCATCATCCACTTTGAAATCTGATACTAATGTGCATATTGTGGCTTTGTTAATTTATGTTATTCATTTGGAGGGTTCAATAGTGCTGATGTTTAGTAGGTTAAATCTCTTTAGACAATTTTGTCAGCCTATGTTTATAACCTAGTTTTGCACACCATATATGTTACATTGACTTTGGAATTGTAATAAATCTTTGAAACATTATTCGGCATGGAGTATGATTTAGTGTTTAAATTGTTCATGGTGTCTAGAATTATTTATGGTTTTATGTCATTGATTTGTGATTGAATGAAATTGACTACTACACTTGTCACCAAGTTTAAAGATCCAGTTGACCTCTAGTGCTGAGATTAAGGTATGTTGTCTCACCGTACTGCTTGTGGTTTCTGAACCCAAGGGGGGAAGAAGACCCCTGCGAGCTGTCCAGCAGATACATCTTAAATTCTTATGCCAAATATACAGTACTCCATGAAGCAAGATAAAATTGGTCTACAGAACAACTCATGCTGTGCTTGCTACATCGTAGATGGCGGAGACTACCTTCATTTGCATGGTGATGCCTGGGGGTGGCAAAGGGCTGGGCCTTGGTATATTATTGCATAGATCCTGTGGTGGGGTGTGGCGCCTGGTGATGCCCGATGGCTGGGCTGCTTGGGTAGAATGGCAAGTAAGTTTTGCCCATTGTGCCCAAACTCACTGCAATGATGGAGGGTGGCATGCACTGGAGTTGAGGGATATCTCCATATTTGAAAGGCTGGCCAAAAGATGTAACATATTGTCAAGAACATTATTGGACTTTGATGCTGATTAAAACCAGACCAGAAAATGTTGAAAAACATATGTTGCAAAATGCTCAGTGGTCCCCTCGAAGGCCATGTATGAGTTGTATGTTGGTATTAAAATCTTTTTGATCTGGTTTCTGTTTCAGAGTAACTGTAGTTCATAGGAAAACTCTAAAATAATGGGTTTGTACATTACATTGAGAACTGCCATCTGTTTCGATTTGACAATGACCGCAATTTCCATTTTAGAAAATGTTATTGTAAAATTGGTGTTCCAAAGTTAAAAGCTAAATGCGTGTCCTATCAAATAGGACATCAGCTACATGAACCAATGTCTTCACCAAATACACCAATACTTCTTCCAGCTCAGTTTGTGAATCAGATTATAAGTAATGGGCTACAAACACAGCTCTGTACCTCTGCAGCCATCACTTCATTAGTTAACCAAGCCACACTAAAAATATTACAATTAATCCATACATATCTATGTTGTTTAACCAGAAATGCTATGTATCTGGAGAAGCGTAGGTTATGCTGCAAATCCCTCATACCACAATAATGACTTATATATATTAATAACCCTGATATATTGTGTTTTTTAACACAAACTTTATTGGTATTTAGGTAGATGCATACAATTGTTGATAACTATTGGGTTGTAATTGTGAACATCACAGTACCTATGCATTGTAAGTCGCAAAGCAAAATCATACAGTAAGTTGTTGTCATTTATTGTATCATTCCATCAGTATGATAGGTGTAAACCACCCAATTTGCTCCCTCTCCCCCAAACTTGCATCTGTCTGCCTAAATGTTGACTGGAAATGTGTGGGTTACTAATCTTAATAAAACTTAAGCAATGGAAAAAATAATGTAGGGGACAGTACTGTCTCCTTAATAAACGTCTGATTGAGGCCAAACCTGTAGAAGTGTCTCACCTGTGTTTAGGGGGCAGAAGTGGGTGTTACACTGAGGGCTAGATTTAAGAAAAGTGGTGCTGCACCCAGAGCAGCACCACTTTTCATGCGGCCCTTAGCGCCCCCCTAACGCTAACATGTGTGCGCCATATCTAAAATGGTGGTAGTTAGGGAACTAGCATCAACATTTTTTATGTTAGTTCGGAGATTTGCAGGATTAGCGGAAAAAAATTTGACGCCAATCCTGCAAACCCCATTGTGGCCCAATGCAAACAATGGTGTGCCTCCTTTTAAGCCTGCTCTGAGCAGCCATTAAAAGTGCAGCAAAGAAATGACACAAAGAAATCTCTTAGATTTCTTTGCACCATTATTTTGCCCCTCCCCCAACGGGGGAACGCCCCCTTTGAATACATTATGCCTGGCACAGGCATAATGCAGCGCAAAGGGTTACATAGTGGTACAATGCATGCATTATGCCACTTTGTAAATATGCTGTGGGGACAAGGACACCTTAGTGTAAAAAGATGATGCTAAGGCAGCGCTAAAGTGGCACTAGGCTCTCTTAAATCAGGGCCTAAGTGAGGGGACAGAAGAACCAAGATTCCAGTCACTAGTGATAGCATGGATATGTCTGGCTGGCCTTTGTGGCATTCAGTGTTCTCCAGCCCTTTATTTGAGCTGGTGGTTGCACGCTGGGCACCAGCACTTATTTTTGAGGGCCGGCACTTATTCTTCTGCCTCAAGCATTACCTAAGAGAAAAAGACACATATGGGAAAGGTGAAGGAAGAGAAAAACGAAAAAGCGTCACAAAGGGAGAAAGCTTCAAGAGTGAGCTGAAGGGGCAGGGAGTGACTGTAAATGGATTAAAGACGCCTGAGATGGCTTCAGCATTACACTGACTCAGTATTCTGTGCTCGCACATTTAAATACAGCAGCCACGTGTTTCAGAGGAGACCTTTGGGCACTGGCACGTTTTTATTTACAAAGTAAGCACTGGTGTTCTCCCTCATCTGCACTAAGTTGTGCCTGAAATGTTTTTAGCAGGGCATCCCACTCTAACAATATTGGCTTCCGTCATAGCCCTCTATATTCCTCACGTTGGAGTGCCATACTCTCTGCTTGGCCCCAAAGCAGCACCTCATCTCACCAGCAAGTAATCAGGAGAACCTGTGGTGACTTCCAAAGTTTAGTCAATTGTCGCTTTGCTAAGGGTAAAGCTAAATCCACAAAGCGTGAAGTCACTTTGGCACCTCGAGGTCTAGGGTATAGTCCTAATATATATCGGTCTGGTGCCTGCCCCATGGTTGTGCCTGTGAGCTCCATTAATGACATCCCAATATCGGACCACTATTCTGAGAGTGAGGGTCATGACCAGAACATATGTCGGAGGTCGGCATCACAGGTGTGACATCAAGGACAATGTACAGAAGTCATAGGAAACATCATGTTGAGCCAATGTGGTGTAAGTTATGCACAATGGAATATAGAGAATTGTATTAGTTTAAATCTCGAGTTATGGATTACTTTCTCAGAGTACAGTAGGAGAAAGGTCCATTCCTTGGGTGCAATGTCCCATTCGAGAGCTACAGCCCACTTTGTTTTAAGTGACTCCAACGGTGTTTTACCGTGCGGCCGGAGTCCCCGGTACAGCCATCGGATAAGGTGTTGGCCATGCCCCATAGTGTGGATGGCCTGTAGGAGTTTGTGTGTTGTCGGCGCTATGCCTTCCAGCACCCAATGTTTTCAAATATAGCCAAGAATTCTGGCATGGGTTAAGAAAAGAGTCTCTGGCAACCCATGGCTAGCAGGCAGTCCCTGCTGTTCCCAGGAACAGAGCATGGTGGCTGTTATAGTGACCAAGGGATGGAAAGCCCGCAAAGTGGTACATTCGGTGCAAATGGGGTTGGGGAGGCTGTGTATCTCAGTGCAGTTCTCAAATATGCCAGTGCTATGCGTAGCAATAGCATAGTTCCCATAGGTGGATTAGGGGGGTTCTGGACACAGCAAGGGGTGGAGCAGGCCTTTCCGCAACCTTGTGGTCGTGTAGTTGATCTCTCCCAAATTATAACCGGCCAGCCAATATGCCAGCCATTGCAGTTGCCCTGCTATGCAATAGCCTTAAAATCCCAGTCCACCTTTGTCAGGTGGCAACTAACCTGAAATGTTGTGTTTAACATTTGGCGAATGTGAAGTGGTGCACTCTACATTAGTAGTGCATTCACTGTAGTGGTAGGAAAATTGTACATTGTGTGCCTTAACCTTATTAAATGAAATATAATAATTGAGTGCGATTTTATTACCATCCTCATGTTATTTGAATGTTTATTTTATAGTTTAATGTCGGAGATGTACTTCTCCCTCAGATCTAGACTCATGTATTAGCAATTGCTGGATTTGTTTAACTGTAACATTAAATCTTAATTGAATATATGTAATTGATATTTACACAAATGTAGAAATTAATATGTACAGAGTATAACGTGAATTTAAATGTGCATTGATTAATAATGTTTAAAGTTGACATAACTAGGCCTGAATTTCTTAAACGCAAGAAACTGTTTTCTGTTTTCTCCTAACGTGTCATTTCATTGCAGGTGCATTCACATGAAATGTTAGTTTGGAAATAGATGTGCTGTTGTTTTACTAATAGAGTGTCCACATCATCTGAATTGGGGGGAACTAAGTCTAATCCCACACCATGTGACAACTGTCGGCCTAATCTGTTTTTGGCCGGCTACCAATGCCTCCTCTCCACCCAAAATCAGGGATGATTTGTGGAAAACAGGCGCATGACATAATAACTTCTCAGGGATATTGTGGTGGAACAGATCTCATCCTTTTCTCTCAGTTACATTAGTCTCCCACATGTAAAGACAAACAGAGGCAGAGAATGGCTCAATAAGATTTATTGAATCAGCTGCGTCTTAGATAAAATGGCATGAAAAGCAATCAGTAGAATGATGAAACATACTAGAAGCAAAATGGTGACAAAGAAAGTGAAACACAGGAAAGCCCCACCATACAGTCACTATGCGCAATATATGTGATTCCTACCTAAGCTATGTTAGAGCACAGCGTGATAAACCCTAATCTGCACTTCAGCATTCCCCCCTGGGAAGACACCATCCCCCATACCTGAGTATGGCAGTGGCAAGGAAGCCTGTTGTCTACAGAGACACAATCCCCATGTAGGCCATGGGACTGATAGTCTCAGGAAGCAGCTGTAACAAAGCCAAACAGCATTCAGTTGTAGTTGTATGGCTGTAACCTCCCTTTAAAGTATATGGGACGTGGAATTGTTTTTATAATAAAAACAACTGATGTTCTGAGAAAATGTCACTATGCAAGCCTGTGTTGGGTTCTGTGAATGGCACAGACAAGGTTTACCCCTTGTGCCAGCACCCCTATCTAGCTGCACCCTTGAGGAAAGCACAAACTGAAAAGAATGTCTTGCTAAGAAGCGCAATGCTTTCCTAGGCAAAAGAACAACTAGTTAAAGAGCATAAAACAACACCACAAATGTGGCTGATTCTGAAATAATAAAATCAAGCAGAATAAAATGTTACTAGGCTAAAGGGCAAAAGTAGCAGGCCTAGTTGCTAAAATAACATGCCCAGAGACATCACTAAAATGGCTATACAATGGTAGTTGTGGGCAGAATTAGTGAAATTTGATTCTGCAAAATTCTACTGAATTACATTGAAAGTCCACCAGATCCTGCGGAACTTTGGGTGCAATAAAGCAGGCAGACCTACAGTATCAAATCCAGGAAGCCCAAAATTCACTTGAGGTTTTGTTAGAATCAATTGTGAAGAGTAGATGGGAAGCCACTAAAATGGCGCATTTTGAGTATGGAGAAGGCTGTGGCAAGTTATTAGCTTGGAAGACTAGGTCTGATAACATTAGGAATATGATTAAAGGAGTAATACTAGGTGAAACTGGCAGAACCTCCTCAGAAGACCAAGACATTATAGGAGAATTTATCAAGTTTTTTCCGAACTATATAGAGACGATTTGGTGATTTCAGCAGAGGCGATTGAAAAATGGTTGAAGGGAGATGCACTCCCCAGGTTAGATCCAGTTAAGAATTTAAGTCTCAATCAATGCTTTCTCCCTAGTGAGTTAGACAGTGTTATTGCTGGTTTGAAAAATGGGAAGGCTCCCGGCCCAGATGGAATATCTGCCGAAGTGTATAAACTTCTGAGAGACGAGCTTGCACCAGTCTTGATCTAGTTAATGAACTTGATCTCATAGATTCCTCTCCAGTCCTGTCCTCCTGGAATGAAGCTATTATAACCTTAATACTAAAGCCTCAGAAAGAGGCTAGAAAATGTGAGTCCTACAGACCTATTTCACTGCTCAAGAATGATTATAAAATGTATGCACAATTGCTTGCAAGGAGGTTGGATAATGTGATCAGTGATTTAGTGCACATTCACCATAAAGGCTTCATGAGAAATCGACATCTAGAGGACCTGAACCACGATCTAGTTGCTGCAATTGATATTGCATCCACTTATAACATGCCTCTAACTATATCCACCATTGATGCTGCCAAGGCTTTTAACAGAGTGAGCTGGCTCTTCCTGCAGGCGGTAAGGAACCGTAATAACTTGGGCGAAAATGTTCTTAATGCAATTAAAACTATTTACAAGGCTCCATCAGCTCGGGTTCTGGTTAATGGCAATCTATCCCCACATTTTAAGATTGAACGGGGGACAAGACAGGGTTGCCCTCTCTTTAATCTTTATATTGAGCCTCTGGCTAGGAGAATCAGGGCAGATCAGAGAATCACACCTTTTCAACACCATGGCTGGGTCCTGAAGGAAGCTCTATATGCGGATGATCTTTTCATATACACACAGAACCCCCAATGTGCTCTTCCATCACTTCTGGAAATCATTGTTAGTTTTGGAGAAATTTCAGGTGTTTTAATTAACACAGATAAATCTGAAGTAATGACTTGGAATGATCCTTTGGATAACCCATTGGAGAAAGATGAAATCCGATATTTAGGGGTCAAAGTGGTCAAGAACCTGGCAGAGATGGCTCAAGTGAACTTCGAGCATCATCTAAGGGAAACAAAGAAGTTACTCCTTCAATGGTCACACCTACGTCTCTCTATTTTAGGTAGAACTAATTTAATAAAGATGGTGGTACTGCCAAAATTCACCTTTATCTTTAAAGCCATCCCTTTATCTTTTAAAAATGAATGGCTAAGGCTATTGCAAGGGGTATTAGTTTCATTTGGTCCTATGAAAAACCCAGAATAGCATGGAAAAAATTGAGAAAGAAAAAGCTAGATGGGGGGAATTGCACTTCTGGACTTTCAGCTTTACTACTAGGCATTCCAGCTGAAAAACGTTAGATCACTTCTTTATAAGGAGTATCTTTCTCCTCAACTTCAGGCTCTGATAGGGTGTTTCTGGGACCAGGGTACACCATTTCTTTATAAATTTTGGCATCCGAAGTATTACAAAAATGTTAGACTAAAAACTATTTTTAATGCCTGCATCATCTGGCATGCAGTAAGAGGAAGACTGGGTATCCCATAGTACAGTGAGTTGGCCTCAATCTGGAATTCTCCCGGTACTCCGATATGTCTCCAGGATGTACTAGCTAAGCCATTGATAGAGGGAAGAATTGTGCAGTGGGGACAACTAGTCAGTGGGGGCTCTGTTAGCTCTTGGGAATCCTTATCTGAAGCAACTAGTGCTAAATTATCTAGGTTAAAATACGTGCAAATTAAAGGTTGGCTGCAAGGAGAACCTGAGTATGGGTGTTCTACGGGGTGGGAGAAGGAAATTACCCGGTTCACAGAGCCAAAAGAAAGAGGTTTCAAAGTGGTATTGGGCATTTATACAAGCTGAAGATGCATCTTGCCCACCCTCTACAGAGGGATGGGACTTGGTGTTTCCTGCACTAGATCTTCCTTATTTCTGGCGGGCCTCTATGAAAATTCTTTAGTCTGTGGTTAAATCCGCTCCCCTGCGGCGGAACCACTTGTTCATCACATATCGGGCTTATTGGACCCCTAAAAGACTTGCTAGAATAGCTCTTCAAGGTAAGAGTGGTTGCCCAAAGTGTGACCTAGAGGGGGCAGATGATATTCATCTTTGGTGGCAGTGCCCGGGGATTCATACTTTTTGGGAACAAGTGGGTAGGTCGATCTTGTCTCTCATAAATAGGCATAATGAGATAACTCTTCCAATGGTTGTATTTGGGTTATATGAGACTTCCGAGAGGAGTTTGCGTGATAGATTGGAGAGACCTCTGATGCATCTCTTTTTCTATTTGGTTCTGACAGCCTGGCGGGAAATATGTATTAAGTGGATGTCTAGTCTACCCCCCACTCATAGGGATGGTTGTGTCAGTTAAGAGAAATTCCGATTTAGACTGTAGTACTGGCTTGGATAGGTCCCTTAGAATGTGGGAACCCTTTTTTGTTTTTTATAGAACCATCTCTGCAGACATTAGGCCAGTGTGAACTAATAAGACTTGAGTCTTGGTTTTGGTAAGAGTCCAATGATTAAGTCTTTAAGATCTAACAACTAGGAGGATGGGGGCGGACTGGTTCTGCCCTCCCCCTAAGGCTGATGGGGCCGCTGGCTCCCTGAGCTCTGGTGGACCACCAGGCCGAGGACCATGGCCGGAACGTGATGTGGCTTCTCTTGTCTGTATTTGGCTATGTATGAGGACTCAAAAAAAAAAAAAGATTCTGCGGAACTCTGGGGCGGGGCAGAGTGGGCACTTTGGGCTATTTTCTTAGTACAAAATGCAACCTTGTGTCCAAAAATGGATGTGAGGATGCATTTTGCACTAAGAAATATTTCTGCCAAAGACCAAATGCACTTACTGTGCATGCCCCTCGACACCCTTGCGTACTCTGCAGTGATTACTGCAGAGCATATAAGGGCACTGAGAGGTATGCACTGTAAATGCATTTGGTAATAGCACTGCTGTGCATATCCCTCGGCACCTTCACACACTCTGCAGTAATCATTGCAGAGTATGTAAAGGCACTGATGGGTATGCACTTTAGTCCATACCCCTTGGTGCCCTTATATACTCTGCAGTAATCAGGAATGTAAAGGTGCCAAGGGGATTGCACTTTAGTGCACCGTAGTGCATACCCCTCGGCAGCCTAACATTCTCAGCACCCTTGCATACTAAGGCCCATATTTATACTTTTTGACGCAAACCTGCGCTAGCGCAGGTTTGCGTAAAAAAGATTAACGCCAGTTACCACCATTCCAAAGTGCCAACCGGGTGTCATATTTAAGGAATGACGGTAGCCGGCGCTGCGGCCTGGCTAGCGGCAAACTAAATGATGCCAGCCGGGCAGCGAAGGCGTAGGGATGAGTGGGGGTTGTGCATCAAGGAATGGTGCAAGTCAGGTTAGCATCAAAAATATTTACTCTAACCTGACCAGCGTCATTTTTTGACGCACAAACCCCATGGACATGACTCCTGTCTTAGCAAAGACAGGAGTCATGCCCCCTGCCCCATGGCCATGCCCAGGGGACTCCAGTCCCCTGGGCATGGCCATTGGGCACAGTGGCATGTAGGGAGGCCCAAGTTAGGCCCCCCTATGCCACTTTAACAAAATACTTACCTGGACTTACCGTAGATGGGTCTCCCCATCCATGGGTGTCCTCCAGAGGTGGATGAGGGTGCCAGGGGGTGTCCCTGGGTGCAGGGAAGGGCACCTGTGGACTGCTACCATGGAGTTCCACCATGGAAATGAGCCTACAGGTCCCCTAACGCCTGCCCTGACCCAGGCGTTAAATAATGGCACTAAACAGGATTAGCGCCATTATTTAAGGCCCACCTCCTCCCGAGCATCATTTTTGCCCAGGAGGATAAATAAGGCACAAATACCTTAGAGTCACTTTTTACCCAGGAACGCCTAGGTAGGTTTACACTGTGAAAAAATGACGTTAACTCCATAACTTTGATGCTGGACGGGTCTAGTGTCAAAGTATAAATATGGAGTTAACTTTGCGCCGGATTTGCATAAAACAATTATGCAAATCCGGTGCAAACAGAGTATAAATATGCCCCTAAGAGTATATAAGCCTTATATACTCTGATTATGTACAGGCACCAAGGGGTATTCACAGCAAGTGCAGTCAGTGGTTTTTAAACAGGGTCAGAAGAGGGAGATGTCCTTCTGTGTTTAAAAATCATTGCAGATTAAAGCTTAACCTGCAGTGTTTTTTGAACATAGACTGTTTTTTAAACACTGTCCCCTCTTCCAGCCCTGTTTAAAAACCGTGCAGATTAATTACGCTGGTGGAGTAGGGGACTTTATTGGTAATTCCGTGTTACAATAGTAACACAGAATTACTGAATTCCTCCAAATCCTCCGACGTATTTGAAAATTCCACCCACCCTAAAAGCTGGGAGGAAAAATAATCTGAAAGAGTGAGATGAGGTGTTAGGAAGTTGAAGGTGGGGAAAGAAAATATATGAAGTGGAATCAAGACTATAAACCCTTGGTATCTGGCAGCCCCGCAAGTTGGCTGTGCCTATGGCAGGCTCCTAAGAAAAATTTGTGCAGCTCTATTAACATTTTACAAAACAAGGGGCAGATTTTTTAAACTGTCAGGAGAACCAGCGCAAAATGCTGTGCTGCGTTGCATGACTGGAAGGGAGCAGGAGAGCACCATATCTGCAGAAATATGGCTGTCTCCTCCTCTCTCCTTAGAGCTGGTGCTGATTTCAACTGCTACGCACCACTCACACACCTTTGCGCCTTCCAGTGCAAAATACTATACCTAGATAACTTCTAAATCTTTTCCTACTTTGGAAGTGTGCTGCACAGTGCACCACGCATTCAAAGTAGGAAAAGAAAGAAGAAATGACAACATTTCTCCTTTTAATGCCTGATTTTAAAAGGCACGCAAAAACCTTTCTCACATTTTTTGGTAGATAGGGTTTTGCGGCAAGAAGGGTGGGTAGTTGTATGGGAACGCCATGCAACACCCCCTTGATGCTAAGTAACACAAAGCAGTTCTATTTGCTACTTTTGGTTAATTTTCAGTGCAAAACAAGTTTTGCATTAACAAAATTACCCTAGTCCTCCAAGACAGATGTCTAAGAATACCCATGATATTGCACAACGAAACAACACCAAAAACTGGGTTTGGTTAAAAACACAACCTAAAATTGCTGTATTGTTTCCCCTCGGTGTTTACATTGGGATTGAGTTGTGTTTAGATTTAGAAAATTCCAAGGAATATTCCTTATAAATTACATAAGGTACACTTCTCTGTAAACGCATGCTTTTCTACATTTACACTACAGACAATCCTCAAGTGCAAATGGCTGAAAAGAACATTTACAAAATTAGCTCTCCATGTGAGGAAAACCCTTCATCTCATAATCTTGAAAATAATGGGGGTGTCCATGGTACTTTGAAACCCATTTGCACACTACCCCTAGCTATTTTGCTATCCCTAAAGTCAAGTTAGGAATTCAGTACGGAGTTCTAATTTGAGTGAGGAAGTCTTTGCTAATGGTCCTCCTCTATCTTTAATCACTAAATACATACTCCTTGTAGGAAGCTGGCTCTGTGTATACTATTTCAAAATTAGATATAATGTGCACAGAGTCCAGGGGTTCCCCAAGGGGCTTGACAGAGGCAATAATAGATAATACTAATGCTCTACTTGTCGTATTGTGGTCGAGCAGTTAGGCTTATCAGAGGGTATTGTTAAGCATTTGTTGTACATACACAAGCAATAAGTGAAAATACACACTCAGTGACTTAACTCCAGACCAATCGTTTTTTATATAGAAAAATATTATTTTGTTAATTTATTTTTAGAACCACAAGATTCAGTTAGCAGGTAAGTACATTAAATGAAAGGTACTTTGCATAGTAATAGTTATACTTTGAATCAAATCAGTTTTGCACAGTTTTCATTAAAATGACACAAAGCTAATTTAAAAGTGGACACTGCAATTTTCAACAGTTCCTGGGGGAGATAAGTAAAGTACAGTTCATCCTCCCTTCAAGACCTGACTCATCACACCCGCCACCCCCTGCCCTTGTTCCCTGAGGTGCCTGGCTGCCCCATTGATGCCCCTTCTCAATGGAGTTTCCTTTACCACCGTGGGAGTCAAGTATAGCCTATATTTGCCCTCACAGGATTTGTTTATGGACTGGCCTATGGCCTTGTTTGGACACTAATAATTATTTGTTTAAAATAAATTTTAGTGCCCAGCAGACATGTTGGTGCAATATTGACCCGTTGTGCAGGGTTTCACTGTGGGGGTGTGGTGTGCACAGATGTGTGCATGCATTTGTTGGCTTGTGTCTGGTAAGTACATCTTGTTATGGTATGTATGGCTTGGGATGGTAGGAGAGGTTCGGAGTGAGTGGGGTGGGTGGGAGTGTAACTGTGCCCTTTCTTCCCATGTGTACGAGGCTGCAGTACTTACTGTCATCGTCTTCGTCATCTATCACGGTCCTGGAGAAATATTGCAAGGAGAAGCACTGGGATTATTTCCAACTCTCGCTCCATGTCTGCGTCAGAGTGTTCTGTATGTCTTGGGTGAGTGTTTCCCTTTATACGGGTCATTTCCGCCTCGCTTTGCCTGGCGGTGGTTCCTGCCCCGGAACTGATGGCTGTGTGGTGTTTCATAATTTGTTGGGCAGGTAGGGCCTTTCCGCCAGGCTGAGGGCGATCTCCCCCGTCGTCAGTGGGACTACCAAAATGGTGTTGGGTGGATGGCCTGCTGCTTGTTTCTCATGTGCTTCATTATTTGGCGGACCGGACCGCCAGCCTGTTGGTGGTAGTTTTCGCCGGCGGTGCGGTGTTTCCCGCCATGTTCATAATGACCACCATAGTGTGCACAGAGTCCAGGGGTTCCACAAGAGGCTTGAGAAAGGCAATAATAGGCAATAAAAGGCAATAATAGATATTACTAATGCTCTATTTGTGTTAGTGTTGTCGAGCAGTTAGGCTTATCAGAGAGTAGTGTTAAGCATTTGTTGTACACACACAAGAAATAAGTGAAAACACAACTCAATGACCTAACTCCAGACCAATCGGTTTTTATATAGAAAAATATTATTTTGTTCATTTATTTTTAGAACCACAAGATTCATTTAGCAGTAATTACATTAAATGAAAGGTACTTTGTATAGTAATAGTTAGGACTTTGAATCAAATCAATTTTGTACACAGTTTTCATTAAAATCACAAAAAGCTAATTTTAAAGTGGTCACTGCAACAGTTCCTGGGGAGGTAAGTAAATTACAGTTTCCGAGGTAGGTAAGTACCACACTTACAGGTTCAGTCTCCAGGGCATTTGTAGCCCACCGTGGGGGGTTCAAGGCAACGCCAAGCATCCAGCACCAGCAACACAGGGCCGGTCAAACATGAGCCAAAATAACGTCGGGCCTATGGAGACAGGGGGTACTGCAGTTCCAGTCTGCTTGCAGGTAAGTACCCCCGTTGTCGGAGGGCAGACCAGGGGGGTTTGGAGGAGTACTGGAGGGGCCCCAAGTAGGCACAAAAACCATACCCTCAGCAGCACTGGGGCGGCCGGGTGCAGTGTGCCAACAGGGCATCGGGTTCTCAATAGAACTCTATGGAGGGAACTTGGGGTCACTTGGGTGCTGCAGGCAGGGCACAGGGGGCCTCTCGGGCAAACCACTGACTGGGCAAGGGTGAGGGCTGCCTACTGGTTATTGCTGCACTGGTGGTCGGTTTCTCACGGGCCTGGTGGCTGCAGATGCAGTGCTTCTCCAGGCATCGGATATCTTCATCCCGGGCAGTCGCGGTCAGGGGGTTCCTCGGGATTCCCTCTGCAGGCGTTGTCCTGGGGGGTGCAGAAAGGTCAGCCCAGGGTGTACACGTCGTCGGAGTCGCCTGGGGGTCCTCTCTAGATGGTTGGTTTCTCTGAACACGGACGGTGAGGTGGGAGTTCCTTTAAAGATGGATGTCTTTTCTTCTGGTTGGGCAGAGCCGCTGCCCACAGGAGTTCTTGGTCCTCGGTGTTGCATGTAGTCCCCTGGAGGCTTCTCTGAGGTCGCTGATCATGTAGAACGCATCTCTTTTTGGTTACAAGGTCTTTGAAGGAGGAGACAGGCGGGTACGGCTGGGGCCAAGTCAGTTGTCATCTCCTTCTCTTCTTTTCAGCTCAGCAGTCCTTCTTCTTCTTGTGAGGTCGTCAGGAATCTGAATAGCTGGTTTCATGGTCGCCCCTAAATACTACATTTAGGGGTGTGTTAGGGTTAGAGGGCAGTAGCCAATTGCTACTGTCCCTGAGGATGGCTACACCCTCCTTGTGCCCACTCCCTCTGGGGAGGGGAGGACATCCCTGTCCCTATTGGTCCTAATCCTCCAAAGCAAAATTGAGGATTTCTCAAGGAGGAGGAAACTTCAGCTCTGGTCACCTTAGGGGTGGACCTGGCTGAGGGGGTGTCTCCTCCATGTTTTACTCATTATGCCTCCGGACTTGCTGCCAAAAGTGGGGGCACATCCGGGGGGCGGGAATCTCCACTAGCAGGAGTGCCCTTGGGCATTGTAACACCAGGCTTGAGCCTTTGGGGCTCACTGCCAGGTGTGACAGTTCCTGCAGGGGGAGGTGTGAAGCACCTCCACACAGGACAGGCTTTGTTTTTGATCACAGAGTGCACAAAGGCACAAACCCCATGTGGTCAGAAACTCATCTGGAAGTGGCAGGCTGGCACAGACCGGTCAGCCTTGCACTAATAGTTGGGCTAACATACAGGGGGCATCTCTAAGATGCCCTCTGTGTGCATTTCTCAATACATCTGACTCTGGCATCAGTGTTGGTTTATTGTGCCAAAATGTTTGATACCAAACTTCCCACTATTCTGTGTAGCCATTATGGTGCTGTGGAGTTCGTAATGACAGACTCCCAGACCATATACTCAGTATGGTTACTCTGCACTTACAATGTCTAAGAATTGACTTAGACACTGTAGGGGCATAGTGGTCATGCAGCTATGCCCTCACCTGTGGTATAGTGCACCTTGCCTTAGGGCTCTAAGGCCTTCTAGAGGGGTGACTTTCCTATGCCACAGGCAGTGGTTTGTGGGCATGGCACTCTGAGGGGAGTGCCATGTCGACTTTGTCTTTTCTCCCCACCAGCACACACAATCTGCAAAGCAGTGTGCAGGCACTGAGTGAGGGGTCCCTGAGGGCCGTTGGTTTTACAAGGGACTTAACTGTGTGCCAGGGCTGTGCCAATTGTGGAAACAAAGGTACAGTTTTAGGGAAAGAACACTGGTGCTGGGGCCTGGTTAGCAGGGTCCCAGCACACTTCCAATCAAAGCTGGCATCAACACTTAGGCACAAAGTGGGGGGTGACCATGCCAACAGTGGCATTTTCCTACACAACCCTTCCACCCAAATGAAAGAGGATGAGACTAACCTTTCTCAAGAGAGTCTTTATTGTCTAAGTGGAAGACCCTGGAAAGGCCATCTGCATTGGCATGGGCAGTCCCAGGTCTGTGTTCCACTACAAAGTCCATTCCCTGTAGGGATATGGACCTCCTCGAAAGTTTAGGGTTCTCTCCTCTAATTTGCATGATCCATCTGAGAGGTCTGTGGTCAGTTTTAACTATAAAGTGAGTACCAAACAAGTATGGTCTCACCTTTTTCAGTGACCAAACCACAGCAAAGGCCTCCCTCTCAATGGCACTCTAACGCTGCTCCCAGGGGAGTAACCTCCTGCTAATGATAGCAACAGGCTGGTCAAAGCCATTATCATTGGTTTGGGACAGGGCTGCTCCGATCCCATGTTCAGAGGCATCTGTCTGCACAATGAATTGCTTAGAATAATCTGGAGCTTTTAGAACTGGTGCTAAGCACATAGTTTCTTTTAGGGTGTCGAAGGCCTTTTGACAGTCTATGGTCCAGTTTACTTTCTTTGTCATTTTCTTGGAGGTACGTTCTGTGAGGGGAGTCACTATGGATCCATATCCCCTCACAAACCTCCTGTAGAATCCAGTCAAGCCAAGGAATGCCCTGACATGAGTCTGGGTTCTTGGAGCTTCCCAGTCCAGAATTGTCTGGATCTTGGGTTGTAAGGGTTGCACTTGGCCTCCACCGTCAAGGAATTCCAAGTATACAACTGTTCCCTGCCCTATCTGGCATTTGGGTGCCTTATTAGAGAGTCCTGCTGCTTGCAGGGCCTGCAAAACCTTCTCCAAGTGGACCAGGTGCTCCTACCAGTTGGAGCTAGATATCATCTAGATATGCTGTACTAAAGGACTCCAAGCCAGCAAGGACTTGATTCACAAACCTTTGGAAGGTAACAGGGGCATTCTTTAAGCCAAAGGGCATAACAGTAAACTAATAATGCCCATCAGGTGTTGAGAATGCTGTTTTCTCTTTTGCTCCAGGTGCCATCCTAATTTGCCAGTACCCTGCAGTTAAGTCAAAGATACTCAGAAATGTGGCTGCACCTAACTTGTCAATCAGCTCATCTACTCTGGGTATGGAGTGGGCATCTGTCTTGGTGATAGAATTGAGTCCTCTGTAGTCCACACAGAACCTGATTTCTCTCTTTCCATCTTCGGTATGAGGTTTGGGGACCAAGGCCACTGAGCTAGCCCAGGGACTGTTAGAGTGCTCTATTACCCCTAACTCCAGCATCTTATGGACTTCCACTTTGATGCTTTCTTTGACTTGTTCAGACTGTCTGAATATTTTGTTTTTGACAGGTAAACTGTCTCCTGTGTCCACATCATCGGTACACAGATGTGTCTGACCAGGGGTAAAAGAAAAGAGCTCAGCATACTGTTTTAGGACTTGCCTACAGTCAGCTTAGTGTTGGGCAGAGAGGGTGTCCGAATAGACCACACCATGTACTGTCCCATCCTTAGGGTCAGTTGAGAGGAGGTCAGGGAGAGGTTCACTCTCTGCTTCCTGATCCTCACCAGTAACCATCAACATGATTATATCTGTCCTATCATTACAGAGCTCAAGGTGGTTAACATGCATCACCCTCTTGGGTGTCTTGCTAAAGCCCAGGTCCACCAAGTAAGTGACCTGACTCTTTTTCTCAAGCACTGGGGAAGGGCCACTCCATCTGTCCTGAAGTGCCCCGAGAGCCACAGGTTCCAGAATCCAGACTTTCTGCCCTGGTTGGAATTCAACTATTGCAGCCTTTTGGTCATACCACAACGTCTGGTGTTGTTGGCTGGCATCAAAGTTTTTGGATGCCTTTTCCATGTACTCTGCCATCCTTGAGCGAGGCCAAGCACATAGTCCACCACATCTTGTTTAGGCTCATGGAGAGGTCTCTCCCAGCCTTCTTTTACAAGTGCTAGTTTTTCCCCTTACAGAATGGCCAAACAGAAGCTCAAAGGTGGAAAACCCTACTCTCTTCTGTGGCACCTCTCTCTAGGTGAAAGGCAGGCATGTCAGGAGAACATCCCGTCTCCTTTTGAGTTTTTCAGGGAGCCTCATGATCATGCCCTTCAATGTCTTGTTAAACCTTTCAACAAGACCATTGGGTTGTGGACGATAAGGTGTGGTCAACTTATAAGTCACCGCACACTCATTCCACATGTGTTTGAGGTACGCTGAAATGAAGTTGATACCTCTGCAGGAAACCACCTCGTTAGGGAAACTCACTCTGGTAAAGATACCAATTAGGGCCTTGGCTACTGCAGGGGCAGTAGTTGACCTAAGGGGAATTGCTTCAGGGTATCTGGTAGCATGATCCACTACTACCAGTATGTACTGGTTCCCTGAGGCTGTGGGAGGTTCAAGTGGACCCACAATGTCCACACCAACCCTTTCATGGGGGACCCCCACCACTGGAAGTGGAATGAGGGGGGCCTTTGGGTGGCCACCTGTATTTCCACTTGCTTGATAGGTGACACAGGAGCTGCAAAACTCCCTTACTTTCTGGGACATATTGGGCCAATAGAAATGGTTACCTAATCTGTCCCATGTCTTGGTTTGTCCCAAATGCACAGCTAGGGGGATGTCATGGGCCAAAGTGAAGATAAACTCTCTAAACTCCTGAGGCACTGCCACTCTCCTAGTGGCACCAGGTTTGGGATCCCTGGCCTCAGTATAAAGAAGTCCATCCTCCCAATAGACCCTGTGGGAGCCACTGACCTCTCCTTTTTGCTGCTCCGCAGCTTGCTGCCTTTGGCCTTCAAGAGTGAGACAAGTCTTTTGTCCCTGGCACAGCTGTTCCCTTGAGGGTCCTCCTGGGCCCAAGAGCTCTAACTGGTAAGGCTCCAGGTCCATAGACTCAGTTCCCTCAGGTGATAGGACATCTTCCTGGGAAGAGAGGTCCTGTTTCTTTTGCTGTACAGAGGCTGGTCCCCCAGTCCTCTTACCTTTTCTCTTGGAAGGTTGGGCCATTATTCCAGAGTCCAACACTTCTTTTTCACCCTGTGCTCTGCTCTGTGCTCTTGTTTTTACACACACCAGTTCAGGGATGCCCAGCATGGCTGCATGGGTTTTGAGTTCTACCTCAGCCCATGCTGAGGTCTCCAAATTATTCCCTAGCAAATATTCTACTGGGATTGCAGAAGAAAACACTACCTGTTTCAGGCCAGCAACCCCTCCCCATTCTAAACTTACCATTGCCATGGGATGGACTTTAGTTTCATTGTCACTTTTGGTGACTGGATATGTTTGACCAGCCAAATACTGACCTGGGGAAACCAGTTTGTCTGTCACCATGGTGACACTGGCACAAGTATCCCTCAGGGCGTCTACCTTTGTCCCATTTATCAAGTGCAGCTGCCTGTATTTTTTCATGTTAGGTGGCCAGGCAACTAGTGTGGCTAAGTCCACCCCACCCTCAGAGACTAACGTAGCTTCAGTGTGAACCCTGATTTGTCTGGGCACACTTTTGATCCCACTTGGAGACTGGCTATTCCAGTGCTAACTGGAGTAGAAGTTGTGGGACTTTTTTAGGGACAGGCCTTGTCTCCAGTTTGGTGTCCATGCTGTCTACAGGACTGACACCAGACCTTCTTGAGATTAAAGTTTTTACCCTTATACCCATTTGTGGACTGTGAAGAGGCTCGGGCCCACCCTCCTGAGCAAGTTTTGGGGCCCTTGAGAAGACTCTTTAGTTTTGTCGTTGGATGTCTCACCACCCTTCTACTGGGGAGGCTTTGTGACCGCTTTCTTTTGGTCACTCCCTGTGGAAGTCTTGGTCAACCTAGTCTTGACCCAGTGGTTTGCATTCTTTCCCAATTTTTGGGGAGAAATAGGACCTAGGTCTACCAGATGCTGATGCAACTTGTCATTGAAGCAGTTACTTAACAGATGTTCTTTCATAAATAAATTATACAGCCCATCATGGTCATGCACTCCACTGCCAGTTATCCAACCATCTAGTGTTTTGACTGAGTAGTCAAAAAAATCAACGCAGGATTGGCTTGAGGTTTTGTGAGCCCCCCTGAACCTAATTCTGTACTCCTCAGTTGAGAATCCAAAGCCCTCAATCAGGATAGCCTTCATGAGGTCATAGAATTCTGCATTTTTACCAGAGAGTGTGGGAAGTCAATCCCTGCACTTACCAGTAAACAGTTCCCAAGGGAGAGCTCCCCAGTGAGAACTGTTTAGTTTTCTGGTTGCACAAGCACTCTCATAAGCTTTGAACCATTTGGTGATATCATGACCTTCTTCATATTTTGAAGCAAACTCAGTTTAAAATTTTCTTAACTTACAGAGGGACCTTAACTCTGCCATCCCTACATGCAGGTAAGGGGTGAGGTTGTGTTCCATCACCACATCCTCTGAGTTACTCATTATGGGCCAGATGCAGCAAAGTTTTGCGAGTCGCTAGTGGCCCGATTCGCTATTTGCGACATCGCAAAATCCGAAATGGGATGCAAAAATCCCATTTCTGAAATGCAAATAGCGATGCGACCCATTACCGACTCGCAAAATTTCGACCCGATTTTGCGACCCCCAAATAGGAAGTCGCAAATTGCGAGTCACAAACCATATGCAAAAGCCAGTCGCAAATTGCGACTAGTCGCAAAAAGGCCATTTTGCACATCCAAATTACCACTAATTCAGAGCAGGTGGTAACCAGAACCAAAGTATAAAAGGAGATCCAGAAGGCATCTGGGTGACTCAAAATGGCTGAACTGTACGTGATAGCATGGAGGAGGAGAGTCCAGGCCGCCCAGCAGAGGAGGAGGAGGCAGAGACAGGAGAGGATATACCGAGCCAGGCAGACACTATTTCAACAAACTGAGGAGGAGATATTTGATAAATATAGACTGAGCAGTGCTGCAATCTTAGAATTAATTGAACTACTGAATCCTCAGCTTGAACGACAGACAATGCACGGCAGCACCATCCCTACACATGTGCAAGTGCTATGCTCACTGCACCTCTTGGCCTGGGGTAGCTATCAGGGGGTGATTGCTGTGGCAGGTGGGGTATCCCAAAGTGCACTCTCACGATTCTTCAGATCTTTCCTAGATGCCATACTCACACACATGTCCAGATATATATACCTTCCCAGGAATGAGGCAGAAATTAACAGCAACAAGTTGGACGTCTATTGAATTGCCAACTTCCCCCATGTAATAGGGTGTGTGGAAGGGACACATATACAAATTTGCCCTCCTGCAAATCTGGAATATGTGTTCCGCAATAGGAAATGTACCCACTCACTAAACATCCAGGTGGTATGTGACGCCCATAATGTCATTACTGACATTGTAGCTAAATATCCAGGGAGTACACATGACTCATACATATTCAGGCACAGTGGGACACACCAACGCCTAGAACATGGGGAGTTTGGAGACAGATATCTATTAGGTATTGCTGGCTACTCCCTGAAACCATACATACAGGTCACTGTGTAAACCATTCATGCCCTGCTAAATTTGGCTTTTTTGTCAAACAGGTGACAGTGCATAGACCATGGATACTCACCCCGTACCTAACACCAGGCAATCAGAACGAGAGGCGATATAACAGTGCACATCGGCGGACCAGAACTGTCGTGGAGAGGCTTTGGCTTGTTAAAGGCAAGATTCACATGCCTCCACAGAAGTGGAGGTACACTCCAGTTTGCACCAGAAACAGCATGCAAGATCATTGCCGCCTGTGCCATCCTACACAACATTGCCACCAGATGTGGGCTACATCTCACCCCAGAAGACACAGACACAGAGGATGAGGAGCAAAAGCTACCACACCGACAGCCTGGGGATAGAAGCATCGCAAATGAGGGCAGACAGAGACGGAACCACATTGCAACCCAATACTTTGTCAGGTACGTGGCATCCATCACCACACTCACTAATGTCACACACACATAGGCCAGTTATGTAGTGAAACAAACAAAACCTTTTTATTTCTAAACTATGTGAAAGAAAGATTACTGCTGTATGTCACAGTCTGGAATTGTCCATTTGCATTAAAGACACATTAAAATCATGTGCCTTATTTACAGTACAGTCTGATGGCTCACACCCTCCTCCTAGTGCGGCCACCATGGCTCATCCCTGGTAGTTCCCCTGACCCCTGCCGTGCACTGCTACTCCGTAGCACACGGGACTCGCTGGCAGACACACTAATAATGGTCGACCCGTCCTCGCTGTCCTGAGGGGTCTCCCCTGTGCCCCTTGCAGCCTGCCTGCTCTCCATAAGGTCCACCGCATGGCTGATGCGGCCAAGTCCTCGCACCACATCCCCTGCGAAGTGGCCAAGTTCCACCCGGAGGCTGACTGTATGCCTTGACAGGCATGTTGTATTTGTGGCAAGACGCCCAATAGATGCTGCCAGTCGGTCAAAGCGTGCAGCAGTGTGGCGCTCCCTGCACCTTGCATGTGCTCTGTCTGCCACAAGTTCAGTCACCAAATGTTGAATGGCCTGTGTTAAGTCCCCCAGATGTTGATTCATGCGGATGAACTGACTGTCCACATTTGCCATCCCATTTGTCATTGTGGTCTGCAGTGTATTGAGGGTTCCGGTGATGGACCTTAATTATCTGTTTTGCAAGCGCTGACCCTGAATGAGCGATGACTCCAAGCCAGCAAACTCTGCTTCTCCTACATTTTCCTGGGGCACCGACTGAACTCTGTGCTGGCGTCTGCACACCAGTCCAGCTGCTGGCTCTGTGCGCCTCTCTTTGGGGCTGGGCCCTGGTGTCATTTCTGCTGCCCCCATGTCCTGCGTTTGCTCTTCAATGGACCCTGGTGGTGTTATGCTGGGCCCTGCAATGTCAACGGCAGCCTCCTGCAGTGGGTCTGGCCCATGTTCTTCTCCCTGCCTTATGTCGCTGCTGGGGGTGTCTTGTGGGAGACCTGTGGGACATAGGCGATACACTGTCAGTCTTGCACATCTGTTTAATGCCTCATAATAAACATTTGCCTATATTTGGACTACTGTACTACATTGCCCATAATACAATATTCTAGAGGTTGCTAGACTGGAATGGAGCTAGTCTGGTGGTGCCTGCTGCTGTGTACTGGGATAGTGTGTATTCTGCATTTGTGGGTGTCAAAGCATATCTTGTGGTACTCACTTTTTGATGTCCCAGGCGCTGAACTGTCCAGTTCTCCCATGCCCAGTATGGCCTCTGGCTCCAGTGTCTGCTCCACCATGCTTTCCAGGGCTGTGGGTGGTGGGACGGTGGATGGGCCTCCTCCGGTGCCCCTCATCTTCCTCATGCGCTCCGCAACCCTCTCCTTGGTCCTGGAGCGCAGGTCATACCACCTTTTGCGGATTTCCTCAAGGGTGCGGTGGCTCACCCCTATGGCATTGATCTTATCCTGTATCTGCTGCCATAATCTATTCTTATGAGTGTCTGGGACACTCATAGCTGCCTTTCCAAAAAGTTCATCATGGTGCAGGCAGCATTCTTCTGTCAGCACCTCCAACTCCTTGTCAGAAAATTTAATTTTCCTCCTTCTGCCAGCACTGCCTGTCTCCTCCATGGTTGCTACAGCTCCTCTCCCCTGGGTGTGGCTCAGCAGTTTGAAATGGGTGTGGTCCTCCCTCCTCCCAGGTCTATTTGATGACTTCCTGGTTCTGATGTCATCACCAAGAGCCAGGAAGTGGGTTTCCCAACTGTTGTGCTGCACCTGCAGGCAATTTGCGAGTCAGTGGCAATTTGCGACACCCTTCTCGCAAATTGCAATCTCGCTTTTAGCGAGGTCACAAATTGCGACCACGCTAAAAGCAAAGGTCGCAAATTGTGGTGCAGCACCTCTGCGACTCGCATATTGGTATCACGAGTCGTTCTTGCATTTGATTTTGCGAGTCGGAAATAGCGATCCGCATGGAGTCGCTATTTCCGAATCGCAACATTTTTCCTACTTACACCTGGCCCCAAATCTCTAAAAGTTGGGTTTACTTTTTAAGAAACTAAAAACTACTTCTGGTACTTAAATTCTAACTTTTACAAAACAAAACAAAACTTCATTTGGTTGACATAGCTCGTCATGGCGGTAGGCAGTGTTCACCGCCGTGCAGATGATCATAAGATTACATGGTTGTCAATGGGGAATCTGGGCCAATCATGATCGCCAACAACGGTGACGGTTCACACCGCCATGGTATCTACCGCCATTTTGAAAGGCCCTTGACACTTGCCTCCTGCACTACAAGAAGGGGAGAACTCCACTGAGTGTGCAGCTGTTTCCTGACTCTGGTCCCTGAGATGGCGCGTGTTACAGGGGAACGGGCCCGGGATTCACCGCGGAGGAGCTGGAGAAGCTGGTTGACAGGGTCCTACCCCTGTATGCCAAGTTGTTTGGGCGACCAGAGGAGCAGGTGAGTTGCTATTTGTCCTCCTTAGGTGTGTGTGAATGTGTCGGATGCCTCCCTGCGTTTTTATTCACTGTGTGACTGCTCACCTGTAGTGTGTCTGTCAGTTTGTGGCTTGAAATGTGTCCATATGCATGTCTCCATGGGCCGTGTCAGTTTGAACGGGCATGGCATTTGTGTACGGGCACCCACACTGATGCCTGTTTCTTTACTCTGTATGTCCCATGCAGGTCAGCGCCCATCAGAAGAGGGGACTGTGGCTAGCCACCGCCAAGGAAGTGCGGACCCTGGGGGTCTATAACCGGCGGAGCACCCACTGCAGGAGGCGGTGGGAGGACCTGAGGCACTGGGCCAGGAAGACCAGAGAGGCCCAGCTGGGGAAGGCCACCAAATGCGGGAGGGGTGCCCGTCAGACCCTGACCCCCCTAATGGCCCGCATTCTGTTGGTGGCCTATCCAGATTTGGATGGGCGCTTGAAGGCAGCACAGCAGGGGGCGAGTGCCAACAGTGTTGTGATGCCACTATGATGGGTGTAGTTAGATGCTAAGGGGTGCATGCATAGCAGTGCAAGGCACATAGACAGGTGTGCCCCTGCAGTCCTGCCCCCTCCACATCCATGGGATAGTGTCGTAGCTAGTTTTGTCAGGGTCTGTAGGCCTGTCAGGGGTCCTCTGTTTGGACCATTGTATTCAATGTAGCCTCATTAACTTGTAGATGTGTTGGCTTGGCATTGTCTCTCATTGGTTCACTTCACAAAGTGTATCAGAGTAGTCGGTCAGGATGGGAATGTAGTGTATTGTGGGGTCATGCCTGACAGTCAGAGGCACATTCATAACATGTGTTGTGTCTGCTAAGGGTTTGTGCCTTAGCTGGGTGGGAGTGTATGTGTCCCAATATGAGCATATTCCTGGAATTGACATACTTCTTTCATGTTTTGTTTCCCTACCCCTGTGCTCTTGTGTCCCTGTGTACATTAGCATCACCAAAGATAACATTACCAAAGATGGATGTCTTTTCTTCTGGTTGGGCCGCTGCCCATGGGAGTTCCTGGTCCTCTGTGTTGCAGACAGTCCCCTGGAGGCTTTTTCTCAAGCACTGGGGAAGGGCCACTCCATCTGTCCTGAAGTGCCCCGAGAGCCACAGGTTCCAGAATCCAGACTTTCTGCCCTGGTTGGAATTCAACTATTGCAGCCTTTTGGTCATACCACAACGTCTGGTGTTGTTGGCTGGCATCAAAGTTTTTGGATGCCTTTTCCATGTACTCTGCCATCCTTGAGCGAGGCCAAGCACATAGTCCACCACATCTTGTTTAGGCTCATGGAGAGGTCTCTCCCAGCCTTCTTTTACAAGTGCTAGTTTTTCCCCTTACAGAATGGCCAAACAGAAGCTCAAAGGTGGAAAACCCTACTCTCTTCTGTGGCACCTCTCTCTAGGTGAAAGGCAGGCATGTCAGGAGAACATCCCGTCTCCTTTTGAGTTTTTCAGGGAGCCTCATGATCATGCCCTTCAATGTCTTGTTAAACCTTTCAACAAGACCATTGGGTTGTGGACGATAAGGTGTGGTCAACTTATAAGTCACCGCACACTCATTCCACATGTGTTTGAGGTACGCTGAAATGAAGTTGATACCTCTGCAGGAAACCACCTCGTTAGGGAAACTCACTCTGGTAAAGATACCAATTAGGGCCTTGGCTACTGCAGGGGCAGTAGTTGACCTAAGGGGAATTGCTTCAGGGTATCTGGTAGCATGATCCACTACTACCAGTATGTACTGGTTCCCTGAGGCTGTGGGAGGTTCAAGTGGACCCACAATGTCCACACCAACCCTTTCATGGGGGACCCCCACCACTGGAAGTGGAATGAGGGGGGCCTTTGGGTGGCCACCTGTATTTCCACTTGCTTGATAGGTGACACAGGAGCTGCAAAACTCCCTTACTTTCTGGGACATATTGGGCCAATAGAAATGGTTACCTAATCTGTCCCATGTCTTGGTTTGTCCCAAATGCACAGCTAGGGGGATGTCATGGGCCAAAGTGAAGATAAACTCTCTAAACTCCTGAGGCACTGCCACTCTCCTAGTGGCACCAGGTTTGGGATCCCTGGCCTCAGTATAAAGAAGTCCATCCTCCCAATAGACCCTGTGGGAGCCACTGACCTCTCCTTTTTGCTGCTCCGCAGCTTGCTGCCTTTGGCCTTCAAGAGTGAGACAAGTCTTTTGTCCCTGGCACAGCTGTTCCCTTGAGGGTCCTCCTGGGCCCAAGAGCTCTAACTGGTAAGGCTCCAGGTCCATAGACTCAGTTCCCTCAGGTGATAGGACATCTTCCTGGGAAGAGAGGTCCTGTTTCTTTTGCTGTACAGAGGCTGGTCCCCCAGTCCTCTTACCTTTTCTCTTGGAAGGTTGGGCCATTATTCCAGAGTCCAACACTTCTTTTTCACCCTGTGCTCTGCTCTGTGCTCTTGTTTTTACACACACCAGTTCAGGGATGCCCAGCATGGCTGCATGGGTTTTGAGTTCTACCTCAGCCCATGCTGAGGTCTCCAAATTATTCCCTAGCAAATATTCTACTGGGATTGCAGAAGAAAACACTACCTGTTTCAGGCCAGCAACCCCTCCCCATTCTAAACTTACCATTGCCATGGGATGGACTTTAGTTTCATTGTCACTTTTGGTGACTGGATATGTTTGACCAGCCAAATACTGACCTGGGGAAACCAGTTTGTCTGTCACCATGGTGACACTGGCACAAGTATCCCTCAGGGCGTCTACCTTTGTCCCATTTATCAAGTGCAGCTGCCTGTATTTTTTCATGTTAGGTGGCCAGGCAACTAGTGTGGCTAAGTCCACCCCACCCTCAGAGACTAACGTAGCTTCAGTGTGAACCCTGATTTGTCTGGGCACACTTTTGATCCCACTTGGAGACTGGCTATTCCAGTGCTAACTGGAGTAGAAGTTGTGGGACTTTTTTAGGGACAGGCCTTGTCTCCAGTTTGGTGTCCATGCTGTCTACAGGACTGACACCAGACCTTCTTGAGATTAAAGTTTTTACCCTTATACCCATTTGTGGACTGTGAAGAGGCTCGGGCCCACCCTCCTGAGCAAGTTTTGGGGCCCTTGAGAAGACTCTTTAGTTTTGTCGTTGGATGTCTCACCACCCTTCTACTGGGGAGGCTTTGTGACCGCTTTCTTTTGGTCACTCCCTGTGGAAGTCTTGGTCAACCTAGTCTTGACCCAGTGGTTTGCATTCTTTCCCAATTTTTGGGGAGAAATAGGACCTAGGTCTACCAGATGCTGATGCAACTTGTCATTGAAGCAGTTACTTAACAGATGTTCTTTCATAAATAAATTATACAGCCCATCATGGTCATGCACTCCACTGCCAGTTATCCAACCATCTAGTGTTTTGACTGAGTAGTCAAAAAAATCAACGCAGGATTGGCTTGAGGTTTTGTGAGCCCCCCTGAACCTAATTCTGTACTCCTCAGTTGAGAATCCAAAGCCCTCAATCAGGATAGCCTTCATGAGGTCATAGAATTCTGCATTTTTACCAGAGAGTGTGGGAAGTCAATCCCTGCACTTACCAGTAAACAGTTCCCAAGGGAGAGCTCCCCAGTGAGAACTGTTTAGTTTTCTGGTTGCACAAGCACTCTCATAAGCTTTGAACCATTTGGTGATATCATGACCTTCTTCATATTTTGAAGCAAACTCAGTTTAAAATTTTCTTAACTTACAGAGGGACCTTAACTCTGCCATCCCTACATGCAGGTAAGGGGTGAGGTTGTGTTCCATCACCACATCCTCTGAGTTACTCATTATGGGCCAGATGCAGCAAAGTTTTGCGAGTCGCTAGTGGCCCGATTCGCTATTTGCGACATCGCAAAATCCGAAATGGGATGCAAAAATCCCATTTCTGAAATGCAAATAGCGATGCGACCCATTACCGACTCGCAAAATTTCGACCCGATTTTGCGACCCCCAAATAGGAAGTCGCAAATTGCGAGTCACAAACCATATGCAAAAGCCAGTCGCAAATTGCGACTAGTCGCAAAAAGGCCATTTTGCACATCCAAATTACCACTAATTCAGAGCAGGTGGTAACCAGAACCAAAGTATAAAAGGAGATCCAGAAGGCATCTGGGTGACTCAAAATGGCTGAACTGTACGTGATAGCATGGAGGAGGAGAGTCCAGGCCGCCCAGCAGAGGAGGAGGAGGCAGAGACAGGAGAGGATATACCGAGCCAGGCAGACACTATTTCAACAAACTGAGGAGGAGATATTTGATAAATATAGACTGAGCAGTGCTGCAATCTTAGAATTAATTGAACTACTGAATCCTCAGCTTGAACGACAGACAATGCACGGCAGCACCATCCCTACACATGTGCAAGTGCTATGCTCACTGCACCTCTTGGCCTGGGGTAGCTATCAGGGGGTGATTGCTGTGGCAGGTGGGGTATCCCAAAGTGCACTCTCACGATTCTTCAGATCTTTCCTAGATGCCATACTCACACACATGTCCAGATATATATACCTTCCCAGGAATGAGGCAGAAATTAACAGCAACAAGTTGGACGTCTATTGAATTGCCAACTTCCCCCATGTAATAGGGTGTGTGGAAGGGACACATATACAAATTTGCCCTCCTGCAAATCTGGAATATGTGTTCCGCAATAGGAAATGTACCCACTCACTAAACATCCAGGTGGTATGTGACGCCCATAATGTCATTACTGACATTGTAGCTAAATATCCAGGGAGTACACATGACTCATACATATTCAGGCACAGTGGGACACACCAACGCCTAGAACATGGGGAGTTTGGAGACAGATATCTATTAGGTATTGCTGGCTACTCCCTGAAACCATACATACAGGTCACTGTGTAAACCATTCATGCCCTGCTAAATTTGGCTTTTTTGTCAAACAGGTGACAGTGCATAGACCATGGATACTCACCCCGTACCTAACACCAGGCAATCAGAACGAGAGGCGATATAACAGTGCACATCGGCGGACCAGAACTGTCGTGGAGAGGCTTTGGCTTGTTAAAGGCAAGATTCACATGCCTCCACAGAAGTGGAGGTACACTCCAGTTTGCACCAGAAACAGCATGCAAGATCATTGCCGCCTGTGCCATCCTACACAACATTGCCACCAGATGTGGGCTACATCTCACCCCAGAAGACACAGACACAGAGGATGAGGAGCAAAAGCTACCACACCGACAGCCTGGGGATAGAAGCATCGCAAATGAGGGCAGACAGAGACGGAACCACATTGCAACCCAATACTTTGTCAGGTACGTGGCATCCATCACCACACTCACTAATGTCACACACACATAGGCCAGTTATGTAGTGAAACAAACAAAACCTTTTTATTTCTAAACTATGTGAAAGAAAGATTACTGCTGTATGTCACAGTCTGGAATTGTCCATTTGCATTAAAGACACATTAAAATCATGTGCCTTATTTACAGTACAGTCTGATGGCTCACACCCTCCTCCTAGTGCGGCCACCATGGCTCATCCCTGGTAGTTCCCCTGACCCCTGCCGTGCACTGCTACTCCGTAGCACACGGGACTCGCTGGCAGACACACTAATAATGGTCGACCCGTCCTCGCTGTCCTGAGGGGTCTCCCCTGTGCCCCTTGCAGCCTGCCTGCTCTCCATAAGGTCCACCGCATGGCTGATGCGGCCAAGTCCTCGCACCACATCCCCTGCGAAGTGGCCAAGTTCCACCCGGAGGCTGACTGTATGCCTTGACAGGCATGTTGTATTTGTGGCAAGACGCCCAATAGATGCTGCCAGTCGGTCAAAGCGTGCAGCAGTGTGGCGCTCCCTGCACCTTGCATGTGCTCTGTCTGCCACAAGTTCAGTCACCAAATGTTGAATGGCCTGTGTTAAGTCCCCCAGATGTTGATTCATGCGGATGAACTGACTGTCCACATTTGCCATCCCATTTGTCATTGTGGTCTGCAGTGTATTGAGGGTTCCGGTGATGGACCTTAATTATCTGTTTTGCAAGCGCTGACCCTGAATGAGCGATGACTCCAAGCCAGCAAACTCTGCTTCTCCTACATTTTCCTGGGGCACCGACTGAACTCTGTGCTGGCGTCTGCACACCAGTCCAGCTGCTGGCTCTGTGCGCCTCTCTTTGGGGCTGGGCCCTGGTGTCATTTCTGCTGCCCCCATGTCCTGCGTTTGCTCTTCAATGGACCCTGGTGGTGTTATGCTGGGCCCTGCAATGTCAACGGCAGCCTCCTGCAGTGGGTCTGGCCCATGTTCTTCTCCCTGCCTTATGTCGCTGCTGGGGGTGTCTTGTGGGAGACCTGTGGGACATAGGCGATACACTGTCAGTCTTGCACATCTGTTTAATGCCTCATAATAAACATTTGCCTATATTTGGACTACTGTACTACATTGCCCATAATACAATATTCTAGAGGTTGCTAGACTGGAATGGAGCTAGTCTGGTGGTGCCTGCTGCTGTGTACTGGGATAGTGTGTATTCTGCATTTGTGGGTGTCAAAGCATATCTTGTGGTACTCACTTTTTGATGTCCCAGGCGCTGAACTGTCCAGTTCTCCCATGCCCAGTATGGCCTCTGGCTCCAGTGTCTGCTCCACCATGCTTTCCAGGGCTGTGGGTGGTGGGACGGTGGATGGGCCTCCTCCGGTGCCCCTCATCTTCCTCATGCGCTCCGCAACCCTCTCCTTGGTCCTGGAGCGCAGGTCATACCACCTTTTGCGGATTTCCTCAAGGGTGCGGTGGCTCACCCCTATGGCATTGATCTTATCCTGTATCTGCTGCCATAATCTATTCTTATGAGTGTCTGGGACACTCATAGCTGCCTTTCCAAAAAGTTCATCATGGTGCAGGCAGCATTCTTCTGTCAGCACCTCCAACTCCTTGTCAGAAAATTTAATTTTCCTCCTTCTGCCAGCACTGCCTGTCTCCTCCATGGTTGCTACAGCTCCTCTCCCCTGGGTGTGGCTCAGCAGTTTGAAATGGGTGTGGTCCTCCCTCCTCCCAGGTCTATTTGATGACTTCCTGGTTCTGATGTCATCACCAAGAGCCAGGAAGTGGGTTTCCCAACTGTTGTGCTGCACCTGCAGGCAATTTGCGAGTCAGTGGCAATTTGCGACACCCTTCTCGCAAATTGCAATCTCGCTTTTAGCGAGGTCACAAATTGCGACCACGCTAAAAGCAAAGGTCGCAAATTGTGGTGCAGCACCTCTGCGACTCGCATATTGGTATCACGAGTCGTTCTTGCATTTGATTTTGCGAGTCGGAAATAGCGATCCGCATGGAGTCGCTATTTCCGAATCGCAACATTTTTCCTACTTACACCTGGCCCCAAATCTCTAAAAGTTGGGTTTACTTTTTAAGAAACTAAAAACTACTTCTGGTACTTAAATTCTAACTTTTACAAAACTTTTAAACTTATAAAAGAGATGCTAACAGGGACGTGCACAAGGCCCTAGCAAGACTTTTTAAAAATTTTGAAAAATAGTCAAAATTAAAAAAACAATTTTCTAAAGACAATTTTGGAATTTAGGGCCAGATGTAGGAAGCCGTTTGCATGGTGCAAACTGCGAAAATCGCAGTTTGCGCCATGCAAACAGCCTAATGCAATGGTCATTCACAATTTGCGAGTCGGTACCGAAGGTGTTCCCTTCCTATTTGCGACTCGCATCGCAATGCAGAATTGCTTTGTGACAGCGAATGCGGTCGCAAAGCAATTTGCAGTTACCACCAGTGTGACACTGGTGGTAACTCATTCGCAAAAGGGAAGGGGTCCCCATGGGACCCCTTCCCCTTTGTGAATGTGGGCAAAAAGGTTTTTTCAGAGCAGGCAGTGGTCCAATGGACCACTGCCTACACTGAAAAAACAAAAACAAATGGTTTCGTAATTTTTTCATTTTGCAACTCGTTTTCCTTTCAGGAAAACGGGCTGCAAAATGAAAAAAAAACTGCTTTATTTAAAAAGCAGTCACAGACATGGAGGTCTGCTGTCTTCAGCAGGTCACCATCCCTATGAGTGCAGGGAATCGCTATGGTGTCGCAAAATGCGACCCACCTCATTAATATTAATGAGGTGGGTCTTTGCGACCCCATAGCGATTCGCAGAAGGTGTCTGAGACACCATTCTGCATATGCTTTTGCGACTCGGAAATTGCGAGTCGCACCGACTCGCAATTTCAGAATCGCGAAAGCATATCTTGCTACATCTGGCTCTTAGTCTTGTGATCAGGCATTGGCTGAGTGGTCCAGCAAATGCAAAGTCTTAGACCCCACTGCTGATCCACCAATGTAGGAAGCTGGCTCTGTATATAGTATGTGAGAATGAGATTTAGGCCCTCATTATGAACTTGGCGGCAATCACTGCCGACCGCCGTTCTGACAGTGAACAAAACACCGCCAGTGGAGGTGAACTGCATACTGCCATATAATGATGCCAAAAAGACAAACCTCCAACAATCTTGCAACCACCACCAACCGCCAGGGCCAACTAAGGCGGAAAGGCAGTACACCTCACCCCACCACCGCCATGCAGACAAATCCCCTGCCGACCAAATAATGATGCACAAATCAGCTTGGCGGACAGTGAATGTCGAACGACCATTGGCGGTACGGACCGACACGGCCAGCAATGGGACCCGCCAATAACAAATACGCACATTGGCAAGTTTGAAAAGCACACACTTGACACACATCCACAACACTTTAAAACACATACATACACACCCCACAATCCTTTGCAATGCCAATAGCATGACAGATATTGACAACACAACAGGCATACAATGAACTCACCCTCACAGAAGTTACACACACAAATAGACCACTAAAACACATATATTTCTCAGCCACCATCACAAGCCACACACCCAACCACACAACAGCACCCTCACCAATAAACCTACAACACACAACCCACAACACACACCATGGTACCACCTAAGCACCCCCGCTTCACAGACAGGGAGTTAAGGACCTTGGTGGACGAAATACTTAGGGTCGAGCCACACCTATTCGGGGCACAGGTGAAGCAGGCGCCCTTGACCAGGAAGATGGAGCTATGGCAGAGGATAGTCAACAAGGTCAACACTGTGGGAAACCATCCACGTACAAGGGACGACATCAGGAAGAGATGGAACGACCTGTGTGGAAAGGTTCGTTCCATGGCATCCAGGCACAACATCGCCGTTCAGAAATCTGGTGGTGGTCCGCCCCTCATCCCCCAAATACACCGACTGGGTGGAGAAGGTACTGGCTATCCTGCACCCGGAGGACCTCACTGGACTCACTAGAGGACTGAACTTGGGTAAGTCAACTACAATACCTTAACAGTCACCACACCTATAATGCACGTATCACCCTATCCCTCTCACTACCACCAGGACCCCATTCCCTACCCAGGCCACAACACCCACACAGTCACATCCAAGTCATCTGCATGCCCACTATCCCCCATACAAATCACCATCCAGCCCCCTGTGCGCAGTCACCAACCCATGCATGGAATCCCAGTAGCACTACAACACCCACAATGTACCACCACCACCCTCAATAAATGCATGAAAATGTACACAAAGGGACCTTGCATGCCACTACATGGGAATGCAACCACCAATTACTGCTGACCATGCAAGAAAGTGCAGGACACCCACATCTCCTTTCTCTCACACACAGGTACCACCCATTCCACCCGGACGGAGACGTCAAGGAGAGCCAGTCCTCCACCTGAAGATGGAGGCCCCACTCAGGAGAGTACAGAGGGATGCCTGGACACAGAGGAAATCCCTGGCCCATCCCACAGCCCTCTGCCGTCATCCTCCATAAGCCACAACCAGGATACCACTGATACCCCTTCCACTCAGCCACCACCATCAGCTCTGGCCAAGCAACCCCACACCAGTGTCACCAGGCCACAGACTGGCTGCCAACATGTACAGAGGCCAGAGTCTCCACCCACCACCAGGCAGGATGATGAAGGGCCAACTGCAAGTGGGACTGCCTGACCTGTGCAGGGGGCACAGGGGGCTAGGGCCATTAGGAGGGCCTCAGTGGCCCAGGGGGTGGCCCAAGGAGGGATGCTGCTGCCCAGGAAGTGATTTCTGAAGTCCTGGGAGCATACCACCCTTTCCAGAACAGGATGGGCCAGATCCTGGCCACCTTGGAGCAGAATCAGAGGCTGCAGGTAACACACCACCAGGAGGCCGTGGAGCAATGGAAACAGCTCACTGTGCCCACTCCCTTCCACTGTCCCAACACTCATGGATGTTTTGACTTGGAATAAATACACCTGTGCACTCAGAATATCTGTCCTTAATCAATATGAGCTATCAATTGTGAATGTGAATGCATTAACCAGTTACCATCATAATGCTGCTTTTATTGCAGGAGGGGGTCTAACAGATGTAGTGTCTGAAGTATGTCACACTGTACATTCCATTGCATGCACTGGCAGCTGCGACTTCAGTCATGATTTTGCCTTATCACTGGTAAAGGACACAACAATACTTACTACGAGTCAGCCTGAAACAATACAGCAAAGCCATCAGCATCGTAGGAAATGTACCTGAGAGTAATTGGAAGTATAGCCGGATAAGCTGGGTACTGGAATTGATATCTTCCCCCTCTTCTTCAGCATCACTCTCATCCCTCCTCTGAGGTGGCAGGGCTGGTTGGACAGCATCCTCCTCTTCCAGAAGTGGGATAGCTTTCCTCACAGCCAAGTTGTGCAGCATGCAGCAGTTCACCACTATCTTACACACCTTGTCAGGGACATAGCACAAGGATGGAGGCACAAAATCTTGCTTTCAGGAGTCCTATGGTGCGCACAATCACCCTCCTGGTATGACTATGTGCCTCATTATAATTCCTCTCTGCATCTGTCCTGGGATTCCTTATAGGTGTCAGGAGCCATTACATGTTGGGGTAGCCAGAATCTCCTGCAAAAGTGGGCACACACATTTTACTTGCATACAGCCTGGCTGTCAGCTATGTAATTGATCCTATGAGCCAAGCTCTGTCCCCCTGTAGTTGTCCCATCATGTGTGGCACACTGCTGTTTACCAGGACAAATGAATCTTGCACGGATCTTGGGAACCTTGCATTGACATGTGAAATGTACTGATCCGCAGTACACACCAATTGGACATTTATGGAGTGGTTGTTTTTACGATTCCGATGCACCTATTCATTCACTCTTGGGGGCATGAGGGCTAAGTGGATACCATCAATGGCACCTATCAGATTGGGGATATTTGCAAAGGCATAGAATCCTGATTTGATGGCGGTGAGATTAGCCCTTTGGGGAAACTGGACATAACTTTGCAAGTGTTGAATGAATGCATTCAGGAAATTGGAAAGGATGTGGCTGAACACTGGCTGAGATACCCCTGCAGTCATGCCCACTGTCACTTGAAATGAGCCTGTGGCCAACAAATGGAGCACAGATAATACCTGCACAGGTGTAGGTATGGCATGGTGATTCCCATTGGCGGGCTTCAGAACAGGATCCATTTCTGCACAGAGGACAAGGATTGTAGCTCAATTAAGTAGGTAAGTTATGATGATGTGACATTCCTCCATGGTGGCCAGATCTACTAGGGGCTGTAAACAGATGGGGCTATACCTCTCCTCATGGGTCTATACTATGGATGATGAAGGAACACATCTTGAGTTTGGACATACGCTTGCATCACTTGGTGACACAGTTCATTTTTTCAATGCGACACATATGTAACGCACACATACACAAAGAATGAGGTAGTCCTGTCAGGCTAATGTGTGTTGAGGTGTCTCAGTCATAATGGCATCACAGTGTAGACACCATGATTACATGTGGGGGTTCAGTACTCATGTCAGTACTCAATGAAGGGGAGAGGCAATGGAGCCATGGATGAGGCCCCCAGCCAGGCTATGGAGGAGTGGTGAATGCAAAATGGCAGCCTCCTCCCATCCAGGTATTGTAGTGTGGAAGTGACTTCATTTGGTTGACATAGCTCGTCATGGCGGTAGGCAGTGTTCACCGCCGTGCAGATGATCATAAGATTACATGGTTGTCAATGGGGAATCTGGGCCAATCATGATCGCCAACAACGGTGACGGTTCACACCGCCATGGTATCTACCGCCATTTTGAAAGGCCCTTGACACTTGCCTCCTGCACTACAAGAAGGGGAGAACTCCACTGAGTGTGCAGCTGTTTCCTGACTCTGGTCCCTGAGATGGCGCGTGTTACAGGGGAACGGGCCCGGGATTCACCGCGGAGGAGCTGGAGAAGCTGGTTGACAGGGTCCTACCCCTGTATGCCAAGTTGTTTGGGCGACCAGAGGAGCAGGTGAGTTGCTATTTGTCCTCCTTAGGTGTGTGTGAATGTGTCGGATGCCTCCCTGCGTTTTTATTCACTGTGTGACTGCTCACCTGTAGTGTGTCTGTCAGTTTGTGGCTTGAAATGTGTCCATATGCATGTCTCCATGGGCCGTGTCAGTTTGAACGGGCATGGCATTTGTGTACGGGCACCCACACTGATGCCTGTTTCTTTACTCTGTATGTCCCATGCAGGTCAGCGCCCATCAGAAGAGGGGACTGTGGCTAGCCACCGCCAAGGAAGTGCGGACCCTGGGGGTCTATAACCGGCGGAGCACCCACTGCAGGAGGCGGTGGGAGGACCTGAGGCACTGGGCCAGGAAGACCAGAGAGGCCCAGCTGGGGAAGGCCACCAAATGCGGGAGGGGTGCCCGTCAGACCCTGACCCCCCTAATGGCCCGCATTCTGTTGGTGGCCTATCCAGATTTGGATGGGCGCTTGAAGGCAGCACAGCAGGGGGCGAGTGCCAACAGTGTTGTGATGCCACTATGATGGGTGTAGTTAGATGCTAAGGGGTGCATGCATAGCAGTGCAAGGCACATAGACAGGTGTGCCCCTGCAGTCCTGCCCCCTCCACATCCATGGGATAGTGTCGTAGCTAGTTTTGTCAGGGTCTGTAGGCCTGTCAGGGGTCCTCTGTTTGGACCATTGTATTCAATGTAGCCTCATTAACTTGTAGATGTGTTGGCTTGGCATTGTCTCTCATTGGTTCACTTCACAAAGTGTATCAGAGTAGTCGGTCAGGATGGGAATGTAGTGTATTGTGGGGTCATGCCTGACAGTCAGAGGCACATTCATAACATGTGTTGTGTCTGCTAAGGGTTTGCGCCTTAGCTGGGTGGGAGTGTATGTGTCCCAATATGAGCATATTCCTGGAATTGACATACTTCTTTCATGTTTTGTTTCCCTACCCCTGTGCTCTTGTGTCCCTGTGTACATTAGCATCACCAAAGATAACATTACCAAAGATGGATGTCTTTTCTTCTGGTTGGGCCGCTGCCCATGGGAGTTCCTGGTCCTCTGTGTTGCAGACAGTCCCCTGGAGGCTTTTCAGGGGTCGCTGGTCTAGCAGAACGCGTCGCTTTTCGGTTGCAGGGTCTTTGAAGCAGGAGACAGGCCGGTAGGGCTGGGGCCAAGTCAGTTGTCGTCTCCTTCTCTTCTCTGCAGGGTTTTCATCTCAGCAGTCCTTCTTCTTCTTGTGAGGTCATCAGGAATCTGAAGAGCTGGTTTTAGGGTCGCCCCTAAATACTAACTTTTGGGGTGTGTTAGGGTTAGAAGGCAGTAGCCAGTGGCTACTGTCCCCGAGGGTGGCTACACCCTCCTTGTGCCCAATCCATCTGGGGAGGGGAACACATCCCTATCCCTATTGGTCCTAATCCTCCAAAGCAAGATGGAGGATTTTCAAGGAGGGGGTCACTTCAGCTCTGGTCACCTTAAGGGTGGACCTGGCTGAGGGGGTGACTCCTCCTTGTTTTTCTCATTATCCCGCCTGACTTGCCGCCAAAAGTGGGGGCTCGTCCATGGGGCAGGCATCTCCACTAGCTGGAGTGCCCTGGGGTATTGTAACACCAGGCTTGAGCCCTTGAGGCTCACCACCAGGTGTTACAGTTCCTGCAGGGGGAGGTGTGAAGCACCTCTACCCAGGACAGGCTTTGTTTCTGACCACAGAGTGCACAAAGGCACTCAGCCCATGTGGTCAGACACTCATCTGGAAGTGGCAGGCTGGCACAGACCGTTCATCCTTGCACTAGTAGTTGGGCTAACATACAGAGGGCATCTCAAAGATGCCCTCTGTGTGCATTTCTCAATAAATCCCACACTGGCATCAGTGTGGGTTTATTGTGCCAAAACGTTTGATACCAACCTTTCCAATATTCAGTGTAGCCATTATGGTGCTGTGGAGTTCGTAATGACAGACTCCCAGACCATATACTCAGTATGGCTACCCTGCAATTACAATGTCTAAGAATTGACTTAGACGCTGTAGGGGCATAGTGCTCATGCAGCTATGCCCTCACCTGTTGTATAGTGCGCCCTGCCTTAGGACTGTAAGGCCTGCTAGAGGGGTGGCTTACCTATGCCACAGGCAGTGGTTTGTGGGCATGGCACTCTGAGGGGAGTGCAATGTCGAATTTGTCTTTCCTCCCCACCAGCACACACAAGCTGCAAAGTAGTGTGCATGCAGTAAGTGGGGGGGGTCCCTGAAGGCGGCATAATACATGATGCAGCCCTTAGGGACCTTCTTTGGCCACAGGACCCCTGATACCAGGGGTACCTTTTACAAGGGACTTAACTGTGTGCCAGGGCTATGCCAATTGTGGAAACAAAGGTACAGTTTTAGGGAAAGAACACTGGTGCTGGGGCCTGGTTAGCAGGGTCGCAGCACACTTCCAATCAAAGCTGGCACCAACTTTTAGGCAAAAGGATGGGGGTGACCATGCCAACAGTGGCATTCTCCTACACTCCTATATGTGGATTTTCCTCTCTCGGAAGTGAATTAATCAAATATTAATTGTGTAAACCATTCTGAATATATGGGAATGCAGGCATTTTAAACCTAATTTCTATTTCTACCATTATAATTAGGCATACCTTAAAACCGCAAAGATTCTTTGTAAATGAAACACTAAGTACCTCATTCACAAAGGTCAACGTAGGACAGGCCTAGCTTTTGGGGGTCATTAAGACCCTGATGTCATGGTGGCGGTCGGACCACCACATTATGACCGTGGCTGAGCCGCCACGGTCTGACCGCCGACACCACCAGGCTGCCACCAGCCTGCAGCCTGGCGGTCCTGAAGGTTGCAATCCACCAGGGCTGCACTTGGCATGGGCAGTACAGGGGACCCCATTCACAGCCCCATCATGCATTCCACTGCCCGAATTACAGGTAGTGGAATGCTTGATGGGGGCTGCTGCACCGGCTGCACTACCACATTGCAGCCGGATCCATTAGGAGCTGGCGGCAATGTTAAGACCCAGTTACCCACCAGCCCTGTAGGGAATTCAAATTAGGGCCGGTGGGGTTCTGGCCCCCTGTGTGGCCATGATGGCAGGATGACTTTGGGAGGTGGCCACCTCCGTCCGCCATAGTCATAATGGGGACCTTTATGTGCAGAGTTCTCCACCCTGGATATTAAATTGGTTCTTGTGAAGTTAAAAAAAAGAGTAAACACACAAAAGTGTAATTTTATATTTGAGAATTAGGCCCTCTAGGGCTAATCATAATCTGGCCACAAAACAGTGTGGGTGCAAACTCTACACCCACAAATTTGCAATAGTTATGGGTTTGCAAATTAGCAGATGGTCTCTGTGAGATATTGATTTGTTGGCTGAGTGGGGTGTTAACCATGCTCAAGCAACAGTCACATGCCTGTCAGGGTGAACCACAAAAGTCACTAATTAACCTGTGTTTAACCATGTGGCACAGAAGCAGACAGATTTAGCTTAAAGGGAATGTGTACAGTATTTATGCAACCCCAAAACGGTATAACAGTGAAAACACAACAGAAGAAAAATAGAGAGAATTTTAATGAATTATTTGACACCAAAATGACAAAAATCCAATCAGTAGGACCAGAGTTATGAATTTTTGAAACTTAAGGTAAAAACTAGTTCCTAAATGATGAAGGAGCCAACCCCGGATATCTAGTTTTATGGGACTGGGTCAAAGTAAAAAAATATGGTTGACCGCGATAGAGTGTGAGCCAGATACAAAGAGTGGATTGGGCTCTGCCTGCGCTTACCTGCAGACTTACAAGACATGTCAGCAAAAAGTTGTCTGAGAAGGTAAAGTTCAGCAGGGTAAGGCTGCCGGCAAAGTCGGAGGAGGCGGTGTCATAGTCGGAGAGCAGTGGATAAAGTCATGGTGAAGATTTCTACATTCAATCTCTTTTTTAGAGGTCAAAAATAAATATCCAGCACAACGCAGCTGGAGGTTGTAGCCCACAAGAGTTCCACGAAGCCAGATACCCCTTTGGCAAAAGATTGCTGAACATGATTTACTCCTACGGAGATAAACATAGTGGGAGCTGCCACGAAGTCAGGCCAACTGGTGAACCACTGTGTGAGGTAGGCCTCACAGTGGTGAAAAGAGGATTTAGGAGTGTTCCACCAGCAGGACATGTAATACTTGAAGCTTTTTAATTACAATGAACCTTGTGGCCTGCCTAGGGCCTACCTGGTGGGTGACGTATATGCAATAAAAGGGGACTTTAAGTCTTGGCAAGAGGATTAGTTTGCCACATAGGATTTGCTAGTTTAAAACTGCATTCAGGCTGTAATGGCAGACCCAGGACATGTTTTAAGAGGCTACGTAAGTGAGTGACACAATACGTGCTGCACGCCTCTAGTAGCAATTGATTTACAGGCCCTGGGTATATGGTATACCACTTTACTAAGGAAATTTAAGTAAATTAAATATGTCAATCAGGTGTAAACCAATTTTACTATGTTTTAGGGAGTGAGCACAAGACGTTTAGCCCTGGTTAGCAGGGGTAAAGTGCACAGAGTCCTAAGAGCAATAAAAACGAATTGAGTAAAAATAGGAGGTGTGAAGGCAGAAGGTTTGGGTGGTGACTTTGCAGGAAGGGCCAAGTTTAACAGTCTCTCACAGTCTCTCTGTGTCAAATAACATAAGAATGAGTTACTACGTGCAAATGCTGAATTGTTCGCCAATTCTGCATATTCTACAGAATTCCAATATTTGCTCTCTCAATTTACTCAGGACTCTCAATCACAATCATTGCACCAAAAAGACCTATGTTTTGTGCACCAAACATCATTCTATTTTGGGCACGAGCTCACAGCTGGATTTGCAGCCTAATCATGATAGGGATTTATATGCCTATTAAGTTCAAATATTTGTCTCTTGGGTTACTTTATTTAATCAGTAAACTGCCCATAAGCATTGAGCATACAGATGTGACCTGAGGCAATTTCTGAGTTGAAATGCTGCCAGATGACCAATTATCATGGTTCCATTTGGCTGAAGCAAACATGCTGGTGTAAAAAGTTTTATGGATGGTGTGAGGTGTTTGGATAGGGTAGTTACTCTTTTCAGGACGTCAAGGGAAGATATACTTCTAAAGTAATTTCCATGTTGAGTCAAGGGGAATTGTTGTACGTGGGCATCATGCAAGATTCAGGAGTCATTCTACTAGGAGTTAAATTGTTTATTCTTTGTTTAGACTCCAGGGTGCAGTCACAGCAGGTAGTCCCAGAGCAAACAAACACACTGATATTCCGTGTTTGATCATGTTCTCACAGCATCAGCACTCAATTTCCACAGCATGCTAGCTCAGCCTGTGCACACTCAGCCAGCTCTTTTATACTCAAACACATCACGCCACTACATTATCCCTTTTTCGTACACACACGACAACCATACATACCACGTCACAGCAGAGGTCAACATGGTTTCCCTTTGGCATAGTAAACTTCTAGTTTTGGACATATCTTTATGGAGAAGAGCTGTAAGTCTGAACTTTTCAGTCTGTGTTCGTTGTTTATGGTTGGAACATATTTGTGTCAGCTAGAAGCAACACATTTGCCCTGTCCATATTCTGTAGTTGTAAGAAACTGGATTTCTGGTTGGCAGAGATATGCACCCTATCCAAGCAGGAACCACAGTGCGATTCAAGGTAAGTCAGATACACACCAGAATTAACATGTGCTCACCCTCTTAAGCTATGCCTGCACAGAATAGGCAGGCATACCTTAAGAGGCAATGTGTAAAGTATTTGTGCAACACTTCAAACAGTAAAACAGTGAAAGCACCACACAAAAAGACAACACCCTGGTTAGAAATATCATGCTTAATTTTGTCAGTAAAACAATACCAAAAAGTCAAAAATCCAATAAGTAGAAGTCGAGATATGAATTTTTAAAGATTAAAATGTAATATAGTGCTTAGAAGCATAAAGCACCAACTGGGTAAAATCCAAAAGTTCATGCCAGCACAGACAGAGCGTGGGTCAGATACAGTCCTAGAGAAGTCCTGTTCACGTTTCACCTTCTCAGAATTGAGCAGAGTCCCAATCATGGGGAAGTAGTTCCCCAGGAGCAAGGAGAACATCTCTGGTGGTGGTCTGTGGATGCGAAGAGTCGACCAAGAATCGCAGACAGGCGGATTAGTGCCTAGAGGTCCCAAGCTGTGATGCTTGCTGGTGCGAAGAAACAAACTTGTGTGGCTCACGCTGATTCTTTGGGCATGTGGTGCAGTTCCAGTGTGAGTGAACCCATTCGCGATTGTGAAGCCCCCAAAAGCTTGATTCCAGGAGCCACAGAACCACTTTCAAGGGCCCAGGACTGGAGGGGTACCTCTTGGGGGTCAGGACCTGGTTCTCCAGGAGCTTTAGCAGTTGAGTTGGAAGTCTTTTGTGTCCCTGAAACTTCATAAGGACAGGAGACAAGCCAGCAAGCTGTGGAGTCACTCTGGGTCTGGGTTGGAGAGATTCAGGTCCAGTCCTTCTCACTACCTGGCAAGAAGGGCACAAGGATGGAAGTCAGCACAGCACAGCTGGAGTGCTGCAGACTGTCAGTCTTTTCAGCAGCACAGCAGTCCTTCTGGCAGAGTATCCACAGGTCCAGAAGTGTACTGAGTTGGTGGGGTCTGAGGTCGGGTTTCCATACCCAGTGGGGGAGACTTCAAAGAGAGGCCTTTGAAGAGCACAGAGTCCTTGCCCTTCCTGTCCTGGCTCCAGACTCACTACAGTGGGTTATGCTGCCCTTCGTGTGGGATCAGAACACAGCCCATTCTGGTGTAAGTGTCAACTCCCCCCTTCCATCCTGTCCAGGATGGCCCATCAGGCTGTAAATTGCCCATCAGTCACACATAAGCTCCCTTTGTGTGTAGCTGTCTGGAGGGAATGGACAAGAACCCAGCTGTCACCCACCCATACGTGTATTCAGAAACAGGTAGAAGGCACCAGATGGTTAAAGTGAGAAAATACCAACTTTCTAAAAGTGGCATTTTCAGGATTGCAATTTAAAATCCCACTTCATCATAAATTGTGATTTTAAATTGTGATTCCAGAGGCACCAAACTTAGGGCCCCATCCCTCTTTTCTCAAATGGAAATTACACCTATAAAATGTAATAATAAGGCAATCCCAATGTTATCCCATTGGAGAGATAGACCTTGTAGTAGTGAAAAACAAATCTACTAGGGCATGTAAAACTTAAAAGTACACTTCCTACATTTTGAATATACTGCACTCTGTCCTTGGGCAGTCTAGGGCCTACCTCAGGGGTGTCTTATATGTATTTAAAGGAAGGTTTGGGCATGGCAAGAGAGTTTAAAACTGCACACACAGGGTCTGCAATGGCAGGCCAGAGTCATGTTTGAAGGGCTATTGAAGTGGGTGGCACAATCAGTGCTGCAGGCCCACCAGTTGTGTTTGTTTGCTTTTGTTGCCATAAGTGCGCCGGGTATACCCAGATGTGGGTCCCGGGCTCACTGTGCCACTGGATTCAAGAGAGCCTGGCTGATGAAGGGTGATACCCTGGAACCGGTCCCAGGATGCTTGTTTCCGGTTCAGGGAGGACCTGGTCTGGCAGCTCGGGCTGGACTGTTCCCATGGGGAACATGGTCAAGGCTGATTTGCATATGGCTGGGTCCAAACTGGGGTGGCATGGTGAGCAACAGAATTGATGGATTAAACCCAGATCTGTGACTGGATGCGAATGCTTGATTAGTTCCGCATTCCGTCCATCATTTGTGTTTGTTTGCTTTTGCAGGCCCACCAGTAGCATTTAATTTACAGGCCCTGGGCACATATAGTGCACTTCACAAGTGGGACTTATACGTAAATTAATTATGCCAACTGTGAGTAAGCTAATGTTACCGTGTTTTAAGCAGAAAGCACATGCACTTTTTATTTTTGCTGTTTTATATAGCGCAAACTCGACCCAAAGGTATTGGAGTGCTTTACATAAGTACCAGTTAAGATACACATTCATTTTTAGTAGGCACGGGGAGATTGAGTGATTTGCCTAGAATCACAGGGTGTTTAACTGATGCAGAGATTCAAACCTGGTTCCCCAGCTCCAAAGTCGGCAATTCTGGCCGTCACACCACATCCTCTCACTGGTTAGCAATGGTAAAGTGCCCAGAGTCCTACAGCCAGCAAAAAACGAGGTCAGCAAAACAGGGGGTCAGAGGGCAAAAATATTAGGGGGAACCACGCCAAGGATGCCAGGTCTAACAACAGTTTACACTTAAAAGAGAAGAATAATCAATTCTATTAGCACTAGTGATGAGAATGAGTCATGACCCTTCAAAAGTGAAGACTGGTGCTCCTCAAAAATGGACTGCAGACTGACAAATATCATCTGGGTTAAATTAGTTATTTTGCAAGTCACAGTCAACCAAACACGAGTTTGAAACATAGATATAGTTCTACGCTTAGTAGTGTGGATAATGGTGGGGTTTGCAGTAATTAACAACATATACATGGTACTACAATCATGGTGGCCTCTTCCGTACGTCCTCTATCTTAAAGTATGTTGAGGCATGGCACGGAATAATGACATTGCAGGCTTGTATGAAGAATGGAACAACAATCATCTGTTCTCTTCTATGCCAAAGCAAGGGCAATCCAAGCATTGCTTATTTGTTTAAAAAAAAACAAGCATTTGCAATACAATGGATCTTGTGTTTGCTTGAGTTAGAGCTATTAGCTGTGTAAATTCCTAACTGGACTTTTCTTGCCACATAAATTGAAAATGAAAAGTAAAACAGTTGCCATAAGCACACCAATTCAAGGTGTATTGAGCTCGGAGGAGAGACACAAAAGGAAAAAGAAATTATCTTACAGTGAAAGGTATCAGCAAACCTGCAATTATCCATGAAACAGGGTCAAAGGCCAAGGCGGTAACAAAACTGCCCCAAGGAGGGACAAACGTAAAGCATTTACCAATGATCACAAAGGATTTTTGAAAGGCAAGCCTATGAAGGAGAGATAGTGATGGATAGGTGGTGGGCGTGGTCAAAATCCCACAGAGATTACACCACATCAGAGCGCTTGCGCCCTCGACCTAAAAATGCATGGGCCCAAAGTGTTTATTAAGAGCCTGACACTGGCCCTGCTCTGTAAAGTGGTTGACAAATACAACGGGATGCTAGTCTTGATCCCTCCGCATGCCTCTTTCTCCCACAATCCAACACTTTCTATTCTTTCTTTCACTTTGTCATCCTACCTTTCCCCACTTTTTTCGTGTGTCTCTCTTCCTCCTTCTCGTTCCCTTTTCTACATTTCTCTTCCTTGTTCTGGGACAAACTATGATGACAATTAAGTCCCCATGCCTAAAAATGAGTGCCTCTTCGCACCACCTTCAAACACAGGCACCAATTTAATCACTAGTTCCAAGTGAGTTATCATTCTTCGGTAGTGGGTGCTCACATGAGCCTTGAAAAGTGTATGACGATGTTAAAATCTGAGTAAGAGGCTGCCAGTACATCGCTAATATTAAGTGCAATTTTCAAGTTCAGCAACGATGGCATTACATTTGATGATGCCAGAAAAGTATCATTTGGCGAGAGGGTGTTAAAAGAATGTCTGCTATAACCTACACACCGGAATAATACAAAAAAATGTTATGTCATCTACGAGTGGCTGGCGACCCCAAAAGTAGCTGTTGAGCCGACCGGATTGATGACACAAACGTCTTTTTTGTAATATTGCCACACATTCACTCTTCTTGCCTACTCCGAGCCTATCGTATTCAAAAATCTCCCTGTTGGGAATTTTGCGGTAACAGTCATTGATTATCTGTGTCATACGTATGAGATTTCTTTCAGTACTTAAATCTATTCAGAGGTATACTCATGCACACGTTTCTGCTGAATTGCAAGTATTCTAGTGCATTTGCCTAAAAAGTCACAGACAAATGACAATGTTTGTTAGCACGTCTACCCATTTAACAAAAGAAAACAAAGAGCTTAGCCCGCAAGCAATTAAGGAATAGTGTTGTAGATCATCAATTTCCACAAAACAAGCAAACCAGAGAAAATCCCTCAATTATGCTTCTTATGACAAATATGTTGGTTGTGTAGTTGCTCTTTTCATCGAATTAATTTTGCTCATCATTTTAGCAGTTTCAATTTCGATCCCCAACCAGGTCCATCAATTTTTCAATGTTGGCAATGTTCTTTGTTGTGCAGAGGCATAGTTGGTTTCTTCTCACATTAATTGCTTAGGGGTTCTTCGGATATGATCACCAATGATTTATGCTTGGTACCTTTATTGCTTTTTGTAGGTTTTGGGTAGGTCCCACAATGGCTGCATCAATTTATGCAGATCACTGACGGCTTTATCCATGGTTTATGAAAGCTCTACTGAAGCGGTTACAAACAATTTATGAAGGACCTGACTATGATTACACCAGAAGGTTATCCATTCCTTGATGATTGCTTCACCAGTCATGCTCTGAGGATCTGGTTTCGGTGTCAAAATTGATTTATGGTGGTCTCTTCAGTAATGTCAGCAGTGTACTATGCAGAACAAACTGACACTTTCTGTCTCTTTCTCTGTTTCTCTCTCACACACTCCCGCCCACTCTCCCCCTCCACACACACACACACACTGTCGCACCACAATGTAAGCAATGGTCACACGAGACATCAAACAAGAAAACAGCTGAATAGCAGTCCTTACAGTATCAGCCAGGCTACTAACAGATTGATTGTTCTTCCAAAATGTGTATGTTTCCAGACACATACAGGCTTGCCATTAATAATTTTTCAACACGAAAATGATCAGTATTTTTAACAGTAAGTTCGAGTAAACTAAACTTCACCATTTGAAAAGCTAAATATTTCATTTTAAAGGCATCCAATGGAGAGATTGGAGTACAGGGTTGTTATGGTCAAATGTAAGAATCATGGAAATTTTCAGTGTTCAGATGATACAGAACTGAAACCTGTCCTCCTGTCTGTCTCTAGAATTAGGTATGAGAGGTAGGCAGCTGTAAAACCAAGTAGTGGACTCAATATTGCGTTTATTGTGACGTCACCATCAAGAATAAGCATAATAGTTTTGTTTGTTCTGTAAAGGCAGGCATTGTGCCATATCAACAACGACTGTACAGGTATTTCACAGAAGAGTGGTTGAATGGTTTTATCACACATATATCTGCAATCCTGGTGATTAAGAACTCAGGCCCATATTTATACTTTTTTTACGCCACATTTGTGTCATTTTTTTTTACGCAAATGCAGCACAAACTTAAATCCATATTTATACTTTGACGTTAGACATGTCTAACGTCAAAATATTGAAGTTTGCACCATTTCTTAGATGCGTAAACCTACCTTGCGTCAATGAGATGCAAGGCAATCATTCCCATCTAAAAAAATGGTGCTATCCCCATAGCCCCATGTTTACCCCCCCATGCTAAAATGACGCCCAGGTGTGGGCAAATAATGGTGCAAAGCTTGCTTTGCACCATTATTTAACGCCTGGGTCAGACCAGGAATTAGGGGACCTGGGGACTTAGGTCCTTGGTCAGACATCATGGAATGGATCCACAGGTACCCTCCCCAAGCCCCAGGAACACCCCCACCCCCACCAGAGGGACACCGGAGGATGGGGGACCCAATCCCAGGTAAGTGGGGTAAGTGGAGGTGAGTATCTTTAAAACTTTTTTAAAGTACCATTGGGGGCTCTGAAATGGGCCCTCCTACATGGCACAGGGTGCAATGGCCATGCTCAGGGGACCCTTGTCCCCTGTGTTGGCCATTGGGGTGGTGGGCATGACTCCTGTCTTTTATAAGACAGGAGTCATGTGGTATGGATGGTTTTCTGTCAGAAAATGACGCTGGGCTCGTTAAAGGTATTTTTTTTGCCTCTAACCAACCTAGCGTTATTGTTTGGCGCAAAACCCCCTCTCCCATACCGTCACCGCCACCCCCACCCAGACCCAGCTAATGTACTTTTATTTTACGCCAGCCCAATCTTTGCGCGGGCTTTCGGAATTCCATAAATTTGGCACCCGGCTAGCGCTCTAGAATGATTCAAGCCGGCGCTATACTTTTTGACGCAAAACAGCGTTTGCGCTGTTTCGTGTCAAAAAGTATCAATATGGGCCTCAGTGTGCTGCACACCCCAAATGTAAGTCAGTGATCACAAATTGGTCTGGTGTGCTAGCAGGATAAAACTATTGTTTTTCCAGATAGTGTTGTGTTGTTAGGTGACTTTGTAACACACACCTTTGCAATGCCTTTCCACACTTATCTACATTGCTTGTGCAAGAAAAATTAAGGTAATATTGATAGAATAGCCCCACTTTTCCTAACTTTAAGGACAAGTATGTAAGAACTGTCTGTGTAAATTCGAAATTCTCCAAGAAATGTGAATGTCTCCCCGGCATTCTTGAGATATGATAATCAGATATACACATAAAGATTACTTTTACCCATATACAAAAAGCTGTCTTAAACCCAATCCAGATATATTTTCTTCCCCCATCTGTTTACCAAGGCAAAAAAACATTTATGTTTGTCTTAAAATTTCCATCAACCACTGTAAGAAATAGAGGCAAGTGCTGCAATAAACCAGACTTCTCTAAAGGCTGTTTTGGTTCTTATTATCTGCACCATCCTCCCTTGAATCACTAACGACTAACATCAATCTTGTTTTCCTTCCCCTTGCCTTGGTTCTCTTAATTTCCTTATTACTCCATCTTCTACTACTCTGACTGGTGACCTTTATTGTGATATCTGCAAAGACTCAATCCCTTTATACCTATAGAACAACAGATAATTCTGTAATAACACATCATTTATCACATAATATTTCCACTCATTTTCACTTTAGGTCTAGTAGCCTTCATTATAGAAATCTAGATGGATTCTAATGACTCAGCTGCACCTGACCTCACCATAAGAGCCATGCCACATTCTCACACTTGTTGCACCTGTGCTTCAAAGGCAATAGGGATGTTTCTTCATATCAATAAATCTCAACTATCCTGGCATACTCTCAGAACCTCCTACTCCCTCTCATTCATAACTATATATCATAGTCACTACATCGAGGTCATCTATTGCTTGCCTGGCCCAATTCAATCATTTTTTTCTGACGTCAACCCTACCCCTAACCAATTACCCCTCTCATCTCCATTCATCATCCTTGCTATCATGTACCTCACTCTAAATTATCCTGGGTCTATATCTATGTAGCCTCTCCTGACCAACACTCAGGAGAAAATTGGACCTCTCCTCAGTCCCCAAAGCTACCGTCCGTTTTTTAATTATTCATCCAAATTTCATATCGTTGATACAGTCCCTGGCATTATCATCATGGGAAAATAGATTAATTGAGATTAAGAAAGATGGAGCCTTGTTGCAAAATCCTGGAAAATCAATGTTTTTAATTTTCGATGAGCTGAGCATAACAGATCAAAGAAGTCGATTTTGTGAATGTAGGAGGTGAACGGATGAGCCAAATGAGGGAAAACATACAACCCAAATAGAGGTGTGCAAGGAAAGATAATGTAACTCTGCACCTTAGGGACTCTCATTGGTATAGGTGTAACAAGAAAGGGCAGAGAAGGCAAAAAATCAGATAAAGTGTAATTGTAGAGACAGTATGAAATACAATTTATAACAACCTAATCAATTCAGAGAGAACAAAGACTGTTAAGTAAGACGGGGTGAGCATTTTAAATGCCACCGTTCGATTGGGGAGGATACATATGGCTGATAGGCAGCTATGATGTGTTTAAGTGATAAAGTTGGGGTCAAAATTTTCAGCAGTTGCAGTGGAGTGAAGGGCATTTAAACTGAACAGGGGATGATCTAGTTATTATGAATTGCTAGGTAGAGTGTAAAAAATGTTGAACTCAAATCACTTTAGGACTTAAAGAAGAAAGGAAGTTGGTTAAGAGGGCAGTAGTTTAAAGGAAATTGAAAGGTCATCTGTTTTTAGGGAATGGTAGGAACTTAGTAGACATAAACATTTGGGGTAAATACCTGTGATTAACAAGAGAATAAATAGGTAAAGGAAAGAGAGGTGAGTACTCTGGAGAATGGAACTATAGGGCAGATTTATGAAAAGCAGTGCTGCACCTAGTGCAGCACCACTTTTCTAGCGCCCCGCCCAACGCCACCATGTGTGCTCCGTATTTAATGTACGATGCACCGTGGTGGTAGTTAGGGAACTAGCCTCATAATGTTTTACGCTAGTTCAGCGCTTTGCAGGATTAGTGCCAAAAATATTAACGCTAATCCTGCAAAGCCCATTGTGGCCCATTGTAAACAATGGTGTGCCTCCTTTTAACACCTGCTCTGAGCAGGCGTTAAATGTGCTGAAAAAAATGACGCAAAGAAATCTCTTAGGTTTCTTTGCACCATTTTTCGGCACTCCTAACGGAGGGTGGGCCGAAATAATGTAACACAAAGGGTTACAAAGTGGTGAAATGCATACATTGGCCCACTTTGCAAATTTGGCATGGCGATGATGGCCTCATTGGGCCACATTAGCATAAAAAAATATGATGCTAATGTGGGTCAAGGAGGGGCTAGGGGCTCTTAAATCTGCACCTATATGTTTAAAGAGTTGAGGGCAGAATGGGATAATGGGAACAGCCAGAGGTGCGAGATCTAGGTAGGAATGAACTCATCTGAACATGTTTTTGTGAAGGAGGCTGCGACACCTGCAGATGTAGTGGAATAAAAGCAATAGGGAAGGGTTGGTAGGAAAGGTGGAGAGATTAATCCTACTATTGAGGATGTTAGAGAGGATGTATTTGTGAAACCTATCTGCTGAGTAAACGGAACAATAGTAGTGGGGCGCAAGAGTAGGGATTTGAAGCTTTTCAAGAGGCATTTTGGGTGATGTGATTAATTCATATATTAAGTATTAATTTGCATGCTTCAGTAGAACTTCATTACTTCCTCCAACAGTTGTGCTGTAGGGCATGCTTCTTACTCTTAACCCCTTCGCAGCCAAGGACGTAATGGTTACGTAACTGTTACCTCCTTGGACCGGCTCATGGGGGGAGCGCTAGCGCTCCACCCATGAGCCTCGCCTCCTTGCCCCCAGGGCAGGGATGGAAGGGGAATCGCTTTCCCTTCCACCCCTTCCCCCTCCACCCCTGTGGCGTCTGATGACATCTAAGCGCAATCGCGCTCTGACCTCATTAGAGGCTGCCCCCAGCGCAGATCAGAAGAGAAATGCTTTAGCATTTCGCCTCCGATCACATAGAGGGGGCTAGAGAGGCATCAAAGGAAAGGAAAGGCCTTTCCTTCCCTTTGATGTCTCTCGCAGCAGAAACACCCACTAGACACCAGTGAGGTTTTTTTTCTACTCCAGAATAAGGGCAAGGACCGTCCCCAGGGGGCCAAATTATTTTTAGGCCATTTCTGACCCCCAGGGGCAAATCGGCCTATTATAATTAGGGGGAGCAGAAACCGCTAGACACCAGGGATTATTTTTTTTTTGTTGTTTTATTTTTTTAGATGTGGGGAGCAACCCCTTAGGCAAGGGTCGCTCCTCTAGTGGCAAAATTAACTTTAGGCCATTTGGGGCAGATCGGCCTATTTTTATTAGGCCAATGTGCCCCCAAGGGGGGCAGAAACCACTATACACCAGGGATTTCTTTTTTAGGTCAGTTTCACGTGAGGGGAGTGACCCCTTAGGCAAGGGTCGCTCCCCTGGGGGGGCAAATTTGTTTTAGGCCATTTCTGCCCCCCTTGGGGGCAGATCGGCCTATTGTAATTAGGCCTATCTGCCCCGGGGGCAGAAACATATAGGCACCAGGGATCTTTTTTTTAATTTTATTTTATTTTTTTAGACGTGGGGAGCGACCCCTTAGGCAAGGGTCGCTCCCCTGGGGAAACATCTTTTTAGGCCATTTCTGCCCCCCTTGGGGGCAGATCGGCCTATTTCTATTAGGCTAATCTGCCCCCAAAGGGGGCAGAAATCACTAAACCCCAGGAATTTTTATTTTTTTGTGTCAATTTCATGCCAGGGGAGCGACCCCTTAGGCAAGGGTCATTCCCCTGGGGTGAAAATTTATTTGAGGCCATTTCTGCCCCCCTTGGGGGCAGATCGGCATATTTTTATTAGGCAGATCTGCCCCCAAGAAGGTCAGAAACCACTAGGCACTAGGGATTTTTTTCTTGTGCCAATTTCACGCAAGGGGAGCAACCCCTTAGGCAAGGGTTGCTCCCTGGGGGGACAAATGGGCAGATCGGCCTATTTCTATTAGGTTGATCTTCCCCCAGTGGGGGGCAGAAACCACTTAGGCACCAGGGATTGGTGTATGTGTGTGTTTTGTTTGGGGGGCAGACCCTTGGGCAAGGGTCACTCTCTATGGGGGCACATTACTGTTGGCCATATCTGCCCCCCTTGGCAGCAGATCAGCCTATTTTTGGAAGGCCCATCTGCCCCCAAGGGGGGCAGAAAGCCCACCAGAGACCAGTGAAGATTTTTTTTTTTTTTTTGTGGGTGGGGGTATGGCTATACCCCGACCCCAAATAAATGGGGCCAAAGTTGTTCTGCCCACTGGTGGGCAGATGGGGCAATTACCCCAGATCCACTCCCCGGGTTGGGGGGGTAGAAAGCCTACTGGATGCCAGGGAATTAAAGAAAAAGAAAAAAGAGTGGGGTGGTGGCTACCAACCAGTATGGGCATGGTTATGCCCCCACCCCAACTGAAGGGTTTAACAGTCTTTCAGCTCTCCCCGGCACACTAAACATCTTATCCCATGGCAAGCAAGAGGGCATTTGATTATTTGGGGTTTTGCTTTTACATTTGGGCCATGAGAGCTTGTCTAACTCTCAAAATCGTCCCACTTGGAATGGTGAGGGCTGCACTTTTTCGACTTTGGGACGCTGCCATGTAGAAAAATCCACAAGACCTTGACACATCTGAAAACTAAACATCTGGGTGAGTCCAGGGTGGTGTGCTTCACATGCATCCTGCACCATTTTCTTACCCACAATGCCCTGAAAACCTCCAACTTTGCTGGAAATCACACATTTTCCCACATTTTTGTGATGGAACCTTCCAGAATATGCAGGAATCCACAAAATTCCTGCCACCCAGCATTCTTGCATCTATACCGATAAAAATTCAGCCCCACTTGTCAGCCTAAAAATGTTTTTTTTCAAACTGCCCTTTTGGACCTGCTTTAGAGCACTCTCAATCTTGACATGTTTTTGGCTCTTCCCTGTCACAAGCACTTGGCCAACCTACACAAGTGAGGTATCATTTTTATCGTGAGACTTGGGGGAATGCTGGGTGGAAGGAAATTTGGGGCTCCTCTCAGATTCCAGAAATTTCTGTCACCGAAATGTGAGGAAAAAGTGTTTCTTTTTGCCAAATTGTGAGGTTTGCAAAGAATTCTGGGTAACAGAACCTGGTGAGAGCCCCACAAGTCACCCCATCCTGGATTCCCCTCGGTGTCTAGTTTTAAAAAATGCACAGGGTTGGTAGGTTTCCCTACGTGACGGCTCAGCTAGAGGTCAAAATCCACGTCAGATTTCAATGTAAAAATGTGATGTGTCCATGTTGCGTTTCCTGTCGCAGGCACTAGGCCTACCCACACAAATGAGGTACCATTTTTATTGGGAGACTTGGGGGAACACAGAATAGAATAACAAGTGTTATTGCCCCTTGTCCTTCTCTACATTTTTTCCTTCCAGATGTAAGACAGTGTGTAAAAAAGACATCTATTTGAGAAATGCACTGTAATTCACATGCTAATATGGGGACCCCGGAATTCAGAGATGTGCAAATAACCACTGCTTCTCAACACCTTATCTTGTGCCCATTTCGGAAATACAAAGGTTTCCTTGATACCTATTTTTCACTCTTTTTATTTCAACAAATTAATTGCTGTATACATGGTATTCAATGAAAACCCATTGCAAGGTGCAGCTCATTTATGGCGCTGGGTACCTATGGTTCTTGATGAACCTACAAGCCCTATATATCCCCGCAACCAGAAGAGTCCAGCAGACTTAACGGTATATTGCTTTAAAAACTCTGACATTGTAGGAAAAAGTTACAGAGTAAAACGTGGAGAAAAATTGCAGTATTTTTCACCTCAATTTCAATAGCTTTTTATTTCAGCTGGTATTTTCTGTAGGAAAACCCTGTAGGATCAACGCAAATGACCCCTGCTGAATTCAGAATTTTGTCTACTTTTTAGAAATGTTTAGCTTATTGGGATCCAGCACTTATTTCGCACCCATTTCTGTCACTAACTGGAAGGAGGCTAAAAGCACAAAATACAGAAAAAATGGGGTATGTCCCATTAAAATGCCAACATTGTGTTGAAAAAAGTGGTTTTCTGGTTCAAGTCTGCCTGTTCCTGAACGCTGGGAAGATGGAGATTTTAGCAATGCAAACCATTTGTTGATGCCATATCCCAAGAACTGGAAACACGCCGAGATCAACCCCCTCCTCAAGAAACCATCAGCTGACCCCACAAACTCAAAAACTTCAGACCGATCTTCTTACCTCCATTTCCTGCGAAATTCATATAAAAAGCAGTCAACAGCCAACTCACCATGTTTCTAGAAAGCCACAATATCCTCGACATCTCCCAATCCAGATTTAGGTCAAACCACAGCACCGAAACAGCCCTTCTGTCCGCAACAGACGACATCAGCTCTCTACTGGGCAAAGGAGAAATGGCGGCACTCATCCTACTTGACCTCTCGGCAGCGTTCGACACAGTCTCCCATCACATCCTGATAAGAAGACCCCATGAAGCTAGCGTTAGAGACAAGGCTCTCGACTGGATCCAATCCTTCCTCTCCGGCAGAACGCAATGAGTGAGACTCGCCCAATTCCTTGCAGAACTCACACCCACCACCTGCGGAGTGCCCCAAGGTTCCTCCCTCAGCCACACACTGTTCAACGTCTACATGGCCCCCGCTAGCCACCCTCATCAGAAGCTACGGAATAAACATAATCTCCTACGCTGACGACACCTAACTCATCCTCTCCAACGAACCAGACAAAGCCAGACTTAACTTCCACGAGGGCATGAAAGCAGTTGCCAACTGGATGAGAGATATCTGCCTTCAACTCATCACAAACAAGACTGAGGTACTCATCCTGGGCCCCCAACTCAATGCATGGAGCGACTCCTGGTGGTCACCCACCCTCAGAAATCCACCCACCCCTGGCAGCCACGCCCGCAACCTTGCAATCATCCTGGACCCCGACCTGAGCATGAACCATCAGATCAATGCAGTCACCTTCATCTGCTTCCACACCCTCCGCCTCCTACGCAAGACCTTCAAATGGATCCCCCTCAAGCACAGAAAGACCATCACACACGCCCTCATCACCAGCAGACTGGAATAAGGCAACACACTCTATGCCGGAATCAAGAAAAAACTCACCCACAAATTGCAAAACATCCAGAGCGCTGCCGCCAGATTGATCCTCGACCTACCCTGCCACTGCCACATCTCACAACACCTACGCACAAGGTACTGGCTCCCTATCGAAAAAAGAATCACTTTCAAAATTCTCACCTGCACACACAAAGCCCTCCACAACAACAGACCTGCCAACCTTAACCAGCGACTCAACTTCCACGTACCCCACAGGACCCTAAGCTCAGCCCAGCTCTCCCTCACAGAAGTACCCCGCATCAGGAAATCTGGAACAGGAGGACGCTCCTTCTCCTACCTCGCTACCACCACCTGGAACACCCTACCCATCCACATCAGACAAAACACCTCCCTCCCCAGCTTCACAAAGGAACTGAAGACATGGATTGTCTAATCCACCTCCGCTACATGCTACCCCCTCAGCGCCTTGAGACCCTAACAGGTGAGTAACTGCGTTCTATACACTCTGATTGATTGATTGAGAAAGACTTAACAAGATCTTGATCACCAGTCACAGGTTCATTTATTCTGCACAGTGTATTGGTTCACTTTGTTCAAGGTTATAAATCTTGGAAAGGAGATATAAATGTAAAAAATATTTAGGGAACCAGATTTTGGCAAGCTAAAGGTACTTTATTCAGAGTACGCATGGTTTTAATAAACCTACTCAGCAAACAAAAAACATGGGATTTCATTCTACTAGAGTCCTAAAGACACCATCCATTGAAAAGTTAATTTGACGCAATTAAAAGACAACCGCATCCTGGGCCATGTTCCTGAGGGTGGGCTCGAAAATGTGTCAATACAGTGAGACCAGTCATCCAGATACTGATGTCAGGTTTTAAATACATTTCTACATCCAGCAACTTAAGTTGATTTGGATCCAGTCTCAGACTCGAACTTTGTATAGACACACATTGTCCTCTGAGATGTGTTCTGTTCTTCCCCGTACCACAATTATTTTGATGTATGTGTTGTGTTCACTCTGCAGTTGGTTTAGCTGAGCCACCAGAAGTCCTGTATAGAAGCAGTTACATCAGTCTAGCCTTAAACGTATAGCAGCTACGATCACCAAAGTTTTATGTTGCTAGCTACAGTGGGTAGTCTAGGTCTTAGTTTTGTCATTTGATGAAAACAGATGCCTATCTCTTTTCTTTTTTTTGATAAACCGTTTTATTAGCATTTCAATCCTTGTTAAACAATATATCCCCTAGTTATAATAATATTGATAGCACCTGTACACTTCCATTACAGCACTTAACAATGCGTGTTCACTGTAGTCCAATCCACTAACGTCCCTTCACCACAGAGCCCAAATGGGCCCTCATTAAGTCAACCTCGAAAGAGCTTTGTTGTCATCTTATGTCTGCTTCAGAGATATCAGGCATCTTTGTGCTGTGTCCATGGAGACTAAATCCTCTGTTTCTTTCATTGGGCAATCTCTGGCCTTGTAGACTGCCTTCTCCACCAATGCACATCTGTTCATGCCTCCCTTCCACTGGCCAAAGGTTGAAAGAGCAGCATTCTGCCAGTTCTTCACTATGTCCCATTTGGTAATTAAATATCTTAGTCCAACTAGTAAGCGTGCACATGGGTCTCCCTCCCAGCTATCCATGATCTAAGGCAAGGTCACCCTATGGTCTAGCATGAAGTAATACCGCAGTGCACTGTCTAAATATGTGTGTATTGTGTGCCAGTATTAGACAATGACAGTGCATTCCCACATAACATGAGGGGAAGTGACCCTGTGTTACTACAGTGCCACTATGCAGCTGATGGAGCCCTGCCCATCTTCCACAGCCTAACGGGGTGGAAGCATACACAGTTAATTTTATGAGTCTGAGCCTGCTGATATTGCCAGAAGCCTGGGGGCCATTTTTGCTTTAGTGTCGTCCAAGTCACCAAGGCAGTTTTCCCATTTGACACTAGAAGGGATCAGGGGAATTAACCACCAATGAACTATAGAGTCACAATATTCTTCTCTGCCCGAGCTGTGCAATGGTTATGTTAGATTACAAGGGCACTGCCTTCAATTCATCAGCATAGGTGTCCAGGGCATGCCTTTGCTGTAAGTACCTAAAGAAGTGGCTTTTATAGAGTGAAAAGTTGATCGCCATGCCTAAGGGGATTTCTGAAGTCCACCTGCTTTGCCATTCAGTATGTTTGACTGCCTCTTTCCAACACTCTATTGAGGTTGTAGCACTCCTAGGTTATGCACCCAGAACTCAGGCAATATATCCATGAAGTATAAGCCATATAGTTGCTGTATAAGTAACTCCAAGAGTATCACCATGTCCCCTCTGTCACAGAACAGCCAATCATTCAACGGAATAAATTAAGAAGCCCAATAATTGAATTTCAAGTTGGCGATTCCCAAACCACCATTGTACGTGGCATGTGTACACTTGTCAAATGAGATCTGTTGGGTCCTCCCCACCATAGGAAAGTGTGAGCGAGTGATGTAATGTCTGCAAGAAAGTTTAGGGGAGCAAATATGGGCAGTTCTGAATCGTGTATAGAATTAATGGAAGGGGCAACATTTAAAAAAGGGCCCCTCAGCGCATAACAGTGAGTGAGGGTTTGGACTATTGTCATGGTCCAGCTGGATCTGTGCTTGTAATGGGCTGATATTAGGGTTCCAGCACAGGTCATATCTACTGTGATCATCATGTCCAAGTACTTAAAATGAGTGGAGGCCACCTTTAGTTTTGATATGTGCCATTTTGAGGTGTAATACCGACTAACGGCATGTATGTCAATTTCCCCTAATTTACTCTGAGTTCTGATGCATCTTCGAAGACCTGCAGCATGTGGAAAACTCTAAGGATAGTGGCTTAAGGACATTGCAGAAAGTGAAACCCTGAACTCAGGACCCTCTGGCCATCCAAATCCACAGTAGGCTACATTATGCCTAATCCATTCTGCCAGACACCCGATGAACAGGGCACAAAGGGGGGAAGAAGGCACACCTGGTGGTGAGTAAGTAAAGGAGTTGAGATGGACCATTCACATGAACCAGAGCCCACAGGGAAAAAGTAGAAGGCTCTCACAAAGTCAAGCAAATGCCAGCTACACCCAATCCTGTCTAAGACTGCTAGCATGAAGTGCCAATGTAGTGTCAGAGGCTTTCACAAATCAACTGAAAGCAAGGCAGAACCACCCTCAGTCTGTGGGTCTGTGTTAAGGTCACTTGGAGTATATGCAGGCATTGTTTGGTGGAACTTCCTGGTACAGAGACACTTTGGGCAGTGCTGATGGTGGTGGTGAGCTTCTTAATCAGTTGTGTCACAATGACTTTTAACAGGATTTTTGTTTGAAAGTTAATAAGGGAAATTGGTCTGTAAGACTCACAGAGGTGGAAGGGAGCACCAGGCTTGAAGAGATCTATGATGATGGCCCTGCTTAAGTCATACAGCAGCTCTCCGGTGTCCCATATCTCTTGGTATGTTGCAAGGAGGTGTGAGTTTAATAGCAAGGAATATTTTTTTAAAACATTCTTGGGAATATGATTGGGCAGGTTTCCTTGAAGGCATTTTGGAGATAGCATCTCTATTGGAAACCCTGTAAAAATAAGGCAGTCTGTCTCTATCTGAGTGAGGCATGTCTGATATGCATGAAGCTCTTCATAATGCCTAACACACATTTTTGCTGTCTCTGCAACCTGCATGACTGGCTGTCCCTGGGCATCTCAGACCACTGGTATAATTCGTGTATAAGTGTCTTTCTTTGCAAGCCAGAAGAGAAGTTTGCCCACCATTCATATATTACATATTGCGAGAGGAACCCAGAGTATTAAACAGTATCTAACAAATCAGTGCAGAGGGCTTCTTTGGCTGTGAGCATCAAATGAATTATAGCATCATTTGGGTCTCCGACACATTAGACCTCGAGACTGTGAAGCTGTTCCTCTTGGTCTGCAGTCCCCCATTCCCTTTCCCTCTCTCTTGACTCAAAAGTAAGACATGAATGTACCCCTAATGACTATCTTGAAGGCCTCCCACAAGGTCACTCATGAAGGGATTGGTTCCGTGTTGACCTCAAAGAACTTAATAAAACCATCCTAAAGAACGTTTGTCAAGCTGGGATTTTGTAGCCACCAGGCATTTCACCTCCACATTTCTCAATAGCTGCCCACATGAATCAGGAGCATAGTCTTGACGGGTGACCTATCTGAGAGCCCTCTACTGAGAATGCAGGCACCACAGATTGAGGCAGTCTCACTAGCTGACACAAAGATGTCATCTATTCTGGACATTGAGGGGGTCATTCTGACCCTGGCGGTCATTGACCGCCAGGGTCAACGACCACGAGAGCACCGCCAACAGGCTGGCGGTGCTCTCAAGGGCATTCTGACCGCGGCGGTTTGGCCGCGGTCAGAAAGGGAAAACCGGCGGTCTCCCACCGGTTTTCCGCTGCCCTCAGGAATCCTCCATGGCGGCGCAGCTTGCTGCGCCGCCATGGGGATTCCGACACCCCATACCGCCATCCTGTTCCTGGCGGTTCGCCCGCCAGGAACAGGATGGCAGTATGGGGTGTCGTGGGGCCCCTGGGGGCCCCTGCAGTGCCCATGCAAATGGCATGGGCACTGCAGGGGCCCCCATAAGAGGGCCCCACAAAGAATTTCAGTGTTTGCTTAGCAGACACTGAAATTCGCGATGGGTGCAACTGCACCCGTCGCACCTTCCCATTCCGCCGGCTCCATTCGGAGCCGGCTTCCTCGTGGGAAGGGGTTTCCCGCTGGGCTGGCGGGCGGCCTTCTGGCGGTCGCCCGCCAGCCCAGCGGGAAAGCCAGAGTGGCCTCCACGGTCTTTCGACCGCGGAGCGGCCATATGGCGGTTCCCGCCAGGCGGGCGGCGACCGCCGCTCGCCGGCCTCAGAATGAGGCCCTGAGTGTTGGACGCTGGATGGGAGCGTAAGTTGTCAAATATGTTCATGTCATTTGCGCCAAGTATCTATCAAGCCCAGAGAGGAGGCCCACTCTGTAAATAACTCCACCTGTGGACCAAAGCTTTGGTGTGAGTGTCCATTGCTGGGTTCATAGCAGAGTTGAAGTTTCCACCCACCGGTATCATTCCCAGGAGTAGCTCAAGGAGCGCGGCAGAGCGAAACTGAAGGGTGGTCTCCTGAAACCCAGGGGGAGCATATACATCAATACGCTTTCACTGTGCATCTTCTAGTAAACCATGAAGTACTACATACCAGGTCCGCACATGGGTAAGAATGTCAGAGGGAACGTTTTCTTTAATAGTATAGCCGTTCCTCACAAGCCCGTAGTAAAACCAGTGTGAAACATACAAGTGTACCTATGTCGGCATAGGACATTGCATTGCGTTTCCATAAGGTGGAGGTCCAGCAACAGGAGAACCTTCGGGTGCATATTTTTTCTCACGAAGGAGGACTGCTCCTATTTGATTTTGTCTAGTAAGCCACTCACCTCACAGGACATACAGTGCGTTGATACTTGGCTACTTTTTAAGTTGTGGAACCACAGTTTAGGGAGCCCAACTCTCTTAAACTGTACATTCCATATAATCAATGTTCTTAATGCACAATGTCCTTGAGGTGGAAGGGCTGCTAACCTGAAATTAACGAATGGCGCAGGGCCAGCCTGCCCTATCATGGTAGGAGGGATGACTGTGGACTGCGTGTGTCAATGGGTTGCCCGTGTTTTCTATCACTTTTCTGACTTGAGTTTCAATATATATGCCAGAATCTGAAGAAATACCAACTTTTATATTTTAGTAGAAGGAGAGATCTTGCGGTTAAGGATCTCTGGAATGGAAAGTGAAAGCAGATTGGAGGAATAGTGAGTAACTTATCTTCCTGCTGCAGGGTGACTGAGGGTGCCAGGGACACAACTCCCACTCTAGGGCACAAAGCGCGTGACCTTCATCTGGTGTACAGACATGTAATGATGGACATGTCCGATGAGTTTTCTAACTTTACACCCTTGTCTGTAATAAAACACTGGTGCAAATGCAAAGCATGCCCTCATCTGCATAAGGCCATTTCCTTGCAAATGATGGAATCCCACAGTGAGATCATCCATTCTTAATTTTTGGCACTGGTGCAGTCTATATTTCAGGAGGGGCCGCGCAAATTTCCTGCAGTGCAAAAAGTGGGCACATATGCCCATTGCAGACCCAAGGCACTTTTTACAATATGATCACGGAAGTCTACACAAACCCTCTCCCATATATGAGCACGCCCAGTCAGCTCCTACATGTAGAAGAATGATCAGACTAACATTCAGTTTCCTCATATGTGGTACATTATAGTCTATATCAACCATAGACTTTCACATAGCAACTACTTTGATATAAGTGTGAAACATATTGGATGTGCCTTTGTGCAAACTGCTCTGTTTCATACAACTTATATGAATCTGCATGCGCTATGCTGATTTGTATACAATAACATTGGTTTAAGATGTCATTGCATTGATTAATACATAGTAAATTATAGGTGCACATAGGAAGCACATTTGGTTTGTTTGAAAAAGCACCCAGTTTAAGGTGAAACGTTTTTAAACACATTATTTCGGTTTGTTTTCCCAAAAGATTTGTCTCTATCAAGAGCACATGGCTACGTCCATTTAGTGCATAGGTACCTATAACCTAAATACTGCTGTGTATTCATAACTCAGTGGTGTGCATACCATGTATTGGTTTTTAGACATATTCTATTTGTTTGCACTTATAATGTACTTTATCATATACATAACATTATGGTTTGAATGGAAAGCCTACTTTTGTGCATCTACATAGGTTTTTAATACACAATACATCAATTTGCTCTCATAATGTACTGTATGTATGTATGTGAAGCACACTGGTTTGCATGTATATCAATCATACTGCCATTCCAACAGGAGGGGACTCACATGGAGAAGCAAGTCAAAGTGGCTGGGCCTGAACTTGAACATGGAACTGAAAGGCCTGACATTCCTGACATTGTAGACACTATAGCACAGGGCAAATTATGTGGCTGTAAAACATGTAAATAAACATACGTTTCTCATTCAAACTTTGTGCATGTAAATCATTTTTAATCGAATTTGAACATGTAACCTTGTTTTAGAATAATATAATTTAAAATGGTTATAGCTTCGCAGTCTGATTAAAATTACCCAAATAGATGCAGTCTTTACCACATATATCAATGTTACAATAAAAAAGCAATACACTTTGCGTCTACAATGAAAAAATACCACACATTATGGAAAGTGCAAAATACCTCCATGTACAAGTTAGCTGCAATATACTAAAAATCCCAGCATGCAATGTTATGCAGCTTAAGAATCTTGAAATGACTGCATGACTGAGAACTTATACAAGACATTTTGTTAAAAATACACATCTGCAAAGTTCTACCTAGATTGAAACTCTAGGATTTAGTAAAACAATTGTTAATATGAATGTACGTTGATCTCTTACTCTCACATCATGTCAAGCTGCCAGCCTCACTAGCACCATTTTACGATGTTTCCACCAGGTTGAAAGGCGAAAACCATTGTATTACATTGTTTCCGCCAGTCAGCCCTGTGGAGACAGTGCGGCGGCATTGCATAGCCAGAGCAGACAGTGTGCATTCTGAGGATACTAGCAGGGGGACCTCTGCACTGCCTTCCCGCCAGCCTTTTCATGGCATGGACTCGGCCATGAAAAGGCTGACTGGAAGAGAAGTCATGATCAGCACAGTGGTGCCAAACTCGGCACCACCGTGGCTGGCCACAACTTCAACCACCACCAGCCCATCAGGATCCCTGATCCCGGCAGAGGCGGCGGTCTCCTGGCGGTCTGACCACCAGGATCATAAAATAGCAGTCAGACCACCAGAACTGCAGTTGTCCAACCGCCACTGCAAGTTTGGTGGTCCATGGACTGCCAAATTCGTAATTAGGCCCTTACACTACAATTCCCAGAATTCAGCACATTGGGTGTTTTCATAGTAATGTACTGGATTACTCGCACATGGGTCTTGTACTTGCAGATATCTATATAAAAATATATGTAATGTGCAAGGTAATGGGAACTACATTTTGTACTGGGAGGATCAGAATGGTAATCTACACTATGGGCCCCATTACGAGTCTGGCGGTCTACTGACAGCCAGACTTGTGGTGGCGGTCCCACCGCCAACAGGCTGACGGTGGGACCGCCATATTACGACCGTGGCAGACCCCCCATAGTCGAACCTCCGACACCAGGGTAAGGTCCAGATTTAAGAGGGCTTAGCGCCATTCTAACAACACATTAGTGTAATTTTTTTTACACTAATGTGGCATTAGATGGCCAAAAACACTGCACCATATTTACAAATTGGTGTAATGCATGCATTGCGCACCTTTGTAACTTTTTGCACTATATTATGCCTGCGCCAGGCATAATGTATTCAAAGGGGGTGTTCCGCCATTAAGGGGCCGTTAAGGGGCCAAAAAAAAATGGCGCAAAGAAATCTAAGAGATATTTTTTTGCATTTTTAATGCCTACTCTGAGCAGGCGTTAAAAGGAGGCTCCCATTGGTTACAATGGGCTTCTGGGTGCTTTGCAGGATATGCTAATCCTGCGCCAAACTAGGGTCAAAAATTCTGACGCTAGTTCTCCAACTACCGCCATATTACGACCCTGGCAGAGCCCCCATAGTCGAACCTCCGACACCACCAGGTTGCGGCCAGCCGGCAGCCTGGCGGTTTCGGAGGTTGTAATCCTGGGGATTCCGAGTCCCCATACCGCCAGTTTTTCCCCCATGCACAGCCCCGTCGCACATTCCACTGCCTGAATTACAGGCAGTGGAATGTGTGAGGGGTGCTGCTGCACCCGTTGCACCGCCACATTGCCACCGGCTCGATTACGAGCCGGCTGCAAAGTGAAAGCCCTGTTCACCGCAGGGCCGGTGGGTGGAAATGCTGTTTCCGCCTGCCGGCCCTGTGGTGAACTTGTAATAGGGCCGGGGGTGTTCTGCCTGCACTGGCGGGCAGGTGGCGGGACGAGGCTCATAATGAGGGTTGCCAGGGGTATATACAGGTGAACAAAACTGAAAAAAAGATTTTTCCAGTTGGACTTTGGACCGGAGAAATGCATTTTGGTATGTGTTATTCCCAAATTTCGATTCAACGTGTTACTGAATCGCAGTTTTAAATTGCAAATATATACTGATTCAGCATTTGAAAGGGGCGTGTTTAGGGTGTCCCTTCCAAATACCAAATCATAATGGGATGTATGAATGTTTTGCAATCAAATTACACTAATGTGGCACTAGATGGCCAATAACACTGCACCATATTTACAAATTGGTGCAATGCATGCATTGCGCACCTTTGTAACCCTTTGCACTACGTTATGCCTGCGCCAGGCATAATGTATGCAAAGGGGGTGTTCCGACGTTAAGGGACCAAAAAAAAAACGGCGCAAAGAAATCTAAGAGATTTTATTTTGCATTTTTAATGCCTACTCTGAGCAGGCGTTAAAAGGAGGCTCCCATTGGTTACAATGGGCTTCTGGGTGCTTTGCAGGATATGCTAATCCTGCAAAGCGCCAAACTAGCGTCAAAAATTCTGACGCTAGTTCCCTTACTACCGTCATGGTGCGCTGTATATTAAATACAGCACATACGTGGTGGTGTTAGGGGGGTGCTAAGGGGCACAAGAAAAGTGGTGCTGCACAAAGTGCAGCACCACTTTTCATAAATATACCCCTAAGTGTTATAATGTTAATCTTGTGTTATTTCTATCGTACTGAGATCCCTTGTCATGCTAACCTCCCCCATGTGACATCCCAGGCCCTGGCTGCAGACCTTTAGAAGTGGAACTGCTGTATTAGTTCCTCATGAAACAGTTCCAAAAGAGGAGCAGTGATCTTGCTCCCTTGCAAAATGGATCCAAATATCCGAGTCAAGCACATGGGGGAAAAATACCTGCTTACAGTAAAGGCAGTTATCTGCTGTATGGTGTTAAAACTGGCCCTATCTTCATGCCCTTAACATTAATGCCACAAACATGGATTGATATGCAAAAAGTGAATGTTAAAATGTACGTAATGTGTGTCAGCCATTTAGTTCCTTGTATTTCACATGTTTTACTTAATGTTACATTCCCCAAGAAAGTTAGCTATTTCATCCTACTGAGTTTCTGTGCATTGTATTACTCTTGCTTAGTGCATACTTTGATTCGTGCCAAGTGTTTGTGAGAGGCTCTGATTGAGAGCGCTAGTGCTGAGGTTGAAGGCAAAGCAAAGCGTCTGACAGTGGGTTGGTCTCTCTGCAGAGCACACAGAACAATAGTCATGTATTCCAGTTGCAAATGAAATTCAGTGTAAATGTGTATGAAGGAGTGTTGAGGTCAAAATATTTAGAAGGGAAAAGCAAAATGAAATAATGTGAATGAGTGCAGTGTATGTTTGGGGTGGTAAAATGAGAGAGATGTAAGGGATTGCATTCAGGGGAGACGGAAAAGAGGTTGCTGAAGAGGAAAGAGAGGACATTAAAAATGTACAGATGGATGAGATGTGAAGAGAAAAAGGGCATACATATCTAACGTAAAGCAAACATAACTGAAGGCCATATTCCTTCCATAGGACTCAATAATATTTAATTCACAATTTCAGAATTTAAACATTTCCAATGTTAATTATTTACAACTAATCATTGTTGTTACTCATTTAGCTTAAACAGCTAACAACCATTGATAAATCCAATAGTAAGGACAGGTTTTTGGTGTACGTCAGTTGTTGTTTTATAGTTCTGGATGCAATAACATCTCAGAGAGAAACCACAAAGCAGGCTGGGTGGCACACCAAAGGAATCACAGAAATGTATTTTACATGTTCCCTTTTAGAGAGACCCCACTTTTCATCCCACTTAAATATCTGTCTGCACGTATTTCTGTATAATTGATTGCAGCCAACAGCTGTGGGTGCTTCCTGATGCAGGATTAGAGCATTTTCTTCCAAAGTTGATGCTGCATGTAGTGCAAGATACTGAGCAAGCACACACTTTAAAGGGCCTGAAGTTGTCCCTTTGTACAATTTGCACATTAAAGTAACTGTTGAACGTATTAATGCAGTAACATATGGGGCAGTTATCAGTGCTTAATTTGTGCTTGTTGTCTCCGGTGCGGAGCACCGGCACTTATTTTTGAGGGCCAGCGCTTATTCTTCTGCCTCAAGAAAATGGGAAAGACGGAGGAAGAGAAAAACGAAAAAGCGTCACAATGGGAGATAGCAGAAAGCTGCAAGAGTGAGCTGAGGGGGCAGGGAGTAGCTTTTAATGGATTGAAGAGGCACGAGGTGGCTTCAGGATTGCACTGCCTCAGTATTCCGTGTTCGCACATTTAATTGCAGCAGCCGCGTGTTTAAGAGGAGGGCTTTGGGCACCGGCACGTTTTTATTTACAAATTAAGCACTGGCAGTTATTAATGTGTTTAATATTTCAAGACTATGCATTCCCACTGCTTTATAAACCTTGCTTTCTCACTAAATTCATTTGCTTTCAAATGCACCATTTGTCATTCTTTTTTAACTGTTTCTTGGGAGGAGGACTCACTCTGGACCTCAGGTGTGCCCATTAAGCTTGCGCGCTTCACTCACTACATAAAAGTCATACCCAACTTTTATGCCCCACCACTTTCAAATGTCACCAGTCGCCACTGATGCATGAGGTAGATCTATTTGCGTCCCACTAACAATCGTTAATAAAACTCAAAAGATTTTCATACGTTAGGAATACCGATTTCTTATTTGCCGTTGGAAGAGATTTACAATTAGGAAATCGGTATTCCTAATTTTGGTACATTTGGCCCTTACTTCCGTGAGCAACACCATTTGGTCAAAATGTGTGATAGTATTCTACTTGTTTCCATGTGAACACTGGATTAATAAAAGTGGTACATATAAATTTTCTTGTATGCAGCTCGCCGCTTTGTAGAAACGGTTGTAAAATTTGTTCAGGCACCGGAACTCCCCAAAGAGCAAAAATATGTAAAAAAATATTTTAAATACAACGTTTCAGCTTCCGCCTTCCTAATTCAAGGTTGTTTGCTTAGTGGCAGCACAGCTGACACTGCGGGACTTTCAGAAAGCATCATGAGTGAAGATTCCATTTGGAATATAGAATCAATGCAGTTCTGAGATCTCTTGAAATATGCAGTAGCCAGATGGTATTGTCAGTGATGTTCAGCCCATGATCTTAAATGGTACATCCAGAACTTTTCTCTGGAGTCCAGTAGTTCTTCCTTTAAGACGTTCCATAGGGAAAATCTTCAAATCTGATTGCAAATGGTCCACAAGGTTAAAATGAGTGGCTAAAGGCTTCAAGTGTATTATTAGTGTTTGCTGATTATTGGCTCCTGAATCATGTATGGAGGTCATCAAAACTTTCCAGGAAGGGACTGAGATGGATGAAATATATTTTGGAAACATTCGCAAAAGTCTGTCAAATGGTGCCAAAGTTATCAATAAACCAAAATATCAATTTTCTACGGAAACCTGATACCAACTATAAAAATACAGTGGTGAAAACCACATTGTATATAAATATCTTCATACAAACACACAGATACACACAGAGATAGCAGATAGATGCATAGATAGATAGATAGATAGATAGATAGATAGATAGATAGATAGATAGAAAGCACTGAGTATTAAAAATCGGACTTTCTAATTGTCGTGAAAGAATGTCACAGTTATAAGCATAACAAAAATACTCTTCCTATGGAAACTCTGACTTAACCATTACGACACACTTTTATGTGGGCGACGGCGGCAGAATGCAGTGGGGATCGGACACACTTTAATTCAATTTACAATGGTTCAGTAAATCCATGGTCGGCTAACTGCCAGGTGCATTTTCACCTGTAATGAGTGGGGGCATATATCAATACACAGGCATTTTTACAAAATACTTGTGTATTAATTTAATAAATCATTTAAAAGAATCAAAACTATAAAGACAATTTATTCAAAAATACAAAATACATTTCAGGAATGGAATTTAAAGGCATGTAGGGGTAATGGGTTGGGAAGTGTATTAATACTCAGGGTTTTTCCAAAATAGTTGTGTATTAATTTATAAAATAATTTAGATTATTTAAAAAAAATAAAGTATATATGATAAACATTCACATTTTTGCAATAGGATGTCAATGATCTAGGAGTAGTAGGTGACAAAGTGCATTAATACTCAAGCATTATTTGCTGTGTAGAAGTCAGTAAGTGGTAAAGACTATTAATAGTCTGGTGAGAAAATTAAGGCCTATGTTATAATTTATGTAATTGCTTATATTATTTAAAATTATAACACATTAAAATAAAATAGGTGCATGACATAAAGGATGAAGGGGTAATGGGTAGAGAAGTGTATTAATACTGAGGTATTTTTCCAAACTACTTGTGTATCAATTTATTAGGTAATTTAAAATAATTTAGAATAAAAAGCATTTTTAGGAGTGGGATGTAAGGGGTTTTAGCGGCAGTGGGTGGGCAAGTGTGTTATTACTGAGGTATTTTTTCTAAAACACTTGTGTATTAATTTATTAGATAATGTATAATATGTATTTTAATATTTCAAATAATAATGTATGGGTAATAAAAATAAACCAAATTATTTTTTAGGAGTGGGACATAAGGGATCTAGGGGTGATGAGTGGGGAAGTGTGTTAATACTATGTTTTTTTTAATCAAAATACTAGTATATTAATTTATTAAATAATAAGGGGCATATTTACAAGGAATTGGCACATCGCCTCAAATGCAGCACTTTCCTTGTGTCACCCTGTGCCCCCTAACAACACTGTGGTAGCTCTGTATTTACAATACAGGACACCATGGCACACGTTAGGACAATAGCATCAAAATACTTGACGCTATTGTGGTACTTTGCTGCACTAGCACCACAAATGTTGACTCTAGTCCAGCAAAGCAAAGGGAGGCCCATAGGCTAATGCACTAGCATCACTTTAACGCGTGCCTTGAGCAGGGGGTTACAAAAATTACACTAGAATGGGGCAGTGAAATCTTCAGTAAATTTCACTGTGCCATTTTTTAGGCCTCCCTCCGGGCAAACGTTCCCCTTGCATACATTATTCATGGTGCAGGTATAATGTGTGGCAAGGGGTTACAAAGTGGTGCAATACCTGTATTGCTCCACTTTGTAAATATGGCGCATGGTGGGGGACTGGTTAGCGCCGCCTTAGCGTAAAAAAAATGACGCTAAGGCAGCGCTAGGGGCTTGTAAATATGCCCCTTAATGTTTTAAAATGATAATGCATATAAAATAAAAATATAAAAAATATTTTTAGGAGCAGGATGTAAGGGATCTTTAAGATAATGGGTAGGGAAGTGTATTAATACTCAAGGATTAATTTTAGACCTTAGGGCCTCATTACAAGTTTGGCGGTCAGACTGCCAGACCACCATGTTGGCAATCCTGAAATGACTGCCACACCAGCGGTCTTCCAGGCTGCCCTATTATGAGTCATACAGGTAGGACCGCCAAGTAGAAAAGGCAGACGGCCAGCGGAGCGACAACCTGGATATAGGCGGTCCGACCTCCAGTTCCATCAGCGCCACAGCCAACCACCGAGCATATTATAATCGCTCAGTCGCTGTGACAGTCCCTTCGTGGTGGTCAGCCAATGGTGGTCAGGACCACAGCAGTTCCCGGTCAGCAAAGTAACAGACAGCTGCACATTGGATGAGTTAAAAAACAACACAGATGACACACATAGCTGCTGTGGACACATCTGCAAAGGACCCTTCAGAGACCACAATCCTTTGCATTTGCACAGCAAGACAAAGAAGCCTGAGCAACTTTAATCCACAGAGTATATAGATTAGGCACCACTTTGTTCCTGCCATCGCATTGAACACCGTGTACGCACTTTTGTCCGTTCACACCTATTGCACGTCCCTGTCACCCTTAATATTTTTTCCACCATGTCACATTAAAAAAAATCCCTGTTTTTCTGAAGATGAGTTGAGTCACGGTGGATGAAATCATAGGAGTGGAGCCACAATTGTTTGGAGCACAAGTCCAGCACACTTCTCTCAGCAGGAAAATGGAAGTGTGGGAAAAGATTGTGGACAGAGTGAATGCTGTAGGCACCACCCTGTGCACAAAGAAGGACATTAGGAAGAGGTGGAATAACCTGAGGGGCAAGGTCCGTTCCCTGGACTTTAGGCAGCCGCTGTAGGCCAACAAGACTGGTGGAGGCCCTCACAGTGCCTCATTAATATTTTTTCCCTGGGAGGAGGCAGTCTTGGCCATCTTGCATCCCGAGGGCTTGACTGGAATACCTGGGGGAGTCCGGTAAAGTACACAGCTCTCCTTTACCCACTGTCTTGTTCATGTACCTCACCAACACTCAATACCCAGTGTACCTGAGTTGAAATACTCTCAATCTGTATCACTGGACCCAACATCACAGTTTCCAAGGCCCATCACATATGTCCAAATGGGGCCTGGAAATCTCACAATATCAAAAACACATCCCAGGATCCATGGTGAAAATGTATGCTCAAACATAAATGCAGCCTCCTTAGAGATATGCAAAACACAACTTTTGCCAAGTAATGGGGAGTAGTGAGAGTGACCTGACTGCAACTCCAAGAAGGCACTGTTCTAGCATCTCCAACCACCAGTTCAGTGGTATCTTGTCTGATTACCCCTATTTGTTGACTCACAAATGGACTTCACTCACCTGGGGGGATAACATTGGTCTAATGTGGGTTGCACAGGGTGTGACCGAAATGCAACTTCCGAAGAGGTGCTGTTTCAGCAACTCCAACCACCAGCCCAGTGTTCTCTTGTCCAAAGACCCCTGTTTGTTAACTTACAAATGACCCTCACTCACCTGGGGGAGAATAACATTTGTATAGTGTATGTAGTAGAGAGAATGACCTGACTGTAACTCCCAGCAGGACCTGTTTCAGCAGCTCCAACAGTGGTCAGATGCCCCAATACATCTGTTTGTTAACTCTCAAATGATGTTTACTCACCTGGGGGTATAAAATTTGTACAGTGTGTTTATAAGAGAGAGTGACCTGACTGCAACTCCCAGCATGCCCTGTTCATGTAACTCTAACCACTAGCAAAGTGGTCACATGCCCCAAAACATCTGTTTGTCAACTCTCAAAGGAAGCTTACTCAGCTGGGGGATAACATTTGTACTGTGTGTGTAGTAGAAAGAATCACCTGACTGCATCTCCCAGCAGGCCCTGTTCCAGTAACTCCAACCAGCAGCCCAGTCGTCACATGCCCCAATACATCTGTTTGTCAACTCTCAAATTAAGTTTACTCACCTGGGGGTGTAACATTTGTATAGTGTGTGTGTAGTAGAGAGTGTGGCCTGACTGCAACTCCCAGCAGGCCCTATTCCATTAACTCCAACCACCAACACAGTGGTCACATGCCCCACTGTATCTGTTTGTCAACTCTCAAATGAGGTTTACTCACATGGTGGGGATAACATTTGTATAATGTTTGTCGTAAAAAGAATGTGTTGAGCAAACTCCCACGAGGCGCTGTTTCAGCAACTCCAACTACCAGCCCATGTGTTCTCTAGTCCAAAGACCCCTGTTTGACAACTCACAAATGAAGTGTACTCACCTGGGAGTGATCAAGCACAAATCATGCTCAATTCAAAGACATATCTGTCTACCTACCTCAATCTTGACATGCTAACCTATGATGAAACTATTGAGGACAGGAAGGACAGCTTACCCAGTATGTGCAACAAGTATCCCTAAGATCTCAAGATACATCACCAGATTGGCAGCAGACACACTGACACAGCACTGTGCACCTAATGACTCCAGTCACATATGCAACCAAGTTCTGGGTCTGCCTACATCCCACTCAACTAGGCCTCCACATGGTCAAAGCCATACCTTGCTCATCCACTGTGTTGGCTGCACTGGTTGCAAGATGTCATTTTCAGGCCATCCTCCCAAGTGCAACTGATCTACATATCTCAGCAACTGCTTGAGTCTAAATGCATTGGCATGCTTCACCTATGTCATGTCATTTCACCCAATACCATGATTATTTGCAACATTTGGATTAACTACAACTTAACTTTGTACAAGATATCTGCTTACTGTAATTCTAAACCTTTGGAAGTAGATGTCACAAAACAACCAGTAACAATGTACGTTTTACATCACACATAGGCCACGGAACAGACTGCCACTGCCCCCATGAATAAAGCCCTCAATGATGAAAACACTCCTAGACTTCTGGACATAGAGGATGGTTCTGGCCCATCTGGGCAACCTGGTCAGATGGCAACAGTGAGTCTCACTTTGCCCACAACATCACCTCCCAGCCCTGCTACTTCAACATCCCAGGCAACCATTCACCCTCCAAACTGTGTACCGAGCACAGTGTCTACCATCTCATGCATCCCAGGCCTGAATCCTGAGATGCAGCACAACACTTCAGACAATGAGGGTTCAGGAACAAATTGGAAGGGGCACCCTGTGGCAGGGGCACAGACCCATAGGGGTAGGGAGTGTGGGAGGGATTCTGTGGGCCAGCAGGCTGAGGCCACTGGGGCTGCTCTTGGCCAGAACACCATCAACCACGTCTTAGGGGTCTATCAGGTGTGATGGGCCAGGTGTTGACCGAACTCTAGGAAATCAAGCAGCTACAAAGGGACATGCATAGCCATATGGGGAAACAGATTGAGGCCAACAATACCAACATGGCCTCCATAGCAGCGGTGTTGAGGAACATGTATACCACCCTGAGCAGGGCTTTCCAACACCAGTCTACCCCTTCCTCTGGCCAATCGACAGCAGGCCCAGCAATATTTGTGCCAGCCACTGTAAAGAAGGCCCTGCCAGAGGAACAACAAGGCCCAGATACCCCTGCCTCTGTAGCAGCAAATCCCCTTCCTCCCACACGCAAGCGGGCGGTCCAGCAAAGAATCCAGGAGATGTGGATGGCAAGACACCCACCACTGCCAGTACTAACCCTCTCCCTTAAGGACGTAATTTGTGTGTTACACATTCAGTTTGGACTAATCCAGATCCACCTTTCATTTCCAATGGGAGGAGTACTCTGCACTTTGGACTTCCACTGGTGTGGCATCTACTCCATTGATTTCATTCACCATGACTGACCCATTCACATTTGAATTTTGTTGAGTCGTGTCACATATATTTTCTGTTAGTCATAGCTACACAATAAAATCACCCTTCTTAGACTGTTTGTCTGCTGATTTTGATTTCATATTTAGCCATTATGATATGTCAGAGCATGTGAACCATTCAATGATGATCTAAGCTACTTGTTCAAGAAGGGATACATTGCACGTACACATTGTCCAACTCAGGATTGAAACCTTCCCAAACAAACACATATATACAAGTGTCTACTCAAACTAAACATTCTATTACAGTGTTCAACACATAGACTGTTAATCTGCCAGGACTACAGGAAATCAAACATGGTTGACTCATACTGAGTAAATTAACATGTTGACAGGTTCAGACCTCCAGACCATGGAAGGAAGGGACTTGTCAGACATTGTCCTGTAGAATAGGGAAACATTGATGTGATTGATGCCAGCAGCTTGAGCCGTATCATTGTTGTTTCATTGGATTCATGATGCATTGGATGAATAAAACCTGTGTACTCTCAACTTTGCTTTGAACCTTGCAACACACTACACTGGGGGTTGTGTAGTAGGACCTACATGACAAGACAAAATAAGGATGTTTGTGATGCCAAAACACATATATTGTAGGTATGATGCACTTTACCAAGCCATATCCAGTATTTCAGGCCACCAAAATGGCGGATCCCTGACCTACTCCACTGAACATCAGGAACCGCTTGTGACCGGCGCCTGAAGTCGTCTGGGCGGTAGGCGGTTCCAACCGCAGCAGACACACCCATAGGCTTATGTTGTTGTGTGCGGTGGTTGCGGCCCAATGGCTGTGTCTGCCGGCGGTGATGAACGTGTACGTGGCAGACGTGACCTCCATGTTGTGGAACTTAATTCACTTGACTATTGACACTGCTGCCAGCAACACCTCTACTACTTGAGCTGCTGTGTGCTGCCTCTGGGAGCAATCATGCCACATCCAGCAGGTGATAGGGCCTCTGCCTTCTCTCCAGAGGAGCTGGAGAGGCTTGTTAATGAGGCCCTTCCCCTGTATGGAAAGCTCTATGGTTCACCAGAGGAGCAGGTGAATATCTCATGTGCACAATTGACTCTGTTCAACATCATCCTTGCCCTCCTTACAGGCTACAATGTGCCCCTGTGTACTAGTTGGACTTATTGTGTGCCTGTTCATGCAGTCCATGTGGCATCAACAGGATGTACATTGTGCAGGTTTTGGTGGCCAGTATTATATGTTGTGTTCATGAACATTGTGTTGTGTGATGTTTTTGTGGTCCTAGATCCTCCTTGTGTTGAATGCACATAACAAGACAAGGCGACTTTATTACCATCCGATGACATCACTTTCTTCATTATGGTTGTAAATGTTTGACAACATGTATGTGCATGACAGCAGGGGCTGTGTATGCATCTTGCCTGAGCCATTTGAGGATCTTGTAAGCAATGTGTATAGTGCCACAGATCTTTCAACCTGCATCCGGCGTGGAAAAACTGTTCTCTGGAAGGCATATCATGACTCACTCTGCCCTTCGCGTTGCCACACAAACCACATGCCACATTGCTAATGGCCACTTGATTTACTGTCATGCATGGAAGTGATGGGAATGTGATTGCCATATAGGTTCTGTATGCTCAGCCTGCAGAGGCCAGGGTCTGCCACATGTATCTTCTAGTTTGGGACCTAGTCCAGGCTGTGGGACCATCACTGTGTCTATGCAACTGTGGCACTGTGTCCACTTCCTGTACACCAGCAGATCCTGTCACGTGGACAATATGATACTCTAGTGGCACAACTTGCCATGAATGTCTCAGTCCATTGACCAGATTAGGAATGGGTTAGAGGTACATCCCCATAAGTAGTCCATATGTGCATTTTGCATCATTGTCAATGTGTGTCTTTGACTCAGGACAGGTCCCTTGCTCCCATAACTCTGTTGTCAGCTCACATAAGCCATAATTGTCCCGAACAGGCTTATTGCACGAATGACAGTCCCATAGTGCATACAGTGTATGATTCCTGGGAGGCCATGACACGTGAATCAGTAGCTTGGTCACATAGCAGAAATTGTACAATGCATACTTTTGTATGCTGGATGCTGTTCTGTGGCACAGGCACATACCACGTAACCCCCCCTGAAGTGGCATGAGTCTGCATTTGGTAGGCACACACATGCACAGAGAAGACACTTTCTGCACCCACCATGCCAGCCCCTTCATTGTCACTCAAGTACAAGGTTGAAGTCTGTACTATGAAAGTTGCCTGAAGGGACTCTAGTGTGAATGTGTTGGTCCATTCAGGCCTAAAGAGCTTACCCTTCAGAAGCCACATTTGTGTGTAGTGTTTCATTGTGGTCACATCACATTACATGTTGCTGGAGCATGGGCTACCTGATGTGAGTAAGCTTGCTTAGTCATTGTAGGCCTTGAGCAGGGTAGTGGTTCAGTCTGCAGGTGGATACAAACGTCTGTAGTCATGTCCCTGGACTTATAGGCTTGTGCTTTTAACACTTGTGGTGTGTTGAAAAATGGAACTTTTTAGCTTGGTGTTTCTGACATGTGTGTGACACACCATTTGTGCCAAAACTTGTGATTGTAATTGCTTGATTTGTCTCTTGCAAATACAGGTAAACGCCCATAAGGAAAAGGAGAGACAGAGAGCCATCACCTGGAAGGTGCGGACCCTGGGGGTCCACAGCCAGTGGAACGCCCACTGTCGCAAGACATGAGAGGACCAGAGATGCTGGGCCCGGAAGTTCGTGGAGGTCCAGCTGGGGCTGTCCTCCCAACGGGTGGGTGGGACGCACGTCGGACCATGATCCCCCTAATGGCCCTGGTGGTGGCTTACAAAGACCTTGATGGGCATTTGAGGGGAGCACAGCAGCCACAAGGGGGTGAGCACAGAGCATATTCCTGCCTGTCACATTGCCAAGTTAATGTGTTAGGTTCTGACAGCTCCCGCGACGATTAGGGGTGAGCCATGTGTGACATAGTAGATGAGTCACTGTGCAGATATGTTATATGGTGCATACTGATGTGCCTTACCTATTGGCCCAGGGACCTAGGACACAACTGTGTACAGCCCACAAACAATTTGATCTCTGGGGACAACACATGGCTGTGTACATTGATCAATCAAGTAATGTTTGTTGTTGCAGGTGTAAATTCTACACTACAGACCACTTCTCCTCAGTGTTAAAGGCCAAATGTAAGGAAGTGATGGATCACTGTCCTCAGCCATGTGTCTGGTCAAATGAGTATATTGGCATCTGTCCCCTAGAGGCTACTTGTCTTCAGCGTGTGACCAATGCTAGTGCCTCACTACTGTTTGTAATGTGAAGATGGCCATCATTCATGTGACAGAGCATACATTGTTGTTTGGATCAGCTACAGATCAATACTTTCCCTTGGCTAGTGGGAAATGTCCATTGACATGATTTGTGTACCATGACTGTTGCCAACATTCCTTGTGCCTGCATAGTAACATGTATCCCTTGTTTTTTTGACAAAATGTGTACACTGTTGTTTCATGCATGTGTTCATGGGATGATTTCTGTATTCCCTCACATATATGTGCATGCAAACCTGTGTTTGGAATAGGACACTTTCAAGGGGGTGCATTTCATGTGGTGCCACAGACAGGAGTGTGTCACCATTGGTTGTTGACTGATGGATACCCTCCCCCGGCATTGCATGTCATGTGGCATGTACAACTGCAACAGCAATGAGGGACATGACATGTATGACTAGAGTTTTTAGCCACAATCTGCATTTCCATGCCATCATGTGGAAAAGTGCACTGCACATGTGAAATGGGGAAGGTTTTTAGCCTAGTTGTTGGCATGTATAATGGAGTGACTTACAGTTATGTTGGAATCATATGTGTTTGGGCATACTCATTCATCCACAGGCATCTGGGTTTGTAGGACCAAAATGGAGACAGTGATGTAGATTCCCATTGGGCAACATGTTGAGGGCCTTCTACTAGTATTTGCAAATCTCTGTGCGTCTCCAATATACAAAGGACCTATGGCATCTACTGATGCAATCACAGTATGTCATTGTAAGGGATGCCAGACATTATTGGTGATTTCCTTGGGGCTTGTTGCTTCGTTGTGTTGTGAATTTTAGGGACATATCTCCCTGACATTTAGCACATTGTGTTTACAGTGTTAATTTCCATGACAAATGTGTAGCATATCTGAGCAACATTAGTACTACCTCCATGACTCTTTTAGGACACATTTCACATGATAGACCGTGCATTTTTTATATGTTTCCAGTGTGAGTATTTCCATGTCACCTTCTCCAGGCTACTGTACTGTTGTCAGCAACATGACAAGTTTTAGGTGCGTACTTTCTTAATGTTGTGCTATTCTGTGTGTGACAAATAGATGTCTGCATGACTGTGTGGGATCTGTGGGAATGAAGTAGGCATTGGCTACTATTGTCTGACAACAGGTAACTGAGGTATGCGCCATGAGGCAAAGCATTGAAGGTGATGTGGTCTCCTACTTGTTCAATGGTACCCGTGATTGCACTTCAGCCATGCAATCGTAGTTGTCTGAGATTCAGATTTTCCTGTGGGCAACTGTTGACAGTTCAGATGGCACGCATGAATATGATATGGTACATGTAGGAGGCTCTTTGATGTAGTTTGTTGCTGGGGCCTACTTGACATTATGGTAATTTTTGCTAATCACAGCTGTTGTTCAAATGTGTTCAGAAACATGTGGTGACACTTTCCCTTTTGAATTTGTGGCATCATCCCAGACAAGCGAAGGAGACAGGGCACAACCAAGTGGGGAACCATCTGGCCATGGTACCTCCGGACACCTCTGACATGGAGGGACCCAGTGGCCCAGAGGGTGAGGAAAGTGCCAAGGAGGATCTTCATCATCAGATTCTACCACCAGTGTCCACTCCCTAGTGGTGGCGGAATCATCTGGACCTACCCCTGAACCATCTTTTTCTGCCACCCCAGTTCTATCGCCACCCTCCCTGTTGCTCCCCACCCAGTTGGCTATGCCTGCTCACCCAAGAGGGTGGGAGTCTCCTTTGCCGCAGGAACTTCTGACCCAGCCCCTGTTACCCCTGCTGCCCAGAGTGAGGAGACTATTGACCACCTAAGGAGCATCTCTGTGGGGCAGACAGTCATTGTGAATGCCAGCCAACTTCAGAAGACCAATGTTTTCCTGGAAGCCATTCATAGTACCATGTCTGGCCTATAGAGATCTTTTAGGCTCTGGCCTCCTCACTGATGGTAGCCAGTCACACCCCACATTCCTCCCACCTCCACCCCCCTCTTCCCAATCCAAATTCCCCATTCCTCTACCTATCCCAAGCACACAGACACATCCGAACGCACCCACCTCAACATACACAAGTAGCATACATCAACACAAACACTACAACAAACACTGGCATGCAAGCACTCAACATACACCCACAAACACAACATCAGCCTACATTTCACCAGACAACCCCACCACCCACACTAACCCAAACACCACATCCAGAATACCCACAGGCACCACCACAACAGCCAGTGACACATCCACCATACCCACTGTACCTGCAGACACCAGCACAATACACACAGACACATCCACCACACCCACCACACCCACAGACACTAGAACAGCACACACAGACACACCCACCACATCCAGCATACCCGTAGACACCACCCTAACAGCCACACAAACATCCACCACATCCAGCATACCTGCAGACACCACCCCAGCAGACACACAAACATCTACAACATCCAGCATACCCACAGACACCACCCCAACAAACACACACACCAGTCCATCACCTTCACCTCCCATCCCCCAAGACACTCAGTCACACATGCAACAGACACCACCCAAACAGAAGCATATTTCACACATGCACACACCCAAGACATCTCTACTCTCATCCCAGACAACCACTCCCTCAACCTCCAAATCCCCAACTCCTTCTGATGACCATCCCGTGTTCCAAAGGAGAGTATCCTTTTTGACCTTGCCCTTTCCCTTGTTATCCCCAATTCCCCTCCCAAACCCAAGAGGCCTAAACCCACATCCCAACCCATCCCTTCCACATCGAAGTCCTCCCCTGTCACACCTACCCCCCTGCAAGCACCCATACCCCTCCCAACAGAAGAAGCCCACCCCTCCAAAGAAACAGTCCACCCCTCCCAAGCCCCAAAACACCCATCACAAATCCAACCCCTCCCAAAGATGATCCCTGAGGTTCCTGCCTGCTCACTTGATGTCCTTTCTTGTGGAGGTTCATTGGCAGTGATTGGAGTCAAATGTGGGCACAACCAAGTAGGTGTGTTTTTGGGTACACTATTATCTTGCAATTCCTTTTCTACATTAATGTTGTTCCTGAGTAGTGTTGTATGCCTAAAGTTGTGTTGGTTTCACCCTGATTGTTGATCCATTTGCTGTTGTTTGCAAAATCTAACTTTGTGGGCAGTGCAAGTGTCACCCAGGACAAGGGTAGATGTTGACTGTATGGATATGTGTTTGGTAATGCAATTGTGGTGTCACTGCATTTTGTTCTGTTTCTTATGGTAAGTATTTCATCTTGTGTTGTTCAATGTCAGCATGTATGGTGTTGGACTTGTCCCCTTGATATGGATTGTACATTTGTCTCATGTGTGGAAGCTAGAGTTTTGTTTGCCAGACATGGAGGGAGTTCAAATGTGCTAGCTTTCTTTGCACTGGGCTGTGCATGTGTCCATTTTGCTGTGTATATCTTGCAGCTACTTCATTTAGGTGTATGACCCATGCTGTGGCAGTTGTATGTGCTTTCTTGGCTTGCACTTCCACATTCTGCAGATAAGCATGTCACTTGGATCTGCTATTGTCCTTCCTGGTGTACTCACTGTGCAGGGCTACCCCTTCCACCTTGGCTCATATGGTCAAGGAAGACGCCCAGCCCGCAAGGGTGGGAGGTTCAAGTGCTGTCCACCTCCTAGTGATAAGGCATTTGGTTGTTAAAAGGCTCAGATCTATAAAGCGGGACATAACTCTGTGCTTTTTATCCATGGATAAAGACCCAATAGGCATACCTCCCATGTATGAGCTGCAGGGCGTTCTGTGCAGGCAGTTAGGCAAAAACCTAGACCCTGCCCATACTGGTGAAGTGATTGACAGGTCCATAAAATATGCAGGAGATCAGTATCAGTCAGAGAACAGGGGTCATGCCACATCTGTATGATTAAAATAACTTAATTTTGGATGGAGTGAGATAGGCCTGGTGGACAACGTAACTTTGGATAAGCTGAAAGCGCGTGTTACGGGGAATCTGTGTAGGGCTTTCTAGCAGGGCAGACCACTCTTTGTCTGTGCATGGACAGGAGAGGCCATCTTCCCAATGACGATCAAGGGGGACAGCTGATATTGCAGAATGTGTGTGGAGGGAGTCAGAAAACCAGTGGATCAGCCGTCTACTCGGACCCATTATGTGGAGAAACTGCATGGTAAGATGTGTTGGATATTCCAGTGCCATGTCACCCCACTTATTCACAGCATCACAAGCAAGTAGTCAATTGGCAGGAAATGGCCTGAGGCAGGCCATCCTCTGTGATCAATGTGTTGAATACTGTCTGTCGAATAGTGTGTGTATACTAGCAGTGTGCCGGCAGTAAGTTCGGATAAGCATGTAACTCTGCCCCTTCAGAGTACCATGGATTGCTGGGGCAAAGAAGTCAAGGTGCAGGTATGGAAGAGACTACACCAAAAGCAATGGCTCACCACCAGCAGGAGAATCGGGTCTGGTGTTTGCAGTTTGGAGCAAGGATGGAACAGCTGGAGAATGTTAGTGTGGGTTCAGGCAGGCTGTGTCCTGGCAGTGTTGGATAACTGTAACCCTGCTAACCATTTGGCCGCCTATTGAATTTGGGATGCAAGGTAAGAGTGTTTAAATTGGGGACTGCTAGTCCTCCCTGGTCTGTTGGCAAAGTGTAGAAAGAGCTATCCTGCAGCAGGGCATATTCCAAATGAATTCCCTGAGGGAGCATTCGAATTAGTGAAAAAATGGTGTGGAAATGTAAAGGGGAACATTGGTAAAATAATACAAGAGTCTGGGGAGTGTCACCATTTTCAGGAGGGCAATGCGCCCCGCCACTGACAGAAGCAGTATTGACTATCATTTATGAATAACTAAATAATATCTTCTTGAGATTTTCCATTAATTTCCAATTCATTCCTATGGGTGAAATTGTCCTTTTTTGTTTTTACTTTTCAGCTTGACATTCTTTGTTGTGCAGTTGTTTCTACAGTGGGTGGAGTGTTGCAGTCAAGATCTGAAGTTTGGACGAGCTGCCGTCAGGTAAAAACAATCTAATTTACTTCAAATAACATAAAGGTTAGATAATCCAATGTAAGGAGAGAGGTTGGGAGATAGATAAATGCTAATAAAATGTATATTGCATATGTTGTGTGTTTTAATCACTATTACACCGCCATACAGGCTGTTTCTGTATGCTGACATTGGGCTGATGGTCATTAAAAAAAAAAGAAAAAGGAGTTCCAATTGAATTATTTTTATTATCTTTTTTGACAAAAAAATAGATGTGACAACCTAAATGTTCTGGTGGGTTTCTAAATGGTTTTTAATTTTTAAAGAAATTAACTTTGACAAAGAAGAAAGATGACAGAATCGCTGGAATACTATACTCATTTAAAAAGTTTTTTTGCTGTTAATATATAAATCGTTTTGGTTTGTTTGGAACTTGGAAGCTGGCCAGTTCACAAAATTGACAGAAGAAAGAAAACCACTGAATGGATTCAGACTTTTTTTTTCTTGTTCATCAATCATTTACAGTTTTCAAGGTGTTTTTTTAGAATGGTACAGTTAAAAAATGGAGATGCACAGAAGGCAGACCATGGACTATATGGAGATTTTTAGTCCATGTAGGGAGTGTGTTTTTTTTTAAGAAAAAAGGTTGAACTTTTCAAATTCTTCTCAGATTATGGATTGTACTTTACAATTTTGATTCATGCCTTACCTGTGACTCTTTTTATTGTATTGATAATTAATCACCAGGTGTTGGTGAAAAAAACAGCCACAGGTAGGACAAAACAATTTAAAATGTTTAATGTTTTTGGACTCTTCAAAACAATAGAGTAATGTTTTTTTTCTATTTATGTTGTTAGTAAAGTAAGATTTATGTAATATTGTCCACTAGTCTGCAGCGCACAACACTGAAAATTGTTGGATTTTAGCCAATAGTCTGCCTTACTTTTATTCACTTCTTTTGGAAATTTGAGGATGCAGATGTCCTGTCAACGAATGCACCTGTCTCATTTCCTGAAACCTTTGTTCCTTTTTAAAATTTCCAAGGTTGCAGTAGAACACTGAGAAGTCAACTTACAGGGTGCTGCTTCTGTTAGAAGTACATGTTTTACTCAGTACATCAGACTTTATTCTCACATGGCTGAAATATGCTTTCATTTTAGATTCTGATCACCTTCCATTACATGTATGAGAAAATCATGAGATAAACCAGATTTCTTTCAAACATGGCTCATCCAATCCTCGCAGAGGATCAGCATTTTATACAAGGTAAATTCACCACTACTTTAAAAATGTGTATACATCTGATAATGAATGATTTCTATTGTGAATAAAATATATTATTACCCTTTATATGTGCTCTTCTTTGTGGCCCTCAAAACCAGGATTTTACTACAATGCATTTCAATTAGAACCATGTACAGGAGTCCTGTAATGGCTGCCACAACACGTTCTCCATATTGCAGCCAGCCAATCAAAGGGGGATCTCTTTGGGATGCCTCATATGTTCTTTCAGGGTCAGGATGTGCTCATCTGCCCCCTTAGTTATTTTTTTTATTCATTTTCAGGACATAGGAACTATGTCCCCGAATCTTGCAATGGCTGCCACAACTTAGTGTTCACGTTGTTACCAGCCAATCAGAACTAACTAGTCCACTTTAAAGTGGTCAGTCAGGGCACATCTGGACACCAATAGTCTTGATATCACTATCAACTGAATGCTAATCTTGCAAAAACAACTCATTTAAACCAATTTAAACCAAATTACAAAAAGCCTGCTTTCGTGTAAAGATCTAACATTCTCCCATATTGTTGTAATTCTGTTCAGTCATTTTTTGTGTTTTGCTTCTTAAAATTCCTGTGGGAATTTTGATGGGGAAAAAGTGTTTTGGGAATGTTTGCGAATGTTAATCAAACTAATCCAAATTTCTTAGCAAAACAAAAATGTACACCTACACACTTTTGACCACCACTATGTAATGAGATAGATGGATCAAAAATACTCAAAAATAACACTGAAGAGAAAATTAAAAGCCAAAGCTTTATAACCTTTTTTATACTAAAAAAAATAAACAATAACAGTTTTATCCATATACCGTCTAAAGCAATACACATTACATTTGGAGTAAGTTCAATCCCGTGCATGAGTTTAACATTATGTTGTTTTTGCATTTTTACTAATAATTGGCTTGTCAATATGTACTACACTTGAAACACATCATAAGTTGCACTGCATGCAGCATTAAGACCTCATCCCCTTGTACTGTAAATAGTATGTATGAAATTGACATTAAAAATGTAAATGTGATTTTCATATGACAATTGCTGTGTAAGTTTTGACATATACATAAAACTAAAATAAATAATATTCAACTTGATTTTAAATCTGAAACTGTAATTACACTACATATCTTGGTCATATGTGTATTATATCACCTGTGTCAGAAACCATGCTTTTATCATTAAAAATTAATGTAATAAATTTTTTGCAAATGTTATTCTACCTGAGGAAACTAGTTATGTATACTGAGTGATGTAAATGTCACTGTGTAGATTTAAGTACTTCAACTAAAAATGTTATTTTGAGAAGAGAAGGAGTAAACAACAAAGGACAATATGTGTTCAATTAAACAATAACAATGTAAATTGTAATTCAAAATATATGTTTAATGTCAACATTTGTGCACCACATATATATCTTTAAGACCAAAGATCATTGGTTTATCTAAAATGTTGGCATGTTTTACTGTCTGTCTCAGGGCTACCTGAAAAGTTATCATGGATCCATGTACCAGCAAGGTGGATTTTTTTCAGAAGCAGCTTTTCACCAATACTTTCTTTTACACTTAAGGTGCCCGCACAAGCACATAGACATCTCCTGAATGCACCATAGGGTAACCAGTACAGTATTGTATTTCAAAAACATAAGTATTCCTGGAATTAGGCTTAGATGTTCAGTGTCACAATACACCACAAGGTAAAGCTTGTACTTCTCTAACTCATATTTCTCATCTATTGTGCTCCTAAGTAAATCATGAAAATAAAATAAGAGAGCACCTCTGTTCTCAGTTACACATAATTCAAAGAAGCCTGCCAAATAGGCTCACGACCTAGCCAACAAACTTCATACAACACTTTCACAAGCAAGTACTCAGATGTTGATTCAGGAATATGGTTTGGCTAAACAACATAAGTGGTTGAAACCCTGTGTAACTATAGTCAAAAATAAAAAGCAGCCATTCATGCACTACTTATGCCTGCTCATATACGTTGCATGATTCCTTTTTTTTTAATTTACGTTACATATATTTTATCAATTATTTGTGTTTATATTCAGTTTTTTTATTTTTATGTCTTCCTCTCTCACTATACCTCTTCCAAAATAAAATTTTAATATGAAAAATTCACCATTTTTAAACATTACCTATTTTAACTCCTCCATTTATCAGTCGCATCTTGCTCAGTCATATCTTTTGCACTATCATAATACGCTTTCTTTAGCACCACTGCTTTTCTGCAACACAATATTTATTTGTTAACGACTTTGCATATACTTTGCTTCTGACTAAAACATTTTAACTTGTTTATATTAATTCAAATAAATCCATACATCACTATCTACTTATTTAGTAACACAAATTGTTCTAAGAAAAAAATCATTATGTTTAATGCAATGTTGTATTCATCTACCTAACCTTGCCTTTCACTACCTCTAAGTTAACTTTCTATACCAAGCTCTTTGTTTTAATAAATGGCTGCGCTTGATTTATTTTTTTACAATATTGTCTTTCTTTCGTTACTACACGTCACTCATGCTACAAACTGATTTATATTGTTATTACTCTTTACCTATATCTACAACTCAATTAGCACAATACTTAATAAAAAATAATGTTTGCATTTATTAACAATGTATTTTAAAAATGTTATATTTACAACCTTCTTTCTGGTGTTTAACTGACTTCACTTCTGCTTATTCTAATGATGGTGATCCTCCTATCGATAAATAAATCTCATCTAATGCTAATACAACATTATAGATAATAGAACTCTATACATTTTTTTTACATAAAAACACAATCACTTTAATTTGAAACATTTTAGTTTAATTTGTCTTATCATTATAATTATATTATAATCATTATCATTATAAGAACCTACATTTTTTAAACTGAAAATTATATTCTCGGCATGCATATTACACATTTCTTTTCTAGTTATATTTAAAGTAACTTCTAAATGTCGACAGAGGAAAAATGTGAAAAAAATTAGTATACATTTCTGTCTATTTAATTGTAATAGATATTTTAAATTAAAAGTATACTGGGTGGCACATAATCAATCAACATGTATTATAAGAAGAGGACACATTATTTGCATGAACATTAAAACTTGAATTGCATGTAAATATTTTAAAAAATCTTAGTTACCGACATTTCCTTGAATCTCTATATTAAGATGGTGAAGCAGGTCATTTTTTTTTCCTGGCCACCACCTTAGTCCAGTGATCCTGATCTTGTTTCATGGTGCACTGAGTGGCGGTGGTCTGGTCTGTACAAGATATTGACATGCATCTTCCTTTCCTCTTATTGAGAGGATAGCCCTGATCCATTTTACTTGGGTTATCCCCTGGTAACAACATACAAGGCAGATACTTTACAAGGCCAAGATACAAGGCTGATACATTATTATGAGCTGAATAGTGCTACCCAATTTTTGAGGCCCCAAAGAGGAACCTCGTGTTGGCATTATTTGCTTAGAGAGAATAAATTATAACAACATTGAGCACACTAGAAATGTAAATAAAAAATACATTGAAAATGTGAAGTAACATTATCAAAGACCAACAAGTATAACACAGTTATATAGCATTTTTTAAATAAACATTTTACATAAACCATACATTTACACATGGAGCACATGGAAGAAAAAGAAAATAGAAAAATATGATTTTTTAATGAAAAAAGATGGTAAAATGTCAATTATGTCGAAAAAAGAAAGGGACTCCTCCAAATATTGACCACTCCTAAGGTATTAAACAATACTCAAAAGAAAAATGGCTGCTGCCAGGTACAAGCATGTCCACACCGCACAACAAAGTCATACATTATGTTGCTTAACATTTTGCGATGCAAAGGTAAATATTACCATACATTATAGGTGCTAAATCACATCAATGCCTGCGCATGTTTGCGCAAGAATCACAGTTTCAAGTAGTGTGATGTTCCTTGCACCCGGTTATTATCAGGTGCAATAAAGTTCGCAAAGTTCGTTAAATTGCAGATGTCAAATCGAGCACAATTTAAAAAAGGAAAAAGCCCTCACATTTGCAAAGACATCTGGATTTTGGTATAGTGAGCACCAAAATACACATGGTATAGGTGTACTTCATAGCATCCAATAAAGTTCATACCCCAGGGTATCTGATTTTATCCAGTGCAATAAATTCCGACTATGCCCTAAGGTCATTCATAATCACACACTTAGATAGCTGCTGATTGTCTACAAATGCTTCACAGCACAAAACCACAGGCAAACAGCCCCAAGGTCCTTTTAACAATTCACTCCAGTAGAAGGGTAACCTCATGTTATCAGGTTATACTGCAAGAAGGAATTACAAGGGAGAACAGCTAAACACAAAAACACATGCTTGAGGAAGCATGAAGGTCTACATCATGCATGCCTGTAGGGCCGGCTTTAGGGCAATACAAGCCGTGCAGCTGCACCTGGCGCTGAGCTCAGGGGTGCTGTGTTTAGAAATAACGTATGGGTTAAAAGCAACTGCTGCAGAGTCACTTGTTTATCCAGAAGTTTTCAGCCAGCAATAAAAATGTCAAGATAACTCTGGTGATTAATGTTCCTACTAGAAGAGATCGGAGTTTTGTTTAGGTGCAGTTTTGACTCATCATAAAGTAGCACATGCCTGATTCAAGGAATGTGTACCATGCAGATCACAGAACTGTATTTCATGTTGCTAGCTCAGCAGGTTACTACTTTTGCCACTGAGATCCTTTTGTTGCTTGCAGTTCATAAGCTCCAACTCTAATATAGCACAGTGATAACTGACACTCCAGGCGGAACACCACTTAAGGTCAAGGAATATCTCCCAACAGATGTAACATATCAAAGCAGAGGAGCAGATAAAGATATACACCAGGAAAGAACAGATAGAGAGTAAAGCAATGGAACAGGAAAGAGAAAGCTAGCAACCTTAGCGTGAACAAACAGGGAACGGTCCAATAGTAGACAAACACTCTGGGTTACCACTCAGGTTGTACATGGGTATGAATCTGAAGTTCTCACAGCGAGAGGGACTATACCTCTGTGCAGATTTCATAGGCACTTAAGACTACATACAACACAAGACAAAGGACGGGACAAGAATTGCCTCGTGGAAACCAGGATCCAACCCCTGTACAAAGAAATTCACTTATACACATGTGAGGACCAAATAGTACACTTGCCAAACACAAATCCACAAGAGGCAAATACAGAGCAATTGCAAGAAAGGAATCTAAGAATTGTAGCAAATAGTCAGGAGCAAGGTAGTCAAGGAAACATGGAGAACAAGCAAGTCAAACACATGAATTCTAGGAACTGTAACACGCAAGAGACTTAAACTTCAAGAGAACTAGAGACTGCTTAAGTAAAACAGAGAAAGGGAACATAAACTAGTGGCAAAATGTAAGACAATGAGGAGAAATTACAGGAGCTATGGTAGAAGCAAAAGGAATTAGTAAAGGGAAAATAATAGCAGGAAAAGAAGAAACAAACTAGCTCAAAGGCTGCCCCAAGCCTAGAAAAACCCAGAGAGTGGAGAAAGCAATATCAAGCAGGGCTGGAAAACTCCATAGCAGGCTCCACAGGAACAGGACACAGGCTCTGGTTGAAGCAAAGCAGGAAAAGGACTGGAAAACAAGCCAACAAGATGTCCGGTACACAGAGGAACATACTGTAATGCACGAACAAGGAGCTTCAACAAATGGCAGCTTATAAGCAGTTCCAGGCAGCAGCAAACCCAGGGCTGAGTCACATGGTTGGGCTGCACAGGAGTGGTCACAGGTGTGTGCAATTCCAGTCTTTCACAAGTCCTGGGGGAGAGAATCCAGTGCTGAGGAACGGCAGGACTACTCTCATAGAAAGCATTGGACAGCAGATTCCATGTCTTATTGAATGCTACGCAGTGCATTATTGAACCTGAAGTCCATGCAGGCAAATGTAGGTTTTCAATTGCATACAAAATCGAAATGGAAAGCAGGCAGGAATCAAAGAGGGACTTTGGATGAATTTTGAAGGTGATTTCTACACTGCAGATGGCCCATGTACAGTGTCCCCAGAGGCAGAATTATGGTAGCGTAACATGTGACCTATCAACTGTCATCAAAAAGCTACATGCAAACTCTGTGATATAGGTTAAAATAATAAGATTTTTTTGCCCTGTGTTTCATTATCCTAATGTTGATAAAAAGGCTTTGTTTGAACAGAAATACATTCTTATTAGTAAAGGCAACCCCAACCACTGTGGTATGTTTTAAATGTTTGTGTTTCTCTAAACCAAACATATACTGTGTACTAGTATGGATGGCATGTGATTCCTACTCCGTATAATCCTCGTTGTCTTATGTAACATTTTGTGAGTGTGATGCAAAGTGCTCTGACACCCTACACTGGTATGAGTAGGGTTAAAAAACACATGAAATGCGTGTGAGGGAGGGGCTATGGAGTGAAGAGGGGCACTGTTGAAGGGAGGTAGTGAGGAAATATGCAGAGAAGGAGGTCATTAGGCATAAAGGGGGTGAAAAAGGCACCACCAGCACTAAAGCCGGCCGTGCATGCCTGCATGTATAGTAAAATCTTAGCTTAAAGAACAACCAAGGTTAATGGAAGAAAGCAAACATATTTCACCCTGATGCATCTTGAGTATTGAATCTGCTATACAACCACCTTGAGAGGTAAGCCAAAAAAGACAGGTACACATTTTGTCAGTTTGAGTTTTTATTTTAAATAAAGGTAATCTGGACATATTGCCCCCAAGGAACTGATGATGAAGAGCACTGGCCCCAGCAAGTTTGGACAACCAGCTATATATTTGTGTTATATTTTGATCAATCCTACTCAGGGAGACCGGTAGGCATTTATTGAAGCAAAGACACAGCATCATACAGATATCCCAGGATAGGGAGATAAGGTGTATTGTTGAATGCAACCAACTAATACTTTGTCATATTTTGAAAAAATGCAGCACTATCCCACTTAGAGACAATGGTACGCACTGGTGAAACAAAGCTATAAAGCATACAAGGACTCCCACTGCACAGGACGAAATGACACAGTCCGGACCAGACACTGCTCAGGATACTACATTATTCAGCTGGCCCTTCTCTATCAGCTGGTGGAGGCACACATAGTGATGGTTTTGGTGCTATAAAGTGCACCAAGAGACTCCACTGCATGGGACGCGAGGACAATGTCCAGACCAGGCACTACCTAGGACACTACTTTTCCCAGCTAGTCCTTCTCTATCAGCTGATGGAGGCAGACATAGTGATGGTTTCAGCGTTATAAAGTGCACCAACAGCCTCCAATTCATGGGACGCGAGGACAAAGTCCATACCATGCACTGCCCAGGACACTACTTGCCCCAGCTGTCACTGCTGTATGAGCCGGTCGGGGTGAATTGTGGTGATTTTGGTGGTGTAAAGCACACCAAGGACTCCCGCTGTGTGAGACATGAGTAGGACACACTGGGGCGTGGCCCTGGGGAAGACTGGGACAAGAGTGGGTCTGTCTGCACCCGTTAGTGGTCAGAAGAGGCTGCGTTGGGCCACTCCACATTCTGTTGCTTGCTCAGATTAGGCCAGTGAGATTGGTTATTCAATCAGAACATGGGTATTCTTATTGACAGCATCCTGAAATATGTTGTTGGTGCTGTTACAAAGACTCTCCCTTGAGAGCTTGAGCTCAGGAACTCAGCGTGCTAGTAGGGATGATAATGCCCTTTGCTCTAGTAATGCTAGATCTAATGCCTCTAAGCCATCATGGATTTCTAGTATTCCTGACCTTTCTCCTCCTGCAGCACCCGTAGAGAAATTTAAAAAGAGGGCCACACAGGTGGTACCTCTTGCCCTTCCTAGTACCACACTTTCAGCGTCTACTCCACCTCAAATCTGCGCTGATTCAGTACTTTTGGAGGAATGTTGTAAAAGGTTTAACCTGATTCTGAATGCCCAATTGCATCCTACTGTTGAGTACACTGACCAAGTTGATTCTTAGATAACATCCGTCCTTCAGAATAGCATCCAGGACCCCAAGGTTCACTGTCTTCAGTAGCTCAATCTATTCCTCCCTCTGGTTTGCTGCTTAATAATGTTTCTGCTCCTTCAGGGAATTCATCTGGAAAGAGGTTCACTGTAGAGTAGCACTGGCAAAACTATATTCACAACCAGATCAGGCGGCCCCATAGTACCAAATCTAGAACAATCTTATTTAGCTTCTCAGTTACAATGGGTGGCTCTTGAGTTTACAGTTGTTGGACACAGCTACCACGCTACCGCCCTGAATGATGTCCAATGTGTCCCACTTGTTCTATCCAATTTTTCAAACTATGGCGCCGGACTCTCTACTGTTGGGTGTTGGGCACCGTTGTTATTGTCGAAGTCTTTACCTCATGCATGCAATAGTTCCTTATGCGCCAGTGCTAGCTTTACTAAGCACTCCTAGGTTGCCACACCTACATCCACAGCAGACGTGGAGACCTGGCATCCTGTGGGACTGCACACAATGAGAGAACTTTATGACAATGGCATTCTGATCCCCTTGGACGTACTGCCGGATGACACTGGCCTGCCCCTGGAGCAGTTTCTCCTATACAACTCCTTATTAGCATCATTGACTCAACACTGGGGAGACTTATCAGCCAAGCTGCTGATTCGCTTAGTGGTACAGTATCCGCAGGTAGTGGGATCAGGTAGGCACCTCATGCATTAGCTGGCTAGTTCACTACAAGCACACACTACACCCACAAATACTGCTGTGCGTACCGGCTGGAAAGGCAACTTTGCCTCATCCTGTGAGGATAAGGAATGGGTTGCAGTCCTGGAAAGCCCCACTAACATACGGCACAATGCGAGGTTTCACCTAATACAGTTTTATATACTACATAGGGCCTATCTCACCTCGCCAAAATCAACCAATATTTCCACCGTGATGATCCTGCCTGCCCCTGATACGCTCTGGTGGTGGTGGACCTGCTTCATATGTTGTGGTCCTGCCCCTTCCTGCATGCTTATTGGCAGGGCGTAACGGTACTGTTTTCGATCTGCACAGCACATCCAGCATTGCAAACATGGGAAGCATGTATATTGGGCATGTTCCATAGGGCTAAGAAATATAGAGCGACCTCTACGTTTCTAGACTTAGGTTTTGTGATGGCTAAGCATCTTATCACCAGAAGGTGGAAGTCTATGGACGCCTCCTGACTTGAGGCATGGACACAGTCCTCTCTTGTGTGGGCACCGGCAGAGGAGGTGGCATTGTGGAGAGAGGATAATATGGGATTGCGCAAGCACCTATTAGCTCCCAGCTGGGATGCGATGATATCTGATCTTTGAGTACTGATACACGAGGTGGATCGAGATGCCCCAGATTTATGAGCTACACTGGGGTGCTACCATGGTTGGATGAATGTCTCATACTCTGCCCAGAGCCCTATGTCCCGGCTTCATTCTCTGTCACAACCCAGGTGGCTTACACCTGGTTCGGGTTTGCTGTTGTGCTGCTGGGATGTCTGGCTGGACAGGGCGAGCCAAGGTGGGGGGGGGGGGGGGGGAGAGAATTGCTGGAAATTGAAGGAACGGACCTGCAGTTGTTATTAATGTAATCTTTTTGTTTTCGAAAAAACTGTATCTTTTCTCCTTTATCTCAAAGATATGAATGATTAATTATTATGGGGACTATCCGGTCTGCCTGTCATTCTGCATTATTCCATAGCCTATTGACTGTGGATTTATGCAGGTCACCGGGTATACAAATGTTTCTTTGTCTCCCTTACATGCCACAATTGTTGCTAACTGATTTATGTACCTTTGGGATACTGCCTGTTTGTTTTATACTGACTGTACTCTGAACTGCGTCCCTGGCTAGTCTTGCTGCAGAATTTGTATACTGATTGGAACTATCTTAAACCCGAATATATTTTTTTTAATGATATTGCTGCTGCTGCATCACGTCGCACTCCACCCACATTCGCTTTTGTTTGAACATGGTCAGAGGCTGCACAAGTAAGGAAACAAACCAATGAATATCCAAAAGACATTGTGAGAGCTTCTGGTCCCACAAATCACACTTCGGGCCTTACAGAAATACTTAGCGTCAGTTAATTGTTGCGCGGTGCTTGACTGGAATAGGTGTCAGTTAACAAATATGATACTTTCAACCTACCACCTTCTGCTTGCCCTTAAGTTTTTATTCTGACTGATGTGCCCAAGCTTAGGTGCGGCCAGGGGGAATCGGTGGAGCAACTTATTCACAATATTTTGCATTGCTTTTCACAGAACCATAGTTTTAAGTAACATAACATCAGATTTTCATTGTAGGAAGGGTGGAGTGAGTTGGCCCTTCAAAGAAACATATATATGGGGTTTGTATTGTTAACAACTCTTATAACCCCGTTTCTATGTACGCCTGCTAACTCACTCTGGTAAAATGGCCAGGAAACAGAGTAGAATTGCCCCACTACAACTAGAGTACTTTTATAAACCTTCTCAGCCAGCAGCATCGCATTGCGTACAGTCCAACCTGATTCCTGCCCTGTTGCCGAGCCCTACCGCTACCTGTGGGTCGTAATGATTTAACTAATAATATGTATGAAGCCATACACGATCTCTCAGCTATTGACTTACTCAATCCGGTGCTGGATAACGGTCCATTTTTTGAGGACCCACCTCCTGAGGCCATGTGCTTTAATCCAAATGATTTCCCTCCTAACAAATATCATCTCTCTCCTATTTTTTTTTTATTGCAATATTGCCGGCATCAATTCAAAGCTATCACAGCCAGATAGAATCTCTTTCATTAATAGATATGATTTTGTTATTTTTCAGGAAACATGGGGCATTTCTGCTCCACATTTTAAAGAATGTTGAGTTGTTTAATTATTTAATGCATCCAATAACTATCGGACGTGTTAAATACCTTGAAACTCGCAATTCTGACCCATGCAAAAACAGAGTATACACAACTCATGCATAGACAGAGTTTATGGATGGGTTGGAATATTATGAATAACTTGTAATCATGCCTAAGTGCGTGCCAGTATGGATGCAGGGAGCAGCTACGAGCAGTGGTTAAATCTTTCAGTATTTATAGGCAAATATAACGTTGCCAAGTGCTGCGTAACTCACTTAGCCTTTCAAAATCACACATTATGGCACGTGGACTAAGTAGGCACACTCTTGACATAATTACTAGGCTAGAAAAGGTCTCTAATTTTCCATATTTAGGGGTATTTTTAATTCACCTTGGACATGTGCCACTAGTTTTTAATTTATCACAGCACGCAGACAATAAACCTGTTATTCCTCTCCTTGAAGTTTATGAAAGCCAGTGTCCTGTGGAGCTGGGCTCTGCGGCTACTTTAACTGTTTTTCCTTGCAGGTAGGGGAGAATCATTTTTGCATGCACCAACTTTCCGTTTCTCCCTCTACTCTTATTATTAATGTCATTGGGAGCTGGACTTCACTTATCTGGAAGATTTTGCTAATGTGGGTCCGATATGTCTGTGGCCATCCATTTGGCTTAACCCTCATGCTGACACTCAGCCAACAGATGATTAGTGATGAGAGTGGGCGCAAAATCCTGTGGCTTGATTATGGTAAAACGAAGTCTATTCAGTCTCGGGCGGCGTTCTCTCTTAGATGATCAACAACTGTTTGCTCCGAAGGCAAGATACAATCTAAACATCTCTTCTTGAAAAGAAGTCATCTATTGAGGGATTCAGATGAACGAGATCAACCCATGGATAGGATATATGCAGCCCTTAAGACCTGCAATGGAATGAAGCCCTATTTGACTCTAGTACTAAGAGATTTAGAGAAGGCACAAAGAGACACCTAGGCCCTGATTAGGGTCAGTGTCATGCAGTGCAGTGAAGCATTCAACAAAGCTGCACTGCATGACAATGCAAGAGCAGGAGAGCGCCATAGTCACATAGAAATGGCTCTCTCCTCCCCTCTCCCTGGTGCGGGTATCTGATTTCAGCTGCTGAGCGCCACGCACACACCTTAGCACCATAGTGCTAGGGTGTGTGCGTGAGTCTAGCATAGGTTTTGTACGGGAGGGGTATCCTTCCTGTACAAAATACTATGCCTAGACAAGTGTGAATGCTTTTGTGTGTGCTGTACAGTGCAGCACACGTACAAAGTCGGAAAAGCAGGAAGAAATTATAACATTTCTCCATTTTGCACCTGCTTTTAAAAGGTATTCATTTTTGGCACTAAACCCTTTCTTCTGATCTTTCAGAAAAGGGTTTAGCGTCAAAAAGCATGGGTATGCCCATCTAGCACCCATGTAATGCCCCTTTTATGCAAGTAATGCAAAGCAGCGTTTCGCTTTGCTTTGAGTTACTTTGCCACACAAAACAATGCAAATACATATTTGTGTTGGTTTGTGAATGCCAAAAAAGGTTTTGCATTGGTTTAGCGTTAAAAAAAGCAGTGCTAAACTGGTGCTAAACCTTTGAGAATCTGGGCCCCACTCTGTTTCCCTTGGGGCAATGCTGTAGCTATAATATCTGTCTGTGTTCTGGACCAGTCTCTTTTGCATTCTATTTTTTCTTCTTTCTGTATATTTTATGCTGTCTTCAAGAGACAACTTGTAGTACCTTTATTAATAACTCATAAATGTGGCAAGTGCACAGTTACACTATGTTTTTTACAATTATTGAATGATTTGAAGGCATGTTTTGGGGTAGTGTCATTTGTTAAATCCGTCGTACATTGTCACAACTCGATGCTGTTTTAATTTGTATCTATTGTTTTGTGTTTGTTTACCAAGGAGATTTTGTGATTGTATGTATGTAAAACTGTAACCCACTAGCCCTATCAAGTAAAAAAAAAACGAATACAATTGTACCCACTGTTTTGGAGGTAAAGGTAACCGAAAGAAGAAATCTAAATCCACTTGTAATAATCCATTAAATAACCCCTCAAAAATAGACAAAAAATGTAATCCTTCCTAAAACGTATTTGGCAATAAACAAAATTCCATATAAAATGCTGGAAGCCCTAAAAAGGCTGGAGAATGTGTTGAAAAAAAACTACAGGATGGAAAGTTACAACTTTCACACCATTTTCTTTATTTAAAAAAACACATATTCAATAGTAGTTTTTTTCTTGAAAGATGATTGACTACTCTTGAAACATAAAAAATGTATGTTCACCCGAGAAAATGAATAAACATTACTAATAACTTAACACAATAGTAATATAACGACAAAAAACACTCGCGAACAGAACTACATGTACGTATGACTCAATATTTAACAAATTATTAGCCCCAGCTAAAAAAAAATCACTAACTCAAAAACTAACAATTGAAAATAACTTCACAACGCACCCACCTGACTTTAAAATCGAAATGTTACGGCCCTATTCACAAAGGTATTTTTACATGTGCAGATATCCTCACATGTAGATCTAAACCTACACCTAATTGCAAATGTCTTCATTGATGGAATTCTCCATTTCCATGTGTAGATTTACACAAAGGTGTCGACCTATGATCTCCATTCCATCAATTAAGGCTCTCAAGACTACATTTATGATGGAAAAGTCACTATTAGTAATTCCCACTTATTTAAGAAGATCTCTATAACAAGGGCTGGCTATAATACCTACAGAAATAAATAATAAATGTTAAAAAATGTAATTGTAAATTTAAAAAAAAATTGTTATGTTTATTAAAAAATATTAATTAACTTTTACCGAATTCCTACTCACCTAGGACCACCTACAATAGGAAGGGCAGTACACCTGCACTAAAACTAACTATTAACCTCATTTTTTTATTGGAATTATTTTTTAACTAGAGTAAATTAAATTAAGCATTATTTCTTCTCCCCTAACCCTTAGAGTATCTTTTGTGTTGAATGTGTAGCAACCTTGATTGCATTATTTTATTTAAGATTTTTTTAATTTACAATATTTTATTTTGCAATTTGATTATGTATTTTAAAACATAACATCTACGTGTTTAATTTAAGAAATCATTAACATAATTTAAAATGTAGTTTAACGTGCTATTTAATGTGATGTTTCCCTGTGTGTTAGTTAGTTTTATTGAATGCCTATGATGATTTCTATGGGAGTGTGTTTCTCTGCCAGTGGTTGGCCATGTGTGGAATTTTACTAATTCCTATTCTGGGCTAGGGTACATGTAAGCCTGTTTTGTCTATAGTATACTGTAACTCATTTAAGCATGTATTAATTAAATTGCAATAGTCTTACTCTTATGTGGGCTTTTGCTTTGTATTACTATGCCCTTCCCTAAAAGTCTCCTTTAATTTCCCTTGACCCGACCAAATTTGTTTCAATTATTACCAATTTTCCCACAACTCCCCCTTGTCCCGCGCACATTTACCACTAAATTGTATACCTACATGAACTGAAATCTCAGAGATCTCCATAAAGATAAGAAAAAAGAGGCGGAGGCAAAGATCTCTGGTGGAGGATTTGTGAACTGCATCTTTGATTACGCAGAGTGTACTACTTTACATTTTAAAAATGGCTCTTGTGAATGAGCCCCTATATGTGCTTAGCTGAATAGGGAGCTAGATCCCTGAAACCACCATCCTCATTGACTGATGCAAAATAATGAGTAAAAAAAACAATGAGAAATGAACTTAACAGTAGAGCAAAATGGTGGCAAAATAAAAATAAAAAAGGCTTATGTTAGATTGAATTTAATTGTGGATATTATTTATAAATATTTATATTATTAATATAAATGTATTCATATTTACATTGTTGATTATTTTAGAAAAATTATAAACAAAAGGTTTTTGATTTGTGATTAAATATATGAATTGTTTTGGAATATTATGTTTTTCTCTTCAATAAAATAGTTTAGTAGTTACATAGGTTCTTGTTTATTAAAATGTAAAAATATGTTCCCAAAGGAATGTACATTTACCCTATCAATTGACATTATACTTATTCATTTTAAAATATGTGTTTTTCATCATAATTGGAATTCTGATTTAATTTTATATAAAAATGCATATGTTGGAAAAATGTTAACAGAAATATTATAAATAAAAAAAATCTTCTTTTTAGTCAACTTTATAAATAATTTATATGCTTTAAAATATATTTATATTGTATAAACATAATTCATTTTCTCAATATATTTTCAAATTATGATAAGAAATAATTTAAGAAGATGAAATATACATACTTTAATGTGATAGCAAATATATAAATCAATATTAATGTGTAAAATCACATTATTTTGCTACGTCATATTTATGTTCACTTTTACATGCCATAACCCAGGAGCAATTTTAAGCACATGCATTAAATACTATTTAAATCAAACAACAACAATGGAAAAATATTTCAAAACAACAGAAAATCTAACTTCTCTAATGGCTGTAAACCCATTGCCAGAAACATAGAAAAACTGCAATCACATAAAAGTTCATCTTTACTATTGAATCCTCAACCTTGCTTACATCATAGTAAGTAGAAATATTTTAAGGGTTATCAGATTTACAATTCTAACTTCAATTCAGCTTATATTGGTGAAATTGTATTTATTTGCTGTTTTGTTCACATTTATTATCCAATGCAAATCTCACTTCCATTGGAAAAAAATGATATATATGAGAGTTCTGATTTACTATTCTAAATCCAGCCCACTGTATGTTGATAATTTGGGGAAATCAAATTTACAATTCTAACTACTATCCCACTTACAGTGGGGAAAGTACATACAAGTGAAAGGGATCAGATTTACTATTCAACCTCCAGTCTCATTTACATTGGGGAATGTGTACATATTTGGGGTCACCAAATTTACCATTCTAACTCCAATTCAACATATGTTAGAGAAACAGCATGTGCTTGTGGAAGTGTCAGATTCACTATTCTAACTTGTAGCCCTCTTACATTTGTTAAACTGCACATATTTGAGGGCATTCAGAATTTACTATTCTAACTTCAACCCCATTTATACTGGGGAAAGTGCATATATTTGGCAGTGTCATATTAAATATTTTAACTCCAATTGGAATTAAATTTGGGAAGTAAACATGTGTGTGGGTGTCAGATTTTTTATTCTAATTCAAATCCCACTTTCATGCACACTATTGGCAGATTAGATTTGCTATTCTAACTTCAATCCCACTTCCATTGGTGAAAGTGCATGTGTTTGGGGTGCCAAGTTTACTATTGTAATTCCAATCCCACTAACATTGGGAAAATGGCATATATTGTGGGAAGTCAGGTTTACTATTGTAACTTAAATCCTAATTACATGGGTGGTATATGTATTTGGGAATGTTGCTTTACTATTCTTACTTCATTACCACTTAAATTGAGTAAAAAGTGCATCTGTTAGGCTGTCATATTTACTATTCTCAATCTAATCCCTCTTGCATTGGGTAAAGTACACTGATTTGGGGTGTGAGATTTACTTTTCTAACTCCAACCTAATTTAGACTGGAAAAGTGCACATATTTTGGGGTGTTAGACTTACTATTCTAACTCCAATCCCTCTTACATTGGTGAAAGAGAATTTGTTGGGGGTATCGATTTGCTGTTCTAAATCCAATCCCTCTTACACTGGGGAAAGTACATATATTTGGGGTGTCAGATTTACTCTTCTAACTCCAATCCCACTTATATTGGGGAAAGCACATTTATTTGGGAGAGTGCCACAAGGTTAGAAATCCTCAGGGACAGCACCCGCCAAAAGCCCACCTTCTGGCAGCTCTGACTCTGGCTATGATATAACATAGGAACTAGGGAAGGAGATCTGTAACACAAGAAAAAAAAAAAAAAAAGAGGCATTGTAGTAAAACAATTATCTGTAATACACTCCTCACATAGATTAGCACCAAATAAAATACAATTTTGCAAAATGAACCCAACGTTTTAGCAATTTCAAAGCTATTTCTCTTATGGGAGATTCACTGCAATATTTAAATAACATCAATCGCAGGCACAATCAGTACTGTATTGTGTACCAATCTTATGTAAGTGAATATGGAGTTTGTTGTACTATCATACTCATATTTGTACAGATCTTATGAATTTAAACATGCTCTAAGAACTCAAAGATCAAAATGACCAGGTCCCATTTATCAACGTGAATGTCATAAGAATTATGTCCCAATAACAAAAGAACACACACACTGGTCAGATGATAAGCAGTTACTTCCACAGCTGAATACTGAAGGCAATGACAGTCCTTTTTAACGCTCTGCTACTTGACCCACTAATCCATCGAACTCATGCCTGTACATGTGCCGCAGAGAGGTGACCAGACCGTCAGGCACACAATCGTAAGCAGGCTGTCTTAGAAGTTGCCATTCCGTCAAGGAGACACTCTTGAATGCACTGCCTTAGAGTTTGCCAGTCTGGCCAACTCACATTTGTAAATAGCATTGCTGTATCAGTTGCCAGTCCGCCAAGCATGCACTTGTAAACGCTCTGCACAGACTTTACCAGTCCATTGATTGCACGCTCATGTGTGTTAACCTAAGAACAGCTTTTTGGAAATGCAGGATTCAAACTTTGTCTTACCGTGGTGGCAACGCTGCCAAAAACTATCTCACCCAAGTCGTACTGAATCACCAGCTCTTCATTCACTTGTGAACACAAGATTAGCAGGCACCCGACCATTGTTTGCCATCTCTAAAGACTTTTAAAAAATGGCTGCCATTTCAGATGCAATCTTCTAGGACTGTGCAGAATTGTTAGCATTGTAATCACAACTGCAGCCATCATAACATGGAGTCTTTGTATAGTAGAATGATTGCTACATTCCTTTATTCCTTCCAATCCAGCAATTCCACCAAGGGGGTCTCCCTTGAATATGACTCTTTCCACATAAATTAAACTCTCATATCTCATACTGCTGCATGGAATGGGCAAAAGTACCACAATTCTGACAGAGAGCCAGGTATTGCTTTAAATTAAACCCTACTTACATTGGTGAAGGTGTACTTATTTGTGTTCAGATTTAACATTCTAACTCTAATTCAACTTATACTGGGGAAACAGTGTATATTTAGAGGCATCAGATTTAGTAGACTAACTCCAATCCTAAGTACATTGGGCAAAGTATAGATATTTGGGGTGTCAGATTTACAATTATACATCCAATCCCATTTAAATCGGGGGGAAATACATGCATTTATAGGGGTCAGGTTTACTATACTAACTCCAATTCCATTTACTTTAGACGAAGTACATATATTTGGGTCATCAGAACTATTATTGAAACTCCAATCCCATTTACAATGGGGAAAATGCAGATATATGGCAGCATCAGATTTGATATTCTTACTTCAGTCTCACTTAAATTGGGGAAGGGTATAACAATTGAGGGAGTTTTGATTTACTATGCCTTTACCCTACTAACTCCAATTGCCCTGACACTGGGGAAAGTGCCTGTATTCTGCATTTTCAGATTTACTATTGTAACTCTCTACTCACCTTTATTGGGCGAAGTGCATATATTGGGGTATCCAATTGACTCTTGTAACCTTTAGTACTCTTACATTGGGACAGTGCATTTATTTGTGAGTCTCAGACTTCCTATTCTCATTCCAAGCAAGTTTACATTGGAGAATCTGTTTAAATTTGAGGTATGGGTCAATTTACTATTCAAACCCAAATACCCTTATAAATTGAAAAATATATACATATAGATTGGGGTGGGGATCAAATAAAGTACTGTAACTCCAACCCCACTTTCATTCTGAAATATTCCTATCAATGTTAAATTATTTGTATGTAACTTAAAACGTTTCAAACATTTTAAGTAAAATAGTATAAGCAATTATAAAGTAATAAATGATGTGTTCTGATTGATTTAAATGTAATTGTTAAAAAATGTAATGGTGCAAACTATTATTTTATTTAATAAACCAATGTATTTAAATATACTAGATTATTTAAAAATTAAGCATTTACACAATTTATCATCAAATTAACAGAAAAAAAAAACATTTAATTAATCTCCAAAATATTATTTGCAATACATAAATAATAATAACGTAAATGGATCCTAATAATAATTTCAAATATTATGTTGAAAAAATAATCAATGTAGAATTCAAATTAAAAATGTTATTAATGTTTGGTCATTTCCCAGTCAATGACCCAGTAACCCCTTATACCTCACTAAAAATTGACCTATAAGCCAAAGCCTACATAATCACATAATCAGGTAATTAAAAAGTTAAGGTGATTATTCACATAATTAACATTAAATAAATGATAAAAATGTAAACTAATTAAAGCACTTGCCAACCAATTGACCTATACATCTTTCAACCGGTAAAGAATACAAATAAATCAACCACAAATAGTAAAATAAAGTTAAAAAAATAAGTAAATAATTAGTTAGAATCATTAAATCTTAATTTTCAAATAAAAAGTAGTGTAATTAAATAATTTATCAAATACTTATAAATAAATTTCGCACACAATACAGATTAAATAAATAATGTAAATATATAACAATATTTAGATATACATTATTTTAAGCAATATTTCTATGCACAAAAAAATGATATACTTAATTATACCCTGGGCCACTGGAATTATGAGATTGTGCGGCTGCTGCCAATTTGGCATATTTATAGATTTGCCACATTTGTCACATAATTCATCATCTTCTGCGTGATCTGCAGATTTTAACAACAAAAACATTTTTCAAGCAGTTCAACAATTACTAAAAATGCAAAGGCACAGGTTGCTGTGAAGTGGAAGACCCTTTACCAAGCTGGACTGGTCACATTTCTGTTACATGTTGTTATGACTGGATGTTAAACTGGTACTAATGGGATGCAACCAATGCCCACAGAGTGTTACCAAGTTTAAAAATGATGAAATAATGAAGAAGTACTATTACAAAATGCCCTGCGTTATCCTGCATAATTTGCATTTCTTGCCACATAATTTACTCAACCCTGCTGCATAATTTGGCCCTTTCTTGCTGCCTCATTCCAGAGGCCCTGATTATGCCCCACAGTATTTTGATGTCCCAATATTTAAGTTACAATTGCTCGGTCCCACAACATTTTGAAGGCTGTAGTTATGTAAAATATCTAGCAAAAATAAGTGTGCCCTCCCAATGGCAGGTTACAAATCACAGGACACTGTCCAGCATAGGTTAGTGTGGCATCTATGTAGAGAATACAGACGTTGTAGGCTGTGCTTTAAGTGTTGGCATTTTTCACAGGTTTACCCAGTAATGTAACAGGGCTGTGCTTGTCCCCTATGACTTCTCACATGCATTGAAAATAGAACGCATTTTTTTTGTTAATCCAGCAGTTAATATTTGGATGCCTTCGTCATGAGTGTGATCCTGACCCTAACATTGCCTCCTAATTGTATTTGGTCCTTTTATTGGAAAACCATCTTGGGGTCAGGCCATCCTTATATAATGTATAAAAAGCTATTCAGAGGTGTTCCAGTTGTACATATGTTAATATGTGAACACTTGATCAGAATACAATGGAACAGGACAAACGCAGGACAATGATGGAGACCCCTGTCGCCAATATGACATCATCACCTGCACCTTCACTGTCAATATCAATATTACCACCAATACCACCACCCCCACTACCACCACCGCCAGTACCTCTACTGATGCAACCACCAAGTCCACCGTCACCAATACCAGTGCCTCTATGAGATGTTGTTTTGGAAATAACCAAGAAGAAATACCACTGCTAATACTACCAAACTTCAAACAATACCATATTTAAATTGTAGCAAGACGTGCAGGGAAATAAAGAAGGCTCACGCCACCAATACCACCACTACCAATTTCAATACTACCACCAGTGCCAATACCACTATCACCAGTATGACTACCAGTGCCATGCATACCACCACTAAAACCACCACCATTAATACCACTGACAGCAATACCAATATCTCCACCAAAACCATCAATACCAATAGCACTATAATACCAGTACTCGAACCAATGCCTACACCACCACTAGTATCACCACCACCAATAACACAGTAGACATTCAGGGGGTTATTACAACTTTGGAGGAGGTGTTAATCTGTCCCAAACGTGACGGTAAAGTGACGGATATACCACCAGCCGTATTACAAGTCCATTATATCCTATGGAACTCTTAATACGGCTGGTGGTATATCCATCACTTTACCGTCACTTTTGGGACGGATTAACACCTCCTCCAAAGTTGTAATAACCCCCTCAGTCTTTTAACAATACCACCACCATCAATGTCACCAACAGCACCATCAACACAATAAAACCACTACCAAAACTTCAGCCATCAACACCACCACCACAACGAATACCAAACAACCAGAATATCAGTTCAACAACCAATACTCACATCACCATGTATGCCATCACCAAAACACAAAATATCAGTACCAACAAATGCCACAACCAGTAGTACTTACACCCATGCCACGAATAGTTTCACAAATACTACCAATACCACTAATACAACTAATATTGTGTCAATAGGTATGGCCTATTAAAATACTATATATATATAGTATTTAAATAGGCTATACCTGGGCAAAATGCAGCAGCAGAGAGCAGGGTCAAAAGCAAGGGTACCAGCAACAAGTGACTGGAGGAGCTGGGTTCTGAGAGTGGAGGTGGACTGTTTCTATTATCAGTACAACAAACAACACCAATAGCATCACTAAGAGCACCACCACTACTACCAATACAACAATCACCACCACTAATACCAATACAACCAGACACCACCAACAATACCACTAACACTAAATCCACCACAAACACCACCAATATCACCATCACCAATACCACCAAGACTATTACTACCTCCAATATAACTACACCTCAACTAATACCACAACAAATACCACCAAGGCTATCAGTTACACTTCCCCAGTGCCACATGTTGGGATAGGAATGTCCCCTGTAACATTTACATGCGTGTAAACCTGCTGAGTGCCCAACTGTGTCTACATTTGGAATCCTGACTTTTATGTTTTGTTCTGCCTCTGGCGTCATAATAAAGCAATCGTGTGTGCAGAGGTCTAGTCCTGCTCCTTTGTGAGGTCCTGGACCTGTCCAGTAACCTGCAGGGGTCCAAACCCTTACATTAAGATCATGCATGTTAGTCAAGCTTGTGTTCCTGTGTAGTAAGTGTAACACATGAATGGAGTATGAATGAGAGAGAGTACTGGAGAGGATATGTGACCTTGATTTTCCTCTACTATCGATATCAAACGTCTCTGAATCTGCCCTCTCTCGAATGGAAGTTTATATCAAACACAGCCAAAAATAAATGTAGGCAAACTTAATTCCTTGTAGGCAGGAACAGACAATTCCGATTACCTATGCAACTTGAGGTTTGAGGAATTCACACGTCAGATTTTCATGAACAAAAAATCACTGTGGGTCATCCTTCACACTAAACCCTACTTCAAAATACCCTCTGCCAAGAAAATCAAGATAATGCAGTACCAGCTTTCACTGCTGCAGCAAGTAAACCAAATTATGTACATTTGCTATGACACAAAAGAATCAAACAGGAGAGTAACATCTGTGGCAATTTTTAGGCACACGCTGTAATATAAATATGGGTTTAGTCTTTAACCAATTGAATAGAAATATTCTGTTTCAAAATGTTCAAGATTTAATGATTGGAATGTACTCATGCACAGTAAATGGAATGGTTTGAGGCACATTTTGAGACATGACACTACACAGAAAAATAGGAGGGATCAGAAATGCAAATTATGAACAATGCCCTCTGCCCAACTATGGTCATTTTGGAAGGTACAAAGATGTCCTTATTCTTCTGTGCAATAATGAGTATTCTCGTTACTATACCCATTTGAATTATGCAGCACAACTTTATATGTTCTGGCTTGTCAGCCCAGCTGTTGCCAGAAAACTATCTGATCTTCACTAGAGAATGGCTTTGGCTCCACCCACATGCTGGATGCCCCGGTATCTGATTGGGCAGAAGTTGTGTGCTCCCACCAAAAAAGTGCTTGCCCTCTAGCAGCTGTGATCACTTTATTTATCCAACTACCTAAGCTTGAACTTTCAGGGGCATACACATAACACTGGAACGCTATTAAAGTGTGTTAGATAACTAGATAAGGTATGCTGTTGTGCTCTGGAGGTGGCACAGATGGGAGGAGGGTAGTCATTAACCAACATGAATTTGTAGGTCTGGCGTGACAGAGCAACTTTCACCTGACGTTTTAAACTACAACAATAATATCCTACAGTTATTTGCTTCCATACAAATACATATCTATTTACTTGTACTGTTTCACATTACCGTACATATTCTTTTAAAACCGGAGGTATTGGCATTATCGTTTGCCAGTCGATCACAATAACGGCTCAATATTGTACATATTCTCTAGGCTCGTGTAGGGAAGTTTTAAGAAGCAAAAATGAAAGGCATATTGTGAGGCATAATGATTAGTTTATGCGGTGTCAAAATGATGGCCATATTCAATGGCAAAATTATAGCCATATCGTGTGGTACAATTATCCTTATACTGTGCATTGAAGAGCGTGATCTGTGGTACCCTGGGGGCAGTAGTCACAGTGAAGGGCAACTTCTGTGGCTTGGCGGTAGTCGTATTCTTACGTAGAGTAGTCGGGCACATTCAAAGACATAAAGCTGGGGTGATTCTGCCGCACTGCAAAGTTATTTATGAAATGAACGGCAAGAGACACAAAAAATGTGCACTGCCTACATTATGGCTCCGCTTTTGCTACACTAAACTTCACAAGACAACTCCATTCGTACGCCTGTCCTCACAACAAAATGTTTTCAGCACGTAAATATATTGGCAAGGTTGTCGTGAATGCCTGCCTTACTCATTCCAAGGTATATCAGCCAGTACAGTTTCCCAAGCAGGGTGTCTCGTATGAGTGAAGCAGGGTGGGCTTGAGAGAGCTGCAGCGGACACGGGGAGTGGGAGGGGCAGAAGGGGTCTATATAACCTGACTCCCCAGAGCAGGGCAATGACTAAGTGAACTGTGCGCACTGGGACGCCCCGGCCCCTTTTCCCGGAGCTCCCCAATTAGGGCTCTTCACTGACGTCATGTCTGCCTGAGATTGGTTGCTGCTGTTCTGACAGTCTCACACAGGCAGCGAGGGAGAAGAGAAACTTTTCCAAGACTTTTTCAGCCGGCCTCCTGGCTTGTACACACTTCCTCACGCGCGCATACAAGTACAGAGAGTCTGGCAGCCGGCATCCACATCTGCTCTCAGCAGCAGCCTCCGGGGACACCTCAATCTTCGCCCTCTTTGCCATCTTTTATGTTAGCTGCTGTTTTAAGCAGCTCGGGTCTTCCCGTCGCCCCCTCCCCCGTGCCAGCAATGTTTAAGAGCTCTGGGCTACAACTTGTCTGTCTTTGTTGCTGAAAGTGTTCTTTCAGTCTAGGCAGGGGATTCCCAGAGGTGCGGTGGAAAGAGGCACTCCGGAGTCTGAGGCAGGGGAGGCTACGAGGAGTTCAAGGCAAAACCAAGGAGGGTTTTGAAACCGAACAAAAAAGTGCAAACTTAAAAGAGCGGTGCACCGTTTGCATTTTTCTTTTCACGGAGTGGATATGGAAGTGCACTGGGTCAGGTGGAGCCTGGTGCTGTGCGCCTGTCTCCCGGCGGGGCAGCCTGACCCTGCCGAGGCCGGCAGGGTGCGAAGGTACTCCTATGTGGTGCAGCAGCACCATGGCCAGGCCGGCTTCAGAGCGCAACAGAGAACTTACAGCGTGGAGGTCAGCGGCCACCACCGCAGCAGCACCGGGGGCACCCAGGAGAGGACCCGCCGCATGAGCCCGGTCGGCCCCAGTCTGCAGCTCCGCCAGCACATCCAGCTCGGGCCCAGTGTGCAGCTGCACCAGCAGACGCCTGGAGGAGGAGGTGGCAGCCAGGCGGAGGTGCGGTACAACAGCCAGCAGAGCGGGGGGCACAGTTCCCCACACAGCAAAGTGCAGCAAGTGTCCCGCAGCGGCACCCAGCAAGTGCACCAGAAACACCAGCTGCAGGGGTAAGCAGGAGAAGGCGCTGCTTTATGTACAGCACTACAGTGTGGCTAATGTAAATAACTTTATTTGCGCAATATTTGGGATGCCAAGTAGCATGTTGAATAGTGTGCTCAGTGTATCCAACATAGTGTAATTCAAATAATGTAAACACACAGGGCACTCCTACTATTACACGGGATTTATATATTGCACATAATGTGACACATGAAATATATTCTCTAAGATGCCAGCGACCTTGAAGACTGCATGTTTACCAGAGGAGTCTCTTGGCGCTATACAGAGATTACGGAAGTATTGTCACACAACTCAGTGGTGCTCTTTAAATACTCTTAAGGAGGATGAAAGGTTAAATAGACCCGCCAGGTTTTAAACCGTGACACGCATAATACCACATGCAATTACCAATAATTAAATAACCTCCCAGTGATACACTCAAGGAAACGCTGCTGTGCACGAATCACTTCCACTAAAAGACTTATAATACGTTACACACTCTCTGAAATACCAATACAACTCACTTCGAGTAGTACGCATGCATTCATTGTAAATTGTTACATACTCCCAGTAACGGACCTACTAAAATGCTTATACTCTGTTACCAGTGCGTCCCTAACCACGCACGGACTTTAAAGCACGCGCTGTATGACATAACCTTCTAGTGACACACTTATGTAATTAAATGCGCTTACTGTAATATAATACATATTACATTCCTAGCCGTACATATACTGTAACGCACACTTTGAAACGCCTACACCGTAATATCTGAAATATCCACCAGTGATAAACATACTGTAGAAACATCTTCCGTCATTCTGTATCAAACACGTCACTGTAATGTCTTGGTATGTTGTGCTCGAATAACACATTTGTTACTATGACCCTTCAGTATTTCAAAGGTGAACTTCTTCAACTGGGCAGAGGTAAGCTTGGGAACCTTTTATGTTCACTTTGCACATCACAGTGCTTGCGAATATACACACTTGTAGCTGTAAAGGGCACACTCAGAAGGTGACACAGTTGCCTCACCCACGCGCTAGTACAGCCCTCTCTTCCCGCCGCCCGACCTGCGACGGACAGTCCTGCGTCTCCAGTATGCTGCTGCGTCACGTGCCGGTGGGCGGAAGTGCCGCCCTGAAGTGCCTTGTTGAGACTGTGCACAGTGTTTCTGCCAGTGAACAAGTCGCTCCCCGGGGCCGTTCCCACAGCACTGGCTGGTTACTGTACCAGTCAATGCTATAATAATGTGTGCTGCCGAGGAGCCGAGGAATGTTGGTCGGGGGCCAGGCGAGAAGCAGCATGTTCAGTTCTGTCAAAAGAGGCCATGGCAGGAGCTGGGGAGGGACAGAAGCGTGGGGGTCTTTGTGCAGGGACCTTGGAGTCAGGAGTACCACACACAGCTCGTCACAGGAACGAAAAGGGAAACTACTTAAGAGGGATAAACAATTATTAAGTGTGACTATTTGTCTGAATCTTCCCTGGCGCAGTGTTGACAATGCAAATTAACGATGAAAAACATCGGGTAGATTCACATAGGTATTGAATTGAAAGAACAGTAACCTACCAGGAAGTAAATTCCGTTTGCACTAAAGATTCGTCACCTGCGTATGTGGCTGGTGTTTTGGTGTTGTGTGTGATGACCGTAGTGGTGCTCTCTGATCGTGTAATATTTCCTATGTATGAGCATATAATGGAGAGAAGAGAATTGAGAAATGGAACGCATCATATAGCACTGACGTGTCTCCTGGAACAATGTTGGCTGCAAATGTGGTTGGTGTATGTTGGAAGTGTTTTTATGTCATGTGATGAAAAGTGAGGAAGAAGCAACTTGCTCTTGTCATGTTGCTGTTGCCACGGAGCGGCGCTTGTTCCAAGAGTGGAGCAGAAATGGAACGAGAGATACGTAGGTGTGCGAGTGACTTTCATCTCCATTGGAAGATTAGTTCTTGGTCGGTGTGGTGGTCCAAACTCATCTGTTGGGAAAGAGCTCGGTCTTGATTGCCTTCCTGAAATTTGTCTTGGATATTTCTTGTCTTTGACAGGATTTCATAAATTTGATGCTAGTACAGTGAAACGTTTTCCTCAGTGGTGTCTTTCTTCCATTTTCTGAACCTACATGTGCACAATGTGTCATACACAAACACAGGTTTACATCCAGTTGCGAAACACCACCAATTGATACATATATTGTGCATTTTGGTTCTCAAATAGTGCCTGTTTTTTCCTATTTAACCTTCTCACACACGTGCCTCCTGAATACTGCATGGGTTGGAGCACTTTCTGCACACTGTATGTCAGATCCTTGTGGCACTAAATTAGGGACACTGCCAAGTGTTGCAGGAGCAATCTAAAACATGTTTCCATTGCCAAAGAGGTTCTCCTGCCTGGCTGTTAGGCAAATGTGCGTGACATGTCACCAGCCATCCCTCTTACAATCTGGATAGGCTCACCATTGCACACCCATTCAGAAACTATAGCCCTCATTAGAAGTATCATGGAATTTGGTGCAAAGTAAGTTTGAGCCAGAATGTACAGTTCAAGCGGTTACCCTACACCAAACTCCAGCGATTACAAAGATTTCTTCCGGAATAGGGGTGTAACAGCTCGTAGTGGGGGAACTACAATCTCAGAGTACTGTAAAATACGCTCGGAGTATTGCACAATTTGCAGCTAAAAGATGAGGCTCATACAGGAGGACAAACTGACCGTTTCATTTTTATCAGCGTGAAGAAGGCTTTTCAGGCATAATTCAGGTGCATCAGTATTCTTAGTTATGAAGTGGTTACTCGAAATCCTGCTACTTGTCTACGTGATTTTCTTCAGGTCCGATCTGTCGCGAGTTTTGTGGGCAAGCTCCTCAGTAGGCAGAGAAGTCTGCATTTACCATGTTTTCTCCCGTTTGAGGTTCGAAATGCTGATTGATGCACTAATAAAACTTGAATTAAATATTTATGAAAAAAGGGGACACATGAACCACAGCTCGCATAGTTCTGGGTCCAAGGAGGGAGAAAGGAAAACAGCTGTACTGATCCAGGTTGGGGATTTTTTTTAAAAAAGAAGAGTAGTCCTTAAAGGCCTCATTGAGGTAGGTATAGAGTTTCAATATGTGGGTTGCCATGCAGAAAAAGTATAAATACTTCTACTCTTTCCTTTTCAATCTTTGGTACCACACCCTGGCTCGGTTTTGCAGAACACAGATACAGAACACAACACGTGATTAAGAACACAGTCCTTACTCACGTGCACTGATACATGAATACAAATGCACCAATGCAAAGTTATAATGCAGCCATACATGGTAGGAATGTAGGCAAGACTATGTTATTGGCTACAGGAGCCTTCCGGACACGCGCACACCAGGACCCAGGCATGGCATAAGCAGAGAAGATGCAGAACATGAGCCTCCCTATTCAAGGCCTCATTTCTGCTCATACTTTCATGTTTTTCTGGTGTCTAGTCTTTGAGGAAGATTGGTCCCTATTCATAGAGACCTCCAAGGCTTAGCTGTCAAACTTGTCTTACACAGTCAACTAGTCCTAGTGTTTCAGTTTTGACATTCTAAGCATTGGTTAAAATTCTCTACATTCAAAATAGCATTGGCAGAAAAGCTAGTATTGGTTGAAAATGTCGCACATGACCTGGAACATCTTAGCAACTATGCCAGGGCTATTCCAGTGTTCAGTTTCCACTGCATCTTACAAAGGAACTGGACAGTAAAAGGACAATGAAAGCCTAAGCTAACCACACTAACCAGATGGTTCTCCTATTACAGCACATTACCCAGCTCCATGGATCAGGTGTGCAAGACCCAAACACTCAGACAACCTCAAAGATTTTGTTTTCTTTCCTTGTTTGGAGTCTTAAGGAATTACAGCTGTTAGCTGGCAGTAATTATCAAAGAAGATTTGACATAAAGCATACGCTTAGCTCCAGGGATTTGGGGAAATAGGAACAGGGCATAGGAAAGTCGCAATGACCCTACTTCTCCTCCTCCGCCCCTATCAATACGTTCTAAAAAATAAGTACTCTCGGTAGCACGTAAAAAGAATATTGCATGCCATCGTGGAGCAACCCGACCTTTTGGGGACACTCAGGCCCATATTTATACTTTTTTAGCGCCGCATTTGCGCCGCTTTTTGACGCAAAAGCGGCGCAAACTTACAAAATACAATTGGGGCATATTTATACTCTGTTTGCACCGAATTAGTGTCATTTTTTTTTACTCTAATTCGGTGCAAAACTAACTCCATATTTATACTTTGGTGCTAGACCCCTCTAGCACCAAATTTATGGAGTTAAAGTCATTTTTTGAAAGTGGAGACCTACTTTGCCTTAATGAGATGCAAGGTAGGCGTTTCCGTGCAAAAAATGACTCTATGGCCTTAACGCCATATTTAGGGGCATATTTATACTCTGCGGCATATTTATACTCTGTTTGCACCACATTAGCGTCATTTTTTTTTACTCTAATTCAGTGCAAATCTAACTCCATATTTATACTTTGGTGCTAGACCCATCTAGCACCAAGGCCCTGATTTAAACTTTTTTTGCACCGCATTAACGTCATTTTATGATGCAAAAGTGGCGCAAACTTACAAAATATTGGCCCTTATTTATACTTTATGCTGCAAAACTGCACTAACTCAGTTTTGCACCAAAATGTTTAGCACCGGCTTGCACCATTTCTGTGCACCAGCCGGGCACCATATTTATGGAATGGTGCAAGTCGGTGCAAAGGGTAGTCTAGAGTAAAAAAAAATGACTTTAGTCGGGTGGGGCTGGTAGTATAGAAGAAGAGGGTTTAGCACCAAAAACGACTTTAGGCAGGTTAGAGTAAAAAAAAATGACTCTAACCAGATTAGCGTCATTTTATGGTGCTAAACCTACCATGCCCATTTCAGGGCCCCCTATGGCACTTAAACAAAAACAAACAAAAAATTAAATACAATCTTATCTGTACTTACCTGGGATAGGGTCCCCCATCCTCTGCAGTCCCTATGGTGTGGATGGGGGTGCACCTGGGGCCTGGGGAGGGCACCTCTGGGCTTATTCCATGGTGTTGCACCATGGAAATAGGCCCACAGGTCCCCTAACCCCTGCCCTGACCCAGGTCTTAAAAAATGGGGCAAAGCTTGCTTTGCCCCATTTTTTGACCCCTCCTCCCTCCCTTGCACCATTTTTACATGGGAGTATAAATATGGTGTTAAAGCCATAGAGTCATTTTTTTGCACGGGAATGCCTACCTTGCATCTTATTAAGGCAAGGTAGGTTTCCACTTCCAAAAAATGACTTTAACTCCATAAATGTGGTGCTAGACGGGTCTAGCACCAAAGTATAAATATGGAGTTAGTTTTGCACTGAATTAGAGTTAAAAAAAACGGACGCTAATTCAGTGCAAACAGAGTATAAATATGCCCCTTAGCATCAAAAAATGATGCTAATCTGGTCAGATTAATTTATTTTGACTCAAAACTGCCTAACGTAATTTTTTTTAAAGCTAGCCTACCCTTTGCACCGGCTTGCACCATTCCATAAATATGGTGCCCAGCTGGTGCTAAAAAATGGTGCAAGCTGGTGCAAAACTTTTTGGGGCAAAACTGCCTTAGTGCAGTTTTGCACCAAAAAGTATAAATACGGCCCAATTGTATTTTGTACGTTTACGCCGCTTTTGCGTCACAAAATGGCGCAAATGCGGCGCTAAAAAGTATAAATATGGGCCTCAGTCTATGGTTTCTTGTTTTAGAACTCCTTGGTGTTTTGCAGTGTCTTTATAAAATACACTTGGGGGTTTTCATCCAATAAAAAGGATGCCATTGCATTCTAATTTAATGTTTTTTTTAAAAATTGTTGCACTTTTGCACAGTAAACATCAACAACGCACCGTATAATTTACTATTATCATTAACTGCCACACCGACAAGCACACACAAGTATTATTCCTGCAAGGTACAGTAAACGTTTTTATTTTTTTAAATATTCTAACCGGGGAGACCATCGTTTATATATACATCGTGCACAACTAATTCTGACTCAATGTTAGTGTTTGGAATTTCTGTATGGCAGCAATATAAAATGCCATATAAATCTGTAACGGTACGGGTGGATTTTCTCATGCAGTCTGGTGCTATTTCTGTTAAAAATACTCATGGGGAGTAACGCTATAACCACATTTTGCGATGCTGTGACACCCTTATATTTAAACATTAATGTAACTCAGTGCAAGACAGTGACTTAAGCATGCTGTGATGCCACAGCTGTATAATCACACTTGTATCACACATTAAGCATTACCTAACTGACCAACGACACTGACACTCATAATAACAATGGCAGAAGAACCAGGTAATTACATTGGTTCCCTAGCGCTGACGTGACATTAATACTTTCATTTAGGAGATGTTCTCTGTGGGTGTGGGGGGGGTGGGGGGGTCCCCCTGGAAAATAATTTACACCACAAAACTTTACCTCAACAGAACGCCCATTGGTTGATGAATCGGGTATAGTGGTAAACCTCATTTTCATGAGGCAATGTGTCCTTGTATTAATGCACGTCCCACACATCAAAAATACAGTCATTGTAGAGAGGACCCACTCAGTAATTGAGTTCTAATGCGCAATATAGTTAAATATCTTATTACAAAAAAATAAAAGATGTAATACAGAGTTAAGATGCAGTCATTCTCATTAAAATGTAGTGCAAAATCAGAAATATTCTAATTCCCAAATGAGCATCAAAATAGAAACGTACAGCATCTCTAGCAACATAGAAAAGTTCTCATGACTCATCCTCAATTTCAAGGGTTCATATATAATATTTCACATATTAAGTGACTGTAACTGCTAAATCATCATGGCACAATCAAAGTGTTACATTCCAGGCAAATCAGAGCACAGTTTTATTAAACACCGGATTGCCATAGCATTTAAACACTATCCCTCAATATATAAATATTGATTCTGACCATTCGGTGCTAACGTCATCCGGAGATGTCAGGACAAGCTAGTTATATGAAAAGCAGCAAACTATTATAAATGAATATGGTACAGTGAGCTAGCGGAAGGTCCTTGAAAAAAAGTATTGTGACCAAGCTAGGGTGATTTCATTGAGAACATTAAGAACAAGGTCAGTGGAAATAAATAAACATGACTCTGCATGACTTGTGCCGCATTTGAAAAAAGGTGACTGCCAGCACCAAATTTAATCTAGTTAACATCAGGCGCGGCCCATTCTTTAGGGTGGAAGGGCCACGCCCCCCCCACCTTTTGCCCCTCATGAAGAGTGTCTGTCAGGCTGAACAAAGGTCAGCCTGCCAGACACTCTTCATGTTAAAGTCAGGCAGCCAGGAGCAGACATGTGCGATTTGTGCAGACTCCTGGCTGCCTGAGCTGAACTTTGCTGGGCTGAGGAGGTCACAGCTCCTATGAGCGTGACCTCCTCAGCTCAGCAAAGGTGCCTCAAGGCCCTCCCCTGGGTGGTGAGGAAAGCGTTCCCCTTCGACCTGGGCACTTCAGGTTTAAACCCTGAAGCGCCCAGGGCGAGTGTCAATCAGTGACACTTCGTCACAGAGTGGGGTGGGGTCAGCAGTCTCACTGAACCCATCCCACTCTGTGAGGAGGTTGGGACTGATGCCTTCCCTCATTGGCTGACCTATGGTCAGCCAATGAGGGAAGGCAGAAGTCCCAAACCTCTTGTGACCTCCGAGGCTGAAGGTAAGTATGTGTGATCTTTTAAAATGAATGTTTGGTGGGTGCGTGCATGTTTTAATGTTTTGAGTATTGTTAATGGATGTGGTGTGTGTGTGAAATAATGAGTGTGTGTGATCTTTTAAAATGAATGTTTGGTGCATGTGTGTATGTTTGAATGTTATGAGTGTTGTTAATGGATGTGCATGCATGCATGCATGCATGTGTGTGAAAGAATGAGTGTGTGTGTGCTTCCTGCCCTCCCCCTCCCTCCTAAAGCTGCTGGCTGCCACTGGTTAACATGAGCTAAGAAAAAGCATTGCCATCAGATATTTGATTAAAAACAATGACACTATACCAGTGTGTAAATGTGTAACCAAAAGAAAAACTACATTCCACTTATTGTTAATGATGTACAAAAATATAAATGCACATACGTCTAACAACTTCCTCCCCTCTTTTATTCTATAATCACTAAAACCTTTAATTAATCTAATTAGTCTAGCATTTTCAAAACACTCTTCATTACGTTCTGTTTCTTCTGAGTCAATTCTTCCATTAATTTCAGCTGATTTTAAGCACAGTCTCTGGCATCCTCAATCTCAACTTTTTGTCAATTCCTCTTAGACGACCCTCTTATGTCCTTGTACCACAGTTTAGAAACAGCAACTCAGTGTATGTGAAGAAGAAAAACAGGACAATTGTCCAAACCAACACAATAATTAAAAGGGTTAGTGTTACCCTAAACATACCACTTCTCAAACTATCAAACCATTCACCAACCTTGCTAAGCCCCTTTCCTATCTCACTAACACAGGAAACCTCGGTCAGGAATTTACTGTTTCCCACATGCCACGCTCCTCTAAAAGTTAGACTTCACAAGATATGTTAGTTATATTTGTACATAGGCATTATTAACACTACTTTTATCAGGTATGATGATGTATCATTCTCTAATTATCAGAACCCTTTAAACACCTCCTTCCTTCACAAGAAGAATATTTAGCGCTAAGCATGTTTGCATAATGATTGCTCATATTGCTATTAGTTCTGAATCAATCTGTGTTATGGTCCTGGCAGTGTTAGAGGAAACCGGCTCTGAAGCATAGACAATCTTATAATTTTCAAATCATTCATAACTACACCTATAGATGGTTTCCTAGCTCCTAATATCTCTAAAACTATCTGCCCAAAAGCATGTTTCGCTGTCTTCACATCAACATTACCATTCGTTCCATTCACATGAGAGACTCTGGGAAACATTAAACCTAGGCAATACAAATCTACCCAATTAGGAAGCCGGTTGAAATAAGCAGTCTTATCACACACATAATAAATCCTTCTCAACATCAACCAGGAAAAACACTAACAACATACCTTCTTTTACACTCATTTTCATCCACATATTTGATTGACCTAACTCCTGTAGGTTCACAGTGCACCATACACAACTTATCCTTTTTCTCATGCTCCATTCTTAATCTTGGATGCAAATTAGAAAGCCTAAATTCTTCTTCAACTTTAATCTGCTCTCTTATCTTCTTCTCATCTTTCCGTTCTCTCAAAATTGTCACTCTTCTCTCATTATATTCCTTAACAAATTCATGCTCCTCTTTTACTGAAACCGCATACATTCTTCTGTTTAGTCATTTTAGCGCTATTGTTAGTTTGTGCAGAAGTATTACAAGTGTTTCCATATTTCACCCTGTCTTTAGCATCTTCAGACACAGTAAGATTTTCTAGCCAAACTGTGAAATCCAACAGTTATAGCGATATAAATTCCTGCTTATCAAATATACTAACAAGAACGTTACACGCTAATCCATAAGACATAGGAATGTGTAGATAGGTAGCACCTTCACCTGCAGAAGAAAGGAGGCAAGTACACATAAAACAATTCTCGACCCCCATAATTTCCACAGATTTCCTCAATATTGTAGTTATCGAATCATCTAACTAAACTTTCCCTACATATCAATCTGTTTGATTCAACTCCATTATGTACTATAGTTAATTAAACATTTGTTTAGTCATATCTCACAAGAGAAATAAGGTACAACCACAAGCCAAGTAAGACTCGTAATATCGTTATCAAGGAGATCAAGCAAACAATTTTGCAGCATTTGCTAAATGCCATTTCTAAAACAAAAAAGTATACATTTACGTTAAAAAAACAGCAAACTTTTTTTCTTCAAAACAATAATAGAACTCTTTCTTCTTCTTTCTTTTTCAAAACAATAATCAAAAATCAAACTAGTCTTCTCTTAGCTTTTTTGTTCAGTTCATACAACTCATGCTCGCAACCATTTTTCTTCGTCTCTGTTCTTTTGCAAAGTTCCAAACCGAATTTCACCACTGTCAGACATTTTTAAGAGACCACTTCTTCTAGCTCATTAAAAAAATGAATGGACAACCGTTTATTGGACAACAGATCTCTGTATCTGGCTCTTTTTCAGACATAGATGCAAGGTACGCCCATTCAGGTGAATTGTGTTATCTGTTTGAAATCCTCTTTCTCACTGGTCTTTTAGCAACAGATGACTCACTGTCTCAGAGTCAATTTCAATTACTTTATGTTCTTCTTTGACTGACTTTAACCTTTAATTCTGCCAGTGTTTTTTTTTGCAGGCTCTCTTCACTGTCTTTGGTGCTTCCTCTCTCGTAGCTTCACCTGTGACTACTCCTGAACCTTCCTCACTCAGTGATAAACTTGTGTTTTGATCAGTATCAATAACTCGACTCGTTGTGAACTGCTTTCTTCCTCTGGGGGCTCTTGTGACTTAAATAATAAATGGAAGCTTTTCACTGATCGGATCAGAGATTTTTTTTTATTGCTGCTGCTTGTGACTTTGGAACAACTCTTCACTCTGAGCCATGAACTGAAACTGGCCACTGATAGTGGTACCTTCACCAGGACCTTCACCTTCATCAGCAACTTCAGCAGTTTCAAAATTTTCTTCACCCCTTTTTGGATCCACGCTGCAAGCTTGAGATGGACTGTGAATCAGTGGTTGTGATCACAACTTCATCATCGTCACTCGTCTTGTTTGAGTGGCATGGATCCACAGCAGAACTCCAGCACACTTCACTGCAGTGTTACTCACAAGCACATCTTGGAAAAGGCCTTTACAACATTCTTTCAAACAACTTTTGTGGTCCTGTTTCCTCACGAGAACCCAATCACCTGGGTTCAAAGAATGGCACTGAGTTTTTTTTGACAATGCTGTTGCCAGTTTCACCTGTTGAGAAACAGAGTTCACCATATCAGCAAGACATTTGCAGTAATCTAGTACAAGGTCATCAGTCAGTGAAACAAGTGTAGCTGAAGGAGTGCAGGCCAGTCTCAAAGCTCTGCCCAGTAATACTTAGTGGGTGACAGCATGTCTTTCTATCTGGAGTACTTTTGCATACTCATTAAGACAAGAGGAAGAGGATCCGGCCACTTCAAAGTAGTAGACACACACACACATTTGCCATCTTGTTCTTAATGGTCCCTTTCATCCTCTCCACAACACCAGATGATTGAGGACAATAATTACAATGGAACCTTTGGTTGATATGGAAAGTTGTACAAATGAATTTTAAGAATTTCATTTTTAAAATGAGAACCATGATTCGCCTCAATAGAAGTTGATAGACCAAAGCGAGGTATCAACTTCCTCAACAAACGTTTTTCAGCTGTCATGCTGTGTGATCACTGGTTGGGGTGGGTCTGAACCCATTTAGAGAATAAGCAGACTATCGCATGAATGTATTTAATCCCAGTGTAAACTGGTATCCCCCTGAAATCTGCTTGAAGTCTCATAAATGGGTCCTCTGATTTGCCCATGTGATTCATGAGAACTATAGTCTCCCTTCCTTGATTTTTTGACAAATGGTAAACCTCTGAAACAAATGTTCTGCAACACTTCAGAATTTAGAATTTAACCAATACCTATTAAAAGCTCTGGGCGTGGCATCCCTCCACACATATGACTGATTTTGCAGGTACCTAGCCATACAGTTTAACATTGAGTCTGATAGGATATAGATATACTCCGGAGTAATTCATACATCTTGGGAATTCTTTTTGAAACACAGCATTTCCCATCTTCTTTTCTCATCCTCTGATACTTCCTCCTGGATATCCCTCAATTCACTCAAAGAAGTCTGTCTTGGATTTCACAAGAAACAATTTGCATGTTCGGCAATTTCAACAGAAATCCCATTCAATTCATTTTGTTCTGTCGTTTGGATTGTAATTTGTTCATTTGACCGCAAAGCAAAAACATACTCTCAGTGCACAATATCTCATTACTTAGTCCGTTTCCGAGCATGACCACATGTTTTCCAGGCTTACGCGCAGTACACTTGACCACTGCAATTTCTTTTGGCAGATGTATTGGTGCCAACAAATCTAAAATATAGGAATCATTCCTGATGGGTGTTTAAGGAGGCTCTCGTAAATCCCCTTTGTGGCCCCAACTGCCCAAATATTCAAACAAAGGGGGACTTGGAGCAATTGAGGTCCAGCATGCATGCTCCTTGACATAAGATACGGAAAAAGGGGTATGCGGTTCCTAAAATAACCAGGCTAAAAACACAATTTGTCACCCCTGATATATTACAGGTTGGAAGGATATTGATACATTTAGGAGCAAGAGCCCTCATCCACCCAGTTGGGTGACACGCTTGGGCAACTTCTTCTAGGCCGGTACTTATTATCAAGGTGGACCCTGTCAAGCATAAAACAGAGACAAACAGTGAAGGAAAATGATCTTCCTTTGTGTTTAGGTTAGCTCAAGGTCAACATGTTTCTTACCTAAAGGTCATAAGGATTGGTGGCAATTTGTCAGGACCCAGCTAAAAAAATCCTAATCTACTGATATAATGGGCCAGCGTAAATGTGGAAAATAGTGCCCAAACCAAGAACCCACCAAATTTATAAAGTTAAATAAATACCCCAAATCCGCAAATAACAAATAACATCCAACCTCACCGAAGCCGGAATTGTGCCCCTTAGATATTACAGATGTCACCGCGTATTAGCGATAAGAAGATCAATATGGAATGGTGCCGAAACTGCTGTTGATTTTACATACTCTTTCTAAAAGCTATCTGGTCTGGGGCTACAGACTGTGCTGCACCTGATTTCCATTGTGGTGCAACCAGAGAACAAAATCATTCAGAATTTGGTCTGAAATCGGTCAGCACTCCAGCTTCCAGTGCCAGATTTAACATTAGAAATGATAAGCAGTGCTTTTCTTCAGCAAATACATATTTGCTTTAATTTCCAAATTATTCACAACTCCTCTTCGCTGACCTCGCATCTGTACAATCTCATTTACCATTCTCACACTTTGCATTGGATGCACTCTATTCATTCCAGAATTGTCAGACAACACAAATTTCAAGGCAGAGCCCATCATCTACTTTTGCCATTTCTCTGAAACTGCTTCCTCTGGACAACCATTAACTTTTTTTGATCCCTTTCTGCTTTGCATCAAACCTATTACTGCTATACTTGACATACTTCAGGATCTCATCATTAGCCTGAGGGGCATATTTAAGAAAACTTTTCTTGTGCCCTTTAGGCCCCCCTACTGCCACCATGTGTGCGCACTATGGCGTAGGATAGGGGGCAATAGCCTCATTTTTCTATTGCTATTTATGTACTCTGTAGTAGTAGCGCCAACATTTTGGTGCTACTTCTGCTGAGTACAGAGGGGCCTATTGTATTCAATGGCATGCCCCCTTTTAATCCCTGCTCTGGGCAGGGCTTAAAAATGCTAAAAAACATGATGCAAAGAAATCTGCTAGATTTCCTTGTGCCATTTTTCGGTATCCCTAACGGTGGAATGCCCCCTTTGCATACATTATGCCTGGCGCAGGCATAATCTAGCGCAAAGTGTTACAAAGTGGCCCAATGAATGCATTGACATGGTGCAGTGTTTTTGGCCTTCTAACTCCACATTAGTGTAAAAAAAACTATGCTACTGTGGCATTAGAATGGCGCTATAGGCTCTTAAATATGCCCCTTATTCTCCAAATATATTACACTCTGCTGAATATGAGAACTAAGATGAGGACACAAAACCTTAACAAAAGGACACAAAACCTTAACAGAAACAGATACAAAACCACTCCCTTCTTGTTTGGGATCTTCAACTCTGCTATTTTTTAAAAAAACAATCTGCCTACGTTTCTCAAAGTAAGCATGCACTGACTTCTTCGGCTCCTATATAGATCTCAGTTTTTGTCCAGTAAATATTCTTCTCAAGCACTTTCTTTTTCAAATGCTCCATCACTGCTCTGTACTTGACAGCAACTTCATCAGATGTAGCATTAGTATTCTAAACTTTATCTAGTTCTTCAGTCGGCCAAGCAACTACAATTTTACACTTAGACCATAACTAACTAGGAGAAATCTCAAACACAGCAATGAAGTCAGTCCACAGCATTTTTTGAAATCGTTGTCAATCTATGAACCTCCTTTTACCATTTCCAAGATATAGTAATCACCTCTTGTCAAAGGCACATGCACATAATTCCCTTTATTTACTTCTCTCAAGGAATATTCCAAAACTGCTTCTAATTTGGAATTACTAACATCTTCTTTCTTGTCTCTGAAACTCTTTTTTTAGTAGTAATGTTTTTCTTCCACCTATCTCTACACTTCTTCAACTCTCTCCAGTACTTTATATGTTCAACTACATCTTTAATTTGAGCTAGCAAAGTCCCAAAGCCCACCTCTTTTATTTCCTCTTTAGTTAACACAATTTTATAAATTCTCTGTACCTCTTACTCTATTGATTTCAACGACAGATTTGTCAGCTAATTCCCCAAGCTTAACACATGCTTCATTTGCACATTTCCCTCTTTCTCTGATCATCCACATTGTATAACATCAGTCTGTTTGTGTCGGTTGTTCCCTGCAAAGTTTCTTTTAATTCAGTCTTCAAAATCCTAGCTGACTATTGCAGAGAATACTTTTACCTTCTATCATATACTCCCTCTTTCATCTCTTCTGATGATCCCATTCGCCTTTCAAACACTGTCTAAATGTGCCCTTCACCCGCTTCTTCATTTTCCTTCTCTCCTTCTCTGTACCTACATAATCCCATTTATTTAATGCATCAAACTGTGTGGATCTAGGTAAAGGCTTTCTATCATTCATAATCTTTTAAGGAATCCATCTTTCATTTCAGTTCGGTTTGACTTTACTCAATCAACCAGGATCATAAAAGCTCATCAAATAATATAAAACTATTGCTACACAATTAAACAGGCAAATCCATACATAATCAATACATATATTTAACCCACATACCACATAGCAACTTTACCCATATAAAAAAATTCACAGAGGAAGTGGAGACCACTTCTTTTTGTACATGTTGGTTTCTGCTAGGTCCTGGGGCAAATAAACTGGATACAACACTCCGATGAACTACCAGCTCAACCCACCATTCCTCCATGTGGACCCAATCCTCACTAAAGTGCTAGTGTTTCTCTTTATTCAAAACTGATGAAATCACATAGAAATAGCAATAGTCAACCTAATAAATAGACCCTGCGGTCAAAATATAACAGCAAAATACTCCTGCCTGTCTTCTCGTTGTCAGTACTATTAAATACATAACAGATGCACAAAGTTAATTACTCTTTATGGCGTAGAGACAGATGGTTCATGAATCTCACATGTGATTCCTCTACTTTAAACCCAGCATGTTAGACGCAATGCCAGAAGGCATTGTGTAATGAAGTGCAATAAAGCATAAAACGTGTCAGTGTATTTAAAAAGACAAATAAGAGACATGCTAAAGCCACTCAAGCCTCTGCAAAATGCTAAATATTAAGGTACAAACCACTACACCAGGTTGCTAGATCACTGAGGCAAGCAAGTTAGTAGCTCAACAGGTCCATCCCTGTAGCTCATCGAATCTGTGTCATGCACTCGGATGCACTTGGATCGCAGATCCTGGCTGCCAACAGGTACCTTGGAACCACGAATACCACCAGCGTAGAGCTTTCAATTTCTAAAATTCTTAGGGCCTGATTTAAGAGGCCTTAGCCCCACCTTAGCGCCGCCATAGTATCATTTTTTGACGCTACGGCAGCGCTAAAGTGGCTTTTTGCACAGGCCACATTTACAAAGTGGCACAATGCATGCATTGCGCCACTTTGTAAACTCTTGCGCCACATTATGCCTGCGCCAGGCATAATGTATGCAAGGATGGCATTCCCCCATTAGGGGGACCAAAAAAATGGTGCAAGGAAAGTTAAGAGATTTCCTTGGGCCTTGATATTGGTCACTTTTAACGCCTACTCAGAGCAGGTGTCAAAAGGGGGCATGCCATTGAATACAATGTGCCCCTATGATCTCTGCAGGAATAGCGCCAAGATTTTGGCACTACTCCTGCAGAGTACTTCAATAGCATCAGGAATTCTGACACTATTGCCCCCTACCCTGCGCCATAGTGAGTCATATTTTAAATACGGCACACACATGGTGATGGTAGTGGGCGCTACGAGGCACAAGTAAAGTGGCACTTGGTGCAGCACTTTTCCTAAATCAGCCCCTAAGTGCATCGTGATACCTTGTTGTGCCGGGATCCTGCATAGTGGCAATAGCCACTTTCTCCTCTGTCGACCATAACCCAGGCATAAAAATAGAAAATGTGATATGGTTTCTGCTACCCTCTACACACTGGGCAAACATCAGTACTACTTTTCTTGTTAGTCTACTAGGCACAAAAGGATCTAATAGGGAGAGTCTGGTATCTAAACTGGAGGAACAGTTTCCAGGCTAAAGGGAGGATATCTCATCAATCATCACCTCATATCTTGGCATGATTTTAAAATGTATAAACTCCAGTGTAAGGGAGCCATCGCTCTGAACCAATTCTGCACCAGCATACTCTCAGTATGCTGATTTGATGGACATTCTGGAGTTGGTGCCAATTTCCTCCGGTGAAACCCAGAACCTCTCCACCCTCCGCTTCCTAAGCAAAGCCCTGACATGCGCAAAGCGTGGAATGTGCTGGGTCCTAGGTAAGGCCAGAAGGTCCCTTAAGAGTTCCCTATATGCCCCTAGGGCAGAAAAGGTGCATATTCTTAACCAGTAAAGGAAATGCCCAATCCCAGCTTTCCAAGAAATATTCTTGTTGGCCAGATCTAAATCTAGTGGGACCAATGGTGTGCCCTTCAGTAGAGCAAAAAGGGACCTAATGAATCTGTTTCCTGCTGGTGTTAAATTACTGAAGTTTGCATAGCTCCAGATCTCAGCACCATAAACAACAGCTCCCAATGCTTTTAAATTGTAGATTTCTATTGCAGATGCAGCCTTCTTAGAAAGAGTTCTATTAAAAACCTTTCTTACTTTTGCCGAGCAGTGGGTCAGCAACCAGGCAGATCTTTGGACCTGTATGGACCATTCTAAGTTTGATGTCAGTCTTTCCCCCAAGTAGTCAAAATTTGAGACCTGCACAATTAGGTCTGTATCCATGTGCAATTTGTGTTTATACTTATTGCTTCTAGCATGATTAAAGACATACATTTTGTTCTGGAGCTATTAAGTTCCAACCAGTGCTAATTACAAAAAATCTTTAAATCATCTAAATGTTGCTGGAGTCACTGGAGTGACTTGGAGAACAGGTGAGTGTTATCCGCGAAAAGCAAGGCAGGCACACTCCTGCATCCCAACTTGGGAGAGTTGCAAAAATCTCTGTCCATCTGTTTCACTACTTCATTTATATACAGACAGAACAGAGTTGGGGCTAAAATGCATCCCTGTCTAACACCTCACCTGATACTTATGGGAGAAGTAAGCTGTCACTGGTCCCCCCACTTGACTCTTGCATAATTATCTTCATGCATTCGTACCAAAATTGCAAGTAGGTTGGGCGAATGCCCATTGTATCTAATGTGGTCCATAGCATAGACCTGGAGAGCAAGTCGAAGGCTGCACGTAGGTCAAGAAAAGCAACAAAAAAACGACCCCTGTTGAATGTTGCAGTCTTACAAAAAAAAAGCAAGTGAAATGGAAGATTAGTGTCAACCGTACTGGTACCAATTCTGACCACTGCCTGAAGTTCAGTTAATACAAGTTTTTCTTCTATCCAGTCTAGATGTGCCTAAACTTGCCTACAAAATGTTTTCTGTGACGCCTCTATTAAACTAATTGGATGATAATTACTTGTGGGAGCTATGCTCTTCCTCCTCATAAATTGGGACGATTTCTGCAGTGCACCAGGTCTCAGGGATCTGCATTCCATTCAGAATGGCATTAGAAAGATGGTTCATGTAAGGACCTCACATTTCAACACCATTGGATTTAAAAAGCTCATTTGGGATCTGATCTAGGCCAGGTGCCTTTGCCAGTGAACTGGACCTTATCGTCTTTTCGTCTCTCCCATTTAAAACACAAGAGTATTATGTTCTTTTAATTTAACTGCCAACTGGGGATCAATACATGTCAGTGATACACCATCCTTACAAGCATATAGATTGCTGAAGAGGTATATCCAATCTCAGGGTTGCACATGGTACCCAACAGACTTTTTACCTCCATCAACCCTCTCCGCCAGGGAAGCCCAAAAGCTAGCATCATCCTTTGCCATCCTAGCATGAGACAGCTCATCCCGAGTGCATCTTCCCAGGCTCTTTTTGCAGTCTCCAGCACCAGCTGCGGCTTATTCTTAGATTTGGCTGCTGCTAGTAATTGTGCTTTGGCCTGGTCAGCGTCTGCTCTCTTCCCTTTGCACAGCTTCACCTGTTGCTGCTGCTGCGATCGGACTGAGAGACTGCCTGACTCTCAGTTTGAGACCCACTTCCACCAGCAGGCACCCACCTGCGTCTCATCCCTGGTGGCCATCTGTCTGAGTGTGCCTTTTGCTTTCTGTCATCTATATTTTCTTCCTGTCTCTTTTTCTGTCTTGTTTTCTACTTTTTGTCCATTTTTCAAATTTTTGCGTGTTTCCCTCTCCACGCGCTCCATCCCTGCCGCTAATGTCTCTGTGGCCCCACCTCCTTCCCTTCCAAGTGATTTCCTGCCCTCCCGCCTCCCAGCTGACCGGACCCTCCCTCACTTTCTTGATGGCGGCTGCGCCACTGGCACACTGAAGGCAAGTTGAACTGCGCCCATCCGCTCCTGGACTACGCCCAGCGCCATGAACCCTGGTCCTCCAACCATCCATCATTGCAACGCAAAGAACCGCCACACACTAAACACAGGACGCTCAACTGCCTGCCATCTTGCATTATCCAGAGACACCCATGAACCTTTCTTCTGCTTCAACTGCCACCAAACTCAGACCCTACACCAAACGCTAGACCCTCCCGCCACAGGACCATCGAACACGCACCCTGAGCACCTCAACTGCATCCTCCTCAACATACGCTCCCTCCACAAACACACCTTAGAACTCTGGTACCTGCTAGACTCCCCCCCTTCCAGACATCATCTTTCTCAATGAAACATGGACACACCCAGTGTCAGCACCGGACATTGCCATCGCCATTCCCAGTGACTACAAACTGCTCTGCAAAGATCGGACCTCCCGGTCAGGCGGTGGCCCGGCCCTCAAATACAAAACCACCCTCCACCTGACAACCAACACAGAAGAACACTTCCCCCTCATGGAGCACCTCCATTTCCAGATCCACGTCACCCCTAAGTTCACCTTCTGCGGCACCCTCATCTACAGGCTACCTGGCTCCCGCCCAGCCTTCAGCGACTCCATCATCGACATTATAGCTCCCCATGCACTCACCTTCAAGGACTACTTTCTCCTCAGCGACCTCAACTATCACATGAACAACTGCAACGACCACAGAACCACTTTTCTGCTCAAGAACCTTGCCACAATCAGCCTGAAGCAACTAGTCACCTTGCAAACACACATCGCTGGACACACACTCTATTCCATTTTCTCCGCCAGCAACAACATCACCTTCAACAACACTTCCACGCTACACTATACCAACCACTACTGCATTCATTTCTCCATCACCACACCTACCATCCACCTCTGCACCTTCCGCTCCCCACAGAGGAAATGGAACCAGACCACTAAGGAACATCTCACCAACACCCTCAGCAAGTCACCACTTCCCCTCGCCACAGACGCAAACATCTAAGTACGGAACCAATGGATCTCCAAATGTGGCAACACCCTAGTGCCGCTCCAAATGACCTCAAGTAAACACAACCTCAAGAAGGCCACCTGATTTTCCTCTGCACTGCAGGACTCCAGACGCACCCGCAGATGGCCAGAAAAAAGATGGAGAAGCAGCAAGCCCCCGAAGGACCTTGCAGCCTTCAAATCCACCATCAATTCCCACCACCACCTAATCAGATCCACTAGGAAAGCCGCCCTGGCCCTGCAGTACCATATTTGCATCATCTCTCACAATACCAATGAGCTGTTTGCCATGGTTAAAGAGTTCGCCAAACTTCACTCAGAGGCTGCAAACATCCCTCCATCTCAGGACCTCTGCAACAGACTAGCCACCTTCTTCTATATAAAAATCAAGGACATCTACGATAGCTCTGGATCCCAGAACCCTCTGAGCCCACCAACAACCCCCAGCTCAGATCCTCCATATGTTCACATCACCCATCACCACCACAAACCACGCACGCAACCAAAGCTTTATCCTGGAAAATCTCTCACCATGACCCACCAGGTTACCTCTGTTGCATCCTCCTGTTTCCACACACTCCAACTTCTCTGGAAGATCTTCAAATGAATCTCAAACAACTGCGCAAGACCATAACACATGTCCTGGTCATCAACAGACTCGACTATGGCAACGCCCTCTACACTGGCACCACCCAGAAGAATTTGAAGAAACTACAGCACATCTAGAAAGCCTGTGCCAGATTCATCCTGGATGTCCTCTGCCGCGAACACCTCACCAAACACCTGAGAGACCTCCACTGGCTCCTCATCAAGGAAATTATCAACTTCAAAGTCCTCGTCCATGCATACAAGTCTCTCCAAGACATAGGTCCCACCTACATTAACCACTGCATCACCTTCTACTCCCCCGCGAGAGCCCTCTCATTTCCCCTCAACAGACACTAGCCACCGTACCCCACAAACGGAAGACCTTGGCTGGAGGAAGATCCTTCATCGACCTCGCGGCAAAGAGTTGGAACACTTTGCCTCTTCACCTCAGACAGTCACCCTCGTTACCTCAATTCATAAAAGACCTCAGGACCTGGCTTTTCGACTGAAGAACAGAGGACCGACCTCCACAGCACCTTGAGACCTTTACGGGTGAGTAGTGCGCTCCTCAAATTTCTGATTGATTGATTTTGCAACCTTTGGAATACCAAGGGAGCTAATTCTGGTTATTATGCATTCGCTTAACACCTTGCACCAGGAGGTCCCTTATAAGAGTGAAGAGTGCCTCATTAGTCTTCATCAGGAGACCACCTCTGTCCTCTATGGCCAAATTATCAAAGCCTGGTTCCATCTCTTTGGCCTTAATGGTCTAAATCTCCAGGGCCCCAGTATGTTTTTCAGCCCATCCCCATCTAATGCCTTTTCTGCTGTTGGAGAGTACTAGGTCCCCCACTTGTGCAGATCCCTGGATTAGTGGAACATTAGCAAAGGTGCCCAGTAATTACAAGCCGAGGACATTATGATCACTGTCATTTCAATGCCCACCATGCCCTGCATGAGAAATCAGATGCAACTAGTGTGGCCAGGCCTATTGAAAGTGCAATATCAGATTTCGTTCTGCCATTTACTGCTCCTGATTCAAAACTTAGGATTAGCGCAAGCAGCTGTGCAGCCCTCGGGGACCATTTTACAGGAGGCAGGTCTATAGGAGGGACTCCCCATTTTACGTTCTCCTCAGTTAACATACCCTGATCGAACGGCATAAGACGTTTGAAGGTAGAATTCATGTCACCTGCTACAATGATCTCCCCTTTACACTTGTAAGCTAGGATGAAATCTGCTAAAATGCTTATGCTGGGTCCCTTCTTTTCCCTCATCGATGGTTATACTCATTGATCAACACCAACGAGTTGTCACTGGAAAAGTCCACCCTTACAGCAAGCACATCCTGAAAGTCCAAGGGTCCATACCCCCTGGTCTTTGCCTGAGGAATCTGCCAGGGGACTGCAATTGTGTAGTCAATCTCCATCTCCCAACCTGCTATGCCCACTTAAACCACAGCCTTCCTGCCTGAGGGTATGGTGCATTACAGGATCAAATCTAGATTAGAGTATTGGCCCAACAAAAGACCATCAACAACATTTTAGTCCCACAAGACCACTCACACTACATCATGGGGGAGACCAAATATCATAATCAGCTCAACTCCAGTAATGTCAATCTTGATAATTTGATAGCACCCCTTTACATCTCTAAACCAGTTATTTGTTAGACAGTCCTTATCTTCTCAGCATCTCTCACTAACATAAGGAGCTTGGTGCAGGTAAATTTGGCCCTGTTCTGAGGAGTGTGACCTGGATATATGAGCCCCAAAGTCACCTGACCCTCTCCTTGGATGGCAAATTAGATGATATGGGTGGCGAAATTTGTTGAAGTCTTTGGAGCTCCCCATCATAGTTCCCCCCTTTGCATTTCTGGGCTTTTCAAGGAGCGCCCTGCGCCAAAAATATCCATCGACCACCCTCCCCCCCATTGTTCATGCCACTGCATTTGTAACAGCTCACCAGGTCTGTGATTTTAATTAAAGATTTGGGTAGGCTGGTCCATGGAAGTCTTTATTTCGTAGGCAGCTTGGGAATTTTGCACACTTTCCACATGCACACGAGGAGGTGAAGGGGGGGTTCTAATGCAGGCATGTCTGTCCCCCGGCGTCATAGTAGACATGGGGTTCTTTAGGACACCCTTGGGAGGTTTAGCCTAACCTATTTTCCCTTCTAAAATCTTAATAACCTACCTCAAATCGTTGACCTCATCCCTCAAACCCTCAATCACCTCCATTAGTTTTGCTGTCCTGGGGACACATTGCAAGATGGAATGTGGTCTGTGATGGGTACACCCGCCCTGCATACAGAGAACAGCAAACTTATTTTTACAAGGAATGTCTGGGTTGACTAGAGTCACTTCATGCTCTTCAAAATTCTGGGTTCAATTTCTACAAGGCTGGTTCAGACCCAGAGAATTAACAGTAAGGGATAAGGTCTGAGTTAAATCCTTCTTCCTGCTTAACATATTTGGAACCTGCTTCTTTAACCTTTTTTCCTTTGCCACGTGGAACTGGGACTTTTGCAAAGCAACCTCGACTGAGTCACCTGGTGGCTTAAGAATCTCTTTGACTTCAACTAAAAGGGCATCAATTCTATTCTTAAAACAATTTTCTCCCGCTGAACTAAGGCTTTCTTTTGCAGTTGGGTGTCCAATTACTGGGTTTGTGGCCTTTCTCTTCCCCAGCACAATATGCAATGCAAAAGAGACAAATAACCAAAAGCCCAATATAAAAACAGTACCTTAGGCAAGAGGTTAGAGGGGTGACCCAGTCCAGCCTCCTCTGGGCTCTGAGGGGTGCTGATGGGCCTGCTCTTGGCCTAGTCGTTGCTCTTGGCCTGGTCTTGCAGGACAACCGGCACTGGTTTTAAATGCTATGGCACTACTGCTCTAGGCATGATGAGGCACTTCGTGCCGCAAAGACATCTGGTGCCCGAAGTTCTACTTGCTCCCCGCACTGCAGAACATGTGGAGCTGGTTTTAAGCACTATGTGCCCTACTGCTACAGCCTTGAAGAGGCAGCTCCTTCCCTAATGACAGCTGGTGCCCTAAGTCCTGCTTGCTTCCCCCACGATGTGGGACAAATGGCGCTGGTTTTAAGTGCTATGCACACTACTGCTGCAAGCCTGATGAGGCAGCTCCTGCTGCAAAGAGAGCAGGTGCCCGAAGTTCTGCTTGCTCCCCCTCAGCTTTCTAATGTTAAAGTTACCATCTAAAGGTGCAAAATTACAAATTCCTGTCACTCGAGGTGTATTCATTCCAGTTGTGAATCTAGGCACTTGTATAAAATCCAGTATGTTTCTGGTTACGTTGGTCTTTACTGACCATCCATAGTAGGTAAGTGAGTGGTTTTATGCTTTTTCAACACATCTTCCATTATTTTTCACTAAATAGAATCCAAAAACCACACAACAATCAGTCCCAGTGTGGCTGTGCTGAAGGTCAACCACTCACAATGCAGCTTTGATAGTAACCAACCAGTGACACCGCAACTCTGTAATGAAGTCTCACCAAACCTAGCATGACTTCTTGGCTGAACAGCCAACCGCATCGTGTCTTCTTGGTGAATGGGAAAACAACTGCACACCCTTTCTCAATGAATGCACACTAAAAGCTAAAAATAAATCTTTTTATTGCCCAAGCTTAATAGTAGAAAATCAGCAGTTTTGAATATAATGAATCTCTCAAACAATAAAAAAAAGACTAGCACCTTTGTGGCACTTGTCAAACCCAGTGTTGTGGGAGACAACGGCACAAAGGTACGATCCACTAAACAGTTGTAATCGTATCAAATATCCAGGTTTATTCTCTGTGAAAGCGCTCACGATCCAACACATCCATCCAGCTCAGATAACTGTCACTGTAGGAATCCTCGCTGTCTGTCCGTACAGCTCATGCAATACATATACAACAGTCTTGCAAGAGGCGCGTGCGCGTGCAAGGAACATATCAAATGTAAACATATTGAAACCAAACACGTATTAACAATATCATTACACCCAGTTCAGTCCAAGGGAGACTCCGCTCCATCTGCAATCCATCCTTGGCTAGCGTATTTACTCCTGTGCACCAGAGAGCAAGGAACACCAATCTAAAACTTTTTCGATGCAAATCACAAATAAGAAAAGAACATCAAAATCATAGTGCTCAATCCACCAATTCAACTCAGAATCAACTTGCCTAACCAAAAAACACACTTGCAGTATTACAATCTGTCACTCAACACAGACCACAATATCCCACCAGAACACTCTCAATTACCAGAATCATTTTGCCCCATTCATACTTACAGTGATTTTTGCTCTGAAACGGCAATGCAAGTCGGGAGCTTGGCAAAAGTCCACCAGGAAAATCCACTACAAAGAAGAGAGCAAAAGAGGGAATCTCTAAAGCAGAAAGGAGATGTTCCTAATTAACTCGCAACCATTCACTGCTCTAACAAATTTGTGAGATATGGGTGACCCCAGAAATATTTTACACTGCAAATCTTTACCTCAAAAGTACTCCCATATGTTGATGATTCAGAGATGGTGTTAAACCTCTGTTTCCTAAGGTTTTGTGTCCCTGAGGTAGGGCCTCTCCCACACATCAAAAATTTAGTACATTTAGGAAAGGACCATTCAATGATTCTCCAAAAATGTAATTGATGTTGAATAATTGTGTTGATGCACAAGTACAGAAAGCACGAAGTAAAATAGTTTCACACCATCTACAAACCTTGCATAGTAGAAACCTGGGGAAGAAACAAAGCTGTATTCTTACATTAACTCTTCTGTACATATATAAATAGTCTTTTATATACTTATTCATCATATGTACACAGTAAACACGGATAGGTCGTATATCATATTGTCTCGTACAAGTATAACAATCTAATCTTGTTTGTGAATCTGCTAGTTAGTCCTGGTCATGTAATTCTCTCCATGGTCCCCAGATATTGTCAAACTTCTCACTGCATCCTCTTGCAGCTCATTCAGTAATTGAGTTCTAGATCAACTGAATAAATGTAAAGTTTTAATTACAAAAAAATTAAAGATGCAGTACAGAGTTATTATAATGTCATTGCCTTGAAGGCTGTCAGCACACAGAGCAATATAGAGTAGCAAAATCAGTAATATTCAAAGTCCCAAATGAGCAGCAAAATCAAAAGAGAAACAGACAGTATCCCTAGCTGCATAGGGATGTTCTCATGACTTACCCCTAAAATTGAGGGTTTATATACAATATTTTTGCATAATTAATCATAATAACTTCTAAATCATTGTGGTATGGTCACTAGGGCTACATGCCCAGCAAATCAGAGCACACTTTTACTAAATGCCATATTGCCTTAACATTTAAGCTCTATCCCGCTACAGGAATATTGATTCTGCCCACTCTGTGCTAATGTCATCTGGAAATGTCAGCACAAATTAGTAATAAGAACAACCGCAAATTATTACAAATGAATGAGGTACATTGAGCTAGCGGAAAGTCCTTGAAGAAAATACAGCTTTCTGAACAAGCTAGGAATATTTTATCGAGAATAGCAAGAACAATATCAGGGGGAGACATCCATTTTGAAAAAGATGGCTACCAGGCCAAACTTAGGCCTGGTTAACATGAGCTAAGATAACACACTTCTACATGTCATAGGAAATGTGTTTCAAAGATAATAACACTATATCAGTGTGCACACGAGTAATGAAGATTAAAATTATGCTTTGCCCATTGTTAATGATGCCCAAAAATATAAATGCATAAAAACTCTCATGTCTACACAGCAAATAATGTAAATCCTACTAGTTGAATGCTGAAAGGTGCAGCATTAGGTGAAGTGCCATACGATGTCTGAGCATGTTATTGTACGTAACCGTGGCATTTTTTTAGGGGAGTGTTGACACTCCAACTCAATGAACATTAAGAAGGGTTAATTTGTGGGAAAGGGAAACACTGCTCAAATAATCAGCCAAGACTATCACTGAAAAATGTGCACAAGTAGACTTCTTCCAGTTCCCAGTTTATCAATTTATATAAATGTCAAATTAATCATTACAGAAAGTAAGAATTTAGATGAATTAGAAGTCAATTTGTAATAACGGAAAGCGCCTTTAACAAATTAGAGGGACATATCTATGTGAGATTTTAGATTGGTTATATGCAACATATGGCAACAGTCAAATCAACAATGACAAGCCCTTATACAAAAAGACCACTCAGCATCAGGTCCTCTCTTGTACAATAACAGAATGACTAAATTAACTGCTCCCAAACTGCCCATCATTTATAATGTTTCAGACAAAGACAGCTCACAATTTCATAGCACAAAATTACATAAAAACTCAGCAATAAAATGCTACTTATACAGCTATACTCCAAGACTGCTAATTTTCAAAACACTTACTTGCAAACAATTTTCACTGCACAGAAACATTAGAAATGCAACGTAATACAATGGGCTATGGACTGAGCATAGCAGCGGAGGGTTAACTCATAACCTTAGAATGTTAAAAAAAAATCGTTATTTCAGCTGAGAAAACTATGGAAAAAGTTACTAGGCACGTACAAAGAGAGGCCCTAGCAACAGCCGAATTTCTATGATTTTCTAAAAACCAAATTAAAACAATGCTTCTGCACAGCATTTAATGGTACACTTTTTATAATGTGGCTTACTGTGGCCTAGTTATGCTAAGTACACAAACCCTATGTTAAGCATTTTTTTCTTAATAAAATTAATTTTCCTCAATAGCAAGTGTTTTTACTTGGTTTTGGGTGTAGGCATCCTTATGCAGCACTTATTCAGTTTTTGGAGGTTGCCCAACCTTAAAAACAGTGAACTTACTGGTTGAGCTATTACTACATGTTGTAACCCCACCTTGTGGACCATTCAGACGACAGAAGGTAGTGCCAAAGTTGCAACAGACACAACTTGCATCCATTTTAGCACTGGCACCTAGTTAGAGACAAATCCAAATTGCCCTAAGTGTGGTTTAAAACCAGGCACATACCACAAGGCAAATATTTACAGGGAGTGCAGAATTATTAGGCAAGTTGTATTTTTGAGGATTAATTTTATTATTGAACAACAACCATGTTCTCAATGAACCCAAAAAACTCATTAATATCAAAGCTGAATATTTTTGGAAGTAGTTTTTAGTTTGTTTTTAGTTTTAGCTATGTTAGGGGGATATCTGTGTGTGCAGGTGACTATTACTGTGCATAATTATTAGGCAACTTAACAAAAAAAAATATATACCCATTTCAATTATTTATTATTACCAGTGAAACCAATATAACATCTCAACATTCACAAATATACATTTCTGACATTCAAAAACAAAACAAAAACAAATCAGTGATCAATATAGCCACCTTTCTTTGCAAGGACACTCAAAAGCCTGCCATCCATGGATTCTGTCAGTGTTTTGATCTGTTCACCATCAACATTGCGTGCAGCAGCAACCACAGCCTCCCAGACACTGTTCAGAGAGGTGTACTGTTTTCCCTCCTTGTAAATCTCACATTTGATGATGGACCACAGGTTCTCAATGGGGTTCAGATCAGGTGAACAAGGAGGCCATGTCATTAGATTTCCTTCTTTTATACCCTTTCTTGCCAGCCACGCTGTGGAGTACTTGGACGCGTGTGATGGAGCATTGTCCTGCATGAGAATCATGTTTTTCTTGAAGGATGCAGACTTCTTCCTGTACCACTGCTTGAAGAAGGTGTCTTCCAGGAACTGGCAGTAGGACTGGGAGTTGAGCTTGACTCCATCCTCAACCCGAAAAGGCCCCACAAGCTCATCTTTGATGATACCAGCCCAAACCAGTACTCCACCTCCACCTTGCTGGCGTCTGAGTCGGACTGGAGCTCTCTGCCCTTTACCAATCCAGCCACAGGCCCATCCATCTGGCCCATCAAGACTCACTCTCATTTCATCAGTCCATAAAACCTTAGAAAAATCAGTCTTGAGATATTTCTTGGCCCAGTCTTGACGTTTCAGCTTGTGTGTCTTGTTCAGTGGTGGTCGTCTTTCAGCCTTTCTTACCTTGGCCATGTCTCTGAGTATTGCACACCTTGTGCTTTTGGGCACTCCAGTGATGTTGCAGCTCTGAAATATGGCCAAACTGGTGGCAAGTGGCATCGTGGCAGCTGCACGCTTGACTTTTCTCAGTTCATGGGCAGTTATTTTGCGCCTTGGTTTTTTCACACGCTTCTTGCGACCCTGTTGACTATTTTGAATGAAACGCTTGATTGTTCGATGATCACGCTTCAGAAGCTTTGCAATTTTAAGAGTGCTGCATCCCTCTGCAAGATATCTCACTATTTTTGACTTTTCTGAGCCTGTCAAGTCCTTCTTTTGACCCATTTTGCCAAAGGAAAGGAAGTTGCCTAATAATTATGCACACCTGATATAGGGTGTTGTAGTCATTAGACCACACCCTTTCTCATTACAGAGATGCACATCACCTAATATGCTTAATTGGTAGTAGGCTTTCGAGCCTAAACAGCTTGGAGTAAGACAACATGCATAAAGAGGATGATGTGGTCAAAATACTCATTTGCCTAATAATTCTGCACTCCCTGTAATGTGCAAAATGTAAAAAACTACAATAATGCAAGCAAAACTGGTGTATAAACCACTAGTGCATGATATGCATTAATATTCATCAAAGAGGTGTAAATTCGGTCCATAAAACACACCTAAAACCCTGGTAAGATGACACAGGTCATTTTGTACTCAATTTTAGCTCAAGGATCTAAGTGGGTCAGAATGAGTAACACCATATGAGGGACAGTGCAATCACACTATAAAATCACAGCTGCATTGATTGTTATTGGTACCTCTGATTGTGTGGAATCTCGAAATTTGCACAGACTTCTAAACTAGTGCTAAACATGTGTCATTAAGTATGCGATGTAGATCAGGGCATTTGAAATCCATATTATAATGTCAACCCAGTGCATATACTAATATTAAAACTTTGTTATTTTGTTATGAAGTCTGCATTTTCTCTGAATGCTCTAGGTTTCATATGTGCAAGTTAAAAATTCTCATTAAGGAAGAACATACCTGATAAAACGTTTTGGAAGTAAAATGAGACCTTAGACTTTAGAGTATTTCTAACCTGAACTTCCAAGATAAAAATGACTTGCAAACAATGGTATTACTAAAGAAGTGGGTACTGAGAAGAGAGTGTTTATTCCAGTGGTGCATTTCAACTCTCACACATAGAGTGCAGGATTTCACCCTGTGTACAACCCACTACCAACTCCACTGAGCCCTGATATGCTCCACTGAGTACCTATAGCAGACTCTGGGTTAATGGGCTTAGAATTCCTAGGTATGATCCAGTACCAACTTCACTGGAACTACATCTTTTGGGCATTAGTCAATACTAGCTTCTCTGAGTTGTAACTGCCAGTCTTTGATTTCAGGGATTATCTCTCATTTGAGAAACTGTGAATTATTATTGGATACTTTTGCACACTGCGTGGCCCTTACATGTCAGTTGTGACTAAGATCCTTTTGGTAGATGCATAAGCTAAACAAAATACAGAGTTGTGTCTTGCTATATGTCCATTTTTTTAATGCTAATATGATGTTAGGCTTCAAAAGTCGCTGTGCCATATTTACAAAGTGATGCAATGCATGCATTGTGCCACCTTGTAACCCTTTGCACCACATTACGCATGCGCCATGCATAATGTATGCAAAGGAGGCGTTCCCCCATTAGGGGGACCGCAAAATGGCACAGTGTATTCTAAGAGATTCCACTGTGTCATTTTTTGCTGCTACTTTTAACGCCTGCTCAGCAGCCGTTAAAATGGGGCACACCATTGGCTATAATGGACCCCTATGTACTGTTCAGGACTAGCGCTAACATTTTGGCACTAACCCTGAACAGTACAATCAATAGCATAAAACAATTGTGACGCTACTGCCCATACCCTTCGCCATGATGTGCTGTATTTTAAATACGGCGCACACATGGTGCAGGGAGGGGGGTGCAAAGGGGTGCAATAAAAGTGGCACTGCACTGTATGCAGTGCCACTTTTCTTAAATCTGCCCCTGTATGTTTAACTTGAGCACATTAAACTAATATTGCATAAGTAATCTGCACAATATTGCAATAATACATATGAAATGTATGGTTTAAGTGGAAACAGCATGACTAATGCCAATCTTATGTTCTTATGTCTGACTCCTTACTAACACTGGACTCCCTATCTGAAAACACTTTGGTGCTTCATCTGGGGTAGATAAATCGACTCATAAAAGTATCATACCATAACATAGCATACTGGTTTACCATGGGCTGAAAATAGAGGACTTGTTTTCCTACAGGAAATTGAATGAACAGGGATGGCTTAAGGTAGTCCAAAAGGGCAGGATGCATGCAAGACTGATTTTCAGGATGTCCACATGAGATAGGTTTGCATATAACCAGTGCAAAATCTGGCATATATATGTCCTTCATGGTCTAACATTGGCCACCATGGTACAACAGGAAATGTTTCAAGATCTGTGATTCCATAACTATGTAAACATTTTCTAACACAGAACAAAGGGTTTTGTGAAAAGGAAGAATAGAACACCAAGGATCTTATTTAGGTTTGCATGGTAAATGTGGGGTCGACAGTCAGATGCAGCCTTTATCTCACTGTTTGCTATTATTTCTGAATTCAGGGGGTTAATTAGATGTGAATTGAAATAGTGCACAACAGTACAAATGTCAAGCATTTGGGAAACCCTACATGTATGTACCATTCTGCATTCCCTTTTTAATTTACAGAGAGTTGAAAAGGTAGAAGCAGGAGTTGCAATCCTAATAACACACTCTTATCGACAGATATTCTCTGAGTTAACAGCCTGGGATCCTAATCCATTGATAATTGCTACCAGTAATGGCATTACCACCACATATATTATTCTTGAAATTACTTTGTAATGTAGATTCCTAGTTTTCAGGTGGATACCCAGGAGCGCTAACTTACTGTAACAACTTTAACAGATGTTTAGGCTAATTTATTTCTACACTGTTGATCACAGCCTTTTTCTGGTTTCAATACAGGCATGTGACATAGTTTTTCTACACCTGTTAAGTGGGTAAGACCAGATCACAGAAGTCGTTTTCACAGTGCACTTAAAATGTAAGCAAATTGTGTTCAGGAAATGAATGAAGACGATAAGTCATTAATCTCAAGCCATTCCAACCACAACACTTCATTGCCACAAGATCAGAAGTTGTGCCAACTATTAATCTTTTGACTTCTATGGATCACCACTGACACATGACTGGAATCCAGGGAAATTTGAATTTCAAAACAATACACAAACATACAGATATTCAAATGAGGAAATATTTAATATAATTCATTTAATTCATTGGAACAATGACAAAGACTCCACAGTGGCTGCACTCAGTAACCTGACTTCGGAGCCTCAACATGATTCAAGCATGCAAGGGACTAACTCACAACAAAGGAGCTCCACTTGACCTCATCATCGCTAAACTGGGATCAGTGAATATGCTAGCCATATCCCCAACAGGCCGGTCAGACCACTATCAAACTATTTTACAAATATTCTCACCATAAACTAAAATCAACGGTCAAACAAGAAGGGTTGAAACTTGGGTGAGGGATTACAGCCGTGTAAACTGGTGGGTCTGTGCCAATCTTCCTTGGCACCTCGGATTGACCAATAATCGGTTTAAGAACTGACAACCTTAACAATAGAAGAATGACCGGCATAGATCAGACAGCTGCTCCATTTTGTCTAAAAGGCAAAAGAGAAAACCTTCAGTACCTTGGTTTAATCAAAACATAAACAATGAAAGAAGACAACTAAGACACCTAGAACGATTATGGAAGAACGTCCCAAACATCTCTCATCTCGACTAGTTGCGAATGCATAGAAACTCTTACAAAAAGACAATCTTGAAAGCCAAAACACCAGTGATCAGATCACAACTAGACTGAGCGAAGAACAGGCTCAGAAATCTCTTCCACATAATAAAACAACAATCAGTAAAACCTGTAGAACCTACAATAGCAAACAACCTGATAAAATTGCAACTATAAGCACCCACATTTCCAGCCAAGCTAGTGCTAACTAACCCAGATCTGTGACTGGGGGTGAGTATTTGAAAAGTTACAGCACTCCGTCCATTATCCTTTTGTGTTGCATTTTAAATGATATACAAACATCATTCAACCAAACTGAATCCTGTCTCTCCTAATACTTCTAGTTTTATCAGTGGCATTCAACACAGTCAGCAATGAACACCTCAGAGAAAATCTTGAATTCAGAATGAGCCTATCAGGAGCTGTCCTTAACTGGTTCACTTCCTTCTTGCTGAACCGACAACAAAGAGTCAAAATAGAAAACACCCTATCTGATGTGGCAGACATTGACAGGGGCATTGTGCAAGGATCTACGATTTCACTAGCACTCTTCAATCTATACATGAAACCGCTCTCTGAAATCCTGAAGCAATAACAAATCTTGCACAACATGTTTGCAGATGATACCCAACTCTACATTAAACTCTTCTCACAACAGGACACCTAGAGACTGCATGATATCCTAAGGAAAACACAGGACTGGCTGGTACACAACCATCAAAAACTAAATCCGTTGATACCGAATTCATTTTCTTCTCCCCACCCCATAGATCCCAGCAACTACAACTATGGACTGATAACCTTAAATTGCTAAACTGCACCCCAACCTTCTTTGACTCGGTAAAATCACAAGGCATCACACTAAAATAAAATCTAAACATGTGATCTCACATTCAAGCTGCAACCAGAAGCGCTACTCTATATCTGCACCTTCTAAGAAAACTAAAACGCTTCGTAACGCTAGGAGACCTCAAAACGGTGGTTCAGTCTATAGTGCTCTCAAGACTAGACTATGGGAATGCCACACGTTTAGGTCTACCTAATGCCAGCCTAGCCCCAATGAAGGCAACAATAAATGCAGTGGCAAGACTATTAACAGGCACTCGTCATTATGATAGACATCCTTACCTTCAGGAAACATCTCAAGACCTGGCTGTTCGAGCAGTAGCAGCACTATCCCACCCCTCCTCCCCCCTCCCCTCCTCAGCGCCTCGAGACCCTCACGGGTGAGTAGTGCGCTTTACAAATTCCTGATTGATTGATTGATAGCATTGTCCCATCACTCAGAACCCTCACTTTGCTCCCATTTGAAGCTAGAATCCAACAAAAGGTTGCATGCTTACCACACAAAGCTCTCCGCAACTCTGGTCCTAAATAATTGGAGAACAGGATCAAGCTATCAGGAGGTGGAAGGGGTAAAAGCAGTGCTAAATCCCTCATACGAGAACCAGCCAGATTTAAAAAAAGGAAAACACATGGCTGCACTTTCGCCGGATCTGCTAAAAAATATGGAACTCCCTACCACCATCAACAAGAGCAATTACCTCATTCAGGCTTTTCAATAAGGAAGTTAAAGCCACTCTACTAGAAAACCATGTCAGAAGAGAACTCTTTTGGAGGCTATCATTTCCCCTATTTTATATTGTATCCTATTATTTTGTACCTACCTCTTTGACTTCTATGTACAGCGTATCATAAGAGATAGATGTTTTTCCCTGTATTTTTTTTTTTTGTGCTTCTCATCAGCGTTCTCTTTGTATAGCGCTCTGATACCATGCTGGTATCATAAGAGATAGATGTTTTGCCCTGTATTGGGTTTTTGTGTGCAGCCCTCATCAGGTTTCTCTTTGTATAGTGTTCTGATAAAATGGTGATCATGTTTGCACTTTATAAAACACTATAATTAAATTCACAAACAAATAATGTGCAAAAATGGTAACATGACCATGATTATAAAGTGTAAACATGACCATGGTGGTGATGTTCGCACTTAATAAAACATTCTGGCCCATATTTATACTTTTTTAGCGCCACATTTGCTCCGCTTTTTGACGCAAAAATGGCATAAACGTACAAAATACATTTGTATTTTGAAAGTTTGCGCCGCTTTTGCGTCAAAAAGTGGCGCAAATGCTGCGCTAAAAAAGTATAAATAGGGGCCTATAAGTAAATAAATTCACAGATAATTTACAAAAATCGAATTGTAATGGGAAGGGTGTAGCTTTTCAAAATGTTTGGTTTTGTTTCTAAAAGATGGAGCAAAGTGCTAGACAGTAGCATGTCACTTTTTCCTTTTTGCTCCTAATGCATACTGTCTTTTTGTCAGGGCACACCTGTGCTTCAAGTGAGGTCACCCGTCGTCCATACTAGGTTCTGTTTGCTGTGCTTGTGTTTGTTTCACAAATCTCATTAAGGATAACAACTTCATTTTTAGCCTCCAATTCCCTTCTCATTTACAGAATGTTTTAAATTGTTCAATTTTCAGTTTTTTTTTTTTAATGAATATATACTTTAAGTATTTGCTAATACATGTAAAATACATGTATAAACAATTGCATACCATCTGAATAAGCATTGTAGGGACACCAAGTTAAGAACTGCCTCATTAAAGCATGTTAAGGCCAGGTGATGCTGACAAAGCAAAACATCAGTGCATGTAAGGGGCTGCCTGTAAATACGAGCTGCAAAACCTTTCTTGCTGTAGACTGTTGTCACTGGAAATACTGAAGCATTTTTTTGGTTTGCCCTTTCAGGGTGAACGTCTGTGGAGGACAGTGCTGCCAAGGCTGGAGCAAGGCCCCTGGATCGGAGAGGTGCACAAAACGTGAGTACACCCTAAGCGAAAAAATAGATGATTTCATCGATAGATTAATCATTTATTGGGTTCTTATAGCATAGTTTGCATAAAGTTAAAAAAATGGGTACAACGAAACATAAATATACAGTATATCTGCTTGTGCACGAGCGTGGTGTATTATTTAGCTTTGAAGAGTTTGGGAAGGGGCAGTGATTCACCAGTGGGAGATGACGCCCCTCCCTTTTCAACAGTTGGTAATAAGTGGCATATGTCATTCACAGATCCACGTGTGTTGTTTATGCCATGTTGTGTTTTTTCGTGTGCAGTAGTTATAAACTAATGTGGTTAGCCATAACCAGAACACAAGAAGTTAAATCCATACAGTGAGATAAAATCACAATAGCTGGGCCTTGTAAGTATGACTCAAAGAACCATATTTATACTTTTTTGCGCCGCATTTGCGTCATTGTTTCACTCAAAAGCGGCGCAAACTTACAAAATATAGGCCCATATTTATACTATTTTGGTGCCGCATTTGCGTCATTTTTTGATGCAAAAGAGGCTCAAACTTACAAAATATGCTTGTATTTTGTACGTTTGGGCCGCTTTTGCGTCAAAAAGTGACGCAAATGCAACACAAAAAAGTATAAATATGGGCCCAAGTATTTCCAACTGTCAACTCATTCCAGAATGGACTGTGAGGCATTAATCAAAATTTTCTCAAGTCAGTTATTGCCTACTGTTGTAGTAACACCTTTGTTCTGTACTAATAAATGTATGAATCTGTGTTCTACGGTTGCCCGAATATTAAAATATGTATCCAGTAACCTGGAATCCAAGCCTGAATGCATGCATTGCTCCTGAACTCCTGCGAAACTTAAAGGTGGGGGGATCTTGTGCTGTTGAAAAGGAACTTTGTAGTGAAACAAACTAAAATACTGAAATAGTTTAGATTAGAAGATTTAACATGGATATTGGCTGGCATGGGGACAATATGAATGGAGTTACTTAACAGAAAGGGGATTCCTTGGAGTGTGATTTGGCCAAATACTTTCACTACAGCTCAAAAATAATAAAGTGCGGTGCAGTGCTTCGGTCTCCTCCCGCTCGCTAAACTGTCAAAGATTCTAACACAGGAGTCACACAATTGCTTAACCCTTGTAAACATTATTGACATCACTGCACGTGTTCTAGATTGCCGTGACGCAGGCCCCTCAATGTTAAGCTGCTTATGCAAAAATGCCATCTAGTTCAGTACGTGAGAAAGCCCCATGTTAATGAATGCTGCGGTTTTTCGTGTTTTTGAACCTAGCTTTGTATTAGTGAGGGTTCATTACCTTCAATACGATGTAGTTAAGTTGATGGAATGATGCACTCAGCCTATATGGAATGAAACTGTGACGTCTGAGTTCGGCCAACGGCCCCTGCTTGTCATTGAGGTAAAATTAACAAAGGCCATTCATTGGTGAAAGCATGACGTTTCCCTCGGTAATGTGGCTTCTTTCATTTTATGGAAGCCTTCTCTTATTATCTGAGCTATGGAAACCCTTTCTAGTTGCTGGATGTTGTGTGCAACTCTGATGGAATTAACAATAAATGTGTTCATTCAATGGGAAGAGTGGAGTGAATATGGTAGCCCCATTTTAGCAGTATTTCGCTGTCTTTTTCTGCCCATCTCATCTGCTACACCCTGTTACATGGATGAACCTCCGCCAGCGAGTCAAGCTATCCAAGGCACACGTGTAAGTAAAGGATTTATGTCCATGTTTCTGTGATATGTCCAATCTTCTTTTAATTCCAGAGTTGTTCAAACTTCAATAGCTAACAGCAAATAGTCTACAGTTTGATATATCCAATCTTCTTTTATTTCAAAGTTGTTCCAAATTTCAATAACCAACAGCAAACATTCTACAGCCAACATGTGTTTAGTCGTGCAAGAATATTTGTTGTGACTTCCTCAGGGTTCCGCAATCCTCTCCGTTGCGGTAATGTTCAAACTCGAAACGTAAGGTAAATATCCATGATGGTCACGAGATCTTGATTTGATGTTCTTGAAGCAGAAAAAGTAACCAAGCCTGTAAACGGGAGCTTCCTTTCCTCCACACCAGCGTGTACGCGAATGCTGTGACAAAGCATCGGTACAATATATAGCACATTTTCACCTTTAATAATGGGTTCACATTCAGTTAATCCATTTTGTCTAGTCTGTGTGTTCCTAAAAACACTCTCAAAGGGCCACGGAAAATTGACTTTGTTGGTGTTCACTGACTTTGGATGGCATTTCTTGCCCACTGCTCACCGCGAGGAACACGTTTACGTCCACAAAGTTTTACAACCTGTTGGTGTAATATCCTGTGTGGGTAATTCGATTTGTGTGAATTCATGGTTTCTGATTTTGCAACCACGCCGTTTGCATACCCGAATTGAACGTAGAAGTACAAAATGACTTTGGAATCGGGCTCTGGACGCCTTCAGAGTGCAATAAGTAAAACAGCCGTTATAGAGACGGATATATTAAATATTATTCCACATCCAGTTAAAGTGAGAGCCCTTCGTGCACACATTTGCAGCAACTAACACCCTCTAAAAGATAAACCAGAAGTAAGCTTGAGAGAACAAAAGTAGGAGTCCAGTTTGAAGAGAGTGCTTCTCAGATGCTCTTTCTTCATGCTGTTGCTGGGGACAGGGGGTAAAGACGTTTGTCACAAGGTTTCATCTATTTCATTGAAGTAATTTATAAAGCATGGGCTCCTCGCAGGGCTGGCCCGTTACTCCATCGGGCATTTCCCCAGCGGGCTGACGCCGCGGAGGCTGGTTCTGAGAGCCCAGGGCCGCTACCGGTGCCTCTGTCACTGTTCCCAGCGGACTGACGCCGCGGAGGCGGGTTCTGAGAGCCCCGGCCGCTACCGGTGCCTCTGTCACTGTTCCCAGCGGTTCCAGTTTAATTGTAGCAGGCCCAGGGGGCTTCAAGAGAGAAGGAGGTGGGAGAGGGATGGAGTGATATCAGGAAATCAGAGAGGGAGAGTTGAAAGAAGAAATATGGAGAGGAAAAGAATGGATGGAGGGAAGGAGAGAGGAGGGGATTTTTGCTAGGGCTGCTCTTGGTTTCCCACTGAGGCTCCCCATGGCCCTATCCCCTGAGGTCAGCAGAGAATTGTACATAGTGAATATGATAAAAATGACTTGTGATGGACACGCAGGTTTATAATGTGGATCCAGGCAGGTTTAGCCAACACGCAGCGTAAAATATTGTAGCTCCTTTTAATAGCAGGAGGATTTTCTGTGTCGTAACAGACCTACAACCGTGACTGCATGTGGAAAACAGTCTGCTCTGAGCATGTCATTCTCCATTCCATGCCCCAGAACTCAGAAAAGTACGGTGCAGGGAAGGAATTACTTGCCAGAATCGGTCGTTCTGGCATCGATAATGCTGCCCTCCCTGCTCCACGTTACTAGTACTACTAGAGAGTCTGTGCTGCAAAGGGGGAGGTGATTCCAAACTAGCAAATAACCTATCAGCCACAGATGCATGGATCATGGTGTCTCCCATGAGCACATGCTCAGCGACCATGAAATATATGTAGAAGTGACAGGGATAGCTGAAAAAAGCCACAGTGTGGCCATCTCGATGATATTGGATTGCACTGTTCGTTTCGGGCCATGGGATTTTTATGTGACTCTTAGAGTCTGTATTATGAAAGCTGCGGATGACCTAAGTCAATAAATATTTGCAATGATGTCATACACCCAACTCGAGCATTTTGAGCTGTGGTTTACTTTGCATGACTAACTGTGTGTTCCTCGACCTTCTCGAAAGCGCAATCGCCTCAGGTGTATCCTTGGCACCCGGACACAGGATTCCACAGCTTGTTAAAAACTCCTTCAAGGACAGCAGCGCTGCTGCCAAACTCACACACGCCGTGTTTGCACAGTCACGGGAGGTAGCCTGAGGAATGTGTGAGATTTTCTGGAAAGCCACCAGCTAAGACTTGCTTCACTGACAGAAACGCTTAGAATGTGTTTATTTGGGAAAGCCCATTCCATGGGTCCAGCTATATGTGGGGCGCTTCACAGATAAGACACTCCTTTTTTCTTCGAACATTGCAAATACGTGACATTTTTTGTTTCTGAGAGCATTGTCATTACGATTTTCTTTTTTTTACCCACCACTCCTCTTCTAGAATGCTTTTGGACGCTGTAAGCCAACTAAAATGGGGCAAGAAAAGAATCCACTCCATCTGGTAGTGGAGTTTGAAGCTGAGATACAGTCACAGAGACATCTTCGACTTCCTTTTTCAGTGCCACTCTGGTTATAGTATTAGTAATTGTATCACGTTTTTTTATATGGACTTTGGTCATTTAACATTTTAAACACTGCTTCAAACCTCTCAAAACGGCCCTGATTATGTAAGGCTGTGGTTAAGAACAACTTGTAGTGAGCAACTTGGCCAGCAGTCATAGACAGGATGCTCAGATCGTGAATGTCAGTCGACTGGTATGTAAGGCCATTTTTCCATGCTGTTGGAGACGGCACGATCTGGTTGGATGAGCCAGGGCCCTAGCCAGGCAGAACCCGCCACTCCTGTCAAGGGTAGGAGATTACACTTACTGTATAACCTGTGCTCACCCTTGGGTAGCTTGGAACAGAGCAGTCAGGCTCAGGGCTGGCTTTAGTTCTGGTGGCGCCTGGTGCAACAATCTTTTTCAAACTCAATCTCACTCTCTAGCAGGAACATTAATCACAAGAATTATCTTGCATTTTTATTGCTGCCTGAAACGCACAAAGAACTCTGCATTAGGTGTTTTTAGTTTGTAAATTATTGCTACACACAGCGACCCCCTGAGGTCAGTGCACTCCCCTCCATATCAGCGCCCATTGAGGCCACGCTGCCCTAAAGCTGGCCTTGGTCAGTTTATCACAGAGGCAAGGTGTAAACCAAAGACACAGCACTACCCTGCCACAACCACGCTGTGCAATAGAGAGGAAACTTCACACATAGAGTATGTGTAAAAAGATTATATTCATCACACACCTTCTTAACACAGTACAGGCCTATATCCCTATTTGCAATGGAAGTCACGATATGAGGCCCAACTGTGTTACAAATACTACTGTATGTACACATGTGAAAAATGGTACATTCGCTCCCGCACCCACATAAGGTGCCAAACCTTGTCAGCACAAGACCCACCTGAGAATTCTCCACAATCAGTGTAACACATAAATTCAGGCTGCACCTCAGTTCCCAACGTTAGCAGCAAAATGAACATACAATGGTTACAACACTTTCGCGTAGCCTGGTGGCCAGAGCTGCATTAGTAAGACATAATGGCAACTGTAAGAACTTCCTGACAGGATAAATGTGACCAGCAGCACCACGTTACTGCCTTTGCTTTCACCCATACTCACTCCTGCACATCCACTCTGCACCTCCATGCGGTGCCACGGGTATCAGCTGATATGTGCACACTTACTCGTATGCACTCACTCCCGACACCCTGATTCGGTGCCCTGATACCCGGATAGTGGATGCGACTGTGTTTGCAAGTACTCTGGGTCCTAAACCTCCCCTCACCCACCAAACATCTTCAGTCATCCTGTCCCTCCAGGAACCAAAGATTGCATCAACCTTTCCCTGGTTACTGGGCCGCTCATGGCTAAGTCACCAGTCTCAGGTTTCTGGGGTCAAGTTGAAGGAAAGGAAAGTCAACAGCCAGTAAGCAATTAAGGCAGAGATGTTCGGGCTCCCCACAGGATGTTCACTCAGAGGTCTGCAGAACACAGATGGAGGATCATCGAGGCCACCGCTAGATCCGAGACACCCAGCCCAACCACATAGTTCAATGTTGCCAAATAGTTACCAATTCCAGCACCTCCGGAATGCTAGGGCTTGTGGATGTGAGTCACCCTCGATACTTCCAGTGGCACACAACAAATTACTAGGCTCGCACCTCCTGTACCAGGAGATGTCGCATCTGTGGAACAAAGATGCAAGTGACCCAAGACTGTGACAAATCCACGTGCAGAGTGCTCAATGCCATATCTTCACAAAAAAGAGGCACAACATCAGAGGTCTGCTGACATGAGTCGCCCTGACCATACAATCATTCCCAAGCCAATTCCCTAAGTGGTACCTCCTCGGACAGAGGTACCAGTCTGGTGTGTGATGAATTGAACTGCACTAGACCCGCCTGGACCCTCACACAAAGGATGTAAATCCCACACCCCTCTGGGAGGCACAACACCTATTACACAATGACTTGAGTTGCACTAGACCATCCGGTCACACTCAGAAATTGGTTTCTATACCTCTCTGGAATGAGGCACACTGTCTAGTACACAATTACTTCCACGTCACACACTTCGAAGCCAGTTCAGTTGTGCCATACGAGGCCAAGTACAGCACAGCTCAGGTTGTATCCCCACCTGAGGGTTGCAACCAATGAACAGGGCACTGCACACAATGAGCATTCAGCCGGGGCTCACAGAAGAACACTGCAACACACTCAACAATAGCGGTCCCCGCGGGGTCCCGCACTGGGTGATCCTGTTCACACCAACAAGATGCTTCGATGTAAAGTGGTCCCCATGATGAAGGGCCACTCACCTGAAGTGCGGGCAGTCTTTGGCAAGCTCTGCACCAGGCAATTCCAGTCTCCAGACATAATACTTAGGCCACACCAACATCACTGCTGCCAGGTGAAGTCCAGCATACAATGTAGGCGCAGCAGAGGGCACCACACTCCAGATGTTATGGGTCATTGACGTAAGTCCCCCTCAGGAGGTCTTTGCTGTCCCTGAGACCTCCTCAGAGAATAGGCACCAAGCAAAACTTCCCTTGAAGAGTTACCATTCGGGATGCTGGACAGCTGTAGGCAATGAGCCCTAGGCCAGTCTCTAAGAAGGTAGGGAAGCGCGGGTCCTCCAGGGCACAAAAGATTCCTCTGGAAGTGTGCCCACGTGGTACAGCAGCACCGATCCTGCATCGTTGTAAAGGTTACACTGCCTTGCAGATGTTGAGTACCCTTTGTTATGCTAGATCGTTCCTTCGAAGTTGGCGGTGGTTGAAAGGATTCTCCTTTGAACCATTGATGTCTCCCCCAAATTTCCTACCTGTCAGCTGTGAGGCTCTGGAATGCAGATCTTTATCTTTAGTGGGGCCATGCTCTGGATTCAAGAGGCCAAGTGTCAAAACCCTCTCTCCCCAATCTATCTATCCAGGTGCCAAATGGCAGGAATCTGTTACTCTGGATGCAAGTTTTATAGCGGTTACCTGGGGAATGCAGAGATGTGCTCTACCTCGTGACCCATTGAATGAAGCCTAATTTACAAGTCACCAGAACCATTTCAGCACCTAGAAATGCCCACTTCCTAGAAGTGGAATTTCCAGGGCATCAGTGACAAAAGCACCTTTACCACCAGAAGGGGTTCATCATTCTGAATTCAGTGCTCCCCTATAATCCACTATTGTAGTCAGACATCATAGGACTCATTCTCCCATGTTACCTTATGGATAGAGCAGCACTCATAGGTAGTACAAACACACATGGGTTTTTGGCACTCCTTAGGGCCCATATGCCCTGGCACACACCCATGCCTTCTGGGGCAGTGTGGGACATTTTTTTAAAGCCACCATGGAGATGCAATTGTGCCAATACTGGCCTGTTCTATGAGGCTCAGTTCCTGTCTCAGACTAGCTGTGTGCAAATGTGCACATCCTGGCAAGTGATGTTAGCTCCAGGAAAACCACCGGGCAAGTTGCACACCCAGCTGACACAATGCGACACCTGTGTGCCAGTATGCATACACTGGCAAGTTGTGCAAGTCTCATTTACACATATGTTGTCCTGGTGCAAGTTGGCACCTCGAGGCTAGCTATGCCAAGCTCCCCATATATGTGAACACCCATGCACACATGGGCATGGAGAGGCCCCCTGGGCCTGCCTTACTACATGATCTGGTGCCCGTTGACAGAGTTGCCCCTATTGGCAAGCTGTGCCAGTCTCAACATACATGAAATCCCCCAGCATGTAAGTGTGCACCCATTGCCCCGGAATGCCAGGCTCAGTACCTCTGAAGGCCTCATGGCCTCTGTGCACACCCTGGACCCTGCCATGGCGGGAACCACACACGTTGGTCAGTTCCACCTCCCCTCCACGGCCACTAGTAGAGAACAGGCCCACCCTTAAGGATGCGTCTGACTCCCCCACACCGCTCTTTATGTAGAGGACACCTACATTGGGGTTCTCCCCAGCCTGGACAGGGCACACCCTTGTATCCCCACCCGTCTCTCCGCCTACCACCAGCCCCACTGTCGGGCTCTCCGGGGAAGGCGTAAGGCAGCTCAGAGTTGGCCCTCACATCGGGACTGCCACCTTGAGCACAGGCGTACTAGCACCCCTGCAGGGCTCTTCCATAGGCCTAGGACATGGTTAATGGGGTCTTTTGGGGGGGGGGGGGGCACATCCAGTGCACGTCTCCCTAGTAGCCAGGGCCGTACTTGCCCTGAGTATCGGGTATACCTGTTGCACAAAGCTCTCATGGGTACAGCACCTCAACCATGTCCTTACACTCCCCTTTCTTCAATAGGTAGGATGGGCGTGCCCACTTTCCCACTGCCAGACAGCGGGGAAGTGCCCAGAGTCATAAGGTCACGCACAGAGAGTCAGCCAAGACTGGGAGAAAGAAGTAAAAAGTTTCATGAAAATTCCCTTAGCAGAGCCATGTCAAACACATGCTAATACGGTTCTACCACTAAGTTCACCAGTTCGAAATGGTCTAAATTTCAGTGATGTTTGCTAAGGGGCAACAGTATGTCTTTCAGAGATCCACAGTGGTGCATTACCCCATGACAAAGACACATATTGCTGCCTCTGTGGTAGATACATTTTATGTAATGAAGACCAGCCTGCTCTTATTCCCAAAACTAGGTTGCCACACTTGATAATTTGATTCTATTCCAGTTCTCTACACTTCTGCATGGGTTTTACATACCTGGACCAGGTCCACCATAGCCTTTTGGCCCTAGTTACAGCAAGACATAGCATTATGCACCCTTCTACTAGCTCAGGCTCCTGGCAATACAGTCCCGTGCAGCTCCCAGCTCAGCCAGGTTTCTGTGCCTGTGTGTGAAGACTGTAGGATGGCAAAAGATGTTGACTAGCCATTAACATAACAGGACAAATGTCCATCAGGACAACTTCATAAAAGTTCCCAGGGGTGGACCTCTGCTGATTTACAGCTGTATCACATGTTTTCCTAGATTAAATGTTGCCAATGTGAGTGGTTGGCTAGTTGTGAGTGCCCTTCGCCTCTTGTGAACCCTGGTCACTTCCAAACGAGAATGGCATGTACCTTGCTCTAGTTGAGATGTGATACATGGATGCTTCCTCTAGGTTAGAGGCCTTGTGGCTGTTAGCTTGGCTCTGTGGGTCCAGAAATCGCCACGCTATACAGCCCTCAAGTAAGCCCTAAATGAGATCCAAACAAGTTATCAAGGATGCTGCTGAGAAATAAAGCTCCTGTAAACGTTGACAGACCCTGAAGTATTGAAATAAGCATGACTTTATTTTCAGAACTGACCTGCAAAACATATAACTCTTTATGGAATCGAAAAAAGTTCATTTGAAATGTTTGGGTGCTCAGTGGATTAGAGCAGCCATTGTAGGGATGTGTTTGACCTCATGGTCACATGTTTGAATCTTGGTAGGTCCACTCAGCCTTTCATCCTTCAAAGGTTGCTGAAATAAGTACAATGCAGTTGGATGACAAAAACATCATTTTTTTAGCGCTAAGATACCCTGCGGATTAACATGCACTTTACAAGTGCTCATCTGATGTTAGGCATGGTCTTTATTCATACTTCCTTTTTGTTGCTTTTTTTCCTACTTTATTTTGGGTTTTACTGGGGAATAAGGAAAGGTACACATAGGTATGCAACACATTCCCAATTGTTACTCAATGTTTTGTTCATAAATAAATGAAGCATGAGCCTTCAACTGCATCCGCTGTGTACAGAACCAAGCTCCTGCCCGTCCATTCCTCCTCTGCCTCGCTACACGAACTCAACAGAAAGTGTCCTTGTTTAAGTTTCCCTTCTGACCTCCATTACTGCAGTGTCTAAATGATTAACAGTGGGTAGGTGGTGGTGGGTGGGGTATCGCCCAAATGCCTGAGGCATGCAGAGCTTTGGACACTGTCATTTGGATTCCCTCCATACTTTGTTCCAGGTTTCTATAAGTACCCAATGGGCGGCATGTTTGCTTCAATTTCGGAACTCTATCCTGAAGGAATGCCATTAGTTCTCTGGGGCGTATATCGACCATACCTTCCCCTCCATATGTTGAGTGTTGGTGCTTGCTGTTGTTTCCATAGCTGGGCAGTGCTTAAGCGGGCGGCTAGGGGAAGGTGGGAGAATAATTTCCCCATGGGGTACACGTGGGGTAAAGGTGCTGCTTTCCTGGATCTCCCAGGAGGTTAAAGAGTGGGTCACGATGCAAATCAGTGTTCGTTACAGTTTGTATGAAGATGAGAACCTCATCCCAGAAAGCTTGGACTCTCACGAATGACCACCAGACATGCAAAAGTGGGTCCCATTCACCACAGCCTTTTCAACATAGCTCAGTACTGCCAAACATCTTGTGGGGGTGTATCGGGGCGAGGTATCATCTTGTTTGTTAAGTTTATAGGTGCTCTATTTGTGGTGTATGCACACTAAGGACCTTGCTGCCTTTGACCATATAGCCCTTTATGTCTCTTCAGAGATTTCAGTTCCCAATACCCTCCCCATTGTATCTTTTTTGTTGCTTTAAACCTGTGTCCTAAATTCCTCTGCTGCAAGCTAAACTGTATCAGGTCAGGCACTTCCCCTAGCTTTACTTCTGTACTTCTTTGAATAGTGACCCCTGAGTTGTTTTAAATATTCTGTTAAGAAGGAAAGCAAACTATAAACTACTTTGAAAGTCACAAGAGCGTGCTTTTATTTGTTTCCTGTGTTGTGATGCGTGTCTGTGAGCTTTAGGTGAGAAGAGGAGAGAAGGGCATGAAGGGAGAGTAGGCTGGATTTTGAAGTAAGATTTGACTGATTAAACCTACTTTTGTCAGCAGAAACCTTCCAACTGACAATCCGAAGTCACAGAGTCCTGAGTTTTTGTGGACAGGGAAATTGAAGGGATTATTTAGAGTGTGACGGGCAGGGTAGTCCACCATAAACACAGTGAAGTACTGGGGCAAACAAACTGGTGGTCTGCCCACTCCATAGAGTTGGGCAAACAGTCATGCTTCCGCGGTTGGAGCCCCTGCTGGCTTTGTCAGCGAAAGCCTTAGATTGGCTGCTTAGCAGGCATACCTCAGTCGTCCTATTTAGAGAAGATGTTCTGACATACTTTCTTCTCTGTTTGGGGCTGCCAGCAAAAGCCCGGCAGGCCCGAACAGGAAAAAATAAAAATGAGTCCCACACTCTAGGGGAAAACTTCCAGCGTATCAAGTTCATTCGTTTTTTATTTTTTTTTATTTTTATTTTAAATACAAACTCCTGCTTTGGAAGCCAGTTTATAAAAAATAAAAACGTTTCCTTCCCTGCTGCATTAAACATGGTAGGTGCTCAGCAAACGTATAATACCTTCAGAGAAGCCACTGTTGCGGGTCCACTGGAGACACCGATCTCCACCAGGCGAACAGACATGTGGTGAGCGGCAATCCGTCCCAGGTTATGAGGTCCAGCCCCGGCACATGGTGGCTCTCAAGCCATAACTCTATATAATCCCCCTGGATCCAAAACTTTCATTTTGGTCTGGTTATTCATTCCGTAAGGTTTACAAACAGTTTTATAGTTTTTGTTGCTAATGCTTGCTTCGTTCATCTGACACCAGTACTTAATCCCCTCTTTAAATCAAATTATCCTAGTTGTGCTGTTAATGGGCTGAGAGAGACCCAACAAAACTGTAGTCTGGTTGAACTAAACAGAACTAAATGAAAAGCAATCCACAAAATGCTCTTTTCAATCCCCTTACTACTTCTCTACTTCCTTGCCCCAACCATTGTCTGCTCCATCCCAGTCGGCATCTGCTCATTCCCTTTCTAATTTTCTAACCACACGTTTTATCCCTCCCAAGAACATCCCTTTTCTCATTTCCTGTCAGTCACAGTTTCACTATTTGTATTCTTAAAATGACAAGGCTACAAACACAGATTTTTGGAACGGCTGGCCCATATTATCAGCACATCCATATCTTACTTTATGCATATCTTGTACCACACCCACACACACATTTGGCATGACCCATGCCACTATCATGCAGACAATACTGCTCCAAGCTGTAGATTTGCCTAGTGTGTGCCTCCTCAATCGCACATCCATCTCTAGTTGAGTTCATGCTTCATATTAGACCAGTATCATATGTTAGACTCACTTCCTTTCACCATCATGCATACGCATTAGACTAAGGGCCTTTACAAAACATCACAACGTGGACCATATATTCTGTCCGACCAAACCCATATATGTCAAAGAGCTGTCAACCCTAGAGCGCTGTTAGACATCACAACAACATATAGTCTGAAGCAAATCAGACAAAACCAGCCTAAACGTGCAACACCCTCTTGTGCACCACATTACATCTTAATCATCTGCATCGATCTCTGTGCACATGTACAAAGCACTTTATCACAATAGAGCACTGGACAGTCTACTAAACAATAAAAAAATGGAAAAATCGTTCGGCATACCCGTCTAAACGCCAGATGCTATAAACATCTTCAGCGATTGAACTTATTTTATGTTTACCTCTACTCAGATCCTAAATATGAACAAACTCTTTACTAACCTCACACAACCAAATACCAACAAGCAATAGACACAATTCAATGATGGTATTTAAAGAGCAACACATAAGGTACCCCAAATTGAGACAGTACAATAATAGTATACTATTGGCTATACGTGCTATAGAAATGACAGTAACATAACATACCTCATGGAAATAATGTAAAATTTGCATTATTATAAATCTACTTTTCAAAAAGTAAATTGTGAGTTCCTTGGCATTAATGGCATCCCTATGCTGCGCCACGTGAGTTCCTTTTACATTATGGTTAACACTGATCACTTACCAAAGTAAAATATATCCACAGTTTTTAAATTCAAAATGCTGTGGGACTTTTCCGACCCCATATGCTTTTGACTGGTCAATGACAGGGTAAAATAACCCGTTCGCAGGGGTGCCTGTACTCATCTGAGGGGTCATAGATCTTCATAATTAAATCTAGGTAAACCTCCTGAATATATAACTAAATATATAACCAAAAATATTGTAGCCAAAATATTGACCACTCAAATACCGTAAAGGTAACTATATATAGGAAAAAATAGATTTCCGATTGTTGGGACAGAAATGTACTCTGCACGGTAGATGGCCATGCACCCCTGCCCGGAGTTAGACAACTGTAAGTAAATCTGGTGTCTTGACGTTCTTTAGGCCCAGCACCAATGACATCCTGCCACACTGCTGACGACCGAAATTCACCAGGAGACCCAGAGCTTGCTCGGAAGTCAAAAGGGAAATGCCAAAGGTATACTACCTATCACACCCACACCACTCGCTTGTCACACACATTGGGCATATACAGTGAGCAGTAGAGGCAGAATACAGTTTTTGAATCCTTAGTGGTTGGGCATGCCTTTTTCTCTGTTCCGAAAAAAAGGCACAGTGGTTTCTGGCTTGCTCATGTAAACTTCCGCTTGCATGCCATGCCCAAACCCAGGACTGACATACTCATGTGTATGTCAAGCGTGTTATAGGTACAGTGCCTGCTAGTAGCACTTCTTGGAACCGATTTTGGATTGCCCCTTGTTTTGATATGGTATAGAATGGAGGTGTATATACCGTCTCCGCGGACACTTAAGGGGTATTCCCTGCACTGCTGAACTGGAGGGTGTAACTCCAGATCCTAAACTGTGGAAGGGGAGGAGACAGGACTACCTTTAGAAATGTAGTTGGACGTAATAAACATGGATTAGTTAATTAGTACTTTATGAGTGCTTCATTTGGGTGCTGTCTAGCCAATGGAGGGGAGTCAGCAGATTCGGTTGGTAGAGGGAACAAAGTTTTTTAAGCAGGGCCTGTCCTACCTTGAGTGGCCCATCCAGGAAAGCTGACGACAGCCAAGTGCAGAGTTTCCCGCTTATCAGTGGCGGCCGTCAGCTTTAGGAGGGAGTGGGGCGGGCAGGAAGCACTCACACACACACACACACTCATTCTTTCACACACAGACACGCACTCACATCCTAACAACACTCATAACATTCAAACATGCACGCACGCACCAAACATTCATTTTAAAAGTTCACACACCTTTCACACACACACGCACGCACGCACATCTATTAACAACACTCATAACATTCAAACACCCACGCACACACCAAACATTATTTTTAAAAGATCACACACACTCATTCTTTCACACACACACATGCACGCATATCCATTAACACTCATAACATTTAAACATGCATGCACGCACCAAACATTCATTTTAAAACATCACACACACACACACACACTTACCTTCAGCCTCGAGGTCCCAGGAGGGTTGGGACTGCTGCCTTCCCTCATTGGCTGACTTTAGGTCAGCCAATAAGGGAAGGCAGCAATCCCATCCTCGTCACAGAGTGGGATGGGGTCAGTGAGAGTGCTGACCCCACCCCACTCTGTGACGAAGTGTCACTGATTGACACTCACTCTGGGCGCTTCAGGGCTTAAACCTGAAGCACACAGGTTGAAGTCAATGGGTGACGCTTTCCTCGTCACCCAGGGGAGGGCCTCGAGGCACCTTTGCTGAGCTGAGGAGGTCACGCCCATAGGAGCTGTGACCTCCTCAGCCCAGCAAAGTTCAGCTCAGGCAGCCAGGAGTCTGCACAGATCGCGCATGTCTCACTCTTGGCTGTCTGAGCTGAAAATGAAGAGAGTCTGTCAGGCTGACCTTTGTTCAGCTTGACAGACACTCTTCATGAGGGGCAAAAGGTATGGGGCGTGTCCTCTCCGCCATAAAGGACGGGCCGCGCCTGCCGCTTATTATGCTCAAGTTATGGAGTCTACTATTTGGAGCCAACATCATTACTACTTACTGTGACAGCCATCACATTTTACACAAAAAATGTCTGCACCACAGAAAGAAGATGGAGTTAAGGAAAAGAACAACCCAAAACTTGTGAAAAAGTAGGACCCAAACCGTCCCACTTTGTACCAGTTCCAAGCTTCTTCACTGAGTCTGCAGTGTGTCCTAAGAGCTGCTGTCATCCAAGGCTGGCATTACTTACCAGTTTTCCAGGGGTGAGGAGAACACCTGAAATCTGCACATCTTTCTGTAGAAGCTGTGGGCCTGCCTGACACCCAGGAGCCTGCCTGTCTGTCAATAAGGGGGGAGAAGGGAGTGTCTTGTCCCACGGGAGCTATCTGCCTGAATAGAAACTCACCTACCAAGTCTGGGGGGAAGCGCAGCCCAGAAGAATACCAAAGGAGTGTGTCCTGAGTTGACCTATGCGAACCCAGAGTTCTTCCAAACTCCGGCAAAGAAACCACGTTTGTAAGCAATGATCCACCAGAGCATCTGTTCCAGCGACAGCAACAGAGAAAGATGGTGGACTCCTGTCTCTGCCTTGCTATACTAGAGGAACTCATTCCAGCTCCAGAAACTGGAAGGAAAGGATTCCCCATCACAAAGGCTTGAATTGCTATTTGACATGTTTTCAGCAAGCTCCTGCAGTCTTTTTTGGCCAACGTGAAGAGTGGTGGGCTACATAAACTAGCTTTGGTGACCACAAGTAACCACTTACCCTGTGGGGAAAAGAGCAGCACACCTGCCCTTTAAAGGTCTGGGTGTGCACCAGAATCAGGTAAAGCAACAAGGCCTGAGGGACATTGACTTTGAATTGGCTAAACAGGCTTTGGTGGGACTTTGAAAGATAACTGCAACCCACATTCAAGAACTATCTAGTCAAGTGATGCAGATTGATATAGAGGCCCCAGGATTGCTGCTCCACTTTTCCATAGTGAGCCTGCACCTATGCTTAGGTCTAAGATTTTCTGTATTATGAATCCCATGTGTCCTGTGGTTTGTTTTCCAGTAGTACTACTTCTTCTTTATTTACTGTATTATGTATTGCTGTGACTAAAGTACTTCTCTTTATTTAAAAGAAAAGCACTGGACTGGACATTAGCTTATTTCACCTGTTGTTTGATTGTGTGATCCCTGAGTATCTAGCCCCAACACAACCTCACTAAGGCACCTCGGACTACTCCACCTCACTACTCCGACAGTCAAGTGTGGTAGAGGTATGCTTGGCCAGTTTCATGATGCCATCATGTGGTGGACCCCAGAACACCATTGGAAAATGACTGCAACCACTGCAATTGAGGCCTGGAAACTACTTGCCCTGGGGCTCCCTGAAAGAATTATAGTGACTATACTTAACCCACATGTATGTGATCATGATGATATGTATATCATCTAGGTACAAAGATGTAGAGATAAGAAAAGTAACACTATACTTGCTTACTTGCCTATATTTACTTACCCACAGTATTTTTGGTAGTCAGTATTTAAGTTATGATATTTTGGTAGCAAATAATTTTTGTGCTGGCCAAATATACTGACATTCAACTAAAAAATGGCTTTAGAGAATTCTGATTGAAAACTTGGTGGATACCAGCATCACTTGTGGAAAAGGTAAGGTGTCTGTGAGAGGAAGTGAAGAGCCAGAGAATCCAGCATAGATTCTAAGAGTTACCATTTGTAGAAGATTCACTTGATAATCCTGCACAGCCCAGCACAAAATTTGGAAGCTGTTCAAAAATATAATTCCTAAATGTTGGAAATACTGAAAATGTTTCAAATCACTTGTGTATGATATACACCTTTTCTGTGTTGTCTTCCTGAAGTTTTCACCTTTGCTGGACCCTATTTTTTTGCTGGTTTTAAAAATTGCTGCAATATACCCTTGCTAGCCAGCAGTAAAATGACTGTGCTCCCCTTTAAATGGTGAAATGGCATATCCCTAATTGGTATATTTTTTTGTTTGTTTTGCAATTCTTTTGTTGAGAAGTAAGCATGGGAAAATAACATCACATAAGGCAATGACATTGCAAGAAGAACAGTTCGGACTTTACATACACTATAATAATGTACGCCCAATGTATTAATAACCGTGATCGTCGGATTCAAAAGTAAGGGAGTGTGCACAATACAAGTACCCTCTACGGGGGTATGTCCATAACTGTTAAGAAATTTTATACATAGACCCATTAATTTATTCCCGGTTCAGTACCTCCCTCTGTGGTGGGAAACGGGTCACCATATGACAGTATGTCTGAACAAAGCCGGAATAGAAGGTAGGGCATGGTACCTCAGTACACTTCTATAAGGTTCACATCTGCTAGGGTCTGAGAGATCAGTGCTTAGCCAGATGACGAGCACCCTACCGCAGGGACTTCTAGCATGCAAGAAACCAGGGATGCAGCAGGCTGTGATTACTTTGCAAGAAGAGTGAGGGTGTCAGGTGGGCAGTAGGAACCATGTGGAGTCCTCAGCCTCTGATAATGGGACGTTGAACCGCCTTGTGATGCAAGATGTAGAATGTTTAATAGAGGGTTCCAAGACAGTTGTGAGGGAAAGGTAGAAGAGGAGGGATGGGAGGAAGAAGAGAGGGGAGATTAATTGGGAAGGAGATAAGGGTATGTAAGAGAGGAAAGGAAAAGAGGGGAATGGACATTACAAGAGTGAGAGGGGGTGCAAGGAGGTCTAGGAATGGAGATCAGGAAACAAGGAGCTAGAGAGAAGAAAGAGAGTGTTGTTCCAGAAAAGGGGAAAGAGAGGCAGGTGGCAAGCTGGTTGAGAAGGGGGGGAGAGAAGGGGTGTGGGGATTGGAGAAGGGAAGGTAGGGAGGGGAGTGACTGGGAGACATGTTAAGAGAGAGAGATAGCAGCGAGGGCGGGGGCGACCACAGGAGGGGTAGGAGGGGAGGGAAGATTGTTGAATGGATGTGGTGCTTAGTGGTCTGCAAGCCTTAAGAAGGGGCCCAGGTTTGCTGAAACATCTCTGCCCGGTCTTGTAGGGCACAAATCATACATCATCATGGTTAGCAGTTTGGAACAGTGGGGAGAGCCATTCATCATGGAAGGGGGGAGTTGTCGCTCTCCAGTGTCGCAAGATACATAGTTTGGCTGTGGCCAATGCTGTATAGAGTAGACAGAGTTGTGTGTGAGACACGTCCTTGTCATCACCAGAGTCATGCAGAAGAAGCAAAGATGGTGGAAGAGTGGGTGGTAGAGGCAGTACCTCCCTTTATGTGTCCCCTACTGCCTTCCAGTACGGCTGAATGATCGGACAGTCATTTAGTATGTGCAGGAGGTCGCAGGTGGGGGCAACGCCAACATTGTGCGTGGGCAGGAGTCCAGCAGATCTGAGCTTTATGGGTGTCCAGTACCAATTGTGCAGGGATTTAAAGAGGCTAAATTTAACTCTTGCATCACGAACCCCTTTTTCCCGAACCTCCATGAGTGTAGTCCAATCTTCCATATCGTAGTCTACTTGCACGCACGTTTGCCTTTTTGCCTTGAGAGATGAAAGAAGGGGTAGAGAGAAAAGGTGTTGATTCAGTAGTTTACGTAAGCCCGACATTACTCCGCAGAGAGAGCCCTAAGTTTGCAGATAATCAGGCACCGGTGAGTGATGCAAAGTCAGCGAATGAGAACCAATACGGCTGACAATACAATAAGAAAGCTGTTAGTATTGTGAGGAATAGTGTGCAGGGAAGCTATATTCGGCCCGTAAGGCTGGGAATGTCTTTAGGAGCCCGTTCTCAAGAAGGTGGTCGACAGTGAAGATAACCCTTGTTCGCCAGCCAGCCCAGTCAGTCATTTCTCCACCTCTCTGTAAGCCAATGTTGCCCCAAAGTGGGGCATGAGTATGAATCTGAGGGTTGATTCCTAGAAGGTGGTGGGCTCGACTCCATGAGTTTATCACGGCCTGCACCAATGGGTGGGCAGATTGTGACAAAGAGGCCGTGGCGCCATAGAGTACCCCTAGGCCTTCCAATTCATTTAAGTGAGCTTGTTCTGCCTGCACCCAGAGGGGTGGATCCTGCTTGCCCGGTAGCAGGAAGTCCAGCTGTTACAGTTGTAGTGCTAATGCATAATGGTCCACAGAGGGCAGACCCAGACCTCCGCATTCTCTTCGTGCAAGGAGCGTAATCCTAGACAGCCTCGGCCCATACAAGTAGTCGTATGCAGGCATCCATCTTTCGCAGCATTGGCAAAGGTATTTGTAATGGTAACATCCCAAGAATGTATGAATAGCGGGTAATGTCACCATTCGGAAAGCTTGTACCCTCCCCCAGAGGGAAAGTCCCAGCTGGGACCATTTTGTGAAGTACTGTTGGCTGCAGAGGAGCAGGGGTCCAAGCCCCTATTAAGTAGTATCCCTCGGTATTGAAGGTGGGAGTTTTTCCAGGATATAGGGAAATCAACCATGACCCCGCTCGTGGTCACTGAGGTCGGAGGAAGGGCCTTGCTCTTGCCCCAGTTAATTTTGTATTGCAAGAGTGCCTCAAATTCTGTCAGAATCACCCGTAGAGCTGAGAGGGAGTGGGTAAGATCTGTGAGTGTAAGTAATATGTCATCGGCGTATAGATAGATCACGGAGTGGCCACCTGGGATAGCGACGCCGGCTGTGGCGGGGCTTCTGCGTATAATTGCTGCCAAAGGTTCATCCGCCAAGAAGAATAGTAGCGGCGATAGTGGGCATCCCTGCTGCGTACCTCGGTTGACGGGGAACGTATCAGATAGAAAACCACCGCAATTGACCTGCGCTGTAGGCGAGTCATACAACCAGCAGACTTTTGTAATAAAACTATCCCGAGGCCGAAAAATGTCAACGTTTCAAAGAGGTACCACCATTCTATCCTATCGAAGGCTTTCTCGGCATCAAGGGAGATAGCCACTGCTTCTTCCCTGGAGTCTCTAGAAGCCAAGAGCACATGCGGCAATGTGCGGTGGTGGCTGGTTCCTCAAGGATCTTCCAGGCACAAAAGAGATGGTGTGACTTTCTTGAGATGGGCTGCCAAGACACTAGCCAGTATTTAACATCTCCATTGAAGAGGGAGATGGAGCGGTCACTGCCACATAACAGTGTCTTTCCCGGGTTTGGTAGAACCACTATGGAAGCTCTATTTGAAAGAGGATGCAGAGAGCCCATCCTTTCCGCCCCCCTGAAGACTTCATACAAAGAGTCCACTATTTCAGAACTCATCCATTTATAGAACTCTACCAGAAACCCATCCTCCCCAGGGGCTTTGTGATAAGGTAGGTTAGAGATGGCTTGTTTGATTTTTTCTTTGCTGATCTCTCCTTCAAGGAGCCCTCTGCCCTCCTCCGTTAGACTGGGTAAGTGGGCTTCTATTAAAAATGTGGTTAATCGATCATGGTTCTCTGTGGTTTCTGGGGTATAGAGGGTTTGGTAGAAGCGCCCAAAGGCACTGGATACATCCTGGGGTGTGTAAGGATTGTGCCATCAGTAGCTTGTATAGAAGGTATGGCTAACGCTGCCTCTTGTGTGCACCGCCTTTTCCCCTTATTCATAAAGCCTGCCCTTCAGTAGTTGTAGCGCATATTCCACCTGAGAGATATAGAGGGTGTTAGGCTCCATCTTTGCTTTCTCAAGGTGGCAGCATGTGGCCGGGTAAGGGGCCGCAGTGTAGGCATGGGTGCAGGATATTATTTCTTGTTCTAGGTCCCTTCTTCAAGAGCGGTTCTGGGCATTAGCGATGGCAGCATCTCTCATGAGCTGCCCTCTGATTGTTGCTTTTGCCTCTACCCAGAAAACCTGAGGGGAGAAGACCGAACCTTCATTGTTGGTAACATAGGTAGTGACATGACCGCGTAACAATTCCTTGCCCTGAGGCGTTCGGTAGCGAGATGCATTTAGCTGCCAGGGTTTGCAACCTGGGGAAATTAGTCCCAGGGCTAGGGCTAGAAGTACAGAGGCATGGTCAGATATCATCGCCTCCAGGACCTGGGAGTCCATGGTCATAGTGACCAGTTTATAAGAAGTGAGGAAATAATCCAACCAGGATTGTGTACCTAATTGGTATCTTTAATTTACCTGTAAGTCCCTAGTGTATGTTACAAAGTGGACCCAGTACCTGTAAATTAAATATCACTAATGAACCTCCATCCACTACAGTTTCAGTGTATAATGTCGCTTGAGGACCACCAGCGTAGCCTGACAGTAGCCATATAAAAATTGCAATTCAACCTGTCAAAATAATCCATTTTGAAAAACCAAAACCTCTGTTTTAATTCTTAATTAAGTCATTGCCTGTGTAGGCCTTGTCACCCACGAGGCAGAATGCATGACATTTAAAAGTAGGGCATGTGGAAATGTTGTGACTAGTGCCCAAAAGCAATTTTTCTCTGTTCAGGCCCAGCTGTCTGTTCTATGCAGAAAACCAGAGTACAGATTAAAAATCCTTATACCGTATCTACGGAATGGGGCAAGCTCGAAAAATAATTGAACAACTATTTTCATAGATATTTAAAAAATGTATACAGTGGTGAAGTTGTAATTTTAATATATATTAAAAAAAAGTAACTTTTAGAAAGTTACCTCTTCCATGCCTGAAGTTCCTGGAAGCTAATTTACATTGTCTCTCAACCTTCTCCCAGCCACTGAGTAGCCTTTGAATAGCTATGAAAAAGGTGTGAAATGCCTCCCAGGTGCAAACAATAGCTTGACCTGATTGGGCAGAGAAGAATCCTGTGAAACTCCCAGAATCTGTAGTGTGGGGAGCTGTAAGCATCCTTTTTGATACTACAGTCAAATCCTGCTTGAATGTCAATTCCTGCTTGAGAGGTCTCCTAGGTTTACATGTAAGCATTTGGGGCACACTTGAAAGGAAGGGTGAAAAGGGGGCCAAAACTATTCTTGTCTATCCACCTACTGGTTGACGGAAAACCTTACTTTAATTTTACCAGACTTCTGCCTCTTTGTTTATTATGGGTACAGTGGCTGTCACAAGCTGGAATTTAGTGTTAGATGTGGGAGGAAACCAAGATTGTTATCCTATAGCCCCTCCCACACATACACACCCAGGTTTCAGAGCCCAGGTTTAATGTAGTTGAAGCCTTTTGCTATCTTGCAAATGCCTAAAGATGGTAGGCTTGGCCCTCTACCCTGTTGGTTAGGGCCTGCCCAGGAGTCATTTCCACCCACTAGCTAGTGCCAGGCATACATGTAGCCCTATTTCAGAACACTCCTGGGTCTGAGGAAGAACAGAAGAGAGCTGACACCGCTGTCTGTGACCTGAGAGAAGCTCTGAAGGACTGGACCTGCTCCTCCTGTACCCAGGACAAAGAAGTGTACTCCACTGGTTATAAGGCAGACCTACCAGTCAAGCTACACGGATAGAAGCTACAAGTAGCCTTTCCTACAACTGTCCAGTTGGACCTAGACTGAACCCTGTGTTGACCTCTGCCTAACACTATATCAGTCTGTAAGTTCCTGCCCTGAGGTCTTGGGGGGGGTGAATTAGGAGAGTACTTCTTCGGTGGACTGGGACTTAAGAGACTGAAGTTAGAAGGTAAAAACTTTGACCAGGACAAACCTGGTTGGTGGATCCGATCCCTGCTCCATTGCAGGCAGCATCAAATTGTGCCTAGGTCCAGGTATAGAGTGTAATTCAGTATCATTGGCACTTTGTGCCTCTGGCGCTATTCCTACTTAAACTTTAAAAAAATCATGTGTCCAGATCCCCTTCTAGATTTCTGTCACATTGGTGGTGTTGGTAGGTTTATTAAATTTTACTCTATTTTTCTAATTCTGTTTGGGATTTTTATTATTTTGGCTTTACTACTATTTTGGTACTGCATAAGTACCCCTCATCTTGACCTAAGTTAAACCTGTATGTTCTGTGCCATAGCTACCAGGGGGTTGAGCTCCTGTTAATTTAAGGACTTTGAGGTTTCACCCTAACACAGATTTTGATTGTTTCTTGAGGTGGGCAGTCACCCACCCCAAACAATAAACCAATTACTTACACATGCAATGCCATGAACTTATATAACAGAGAGTAAAGGCTTGGACTGACACTGGAAGTCCTTCTGCAGTCTCTACTGCCTTGGTTTTTTTAGAATATTATGAAGCGAGAAAGTAACCTCAAGAAAGCCCCTCCTTACCTGAAAGTTACCACCTCTGACTCCAAAAGGCACAGCCATCTCCCTTGTGGAAATCCACTCAGTTCCCGTGTGAAAGCTACAAAAACAAGCTAGATATTATGAGTCGATCTATGTGTTCAAAGCTGCAAAGTTTTCGTCTGCACACTTTGTGAAGTTTTCATCAAACCTTTGCAGCCTTCCCATTCTTTGCAAAGCTTGCAGAGGTTAACGGAAAAAAAATAGTTTTTGTGGAAGGAAACTCAACATAATACTACTTTGGAGTAAGAAATCGCTTGCAAAAAGTTTTTTATTGGAAAATCATCCACAAAGTCTTTTGAATTATATATCATTTTACAATTTTGCAAAGTGTGAAGGTTCTAAATGTTAGAAAATGTAATTTTGTCCACCCCTAAGTGAAATTACTTTACTAGTCTTAATGCATACCTATATGCTGGCCAACTTACTACATAATTGCTGTAGAGTTTGTGGTTCGGCTGCTGTTTACTGTCTTCACGGCCCATCTTGATTTTACTTGGGTGCATATCACTTTTCTTTTTTAATACTTTAAAGGTTATATGCTTTATCTTTCTACCCTATTTCTACCCTAACGCTGAGTAAAATAGTAACGTGGGAATAATTACAATTTTTGTAGTATAGCTCACATACAAATTGTCCTTGCTCTTTGGGCAAAGATAGTGATCTGCATAAGTATCAGTGTGCACACTCTAACTTTATTTAATGTATTTCTATGAAAGTTTTGCTGCCCTAAAAATATGGAGTAAGTATGAAAAAATATGCATACGTCTTTTGAAAATCGAGGCAAGGAACCGAGTTAAAATGTACATCTGTGTTCAGGGGGAAGCTTTACAGTAAGCACACTGTTCCCCAAAATACTAACCTCTTTTGGCTTTTTGGATATTTCCCACTTGTTCTCATGCCAGTAAGTACTGTGTGCCGTACGATGTCATTTCACAGTTTACAGACCACTTTCTCTCTCGCGCTTTGATAGTATTTCAGGTGTTGAGAGACAGACATAGAATTCATGCCAAGACTTGAAGGATTCCCACCTGCCTTGAAATATTAGCCTATCGTCACTCTTGTAGAACCAGCGAATCGAATGCACAATTCTGTACATTGTAGGAGCTGATCACGTAGGCTCAGGCCTCGCTAGACATCATGCCCATACCTTCGCACTGTGATGCGAAGGGCTGTATTAGGCGCTAGCCCCCTTTAAAGAGAGACAGCGCCGAGGAAGAAAGCAGATGTCCCTTACCTAAGAAAAGATGGCACTTTCCTGCTCTCTCCTCGTGTGACGCAGCACAGGAATTTTGGTTGCTGCCCTGCATTGCACTAGATTTTAGAACCCCTCCCCCCCACCACCCCCCCAGAGGATTGACTGAAAACAGAAAATCTGATGGATCATACATGTGGGAGTCGCTGAAGTTTTCTACCACCACCTGCAAGCGTTGGTAACCCCTGAATGAAACAGACAGTAATCATTATTATTAGTAATAAAAAACAAAACCCTTTTATCCCGCATGATCTTCTTGCAGCTGGAATCCTCGTGGACTTTACTGTGCTGTTTTTAGGTTTGTTTGAATATACCCTTTGTTGGTAATGCAAAGAGAGCTTCTAACTTTGCCAATTACATATTTCGGGGTGTGGTATACGTGCCCCCTGCTCGGTATGATGAGCACGTTTCTTCACATTGTTTAGCCCTCACAGGGCCCGAGAGAAGGCGCTTTTGTGCGCCAGCTCATGCAGTAATGTCTGCATTGTTCACAACGTACGTCAGCAACTTAGAGAACACCTTAAACTTAAGGCTTTGGAAGGAAATAATAATAAAACAGTAGTGACACCACCTGGTTTGGGTAGGGAATTATACACTTAAGTGTGTAGACAACAGGTATGCATAGGTGAGTCTGGGAAGGGTTACATATGTGTATACAAGGCTGGCTTTAGCACTGTGTTGCCAATACGACAATCTTTGGTGGCCCTCACGCCACCCTCATTCTCGAATTCCCTCACTACCACTCAGCAAAAGTGCCCTTCATTTCTCCATAGTCCCTCTTTCACGCACGTTTCAGCTGTTTTAAAGCACTGGGAAAGGCTGGCTTTACTAATAAGAATGTACATCTACCCAAACGAATCCTTTTTTGCAACATTAGGAATAAATAATGAAAGAATGGGAGAAACACATAACATCCTTACCTATTGTATGTAGTTTGCATGCAGCTCTTTGATGATAGTTCGTGACAGTCACTGTTCAATGTCAGAGTTGTATATTATGAACGGCAGGTACAAAAGGATCTCTGTGACAAAAGCAGTAATCCACTCATCATTCCACATAAAATACAGATTTGTGATCTGCACAGTAGGCGTGTTATTTGCAGCAGGCATATTAACCCTGTGCGCGGCTTTATGGCGAGGCAAAAATGCCAATAGACACAACTCCTGACCCTCTCTCTAGCAGGAATCTTAGTCACAGGAGTTATCTCCCTCCCCAGATCAGCGCTCGGTGCGGCCGCACCAGTCGCACTGCCCTAAAGTCGGCCCTGTGTGGATCCACTGCAGCTCAGTTATCCATGGCTTCTGGTACCCAACTGGAGGCCAGGGGGCTGGGAGGGGAGCACTACCCTTGCAGACATTTGTGCTCGCGACACCTCTGCTACGCCACTGATAGTGTGTGTGTGTTTACAAATGAATTGGTACATCCAGAGGCGGTCTCTGAAGCCCCAAACCCGTGCCTGGTAGGTGGTCTGCAGCTTAGGTTTCTTGTAATTTCTTATCAAGGCCCAGCTGCAGAAATACGCCATTCCTCGCTGTCAGCAAGGCTTTGTGTGGTACGGAAATGAAAATCAGCTTCTGTAGAAGCATTGATGTAAAAGGCGCATGTCTGGATTTTCAAGCGAGATAAAAATTCCCCTCTGTGAGCATTTTTCACTCAATCGCAACCTCCATATATATTTTGGAGTGCGGAGAAATATATATATCTTTTTACAAATGCTATCTTAGTAGCTTTTATTTGGTGCTTTCGTTTCATTTCCCCCTTATTATCGACAAAGGTACGAATGAAATGTTTAGTTATTACTAGATATAGCGCCTTACTTACGTGGGCAGCTTAGATAAATGGCAGGGTGCTAGAAAGCAACGAGGCTCTAGGTAATTTCAACTTTCTGTACTTTGTACACCCCTAGCACAGTGTCAGTACACAGCTGCAGTATAATCGAGGTATTGGAATTATGTGATTCTGTCACGTTTTCCGCATTAATATTGATTCACTACACTTGTCAAACATTCACCATCTGTTATGTAATTTGCAGATTGGAAAAACAAAATCTAGTTAAAACTGATCAAAAGTTATAAATAAAAAGTGTCATGCGTGTTCCTACTTATCAGCAAACGACTGGTACTAATGAGGTATAACGTTTGCCCAGACAATATTACTGTGTGCTAAAATGATAAAAAGGCAAAAGCTAAAAGTTAAAGTTCCCACATTATGCCTAATATTTTGCTTTATTTTGGTGCACAAATTAGACAACCCTAATTTGATCATTCATTGCCGAATAATTCCATTGGCCCTGAATGCTTTTCCCAGAATATACAAGATTTGTACATCAACAACTCACTGCATCATTTTAATGCTGAGGGGGAAAGAAAACAGACCACTTAGCACTTCGGCATAGTGAGAGAATAGTGGTGCCTTGTCAGCAAACCCTAATACACATTTAGTATTGAAGATAATCTCCACTCTTGTGGTAGCCAGCCTCTGCTGTTTTGGTAAGTATGGGCAGAATTGTTGGCTTTGTAATCCATTGTTTTGTGTTGTCATTTTTTAAAACTACCTTTCATGTATCCTATAGTATTTGCACCTCAGGCAATGGCCGTATGCATGGATGGTAGGGGATAATGTATGAAACAGCCAATTGTGTATACAATTGGCAAGTTGGTTCCCACAGGTTGTCTGCCAGTGGGAAGAAACTGAAACCATTCAAAAGGTATGGGTTCCATTTCGACCACTTCATGCCACCCCCTGCCCTCCCCACATCATCCTTTCTTTCAGGTTGTGAAACTTTTACCTACTGTGACTTTTCGCAAAAAATTACTGTGCACAGTTTATTCGTAAATTGTGGTCCAGCTGCATCAAGTATGCATTTAATAGGGGGCGTGGCCATGCCAGCCAGCATGGCGGACCTGAATTGAAATCGCTCCCTCTCAAAGCTCTCATAATCAACATTAATACTTGCAAATGGCCCCCTCAGCCCCTTATCCTACCCTGTGAAGCTGCTGTGGAGGCAACGGTCAGCGCTGTGCTCAGAGGAGAGGCGTTGGATTGCTGCATTCGATCCCCCGACCGAAACTCCAGACCAGACACTCCACAGTGGATTGAGGGGCCCACCCTGCAGCCTTGCCTGTCAGTGCGCTCCCTGTCGGGGTCCCGATCGTCTACAGGCGAATTCACCCCATGTGTGAGGCTGCGTAGCCCCGCACCCGATGAGCATCGATCGAGAGGGATGTCGAGGGAACCGGTGCAGCAGCCTTACGGACCAAGTGACATAGCAGTGTGTGCAGGCGATGGCCTGGGGCCTGCAGCACGTGAGTGCTGCATCATGCGTCTGCACGGGTGCCAGGTCTCACTGACATCCTCAAAACTTCACTGAGGTGGACCCCTGTGAATGCCTGGAAGATTCGAGTTCTGTCCACTCACCTTCCCAGCGGAGCCTCCTATTCCCCCCAGCATGAGTGTGCGGTGGGCGCACGAGGCCCAGGCAGCACCTGACTTTTCGCCTTGACGCCCGGTGGCCCGTTGCCTCCCGCCCCAGTGCATAGCAACCCACAGAGCCGAGGGAGCTTAATGTAGCGCGGCAGGTGTCGATAGTGCATCGGAAAACAAGGTAAGACCCAGAACGCTTTTTCACCTCCTGCCAACACACAATGAACAAACTTTCCACCGACTACCAGTCGTGTCCCATGCTCTGTGGTTCATGGCATGACCTGGAAGGACTATATCTCTTGTGTAAGGGGAGTTCTCCCAGGGCCCCCGCTGGGTAGGGCGACAACTGTAGTTGTCCAACTACTGCATGCTCGGTGCCCCTCGCCTCCTTTACTCCAAGCAACTACATTCTAGCACAGCTCCTGCACAACGACTCGCCCAAAGGCAGTTTATACTGCTCTGACACCAACTAACCCTGGGGGGAAGTGAAAGACATCCCACTATGCTATAGCGTCTTTGTAACTGCAGCGCCTCATCAGCTTGAACACAAAAATTGTGGTGCATGCTACTCTTCCTCCCTAGTCCTGCCATACACTGGACATTAACGCAACGGTAGCCCAGGAGTTGGGCCAAGCTCTGGTGTAGGCAGCAACAGGCTGGTTACGGTGCAATGTTTGAGCCTCTGTGGCAGTGGGGGGCCCAACGCCGTCTGCTATTCCTGACACCCTGATCTCGGGAACCTCAGAAACACCCACTATGTCAGCTAAGTTGGACCAAGTACTGGCCACAGTTGAACACTCCAGGCTGTCAGTGCAGACCCAACTGGGAACACTTGATACTGAATTTAGCCTCCTGCATGACGACCACCGCAAGCTTGTGATTAAGGTTTCCGAGGGGGGAAGAGCGCTCGCTGAAATGCAACCCTAGGTAACAGAACACCATGCAATGCTTCAAGACGTCCATAGTAGAAAACAACAGCTGGGGGCAAGGGCTGATGACACACTGAGGGATGCTCCCATAGAAGTAACATTCAGATACTGGGCCTTCCAGAAGGGGCAGAGGAACAGAATCCCTTGTCCTTCTTTGAAAACTGGTTCAAAGCATTCACACCAGCCTCAGACCCATCTCACCTCCCTATATAGAGTCCTGGCGTGCCATCCTACTCTGGGGCCTCCACGACCCATGCTAGCCAGATTGCTTCACTTCTACGACAGAGATACTGTACTGCGAGTAGCGAGGCAGGCAGCTCAACTTCAAATGGAGAACAAGACCGTAATGCTTTTCCCAGATTATACAAGACTTGTACATCAACAACATACCCCAATCTTGGCTGTAAAGTGCTGCCTCCGACTGGTAGGGCTGCAGTTTCCTTGCTATTGCCAGCCCGCCTAAAGTTAATTGCAAACGAGAAACGCTTTTTCTTTACAAACGCCAAGGAAGCCTGGGAGTGGTTGGACCAATGGAGCAGCAAGACCGCCCCATGCTGCCTCGGGGTTCCCTCAGGCAGTGAGATGGCCACAGTGTCATCAAAGAGGCTGGGCGAAGGGAACTGCTGTGTCTCGGTTCCTCCAAGTTCATCCTCAAATCTGGAGTGAATCATCAAAGAGTGCAAGGAAGCACTCGAGGCGGTAGCATCTTTAGGATCTATGGGTGCCTCCTCAGATGGAGACAAGGGACCACACATCTTCACATCGGATGAAGACTCGGTGGACACAGATGATACCCCTCAAGATTCGCAGTCCCTCTCTACTGTTATTCCACAGACTGCTGACTGCCTAGTCTGGTAACTTTGTCTTCAATTCTAGCATCCTTTTTACAGGCGAGCGCAAAGCGCTCCGTCCAGTGTTGTAATCTCTTTTTGGGCTTCAAACCACACCAATGCATGTCAGTTTCTTTCATTGGTTTGTGAGCTTGCCTTTTAAAATCTGCTTGCTTTCATTAGTGAAGGGCATGCATAAGTCATGCCTTTTCCGGTGTTTAGCCGTCCTCGAGCGCAGCGACCAAGTACTGAAAACATATGAGGCTCCACGTTTTCCATCCCGTTTCTGGACTACTTTTCCTCTTTTTTTGCAGCGTGATTTCACTGGGCAGAAGTCGAGCGCTTTGCATGACATCGACCCTGTTACATAGTTAATTGCACTTTTGCCAGTTACCTAGATAATTGCACTTTTGCCGGTTACATGGATAATTGCACTTTTGCCGATAGCTTTCACTGCGAGTGAACTTTTATTACCCTTTGTGTGTCTGCTTTGCACTGATGGCACCCGTCAGCTCGCTTATGTGAAACTTTTACTTTTCAGTTTATGTGGCAAGAAAAGTCCAGTTAGTTATGTGAAACTGTTTTATTTTCATTTTCAATTTATATGGCAAGAAAAGACCGGTTGGGAGTTTACAATGCTAATTGCTCTAGCTCAAGCAGACGCGAGACCTGTTGCATTGCAAATGCTTTTTATTTTTGGCAGATGAACTCAATGCTCATGGGGAGGGTGCGGTAGACGCGCTGTTTGGCGGCGAGGAGGGAGGGCAAAGGAACATTTAATCTTCATAAATGCATAACATTGTACTGTTGATTGCTGATAATTGCTGTTCTCAAGGTGCACCTCACATTCCACTCACAGGCAACCCCTCTCTGCATTGCTGACATCCCTGAGGGCACTGAGCCATCTGCATTAGTACATTTACTCACAAAGGACTCATGAGCCAAACAGCCCACCTACTAAGTTGTGCCACACCCTAATCTACCAAAGGATATTCCACGCTAACAGTTTGGGCACTGCCTGTTGTGGAGCGCTCTCCAAGTAGCTGTTTTTTGCTTGTTCGTGGTTGTTTCTCCTCCTGACCGATTTCCCCCCTTCCCCCTTAGTGGTCACTGGATGCACACTAATTACATACACAAATGGTAGCGCTGCCGACAGACTCACATACACGTCCCGATCTCGGCCTCCAACTTGTCCTTACCTCCCATTAACATAGTCTTGCCCATAAAGCCCTCTGCAAATGTCTGATTTCTCACACCTAATGTACGAGGAATGCTCACAGCAAGAAAGCGATATGCAGCATATTTATATTACGCTGCCAAAACGCTAATATAGTATTTCACCACGCCGGAGGAACTGCAACGGCTGCACCGGTGGTGGGGGGGAACACTGCATGCCACAACCTATTCCTCCTGTGCACGGGGGGCACTAGTCTGAGTAAGACCTGGCCTCCCATTTCAGGAAATGAGTTACAGTTGATAAGGACGGTCGTCATTTCCTATTAGAAGGCCGTTTGGAATGTAAATCTGTACTGCTAAGAAGCATATATGCCCCCAAAGTAGATCAAAACCGCTTCTGGTAAGAGCTGTCAGCCCTTCTTGCACATAAAACCCACCTACCTTGGCTCCTGGGAGGTGATTACAACTGCGGATTAAATATAGCCCTAAATAGATACCACCCTCCCCTGCCTCGCTCCCCACCCAGCCAGCAGGCAGCCTACCTCCACACATGGATCACTCACTGGCCCCTTGTGGACATAGTGCGGTGCAGTGATTGCCATATCAGGCTCAGCTTCTTCTATTCTACCCCACAACCGCTCTACGTTCGCTTAGACCGCTTCCTCTGCTCGCTGTCCCTTCTCCCATGTGCTTGACACTCTGATTATCTCGGGAGAGTGATTGCAGATCATGATGCCTACATAGTGGACCTGGCGTGGCTCGCCCCATGGCACCTGACTCCACTCTGGCATCTCCAGCGTGTCACTCTGGAGGATCCTGCATTACGAGACACGCAGGAAACACATATTCAAAGATATTTTACTGACAATCAGAGCACAGCCACCACTTGCGCCATTGAGTGGGACGCATTCAAAGTTGTCACCCAGGGCAGTTGCATAAAAATGATAGTGGGCGTTCGCCAGACCCTAGAGTGCGAGATTGGCGAGGCTTAGTCCTGCCTTGCTATCCTAGACAGTGTGCCAGGCACCAATGCTTCTGACATATCCCAGCGCATAGAAGCGAGAGAGTCTTATGTGTCACTACTTGAGCACCTAAGGAGCTGCTCCTTCACACATGCCACAAAAGTCCATCAAGAGTGGGATAAGGCAGGACAGCTCCTGGCTTGGCTGGTGCAGCAGAATGAGACTGCTTCCCCAATCACAGACATCCAGTCCCTCTTAGGGATGATCCACACACAAGAGGCAATACTACATGAGTTTTCCAAATACTACACAAGCGGATACAGAGCCCCTAAGGCAGCCCCTCAGGCAACCATATTGAAATTCCTCTCAGACATCATGGTCCCGTGCATCACTGGGGCCATCAGAGAAGCGTTAGACACCCGTCTTACATCGCAAGAGGTCCTCCAGACATTCAAGGAGCTGACCTGTGACAAAAGTCCCTGTCTGGATGGCCTTCCCCTTGAATATTATTCTGCCCGCACCAGGCAGAGATGTTCGAGGAGGCTCTTTGACTGGAGCCTCCGTGAATCCTTACTGGTATCCATCCTGAAACCTAACCGGGATCCCAAACAACTGGAATCCTATCGGCCAATAGTCAGGCTAGGAGCTGACTACAAGATCCTCAGTAAAATCCTCGGGAGCTGATTCTCTCAGATCATCCCCACACTTGCCCATAGGGACCAGAACTGTTTGTCCCCGTCAGGAGCATGTCACAAAACATCCATCGCCTTTTTCACATCCAGGACAGAGTGTGGAATATCTTCCCTCATGCTGTTTGCCTTTTTTGGGATGTGGAAAAGGCATATGATACACTATCATGAGATTACTTATTTCAGGTGTTACCTTTCATGGGAATGGGGAGGCAGTTGCTCTCTTACACCCATCTGCTATATAGAGACCCATCGTCTCAAGTGCATCTGGGCCCTTTAGTCTCCAATTAATTCCTGATACCACGGGGTGCTAGGGAGGGATGCTCACTATCCCCTTTACTATTTGCGATGGCTGTGGCATCCCGCCTCTGTGAGGAAGGACGTTAGTGGGGCATCCCACTGTCGGAATTTGTACACACAATCGCACTGTACGAGGAGGACATGCTCATATATCTTAAAGACATACGAAGGCCATTCACTCCATTACACTCCACCCAAGCGGCATTCACAGAGGTCTCAGGCGTCAGTCAATTGGGCCAAGTCTGCAGTTTACCCTCTACATCTTGGATACCCGCAATGTGACATATCACTGGGAGAGACGCAATTGCCTGGTGCCCAGAGGCGATCCGTTAATTAGGAGTTTGCCTCTACCACACACAATCCGACCTTTACGAGGGCAATCGCTTCAGAGCCTCGCTGGTATATGAGCGCAGATGACATTTGGCAGTCACTCCTGCTTGCGCCCATTGGCAAAATTGCCCTTATAAAGATGATTATCAGATTACTATATTATTTTGCACACCTCCCTGCGCTTTCTTCAGGGAGCTGGGCACTCTGGTGGCATGCTTGCTGATTTGGGTGCACAGTGGCACCCTGTGGCCCTTAAAAGGTTGCAGCTCCCAGTGGAGCAGGGTGGGTTGGGAGCCTCCTCCTCTGAGGCCTACTTTCTGGTCACAAAGCTACAGCGGCTGTTGCGCTGGTCGTGGGGCGTTACATGGGGGAAGCAAGTGACTCCTGCTGTGGTCTTACTTGGGCCACATTATGCAACTTGCTTTTCCCCAGGATACTTCCCCAGGAACCTCCAGGTGGTGACTGCACGGACACGCACACTCCACATACACCAGCATTCACAAGAAAAAAACTGCTATGCCCATAACATCCCCCTGATAGACCTTCCCCATTTCTCAGGTTATTACACAACATATACTAATGGACTGGATGTTAAACACTATGAGGGATCTATATACCGACGGCCGCCTCATCCCCTTGGCTCATCTGACCGCAGACAGTACTCTATCAGCAGGACAGTTTCTAACTTATCAACAGCTGCGCAGCACAGTTTAAACGCTGTGGGGAACTACGGATGTGGAACCACCCCACACCCTGTCATACATACAATACTAATGATGGGCACAGGGCCCCACCTTATCACCTGGCTCTATAACGCCATTCACGAACACTTGGATTCTTCACTAGTTACCCTACGCATCTGTTGGAGGCAGAAATTGATACAGCGCTTCGAGAAAAGGAGTGGGAGATGGCTCTGTCCCACCCAAAGTGGATGTCCCGAAATTACGGCTTTAAGAATATCCAATTCTACATCTTGCATAGAGCATACATCACCCAGGCTCGTTTGAATTGTACTACCTTTCAGCGCAGATCTCCTGCCTGCGCTACCCCCTCCTAGGAGTGGACCTTTGTTACATATTGTGATCCTCTCCAGCACTGCAACATTACTGGGCCTCAATACACAAAAAACTTGGAGAAATGACGAAACTACTAAACTTAAACACACGGGAAGCCAGTTCCCTGGGCATCTTCAAAACTCAAAAAGAGCCTTAAGGTGCGCACCCGCTTTGCAGACCTCCTGTTGGTTATTCGCACACAGACACTGCACTGGCGCATGTCATCACCATGCCCAACGGAAGCTTGGCTTAGGAGGAGGCACTCCGCAGTGAAGAAATGCATAGCCTTTGGAAACGCACCATCTCAAACAACTGGGCTCGGATCCTCCCTGCCTTCCAACAACACACGCAAGAGGACACCATGCCCCCCTAAACAACTGCACAACCAATAACATGCCTACCCACCTTTCTCCACAACGCCTGACCTCACCATAATCTGTGCAACGCGTCACTATTCCTTGGCCCCACTATTTAAAATGTTTACATTGCACCAGCTTGCTATTACACCTAGCGGTGGCGCTCCCTCTGCCCCCTCCATGACTGTGCCCTATTCATCCTGCACATTTAGACACCACGACTTCTTCCTTCAGAAATCATGAAACGTACCCCGACCAAATAACTATTCTCCCACCCCAGTTTTGTCTAGTATCAGTTTTCCCACAGCAAACTATGGGCCGTATTTATACTTTTTTTAGCGGCGCATTTGCGCCGCTTTTTGACGCAAAACGGCGCAAACCTACAAAATACAATGGTATTTTGCAAGTTTGCGCCGTTTTTGCGTCAAAAAACGACGCGAATACGGCGCAAAAAAAGTATAAATACGGGCCAATTGTATTTTGTAAGTTTGCGCTGCTTTTGCGTCAAAAAATGACGCAAATGCGGCGCTCAAAAAGTATAAATATGGGCCTATATGAACACACAACGTCAATGTCCAGATGACAACTTATTAATTTTGTCGATTGCAAGATGTGCCGCAGAAACGGACCAACGCTGCTGCATGTATCGATGTATATAGTCCACTTGATGATGCGGTTAACACTTTATGTGGGCTGAACAACAGGGATTTGGGTTGTATGACAAGCCTTGCTTCATAGGGACTCAGGTCAAGTGTCAGAGGCAAAATGAACACTCCACTTACTTCTCATGAAATACAGCGAATGAAGTTCAAGGCGCTTGGCCTCGTTCACCAGGCATTACACCTACTTGTCCAACATTTCTCTCAGATTTCGTTATTCCCAGCATCGTACACGAACCAGAAGTTTTAATCCTGGATAGGTTTCCCGAGTCTTCTATCTTTCCCAGGCATTATCACTAATCCATGCACGGCCAGGCTCATGAAGCCTGTTGTTGGTAGTCCTACGTTTCAATAAAGTTAGGTGCGGTGGGAGAGCCCTAAACCATGGCATGTGCTCCCTGACTGTCTTAAACAGATGACTAACTACGCCTTGTTAAGGGAACACTGCGAACACTGCGAGTCCCATCTCTTCCGCTAACCAGTTCCCCGTTTCTGCCTCTGTTTCCCTGCAGGCCCCGCCGAGTGATGGTTCTAGTGCCTCTAGCGAATGTTGCGCCTAAAACATGCGTTAGTAACCTAACCTAAAGACTATCTCTCACTGCTTTCCATTATGAATTGTGAAGCAGGCGTGTTCCTGGGTTCCCTTGCGGCTGTGACATACATTTTGAGGAGCTTTGCAGAGCTGCAACATGGTTTTCGCTTACGATTTTTACCAGGCTGACAATCAGTTAGTGAGCCCCTATAGCGTGACCTGTGCACTGTAAGTGGCTTGCTCTCCTTCTCAACGGAGTACCGATTGGCCTTTTTACGCAACAATGTTCATCTGTGGAGAGTCACGTGCGAGACATGAACGGAATAATTACTCAAGATATTCCGTGGTTTATCAGAACTCACAATGGAACCACGCACTTCACTACCTCGCCCAGGCTGCACCGGAATCAGTGCTTTAAATGGGCCGGTACTCTCCGGTACTGAGTACTGGCACTTTTTTATTTTGAGAGGGAGAGTACCGGCATATCTCAAGAAAAACGCAATACTTTTAATTGGAGAGTACCGGCACTTCTCAGAAAGACAGGTGGAGGACATCCTGGGCACCAATGGAGGGATTCATATATTTTCTCAAAGGACTCTATGGAGATGCCACTGCAGCACAGTGCCTTGAAAGAATAGCTCCATTCTGATGACATGAAGCATCGCTTCTGGATATATAGATATTCCCATGGCCAATTGTTCTTAAAAAAGGAGGTTGGCATAATTTCTTCCAAAAACACTGCCAGTTTTTTTGCTGGCGCTTTCCTGTGATTATATCTTTCCTCTGCATGTTTCCTGTTGTGTCTTTATTGACGCCCTTTTAGGTCAAGGAAGTATCTTGCGCAATAAGTACTAACGTGGCCTTTTTCTCTGTGTCATTATGCTATTCTCTGTGCGCCGAATTTTTAGAACTGTCAATTAAAGCTCAGTAATGCTTGGCAGTGAATATGCGTAGAGGATAGCGTGCCAGCTAAAACAGTTTGTTTGGCAGTATGGTCGGAAATCTCAGCTAGCGGTTGTGTCCTTCATTTCACAATGCACCCTGTACCACCAAAAGTTATGCCCTTGCGTCAGTCCAACAGAATTGGGGGTCTCTTGAGTTCACTATTATGTTTATTACACCACCGATGAGCGGTACTCCCCATTATGCATTCATGAGACTTTTCTGCATTTATTTAATGTAAAATGCAAGATATTTGGTATTGTTTGCATACGGGGTATTCAACCTAGATCCCTAAAAACTAGATTCATGCCACATTTTCAGGATATTCACATTAAATATTGTGCACTCATTTAATCTAAATGAAACTTGCCATATTGTTTCAGGACATTCGCGTAAAATATTGTGCACTCAAGTAATCTAAGTAGAATTTACTGCATAATCAGTTTTTCCTGGTCTCCCATCACCTACACTGAAACCCTCTAGTTCACAGCGACGACGAGATTGAAATGAGAAGTAATAGAGCTACCACATGTATGTAATGCATACACATAAGGTGATATAGCAACCACAAGTTTGAATTCTGTCAAGGTTTACCGATTCTTCTTCTTTAGGTATTATTACTAATCCATGCATGAGAAAGCCGAGCCATTTTCCTGTTCATTTGACCTAACATTAAAAAACATATTATTACTAATCCATGGTTGATATAGCAGTCCTCCCTATACAGTTCATTTGACTTACCATTCAATAAAATATTATTACCAATTGATGCTTGATATAACAACCACATGTACAGCTCATTTGACTTACCATTAAATAAGATCTGAGGGACTGTCCCGCTTGTTTTAGTGATCTGATATTCCAAACTCTCCAGGTTAGGAGTTGGTTCAGGGTTGTCTGATCTGGGATGGGCATCTGTTTGACATGGCAAAGTTCCTTGCATGGTAGTAGATTTAAACTCTTACCTAGAGTGCTCCGGCTGCTGCATTATCTGGATCCTTGATAACTATTTCTGGTCATGAGTGAACATGGATCATGCATGTGCGCCATGACCTAGGCCTGTCTTACGAATTATGGTCTGGTTAGACTGGGAAGGGAGCACCAAGCACTACCCTCAAAGTGGTGGAGGGCTTCAGTCCCCCCTGGGAGCTGAGTTGCATGAGTGCAATGGTAGTACAATATTGTTTATATAGTGAATGATCAAGTATTTTGGCCAGGTCTTCTGATATGTGTGTGAGTGCTACAGTACATGAGGACAGTTGTGCACATTTTAGTGTATCATGCTGGTATTCGTGTGAGCCTGTGAGTGCTGCAGCACATGGGGACAGCCCCTACATGTTTATGTGTTCCACGCTGGCATGTGATTAAGCTGTGAGAACTACAGTACAAGAAGACATTGTGTGCAGGCTTTTTTTGCTCATATGTTTATGTGTCTGCAAGTGGAACAGCACATGTAGGGCTAGAGGCATGCTTGTGGGCAGCGCTAATGATGAATAGATGTGAGGGGTACAGTCGATGAGGGCCTGAGATTTCTCTATTGGAGCACCAGGGCCTGCTGGAGGAACATATGGGTGTAGAAGAGGCCGACAGACAGATTTATGGGTTGCTGCATTCCTGAGAGCGGGATGGGACACACACACTGGAGGAAGGAAGAGGCTGGCTCTTCAGTACATTTCAGCAGGTCTCTTTGATGCTGAAAAAGGTCACTGGTAAAAGGGGCCTGGACACATCTCAGGAAGGAAGTGCGGCTGATAATAGAGTCATAAAGAGTAGGGTGTGGGGCCATTTTAACCTTTTGATACATATACCATTGAGGCTGACTCCAGGTGTGATCCTTCAGTCACTCCCTTTGTTAGGGCTATCGGGTATGGAGACACACCTGCTGTGATATGTTTGGGCTATCAAATATGGAGACACACCTTCAGTGATAGATGGCTCTCTGGAGGAAGAGTTAAGCAGAGGAGAGGGCACTTGACAGTGAAAAAACCCACAAGGCAAACTTCAAAGACAGTCACATTTGTGTCTGTAAATGTGTTTAAAAAGTGGAGCTTGAGACTCCCAATTGTCAAACTGAAGATGTACATCAGTGTGGAGAAGCTCAGCATGTGCTCTGCCTGTTGTGATTAGGACTGGGGACTACTGGTCTGCCAGTCTCCCATTCTGCCTGGCCAAAGAACAGAGGACCTTGTGAGGATAAGGTGATTACCTGGAGGGAGTGCAGTCAAATGGGGATCCTTTTGAGTGGATCCTGGGAGCAGAGTGGGAGATTCAGGTGCATCAGGTCCCCTGCACCAATTGGGCTGTCTGCCTGTGTGCATGTTGCACCGACTTGGCTGTCTGTCCATGTGCGTAGTTTGTAACCTCAGTGTGCTCGGTGGGGGCCATGGTGAAGGATAAAGGTCACCACCCATGGTGCCACACTGAAGGAAGAGAAGGACTGTTGCCTTGTGCAGCTGAGGGGCCTGAAGAGGGCTGTTGCCTTGTTCATATAGTCCATAACCTATGGATGAAAGGTGGAGACCACAATGAAGATTTAGGGCAGTTGCCCTGGTACAGTGCTTGATCATGAAGAGGGCTGTCCCCCTGTGAAACTGTATAACTTGAAGGAGCCATCACCTTAGGTGTGCTGTTACAACTCCCAGTGTGTCCAGAGGGGGTCATGGAGAAGTGAAAGTTCTGCTGCTTGAAGCAGCGTGCAGCTGTAAAGGAGGAGGCCATGACGTGAAGGAGCAGGCCGTGACTTGTGCAGGAAGAGCAATGATTCAACTAACCAAATCTGGGCCCCTCTGCCAAACTCAGAGAGAAACTTTCTGATGACCACAGGAGCACCTTGGATGACTGCAGCCTTTACCACGGTATCCAGCCTTCTACTCAGTGCTGGGCCACAGCCATGCCCTCAGGGACTCTGTACCACCACTCCAGCAAGAGCAGGTAATACTGACAAGCGGACGACAGGTCATCTTGGGGAACTTGCTGTGACTGTCACGCTAAAGCATGGGACAGTTTGGCTTCTGCAAAGCCACTGTAGAACTTTCAAGACTTGAACTCACCAGCAGGGCCTAGCTTGGATGTCACTTCACATAAATGGTGAATAACCACAGTCCTTGAAACCAAAAGTGGGACTAGAGAGCTTGTTTGGGTAACACTAGTGTGCATGCCTAATGAAGACTGTTTATATTATTTGTGGTGTTCCATTTATACTTTGTGTTTGTATATAAATACTCCCTTTTACCTAAAAGCATTGTCATAGTAAGTACACAGAGCACACGTTTCACGTATTTTATTATACACGGTTCAGATGATTGGTAACCCAGTTTACATCTTGATTTCCTTCCTGCATTACTTCTTGTAGTGTAGTGTCATTTTTATACTCCTGCTCCCATTTCCCTTTACTTATCGCTTGAATACCATTATCATGTATACATGTATAAATGGTATTTGAAATCCATGCCATACTTCATCTTCACACTCCTCTAGTTGCACAGACATTCTAGACAGAAAATCTGCTACTACATTTTCCTTTCCTAGTATATATATAATCTTGTAGATAGAATCTTGCAGGTGAATAGATATTATAGCAGTTCTTGCTTACACAACTATGGTACTTTCTGTTGTCAATAATTTAACTAAAGGTTTGTGATCACAATGAATTGTAACGGGCATACCCCACACAAATGCTCAGAAGTTTTCCAGCACCCAAGCACATGCAAGCGCTTCTCTTTCAATAGCAGGATATTTTTCTTCAATGGTGTTAATGACCTAGAGGCAAATGCTATTGTATTTTCTTACCCCTTTTTATTTTTTGGGCTGAGCATAGCTCCTAACCCTTTATTGCTAGCATCAGTTGAGATTATGAATTCCTCATTGGGATCAAAACTTCCTAACCTGGTAGCTTCAGTAATTCCTTCTTTTATGGTTGCAAAGTCTTTTTCACAATTTTGTACGAGATTTAAGAAGATGCTTGATGGAAAAACATTTCTCAGCAAACATGGGTATAAATTTTGCACAAAATTCCACCAGACCTAAAAATGATCGAACTTCATCTTTGCTTTTAGGAGTGGGAGCATTCTTAAAGGCTTGTACTGATTTAGGTGTAGGTCTGACCCCTAAAATCTTAAATTCTTCAATCATATGGCCTAGATAAGTTACATTTTTCTCTGCAAATTTGCATTTTGAGTATTCCACTTCTAACCCCTTAGACTCAAGAATAGATAGTACTTCATCCAATTTTGTATCATGCACCTGCCTATGCTTACCAAAGATCAGAAGTTATCTTGAAAAACTTTAACAGTCCAAATAGACTGAACATCAACCACTGAAAAACCGCAGCACCCGACACCAAGCCAAAAGGCATGCGGTGAAATTGGAAACACCCATCAGGGGTAATAAACGCTGTATATTTTTGGGAGTCCAGTGTTAATGAGATTTGGTGATACGCAGACGATAAATCAAGGGTAGAAACTAATCTTGCGTCTTTAAGTAAAGTCACCATCTCATTAATCTTAGGTAATGGAAATTTGTAAATGATAATATTATTATTATTGAGGTGTCGGAGGTCAGCACATAATCTTAGCTTGCTATTACTTCGTCGAGCTACCACCATCGGAGAGATTCACTCCGATGCTTCTACAGGTTCAAATACCCCTAACTCCACCAATTTCTCTAGTTCTTTGAGACATCCTCTATTATTGGTATGGGTACATTTCTAAATTATAGACTTTTGTTTGGAACAGCCTCTATTTTTAGACAAATTTTGTATTCAAAACTTACTAGGTTACCTAATCCTTGCTTGAATACACCAGGGAATATTTTCACTTATCCTGTTCCCCATTAAGGTATTTTGGTCCACAATCAATACTTGCTCTTTCCTGTTTGGGTCTAGTATAATATACAAGTCTTTTTGGTCACACCAAACCTAAAACTGGTGGACCATGTTTACCCACATACAACTTACCACATGACACTCTAGGTTTAAACTTGAAAATTAACAACCTGAATACCAAAATTTCAATTTTTTCTCCTCCATAACCTTCAGGATCAATATCAGATGGAATCACATATTCCCCGATTTTTCTCACAACTACTTTCTTCCAAGTGTCCTCATTAATAATGGTGTAAGGAGATCCAGAATCAGCAAACATATTTACACACACTCCTCCAATGGCTATTCTGCATTCTGGCTTCCCCTTACACTCACCATTATGTATGTTTAAAATCAATTTTTCTTTTATATTTTTGACCACACAATCTCTCCTCTTCTGAATCCTGTTCTGGATCACTCCGTTCCGTCATATCTTTTCTTTCCCCATAGACTAATTTTACACTTTTCCTCTTTTTGCAATCTTTTACAAAGTGATCCCTGATACCACAATTTTAGCATTTGTAGTTAACAGCAGGACCCACTGTAAGCAAGATGTTCCTTACTGTCGCATCTATAACACCTAGCTTTTTGATGTTCTTTAGTAATTTCTCTAATTTCTCTGTGGGGTGATTCCTTGTTTTTAGCTTTTTGAAATTTAAGAATCTTGTTCACAGATTCAACTCCTTCATCATTTTGTTTCATAGCAACAATGCTTTTTTGAGATATTTCCACCTTCCTTACTATAGTATCTAAAGGGGAAGCTCCATTGATCCATAACCTCTCCTGAATAATGGGATTGTTAGTGCGCATGGCAATCTGATCCCTTATTAAGTCTTCTTGTAAGTTGCTAAAATTACAATCACTGGCCAATTTTTGTAACTCCGATACATATTTGTCAATAGTTTAAACTTTAGTCTGTTTGCGCTGGAAAAATGTATAGCTACTAATATCTATATATGCTTTGGGCTGGAAATGCTTGTCCAAGTCATTAGGTGCTGCAGTGGAAACACTTGTCTCCCCCTAAAGGAGTTTTAGAAATACGAGAAAACATTTTTAAACCCATAGGTCCCAAAGAATGTAAAGTAATCCTTCTTTTTTGTGGAGACAACATATTCCCAGCTTCATGGATAGCTTCAATATAGTTTTCAAAATATTCTCTCCATTCCCTCCACTTCAAAGGAGGTTCAGGATCAGTTGTCCAGAATGACTGGGGAGGACTGATATTAAAAGCAGCATTGCTCATGACAATAATAAATTGAGAAGCGACAGTAATAAACTAAATCTGCGTTCAGTCTTGATATTTAATAGCAACGTGCTTTTTCCAAGCAATGAGGAAAAGTTTGTTATAGAGTTTATTCAATGAGATGTTGTGTTTGTTTGTTGTAGCATTTATTTTCCTGTGCAATGCAGTTTTAATACCATATGACACAGAGAGAATGCCGAACGAATAAGCGGCGTCAATTGCTAGGCAACAGAGTGAGCAGAATGCGGAAGCCAAGCAGACAAGGCACGCCCCAGAATGCCTTGTGTAAAATCACGTTGCATTGAGATGAACGCGCTCGAGGAAGGTGGTGATGTATGAGCTTGCGCACCAGAGTGCCTTGCGCTGAGTTTCGTCCCAACAGTTCAGTCCAAAGCTGTCACGCGCACCGAGAGCGGCTGAGTGAATAAAGCTTAGGCCCAAGCAAATCTTGTGCACTTCTGACTCTTCCGACTTCCTTTCTACTTATTTAAACATCCAATTCCAGAAACTGCAACTCTATGCAGCTTACGGCTCTCTCTTGAAGCTTCAGAAGCAAACAGGATCAGAGCCATGGGTTCGCTTTCATACCTTGAAGCTCATTGCCAACTTGTTATAGTAAGTACACAGAGCATACGTTTCACATATTTTATTATACAAGGTACAGAGGATGGGTAACCAAGCTTACATCTTGATTTCCTTCCTCCAACTGTCCCGCTCGGAATAGTCCTTCTCAAACCGTGCAGATGGTTGCCAGCATGAGAAAAGGCATGAGCAAAAAAGGCACGAGCACACAACAAGCATGTATTTGAGTGCACAATAACTTATTAGGATTGCTCAATGTATTTTAAGTTGGGATCCTGTGTTTACCATATACCTACCTCCTTCCTACCCGTGGGCTGTTCGAACCGTGCTGGTATCATTGAGAGACAAGTGCTGAAGGGGTACTCGGCCCAGTTGCTGAGAGCCCATAGTAGACTAGTCCCTAGGACATCCGTACTGAAAGTCCCGGACCCAGTAACGCCTGCTTGCCTCGTGCACCTCTGGAAGGGATCCTGACAGTTCATTTGCCTTACTATAGCCTTTAGAGATCCTAACATAGCAGTGATTACAGGGTGTGGCTGTTGTACAGAGTCCACTGAAACCAAGCACTAGGTTCGGGTGCAAAGGATTCATTTCAGGGTTGGATGGGCTGAGTGATCCTCTATGGATTTGGCCCTGAGGAACTGATACATAATTTCTGTTTTGAGACTTTAATGCATTGCTGCTGTGGAAAAGTAATGCTCCTAGATAATGTGCCAGAAATACTGGAATATTTCATAGACTTCTCTACAGAACTCTCTGTTTTTTTTTAGACATTAAAAAAAGCTCTACAGTAAAAGAGTTCCTTTTCTACTGCTCCTGTGCTACATCAACCTCTTATGTACAGAGCTGGACTCATTAACTCTTTGTAATATTTGGATGGAGCTAAAGCAATTGTCCAACACTACATCAGATTGATAATGTCACACCACTTTGCAGTAACATCCAGTATATTGCGTACATTGCCTAACATTACATCACAAAGTAATTATATCATTACTCTTCTTACTTCTACTTATACGTACCTCTCAATGTATTGTCATGCAATATAATGCATGTAATTTAGTGAGGTTGATGGTGCAGAGTCAAGGTTGCAGGATACAGGGTTAAGCGAACATGGTGCAGGGTGAATATTTAAAGGAACAGAGTGGAAGATCCAGGGCTAAGGCTACAGGGCCTAGTGATAAGATTACAAGTGCAGGGTTAAGGATGCAATGTATATGGTTACGGGTATAAGGTTTAGGGCTAAGGCAGTGGTACAAGGTTACAAATATAGAGTTAGTGGTTAAGGGTGTAAGGTTAAGGGCAGAGGTTAAAGGTTAGGGCTAAGAGTGCAGAGTTTAAGGTGAAAAGTTTAGGGTACTGGCTTAAGGGAACAAGGTACAAGGTTCATGGTTATGGGTACATGGTGATTGCTACAGTGTGAAGTTTATGGTGATAAGGATACATGATTAGGGAACAGGGTACATGGTTATAAGTGCAGGGTTAATGGTATAGGACTAAGGGCTCAAGGGTAGAGGTACATACTGAAGGGTACAAGGCTAAGGGTACATGGTTATGAGTGCCTGATTGATGTTACAGGACTAGGGGCTCAGGGCAGGGGTACACAGTGAAGGGTACAAGGCTAAAGGTACATCGTTATGAGTGCAGGGTTGATGATTAAGGGCACAGGGTTGATGGTAATGGTCTAAAGGTAAATATAGTAGGAAACCTCCAAAATTCAGTGAAAGCAGTGCAGTTCTGCAAAATTACCAGAAATCCATGCAGCGGAAATTAGTTGTGCCTGTGAATTCTTTTCTTTAGGGAGAATTTAATTTCACGGTTTCACCCAGCACTACCAGGATAGCGTTTTGGCATAGACTATAATATGTATAATACTTGACAGGTAAGACTGTTAGTTTAATGCTATAGTAAAAGGTGTGAAAAATAATGTAATTCACCAAATCAAAAGCGGTAGGAGAGTGAGGGGTTAAGTTAGTAAGTTACTATGGCAGTCCTCTGACAAACAGGCCCTATGGTTCTACATGCCTATGCGCAAGATAAAGAAGAATGTCTCAGGATATAAACTTAACATAGATAACTCTAAAATAATGCCTTTAAATAAATGTTGTCTTAAAAACGAATTTTCAGATACAGGTTTGGCGTGGTATCCCGACAAAATTTAATGTTTGGGAATATTATATCATAATAACCTCAGAGACACTATAAAAATTAATATGCACATTATGCTTTCCAAAATCCGTAAGATGTCCCAAAATTAGTCTCCTCTTTTTTCATCTTGGTGGCGAAGACTTGATACTATTAAAATTATATTTCTCCCAATCATAATTTTTTTAAATGATGTTGCCTCCTAAAATACCTGGGAAATATTTTAAGTCAATCAATAAGATTTTATCACAATTCTCATGGAATGGGAACACACCTTGTATCTCTTTAAATCGTTTAAAGTTACCTAAGGATTTGGGTGGAGTTAAATTTATCAAATTTTGCCTTTATCATAAAGCATTTAATATTAACAATGTCAAGGATGTTTCCAAAATGATTTGCAGCCTCAAACCAAGTTATGGTATCAATTAGAACAAGCCTTAATATCTCCCTTCCTTCATGAACATGTCTTGTATATGTCACAGTCCCCTAAATATTGGATACCATCATTATTTTCATTCTCATGCTCTCTTTTTCAACCTTATATTATCACTAACTCTGTTCCAAGAGAAAACTTTTTATGTAGTCCTGTTTGGTATAACAAACATATTTTGTATATTCGCAAACCACTTCTTGTTCTTGGCGAACCTGGTTACAAAAAGGTATTTTTATAGTCTCCCAACTCCTTCTACCTAATTTGGTCATTATTCCTTTTAGTTCCCTTTCCTCCACTTATAATCTACTTCCTACATGTATTAAGCAATACCAGATTCTGAAACTCCTTCTTTCACATACACTAACAACTTTTTCTTCTTCCTTTTTGCACCAAACTAATTTACAATCATCCCCAGATTCCAACATAACCTATTCCAAAGCAGCATTTATATATAAAATCCTTCATTAGTTAGGCCTAAATCTAAAATAGAAATGTTATTGGAACGGGATTTACTTTGTGATTGGCCTCTTTATGGCAACGAATATGGGAAAAAAATACACGCTACTGCCCGCCCAGCAAATCTTACTCAAACTTTCTATTTCTTTTACAATAGATTGTTTTATACACCAGCACACCTTTAAAAACCAAAAATACTTAAAACGGACACTTGCTGGCATTGTAACTCCATTTCTGGCACTTACATTCATATGTCTTTTTTATGCCCCAAGGTTACCCAGTTCTGGGGAAATGTTTAGTCTACGATTGAAAATAGCATTGTTTTTTATGTTACCTTCTTCATCAATGCACTTTTCTTAGGTAGTTTGAGTAATCTCTGGCTTCATAACAAAAGGTGCCATAAATCAATAGATCTACTTGTAGCAATTGCCTACCAGGTGATTACCTCCGACTAGAAGTCCACTGAAAATATTTCTTATCTGCAGTGGTGGAATTTAGTGTGTCACAATCAGTGTTTGCATCACTACAATCTTATCATCAACTTCACTAGTGACCAAGAGAGAAAAATTATCGGAACCATTAACTTTATGTTTATCATTGCCTACTAAGATTCTCCACTAAGAAGTCTTCAATTTCAGCAGATTATGTTACTTTCAGGTTTTAGTTAATTAACCATACTGCTAAATATTATTTTTTCATACAAAAGATTTTTGAATTATTGTTTTTATTCTCTCATCCCTCACGTAATGATCTTTTTATATAATATTTGAAGTTTCGGTAAAATTTTTGTTTCGATAATTAATATTGTATGAATTTTGATACTTAAAACCAGCTATTACTCATTCTTGTTTCTCTTTCTTTCTTTTCTTTTTGTACTCGTTTATCCTTTCTTGAATTTTTTTTTTACATTGCCATAATTAGTTTTGCATACACTTTCTATATATTTAAGCACATTCTATTTGCACAGGAAATATTTGACTTGTGATCAATCTCGTTGCTATCGCTTCATTTGCTTACAAATTGTTATACCTGAATTTTGATATTTATTAATCTTTATCTTAATACAAAATTATTCAACTAAAGAAAAAAGAAGAATGTCTACTTAGTTGAATGTCTAATTGAGAATTAGGGCATCTGCTTTGACCATATTATTTAAGGGACCTCTTGAAAGTGGAAGAAGTAACATCTGGAGACACATTTTATTAAATAGAATGTGGTGATTTGCTACTGGCTAGTGTATAACATGTTTGGAGGGTGTGTGAAATTCACCTAATTTTCTTTCATGTAGATACGCGAAATTTCTGGAAAGTTGTGTTGAATTACACGAAATGCAAATCCATTATTTTGCCGTATTTCTAGATCAAAATGTGCCATTGCGTCGATTTCTGAAGCGGGGGCACTTTGTGCTAAAAAATAGCACGGAAAACACAATTGCAGTGAACAACAACATTTTAGCTGATCATGTTATTTCAGCGCTCCTCGGCTATAATTTGCTTCGAACAGTGCCACGATTATGCAGCGTGGCGTAATGGCATACTTTCAGGACTTTCAGTTAACAAGAGTATCACGACTTTTCTGAAATTATGTAAATCATGCAGGTGTGATTTAAATTTGACCCATACTGAAACATGCAGTATGGTCTCGGAGCTGCTGGAGCCAGTACTTTTCAACCTGTCCTCCAAAACAAAACTACAGTCTCCCTTTGGAAGTGGTACTGAATGTATACAGTTAGAATATCCTAATGCATCTTCACTGTATTGACAACCGTCAGTGTTTTAAAACATTTTCCATTGTGTGTAAACGGACATTTGAGTGGAATGCGCCTTTTTACTTTTCACTATAAAATGGTATGCAGCATTTAGAAAACTATTCAATGGCCAATCAATTTATTGTTCGTTTTTTTTTTGATGCACAGCAATATTTTAGCTCCTGTAAAACGAGCACTGACAAACCCAATAGATTTGATGCTCATACTCGAGCTCTGACAAAGAACAGGGCTTTAAATAGCCCGGGTCCCTCCAGGTCTGAAACTCCCTAGTAATTAAAACGTGCTGTGAAGCAGACCCCCTTTCCTATCGGTCTCTGTGTTCGTTTTCTTAACTTTTTGTACCGTCAAACACACTTATCGATTTGTGAACAATGAATGTAAGAAACATTAAAGTAATTCACATCAGCTATTTAGTTACTGTTTACATTTTACATGTTTCATTTAATTCTTAATTCACAAATGTGCTAGCAATTTCCATGTTGTTGGGTATCTGTATTTTTTTCGTGCAGCGCCCTTCTCTTAGATAGTGCTTACATAAAGCAAGTTGCCTCCAGGGCCACTATTGATAGGTCTGGAGTTCCGGCTCAGAGCAGACTGAGGCAGTCTGAGGTTCATAGAGTGCTTGTCAGTGGCACAGAAAGATGTTCAGAACGCCTGGCCATCCAATCCTGGGCCTCTGCACAGGACAACGGTCTTGTGTTCTTGTTGCAGTCCTGATTCTATGTAAATGTAGGTGAAGGAGGTATAGAGTTGCCAAAACATTGACAAGGCAAAGGTAGAAAAAACACAGGGCTTATCGGTGAGTGGGCATGTTGCGTGTTTGGAAGCTGGTGAAATGAAGGAGAAGTTAGGAAGTGCGTTCAGGCGAGAGTGGAAAGTGGATGCAGAATAGAGAAGAGGTGTGGTGTAAGATAGCAGATTGAGGGGACATGAAGAGGAAAGGTGAAAGGGCTGCATGTTTAACACAGAGGGAACACAGCAGGACTGATTGAGACACCTAAAAGACCAGTACCCACTCCACAGGCCTCAGTAATGTTTAATGAGCAGCCTCACAATTTCAGAATTTGATCGTTTTCAATAAACTTTACAACACAATTATTGTTATTACTCACTTAAACAGCTAACACCCATTGACAAACCCAATAGCCCTGGGTCGTTTTAGGCGTACTTCAGTTTTTGTGTTATATTTCTGGATGCATTAGCAATGCTTAGAGGATTGACAATGCTGGTTCTCATACTGATTCTATGTGAGAATCACAGTAATTTAGTTTGTGACACCCTTAATTACATAGATCACACCCCTTGTAGAGACCACCCCCACACTTTTTTCATCCCACTTGAAGCCCCAGCAGTAAACAAATGTATGTTGCAATGCAAAACAACTTACAAAAGATATTGCGTTAGGTGGTCAATACATTCAGGAGATAACGAATCAAACGTGGTGGTAGGGTGTGCCTTTCTGATGTCACTTATGCATTCCGGTCAAATAGGCAAAGGAAAGAACGTGATACTGAAAGACCTCTGTGGGCTGATCCAAGATGTAGTTGGAGATGTTTCCAACGAATGCCTAAAAGGTTTCTGGACCAATTAAATCAATGTCTGCAAGACATTGAGCCAAAACCCTTTACAGGATGTGCCTACAAAATGATGCAGGCGGGACTGTCTTGGTGTCTTTTTGTTCCTCCGAAAGCTTACCATTTGCTTTGCTTTTTGGCATTCACACTTTCTACTAACTAGGTTTATTTGTATTAGCCCACCCAGCTCCTGTGGAGCGTACACTCTTTACCTTTTCATTTGATTGTCTGCTTCTATTCTTCCATGAGTGTTTGCTTTACAGGAAGGAACTGGTATCATTTATGTGAAGCACTCCATGAGAGTGCTTGTTTCCAGCTGTCTCTCTGGTATGCTTCTCTCCCCACCCTCTCGTGCTGTGTTGCTCACCCCACTTCATATTTCTGTCTGACCATCTGTATTTCTTTCTCTTGCCTTGGCGCTTTTGCTCTCTTCCTCCTCCCCACATTGCTCTCTCTTGTCTGTATGCCTGCCTTTAGCGTTGTTTGAATCCCTCCCCTGACCTGCTTTCCAGTTAGAATTTTGTTAAATAAAGAGCCCTTTTGACTTGCTATTTTTAAAAAAAATTACACGTCCATCTTAGATCGTTAAATTAAATAAAAAAAGATATGGGATGACACGGCTGCAGTGGCCACGTCGTTTTCTAGGTGCGCATGCGTTGTTAGAAGTTCCCACTGCAGATGTCTTCCGTCAGTTTTGGTAATAGGATAATACATTTAGGTCCTATTTGCCTCCTTAGGTACATTCTTGGATGGTGCAGATAGTGCTTGCATTAGACCCTCTCCCATTCTTGTAACTTGACAGGAGACCACATGACATAGTTTGTGAATATCAGTCTGCCTCTTCTTTATTACTATTTTGCCTCAGTGACTCCATATCTTCCAATTCAAGCCTCCATCCCGGCTTCACTTTCCCAAACTCTTGTGATCTGCTACTTCAATCACCAGAGTCTGTGGTAGAGTTTTCAGAGTGGGGGTTGCAGAGATCAATACCAGCTTTGCTAAAGCAAGGTGAGGTGTTGCAGTACACTCTATAAAGGGAAAAAAGGGTCACCCTGCAAACCCAAGGAACTAGCGTAATGAAGCCCATGATTACAACAATTTTGCAAAGGAAACCACTGAAGAGTAATCATTGTACGTGCTAATTCCTGCAAATGTGCTAAATACTCTTCAGTGATTTCCTTTGCAACATTGTTGTACTCGTGGCTGTCAGTACAGTTTATGGCACTGATACCACAAATCGCAGAATGCTTCAGGTTAACTGAAATCCCATTAATGGAATAACATATCTCCGTTGTCATGGACCAGCTTCTTGCTCAACTCTATGTTGAATTGTTGTCCCTCTTACCTTGGTGTCGAAGTGTCCACTTCTTAAAAGTCAAATAATTAAAAACAAGCATTGACAAAGTCAATAGGTCACGCCTATTTGAGAACTATTGGCTTTGCCAGTGTCTTTTATGTTGTATAGCAGACTGGCATAGAGGGGAGTGATGTAGAGGGGAATGGCGCAGAGTCGAATGGTGTAGAGTAGAGTGGAGTGGAGTGGTCTAGAGTGGCCTGTAGTGGCGTAGAGTGTCAAGGAGTGAAGTGCATACAGTGAGTAGCATACCGTGAGTGGCATAGTGTAGAGTGGCCTAGAGAGGAGTGGTGTAGTGTGGTGTGTAGTGGAGTGACGAAGAGTGACATGGGGTGGCGCAGGGTGGAGTGGCATAGAGTGGAGTGGCACCTAGTAGAGTAGCATAGAGTGGTATTGTGCAGAATGGCGTAGAGTAGCTTGAGGTGGATTGGCGTAGAATGGAGTGGGGTGTCATAGAGTAGAGTGGTATATAGTGGCATGGAGTGGCATAGAGTGGCGTGGCATGAAGTAAATTGGAGTGGCGTAGGATGGAGTGAAGAGTTGTGCCTTAGAGTGGTGTAGAGTGGAATGGCATTAAGTAGAGTGGTATTGTGCAGAATGGGGTAGAGTGGCTTGAGATGGAGTGCATTGGATTAGAGTGGCATAGAGTGGAGGGGTGGAGAGTAGAATGGCACAGAGTCGAGTGCTGCAGAGTACAGTAGAGCAGAGTGGAGTATTGAGTGTTGTTGAGCAGAGTGGCATGGAGTGACATAGAGTGGTATGACATGGAGTGAAGTGGCATAAGTGGGAGTGGAGAGAAATGGCATAGAATGGAGTGGTATAGAGTACAGTGGCATAGTGTGGAGTTGCTTGGAGTGGTATAAAGTGATGTCAAGCAGCAAAGAGAGGCATAGAGTAGAGTGTAGAGTAGAATGGCTTGGCATAGAGTGGAGTGAAATAGGGTGCTCTTCAGGGGAGCGGCCTGGAGCGGAATGGCATGGACTGGTTTAGAGTGACGTAGAGTGGAGTGCGTAGAATGCGCTTGTGTGGACTGAAGTGGCATACAGTGATGTGGAGTGGAGTGGTGTAGAGTGGAGTTGTTGGAAACTGGGCTGTTTGCTCTGTGACCTGCACAAGTAATAGTTCCTCAGTTGTCCTCAGTGGGAACCAAACACTCCATTGTAGTGCTTGACTCTCACAGGGTAGCGAGGCAGAGCAGTCAAAGGCCTACTCAAAAGAGGTGGTGTGTGCTAGGAATCACCAATCACTGGCGCGCAATCATAACACTCAATAGATGATTGCCCAGTCATTACTTTTTCTTTAGAAAAGGAGAAGTACATTTATTAGCACACACTGCTAAATACTACGCAACAATTTACAAATATACATCGGCAGATGGAACATATCATAGCTGACTTTGTGCATCCACTGGTGAACCCCTAGAGGGCTCACCCATCCATATCAAGTGAGTTCACATAGTCATGGTGTAATGTAATAAGAATATTACTTATTACTTATCAGAAATAGACTTTTTGTTTGTGCATTCTTTCCTATACTTGCCATTAGACTTTAATGGTTAGAATAGACCATTAAAGTCATGACACCACAATAAAAAAACACATATTGAAAAAACATTGTAGTATAACCATATGATCAGCCACTAGAGAGCAGCATAGTGAAAGATACTGCAATGTAACCATACATTCAGAACTAAAGAGCATAACCACATGAATAAGCATCATAGTATAATCACATTAAAACGCATTAGAGTGTAACCATACAAACAGCATCTAGAGAGCACAGTGCATTACTAAAATGTTAGCACACACAAGGCCCCTAGAAGATGAATTACACCCAGCTTTCGAGCAAAAGCTCTAGCCTTGCGGGGCTTTTAAAGTGCCTTCGAAAGTGGGAAAGGGGATGATTTTGGGGTTTCCCCAACTTGGGGGGTGGGCAGAAGATGATCCAAGGATCAGGAGCTCCTCATGCTGAGTAATTTAGTGGTGGCCCCATCGTGCTAGGACCACCACAAGTGAAGATATGGGCAAAACTGTGTTTTGAAAGAAAGGCCCGCAAAGCATTATGGGGCAAGGTTGCCAAGTGCAGTGAATATTATAGTATAGGCTCTCCTGCTGAGCTGGGGAAAGGTGTGGTGATTTTATCCAAGGAATGTGGCCTTGCACTAGGTTTCTTTCTTTCAGGAGGGGGTGTCTGTTCCCACTTAGGAGCCCTAGAGCTTGCCATCGTTGGAAGGCATTGCCGGAAGCCCACCACCAGCTGCCTTTATAGATCTAGCTTTCTTGCACCGTCCTCCGGGCTCTTCACACCCCGCGGGAATTTACCAGACCTGCAGCAGAGTGCTTGGTGGCAGAGAAGGTCAAAGGTTGCCAAACTTTAAAATGCCATAACTCTGGGGCTGATTTAGATGATCCTGGGCTCATTGTACTCCTTGTGGTGAGCTCTATACATCATGGGCCGCAACCCCCTCTGTGCAGTTCACCTAAAGCTGGTCTTCCTGGCTCCCTGCACCAGTTATCCTTTGTGGCTTTGTTGGTGGGTGCAGAAAAGTCCAGGGCTTCCACCAACTGCTCCTCAGGGTTAGTAAGGGGGCCAGTCTCAATGGCATTTGGGGAGACCCATTGGTCCTGGGGTCAACTGGAGGGAGTCCTGGGTCCTGAGTGCAGGTCAGGAGGTTCCTTCTTGCAATTCTCTATGGCAGTCCCAGGAGCTAGCAGCACAGTAGTTAGAAAATCTGCAGGCAAGACAGACACTTCAACTTGTACAAGCGTTTATAAAGGTGAGAGGATGGTTCCTGTGGACAGACAACCCTAGCCATTCTTGGGGTGCCACATCACGTTTCCACCCCTGTCCCAACCCTCCTGCAAAACATGCTGGGACAATACAAAATGATGTCATCAAGGAGGCACTGTCCACATCAGCTCCTTGGGTCTCAGCTCCACCCCTCCCTGACATCACTGCCAGGGACTGGCACACTAGAATTTTAAAGGCGGCCCTCTGATGGCTTGGCTCCAGTTTTCAGGGCACTCCTCTTTGTTCAGTGGGCTTAGGCAGACCCATCCCTGGTTCAGTGTGACAGCTGGATGATTGATACAGAGCATTCCGCCCCACCGCGTTTCCTCCTCAAGAGCAAGGAGAAGTAGTGCTAATTGCTCTTCTTGTGTGGAGGCAGCCTTTGTTCCTGCTGCTGGAAAAAATTTAATTACTGAACATTGCAAGGTGACAACAGACCTTGGCTCTGATCCTGAGCTGAGCCAGGAAAATATGAACACTCTTAATGACCCATAAGTTGGAAGTTGCATTTTGGTTTTCTTGCAAAGTCTAATTCAAGACATCAGTGGTCTCTGTAGGCTGAGGAGAAGCAAAACTACACTAAGTTCCCTTCGTATGTGTATAATGGGGTATCACTGTAGTTACAGTAGTAAATCACAGTGACATTCCCTAATAGTGTACACTACCCATATGAGACCTATCCCAGGTGAATACCTATCCCTGCAGAGTCCCCAGAGCGCCAAGCTACCTGCATGCTGTTACTGGGCTGCACACAACAGTAGTCTCCCATGCAGCCTGCACATGTGTGCACACGCATGTGCACACTTGTAACCATCCAGGTGCCCTTACCCTTGCCACGTCAAAGCTGCCTTATCTTCAAAGGTGTGCACTGGCAGTACTCATGCACAGTCCCTTTGCTGAGGCAGAACCCAGTACAACAGGTGTGCAGTAGAGTGATGTTGTGTGGAGTAGCAAAGAATGGAGTGGAGTGGCATAGAGATGCATAGAGTGGTGTGGAGTGGAGTAGAATGGCATGGAGTGGTGTGGAACAGAGTGGTGTGAAGTGGAATATAGTGCAGTGGCACAGAGTGAAGTTGCATAAAGTGGATTGAAGTGGACTGGAGTGGCCTAGTGTGGCATGGAATGGAGTGGCATAGAGTAGACTTGGGTGACATATAGTCATGTGGAGTGCCGTGGTGTAGAGTAGAGTGGCGTTGAGTGAAGTAGCATAGAGTGGTTTGGCATGGAGCGGAATGGCATAGAATTGCGTAGAGTGGAGTGGCGTAGAGTGGCATGGAGTGGTGTAGAATAAAGTGGTGTGGAGTGGATTAGAGTGAGGTAGGATAGAGTCAAGTTGCTTGGAGTGGATTGGAGAGGACTTGAGTGCCATAGAGTTGCATGGGGTAGAGTGGCATAGAGTGAAGTGGGGTAGAGTAAGTGGCACTGAGTGAAATGGCGTAGAGTGGAGTGAAGAAGCATAGAGATGTGTCAGGTGGCATGGTGTGGCAAAGTGGCATAGAGTGATGTGACATAGAGTACAGTGGTGTGATGTGGCATAGAGTAGAGTGGAATAATGTGGTGTAGAGTGGCACAGAGTGGAGTGGCCTAGAGTGGCACTGAGTGGCATGGAGTGGCATAGAATGGTGTAGTGTGGAGTAGAATGGCATAGAGTAGAGTGGCGTAGCATGGCTTGAGGGCCGTAGAGTGGAAAAGAGTGGCGTAGAGTTGCACAGAGTGAGGAGGTGTAAAGTGGAGTGGTGTAAACTATAGTGACGTAACTTTGAGTGAACTGTCTTAAAGTAAAGAGATATAGAGTGGTGGTGTGTATAGAAGATTGGCATAGAGTGGAGAGGCGTAGGGTAGTTTGGAGTGGAGTGGCATAGAGTTGCATAGCGTAGAATGGCAAGGATAAAAGTGGCATAGAGTGGAGTGATATAGAATAGAGTGGTGCAGAGTGGCACAGAGTGGTGTAGAGCTGAATAGTGCATAGCAGAGTAGCATAGAATAATATACTTGTCGGGTGTAAGTAACTTAAGCACAGAACGGAAATTAAAACTAACACAAAGGTATGAGGCATGTTAGAAATGGGGGTCTCTAGTTGGCAGTAGCTTGTCAACATACCGAACAAAATTCTGTACATAGAACTCTAGGCAGGGATGTTACACAAAGTACCTTTAGGTGCGACAGAAACCAAGGCAGAAATAGCATCAAAGGAAGAAAGCTTTGAAACGCACAGGGATACATTGGTTCCTGCATCCACGAGGATGTGATGCTTCAGTACTGCTGCACACATGAAAAGTGTTGCATCGAATCCGTACTGAAGGGGAAGCGAGGCGCTGAATTCTGAGGCGGTTTCTTTTAAGGGTGCTGCATTGGAAACTTGGGGGCACAGGTGTGATGCCTGGAAATCCAGACGTGCTGAAGGTCAGTGTGGCGGCAGCAAGCAGGTGCTGTGTCGATTTTCTCAGCTGCGGTCCAAAGATGCATTGATTCTTTCAGCTGCACAGCAGGGCCTGCCTCAGAGTCAGTGCTGGGGTTTCAGGCATCAGAGACACGGGGCGCTAGACTCGGGCAGTGGCAGTTGTTGGTGCTCCGCACAGGTGCTGCGTCAATTTCTTTGGCTGCACAGCGGTGATGCATGAAAATTTCTCCCGCACTGCAGTGGTGCATCGGATACACAGTTGCTGGGAGAGCAATGCATTGATTTTGTAGATCTTTGCAGCAGGGACAACCACCAAGGGCCTAGAACTGGAATAGGCACAACTAACTGAAGCTAGCCTGGCTGATGAAGTGTGATACCCTGAAACTGGTCCCAGGATGCTTGTTTCCGGTCCAGGGAGGACCTGGCCTGGCAGTTCAGGCTGGAATGTTCCCATGGGGAACAGGGTCAAGACTGATTTGCATATGGCTGGGTCCAAACTGGGGTGGCACGGTGAGCAAAAGAACAGTGGATTAAACCCAGATGATCTGTGACTGGGGTGAGTGTTTGCATTGTTCAGCACTCCGTCCATCATCCTTCATGTTAATTAATGTAAAACTGAAAGATTTTACTTGTTTTTATTGAAAGTAAGGCAACGTATTCAAACAGGGGCAGGGATAAAAAGTGCAGGCCTTGAAAACGTGGAAGGACACATGTACTAGGTCGGTACTCCAAGGTGGAGCTAACGCAAGAAAGGAACGAAAGTCTACTGTAGATCACAAATAGAAATGAGAGCCAAAAACAACAAGCATTTGCAATGGGTCTCGCGTTTGCTCGAGTTAGAGCTATTAGCGCTGTAAATTCCTAACAGGACTTTTCTTGCCACATAAATTGAAAATGAGAAGTAAAAAAGTTGACATAAGCAAGCCGATTCAAAGTGCCACAGCTGCCATGAACTTGAGCGCGAAGGAGAAACACAAAAGGAAAACGAAGTTCGCCCGCAGTCAAACGTATCGGCAAACTTGCAATTATCCATGTAACAGGGGCAGTCTGCAAGGCAATAACAAAACCGCATCAAGGAGGGACAAACATAAAGTAAATACCAATGACAACAAAGGATTTTTGAAAGGCAAGACCATAGACGAGTGATAGTGATGGGCATGGTTAAAAGCCTACAGATAGATTACAACACGCCAGAGCGCTTGCGCGCTCAATCTAAAAACAACCATTGGTATTCTGTGGGCAGGTTATAAGCCCACTGTACAGAAAACAAAACGTTTTGCAGACAGCGCATGCGCTCTCCTTAGCCGAGACTTGGGGCCTGATTCTAACTTTGGAGGACGGTGTTAAACCGTCCCAAAAGTGGCGGATATACCACCTACCGTATTACGAGTCCATTATATCCTATGGAACTCGTAATACGGTAGGTGGTATATCCGCCACTTTTGGGACGGTTTAACACCGTCCTCCAAAGTTAGAATCAGGCCCTTAATGACATCTTGTGAGGTTCAACCTGAAATGATGCTCTTAAGTAAATGGACAAGCACAGCTGTAGTTTGGATGGAAGGTACAGGGATGATTTAGTTGAATTACTCAGTAGACGTGGGTGAGCCAACAAATGAACAGGGAGAGCTGAGCCAGAGTCAAGCCAAGGATTGGTTCTTGCCCTGGGAGCCTGAAAAGGAGTCAAGTCTTAAAAATATTTGGAATCTAAAACATGTTAAATATGGCAAGGTGCCTTCAGAATTCAAGAAAGTTTATTTCTTTAACAAAGAGAAGTGTTTCAGTTTGGAACATAAGATTACTCAAAAGTTTTTTTTTTTAAATAAGAGTTTTTTAATGTGAGCTGGGAAACATACCTGCCCTCACCCTGATAACTATACTATTAAAGAACTAAGGGGGTTGAAATACAAAGAGTACCTCATTTTAAGCCAGAACCAGGCTTGAGCTTTTAGTGGCTTGCTCATCTCTTACTTGAGAGGATGTGGCTTTAACAGCCAGAGCTGCCAACTTTGGAGCTTGGGAACCAGGGCTCAACATCCTGTGTTTCTGAGCAAATAACTTAATCTCCCTGAACTTGCCAAAAATGCCTGTCTTTGTGTAATGTAACTGGTGCTCATGTAAAGAATTCCAATACCGTCGAGTTCGCGCTATATAAAACTGCCAAAAAACATGTGTGGAACAATCCACCCTCGCCTTGGAGTCTACCGTTGCTGCGTGATTAGACTGAGTGGCGCTACTCACCAGGTCTCCACGAGTAGCTGATGATGACAGTGTGCCGTGATGTTTCGATGGTACGGCTTCTTCATGAAGTTCTCCGCAGCAAAGGATAGCTTGCCCCTGTTTGAAATGCAGCCATATGCACGTTCCTTTTCAGAGTAAATATTGCTGCCATATCTGTTATGACATCGCTCAAGCTTTGAAAACAGGGTTTACCAGGTGCCTTGCACACTCCTCCATATCTCTTCTGCCTTACATTCTTCAAAGTCAGACTGGCTTAATGGGTTTTCACACAGGACTCTTACACACACCACAAAAAAACACCACAGTGCCAGAACCTTGTTTTGCCTAATTTTGTACCAATTCGTATCCTTTCTTGTTTCTTTGATGCTTAAATTTAGGGTTTTACATTGGTGCACTTACTCTCACTTAACTAGCACAACGGTTTTCTCTGTGCTTAATTTGAGCAGGTGGTTTCCGGTGAGGGGCACAGACATGACATTTATTTATGAGGTCTGGCACTTATTTTTCTGCATAAGGCATTTATTGCGAGCAAAAGACGCTTATGGAAAAGACGGAGGAAGAGAAATACGAGAAAGCAGAAAGCTGCAAGAGTGAGTTGAAGGGGCAGGGAGTGGCTGTAAATGGATTAAAGAGGCCCGATATGACTTTAGGATTATGCTGTCTCAGTATTCTGCACTCGTATATTTAATTACAGCAGCCGCGAGTTTCAAAGGAGAACTTTGGGTACCGGCTTGTTTTTATTCACAAATTAAACACTGCTTTTTTTACTCATGCATATTACTTATTTGGGATGCAAATGCAAACTCACGCCTTTATTTTTGCACATTGCACTGCATTAAATGTGTGACTCTGGAATTCCATCTGCAAAAACATATGGATACAAGCACATTTAGCACTGGCGAACATTCAGTCGATGGAGATGTATAGCGCTAGCCACACGCAATGGAATTTGTTTTTAGTTGAATGTTATGACCAAATACAGTTATTACACTCCTGCACTGGTGATGTTTGAAGGTGGCTGGCATCCTTTTAATAAATGATTGTGCACGATGTCTAAGGCTGTGCTTTTTCCACTTCTGCAAATTTATTGTCTATAGCTGCTGTACTAACACATGGCTACACTTATCATTGTAATACCATTTATTTAAAGCTCCCTGATTTATGTTTTTTTCTTACATTTCCCTCTGTATTTATCCATATTTATTTTTTGGCTCGTTTTATATACATTTATCTATATTTATTTCAGGATTAGTGTAAAAATGATGCTGCAATTGGACTACTTCCATATTTATTTAACCAACAAATGTTTACTTATGTTGGAATGTTCAATGGTTTATCTTAAACAGCTGTACTGCTGCAGATATGTTGGTTTCATTAGGAAATCTTTTCAATGTTTTATCTCCCCTATTTGTCTATCTGCAGAGATATTATTGACCTGGCACTCATGATTGACAGTAGTGAGAATGGTCCAAAAGAAACCCTATTTTCAATATTTATCCATATTTAAAAATAAATGCAGACAGGAAAATGGATGGTTTTTATCTGTAAAAATCAGTAACATTGGAAAACTAGGAGCTTTACATTTATTTTAATTGCATCCAGGTGTCTTGCTTGCTCCCTGAGGAGGGACTTAAGGAGTAATTTCACAGCAAGCAATGTACATGTCTTTTAAAGCATATGCTGTTATCTTTGTAAGTGTGCTTTCACCCCCCACCCTCTGTGATGCTTCTTCCTACCCATGCCGTCCTTCCCTGTCGCCCGTTGCTCTTCTTCCCTACCTCTCAGCTATGCTTCTCCCAACCGCTCCATCAGTGTCCCCCCACCGCCACACTCCATGTTGCTCCACAACACCCGCACCTTCCTTGTTACTCCCTCCCACTCTTAAAAATAATACTTTGACACTTTTTCTTTTCTTTGCCAACTCTGCTCATTTTATAAAAGGAAAACAAAGCAACCGTTTCATTCTGTATGTGTCTGCATGTGTCGTGTGTGCACCTACAAAATGATATGGCAGCTGCATCATAGTTTTAAAAAAAATGTATTTGCTGCACATTATCGGGATGATGTACAGCATGGGGGAAAGCCATTTAGAAAGACAATAGGTCTCAGAGGCGAGAGCTGTTGGCTTTGCCAGTGCTTGGTTTTTTTTTTTACTCTTGAGCCATGCTTAACAACATCAGGGATCTTGTAACGTATTGCTAAAAACCATTGACAAAACCATTAGGTAGCAAAGACAAGCCCTGTTGTTTTTGTCAATGCTTGATATAGAGTAGGTTTGCTTTTCATGGTATAGTTTTTTTAGCAAACAAATTTGGGACCTGATTTCAGGTTTGGCGGACAGAGTACAGGCTGTCAGGATAGCAGAGGACATTACCTCCGTGCCCTGACAGACTACAGTCTCCCGGGCTAGCAGTCATCTTTGTACATTGAAATGAACCACTTTCATGTCAGTTCCTTTAAATGTCCAAAGTTTGGGTGAATAGCCACTACTGGTTTTGATGACCACTTCCCAAACTTTTCAAAAGTTCTTATTTTTCAGAAACAAACTCCCAAAGCTGGAGTTTGTTTCAGAAAATCAAAAAAACGAATGTACTCCACACCCTGGGAGAATTTTCCCAGTTTGTGGTGGTTATTTTTTTCCTTGTCCCTCACTACCATATTTTTCCTGGTGGTAACAGACAGGAAAAATACATTATGCTCTCCATCCTAAATAGGGCAGGGTTGTGTAAATTCCTTCCTCCGATGACCCCTACTCTGTAGGAGGAAGTTTTTCATCTACAGCGACAACCGGTGAAATCCAAACTCATCTCTAAATGAGGTGGGCGAACTTAGGGTTTGGCAGAGATGGTGCTCCTTCAGGTTTGCAGTGGAGTACCCTGTCCTCCACAAAAGGGCCCTTAGTCACGTTAATTTTTTTTTTACAATTTTACTGCCACAAGCATATGTGATAAGTTTATTTCGTAAATTATAACACTTCCACGAGAGAGTTGCACAAAAAGAGATTTTTTTTATTTAGGTTTAGGGGAAGATTCGCAAAGAACATTAAGGGGGGTAGTTAAATATGCTTGAAGGAAATTATGCACTATTGTTTTTCTCTTAATAATGATAGTTTTCCCCTTGTCAAAAATGTGCATGGAGCTAAATGCACATGCAGATACACTTGTTTTCCATAAAAAACGGTGCTATTTAAAAAAAACTATGGTTACAAATCCCAAGTATCAAACTTACGACAAATCCCGCAGGGAAAAGCATTAAAACATCCCTGCTCTACTGAGGAGGAAGGACATATTATTTATGAAGGGTTTTGTCTAAGAATAAAGGCTTTCAAAACAAATAAAATAGGATTTGTACATATTCACATTAGATGAATGCGTGACTATGGAAAGGGCCTAATGTTGAAGATGATAAATTTGAGCAAAACATTTGCTCTCCTTTTGTGTGACTAACTCATTTGTGAGTACTTATTCTATTAACAGCGTCTGTCTGTGGCCACTCTTTTGACCGTTTTGCATGAAGAAGGCTACTTTTTTGTACAATCCACTTGACACCCAGTTATTTGCAGCAGCTTACGATTCATGTGCGTGCAAGTGCAACACACGTATTGCGAGCCAAGGACACATTGTGAATTGTATGTATGGAGAGCAAGTTGCGCTGGGTGCAAATGTCATTGTTCTTTCTTTATGAATCATAGGATGTTTGCAAATTGCACTTTTTCACATTGCAAACACAAGAACAAGCTAGAACATTTTTTTCTCAATCTTATGTTATACATATGTGTTTCTTAGCACATGAATTCCAAGAATACCAAGCTCCTTGGTACTGTATAGACTGACATAAATGAATCAAAGAACTAGAAAACATAGGACAGTAGGGAAGTATGGCAGAGGGATCTAGGCGGAGATCGGGCTATACCTTGACCCAATCCTGCCAGACTTCCTGGGTGTCACTTCTCCTTTCTTTCCTTTATAATATTGGAGTTGCCTAGCTCCTACCAACCTCTCCCCCACCCAAAGTCCTCTGTCCTCCATCTCTCTTCCTTCTTGTCAGGACTCTCCATGTCTGGTCCTTCAAGAGCTTTGTAATCTTTCTTTCAAACCTGAGTTCCAGACAATTGGAAGCATGCTTTCGTTAGACCTGTTTTAAAAAAGCCTACTGCAAACCCTACTATCTTTGGCAACTATCGCCCTGTCTATCTCAAAACATTTCCTGCTAAAATACTTGAAAAACATGTTAATAAATCTCCAATGTAACTCTGATTTGCTGGAAATCAAGTCTCCTTGATCACTATGAATATAGTTCCAGACCCCAACATAGCAGTGAGTCTGCTAACTGGCGAGCTGAGATATTTATGGATTAGCGCAGCTGGGTAAACTTGATCCTTTGAAATTTGATACAATGTCCATCAGCATTAATTTATCATGTTTTGACAATTTGGGAGTCTCTCAAAATATTCAGTCCTGGTTCTCTTGTTTCTTATCCAATTGCACTCCTCCATTTACTTCTATTTGACATCCAATACCTTTTGGAGTTCTAAAGAGTACATTACTTTTTAAGGGTTTTAATGTTTATGTTACCCCTCTCGCCACTTTCAGATTTCAAATATTATCATACACTGATGATTCAGACATTTTTTGTCAAGAAGCTCTAACTTCTTAAAACTGAGTAGTGATAAAACTGAGATACTTCTCTTAGGCAAGCTCCCACCTGGTGGTCTCCATAACTAGGGCTCCCACCCAGCCTCTTAATTCAGCAAAAAACCTTGCCTTCCAGGTGGACAACATTAGGTTTGTTGGTCAAATCAATCAAGTTACTTCCTCTTGTTTTGTCCCGTTGAGATCTTTCAGAAAACGCATTCCTCTACATCCTCATTCCGATTCTAGAATGTTATTTTAAGATCTTGTGTTATCCCACTAGGGTTACAACACCTCCTAGGACTCCCTAAATATCTCATCTCTCGACTCCAGTTGGTACAGAACTCTACAGCCTGTCTCATTCTTAACTTCCTGTCTGTCCCTCGTAACACCTACTTATACCTACTATCTATTAGCTTCCCATGAGGAAAAGGGTTATCTTTAAAGCCCTATTTATACTCCATAAAGCCTTATTCAATTTTTGCTCCCTATTTAATTGAAAAAAAAATTATATCCTTCTTCCAACCCACCTTTTTCATTCAACCAAGCTCAGTATATTAGAGCCCCATCAAATTGTTAATAACCGCATTGGCGAACGCTCCTTTGTTCTTCCTTGCTGCTAAATATTGAAACTCCCTTCCCCTTAATCTTAGAGTTATTTGCTTTTATACTGTGCTCAGAAAACAGTTAACTGTTTTTCGAACCGAAGCTGTAACTTATTTTCATTTCCCTCCCTGGGTTTCCTCTAGAAGCCTTTGAGCTTGTTCTGGCACACCTTTTCAGCAGTAGTACACTTTAAAAAACCAAACTAAACTAAACTGTTTGTTAAAAATTGCATTCCATTTCTGCTTATTATGCAGTGTTTCCTGATTTTAAGGTATCCACATAGTAGATTGAATCACTGAAGGGAATCTCTGATATGGATAAACTAAAGCTTTCTGGCTGTAGTTACAACGGAGACACTCAATCCGTGAACACAACATTCTATCTCCTTGAGGCCAACATGGATAGTCATGAATAACCAATACAATAAATTCTTCACATGGGTCTAAAAGTGAGCAGTCTACCTTTTCAACTACATTGTTCATGACCTAGGTTAAATCCACCTTGAAAAAACTATCAACAGAAAAAGTTGCTGAAAGGGGATTTTTGATATTCACTGCAATTCCCAAAATACTACAGTAACACCAGGTTGAACTATGACACGATTCTAAGTGATGTTTACGCACTGAATCCATTCCAGTATTTGTTTCAGGGTGTATGATGTTGGCACTTTATACTATTAAAAGGGTCGATTGGACGAATCAGGCCATTTGAGTCCCAAAGGACCAGGACCCAAAGCAAAGAAAGGAAAATCCAAACAGAAATGCCCACAAGGAAAATCTATGTAGGGAAATCCACAGAGGAGAAGATTCAAAGTGTAGACCATGAAGGTTTATTTAAAATTTGCGAGTCATTACGGAAACCAAAAGGCAAAAGGTTAGCAAATTCAAATCAACAACAATAGCATAAATCAAGGGTAAATATTTGAAGCATGGTATCAATAAAATGATTGCTATGAGTTTGCCTCACAAGATTAGGGTAGAATCTCAATAAATCTTCTAATTAGAAAGCCAAGAAAAAGTACCTCATAAGGAAATGTTCAATAAAAGTCTCAGGAAAGCCCTGGTTCTCATCCCAGAAGCATCATGTTATATAGGTTTTCAAAGAGAGGACTCACACTGCCAGAATAGTGTGAAACCCATGATCATTAACAATATCCAGTGGTAAAGCAAAAAACACATGATATGGAAAATTACATTTTCTCTGATAACAATGAATAACCCTGTATTGTACTACATTTGAGAAAGCAAAGGCACACTTAAAATTATATACATAACCTCCGCTAGCGAGGGAAAGTGGCTCTGTAAAGATACTGTTGAGCCCTGCTTCTTCCTCCTGGCACCAATGAAGAAAAAGATGGCAGGTAGAGATAAATTAAATCTTAAGTTATAGAAACAGACCTACATTCTGTTACTACTGAGTTTATTTCTTCCTCAAATTTATTTCAAACGTATTTTCAACTAGCCAAAAAGAATCTATGGTGGTATCAAACAAATGTGCATTACAATGACAACTATAACAAAAATATTCACAAAATATTGCTTCACAAAACACCTACAATAGACAACATCTCAGATTTAACAATAAAAATCACCTTACGGTGATGCCCTATATACTTAAGTAGTGGTCACTGTTGTCACTTCACATGTGATCCACTTTTATATGCTAAGGGTTGGGCTTTTACGTGCAATCACTTATCAACGTATTGTGCATTTCTTTCACACAAGCGTGATAAACGTGCAATTCAAGTCTTTACACAATAGTCCATTATTTGCCAAGCCCAATACGCTTGCAATACAAGGAAGTCAACGCGTTTCGGCCTACTGATTTAAGGCCTCATCAGGACTGGAGAAGGGCAATGGTAGTTCTAGAAAAACAATCAAAAAGACAGAAAATACTTACAAAAATACATTCAGACTTATAATTAATAAATAAATAAACAAGGTGTATAATACATGCCTACAGAATATATGATATTAAATCAAGCTTGTATATATTACTAATATTAAAAAGCAGGGTTGGCTTAATTTAGTAATGTCTCCCGCTATACAGACAAACACCAGATCATTTCATATCTGGCTGTGGCAAGGTGCTAAACTCTTATTAGAATAATCACAATTCCCTTTCACAATATATATTCTATTGACAATATAGACACAACATGTCTTTACCTTAGTCATAGGCAAAAAAAACGAGAGACAGAGATCTTATATATCTTCTGTTAGCTTTAAATGGTGGACCCAGCTGTTTACGAGCGTCCATCCGAAGTCACAACAGTGCTGTTATACTCGGCTCTCTACCAAGGAAATAGAAGCTAGAATCAGCAAAAACATCGTTCTAATTTCAAACTCTCCACTCAAAATTACACCCAAACCTAAGGAAATCTAGGGGCACTCTCGTCTTACCATCTACATCGCTTCGCAGAAATGCAATCAACGCTTCGGCGCGTCTAATGACGACCGCGTCTTCCGTGTTTGAAGCGTTACTAGGCGACGCCACTCACTAAAAACGTGCTGGCGTCTCACAAGGTAACGCCCAATCGCAACGGAAACAAGTTGAATTATGGGTCAAATGTCGGCGTGATGCACGTTGTAATTGCCGCGGACATCTTAGAACAGGGTAAAAAAGCCCTGCCTCAGCCATTATGTGAACTAGTGATTCAATACTATATTTAACAAATCTAATGGCTGCATCGGTGTCAATTAACAAAGCCTAATGCCATGACTAAAGGCATGAAAAAATGAATGGAAAAATTATGAAAGAAATAACTCCACTGCTATATTTAAGGATTCTATACTTGAACCACTCGTTTTCTATTATTATCATTTGAACCATCTGAAGTTCCCCTATGCTCTTCATTTTTACTACCAAAGGAAATCTTTGGGAGAATCTTTAAATTACTCAGGATCATCTTATTACGGAAAAACACAACACAGTGAACAGTATACCTGCTATTTCTTCAACCATAGAGACTGCATATATACATATTAATCTCAGAGTAACCTATTATATCTGATGTTATATGGAATATAAAACATGGTGCATTGTCATTTTGTAAATATCAAAAAAATGTCAAAGAAATGATGAGGTAAGCCCCAGATTTCACTTAATTAGCGACCACATTTCGTCATCATCGTTTAATCCAGTTCTAGCTGTTTGGAATCTCTCAATTAATCTTGCTTCCATTCTTAATAGTTTCTTTGTCATTGTTAGTCCATCCGGTGTAGGTTGTATTGCCAATAGTACTGTCCACCAGATGTCTTCTGCTGTGTGCATACATTCCTGGAAATGCTCAACTAATGGTGCTCCTTTGACTCCACATTTGATTCTGGAACGATGTTGAAGAATCCTGGTTTTGACTGGTTGTGAAGTCTGGCCAATATACGCTTTCCCACATGGGCACAAAATACAATAAATCACATTTTTTGTCTTACAATTAGTGAAGTCTTTCTGTACGTGTATTCTGCCATTTATTTTAACCTCTTTGGTATCTTGTGTGTATTGGCATGCCACACATTTGCCGCATTTGTAATGCCCTTGAATTCCTGGCAGTTGTAGTAGAGTTCTCAGATCTTTCTTTCTTTCAGTTTGTGTCTGTGCTGTCTTAACCCATTGGTCTCTTAAACTGCGTGCCTTCTTGAATGAAAACAGAGGTTTGTCTATACTCAACTCACTAATGATTTTCCAATTACGTTCAATGATAGACCGTATTTTATTCGCTTTAGGGCTGTATGTGATCACACATGTAAGGGGGATCTTTTTTGCTTTTTCTTTCGGGACCAACAATGTTTCTCTTGGGGTGAACCAAGCTCTTATGGCTGCATTTTTAACCAATTTTCTAGGGTATCCCCTATCGATAAGTTTCTTAGTCAGTTCCTCTGCATTATCAAAATAGTCAGTTTTTTCAGTGCAATTCCTCCTAATTCTTAAAAATTGACCATAGGGTAAATTTTGTTTAAGCGTACGTGGATGTCCACTTGAGAAATGTAGCAGAGTGTTACGATCTGTAGCTGACGGCTAAGTTACCATCTTTGTTCCATATCCATAAGTCAAGAAAATTGATTTTGGCTTTATCTTTACTCATAGTGAATGTGAAATCTACTGTGCGTTGATTAAGCCACTCGTGAAATGCCTCTAGGGTTTCTTCTGTCCCTTGCCACACCATCAGGATATCATCAATGTAACGGAACCAATGATTAATATATTGCCTAAACAGATTAGTTTGCAGATAGACCCATTTATGTTCAAAATAGTCCATTACCAAGTTCGCGACCTCTGGGGCAAAACTGCAACCCATTGCCACCCCTTTAACTTGGCGATAAAGTTGATCATTATATTTAAAAAAGTTGTCTTTCAAACACAATGTTGCTAATTCCACTAAAAATTCTGTCGGAGGGGTCTGAGGTTGGATATTATTGTTCAAAGTCTTTCTAATGATTTCAATTGCTTCGTCTTGTGGGATATTAGTATACAATGACTCAATATCAAAAGTAAACAAAAGATGGTTATTCTCTACATAGATTAGATTTTCTAATTTGTTGATTATATCCATGGAGTCCCTAACATAGGCTGATGTGTTGGCTACAGCTGGTTTTATAAATACGTCGACAAATTGAGCAAGAGGTTCTAGAATAGAGCCACACGCTGATACTATTGGTCTGCCTGGAGGGTGTTCTGAATTTTTATGGATTTTAGGTAGGATGTAAAAGCAAGGGATTCTTTTGTCGGTCTGATTCAAGAAATTGTATTCTTTTTTGCTTATCCAACCTTGTTCTTGTGCTCTTACTGTAAGTATTTCAATCTTGTTCTTAACCTGTTTAGGAGTATCTCCTTGTATTTCTCGGTAATGGAGTGAGTTACTCAGTTGCCTCATAGCTTCTAAGTTGTACTGTTCTTTACCCCAGATCACGATTCCACCTCCTTTATCTACCGGTTTTATAATGATTTCATGATTTTCAGCCAAATCGTGGATCGCTTCTTTCTCTATTTTGGAGCAATTGTCATTATAGTAAATTCTTTTAGAATTGAGTGCATCTACTTCTTTTAACACTTGATTTTCAAATATTTTGATTTCTTCTGATAAGTCATTTCTGTCTGGTAGGAAACTAGATCTCGGTCTAAAACCACTGTACTCCTCACCATCTTCCTCCTGGCACATCAGAAGCATGAAGAATATATTTTAAAGATACAAAACAATAAGATACTAAAACTGCTTCAATTGTGAGTATTTTACAAAATGCTGAAGGCTACACTTTTAATGTGTGTTTTACACAGAGAGAAATGAGAAAGCACATTAATTTTAAAACAATGTACAACAAATGCAAATGGATTTTAGGCAAGACTAGGCATGTCTAAAAAGATTTAGGGCCTCATTATGACCCTGGCGGCTGGCGGTAAGCTGGCGGTAACACCGCCAACAGGCTGGCGGTGTTCCGCAAGCTATTGTGACTGTAGCGCAATAGCCACGGCCATACCGTCGGCCCCTCCACTATACCGCTGCCCTGGGGATTATGAGTCCCCGACTGCCAGCCTGGCCATGGCGGTAAACACTGCCATGGAAAGGCTGGCGGTAAGGGGGACTTGGGGTGTCCCTGGGGGCCCCTGCACTGCCCATGCTCTGAGCATGGGCAGTGCAGGGGCCCCCAGGCATAGACCTGTCGTGCATTTCACTGCCCGAATTTCGGGCAGTGAAATGTACAACGGGTGCTACTGCACCCGGTGCACATCAGCATTGCCGCTGGCTCTATTACGAGCCAGCAGCGTTGTTGATGTGACTTTTCCGCTGGTCCAGGGGACGGTAACACTGTTACCATCCGCTGGTCCAGCAGAGTCGTAATAGGGAGCCAGAAATACCGCCAGCACTGGCGGTATTCTGGCTCCCGCAGCCTCGGTGGTCTTTTGAAAAGACCGCCGAAGTTGTAATGAGGGCCTTAGTATGTTAAATGCAGCTCAATTATGTTTACTGCTTGCTTATGTTAATTAGTTAATTCTAAGTTCACGTCTACAATGTTCCACCAGTAATGACAGCATGAACAGAAGGTTCGGATCACTGGGAGTTGAGAATCCTTTAGGTCATGGAACTCATCATGTATTGTCCAGTCCTACTTTTGTACCACATTCTTACATCTGATCTCTTTACTATATTTTTGTCTCTCCGTCTTCCAGATTAACAATACTAAGAGCAAGATAAGTCTTTAAGGGCCTGAAATAATGCTGCCGTAGATCCTTTTCATTGAAGTTTTATTACGATTAAAGAACAAGATAAGAAATACGATGGAAGGGGCACAGGGCACAAACACAGCCTGAGCTGGAGAGCACCAACAAACATCTGCTCCTTTCGTGTGTATGCGATGTCACCAGGTTCTATGTGACATGCATAGCATTCCAAACCACGTCATTACACTTCTTCCTCTCTTAAGACTAAATTTTAAAATTAACAAAAAAAACAACAAAGGAAAAAATACAAGAAGAAACTAAACAAACATAATACATATTATAACATTTCTACATAACACAGTGAAAATAAATAATTTTCCGAATGTATCAATACATGACATTATCTTGAAATTTTGTAGGTTTATAACTAACTCTCACACTTCTCTTATCACCGTTTCCTTTACTAGTAGAGTTATCATCAAGGGGTTGATTGCACTTTCTAGAGTTATCACCAATTGGTTGATTAAGTATTGTATGTGTCTGCATTCTGGGATCCAGAGCTATGGGTTGATTGAGCTTTCTAGAGCTATCTCCAATGGGTTGATTACGTTTTTTCTGTGTCTGCATTCTGGATCCAGAGCTAACTGTGTGATATTCCACCAAGTACCATCAGAAAGCTTTGCAGCATTCCAGCGAATGTCATGAATTTGTTGGGGATCCTTACATTTAGACAAACCTTTCCTAACTAACATGGGATTTTTCACCCGCACCCAGTCTCCTTCATGCAATTTCCCACTACTATCTGTCATCCCACTCACCCCCTTCTTCCCACACAATTTGAATTGTTTTTAGCAGTTTGCCAGATTTCTTTCAAATTACTCCCATATGAAACAACTTAATCATCCAAAAAGGACAAAGTTCAGTCGCTGCAATTCTACCTCTCATAAGTTCAAATGGACTTTTGCCAGTGGCCACGTGTGGTATAGTACGATAGGACCAAATCAGATCTTTAATAGCTTGATCCACTGACATTTTGCTCCTATATGCAGCGTCAACACAATCTAATAGAACACGGTTAAATCGTTCTTCCATTCCATTGCTTTGAGGATGATACAGCGGAATTCTAATGTGTTTAATGCCACATTTGTTTAAAAATTGAAGCATTTTTGTTGAAACAAATTGAACCACATTATCAGTTAAAATTTGATCTGGAAAACCTTCATGGATGAAAACTTTTTTAAAACAATTGATAACACTTTGGTTAGTTGGAAACTTCACAGATTCCACTTCAACCCACCTCGAGCGATGGTCAACCATCACTACAAAATACCTCATGTCAGATGGTAAAACATGATATGGACCCAAAAAATCTAAACCAATTTTCTGCCAAGCACTATCTGGTGAAGGCACATAGGAACAAGATAAGAAATATGATGGAAGGGGCACAGAGCACAAACACAGCCTGAGCCGGAGAGCACCAACGAACATTTGGTCCTTTCATGTGTATGCGATGTCACCAGGTTATATGTGACATGCATAGCATTCCAGACCACGTCATTACAGGACCTTTGGTTCTAACGTATACTATCACTGATAGAAATAAACCTGATAGAGCTTTCATTTTACATGACTCCCTTTGGAGACCGCAGGATACACAGTCCCCCACAACTACGTGACGTCACTAGGGGACAGCTTCAAAATTGTTAACACTACCTTTGTGCATATCCTATCTTACACCAACATCTGCACTACAAATCAGCTTTTATGATGACTTGTAGAAAATGTTGGGTGCTTAATTAATTACTGTATGTATAGACGAACTGAAAACAAATGCCACATACAGTTTATACATGATGATGTGATAGGTCAGCTCCTTCTGTGGTCATCAACTTTGTGTCTGTTCCATGTTTTTTTAATCAGACAGAACATATTATTGTCTCTTGTGATTTTAATTTGAAATCAGAATCCTCATCTTGTGTTTGAATTGCTACAGAATTCGGTGTGCAGTAAATTATAAGGTTCTTTTTACAAGAATAGATCAAAACCCAATAAATTAACGGAACGTGTGTCACATGTTATCAAATAATAATGATCATTCTTTTCCTCACATCTTTTTATGTTCTGTTTTGATTTGTCACCACAAATACAAGCTGCATATCTACACATCTGAATAAAGTGTTATAGGGAGCACAACAACAGTTGTTTTTGTTAGCTGCAGGTGAAGTAAAGCATGCAATTTTTCATCCCATTCCCTGAGGTAATGTAAAGTCCTGGCACTATAGCGTTAAAGAAAGTTGAATCTTCCTACAAAATTTTTTTTACCTTGTGTTCAATGAAATCACAAAAAGATAGGTCTTTGCTGACTCCTTTTTTTCTGCATATGGAACAAATGTGAATATTGCACACAAAGGAGGGGTGGAGCGATCTTTTACGATGTCAGTCCCAGAAGAACCAGAAAGTATACTTTTTTATGTATGGATGAATTCATTGTCCAGTACTGAAATAACTGGGTCTTTTTTTGTGGTGTAGCTGTCTGTAGTGTTACAACCTTGTGCCTAACTGTGATATTTTGTAAATATATTTCATTCATTTAGCGACCAATACACCAGAGTCGTCCTTATTAATTTCTTTCTGAAATTCCGCAAATTTAAATTTATGTGACAATTGTTTTAAATGTTAGTGCATAACCAGAGAAACCACCTGGACAAGCCAAATTATTATGTCTATTTTGAACATTTGATTTCTTCTCAAATCTTTGCAGAATTCGCTGTTGTGGAGAAGGATGAAGTTGGCCAGTCATAGCACATTAACAGCCCAGATCACATCAGGGCAGACTCACTTTCATTGAGCCCACCTGCCCATCACCTGACTTCACAGAGGCAAGCCCTCCTAAATAGAAGCTGAAGGAACAGGCAGAGGAGGACGCAGCATGCTTGGCAGCTGCAGTCTCTTCCCAGTGGTGCTCAGCGTTCAGGTGAAGTTTTATAGAGTAGCGTCCATGCTTCTGGGCATTCTGCTTTTCATGCATAACTCCCATCCTGGGCACGTGTGAGTCTATTGTACTACTTGCTGGGCAGGCTGTGGCAGTCAGGGCAGGTCTCTAGCAGGTGATGGTGCATGCTGCAGCTGTCCGCCGCTCAGCACTTGTACAGGAAAGGTTGGGACGGAAGACTCACACAATGTCCATCCAGCCAACCCTATGGCAGGAAATGAAACGTCCATGTGACTGTTTCTGTTAATTGTCCAGTTGAACAGGGCAATTCAAGAACAGGAGGTCGAAGTGGGTGGAAACCATTGCTATGGTCCCAAGCTTTTTTAATTTTAACGAAACAGTGGCCATGCTTATTCCTGAGGGATTGATATTGACCTTGAGTTGCATCTGGCTGAAAGGGAAGGAAGGGAGTCTCCTCGACTGGTGATCAAGAGGATGGAGAGACAGTAAAAGAGGAACAAGACTTCTCTCCAGAGTACCTACTACCTTTAAAAATGTTAGTTTGTGTAATTGGTTAATCAGCAAATGTAAAGCCTGCTTTGAGAACTAGTATAGGCTTCTATTCATGACGTAAAATAACACCTCACAGCGACAAAGAGTTATTCTGTTTGCAAGAGTTTTACCAGTTCTAGAATGTGTCCATCTAATGGCAACCTAAAAAACAAGCAGTTGCAAAGCCAATAGGTGTCACCTATGCAAGAGCTATTGGCTTCGCCATAGTATTTTCGCCATCTTGTACACCAGCGTGGCTGCCGTTCAGCATGGATAAAAGTTAGTGGCGTAGAGAAGAGGGGCGTGGAGTGTTGCAGAGAGGAATCGCACAGAATGCATTAGAGTGTCGTATAGTGGAGTGGCATAGAGTGGTGTATATTGGAATGACACATGGTAGAGTCTCATAGAGTGGCATACAGTGCAGGGGTATCAAGTAGAATGGACTGATGTAGAGTGAATTTGTGTAGACTTTTGCAGAGTATAGTGGTATATAGTGGAGGGGCATAGAAGACAGTGGCACAGGAATCAGCAGCATACAATGCAGTGGCATAGATTAGAGTGCTGCATAGTGAAGTGGCGTAGAGTGCAGTGGTGCAGAGTGCAATGGTGCAGAATATAATACAGTGTCATACAGTGCAATGACGTAGAGTGATGCAGAGCAGAGTGGTGTAGAGTGGTGCAGAGTAGAGTGGCATAGAGTGGTGCAGAGTAGAGTCTAGTACCATAGAGTACAGTGGTGTAGAGTTGAGTGCTGTAGCGTTCAGTGGCATAGGATGGAGTGATGCAGAGTAGAGTGCCATTGAGTGCATTGGCATTGAATGCAGCAGTGCAGAGTACAGTGGCGTAAAGTGCAGTGTTGCAGAGAGGAGTGTTGAATAATGCAGTGGTGTAGAGTGGCATAGGGATCTGTGGTATAGAATAGAGAGGTGTAGAGTAGAGTGGCGTAGAGTGCTGTGGCATTGAGTACAGTGGCACAGAGTAGTCTGCAGTGGCATAGAGTGCAGTGATGTAGAGTGCAGATGCATGGAGTACAGCATTGTAGAGTAGAGTGGCATAGAGTGCAGTGCATAGTAAAGTGGCATAGAGTGGTGCAGAGTTGAGTGATGTAGAGTGGTGCAGAGTAAAGTATAGTGCCATAGACTGCAGTGGCATAAAGTGCAGAGACGTAGAGTGGAGTGCTGCAGAGTGCAGAGGCGAAGAGTGGAGTGATGCAGAGTAGGGTGGCGTAGAGTGCAGTGGCATAGAATGCAGTTGTGCACAGTAGACTGGCATAGAGTTCAGGGACATAGAGTGCAGTGTTGCAGAGAAGAGTTTTGTAGAGTGCAGTGGTGTAGAGTGGTGTAGAGTGTATTGGTGTAGAGTAGAGTGGCATAGACTGCAGTGGTGCAGAGTAGAGTGCATTGGCATAAAGTGCAGTGACATAGAGTGTAGTGACATAGAGTAAAGTGGCATAGGATGTAGGGGTGTAGAGTGCAGTGATTTAGAGTAGAATGGTGCATAATAGAGGAGAATGCTGTGGCACTGAGCGGCATACAGTGGAGTGGAATGGAGTAGCACTGATTAGAGTAGAGTGAACTAGTGCTGAGTGCATTTGGCATAGAGTGTTGCAGAGTATAGTAGCGCAGAGTTGCAGCACAGAATTCAGCAGAGTACAATGCAGTGTTGTAGAATGCAGTGGCATAGATTAGAGTGATAGATAGTAGAGTGCTGTGGCATAGAGTGCAGTGGTGTACAGTGGAGTGGTGCAGAGTTGAGTGGCATAGAGTGCAGTGGCATACAATACAGTGGTGTAGAGTGCAGAGGTGAAGAGTAGAGTAGAGTGGCATAACATGCAATGGCATAGAGAGGTACGGAGTAGAGTATGGTGGCATTGAGTGCATTAGCGTAGAGTGCTGTGACGTACAATGGAGTGCTGCAGAGCGCAGTAGTGCAGGGTGTGGTAGTGGAGAGTGCAGTGTTGTGGAGTAGAGTGTCATACAGTGCAGTTGTATAGATATGCGTAGAAAGCATTGGCATAGACTGCAGAGCAGAGTGGCACAAGCTGTGGTATTGAATACAGTGTAGCAGAATAGAATGCAGTGTAGAGTATATTGTCTTGGAGTGAAGTGGTGTTAAGTGCAGTGGTTTAGAGCAGAGTAGCATAGAGTGGAGTAGAGTGGCATAGAGTCCTGTGGCATGAAGTAGATTGTTTCAAAGTAGAGAGATGTGGCTTAGAGTGGAGTGGTGCAGGGTAGAGTGAAGTGGCATAGAGTGGAGTGGTGTATAGTACAGTGGCATAGAGTAATGACCTTAAGTGGTGTGGAGTGTAGTGGTGCAGATGCAGAGTAGACTTGAGTGACATACAGTGGATTGGTATACAGTGTAGGGGCGTAGAGTGGAGTGGTGCAGAGTAGAGTGCATTGACATAGAGTGTATTTGCATAGAGTGCTGTGCACAGTGCAGTGTTGCAGAGCAGTGTAGAATGGAGTTGAGTAGAGTGGAGTGGTGTAGAGTAGGGGGCATAAAGTTTATTAGCATACTGTAGAGTGGTGCAGAATGGAGTAGAGATGCGTAGAGTGAAGTGGCATAGAATGCAGTAGCATAGAATACAGTGGCATAGAATTCAGTGGTGCTGAGTAGAGTAGATTGGCATAGAGTGCAGTGGCATAAAGTGGTGCAGAGCAGAGTGGCATAGCATGCAGTGGCATAGAGTGGTACAGAGTACAGTATAGTAGAGTAGGACAGCATTGGAGTATTGTGCAATGACGTAGAGTGCTGTGACGTAGAGTGGAGTTGAGCAGAGTGCAGTAGTGGAGAGTGCAGTGTTGCAGAGTATAGTGTCATAGAGTGCTATGGTATAGAGATGTGTAGAAAGCATTGGCATCGACTGCAGAGCAAAGTGGCACAAACTGTGGCATTGACTACAGTGGTGCAGAGTAGAGTGCAGTGACATGGAGTGCAGTGATGTAGAGTATTTTCAGTGTAGATTGCAGTGATGTAAAGTTCAGTGTTTTAGAGTAGAGTTTCCTGCCATAGGTTTGTCTGGATGGACAGTGCAGTGACATAGAATGCAGTGGCATAGAATAAATTGTTTCAGAGTAGAGTGAAGTGGCGTAAATAGAGTGGAGTGGTGTAGAGTGGACTGGCTTAGAGTAATGGCATAAAGTGGTGTGGAGTGCAGTACTGCGGAGTCGATTAGAGTGACGTACAGTGGATTGACATAGAGTGTAGGGGCGTAGAGTGGAGTGGTACAGAGTAGAGTGCATTGGCGTAGAATGCATTTGCATAGAGTGCAGTGGCACAGAGTGCAGTTTTGCAGAGTGGTGTAGAGTGGAGTTGTGCAGAATAGACTGGAGGGGCCTAGACTAGAGTAGTGTAGAGTGCAATGAGTGAAGAGTGCGGTGGTGTAGAGTGGAGTGGCGTTCAGTGCATTGGCATACTGGAGAGTGGTGCAGAATAGAGTAGAGAGGCGTAGAGTAAAGTGGCATAGTGTGCAGGGGCGTAGAATGGAGTAGAGTGCAGTGGCACAGCATGCAGTGGTGTGGTGTAAAGTGGAGTCTTGCAGAGTAGAGTGCAGGTGTGTGGAGTGGTGCACAGTGGACTATGCATGATGTGGTAGCAGACTGCCATTACAGACAACACATTTTCATTTGAAATTACTATTACATTTACACAGGCCTACAGTTTTACTAAGAAAATTATACAGCAAACAAACAATAATGTGTGGAAATGGCATCACCTAGAGTATTGATTTGTTTTGATCGTGTTAAAGTATTTATTTCCAACACACTTCAGAATTAACAAAAAATGTGCTTCGTTTGTGCTTTGCTAATTCTGATATATTCTGAAATACTTGCGCAGTTCATTTAAATTTTGTTGTGTGCCAGAAAAAAAACCTTTCCTCTCTGCTCAGTATCCAGCAAGATTGTCACATAAATCCTCTCACTTTGAAGTCAGAGAAAGAGAAGTAAACACCAAGCTCCTTCGGAAGACAGAGCCTGGCATTTGACCTGTCTTTGAATGCACAGCAAATGTGAAAAGACAAGAATATGATTTAGAGGCCTGTTTATAGAAAGGAACACTTTTGGAAGAAAAGAAAGAGCGGTAGTGTGAAAAGGCTATGCTCCTTGGGAGGGAAGAACTGAACCTGGATAGCCTAAAATAAATAAAGCCAGCAAATAGAAAGCCAGAAAATAGGAGCTACAAACCCCAATGCGAATGGTAAGCAATTGGCGGAATGCATTCCCAGGGAGCTTTCTGAATGTCCCCAAGATGTGCTTACTGGTAGGCTTCGGCCTAAAAAGGTTGCATTACATACACTCTGATTACTGTTACCAAAAATAGAACTTTTGAAAGCACTATAAGCACTTGAACACTCGGGTATAGGGGATTTACTAACATTTTGTATCACAAAAGTGAGGCAAACCATGCGTAAATTGTTGTATTAGGATTTACTTTCCAGCGCAAATTTCGATCCACTTTGGAAAGTAACCTAAAGTAACACAAAGTAGTGCTATGGGCTACTTTGCGCTACTTTGCTTTAAGGGGCATTCCATTAGTGGTACCTGGGCATTACCATGCAACCACCCATGGATTCTGATGTAAATCCCTATCTACTAACATTGGTAGACAGAAGTTTGCTCCCAAAAAAGTAGGTTCCTTTAATCTAGAGTCTATTTTTAAGTCAAGCCGGTACATTAACTATATGAACTACAACAAATTCTGGTTCTGGGTAAGTATGTGAATATGTATATAAAAGAGATATATGTTTCTATCCACGCTAAGATGAAACTAAATAAGCATTTTTTCATCACAATATGAAATGTTAGTCCTGACAAACACCTCAGTTAAACTGCATTTCCACACTTAGAGGTCAAAACTGAACAAAAGGATATTTTCATAGCTGAGTAACAATTTGAAATTGATGGGACAACAACATCCCACTGGACTCTTAATAAAGAAGTTAAATCATTGCTTGAAAGAATCCGTGCTTCTGTCGAGACAGCAGGAATAATTAACTCTTAATTTCTCTTCATATAAAAGCTTTTTCTAAGGTTATGGGTCCTTAGGACTAAACGCTGTAGGATTTTTCTATGTGTTTATGATTACTTTGAATGTATTGATGTATATGCATAACTTTATAACAGAGTAATCGGGGCACTTGATGGGGATAGGTGAAAAGTAATTACATAATTTATGTTTCAAAAGCCTCTTTTTCTTTATGTTTACTTCTTCAGTTTCATTTCAGTGTGTGTTTCGGTTATGCTGTATTTGAAATATATTAAATGAATTAGAAGAAAACTCAACCACAAATATTGTGTTAGTCAGATATTTAAATAAAACTGTTAAATAGTGGTCAGGTGGAGGCACACATTTCTTATTACCTCCTTGGGAGAGGAGCAGTAGCAACAAAGAATTCTCGACCTACTGAACTGTCTAAGAAATATACACAGATAAGCGAGTACTTAGAAATCTGGAGTGAGTTCAGCACTATTATGTAACACCGGTCTGCGGCCAAACTTGCAGGTCCTGGCCAATGAACGCAGTGTCACAGAGGGATTTGGATAAACACAGAGAAGCTCTGAAAAGGAAACGCTTTGCTTCAAACTTATGGCGAACAAATTATTTCATTTTCTTCATCAAGTCAAGAGGTAGATTTTCAACTACTTAATAAGGGGATACTATTCTTATATATGTACCTGAGCAAATTATTTAATGATTGTGTGGATCATAAATATCATTGTAGTGTCCTTCTTGTGGTATAGATTTCATTGTTATGTGGTTTTTCCGAAATATGTGTTTCCTCGTGGTTCATCGCGTGTTCTCACTGACCGAAGTTTCTGCCGTCCTACGATAATTCGCTGCCTTATTTAGGAGATGGGTAGTAGGAAAGACTGAATAAATGGTAAATAGTCAGCGCTCACTGAGAAGGCCTTGGTCAGTCCAACGCTGTCTGAGCCTGTCCTGTTTATGTCACAGTCTGGTGCAGCCCCGACAGGACTACGTGGGAGAGGGAACAAATAGGGCTCCTGACAACTTTTAGAGTGATGGCCAGGACGGCGCAGTTAGCACTATAGCGGTGTGGTATGTTGAGCAGAGCTTGGGCTGTTGCAAAACAAAAACGAGAAGTTGGCGGGGAAAGGAGATATTAAGTTTAGCAAGTCTAGAAAGAGCAGCGAGCGGAGATCAACGGAGAAGAGAGGAAAATATGAAGGCGGGGGAGTCAGGCGAGTCTCCAGTTTGTGCAGGGAAAAAAGGAAAGCCAGTAAACGTGCGTGCCTTGGCCTCTCTCAAATAGAAGACTGGGCCGTGCTCTACTGCCAGTGGAAGTACCGTGTCTAGTAGGCTGCCATGGGCTCTGGGGCTTTTAAAATGCTTCAGGTCTCTTGCGGCCTACAGACCCATTATTGTAGCTGCAATTTTAGCAGATTTTCTGCAGGACTGATATATTTTAATGAGTTGAGTGCTACAATTTCCTAATAAGACTGGTGTCCTTTAAGCATGGCAATGTCGTGGTAATCTCAGCAGAGAGGCTAATGATTGAATGGGCATGTGGCGAGAAGAACCTCTCCTGCAGACCATATGTGATCAACAGTTGCACTGTGTACAAAGGGCACCTCTCAGGACCTCTCATTTGCTGCATAAAGGGTAGTGGTCTTGCACGACTTGCTCACTCTGCCATAAATACCTGATCCTTCCCAAAATAAATAAATTTAGGCAGCGGCGGCTGACAAGTACGTAGAGTGGGAGGCTGGCAAATAGGTTGTGGGTGGGTGCATGCATGCAAGGTGAGTGACGACAGTAAACAAAAAAGAAATAGACACTTACCTTGCTTCCTGCAGGACATCCTCGCTCCGGTATGTGTTCTGCTCTGTCTCCTCCAGGCTCCAGCAAAATACCCCTAACCAATCCTGTTGTTGCTTTCATGCTGGTAACCAGCATGAAAGCAGCATCAGGATCGGAGGGAGCAGCCTTTTTTAGTGCTCTCAAGAGCACTGGAGGCCTGTGCTTTCTCTAATCCATCTGTCTAAGATAGCTGGGTTGGAAAGGTTTAAAATGAGCATGTCTGGCTGGCCGTCGCAAGTCGGCTGGCCAAAGAGTCATGCGCAATTTAAACTAGTGCACAGGAAGCCCATCACTCCTTCCTGCTGCTGCCGCCACTCAGCAAACCCCGCCCCGTCCTGACACTTGGTTCGGCACAGGTTGAGGAAAAATAAAATGGTAATGAATTAACTACATTACCATTTTATTTTTCATCTTTGGAGCTTTTTTGGATACATTTCAGTGGGGCAACGTTCTTCAGCTGTAATGGAGGAGCCGCCCCTGAATTTAGGTAGAGACTCATATGCAGTTGGGGCAGCGTAACTTAGGCTCAACCCTGTCTATGCTGTGTATAAACATTTCTGCACCTATATACAATATTCATACACAAAGTGTGACCGAACTATTAGCCTGAGTGTCCCATTTTGTCGAAATATTAATAAAATAATAAAATGTAACCCATAAGACTATATAGAAATGTATACATGTACGCATTTTACATATTCATAGACTGATGTAATCCTGTACAATTTATATTCACATTTAAAATTGTTCCTATTGACTTATAATACAGTAATATGCATCAGCTTAATTATTGAGTTAACTTTGCTTGACATTAGGCTTTATTTTAACACTCTTAGTATGCTGCTCTTTTCCTTGAACATGTGTTGTCCTGGTTCTTTTAGCTAATGAAAGGCTTATTGTTGTATATGAGAAAAGTGAAAGTAACGCCTAGGAGAAGAACGCTGTCAAGAGTTATGAAGGACCAATGATGAGAGAAGGCCTCCTGTTCATGGTGTCACCCTAAAGCCGACAGTTGCATTCCTAATTGTTTGGAGATGGGAACTTAGGGAGTATGTCCACTTCTTTCAAATATGGTTACCTGATTGGTTCTCTGTGGTGGAAATGAGATACGGATGTTCTAGATACTGTTGACTGTATTTTTAATTAGTGTTTTATAGGTAGTTTGTCAGACTTCGTCCTCTCTCTGGTGGACTTTTCTGAGTGCAGAACTTCATGCTGAACACTCTTCCGATTCCCCGTGAACTTGTACTCACGCTTGACTATATATAAGCTGACACCTTCTATGCTCCCGGTGTAGAAATTGTTTCGAGAATATTGGTCCCTAACTATGTTTAGGTTAGAGAATGAACGTTTCTTAATGTAACACCTGCAACAATCTGTTTTCTTTGCAGTGTGGCTGTTTATTTAATTACGATTGAATTTACTGGCACATTTTGTTCTCCAGACTGTATTGTATCTTTTGAGTTTATTTTTGCTCTGCACATATACTGGTTGGATTAGTGTTCTAAATTTAACCTTTAAGGTTGAAATAACGGATTCTTCGTCTTCATGGTGGAGTCACATTGGTGTCACAGTCTCTGAAATGATTTCTGATGTTGGTTCCATTGCATTGCTTCAAGTCGACTAACAAAGGTACATACAACCAATGGGGAAATATATTTAATGATTTCACTAAGAGATTGATGTTCAGATATCTGCTCTCCTTCACAGTCTGCCAGTACCCTGAGCCACATCAATTTAAGGAACTGGAAAAACAGAAATTCCCCAAACGAGAAGCACAAAGTACTAGAAAAATGCCAGAAAATAGTTGAGCAACCGCAGAAAGGTGCACTGAACATGCCCCTCAAGCTTCCCTGATAAAAGGATCGTGTTCAGTACAAGTGTCAGCAGTTCTTGAAACAGTCATGCCAGGTACACAAAGCAAGGTACATCCCTCACACACACAACTAGCGCCATGCGCGCTGCAGCAATGCGTGGCTTTTTTTTTTGTCTAATTTGGTACCGCACTGCCACAGATAGTATGAGGGAGAAGAGTTACAAAATGGGCAGGGTTCGTGTAGGCACCACTCGCAAGCAAAACAGGCATGGTATGGGCAGCAGCAGTGCACTCATAAGCGGCAGCATTCAATGACTTACCTAATCGTGCAGCAGGTCGGTGCCACCGGGACCTGGGAGTCTGAGTGGCACTATGGACTCGAGTTATAACTACCAAGTTATGGAGGAGGGGCTGTTTTCATTGCTCGCATTAGGACTCTTGGCAGCCTTGACACACCAATCAGTGGTGCCTCCACCCACAAGCCAGGGACATATAAAGATAGAAGAAACCAGTAGCATACTCCCTTGCATTCTCCCTGAGACCACTGCTGGTTACGGAAAATCTTCACCAACACAGCAGCTGGGCCAGCCTTTGGCACGGGTGAGCTGGGCACAGGCCCAGGCACCAACCTTTAACCTGTCATAAGGGTCGTCCATGCAGCAGTCTCACTCTGACCTGGCTCCAGTGATTCTGCCTAAACTGCTTTTCATCTTTGTTTCTATCATGCTGAAGGCAGTGTTTAACACCTGTCATTTACTACAATTCATCTCCCTCTGATACCCTGCCATCCAACATGTACACACCCCACCACCACCTGTCACCAGTGTGAGGGAGGTAAGATGTACCTAATTAGGGTGAGTTGGGGGAGAAGCAGAGATGTTTGTGTTCAGAGGCCAGTTACTGATGTGACCTGTGAACAGAAAAGGAACTCCCCTATTGCTTCTCGCCTTAGTGACTAGTAGCTGCCAGGGCGCTGTCTGAGCAAAGGCCGACTCTGCTCATCAGCGATAGGCCCTGCTAACAAAATCAACAAAAACTTTTTAGTAAAGATGCATTTTTCTTTAATTTTGACGTCAAACCATTTTCCGCTGCAACGGAATTGTTAAGAGCATGCGCGGACAGCGGTCGACAGCGATGTACTCTGGGTAAGTGTAAATGAGGCTTCTATGCATTTGTTTTAAAGAATTGGTATTGGTAGGTCAAGCAGACAGGAGTGCTGTCAAGTCAGACTTAAAAACAGTGCAGCATCACTTGTACTGTACTTTGGTATTTTATCAGCTCTTCTCTGCTCACCACGTTTGGTATTGTATTTCTTCCTACGTCTCAACCATATCACTTCAAAACTCAATGAGAGGCTACAAAACACGACCTATTAAGTTATGTTCACAGTTATCCATTACCAGTGCTTGAAATGGAAAAATTAAAGTGCAGGTACTCTGTGCCAGAGTACCTACTTGTTTCTGAGAAGTGCCGGTACTCTCCAATTAAATGTATTACGTTTTTCTTGAGATGTTCCGGTACTCTCCCTCTCAAAATAAAAAAGTGCCGGTACTCAGTACCGGACAGTACCGGCCCATTTAAAGCACTGTGCTAGATCGCACACTTTCCTTTACTTGGCTCAAGCCTCTTCCAGGGTATTGGCGTCTTCCATTCCGATGCTTCAGTCTCATGTCGGTCTCAGTGCGTCAAGACGAGTACGACGCGCAAAGAGTGGACATTAAACTGCCGAAACACAAGGGGTGATGATCACCTCGCTACATGCAGCGGCTTACAAGTAGAAAGCAATGTTCAAAGGGAATGTAGAGCTAGAATAACGTAGCAATGGACATGCCAGAGTATAAAGCTGGTTCCCACAAGGCATCAGGGGTTCGACATCACTGCAAAATACAGATGTGAAGAAAGACTAACTAAAACATGTATTTAGATCGTACAATCTCAACAACTGAAGAGGGTGCCCGAGTATGTACAGATCATTTATGTGGGCGCTTCTGCACTATGCGGGGTTATCTATTTCGTGAAAAGAAGGCTTTTAACTGTATTCTCCGGTTTAAATTGGTCTCTTAGGGAATCTGAGGGCACGGTGCTGGGGAGGTAACCTAGGTTTTATCTCTTGGCCCTCCGTTTAAAGATTACCGATTTGACAGCTCTAGATTAACATGTGTTACTATTAACCAGGCCCTTGAGGTCTAAGGCGCTACATAAATGTAGTTTGTTGGGTATTTGTATTGGATGGCTGTGTGTCTCGCATGACCTTCTTACATGGATTGACAGTTTTCTTTCAGTCACCATTTACTTTTTCGTGTCCATATCAGGGATACATTGAATCCATTCATACTGCACGCTGCACGTTGTGTATGTATGTCTTTTCCCAGGTCAAATACTAAATTGAAGTCCTGCCAGTGACACACATTTTACTAGTTTTCGGCGCACTAGGGCCCGTATTTATACTCCGTTTGCGCCGAATTGGCGTCGTTTTTTTCGACGCAAATTCGGCGCAAAACTAACGCCATATTTATACTTTGGCGTTAGACGCGTCTAGCGCCAAAGTATTGGCAAATAGCGTCATTTTTTTGCGTGAACGCCTTCCTTGCGTTAATGAGATGCAAGGAAGGCGTTCCCGTCTAAAAAAATGACGGCGACGCAAATGCGTCGTATTTATACTCCCGGGCAAAAATCACGCCCGGGAGTTGGCGGGTCAAAAAACCCCGCATTTGCGCCACTATTTAACGCCTGGGTCAGGGTAGGCGTTAAGGGGCCTGTGGGCTCAAAATGAGCCCACAGGTGCCCTCCCCTGCCCCCAGGGACCCCCCCTGCCACCCCTGCCCACCCCAGGAGGACACCCAAGGATGGAGGGACCCACCCCAGGGACATTCAGGTAAGTTCAGGTAAGTATAATTTTTTATATTTTTTAATTTTTTTTGGGTGGCATAGGGGGGCCTTATTTGTGCCCCCCTACATGCCACTATGCCCAATGACCATGCCCAGGGGACACAAGTCCCCTGGGCATGGCCATTGGGCAAGGGGGCATGACTCCTGTCTTTACTAAGACAGGAGTCATGAAATGGCGTCTGGGCGTCGTAAAAAAATGGCGCAAATCGGGTTGAGGCGATTTTATTGCCTCAACCTGACTTGCCCCATTTTAAGACGCCCTAACGTCATTTTTGCCCAACGCCGGCGCTGCCTGGTCTACGTGGTTTTTTTCCACGCACACCAGGCAGCGCCGGTCTGCTTGCGCCGGCTAACGCCATTCCCTAAATACGGCGCCCGCATGGCGCTTCAGAATGGCGTTAGACGGCGCTAAATTTTTTGACGCTAAACTGCGTTAGCGCAGTTTAGCGTCAAAAAGTATAAATATGGGCCTAGATTTGGAACAAAGAGGCTCACATCTTATAGTTAAAGGGTCTAGCTAGACTGATCTCCAGCTCAAAAAGCTCAGAAAGAGACATTAAACTTAACGTTCTGTTGCTTATTGCAGCAATTCCATCAGTTTCGATCTTTCATCTTTCCTAACCCGACCCATAATTGTACTCTTGTTTTGCAAGTCATTCACTAGTAGCCTAAGTTGGGAGAGTATTGTTAATGAGCATTAAGTATGATTTCGCAAACTAGTCCTAGTTGAGAAGATTTTGGTTTCTATGTGGTGAACTTTCTCGCTCATCATAACAAACCAGGATTAGCAAAGCCAATAAGTCTGGTGTGCATTTTGAGTCCTGGCCTGCTACAGTGGAAAACCAAAACAAAAACTGATTGCTTTCTTTATACAATATATTTATGTGCTAAAGAACGTAGGGGCATATTTAGGAGCCCTTAGCGCCACCTTAGCGCCTCCATAACGTCATATTTTTTATGCTAAGGCAGCGCTAAAGTGGCATTTTCCCAGCGCCATATTTACAAAGTGGTGCAATGCACGCATTACACCACTTTGTAAACCCTTGCACCACATTACGCCGGCACCAGGCATAATGCATGCAAGGGGGGGCGTTCCCCTGTTTAGTGGGAGCTAAAACAAATGGCGCAAGGAAATCTGAGAGATTTCCTTGCACCATTTTTTCTGGCATTTTTAACGACTGCTCAAGGCAGGCGCTAAAAGGGGGTATACCATTGTTTATAATGGGCCCCTATGTACTCTGCAGGAGTAATGTAAAAATATTGGTGCTACTCCTGCAGAGTACATAAATAGCGTCACAAAATATGATGCTATTGACCCTTACCCTGCGCCATGGTGTGCCGTATTTTAAATATGTCGCAAACATGGTGGCAGTAGGGGCGCAAGGAAAGTGGCAATGCACTGGGTGCGGTGCCACTTTCCTTAACTCCGCCCCGTAATTTGTGAGGATTCAGAATATTCGTGAGATGTAAAGTAATCCCATGTGCATTGCAATGTAAATACTCCTCGGAGATGGAATGATACACCAAGCAGGAGGTCAGAGGGTAATACTCATGGGGAAAGTATGTTAAAAAGTTGGTAACAATAGGCCGAGCGGAAAAGTGTGCTTTAAAGCCATACCTGAAGATGACACTGGGCTATATTTTTGGCCAGCCACCAATCAAATCTTTCAAATTCTGATGATGAACACATTATGAAAACATATTTAAAAATGAAAAAGAGAGGGTCCATTTTGTATAATTCTATCATAAAAATCCATGAACCTCAAGTTTTGATAAATTTAATTTCCCTTCCCCAAAATTCTTGGCTGAGATGGCACAGTGCATAAGCTTTGAAAGTCCTGTTGATATATTTTTCTTTAATAATATTGATCAGAAGTAACAGAGTTGGACAAAGTCATTTTCATTTATCTAAAAATAAAGATTTCGTTGGTTCCAAAGGAAAGCAAGGAACAGCGAGTCATGCATATCTGTGACAGACCACACTTATCTCAACAATAATACTTCCCATGAACTTGGTTGAGTGAAAAAAGTAATCTTTTCTGTTACTGAGGCGATAAAGACGGTGGGCGCAATTGACAAACAGCACGTTGTCGTACGTAAATGGTATTACAGTAGTGATACTTACTTGTTACAAAACTGAACTCATACATCTGCGAGTGAAAATCTCCACCTCTGCTTCTCCAATGTTTTCTATGGGGAAAGTTACACACATGCATGTTTACTGCTTGGTAGTAAATGTGGGGGGGGGGACAAGGGGAGTGGTGGGAGAATAAGGAATTGGTAGGGTTTAGGGAAAGTAAAGAGTGGTTTAGGAAGGGGCTTGTTTCACAAACACCCACTTACTATAGAGTAAATACATTGTTATTCACAAATACATTAAATTAATTCTACATTTAAAGTATTTATATTTTGTTTAATGTTGAATGATTCTGTATATTTATTAAACAATCATTTTATTATTTAAGCAGTTGATAATAATTTTCATTATTTAAAAATAAAATTAAATTCACATTTAAACATTTTAAACCATTTAAAATAATTTAAATGAATTTAACACATTACCACATAACCTTTAATAAAATGTAATACACACTGAATAAAAAATGTTACTGTCCGTGGACAACTTTTATATTAATATTTAAGAAATATTAAAAAAAAATATATATATTTAAATTGATTATTGCACATATAAATTAATAAATTCATCTGCTGTAGCATTTTATTTTACCAGTTCTATGTTCATAAAATGTTTAATATTTGTTTTACAGAAATCTAAACTTTAACATTTTCTCTTATTTTTGTAACCTATTACCTACCTTGATGGGTTGGTACATAAATGAGATATTATGATCAGATTAGTGTGTATCTGTATGTTATTTACAGTCATATCTAGGGATTGGAGAAAAAGCAAAAAAATTAATACATATGTGATTGGCCCTTGCCCTAATGATAGCATTATGGGTCTCCCATGCACTGCACATATGAATTAGTAACCTAACAACTCTGCATCACACCCCCACCAACGTGATATGAACTTTATTTTCAAGTATAGAATGTATGCACATTTAAAAATCAGCACATTATACTACACCGCCCACTTGGGCAACACATGCCCTAGTGGAATTAAACACACAATATAAATATAGTGGTTTGATCCATCCTTTTTAGCTTTGGGCTATATCACAACTTTATATCACAACACACTAGACTCACATGCAGCAATTAACCAGGATATACTGTTGAGCCCATATCAAATCAGTGATCGTATAATGTATATTGATGGATTGTTCTTTTGCAAACAGTCTCTCAGGAACTCCATTTTAATGCCGAGGTGTACTCTGCCTTTTGCTCATGACATGCCTCTCTGATTACGATTGCTAGCAGCTATACAGTTCGTCAACAGAGACTTTGGAATGGTAAATAACTCGCCTAGGTCGATTAACACACAACAGGATTTGAGGCAAATCGGTTTTCGAATGGGCTGGGTATATAATACATGATTTATATCGGAGGTTACATGGTATGATTTTTGACTCAACTGAATGAATTATCAACTAATTATGTGCAGACCGTTTGCCTAACTTTTCTATGTCAATTTTTGTGTGTTTTTTCGTTGGCCTAAGGGCTTGTTTTTTAATTGGACAAAGGCTTTGTTAAATCTGAAATGCGTCATTGTTAATTTGCTATATAAACAAAGCGGACTAAGGGGCTCATTCTGAGCCCGGCGGGCGGCGGGCGCCGCCCGCGGGGCGGAAACCGCCGAAAGACCGCACCGCGGTCAATAGACCGCAGGGGTCATTTTGACTTTCCCGCTGGGCCGGCGGGCGATCGCCAGAAGATCGCCCGCCGGCCCAGCGGGACAGCCCCTGCAACGAGGAAGCCGGCTCCGAATGGAGCCGGCGGAGTTGCAGGGGTGCGACGGGTGCAGTAGCACCCGTCGCGATTTTCACTGTCTGCATAGCAGACAGTGAAAATCTTTGTGGGGCCCTGTTAGGGGGCCCCTGCACTGCCCCACGACACCCGTTCCCGCCATCCTGTTCCTGGCGATTTTACCGCCAGGAACAGGACGGCGGGAAGGGGGTCGGAATCCCCATGCAAGCAGTGCCGCCATGGAGGATTCTCTGGCCCAGGGGAAATCCGTCGGGAAACCGCCGGATCCCCTTTTCTGACCGCAGCTTTACCGCCGCGGTCAGAATGGGCACTGAAGCACCGCCAGCCTGTTGGCGGTGCTTCCGTTGCCCGTGGCCCTGGCGGTTTAGGACCGCCAGGGTCAGAATGAGGGCCTAAGTGTGAGTTCTGTTTTTTCTTTCTTTCGAAAGACCTCTTGAGTTATATTTGGGCCCTTGCCACAAACCATTGCACCATGGGTGGATGTAATCGAAGGATTGTGGCAAATTACATTGTGTGTGCATATATATATATATATATATATCTCCAAGCAAAACCTTCTTATCATAAAGAAGAGTCCGAACTCCATGGAACAGTCAAATATTGTTACATAAAAAAATTATATTACAGGCATCCACAGGTGTGCAAGCCCAATAACAGCTTCCATTCTCCGTTTTTGTGTGCAGAATATATATATATATACATATATATATATATATATATATATATATATATATATATATATACGCACACACATATTTATTAATATACATATTTATATATATACATATACACACATTTCTATATATATTCTCTGTAAAAAAAAGGTTAAAGTAATGTTAAAGTCAGGGGAAAATTTCAGTGGCAACTTAATATTTTAAAGTCAAAACAGTACTGAAATTCACCAGTTATAGTTATCTCGTGTAACTATAACTTGTGTCATAAGGTACCTATAACGAATGCCCATCCATGCAGTCTTGTCATCAGTGACGTCACTTCAAATGTTGCAGTGGTGCTGTCAATGATGTTATAGAACATGTCATGAGAGATGTAATAATGTGGGATAATTAGCTGTTCAACTGCCAGACCCTGGCAAATAAATAAAATAGATAAATCGAATAAATGTAAAGTGGGACATGGATATGGAGTAAAAATAGAGCAAGCAAGGGTGGGGGAGAGAGCAGTGAAACACATACACTACCATGGAGTGTGGAATGAAAAATAAAAAAAGAATCCCAGACACCTGTCCCAAATGTTTCTTTGGGGTTACACATAGTTCCATAACTGCAAGCAAGTATTCAGTGGGTGTAAACAGAAATCCAGTGATTAATCCAAAGACCACTCCTTTGATTTTGTTGACTACCAGTTGTAACACATCGCCCCCAGTTCAAAAGCAGATCATATTAAATGTAAAGATTTGAAAAGGGCTTCCTGCTTTTTAGTGATATGTCTTTAATATAACTTGTTGTGGGACACCTTAAACTTACCTGCTGTTTCTGCTGATTGTATTTACAGTCCCCCAGCACGTGTTGCACATTTTGGGACAGAGGAGCGGCTGGCTGCATGAAACACGCTATAAAAGCCCTTGTCAACCCTGTGTCGCAGGATGCCATAAACTTACCTGCTGATTGTATTTACGGACCTGCTGTGGTGGGACTATGTCCGCCAGCACACCATGCACATCTTGAGACTAAGGAGGGGCTGGCTGCTCGAAACGCACTATAAAGGCACTTGTCAACCCCCATGGCGGGGGACCCACCTGGGCGCGGCCCACTATCTTACCTCTGGTTCCTGACCCTCCTGTAATAAATATATGCTCAGATGGTTTTTATGGGCCTGTGACCAATTGGTGGGTGATGTTTTTATTGTTGTAGACTTTTTGATCCTCTTTGTGACATTATTTCATATTGTCCCCACCATATAGCGGTTTTGTTTTGTTTTCTTTTTTGTGAAGTCATAGGCAAAAGGAAAGCAAGCTTGGCAAATAATTCAGATCTACAATAAAAAGACCTGTGTATGACCAGTTTTTTGGTCAGAGCAGTGAACCTTCTGGCCAATGAGATAAAGTTAGTGGGCGCCGCTGTTCTTTATCAGCTGATTTACAAGACAAACTCATGATGGTAGATCCAACTGTAAGAAGCGTAGGCTCAGCTGTAGAGGCCCAGGTTCATGTATCTAGTTCTCCCAGTGTTGTAGCAGGACCATCTACGAGGGGTTAGAATTTGCCTATATCACATTCTCCAGAGGGGATGAGTACAACTAAGCAGAACAGGTGGAACTCCACTAGCCTATCTGATACAATATCAGTTCTTGCCTTTCTCAATTCGTGGGGCACTGTAAAGTCCCTTTTAGGCGAGCTTCTGGACACCAAATTGTGCCCTGTTAATGGTTGTCTCACCACCATAGAGTCTGCTTTAAGTAACACTGTTAAACCAGTGGGGAATTACGACAGAGTGGAGGAGCCAGCCCAGACCCCGGTTAATCATGCTTTGCCTTTATCGCAGATTGCCACTTCTTCAGCCTCTAATACAGCTATATTATTGATCGGTGCCCCCGTGAGCAATACAAATGTGGTCAAGCGTGAAGGTGTAGGAACTTCTAATTTAGCCCCTTGCTGAACACACAGTTATGCCCGGTACAAATTGCAACCCAAGACGCTGCACCATCGGTCCTGCCTGTACCAGCTTCTGTACCTGTTACTGGGGCAGGGAGCGAGGGGAGTTTTGTCAAACCAATTGAGCTACGCGTTATTAATCTCCCCCATCCTTTTGTCCATATGTTTTTATTTTAGGTAATGTTCCAAGATTGTGTGCCGGTTTCACTGAAACGACTTGGTCACTTAGAAACAAGGTTTTATTGTGGTTGAAGATACAGTGCCTTGTCGTTGGGATATGACCAAAGTGATTTTATTAATATGTGGAGTGGGTGGAATTGGGTCATTACAAAGGGGTTACCCACATTATACAGTTATTGTAAACTTTTGTAGACCCAAAACAGCAGAAGATATCCTTGCCCAAGCAAGTGCTGGTAGGACCAAACCGAGTGCTGTGAAAAATACGCCCTCTTGGATACTTTTATAGACATTTAGATCAGTTGGCAACACCACTCAACTGGATGAGGTTTCCTCGAAAACATTTTCTACCAAGTTCCCCTGTACTCTTGAGGAACAAGTACCTGGCTGTGTCAGATATCGATGAAATTGGTTGATTGCAACCAAAGGGATGGAAATGGGATCGTATCCCTTATTAATCAGAGGGTAACAACTCTTAACCCTGACACTGGGCTAGGCTGAAATCAATGCCATCCGAGTACTGTTGAGTCCAAAAGCAATAAAGTTATTCGTCTTCTCTCCTGGAACATAGCAGGGATAAGGAATAAACTTAAAAACGAGGACTATCTGTGATGGAGAATTTTTATATACTTTGTTGTCAGGTGACCTGGGCTTTTAAAGATATTGCTATTAATGGTTTTAAATCTTTCTGTACGAATGCCATTCCATTTGTTGCTGGTAGAGGGAAGGGAGGGGGGTGGCCGTATTTGTGGCATGTGCTGTCAACAATTTGGAAGACCAATTTATTGTTTCAAGACCGTTATCAGTTTTTAACTGTTTGCTTTTCAAACTATGTCAATATACTAACAATTTATTTTTTTATTAGATTTTTTTTTACCATACAACCAATAGATGTAATTTATGAGCTGAGCAGGGGAATTTCAGAAGGCCTTGAGAAAAGCAATGTGCTTACTTTTGTTATATGGGCTGGCGATTTTATTATTACTAAATGCCTTTTTGATGGGGACTGGATATGTGGCTGCACCAATATACAAGATGTCCATTTGGAACATATTACACACGCACTATATGGTGATTTTTTAAATACATTGATTTTAACACTTAATGTTTCTTCTGATCACCATGGCAGTAGAAAGGACAGGCAACGGGCAACGGAAAGGGGACCACAATTTATTTTGTGCTGCTATCAAGGGAATTGGTCCACCTACTTGGGGACTAGGAGGTACTTTCACTCCCCCTTAGTGATCATAAGCCTTTATCTCTGAGATTCCAGCAAATGTGAACCACTAAAAGATCTACTAAAAATTCCTGCCCCATTAGTTATACGATAAACTGGGGGTGCGCTTAAAGTGGGGCACCATTGACCCAAATATGTTTTTCATCACTCTGGTCAATGCCCCTTACGAAGAGTTTTTGAGATGCCTCTTCTGTGTAGACGATCCTATCAAAACTTATTTCAGGACAATCTTGAACGCCTTATCGAGCAGGCTCATTTCAGACAAAGCTTTCAGAGAGAGGCCGGGTTGACCATGGTTTAGTCATGAGTGCACCTCAGCTTTAAAAGTTCTAAAAACAGTAACAAATACCACCCCACGTTATATTAGCAATGTTACCCGGCTAAATCATAAACATGCCCTCCAAAAGAGAGTGGATAAGATTAGGAGGAGAGTCTAGGAGGAACTTTCAAAAGCAGCCTTACGAAAGGATAACAGTTTATTTTGGAAAATAGTTAACCATCCCTTTTTCTCAGACAATCAATTAGAGGTGGTTTGCCATATTCCGGCTCAAGAATGGGTGGACCATTGTAATTTTATTTTCAACCCCAATGTTCAGGAGGAAAGTGGCAACATTAAAAAAGAGCTATACCCATCTCCTCTGGAGGAAGCCAGGGTAGAGGAGCTTATTGATTTACCATCAGTTACAGAAGCTATCAGGAGTGCTAAGAATGGGAGGTCCCTGGTCCTGACGGGGTCCGAGTGAGTTGTTCAAATGAAATGTAGAATTCTGGTACCCTTTCCTTACCAGCGTTTTGAGAGCGGCAGCAAAGTGCGACCTGATCACCTCGTGGAGAGAGCCCGTAATTGTTCCTATTTTTGAAAAAGGTGATCCGAATTCTCCCTACCGACCGATCTTACTGATCGACTTAACAGCAGAGATCTTGGATGATGTTATATTGGGAAGATGGGAATCCTGGGCAGAAGCCAATTCTTTTTTTAGTCCCGTACAGTATGGGTTTCACCCAGGTTTGGGCACCGTAGAGCAAGCCCTAAACCTTACACTAATAAAAGGCAAATGTGTCAATGCCAAGAGAATCATTTTGCACATGGCCTTCATGGACCTCTCCTGTGCTTTTGACCTTGTGGACCGGGAAATGCTATGGGATTTGATGAGCAAGGCCGGTGTCGAGTCACCATTATTAAATTTCATCAGGACTCTACATCGTGACTCTTTAACAAGGGTGCGTTATTCTCGATCCTGCGACTGCACTGGACTGGGTGACCATGAGATTTTTTTTGCCCCCTTTCTATTTCTTGTTTATATAAACTCACTGGAAACAGCTCTAAAGACCTGTAGTGAAGATGCTCCTAGGATAGGCACTGAGGCAGTGCTTCCTGTGCTGCTTTACGCAGAAGATGTGGTTTAACTCGGACGGCTAAAGGGTTACAAAAACTGTTAATTGTTTTTAATGATTTTATGTCTGGCAGAGACTAAAAATAAATCAAGGAAAGCTTTTATCATGTCATGTGGCCCGAGTAATAACAAATTGAAAAAAAAAATTTATGGAAGGGAGACCTATAGCAAAAGTCATCACCTTCAATTATTTAGGTATTTTACTAAACGTAAATGGGCGTTGAGATAGGCTCCTGGCTAGCAGGGCACAAAAGATGGAGGCAGTGGGTAATGCAATTTTTAGGTTTGCAAAAAGGCTGGGACAAAAACAGTTTGGCAGCTGGTCCAATTGTATAATAGCAAATGTCTTGCGTTGGGCACATATGGAGCAAGAGTTTGGGGGTCATGTAGCTGTAGGGAAACTCCAGGCAGCTGAAAAGAATTTTCTGTTTAAGCTCCTGGCTGTCCCCAGAACCACAGCTTTTTATTACACATACAGAAGTGGGCATAACATTTATAGAAGATCAGATTAAATTTGGACCTATTTTATTATTGCCAAAACTATGGAATACACTGAATGCCACCTTTTCCAGGCAGGTGCTTGCTGACTGTGTTACCCTGGAAAATATGTCAGGTATGTCAGGCTGTCTTATGTGAAAAAAACATTTTTATATCTAGGGTGTGAAAACATCTTTAATAGCCCTGAAACCATTGTTGCTAAGTCCCAAATACTACTCAAAGAAGGTTTTGAGTCCCATAGAGAGGAGAAGAGACTTGTGGGCATTTTGGACATATCCTCAGCAATTACATACATGCAAATTCCCCTAGCAGCAGGCCTGGAATTGTACCTAACCTGGATACACAAGCTCCAACATAGATTCTCTCTTACACGGTTGAGACTTAATACTGTGAACTTTCTAGTGGCTTTTTACATTGTAGATTCTTGGCAATTCTCTCCCATGTTGTCCCTGTGATGCCAGGCTGCTCAATCTACTATGCACTGCAAACTTTTTTGCACTTTATATGAATCCTTTTGGCTGCATTTCCTGCAACCAGTTTTATTACCCAAACTGTTTACCTCTCACAAAAATGGGCTTGAATTTTTGCAGTCTCTTTCTTCAATTGAAATTTGCACAGCTGTTTAAATTTTAAAATGGTATGCATTTTAAGTATTTTTAAGTGTTATGCAGTCTGTTCTTTTTATGAATTCTAGGATACCGCTGACTGATTGTTCTTTTTATGATATTTTTATGTGTTGAACTTTTTAAAATCTTTATCCTCCATGATTGCAAAACAAATGTACTTAAACATTGGAGACTAGACTATCGGCAGCATTGGACATATGCACAGCCTTTGCATTTAAAGTAGAATTGGATTACAGGTAGTTTCCTGTTAGGGAGTGGCCTGGATTCTTTCCCTCAAAGCTGACTCAAGCTGGTTAATATAGAACATGAAAAACATGCGATAAAACGCAACCCTGCTGGATTCCCCTTGATTTAAATGTTTTCAAATATTTACCCCTTTGGCCTACTCTCACTCTGAGTGAGTGTATGTTTAGAAACTAACAGATAAAGTTAAAGTACTGATCAGCATTCTCCAAACCAATGTCAACCCCATATTGATCGCCAGCAAAAATGCCATTGTCCAATTCCCAATGTCTATGTGCAAAAGATAATCCTATCGACCTCTTTTACAGAGACACCAATTAAAGAAATTGTTATTCATTTTGCAACAAGGTGGTTGGTAAATGAAATCCAGGGGGAACATGTATGTTTCAGAAAAGGGTCTCATGCTAAGGGATGTCAAGCCAAATTAAAAAACTCTTTAGGTAAAAACAAAATGTTAAAACCTACAATTCAGTCACCAGCAAAAGATCAATCTGAAAGGTACTCCTAGTCATTAAAAGGTGTTCTAAAAAGAATCTTTTAAAATGTGCCTTAATCTGCAACCGATGTAAGAATGTATATATTGATGTTCCAAAGGCCTTAAGTTAGTTTGGGCTTAAGGGTGGAAAATGTGTGAGTATCATTGTGTGAAGGTTTCCAGAAGCGGACTTTGGCAATAAAGACCTTGTGGGTCGAAGATAGTTCTACACCCTTTTTTTTTGTAAATTTTATCTAGTGCAGGATGGTCAGTAACTGATATATGTTGATCAGCAGAAGCCATCAATTTCTTCAGTACAAGGACAACAGTGTTTTCATTTACAAGTCTGCATGGCTTGCTCAGAGGTCTTACAGGGCTTTGGGCTAAGTATGTGTGAATCTGAGTCAGAATTCATGCGATTTCAAAACAGCCTCAAGAAAGATTGCATTTCCCTATAAAATCACAACCCAGCCTGTTGGCCTTTTGGGTAATGCAAGTTTGGTATTTTCCAATCTAGTGGGGCAGGTAAATTAAGGGCCTATAACTGAATGCTCTGGGCAAGGTCATCATTTCCAAGTTTAGAAAACTTGAAACCTCCCGGCTCCTTCTCCTCTCATGGTCCAGAACTTCCGTAAGATTTGGGGTGATTTAAGATGTCAGCGGTGATCCGCTTTGGTGGTACCATGTGCTGCAGTTATACTTTCTTCTGCTTAAACAGTTTCTGAATGTAACTCCCCACTTCCAAACCTTCACAAGAAACCTTTTACCATAATACGTTTGAACAGGTAACGTTGGAAGTTGAAAGAGTTGGACTAAGTGTGCAATAGGATGTTGCAGTTTCCTAATCTGCCAGACGTTCTGGGCTTGTACTGGAAGGCGTTTCCTTTCCCACATGGGAAAATGTTTTTCATGTGAAGGCAAAGGTGCAAAAAATTAACGTTTTCATGCTCATGTTTCATCACACTCATGCAGATAGCCCGCACTTTGGCCAGTTTACAGGAGTAAATTAAGAGATGTAAAGGTCTGCCGGAACTTCTCTGGATACTTTCTCTCTAGTAAGGTCTGCCAGATTTATACATTTATAGCTTACATTCTAAATAGCGCCTGAATGACTTGATGTAAACAAAAGAAATTCTACCCACATGATCCATTTTAGTACAGAACGGCTGTGTGCTTGACCTAACCACTGTGTATTAAAATGTCCCTTAAAAACTCAGTGAGCTGGCTGAAGATAACTGTACTCTTCATCTAGATGCCAGGCACTGGAGTGCAGCTGAACTAGGGGCCAGATGTAGCAAAAAGAACATTTGCGAGTTGCAAATTGCGAGTCCATGCGACTCGCAATTTGCAACTCGCAAATTGGTATGCAGTACGGTGTCTCAGACACCGTCTGCGAGTCGCTATGGGGTCGCAATGACCCACCTCATTAATATTAATGAGGTGGGTCGCAAATTGCGGCCCCATAGCGAGTCTAGGCACTCGCAAACATGGAGGCCTGCTGTCGTCAGCAGACCTCCATGTTCGTGACTGCTTTCTCAATAAAGCAGTTTTTTCCTTTTTTAAGTGTAGCCCGTTTTCCTTAAAGGAAAACGAGCTGCACTTAAAAAAAAAACGAAACCTTTAGTTTAGTATTTTAGTTTAGTAAAAAAAAAATTTGTTTAGTAAAAATAGTATTGGGTCCATTCGCGAAGGGGAAGGGGTCCCATGGGGACCCCTTCCAATTTGCGAGTGGGTTACCATCCACTTGAAGTGGATGATAACTGCGACACCCTTTGCGACTGCATATGCGGTCGCAAATGGTATTACATGCCACTCCGAATCGCAAATAGGAAGGGAACACCCCTTCCTATTTGCGATTCTGAAATGCATATTGCGAGTCGGTCCCGACTCGCAATATGCATTTCTGCATAGCAAAGAGGCATTTGCGCCTCGCAAACGGCGATTTTCGACGTTTGTGACGGGCAAATCCTTTGCTACATCTGGCCCTTAATCCTGTGAAGTTTATCTAGACTTTATCATTGAATACCGTTTTCGCTACCTCTTTGAGGCACTGTCAGTCAGCTGCCCATCACACGTGGTGCCTAGGAAATCACCAAAAAGTACAATTTTACTACTGTATTTTTCTGCTCAAAAACTGTACCCCCTGCTGAAATTCCCCAGTCCTAATGAGTGTCATTATCACATTTAGCATTTCCCAGTGTCTAATGAGGCTCTTGGTACTCTCGAAAAAAGTGGTACTGGGTGTTCATCTGATCACTATCATGTAATTCTAGACTGTACATTAATTCAGCTTTGGGGGGTAGCAAAGGCAACTGAAATGGCCAAGCAACAGCATGCAGTTTTTCCTGTAGTTACTGAGTAACGTATTAAAATAAAGTTCAGTGGCCAGAAAACGAGCTCAGGAGTACGACATGTGCCCTTTTCTCAGCCTTTAAAAATGCTTTGCGCTATTTTGTGTCACTTTCCATCAAGGGGGATCCTACTGGGGCAGATCAGGTCAAACATCCTTTGGCTTTGATGCGCATCATGACGCCTACTTGAAGCGAGAATAAACAAGGGGAAACGTGGCAACTTCTGAAAACGCACGTCACGTTGCACGTATGCTGCAAAGCACAGCACATATCCAATGTGTGGGATCCTTATGAGTTTGTCTGGGGATAGTTCACTGTACTGGAACAGTACGCTTCCAGTACAAGTCCTATGCCGGACAGTACACACACTCATCTCTACAATGGTGCAGTGCTGCGCATTGCACAAGGGAGCATTAAGGGCGCCACAGGGATTACACTAGCAGCGGTACAATCTTAGTAGGTGTGGCTTTGTGCTGTACTTCCCAATGTGCAACGCAGAGTAGACTATATGGTTGTTATGCTGCGTTGTGTCAAAAATTAGTGAAGCGATGATCCGGTTTCATTTAAATCTTTATGGTAATGGACAGCTTTTACAATTACTTAAGGAATCGCTAAATTCAGAGTAGAATCGGCTGGTGGACCTGTGTCTAGGAGATGGATAGTATGGTGGCCGACATTCAGTGGGTGAGTTGAGCTCCAAATGTATCATGTTCTCCAGAAAGTGGAAGTTTTTCAAATACCAAAAAACTGTAAATTTAGTTGAGGGCCCTTCTCTACTTTTCAGTTGCAAGGCATTATTACCAGGCTCAATTTACGGGGTCAGAAATGCATTCTTGACCATCTGTGAATAGCCCCTAAGTCTGACACTCCCCCCAGCTGGTGGTGCCCTAGGCAGTCATCTAGAATTACCTTGCCATAGCACTTGCCCTGGGAGAAGAAGAATAGGCTGAAATTAAATTGATGGGTCTTTTATTACACACCTCTGAGACCCAGGGTGCATCTACCCCAGGGACCTCTGTTCAGGCATTCTTGAAAATCAATAATTAATCATTGCACAATCGTGTATAAAAAAACTAAAAGAGTCTGTCTAAATACATTACAGGCAAGATAAAATATTGTGATGGCTCCTGGCAAGAGCAACTGCTGTGAGGCCCAAACTGTTTGGCCTGCTCTGTGACCCAGAATGCTGGATTTATTTGATGAGTGTGAGCTCTTTGTTTTGTCTGCGGACTGCTTTGAAAGACCCATTCGTTCTTGGTATAATCATTTTGACAGACGCTCCTAAAATGTCTTTTTTCATTCACTTTTTTTCCACACAGGCGCAAGAGAGCTATTTCTTTTGTGCAAGTTGAATTTTAGAAGCACGGTGCAGCGAAAACATGAAAGGCAGTACTTTTTTAACACTTCACATTCTTACAGAAAGCTTCACTATTTTTTACATAGATTTAAAACGTATTTGTATATTAAATTACAGTGTATTAATTTTAAGCGTTATTGTTCTGTTTAGGCAAATACTCCACTGTTTTTGACAAAATACAGCAAAAGTGATATTGACGACTTAGATCCTCACTATGAGCGGCCCTTTAATTGTGAAATGAGTTTTGTGATAAATATCGGCATATATCAGGGAAAAATGTCGGGAATTAACTGGAAATGTAGATTTTGGTGAAATCCGCACGTTATTCTACAAAAACTCATAGTAGGTTTTATCACATCCCATAAATTTCAAAAACGGCAGAGTCGAATTTCATCAGGTGCTATAAAAATCACACCGGCTATGGGCCTTTGTGGCTGTAGAAGCGCAATGAATGGTAAGAAAAGGCTATAATAGAAATTGTTTTGTACGAAACAAGAAAATGCCAGAAAATACCAAGGCCTTGGGCATGAACATCAATTCACCAAAATGCCAGAAGTAGCGGAAGTGACATCACACACCGTTTGACCTTTAGTTTCACTCACACACATGCTCATACATTCACACACAAACACTCTCACCTAAACACACACTGACCTGCAAGCACCCACACAACATACATTTATTTAAAATCATTTTCGTTTTACTTAACTCAGCTGCGAATGAAGGTCATATTTCAGCTAATTGTAATCGATTGTTTTGTTTCACTAATAGTAAATAATGTAACACCATTGCTGTAATTACAAAACTGAGAGAAGACTCGGAGGGTTTGAGCCCGTATGACGTCCATAAAGACACGCTGCCATTGTGTCCCTATCACTGATTTTGCTACCTCTGAGGCCAGGGTGTCGCAAAAGCGTGCTAGGTGTGACAAGGGGCAAGCCAGGGGGCACAGCTGCTTCCCCTCCATGGCCGTGGATCGTAAAGTCCTGTTACCGCCTGCACCCGGATTACAAGTGTTGTGGTAATACTGAGTGCTTGGTATGGACAATTCGCCTCCTCAAAGGAATTTAAATGTCTGGCTAAAAATGGTAAATAACAAATAGGCACTGATGCGGAAACACTGATTTCCTATGCTCTAAGGCAGTTATTCCTGTAGCTTTCAAGTACTGATACCGGTGGTGTTTTTACATCAGAGTGTGGGAAATCACATGTGGTAGTCTTACATTATGTACATATATATATTTTTTTCCTATCGGATTATTTTAGTTGTTTTGTTTTTAGAGTAGTAGGGTAGCTAGAATGCAAGTCCCGAATAACCTGCCAATATATGACCAGCGGATCCTACTGTAATTGAAGGTCTTACTTTTTGTAACTAGAGTACACATGCTAGTGTGGAAAGAAATGTAACAAGCGTTTACCCACAAACGTACACATGCTTCACTTCATAACATAAGAGTGCATGAAAGATCAATCGACAGGCATTTACAGCAATTAGCTTTCCAAACAAGAAAAACAGCAAAAAAAGAGAAATAATGTAAATATCTTCCCATATAGTGTGTTGTTTAGGTCGAAAGCAATAAATTAAAAGGGAACACGTAATTGGGGATGTCTTTGGGTTTAAATGTTGCTGCCGCTCCCCCCCCCCCCCTAAAAGGAGAGGAGGACAACAGATGCTCAGAGCTGGGTAATTTGGACCCTCCCTGTCCTTTCTTCATTCATGTCCTGGCCCAGAGATCACAAGAGATGAGGGGTGCAAAGTGAGGGGGACAGAGGAATAAAACATCAGCCTTGGGCTGCACTCTTCTCCTCTGTCCTTAACAAACGAGCTATAGGAACAGGGCCAAATTGAACTCAACACAATGCAAGAGTCCTGCAGACATTCACAAGTATGGGGCCCACCATTACTAAATGTGGCATACCTCTAAAGAAGCTTGAAATCGACTTTTCGAATTACACAGTAGTTCCATACCAAGCTTGATGAACATGGGCTGGTACTCCTTGGCCCGATGATCGAAGTCATTTTGTGCTGAACACCTTTTGCCTGCTGTCTGTATGCTTGAACTGTTTTCACTGGGCTCCTGCTAACCAGGACCCCAATGATTGTGCTCTCTCTCCATCTAAATTTGGTTTCCTGGGGCTCTGCACACCCCGCAATTGGCATAATGGTGCCCCTTTATAAGCCCGTAGCATTGGGGCACCAGGGTCCCCCATGGGCTGCAGCATGTATTGTGCCACCCATGGGAGCACATGCAAAACGTGTCTGTAGGCCTGCCATTGCAGCCTGCATGAAAAGGTGCATGTACCCTTTCACTACAATTCCCTGCATCAGGTCACAGTAAGTCACCCCTATGGCAGGCCCTCATAGCCCAGAGAGCCGGGCACAGGTAACTGTGTGTGATGGCACCCCTCCATGAACAGAGGTACCCCTACAAACTCCAGCTCCATTGCACTGGACTTCGTAAGTGCAGTGAAGCCATTTTAACCATTTACTGGACACAGGTCGCTACTTGTGGTCCAGCTACATAATGATAACTCCGAGCCTAGGCATGTTTGGTATCAAACATATCAGAATCATACCCCAATACTAATTCCAGTCTTGGTGGCATGATTCCATGCACTCTTGGAGCTCTTCAGAGGACCCCCCAGTATTGCTCCTACCAGTCTTCTGAGTGTTTCTGGGAAGCCCGTGCTGCTGCCACCCCTCAGACAGGTTTCTGCCCTCCTACTGCTTGACCAGCTTAGGTGGGGGGGCAGAACAAAGAATTTCCTGTAGAAGATGGAGGCAACACACTCTCCCCTTGGAATTAGGTGTTCCGTGGCTTGATAGGGGTAGCCTCCCCATGCCATCGGTATGGTTTGAAGGGCACATTTGGTGCCCTCCTTGCCTAAACTGGTTTGCACCAGTCCAGGAACCCTCAGTCCCTGTTCTTGGGTGAAACTGGACAAAGGAAAGGGGAGTGACAACTCCCCTATCCATCACCACCCCAGGAGTGGTGCACAGAGCTCCTCCTGGTGGTCACTTGGTTCTACCATCTTGAATACAAGATGTGCAGAGGCCCCTGGGAGCATCTGAGTGGTCAGGTTAGGCAGGTGACGTCACAGCCCCCTCCTGATAGGTGGTCACCTTGCTAGATGACCAATCCCCCTTCCTGGGATACTTAGGGCCTCCTTCTTGGATGGATCCTCAGAATCGATGTGCAAGATTCCACCAGGACTCCTCTGCATCATTTACTTCATCTTCTGCCCAATGGAACCGCACCTGGACTCTTCAGGAACCAACAACTTGCAACTTCAGCGACTACTCCGGTTTCCAACATTGTTTCTCCGGCTCCTTCCAGCAACTGCAACATTTCTACAGTTGTGCATCCTCTATGGTAGATAAGACTTCAGCCTGAAGCACGAAGGAATCTCCCTTGGAGTGAAGGAGTCACTCCCCTGCATCTGCAGGCACCAACTGCAGTGGCAACCGGCTGCGTGGATCTGCTTTCCTCTGGAACTGCGTGGATCCTGCATCACAGGTGGTGGTCTGGAGTTGTCCCCTTTGTCTTCTCTGCCAGCTGTCCAAATTAGGAGACAGTAAGCCCTTGTCTCTCCTCTCAGGACAGCACCCTGTGCATCCTTACTCTTGTAGCTACCAAGGCTTGTTTGCTCCTGCTCCAAGGGATCATCAGGCTTCGTGTAGCCCCGGCCGTCAGCACTTCTTCCTGCCAAGTACTGTCTCCTCTCTGCTGCTCCAGCAACATGGGACTTCTCTTCAGGTTTGCTGAGTGGGCCTCACTGTGACTTGCTGTGTCTGCTGCCAGTGGGTTGCCTGTGGGGGCTGCCTTCTCTTTGGTGACTCTCCCTACTGCTGAGGGTCACCTTGGACTCCTTTCTAAGGGTCGAGTCCCCTGGACCTTGCTGGTCCTCTTCAGCCTTGCAACACTTCTTTTTCTTCTGCTGCATTTGCCAAGGGTTTTTGGTGGTTTCCCTGCACCACTGACCCACTGCAACCTGACAGCTGACATAGGGCATCATCTGCATCACTTCATGGACCCCCCTTCATCTCCTGTGCTGCACAGCTGGTCTTCTTCATCCCTTGTCAGCCTGGTCCTGCATCCACAGAAGGGTGGGTAGTGGCTCCTACCGTGACCGGACACTTCATCACAAACCGGACTTGGTCCCCTTCCTGTGCAGGTCCTCTTCTGCCACAGTCCACCATTGGGTTCTTCCAGTCTGGTCTGGGTCTTGCACAATCCTTTTTCTAAGTCCTCCTGTTGGTTTTGGGGAAAACCAGGTACTTATCTATGCTCTCCTGGTCGCTGAGTGTCACTCTGGTACTCACCTCTTGGGGCTCCTGGTTCCTCAAGCTCCCTTCTAGTGATTCCACATCTTTGAGTGGGGGACTGTATCTCGCATTCCACTTTCTTAGTATATGGTTTGGCCCTCTCCTAGGACCCTCAATACTTTCTATTACTTTTTCCAATGCTTGTTGCATTTTATGCTCCTTACTGATTGCTATTGTGTATATATTTAGTGTGTTTACTTACCTCCAGTTTGGGGGTCTGCCTAGTAGTATTCTAGTATTTGGGTTACCTTAATAAAGTACCTTTATTCTTGTAACACTGTGTGGTTCTTTCATGTGTGATAGTGCTGTGTGACTATAGTGGTGTTGCATAAGCTTTGCATGTCTCCTAGTTAAGTCTTGGCTGCTCTTCCACAGCTACCTCTAGAGAGTGGTGGCTTCCTGGATACTGCCTACACTTCACTAATAGGGGATACCTGGACCTGGTATAAGGTGATAACAGCTTAGGTGCTAACCACACACCTGGCCAGCTTTCTACAACCCCATCTGCTTCAGGCCCCCTGCAGGCTTGGCTGGCAGTAGTCTGTAGTTCCAGAGAGGAGCAAATGGGAGCTGTTGACGACAAACCGGTCTCCTTCAGTAATTGGGCTAATGAGAAATCTGGGTCTCCTGAGAGAGGTCCATGTTGGCATGTGCAATCCCATGTATTCCTGGGGGCACATGTGACGTCTATTCTTTCCATAACCATGCAGCAACAGGCCTCTAATGTCATTTGGTTCTCCTGTTACTGGATTTTGGCCGCAATTTGGGTGCCCAAAATAGTATCACCCCACCCGTAAAACACCATCACCAACAGTCCTGCGAGAACTAATGCCCCCGAAACGGGTTATTTCACTGGCATCCCACATTCTAGTTTCAACCAACAGGGGGTATATTGGTAAAATTAGGAGAGACTAGTTAAAGGACACACAACATCCATACTCACGGCACTGCCTTAAGAACCGCCCGCATGGCTCTTCCACACTTATCCCAGTGACAGTGACTTCTGGTGTCCATCAGAGGCCGGGCCAGTTTCCAGGCAACGACTAAGCATGTTTGGAGTGCGGCACTCCAGTTGTTTATTTTAAAATGAAATATGTTTCTCGAGCGTGGCCTGATCTTTAAGTTCCACTTGCCTTTCCTAGAGGTAGCATCGCCTTGTTAAGGGGGCGGACGGGGGCAAGCACGCGCTGGCTTGAAGGGCCGACCGCCTGTTTTTTTTTGCACATTCACTGGATAAAGTCCATTCACTTTTCTCAGAATTAGTGGATGCATTTCAGGCACCACAGATCGGAACAGAAAGAGGCAAATCTTGCTCACTGTTTCGACAGGGGCTTGTCTTAGTCAGTATGATTAGAGCGGCATGAGGTTCAAGTTTTTCAACACCCATGCCGGCATATGGAAGCAGCGCAGAGGGGGAGTACAAGTGTCGGTAGAAAGGGAGTAAGGTGCAGACTGCAAGGAGTGCTTCAAAACAATATTTTGTAAAACAGCTAACATTTTAAAGCCTTCAAAAAACAGGTGATAGGAAGAGTGTGTGTGTTTTTGTCTGTGTGTGTTAAAATCGCAGGTGAAATTCGACATACTCGTCTCCATACCCGACTGAAAACACCCATTCGCCACTATTTACAACGTAATTTATTAGGGGTGTTTACCCGAAGCTAGGCCTCTGTGTTTCGGTTGTGCCGTCTTAATATCTTGCTCTAACTCCGAGAAATATCAGTGCACTTTAGACAGTGCAAGAGCATACAAACAGCTGTTTGGCAGCGCTGAGCGAGCGCAATCTGTTCATGATATGCTTCCATGGTAAGGCGCAGAATGGGGAATTTTTCCAGGGGTGCCTTAGTAATCATTATTTATGAGCGCGCCCAGCTTGTTTTCCTTTCTATTTCTAATTGAAAATTAGAACTCAAATTAAAAAAGCGTGAAAGTGGGCAGAGCATTCTACCGGGAAGATTTCCTGTCTTTGCGCCAACGGAGCAGAATTTGAGGTTTCGGCCAACTCATTTCTACACCTTCCCACATATTCAGGGCCTGAGTGGCTCTGGCGGAAATCCTTAAACCTGCTCTCTTGTCTCCTCACACAATTTCTCTCTTTCCAACCATCAATTTTCTTTCTCCTCCCCTATCTCTGATCGCTTTCCCTCTACATATCCCCTCTCTCGCTCCCTTTCTCTGTCCTTTGGTACATCTGGCCCTTAAAGTGCCCCTCCTTCGATGTCTGCTGCAGCCCCCCTCGGGGAGCTGGGCTGGGTGGTATTAATGTTTCTGCTATTTATGTTTCACATTGCACTCCTCACCAGAATTATACTTTGTTCTGTTTTGGGTAAATCACCCGCCTGTGTGTTGTTTCTTAGAGATCCTTAATCTTCTGAGAGGCTAGTGCACAATATATTGATTCACATATATCTTTGCATTGTTGTTTCTGTAATTTAAAAAACAAAATGAATCACAAGTTGTATTGGCACCACCTAGTAGATAACTTCCAGCTTTGTTAATAGGTTTCTCCTATCAAGTCTTAACATGGAGCGAAATTCCTGAGTCATGATGACTGGCACTCTAAACACCAAATGGCTATTTTGTTGTCTAACTGAAAATGTATTTAATACCTCCAAAAATCAATAGCTGGATGGGACTGACACAATACTTAACTGTCTAGTTGGCTAATGCAATATGTGAAAGACATTAAGTATTTCAAATCAGTAACTGATTAAGGGGGCTGACCCAAAGTCCCTTTTTAGGTCGAGTGAAAGCGTTCAACCTTGTGTTTACTTTTAGTATATGTCTTATGGCTTAAAGCAATTTAATTTTTTAATTTGTTGGTTGCTGTGCCCTTTAAAAATTCTTGCTTGCTAGGGGTCAGTTCTGCCTTTTTCTCCCTCCTTTTTCTGTTTCAGAGCAGTGACCAACTACTGTATTATTCCACTTTGTTTTTTTTTATCTATTGCTGTGACAGACTATTTTTGTCCATTCTTTGGTGCTCCCTTTTCACTTTGGGTGTTTTAGGCTGGTAGCTGCCTGCATTTTATTGCAACATTCCATTCTTCCCATCTCCTCCCATGTCGCTGACATTTGAATTGGCTTTATTTCAGTGCTGTCCTCGTTTACCTCTGGCTCCTAAAATAAGCTTATTTTACAAAAGAAACACCTGGTTGTTTAGCTAACTGCTCACGAAAGCCACAGTATGCACTTTCTGGTAGAATGTAGCTAAACCTACAAGCAATGATGTGAAACTTGCTAAGCCTTGCATTGCATTGAAGGAGTCTATTCCAGGGCTCTAACCTGCCAGCACTCACAACATTGCACACAGGGCATTGCTTATCTCCTTTATTGGGGTCGTAAATCTTTTCGGGCTACTCTGCTTGTTGAAATGCAAGGCAAGAATGCTTGCAAGACTTTTCATTCTGTTAAAATAAAAACAAAATACTTTTCCATCTTCATTTTCTAATTTCTGTTCAGATGTTTACTCACCTCGAGGTAGTGCAATCATCTTCTCGTCTCTCCTCAGGGGCTTGTGATTTCTGATGTGAGTAGCTGCAAGTGACCACCAAAACATGCCAGAAAAAGATGAAATTATGAGACAGGTTTGACCAATTTACGTGGCAAGAAAAGTCCAGTTCTGAATTTACAATGCCAATAGCTCTAACTCAGGAAAATGTGAGACCTATTGCATTGCAAATGCTTGTTATAAGCTAAGCGCAGGTTACAGCTAAAGCTGTATTTATGCTATACCTAAGAAGCAGTGACGTCCCCTTCAACATTAGTAAACTAAAGGGCACAGCATGAAAATAAATTCAAGGAAACATGAATGCTTAAAGCTTTTCTTGAAGACTGAGAAACTTTCTTAGCAGTATTTCTGGACACCATCTAACTAGTGAATGTTGGGAGTCACATGGACAAGATTAAATCAGGCTCCCTTGTTGATCTCTGTCTTGCCTACATATTTAATCTGAAAAGGGATGTAGAAGCCTGCATCTTATGCAGTTGCAGAACAATTCTGTTGAATCAGTAATGGCATGGCAGGCATGAAAAGAAGCGCTGGTGGTTCCCCTTTAAAGAAAAAATCCACGGCTCATCCAAAGGAGTTTGTCAGTTATTGGCCAATATTAGTCTTACCATTCCTAGTCAAGCTATTGGAAAATGGGGTTAAGCTCCAGCTGTCCTCTTATTTTGAGTGCAGCTGCCTTTTGGAAGCTTATCAAGCCAGGTTGCGGCCATTATCTGGGACTGAAGCAGCTTTGCCATCAGTCATAAATAATATTCAAACAAGGTTGGTCAGGGGAGGTTGTGCTTCATTGATTCTATTAAGTGAAACCTTTGATACATCCCACATCACTCCCTCGATGAAAGGCTGGGTGCCTTTGCACTATGGCTTAGTAATAGATCGCAGGCAATGCACCAGATCTAGTGCTAAGTTCGGAGTTAGTTCCTCAAAGTTTGGTATTGAACCAAAGTGTTTTAACATTGATGTGACAATGATTGCTGAACCCTCTTTCCTTCCTTCCCTCCCTCCCAAACTCCAATCAAGATAATCAGACAGGTTTGCCCAGGACAGTATTGTCTTGTTATGTCGACTTTGGCTTTTAGATCTGAGACCAAGCCTGGTTGTACCTTGAATTTCGAGTTCATGCTTAGTGGGCACCAGGGCCGGTTCTAGGCATGGGCAGTGTGGACAGCTGCCCAGTGCCCCGCAGTTGAGTAACAAAAGTGGGGCCTGCTTCACTGTGAAGGCCACAGTAGCAGTCAGTTCCTCTTGTGCCCCTTTCCCCGAACTCACTGTCCCTAGGGTGTGGTGGCATTGCTGGGGGTTCAGAGATGGGGGAAAGGGAAATACTGGGTGGGGAAGTGGGCAGCAGCAAAGCCATCAATTGTGTTGGCGTACAACTTTAGAGACAGCTCCCCCCTCCTAAAAACCTGTCCTGAAGCCTTGTCTTCCCTTTCTGTTTTGGGTTGCCAGGCAACAGAAGACCCCTTTTGTTCCAAGGTCCAGCTGGATATCATCAGATGAGGAAAGGAGGGCTGAGGGAGGAGGGAGTAGCCAGATCAGATTGGGATAGCAGCAATGAAAAAATACCTTTTGTAACTTAATCAGTACTCGAGTAAAGTGCTGCATAGACCTTGGGCAGAGTTTGCACTATATAAAAATGGTAATAAAAGAAATAACACCACCTCACGTCCCGATGCTGTGCATCATGTATGACTCATGACTTCTAGGTTTTCACATTGCCTATGTGCAGGGATGGCTGGTTGGATGAGTGAAAGAGTGAAAGGGTGAATGGATGAATGATGAGTAGAAGAAGGCTGGATGATGAGAGAAAGGATGGGTGTGTGAGTGGAAGGATGTGATGAGTGAAAGGGTGGATGATAGATGGGTGAGACCCAGGATGGATGGACAGAGTGAAAGGGTTGACGATGGGCGAGTGAAAGGGTGGATGGATAATTGAAATGGTGGGTGGGTAGATGGATGGATACATTATTGAAAGGGTGAATGGATGGATGGATGAGTGAAAGGGCAGATGTAAGGATGGATGAGGGAGTGAAACGAAGGGTAGATGGACAAAAGAATGGATGAATGGGCGAAAGGATGGATGGATGAGAGAAGGATGAATGGATGAGTGAAAGGATGAATGAGTAGTAGGTTTAATGAATGGATTAATGAGTGCTTGGGTGAAGGGTGGAGGGAAGGATGGATGGCTAAGTAAAAGGGGATGGAAAGTTAAAGGAAAGGTGAATGAATAAGTGAAAGTTTGGATGGATGATTGACTGGTTGGACGGATGGCTAGGTAGGTAGATGAGTGAAAAGACAGATGTAACTGTGGATGAGTAAAAGAATAGATAGATGAGTGAAAGGGAGGGTGAAGAGATGGAAGAAAGGACGGATGGATGAGTGAAAGGGTGAATAAATGGATGGGTGAGTGGATGGGTGGAAGGATGGATGGATGAGTAAATGAAAGGATAGCTGAATGGGTGAAAGGGCAAAAGGATGGATGAGTAGATGGATAGATGGAAGTGTGGATGGATGTGTGAAGGGATTGAAGGAGTGAAAGGGTGGTTGGATGATTACAATGATGAATTGATGAGTGAAAGGGTGGACGGAGGGGTGGATGAATGAAATCATGGATGAAAGGATGGATAGGTTTGGAAATGGTTGGATAGGTTTTGGTATGGATGGACACACACAGATGGACGGACTGAATATGAAAGACTGAATGAATGGGTGACAATGTAAATGTGAAATGGTGGATATCTACGGTTTGATGGAAGGACGAATGGCTAGGTCCTTGATGGGAAAGACACAAGGTCTTTTGGGGAGGGTTGTGATGACTTACTTTGCCTGTTTGATGTCATAAGAGCTTTGGTTCAAAGTGTGAGAAATTTTAATTTTCTGACTACTCTCTTGCCTATCTGTGACATTTGTGTGTTTACGTGTGATATCTATACATCATATATCGTACGACATTGTGTGTGACTCCCATCTGCTACTTGAATGTTACACTAATAATTGTAAATTTGAGCATATTTTGTTTTATATGTAAGGGTCTAGAGAGAGTCTTATAGGCCCATGAGCTGTGCTTGAGATGTGTATATTGTGTTTATAGCAATAGGCATGGTGTCAAAATCAAACTGTGTAATAATGTATCCTCAGTGCTTTCTTTAAGAAAGCAGCAGGGAAAAGCACCTTTGTGACCTTTTCGTCAACCAGTGCAGCTCTCTGTGAGGACTCCATTAACAAAATATGATTCCATATTTTAAGCCCACCTATTATGCTTTCCCTAAAGTGGGTTCATCACAGCAACTTCTCCTTAGTTCACCTCCTTAGTAACATCCGTGTAGCAATATGATGCAAGAACTTCTTAATGACTACAAGAGTATAAGACCAATTCTCCTGAGATGAGTAAGGGGTCAAATTCCAGTTTCTAGCTAGGAAACTGAGCAGTTACGATATAGTATTTGATGCAAAACCTAGTTGCTGATATTGTATTTCTGTTCAGAGGATACAAAGACCTAAACTCTCATCTCATAGTAGTGATAGGAATAAACATTGGTATACTTCTGTTAGAATGGGGTGTCTAGTTGGCACAGTTTACATCCTGTCAAAAGTAGGGACCCTCACTCTAGTCAGGGTAAGGGGGATACCAAGCTCAGATAACCCCTGCTTACCGGTACCTTGGCACGAGCAGTCAGGCTTATCTCAGAAGCAATGTGTAAAGCATTGACACATAACGCACAGTAATACAGTGAAAACCCTACAAAGAGGACACCACACACCTTTTAGAACAAAAGTCTATATTTATGTGTAAAACAAGACCAAACCGAGAAAAATCTAACATACAGTAATAAAGATATGAATTTTGCAAGAATTAACTTAAAAATCCAGTTCTTTTAAGTCAATAGCTCTGTCTGGGGCTATCACGGGGTCGTGAACAACACACTGGCCAGATACGGTGCAAACAGTACCTTGGAAATGTAGGGCAACGTGATTGTCGCAATGAGATCCGGAGTGCGGCGTCGGCAGGCACTGGTTACAGGTGGTCATTGCAGAGGTAGTCGGGCCCCTGACGTCACACACATTGCAGATCAACCTCAGGGCTGATGATGAAGTTCGGAGTGCTGGCAGTGATCGCATTGGGACTGTGCTGCGAAGCAGGACGGTGGCAATGTGTGGTGCTCACAGGTCACGGTGTAGGCAGCGGCTCAATGACAGCATCCTGCCTCGTCAGTGAGACCAGGACTGCGGTATGAAACGGGGCGGTGCGACATGTGGTGTCTCCAGGTCGCGGTGCACGCAGCAGCATTGTTGTTGCTGAAGCGCTGTTGTCTCTAGGCCCAAGGCAGCGATACGATGCGGGCGGGCACCGGGCGGTGTCCACGGGTCTTGGGTCAGGCAGGGGGTGTCTGTTGATGATGCTGGAGTTGATGGCGTAGGTGGACCGGGGCTGCGATGCGGGACGGGACAGTGCTTTATGCACCTCATGAGGGGCATACTCAGGCCATGGTGTAGGCAGCAGTGTCAGTGTCAGGGTAGAGCACTGTCGTCGGGATACCAAGCCTGCAGTGTGAGCAAGGCGATGTGGAGTGCAGGGCCCACAGGCCATGAGGTCATGATCAAGCAGCGGCTCGGTGATGGCATTAGGTGCGGGCGTGGGTGAGAACAGGGTTGTGGTGCAATGCGGGACTCAGCTCTGTGCATCATCGTCAGGTCACGGTGCAGGCAGCGGCATCATTAATGGCGTTGTGGTGGCTTTTCTGCTGTTGCAGCACAAAACATACAGTCCTCAGTGCTGTAGGCAGATGAACCTGAAGTCTTTGATATCCCTGAGACTTCCAACAGGAGCAAAAGCTCTACTTCAAGCCTAGGAGAAACTTCACAGACAGGATAAACAGCAGTGTCCAGTCTTTGTCCTCTTTAAGGTAGAAGCAGCAACTGTACCAACCCAGCAAAGCACACAGAGCAAAGGGGCAGTACTCCTCCTCCAGCTCTTCAGTTCTTCTCCTTGGCAGAGGTTCCTCTTGATCCAGAAGTATTCTAAAAGTCTGGGGTTTCGAGTCCACTACTTATACTAATCTCTTCCTTTGAAGCAGGCAAACGTCAAAGGAAAGTCTCTGTTGTTCACAAATCCTGCCTTGCCCAGACCTGGCCACAGACACACTCCAAGGGGTCGGAGACTGCATTTTGTGGACAGGCACAGCTCTTTCAGTTGCAGGTGTCAGCTTCTCCCTCCCCACTCTAGCCCAGGAAGACTCATCAGGATATGGAGGACACACCTCAGCTCCCCTTGTGTCACTGTCTAGAGGGATTTCACAAACAGCCCAACTGTCACTCTGACTCAGATGTGGAATCCACAGATAGGCAGAGGGATAGAATGGTTAAGTAAGAAAATGCCTACTTTCTAAAAGTGGCATTTTCAAACAGACAATATAAGAACCCACTCTACCAAAGATGTATTTTAAATTGTGAGTTCAGAATCCCCACATTCCATATCTCTCTCTCTCTGCTCCCAATGGGAAATTGCACTTAAGAGGAATGCTATCCTCATGTTAACCTATGGGACAGATAGTCCTTGCAATAGTGAAACCCGAATTTGGCAGTATTTCATTATCAGGACTTGTAAAATACACCAGTACATATCCTACCTTTTAAATATACTGCACCCTGCCCATGGAGCTACCTAGGGCCTACCTTAGGGGTGACTTACATGTAGTGATAGGGGATGTTTGGGCCTGGCACGTGGGTACACATGCCAGGTCGATTTGGCAGTTTAAAACTGCACACACACACACACACACTACACTGGCATTTCTGAGATATGTTCACAGGGCTACTCATGTGGGTGGCACAATCAGTGCTGCAGTCCCACTAATACTATTTGATTTACGGGCCCTGGGCACAGATAGTGCACTTTACTATGGCTTACTTCATGGATAAACCAATCACCAATATAATTTACACATGGAGCACTTGCACATTAGCACTGATCAGCAGTGGTAAAGTGCCCAGAGACAATAAACCAGCAAAACAGATCAGAAAAAAATAGGAGGAAGAAGGCAAACAGATTAGGGATAACCCCGAAAAAAGTGCCATTTCCAGCGTGCTGCAAAAAACACACACACTTGAGTGAGCATACTGACACCAAAGCTGTCCACTGCCTTATCCTCACAACTGGCTTCACAGATGGTTGCAACTTAAGTCCATCATCAAACGTTCTTTTCCCATCAAAGTCAAAGGGATTTTAATGAAAACTTTCACTAGCAGAGACTTCCAGCAGCGGAGGTCTCAAGTAGCTCCTTTATACCACATGTAAGTAGTTCATTCTGCTTTTATTTCTTTGCCTTCTGGAGCTTGCCTTTTTATTTTTCTATCCTAAATGCAGCAATACCAGATTCAAAGGAAAGGATTAGGGACCAGATGTAGCAAAGGGTTTTTCCCATTCTGTGTCAATGGGAAAATGTGTTTGTACATTTGGCCGTAGGTCACTTCAGGGATACCAAAAAAAGATTGAGTCCTATAATGCCTCTTTCTGTATCGCGACTCTCTAGGATGATGGCACTCTCTGTGATGTCACGTCTTGTGATATCATATGCAAATTACAGGGGCCTTACATCGTCCCTTTTCCCCGGGGTCCCAAAAGTCCTAGGTCCGGCCCTGGTAGGCACCAGCGGCCACCTTTTTTTCAGCATGTCCCCTCACGTGATCACACTCTCCATGACATTTTCTTTTTAGAACAGGGTGTGTTGTGGGGTCCCGGCAGAACAAAGCCCTTTCAGCGAGGCAGTCCTCTCCGCGCTCTGCGACGGTACTTCTTTGTGTCTGTTTTTTTGTTTCACCAAGCGCTGAATATTTAGTATCCGTAGTAGAATACCCCACCATGGGGCTCTAACTCCAAGGAATCATCTGTCTGCCTCGTTGCAGTCTATTCCATCTCTTTTTCAAAGCTGCATGCTGCATTCTCTGACACTGCCAGCGGCTCCTCCTGGCGTCACACCTATTCCTGCTTGCTGAGCTGGATGTAACCAAGTCAGCAAGATAGCCGAGCTATTCCGCTGGGTCCCATTGTTGGAAAGACCACCCGGTTCACATCATCGTGCCTAAAATGATTAAGTTGTAGTGCCCTTCGCTGAACCCTGTCAGTTAATCTACCCGGGAAGCCCATGGCATGATGAAAAAGGTTTTGCATTAAGTTAAAGCGAGAAACGCTTTGGGTGTGCCTTTTTGAAGTGGAAGTTATTTAGTCCCTGCAATTAATTTACCAAAAGGGATTTGTCCTTTGTAGTTATTCAGCTATTTGTTGGCTTTAATTTGGGCTCGCTTCAAATTTTCCAAAATACTTATTTTGTGAATTTTGCATTATTTTGCATTGCAACAAGTGTGAATCTTTTGCTTGATGTGCATTTTTCTAACAAGAATCTTTCAGGATCTCCCTTTTAGCCTTATTGAGACTTTATTAAAAACTTCTTCCTGTGTTATCTGCCATAACATTCCAATTAATCCTTATCATCTTCTCCATGTTTAGGTTAGAACTTTTTTCTTCACGTGTATTCTAATAGAGTTAAAAGAAAACAGAAACTAGGACAGCACATAGAAGTCTAACATGTTTAATGCAAAATAACCACCAAGCTTCAAAGTAAGCAACTGCAAAATGTCAACTCAATGCACCTGAGTATGCAGTGCCAAAACCTATACATTTCAGTGCTACATCTATAAACTTTTTCTCAATGCAAACGAATGGAGAGCAGAACACATGATTGATCAAAACTACATATAGACTATATTGAGCCGGCAGCAAGCTCTTCTCCTAGGAAGAATGCAAGAACACCTTTGGAGACAGACACAGGCATATTTACAAGAAAGTGGCACATCGGTCCCGATGCGCCAGTTCTTTTGTGTTGCCCTTGCTCCACCTAATGACACTATAGTTGAACCATATTTACAATACTGCATACATAGCAGTTGTTCCCACAGCAGCGTCAGAATTTTTTTCCGCTGTGGTGGCGCTTTGCTGCACTAGCGTAAAAAATGTTGACGTTAGTGCAACAAAGTACAGGGAGGCCAATTGAGTTTATTGGATGCGTAATTTTAATGCCTGCCTTGAGCAGGCATTAAAAATGACAGATAAAATGGCGTAGTGAAATCTTGTAAATATCACTGTGCCATTTTTTAGGGCCTCCCTACGTGGGAACCCCCCCTTGCATGCATTATGCGGGCATAACGTGGCGCAAGGGGTTGCAAAGTGGTGCAATGCAAGCATTGCGCCACTTTGTAAATATGCCGCAGGGAATGGCCACGTTTACGTCGCCTTAACGTCATAAAAACAATGTTATGGTGGCGCAAGGGGCTTGTAAATATGCCCCACAGTTTTTTCACGTTGATCGGCTGACTTCAAGATAACTTCATCTAATTTCTGCAATCCTCGATCTGTTGTGGCAACCTCAAAGCAAGGCTACACTTAATAGGATGATTGAGCTAAGTGTGCACAGTACAACATGGAGTAACAAAATGTCAGTGCACTTAAAATCTATGTGTATGTACACAAATGTTAAGGCTTTAGCAGGTATAAGCACAAAATTCCACTGTTAGTACAAACAATGTGATATGTAATAGATCTACGTTCCCATAGCAAAATAGCGTTTTTGCCAAGGGCTGTACCAGCTGTCATTTGTTCAACTACTTGGTTATGTATCAGCAATGCTATCACTGCAAGATCTTTAAAATACTTCAGATAATTTACTACACATAAAAAAGATCACCTCCTTTACCGTCAAAGTACCGGTTGCGAGTAGAGGCCAGAATACGCCCTGTAAGCATGTTCTTCCAACTATGCAAAAGTGTCAGAAGATCATGTCTTTATTAGAGACTATAATTAGTGAGGGTCAGACTCCAGCCCTTCTCTCAGGACGATATAGCTATTCCTCAAAGTGAACGGCTGTGACAGGGATTCCGCATGCCTTTTAAAGAGGTGTTCACCACTTCCCCCATGTGCCAAACAGCTCTCTGGTCCAGAGTCAGTTGTATCTGCAGGACCAGAATATATTTCACTGTCATTGCTGTGTGCTACAAGGCTTTATTTATTCATTCATCCAATCAATGGTTTTGCATCGCAGCCAAAGTGCCCCATAACAAGAAACCACCTTTGTACAGCCCCTTGGGCTCTTAAAGGTAAACCATAGAAGACTGTGGCGTACCCTTTCCTTTCTCAGACTGCAAAGGCACTAAGTGATGCTGTTTACAGGAATAACTTTCCATGGTGGGAAATGACCAGCCAAAAACAACGGTCCATGGGGAATCTGCGTACAACATAACAAGCACTTAGGAACCATAAACTAAAGTCCTCTCTTCAGCTGTGGCATAATGCAGAGATGTTGTAAAGCATGGGCAAAGTGGGCAATCGCCTAGGGTTCCCACTTTACAAAGGACACCCGGGGAAAGCAAACGTTCTCTGAAGCCCACTTCTGTGTACTTTTGTATCCTAACTCACACCACACCTCAGAGAGAGATCCACTGGCTTCCCATCCAAAAGCACTGCCAGTTTAAACTCCTCACACATGCATTCAAGTCACTACACAACACAGAACATGCATACCTCAATCACCGACTTCACTTCCACCAACTCTCCAGAAAACGTTACTCAGAATCACTCCCTACATCCACAGAAGCAGAACGGGAGGTCGATCATTCTCCTACCAAGCCACCAAGACCTGGAAAGACCTCCCACAACACATCAGGGCCTCCTCACTTCTTGACTATCTCAAGAAGCTGAAGGCCTGTATTTTTAATTAGTCGTTTTATGAGACCATCAAGAATGCCTGTACTCAGGCCTAGCCTCACCAAATACATACACACACCTACTCAGTGCCTGGATACGCTCATGGATGACAAGCAGCTTCCCACAAATTCCCCTTACTGTACAACCCTTTACATATAGTTCAATATTGTTAGCCTACAAAGGACTTGGATTACCAACAAAATGGGTAATACAATTCAAAGTTGTTCCAAATATGTTTTTTGGGGGGGGCAAAATCCATAAGTTGACACTGACACAATGGTCCCTTGAGACCAATTACATATATGCCTCTCCTCAGCTATGAGATTAATGTCCCTCAGCAGCCAGGACATAACTGACCTGAGTCATCAGTTACTTGAATAACTCTCATTAGCCACTACATTTCTGCGCACGTCATCACTTGGAGGATTCTTCAAAAGATTTACAGGACCGAACCGACATCAACTTAAACATTTTCCCAATATTTTAGGCATGTTTATATCCAGAGAATATGAAGTACTGTCAGACAGACTCCAGAACAGGGATAGCTTACTTTTTTTTAATAAGAGCTACTTATGTTCGATGAAAATCAACCCAAGCTACGTATAGTAATAGTATTGTAATAGTTACAGCATCAGTCAGGATTACATTAGCGTCCACCATATGCACGATTGCCAACAGTGATCACTTCATTTCATTAGGTAGGATTTCCAGCAGTAGTGTAAAAAGCCATTGACAATGCTTCCATGTAGGTAATACATAGCCATAGCTGCAGTGTCTCTGGCAGCAATGTAATAATATTAGTAGTATGTCTCCCCAGTGCCACATGACTTGCCACTCAAATATCAGCTTTAAATATATTTAAATATAGCAATTTCTCAGCAAACATCAACCTATGAGTTCTGAAAATATCCATATCTTTTCTCTCCAATAGAAGCTTTTCAATTTTAGTACACATGTATTAATTCTGCCAATAAACACTGGTTTGCATTCAGGAGAGCTGCTTTAACCCCTAGCTCAAAAGCTGCTTGTTGGAGAAGCCTGGCCTAGACACATCCAGAACTGGTGCTCCCAACAGTATTTTATGATTACTGAAGATGCAACAAGTTGTTTTTGGTCCTAAAAGTCACTTTGATGTTCAGCAGTACCCAATCAGGTAAACCTGTCACCTTTTCTGATAAGAGAAGGATAGGGAAGAAACATCAGTCCCACACATCCTTCAATTGGGACTGGCTCCTTCCCTCACAATTTTATACTTTTGTTTCCCTTACATTTTTTAACCTGAGAATGGGCTCCCTAGGGTGGAGATCAGCCTGTGGAGGCTCCCCCCCCAAAAAAATATTTAGGCCAGGCCTTGGGAGATGGGGTCCGTGAGGCCGAGATCGTCCTGGGGAGGGGGGCAGCGAGGCTCCCTCCCTCCCAAAAATTAAATGTTTAGGCCGGGGACCGAGGGATGGGATCTCCATGGTTGAGATCAATCTGGGGGGTGAGGACCCCCCTGCCGATTTTTTTTTTAATCTTTAGGGTTCCTGGGGCCAAGACCAGCCTGGGTAGTCGGTGCTGTGCAGGGTTTGTCCCTGCGGCAAACACCTGCTGCGCACAGTTGGGTGATTATAGGGGTTGGCTACAGAGCCTAGCTGCAGTCCAGGCTATGTAGCCAACCACCGCTGCGAAAGGCAGAAGCCATCCACGGTTGAGGTTGGATTAATGTATAGTAATGAAAAATGTTAACAAAATTCCCTGAAAAAAACAAAGGTTACAGGAAAGTTATAGTTAGGACATAGAATTTAAAAAAACATAGAAATTCACTTAGAAAACCAAAGGTATGGGACGTTATAGTCTCCACTGGGTAGTTGTAATTGGGACCGAGTTTCTATAAAAGAAGCGTTTTTTTGTTTTGCTAATAACTTTGGCGCTATTTGATGAATCTTTATGGAAAAAAAACACAAAAAACATATGTCACTTCAGTTGTTGTCTGGAAAGCTTTGAGGTGATCTGTCAAACAGGGGCCCAGAAAAAAAGGGGGTGGACAAACACATTTTTCCCATTCATTTTTCCATGGGGATTTTGAACAGCGATAGCACCCGGCCCCCTCCCGCTGACCCAGGGACCACCACCTCCCTGGAGTTTTACACAAATATTATGCAAGGGGTGCGCAGCCCCCCTAAGGGCCACTACCTCCCCAGGGCATTGAAAAAAACAATGCAGCGGTGCCACATGTCCCCTCCCTCCTCACCGGGGACCTCCACCTCCCCGGGTCAAATCCTAAAAAAAAAGAAAAGGGGTCAGTTTCGGGACTCCGAAGCCTCGGGGACCACCACTACCCTGGGGCATAGTTCGTTGAAAGGAGGGCCGCCCGGCCCCCCTTGTGGAGCCACGGATGGTTGTGAGGACCGCCACTCCACAATGCTGGCTCTTCCTATGTCCTAGGGTGCCCACCCCCAGGACATAGCTGTTTGCTTTTCCTTGATGGAAACTGACCGCTCCCACCCAGCAAAAGCAAACATAACTCCGCTTTCTGACAGCAGGACCTGTCAAACAGTTTCCGCTGTCAGAAAACAGAGTTTTCATCTGTCTTCCCTGCACACAGATATAGGAGCAGGAAGAAAGATGCAAACATTGTTCCAGCAAGCAGTGAGCTGCTATTAAAAGTAGCTTTCTGCTTAGGGGAGCAATGCCTGCTTATGCAGGAGGCAGGAGCCGGTTGGGACCGAGGGGAGGCATTGAGGCACTCCCCACGGTCCCAGATAGCCTGTAAAGGGCAAACAATAAAAAAAAACAAAAAAAAAAACAATCATGTGAGACCACAGGGGAGGCCCCCTCCCGGTGGTCCTGGATGTAAAGGGCAAAGAAAAAAAAGGATTAAAAAAAGATAGCTAGTCAAATGGTGAAGGTCCCAGACCTTCATCCTGAAAGTTACGGGTTCGAGTCTATGTGTATTCCTCGTCACTTCCCTCCTTTATTTTTTTTTCAACTACAAATGTTTAAGACTTGTACTGAAAGGTGAGTTTACTATTTTTAATTGACAAATACTTTTTTGTTTTCAATTTGTTCAGAAAGATCTCATTCTAAGTATATCATACATCAAAGGGCGCAAATTATAGCTACCTTAGCGCACAAGTTATAGTTACTTGAGATAACTGTAACTATAACTGATGAACTTCATTGATTTGGTACGTTTAAAATGTAAGCCTAACTATAACATCCCTGAAACCTTTGTTTTTTTAAGTGAATTTCTATGGTTCTTTTATTTATATTTCCTAAGTATAACAACCTTTGTTTTTTTCAGAGAATATATCTCAGAAATTATGAAATATTCAGAAACAGATTGAAAGAGTACTGCAAGAAGCACACTTATTTCAATTGCTCATGTTTGTGTATATTAGTTTTGGAAGTATGGGAGAGAGACTCAAATATGTTTCTTGGAACCACCAAAATTTGTGCCACTCCCCATGATCTAAACTCTTTGGTGCCTAACGACAAAGACAGCAGGGTACCTCGAACATATGCCCAAAATGTTTTAGGATCAGGTAAATACGCGTATCCTGCAGTGCTCTTTTTTTAAATTCTTTTTATTGAGCTCATAAGTGTACAGAATACAAAATTCATTCTTTTCATGATCGGCTGAAGGCATCCTGGATACAAAAAAGATGAAAAAACATATACTGGTAATAATACCTTTAAAATGCAGACTATCCCGTGGTCCCAATAGTTATACATATCGCTATCCTATCCAATTCGTATTAAAGTGCTGCCGATAAAGTGCCATGTGTTATGGGCAAAAAAGCAACCCATCAATAAGCCGTATAAAGTGCTATGTACAATCGACCGAAAGAAACCCAGTCTAACATTGCATGTGAAAAATGAACAACTTATTAGTGAGCAGAATAAAGTATTATGCACATTCGAAAAAACTGGATACAAAGACGTTAAACAAATGCACATATAATCGCAGTAACATCAATACAGTGCAAACTGTCACATTAATTAAGGATTCTGCTCTTGTACCAAATCCTCATTAGTGTTTTCAATAAGGTGTCATGTTCCAAGTGCAGAAAGAGCAACCTTTGATCAAACACAGTAGAATACTGTATGCCACTGAGTTTCCACAAATCTGTTATGATAACAAAAACTGAAGCAAGCAGCATTAATCAAATTTAGGTACAATAGGCTGTATGCTGCAAAGAACGGTTAGAAATACATATCGTAACACTTAAAAGAGACTCGTAGTGGGGAAGTCTTAACCTACTCTAAGGAAAATTGCCCTATATATTATTATATATATATATATTTGTAGCCATGAAGAAGTCCTTTCTGGGACGAAACTCATTGGCTACAGTCAAAAGAAACTTTTAGGAAGAAGATGATAAAGAAAAACTTTATTAAAAACCATGTGAAAGAGTCATAGAGTTATGTGATGATATGTATACCAATACCAATGCTGTACTGATATGATAAAGACTATAACTAAGATGTCACAATTTTAGTAAATTGAGTGCTGAGTCATTTGTGTTGTTGTCATTCTTGTAATGATATTCTGTCCCATCAATATTTGGTACTCAATATTCCCAACCACAATCCCCTGCCTTTAATCACATTAACATAGAAGGGCGGCAAGAGCTAAATTGAACAAATATGTTTTCAGGATGCTTCTAATTATGGACAGACGAAGGACAAAATATATCTTGTACAGACGTATTGTAGCACATGGTGATTTCTCAGTTTACCATTTAAGATAGATCACTGCATTACTCGGTATCAGTGATAAGGTTTTGAATTCTTTATCATGTTGCTGTCACAATATAAAAGAGTGTATCACACAAAGGCCCTACTTCTTTTCCTCACTAAAAACTCCCTTGCCCATGGGCATCTTTTTTTTTTTTTTTACAGCCAATTGTACACCGCCATGCCAAAATGGAGGAATGTGCCTGCGACCTCAGCTTTGCATTTGTAAACCAGGGACCAAAGGGAAATCCTGTGAGAGGAGTGCCACTTCGGACCCTTCCTCCACCTCCGTTTCTGGGGGACAAGTACCAGATGTACCGGCACGACCTATTCCTCAACATAGCTCCCCTCAAACCTTTCATCAAAAAGTTCCAGCCAATGTCAGTCCAGTGGGCCATATGACCCTCACTCTGAAACAGAAAGTTCCTGTTGCTATACCACAGCAAATTCAGCAACAGTAAGTTTTCTCATTATTTAAGTTGTTTAAAATGTTTTCAGAATTGTGAAAAGCTTATGTCTGTTTTCTATTGTTTTTAGATAGAGCACTGCTAGCATCACTATGTCAACTAGATTTAATTGATTTCACATGAGATTCTGTATTCCCTGTGTAAATATCAGTCCCTAATTCCTTTATAACTGCAATTTGTGACACGCCAAGTGGATTATAAAGAAAAGACGTCAGAACAGGGCTATCATACTTTTTTACAGTTGAGTTCTGATGTCACAATGCCTCCTGCCAGAGCCAGCAGCCAGGTGAAAAGCAGGTCATGTCTTGGACCATAATTGAAGCAGCTATTTAATGCAACAAAAGTGTTTTTTCTTACTTCTGCTCGATATTAATAGCTTAGAATGGCAAGCATAGAGAATATGTTATTTTTTGCACTCCTTAGATGGAAAAAAGCTAGTATCTTTCTGCATGTTTCTACACATTTTGAGCTATATCAGCTTTTTATTCAATCTGTCTTGTATGGGACTGTTTTTAGTATCTGTTTGCAACAAATTTCTACAGAATTTTGATGTGTTTAATTTTTCAGTAGAGTTGTTTTTTTATTCGTCATGTTTTCAAACATGCTTGCTCTTTCATATGAAGAAACTACGCACCAAGGTTTTAAGTGGTTGTGGGAAAGGTGATGGTGTGACCATGTATTATATGGGATGAAGTACCCCCGGCAGTCATGACAAGGATAATCCAAGTGACTTTGGAGTTCCTTAACCTTATAAAGTAACTCGGCTTTCGGCCTCATTCTTATATATGGTTATGGAAGTTTTTAGTGACTTGCAATAGCATTATAATGTACGGGCTGGTTATTTTATCCCTTATATATTTGGTTTCAGTAATGGAGTAATATCCGTTTTCAGGTTCAGGGTAAAATAATGACCCCCCTTTTAAATGTAAATGCATTTTTTTCAACAAATTTCAGAGCACAAATAGCAATACGGAATTAGTGTTCACAGCAGGCCATTATTTATTGACCCCAGAATAGGCCCAATTAATTGGAGTGATCTTAAAAAGAGTCCATTGTCTTTGCTCTTGCAAAATGCATAGTACTTTGCATCATGGTTTCATACTGCTATGCTTTTTCATCATTTTGTAGTAATCATCAAAATCATGGAGTTGAAGCAAGTGACTTGTTCACACACAAGGGCACACTAGTCAGTTCATCACTTATCATTTCCAGTCACAACATGCAAATAATACAGAGAGAAGTTTTGGTTTGCGTTACAAGCAAAATAACTCTAGCAGTTACAAATATATCACTGGGCAGTAGGTGGCAAGCTTTAGTTTTAATGGCTTTTCTTGCCTGTATTTTCATGCCACAGAAGCATGAATTTGAATAGCCTGCCTCGTAATCATTTGACGACGTCATGTCTTGGCAGTACATCCAAGCCCAGCTACTCTGTGAGTTACATGCTCCATTAGTCAACTTCATACATAAATGAACAGTCTGACTCCCCAGCCACCTTGTGCAATTTCAGAATGTAAACTGTCATGTTACGCTGTGGAAGTTAACTAACAAACATGTATGGTGATGTTTTTCTTAACCCCTTTGGCGCATAGTTATTTCTTCCCAACCCTTAATAATACAAAACTGTTTTTATGTTTGTCTGTGTAGGAGGGTTTGGAGTAAGGGTTCCTGCTTTCTGGCTTCCCTTTGGGTGACCCCTCCAGGGGAGTGCGGGGGGAGGGCGGCGAGGTGTTGATGGGATCTTCACCCCAGTGTTAGATATGTATGGAGTGAGTGTATATCACATCAAGTGCTTAATGGCTTAGATGTTCTGTGTGGGATATAAGATGGCATAAGGGCTTAGGAAAATGCAGGCAGCAAGCAATCTCACAATATTGCATTGCGAGTGTGGGAGACCTTGGACCGCCACACTCGTACTGAGGCCCTAAGACCCATATTTATACTTTTTGACGCAAACCTGCACTAACGCAGGTTTGCGCCAAAAAGTATAGCGCCGGCTAGTGCCATTCCTAGACGCTGGCCGGGCGCCATATTTAAGGAATGGTGCCAGCCGGCACTAAGGCCCTGTTAGCGTCCTTGGAAATGATGCTAACAGGGCTGGGGAGGCATAGGTGGAACCGGGGCTTGTATGCCAAATTATGGCGCTGCACTGTGTAGAGGCAAAAAAATTGCCTCTAGGCAGTTTAGCGACATTTTTTGGCACACAAGCCCCATGGACATGGCTCCTGTAAAGACCGGAGCAATGCCCACCACCTCAATGGCCATGCCCAGGGGATAAATGTCCCCTGGGCATGGCCATTGAGGCCAGCGCCGTGCAGGGGGCCCCAAGTCAGGGACCCGAGATGCGTTGGGCAAAAAAAAAAAAATACTGACCCGGGCTTACCTTTGGATGGGTCCCCCATCTCGAGGTGACCTTCTGGTGTGGGTAGGGGTGGGTGGGGGTGTCCCTGGGGACAGGGAAGGGCACCTGTGGGCACTTTCCATGGTCTCTGACCATGGAAATATGCCTTCAGGTCCCCTTACGCCTGCCCATACCCAGGCGTTAAATAATGGCGCTAAGCAGGCTTAGCACCATTATTTCAGGCCCTCCTCCTCCTGTGCGTGATTTTTGCATGGGAGGATAAATAAGGCGCTAGGGCCTTTGAGGTATTTTTTGCCCGGGAACACCTACTTTGCATCTCATTGACGCAAGGTAGTTTTCCGCAGGCTAAAAAGGACGTTAACTCCAATATTATGGGGATAGACATGTCTAGCACCAAAATATAAATATGTAATTAAGTTTACACCGGATTTGCGTAAAAAAAAATGGCACAAATCTGGCACAAACAGAGTATAAATAAGGCCCTAAGTCTTTTAAACAGGAATGGACCAATATGTGTAGAAAAGTTTGTAATGTACTTGCATTTCTTCTTGAGTTCCATCTGAAGTTATCCTTTATTTTAATAATGGCGAGAGAAGACTTTTGCACCATTCAATTGTCTTATCATGGTAGCAGTGTGTTGACCTGGATGTTGTTCTCTTTCAATTGCCTTGTTTGCTTGATGCATATTGACACAGATGTGTACAGCTCTTTCATTGTCCTTTTTTGTACTATCACTATAGGAGAAACCCATGGTGTTGGACCAGTAGAACGCTCAATAATATCATGTTTAAGTAGCAATTTGAGTTCCTTTTCGACAGCCTCTTGTAAATAAAATGAAAAATTATTCTGCTTCTGTGTCTATGTAAAACAGGATGGACATCCTCATTAATATGCAATTGTACTTTCATAGTCTTAAGTTTTTCTAACCCATGAAACAAAGAAGTGACATGACTTACTATTTCACGATGAGCATTTATTTCATCATTCAATGAGATCAGTCCCATATCAGCAGCTCGCTGAAACTGAGTAAACAGGCTCATGATGCTGTACTTTGAAGCACATTAACGGGTGGTTGCACTTTGGTCTTCTAGTGTTTCATCGTCGCTGTGAACAAACCTTAACTTTTCAATGGTGTTGAACCAGCCAATGTGTATTGTAGGAAGCTGGCCTGGTGTGTGGTGAACACTTATGGTCTTATCAGCTTATACCAGGTCCAGGTATCCCCTAATAGTGAAGTGTAGGCAGTGCCAAGGAAGCCAGGGCTCTCTAGAGGAAGCTGCAAAGCGTATGCAACCCCACTATAGTTATACAGCACTATCACACATGAAAGAGCCACACAGTGTTCCAAAATAAAGGTACTTTATCATGGTAACACAAATATTAATAAGCAGTCCCCCCAACTGGAGGTAGGTTAACACACTAATTATATATATAATAGCAATCAATAAGAAGCATAAAAACAACAAGCATGTGCAAAGGTATTAGGAAACAGTGTAGGCCCTAGAGGAGGGCCAAAACATATACTAAATAAGTGGAATGCGAGATACAGTCCCCCACCCAAGGATGTGGAATCGTTAGAGGGGAGCTAGAGGAACTAGGAACCCCAAGAGGTGAGTACCAGAGTGACCCCCAGCGACCAGGAGAGCAATGGTAAGTACCTTGTTTTCCCTCAATCAGTCAATCAAAAAAATGTATAGAGCGCGCTACTCACCCGTGAGGGTCTCAAGGGGGTGGGAGGAGGGGATCAAAAGGGGGGGGGCAAGGAGGGTCACTGTTCGAACAGCCATGTCTTGAGGTTCTTTCTGAAGAGCAGGAGGTCTTTGGTTTTGCGAAGGTTGGTGGGGAGGGAGTTCCAGGTTTTGGGGGTGAGGTAGGAGAAGGACCTGCCTCCTGTGGTGGTGCGTTGGATGCGGGGGACTGTGGCTAGGGTGAGGTCGGCTGATCGGAGGTTGCGTGTGGGAGTGTGGAAGTTCACTCTTTCGTTGAGGTAGGTTGGGCCGGTGTTGTGTAGGGATTTGTGAGCGTGGATGAGGATCTTGAGTGTGATTCTCTTGTCTATGGGGTGCCAGTGAAGGGATTTGAGGTGTGGTGAGATTCGTTCGTGGCGGGGGAGGCCAAGGACGAGGCGTGCGGTTGTGTTCTGGATTCTCTGGAGTTTCGGTTTGAGTTTGAGTGTGGTGCCGGCGTAGAGAGCGTTACCGTAGGCTGGTCTGCTGCTGATGAGTGGCTGGGTGACTGTCTTCCTGGTCTCTGGGGGAATCCATTTGAAGGATTTTTTAAGATTGCGGAGAGTGTGGAAGCAGGAGGAGGTTATTGCATTGATTTGTTGTGTCATCAATAGGAGGACTTAGGAAAAGGATTGTGCAATACCCAAACCAGACTGGAAGAACCCAAAGGTGGATTCTAGCAGAAGAGGACCTGCGAAGGAAGGGGGCCAAGTCAGTTCATGATGGAGTGTCCAGTTGTGGTAGGAGCCACTACCCACCCTTCTGTGGATGCAGGACCAGGTCGACGGGGGCCAGAGCAGACCATCTGTGCAGCACAGGAGCTGAAGTGAAGTCCCTGAAGTGATGCAGATGGTGACCCATGTCGGCTGTTAGGTTGCAGTGAGCAAGTGGTGCAGGAAGACCACCAACAAGCCTTGGCAAATTCAGAAGAAGAAAAAAAGTGTTGCAAGGCTGAAGAGGACCAGCAAGGCCCAGGGGACTCAGCCCAAGGAGTGGAGTCCGGGGTGACCCTCAGCAGTTGTTAGAGTCACCAGAAGAGGATGCAGCCCCCACAGGCAACCCACTGGCGGCAGCAAGTCACAGTGAGTCCCACTCAGAACACCTTAAGAGGAGCCCCACAATGCTGGAGCAGCAGAGACAAGACTGTTCTTGGCAGGAAGAAGTTCTAGGGGCTGGTGCTAGACAAAGCCTGAAGATCCCTTGGAGTAAGAGCAAACAGGCCTTGGTAGCTCCAAGAGTCGCAGTGCACAAGTGTACCGTCTTGCAAGAAGAGGCACTGGTTTACCATCTCCGAAGTTGGACAGCTGACAGAGATGACCAAGGGGACTACTCCAGACCATCACCTGCGATGAAGGATCCATGCATTTCCAGAGGAGAGCAGATCCACATAGCCAGTCGTCGTTGCAGTTGGTGCCTGCAGGTGCAGGGGAATGACTCCTTCACTCCAAGGGAGATACCTTCTTACTTCCTGGTGCAGGCTGGAGTCTCGTCGACCTCAGACGATGCACAGCCGGTGTGAGAAAAGGCATCATTTTGACATGTTTGTCCCCCACGTTTTGTCTGATGTATGAACTAGCCTAGAAATTGTAGTGCCCAGCGCCCCTGCTAACCACGTTCCCTGGGCCAGAGCTCTTTCCCTAAAACTGTTGTGATGCATTGGCACAATTGGATGCACTTTTAGCTACCACTATAAGTTCCTAGTAAAAGGCACTTAAGTACCCAGGGCATAGGGGACTATGGGTAGGCCCCTGAGGGCAGGAGCACTGATTGTATCACCCTCTAGGGCCATCCGTCCAGATTCCCCCAGCACTGCCAGTGCAGGCTGGGTGTATTGGTGCAAAACTAAAACTCAAATTCAACCTGGCACACTGCCTATGTGCCTTGCCCACCATACACTGCAGGTACTATGGGTAAGACACCCGCCTGGCAGGCCTTACATCCTTAAGGCAGAGTGCACCCTAGCATATGTGAGGGTAAAGCTTCATGAGCCATATGCCCCCACTGTATCCTTGCCAACCCTAGGACATAGTGAGTGAACAGAGCAGCCATTTTAATACATGTGGCTGGGCACTGGTCAGCACGGGTTTCTCAGCTACATAATGGCCACTGTGAACCCTGGGTTGTTTGTTATCACACAACTCAGAATGATAAATCCAAACTGATACCAGTATTGGATTTATCCCTAAGGGTACCCAGCGGTCACTTTAGAAGTGACCCCTGCAAAAGCTGACTAACCTTGCATGGTTGTCGACTGGTTCTATCCAGCCTGCCACCTCCAGACCTCCATTCTACAAACTGTGGGGGAGAGGTCTGTCTCTCTGACTTGTAGAACAATACCCTTCCTGGGTGGAGGTGCTAACAACCCTTCCCTCAGGAATATGCACTGCCTTGGCAGCTAGCTTCAAAGAGCTCACCACCTTTGAAACTCAACCTCCAGGCACGCCACTAGCAGCAGATGGTCAACCCCTTTGCAAACCCCCACGTTTGGAGGAAGCAAAGGCGGGAAACTACACAGAGGGTAGGAGAAGTGGCCCCACCTGGCATGCACCACCCCTAAGGTGTTGCCTATGAGATGGACAATCTATTTCATTTTCCTCTACTTTAGATAGAAGAAAAATAGCCAATCAAGGATAGGGAAGTGACTCTCTCCACAGGAAATGGTCACTATAGTGGGTGTAGACACCAAAAGGTAAGTGTCCCATTGGACACTATGAGGTTTTCCTTAAAACACCCACTAAATTCAATATTTAGTGGGCATCCCTAGAATAAGAAATCAGATTCGAGGGACACAAAGAAGACCAGCAGCAAGAAGATCCAAGGCACGGAAACTGTGGACCTGTTGCCAAAGAAAAGGCACCAAACCCTGCCTGTTGCACCCAGGATCTGATAATCCCCACTGTGGAGCTGCTGGACAACTGGACAACTGGACTGACCTCAAGAACCCCAGAGGATCTCCAGGCTTCACCACTCACCCAAGAAACCAGCAACCCAGTGAGGGTCACTTCACTCACTGGCCACTAGCTCCCGACCTGGAAGTCACAGCCAGACCTGAGGACCCACCAGTGACCGGCAGGCCAAACCCTGCAAGTGTGCCAAGTTTGGTGGCACTGTGCCCTCCAGTGGTTGAGAAGTACCAGTACCCTGGGTACTGGTCAGCTGATGTTGGACACCAGGAAAACCAGCCTGCCCGGGGTTGAAAAGGACCAGGAGGAAGCCCCATGTCGAGGGACTTCAGAACACCCTGGACCTCCCACCAGAGTGCCCCATTGTCCTGTAAACGACCCTTGAAGTCACTTACCTCCAGATTCAAAGGACATCTTTGCGCACAGCTCCTGGCTCTCCGATTCGCTGTGCGCCCGGCCGCCCTGTGCCCTGCAACAAAGAAGCTGCTGTGCTTTAAGGTCCCTCGCCCCTTGTGACCTCGCCACTCCAAGGGGACCCCAAGGAACCACCTCTAAACTTACCTGCACAGGCCTTTTCCAAGTGGTCCCCCACAGTGGCTCTGAACCACCTCCAGAGACATTTCACTGCTGCTCCCGCTGGAACCAGGACCACCTGAACTTCTCCAGCTGGCACAGTGTGCTCACAGACGACCTTGACTTACCTGCAAAAGAAGAACTTGGTAAAGCAACTGTGTGATTTTATATGTATTTTTAAAGGTGACTTTCCATTTATTCCTATGGTGCGTAATTACGCACAAAAAGACTATTTTGGTTAAACTTCAAAAATCCATATCTCAAAAAGTACTTAACCAGTTTTGATAATCTTGGTCTTAAAAAATATATAAAAATCATCTGATAAATTGATAGAGTTATTCCTTCAAATGTGTGAGTTGCATGATTGATACTGTGAGTACAGCAAATGCTTTGCACTTCTCCACGACTGGCCTAACTGCTCTACCAAGCTACCTTAAAAATTAGAGCATTAGGTGATCTAGTTTTTACCCCTGTAAACCAACAAGTGGTTGCCTGGACCCCTTCCACAGTGTGCCTAGCTTTGCACACTGCATAGAGGGCACCCTCCTACAGCCGGGGAAATGCTGCAGTTGCTGGAAGGAGCTGGAGAAACAATGTTGCAAAGCAAAGTCATCGCTGAAGTTGCAGATTGGTTCTTGAAGGGTCCAGTTGCAGTTCCCGTGGTCAGAAGATGAAGTAAACAATACAGAGGAGTACTTGTGGAATCTTGTATGATGAATCTGAGGACCCACCCAAGAGGGAGACCCTAAATAGCCCAGGAAGGGGGATTGGTCACCTAGCAAGGTGACCAGCTATCAGGAGGGAGCTGTGATATCACCTGCCTGACCTGGCCTCTCAGATGCTCCCAGGAGCCTCTGCCCATCTTAGATCCAAGATGGCAGAATCAAGTGGCCACCTGGAGGAGCTCTGGGCACCACCCCGGGGGTGGTGATGGACAGTGGAGTGGTAACTGCCCTTTCCTTTGTCCAGTTCCGCACCAGAGCAGGGACTGGGGGTCCTTGGCCTGATGCAAACCAGTTTATGCAGGGAATGCACCAAATGTGCCCTTCAGAGTATACCTGTGGCTTGGGGAGGCTACCCCTCCCAATCCATGTAACACCTATTTCCAAGGGAAGCGGATGTTGCGTCCCACTCCCACAGCAAATCCTGTGTACTACTTTGCCCTGCTTGAGCTGGTCAAGCAGGAGGAGGGCAGAAACCTGTCTGAGGTATGGCAGCAGCATGGGCTGCCCGGAAAACCCCAGAAGAGTGGTATGAGCAATACTGGGGGTCCTCTAAAGAATCCCAAAGTGCATGGAATCATACAATCAATACTGGCAACACTATTGGTGTATGATTCCAACATGTTTCATACCAAACATACCCAGGTTCAGAGTTACCATTATGTAGTTGGACCTGTGTCCAGTACATGGGTAAAATGGCTTCTCCACACTTATAAATTCCAGTGCAATGGAACTGCAGTTCATAGGGGCACCTCTGCTCATGGAGGGGTGTCCTCACACACAGGTACCTGTACCCTGTCCTCTGGGCTAGAAGTGCCTATCATAGGGGTGATGTACAGTGGACTGTGGTGAAAGGGTGTATGCACCTTTTCATGCAGGCTGCAATGGCAGGTTTGCAGACTCATTTTGCAAGGGCTCCCATGGGTGGCATGATACAGGGGTTCCCCAATGCCATGGGTACCTAAGCACCATATGCTAGGGACTTATATGGCGGCACCAGTATGCCAATTGTGAAGAGTCCAAAGTCATAAGCAACCAAATTTAGAGAGACACAGCACATTCACTGGGGTCCTGGTTAGCAGGATCCCAGTGAAAACAGTCAAAGCTTACTGGTGGCAGGCAAAAAGTGAGCGTAACCATGCCAAAAAAGGGTACTTTCCTACTTTAGTTTTCGATGGCATCAGTCAATGTAATGGAGATATTTAATTATATTTCTCTTCAGGCATAATGTTTATCAAAGCAGCACTGTCGATAATGAAAGGTATTAAACATCCATTTACTTTCTGTGCAATTTTTGGACAATGTTTGAATGACTGATGCTTTTTCACGTCAATTTTTCTTTGAAATTTATTTTCTAATGCACACATTTTTCTGAGGAAACATCGACATTGCACAAACATCTTATTTACTTTCACTTGATATTGATACTGAAGAACTTTTTGACAATGATTTAGATAATGATCAACTTCGTTTGGTGTCATTGTGTCTCAACTGGTGCTTTTGCTTGACCTTGTGGGCGTGTGTCGAACATCACTTCTGGAACGTTCAAATGTCCATTTTGTCTTCTCACCGTGGCGCACTTTTTTTCTTTGCATTGCAAACCATCAGAAAATGATTCTCCTTCCCACAGCCTTTGCAAATCTGTCGAGTGGCAGGACATTTACCTTTGTGTGGAAATGACAATCCACATCTGAAACACAGCTTCTTTTTCTGTGGAGACATCAGCTTGTCGCCTTCATCCTTGTGTTTCTGCCTGCTTTTCATGTTCATGACTAACTCACTTTGGGCACCTCCGGCCACCATGTCAGCAGCTTGTCGATTAGCATGCTCTTCAGCTCTGTAGGCCATGAGAACTTGTTCCAGACCAAAAGTTTCTCTCAGCATTTGTTATCGTAATGAATCTGACAGATATCCGTCAATAACTTGGAGATGTATTGCGTCCTCATCATTAAATTAATTAAACCTACAGTATTTGATGAGCGTTACTAGTCTCTCAACATATTTGTCCATGGTTTCACCAACTCTCTGTCGTTCTTGACTGAAAGTGTACTATTTGTAATCTGTGTTTGATATTGGATTGAATTTAAGATTCAAGACTTCTTTAATTTGACAATATGTAACTTCATCAGCTCGCAGCATTTTCTTTATGATTTCTTTTACACCTTCACCAGCAAGGTTCTTGAGATATGATATTAGTAAATCTTTTTATCAGTTTCTTCTAGCACTTCAATAAAATCATCAAATGTCTATATTCAAGGAGTCCATCTGTCGCCAATATTTTGCTTTTTGTCAGTATCAAATGGTAGTTAATGGTGATTTCAGAAAGGCAGCAGCATTATAAAAGTTTAAGGGATTGGCTGACACTGAAAATGGTGTTAGCTCCGATACTGTCTGCTGTCCACTAGGACCTGCTTCATTCATGGCATTTCTAAGGCCCTGCTGGCCCTGATCATCTCGGGCAGTCTGTGGAACTGTGACCTCTTTCTTGGTCTCCATTGGAGCTGTTCACTTTTCTGGAGACTTCTGGAGCCGCGTTGAGTTGCTTCCCAGCAGCTTTGGTGGTATCCCACTTCAGGTATTTGGACAGCTCTGTAAGCACAACTCCTGTGCTTCTTCATGGGATCCCTTGCCCAATGCTGAGGTCGTGGAGCTTTTCTTTTCGAGGCTCTGGTAAGTATAACAACTCTTTGCTTTATTATCAATTGTTCTATCGGCTAGCGCTCTTACGAATCCTACTAGCATTTGACTATAGTAGTTTCAGAGCTTCTTTCCGTATCTGTTTGTGGCTGCCTTTAGTGTTATCACTCTGTAGGCTTTATAGCTTTATGTTGAGTAGTAGTGCCACACCTCTCTTTATGGCTTTGCCAGTAGTTTCTTGGGCACCAATGTGTAGACTTCTCACTAAATCTTTCTTTATCTTCAAATGCTTCATACCGGCTGGAGCTGTGCTTTGACTCCACATACGCCAAATGTCGCACTTTGACGGAGGCACACGTGGCATGCATGAGCAGTTTGCTTTGACCAGGGCAAACTTTCTGGGACAGCACTGTCGATCCTAGGGGTACTCATCCCCTATCTCATCACAAGCTGTAGTGTCTTCCTCTGCTGGGGTTACCCACAAATAACTGTGCCACACATGGAGCTATGTATTACAAGTCTTTATTAATCTGCTTTAACCGCAGGCTCAACATTCTAAACCTGCATTCACTTCACTACGTTCTAACATTTGCGTCACAGCTCTACAGAGTCTTTCAGGAGCCAAAAGGGTTCCTTCATTCATAACTCATCTGACACTACATATGTTTTCTTTGAACCTCCTGTAGTATGGAGTTTATAATTTCGGTTAGAGGTTGAGCCAGATAATTGGGCTTTGTTTGTTATGCAATGCAGTTTAAAGTTAATTCCTGCCTCCAGTGAAGATATCTAAAGACAAATGGGATGCAGACTGATTTCTTGGCACATGTGACCCTTTGGGCATTGCGAGTTAGGTAGTGCATTGCTTCTGTGGAGATAAATGTGTACTAAACAGGATGGGGTGGAGGGTTTGTATTTCCTAAGCTGTACATTATTGTGCTTAAAATGATATTGTCACTCCAAATGTTTCTCACCATGCTGGAGAAGCTGGCCTCGTGGGTCCATCTGGTATGGAAATGCTCTGATGTGTAAAGCTATTGAACCAAACAGATCTTGAAATGACAATGTGCTTTTGTTTAGCCGTTTTAGGAGATCTGAATTGTTCTAAATGGGGCTTGCTAAGTGGTTTGAAAACACATATGCAGAAAGGAAATGGAGGGCATGTGAGAGGTATATAAGTAACTTATGAATAACATGAAACAGTCATTTTTCCTAGGCAAGAAACAGGGTTATCTGTCTCTATGCTTATTAACGCTGAGTTGTCAGGTATTGGGATGGGGATATACCCTGCATGTATCCTTGCTCTCAGTGCCCAACTACATGTGTTTCTTATATTCTATCTTTCTACCCTGGTGTTACACTATTCTAGCGTGTACACAGAGGCCAAGGCCTATCCTTGACTATATGAGGTTGAGGACCTATCCTGCGACCTGGAGAGTCTTTGACAATGTGCAGCGCTTCGCTGCCTTTTGTCTAGGTTTGCGTTATATAAATACCACATACATACATTCATACATCAATACATAACTAAGCATGACCTCATAGTAGACAAAGGGCTTCTTGAAGGACTTGTGGGTGATCAAAGCAGGTGTTTGCCTCACAGCCGGTTTCCCAAAGGCGAGGAGACATCATCTGAAGTCTGCACTTTCTGCAGTGGAAACTGAAGGGCTGTATAGTGCCTAGAAGCTTGCACGCTGAGAGAGGGAAGGAGCCCATCTGGCCTTTCAGGAGGTGAGATTGTCCAGGAGGGAAAGCCCTGTGTGTTCTTGGCTTGAGGAACACCCACAGAAAGCAGATTACCTTAGAGTAAGCAGCCCTGGGGTGGCTCCTCCATTAGGCAGGAGGAGCACTCCCCCCCCCCCCCCCTCCAGCAGCTGCAAAACCTTTACAAGAAATTGATGCTAAACTGCGTTTTTTCTTGTTTTCTTGTAAAGGGGTGGGGCCATGGGGGTGACGAGCAGTGAGCGGGAGTACACAGCGCTCCCACTCAGAGGGTTGCATGTACCTTACTGTGTGTATCGGCTTGTCCGGGCTACATGTTGCGTGTGTTGGATCTGATTGGACTACGACTGTTGACAGCACTTTCACAGCAGCACCATAGCCATTGAGCGGCATCTGACAGTCGACGGAGGCCATGTTCGGTTAGGACCTTCTGCACACAATTACTGGAGGCCCCTGCCTGAAGTAGGACTGAGCAACTGCCCACTAATGCCCACTACCCATAGTGTTTCTATGCCCATTGATACAATGGGGATAAGAAAAAGACTGAACAGTGAGCTGACGGTTCATGTGGCTTGTGGGGAAATGTAACCTGCTCCTGAGTCTTGTTCATGCTTCTACCAAATCTTGGCGGGGGAGAATCTCAGGTAGGGTCACCCAGGTGGGAGAAAGCACGGAGAGGAGGGCAGGGGTGTAGCATCCTCTGTGGAGTCCTCATCAGCGATACCACCCTTTATTCACAATTTAACTGTGTAGCATTGGACACTGCTGTGTAATCAGATAAGCACTGGGCTGGACATTGAAGTTACTGCAACTGTTGGTTTATAATTCAGTAGTTAAGTCTTTTCCCCCACTCTTCAACCCGGAGAGGACTGTGGGTGCTCCGCCTCACTACTCTGAGAGTCACGCACAGAAAAACGTGTGCCTATCCCAGTCTGCAGAGCCACACTAGAATTGATCCAATGACAATCGTGACCGCGGTTGAGGCACTGTTACCCCGTATACCCTGTTCCTCCTGAATGGGGTCTGACACAGTCACTTTATTTTTGCGAAGACCACAATCTGCACCCAGTGGAAGAACCCGCAATTATAATTCCTGATCCAAACCCAAGGCCTTGTGTTATCATATTTGCATTCTCCACCGAGAACAAAAGACGATTTCATTTTAGAAGCACGTGTAACACTTCAGTCTCACCAAAGCATCACTGTATTACATTTGACGGAGTGTGCGCGCACGCACGTGTGACAAACAATAAGAACATTGAAAAAGAGTCAAAAGAAGCCCGACAGAGGCACAACTTGTATTATAAAAAGTAAATGAAGAAGGGCAAGTGAGGCGACTGAGTTCAGGGGGCTAGCCTGCACAAGCAAGGATGACTTGTCGCGTCCCTGGTGAATTACTTCATGGTGTGTCTGACATGGCTTTGCTGATTCTGCTTTTCAACCTGTGATTTTTTTCCTGAGAATGCCTGTTTGATTTTTGTGTTACCACAAGTGAGTTCAAAAGCGTTCTTTACCTTTGATACCTGGGGGGCAGATTGCCTGTAATCCCACAATATAAGGCTGGCTAAGTGTGAGACATGACACTAATGCGCCTGCGGTTGCACTGAGGTGGCCTTCCCTGGAAACCCATGAAGCGTTACTTCCTAAGACCGGGGCTTGAAACCTCATCTGAGGGCTTTATATCTGATTTAACATCCTGTGCTCGGCGAGCCGCAAGATGCATAAAAAACCGTGAACGATATTGTGTTTCACAATTTTTATGAGACAAGATGAAACGGGCCACCTACGGTCTAGTTTTCGCAGAACTCCGCCTGGGAGGCCGGCCCTACTTATCCAGTGTTACATTGTTATCGCGTCTAAAACTCCGCCTGAATCCGAACTATTCACATTTATATTTTAATTATATCATTTGTTACGCGCGTAAGAATAACTGTATCAGACTAAGCCTGGGTGAAAATTAAATAATGCCTGTGAAATTGATAAAATTACCAGATTTCGAAATTTGTGAAATTTTTTAAACTGTTGGATTAAACAGTTTCAAATATTTTTCTCCTATGGGAGACTGATTTTTGTAGAAAAAGTATAGCCAAGAGACGGTTTCTGCTCTAGCCGGCCCTCTGCTTGTATTCTCTCATGGCTTTTTTCACGCTTCATGCCCTTTCGTGAAAATAATGTTGTTATACCAGCAAACAACGTGTTATGCTAGAAGCACAACTTCATGTAATTATATCGTAACATTTCTCTAAGCTTCTACAAAAATACGGAGTTTTGCTCACCCTTTGTGTAGTGAAGAAAACAACGCAGAAGTACCTGAGAATAAATATTCAGGCAGTCACCTCAACTTTGAAAACGGTCTGTTGCTCCCACCAGTGCTTAATTTGTGCTTGTTGTTTCCGGTGAGGAGCACCGGCACTTATTTCTGAGGTCCGGGGCTTAGTTTTCTCACTCGAGCATTTACTGCGAGCAAAAGACACGTGGGAAAGAGGGAGGAAGAGAAAAACGAAAAAGCGTCAGAAAGGGGAAAAGCAGGAAGCTGCAGGAGTGAGCTGAAAGGTCCGGGAGTGGCTGTAAATGGATTGAAGAGGCCCGAGATGACTTCAGGATTATGCTGCTTTTAATTGCAGCACCCGCATGTTTAAGAGGAGAGCTTTGAGCACTGGCACCTTTCTATTTACAAATTAAGCACTGGCTCTCACTGGGGCAAATAGGTATTTTCAAAATACCGAGCACAATTACAAGTCTTTTGGGGAAAACGTCCAGTATACCTGAAGATATTTTCTTTCTGGCATTCTCCTGGATTCGGTTTAAAATCAAGACCTGCAAATTGGATCAGTCCGACCAGAGTCCGCTATAAGAGGCAAGAGGGCAGACGAGCGGACGAAATTCCAGTTTTTGTAGGCATAGTTTTGAAAAGTTGATAAACTTTGTAATTCGTGACTCTAGGCGCCAGATTTAAGAAACGTGGCGCTGCACCCAGTGAAGCACCACTTTTCTTGAGCACCTTAGCGCTCCCTAACGCGTCCATGTGTGCGCTGTGTCTATGATAAGGCGCACCATGGTGGTAGTTAGGGAACTAGAATCAACGTTTTTGTGCTAGTTTGGAGCTTTCCAGGATTAGCATCAAATATTTTGACGGAAATCCTGCAAAGCCCATTGAGGCCAATTGTAAGCAATGATGTGTCTCCTTTTAACGCCTGCTCTGAGCTGACGTTAAAATTGCAGAAAAAAATGACACATAAAAATCTCTTAGATTTCTTTCCGCCATTTTTTTGGCCCCCCGTTACAGGGGACCGCCCCCTTTGCATACATTATGCCTGGCACAGGCATAAAGTAGTACAAAGGGTTAGAAAGTGGCGCAATGCATGCATTTCCCCACTTTATAAATATGGCTTGGGGAAAAGGCCACCTCAGCGTAAAAAAAATGATGCTAAGGCAGCACTAAAGTGGCACTAGGCCCTCTTAAATGAGTCTTGAGTCCACTACTGTGGAAAACACCACCTGACAAATTTTACAAAATATTTGAGGACAAACTTATTAAGGAGACTCTTACCTCACATCGAGATGGTGTCAGGACCATCCTCACTCTATGAAGGACTAATCCCCTGAACAACCCTCTTCAGGTTCTCACAACACCACCACCTAAAGGATTGAGGTGACTGTTTCTAGTCAGCAGCCTACGATCACATCTACTCGAATGGAGAGGTAGAAGTATTCTGTAACTTATGACCCTTATGGCTTACAGAGGGGCAGTGAAGTAGACTGAGCGAAATGAATCCTGTTGGGAGGATATGTATAGCTTAGACATCAAAAATTATTTGTGAACGACAAACAACTTGAAGATCCTAAAATGCAGTTCACTACGCTAAAATCTCTAGATTAGGCCAGTTACATGTTTGTAAAATAATTCTTAAACAATGAATACATGTACATCAATTACTTTCGGGATGATTTTATATGCATGTTTAACATAACAAAAGTCATATTAACATGAATGCAACTTTTATCGACAGGGCGTGCCGAGGAGCCTGGTATGTAAAATAAAGTCTCCATTTCGTGATCAACAGTAACATGAATTTTAAGAGTCCCCTGCCAGCCCCTCAGTTTGCACTCATTCCTCTATATTATGAAAATTAGTGCATTGAAATGGGCTATTAATATATAATGCACCCTCTTTTCCTCTCCAGCTGACTTAAGCATTATAGCTTTTGCATTCTAGCTTCTATCACCACAGAACAATTGAGCATAGATTCCAACAGAGGTGTGCGGCCAACAGCACCTCACTTCAGTCTGCTGCTGTAAAACTTAACTTTGTTTCTAGGTCCTGAACTCCTGTGGATTGACACTGAAGCAATTTGAAAGGAAACTTCTATGAAATTAAGTGAGTGCAGCATGTCCAAAGCAACAACTACATGTATCTTGCGCTCTTGATTGTCCCCTCTGTGAAAGAACCTGTGCTGCCTGCTCCATCCTCCCAGGTTGGCTTTTTCTTAGGGTGAGAGAAGCCAAGAAGATTCTCCTAGGTTCTGTGGTCTTATAGACAGATCACCAGATACAGGAAGCAGGCAGGTCTTGCCTTAGTTAGGGCATTTTAGCTTAGGACGCTACGAAAAATACTGAGATGGCTGCCAGAGTCATCAGAAAGAATGGTGGTCCAGGGCTTAGTTCCAGTTTAGATTACGGGAATTCTTTATATTTCGGAAGCCCAAAGACAGTTATAAAAAGACTACCGATCGTACAATACGCGACTGTTTGAACAGTACTGAGAATTCCTAAATCTCAATCAGTGACTGCTGCTAGAATATCCCTACACTGGCTTCCGGTTCATAAAGGATTCAATTACAAGCACTTTGCTTGTTTCATAGCGCTGTCCATGACAAAGGGTACTGACTTATTCAGAGGCTAGCCTCACTTTATGACGCACCAAGACTGTTGTGCTCATCAAGTTCGTACCTTTTTCCAGTAACAAAGATTTCAAAAGCCAGTGCCATCGGTCATTCATATTCTGTTTCCAAGCTTTGGAATGCACTTACCCTCCAAATTAGGACAATTGACTAAGAATCTAACTTTAGGAAAATGCTAAAAACCTTTCCTTTTGAATAATGACAGTTAGTGGTATTTGCATCCTGAGGTTTAGCACTGGGAAGCCTGTCGGGTAGGTATGCGCTTTATAAATCTCTGAGATTAGACTAGACTAGAGATTTTGCTGCAGGCCAGCATTGATCCTTATCACTAGTTTCTGTTAATATAGTACCCAAAGGTGGGATGTGGCCTAGCAAGTAAGTGTTAGTGCAATAGGTACTGTGGGAAGGGTTTGTAATGTCTGCTGCAAGCACTACTTGAATCATGGTTCCTAAAGCAAACACAAGGCTGCTACTTACTTGGATAAACTGAGGAGTCACAAGGAGTAATTTAGACAATGGTGGATGTGAGGCATCCACAAAAACTACTGGATACTCCTTCCCTTAGTATCACAGTTCCCTGTCCCACTTAGAGTTGTTGGAACTACAGTGTTTGTGCTGATGGACTCTCAGCCAGCACCACTGGTGTTAACCCTTGTCCATGTGGCCTATCAACCAGTGGACTACAAGGTCCCAGTGACTCCATGCTATGGACGGTTGGGTTACTTTAACTGGATTTCAATGCCCAGGACCACCATGCAAGACATAGAGGGCCTAGTCAGGGAAAACATTAAATGACCCTGACTTATATGCTGTAATATCTATGTTATGCTATAATATCACTATCTATGTAGTTTACCATGGTCCTTCCTAGAGATTTCCTTACATTGAAGTAATGGTGAACGCCTGGCATGGAAGCTTGCAGAAAGTGATATGGGGATTGTTAGCTTTTAGCTTGGAATCAATGATGTGATGGTCTAAACTCAATCTGATGGAGAAGGGAGACACAACGTGCTTTTGAAGGTCCCATAAAGGGAAATTTTGCTGTACTAAGGCGTTGGACTGAAGCGTGAGAGCTTGGTATTTAGCCAACAACCCTTTTAAATATGACTAGTCTTGTGGATGGGAAATTAAGGGAAGAGTTTGTTTGCTCAACAGTGTGAGCCGCTGATGGTCATTGCAGGATTGAGATATAGGAGTTAGTTTACTGAGAAAGTGGCTACATTTCCAGGATTGATCGAAAGAGGAAGAGCAAAAGCTAGATTTCATTTGAACTGGCAGAGAGTTTGGGGGAGCATGCACAGGAGTGAGAGACCTCTGCAGATCCAAGCAGACAAGTGTCACTCATGGGATATTAGTCCATACATATGGGCCACAAAAATGGATGGTATCACATCGAGGTCGCACGGATTGGTACAGGGTTTTGGCTTTCTGCTAAGAATTTGCCAGCATTCTCTCATGACCTTCCCTTCTATACACAGTTTTTTCATGTCCTTGGAGATTTTGTTTAGCTTTTCCTGATTTTTAGTGTAAGGGCGTTCTAGTCGAATGAACTTCAGTTTTAACTTGAGTTCACTTGTAGACACTCAGACACAGAATGATTAATATGTAATAATGTAGATGCATTCTTCATGTGAGATATTGTAGTCTTGTCTCATAAAGCGCCAGCAGGTCTGGTAAATGCATATCCACACCTCAGTCAAAGACTATCATGCATTCACATGCTGGAGGCACCCATTCTCTGAGAAGTCTGTTACTCATCAAAGTCGAGAATGTATTGCATAGATATACAGTCTTGTTTGATTAAATTCTTCAGTTTGTAATTTTAAATATGAGCCAGGCATTTTAACTGCCACAATGCTGTTGTTAAATAGAAAGGAATGCAGTTATTATGCTGTCACATTAGTGATATATTAATGCACCTTTGTCCAACTGGAACAGGTTTTGCAGAGAATACTGATGACTTAACTGGGGAAGAGCATGCATGTTACCTATTGGAGAAAATCATTAAAAAAATAATGGCATCTTTCGAAATTTACTAGGGGGAAACATGCAGATTTTTCAGAACTATGCAGACTTTAGTGAGGAACACTTCAGTTCCAAATGTAAATCCTCATTTTGTGAATATGAGATATTAACTGCATCAAGTAAACACTGTGCAGTATGGCATCGATATTTAGCCTTTTCCTGGTCCCCTTTGAATCAGGGCCCAAGTGTGAGTTCCTGTGGACAAGGTAGAAAAGTGGTCTCTGTGAAGGGCTTTGTGGCATTTCAGAAGCATTTCCAATGCATTTCCAATTTCGTTTTCTAAGTTACTCTTCAATGTTCAAAGAGTTATTGAGGTGTGGAAAATATACAAAAACCCACAGTTTTCACAGGGTTCCCATGGAGAGGTTTTCTGGGAAAAAGATTTTCCAAGTGATAAAATGTTTCAAGGGAGGGAAATATCACCAAATTCTTAGCCTTACACAGAGGGAGGCTAAAAAGAACAAGTGTGTGCATGAAATGTATGTGGATAGCATACATAGATGACCGTCAGTTTCAGTAGTAACAAACACCACAGCAATATGCCTGGAAACAATGTGAATTTTGTAGATCGTCATTAACATATGTAATGCCATGCGATGTGTCTCCGCATCCAAGCATTTAAGAATTTGTGAACCAAACCCTTAACATTTCTAGATTCTGCTGCAGCGCATGCAGAGGTCTTCTTCCCACCTCTGGTTCAGAAATCGCTTGCGCTTTGGTGAGATGCCACAACTTATCCCACCTACATTAGAGGTTGACCAAATCTTTGGACTCAGTGAGGAGTATGGTTAATCAGATTGATTCAGCACAGATCAATAACATGAAAATCACAAACAGTTCTAAGCACCATAACCAATGTAACCACAAGATCAAACTCCAAACTGAATAAAAGTTTCAAAGCTTTATTACAACCACAAAGTCAATGTAACGTAGATGGTGCGTGAAACTAAGTTATAAACATACATGAAAATCACAGGCTGACCAAAACGTCTAAAGAGATTAAACTTACTAAACAGGAATGCTATTAAACACTCCAAGAGGATAACATAAATTAACAGAATTATAATATGCACATTAACATCAGATTTCAAAGCAGATGATGGTGACATCAGCAAATCATCAAAATTCAATTAATAACAACCATTTTTTAGGGCTGGGCCATCCTTATACCTAATACAAATTTGGACTTGCATGTGTGGGGATGGGCTAACACATGCGGGCAAAGCAAAAGAAGAGACAAACTAATTTGGAAGAAAATTATCTAACTAGGGTAACTCACTATAAAAATAAACTGGTGTAATTATCTAAGCTAGAAAGGATCAATAAACCACATTATAAATTATACATCTCCTCATGAGACAGCAGACAGGAAAGATCTGCTGTGTCAGAGTGTTCACAACTTCTCAGCATCTGCAGACAGCAGCATTAGAGCAGTGCAGAGCATGGGCTGAACATAGGACAGGTGAGCAGTACAGAATTTGTTGGGTATATGAGTACTGAACAACATAAGTAAATGGGGCAAATAGAAAGGATAACGTGAATCCTTCAAAAGATATCTAAGGGTCAAAGGGATTTTAGAAAATGAAAAAGTAACATTACAGCAAAGGGGTCCGAGGCAAGGCTGACTAAAAGTTTCAAAAGTCTCTGCCTAACTAGAAATGTCCATGAAGTTGGCCCATCTTCCGCAAATTGATCAATATCCAATGAAAAATCGTTGACACTCAAGTTTGCAACTATTCCGGATTTTCTCAAGGAGGATGCAAAGTCACCTGAATGAATTCATACAGATCTGCCAAAATATAACACGTGTTCAACAATTGTAACTTTACAATATTTTTGTCATGATGCACAGGATGATTCTAACAGTTCTCATGTGAATTTAACAACACTTCCTGTCTTGTGTGGCAGCTATAACAAATACTGTTACATTTGTTATTGAATGAAACATGTTCTCAATCCTTAATTCAATAGGACATTCACCAACACATCAGCAACCTAAATAATAATTCAGGTCAAAGGAAACAGAATGAATTAGAATTTTTCCTCTACTGCTGCAAATATGAATCTTCAGGCCTAGTCTAGCTAAGAAAGTCTAAATACATATTAATACAATTAATACACATAAATCCTGTCGCACACCTAACAATTTAAATTAAATATGCAATCCAAGTTATTTAATTGCAATCATTATATACAACATTAGTAACAGTTTAAACATGCATTTATTTCTCTGCACACATGTAACTTGCATTAATAAAATCATTTAACTCAATATAAGTATGTTTAATTCATGTTCATTTAATACTCATAATGTGCTTTCTTTCTACTATTTCACTAAAAATAATGGTTTTAATATTAATTCATGTCAATAGTTAACTCAAATATAGACGCACAACATCTTTCATGGCAAACGAGATGTCCAAAGCGAATGGAGGTCACAATGTCAGCCATAATTCAAACAAGCACATTATACATTTCATGTTAATTTCTGTGTTAGGCCTATGTAAGTCGTCATGTGCTAACTTAAATTTGATCTCTATCAATTTGATTGAATATTACTCCAGAATAAAAACCTGCTGCTGAAGATGTTAACTGTATTCTGATGCAGCTGCCTAAATCTCCTCCGAAAACCCTGGTCTGAAGCTCAAGTCATTCTGTACTGGCTCTTCCCTGAAGGCTGAACATCAGCCAGCTCAGTTTCAGGGCATGTCTGGCAGCGCATGTTTGTAGCTCTCATCTCTTTTCAAAAGGCATTAATAGCAATACTACTGCTTCCTCTTACTTTTGGCATGTCAGATGCCTAATCATCTAGTCCTTTCTTGCCATACACATTTTTGCTTTGTGGTCTACTTGCTTGACCTTGGATGAGTCCCATTGATTGACTTAATCTGAAACAGTATAGAGTGTCATCTGATGCTGAATTTCTATGCTCCCTGGAATTTATATTGAACTACCTTGGGCTAAATGACTACATTCAAGGGCTAGTGCAGTAAGTTGATCCCTTTTTGGTGAGTAAATTCTGAAAGTAAAAAGAGGATTCGGATTTGGTCCTCCAAATGATGGGCTCTATTTAGATCTGCTCTTTATTTGCAGCAGCAGTTTACAGGTGTATGAAAGGCCATGCCTTAAAGATGAAGCTATAATACCTGCACAAATTATCTTCCCCTACTTGGCATAGTCCAGTCTGTCTGTGTGCTTCTTAGCCTGTTTGTATTTCTGACTGTCCAGACTTCCTGTCTGAGGAGAGTGGCTCAGGGCTGCCTGTGACTCCTCCTATAGAGCCTTACACAGTCCACACATATCTCCAGACGTGGGTCAGGCCCTTATCAGCCACATGTTCTAAGAGACAGACTCATTACTTTGTGCTAGAAACATTTAGAATCCGATTCACAAAGAGCTTCCGCAGTAGTGGAGGAGGCTCTGCACTAATGAGGTATCTCCGCACTGCAGTTTCTTATTGCGTAGATTCCACCAAAAGTGCGGAGCCTCCGCCATGACTGTGGAGCCTCTGCCATGATTGTGGAGGCTCTTTGTGAATCGGGCCCCTAGTTGGAAATGAGGTATGCCCAATTATAGTTGCATTTATATTGAAATATGTTTGTGCTGCTCCTTAGCTGAGACTGTTGTTTGTGGGGTTCACAATTTAGGTGCATGAATAGAGGTGCCACATAGAGCCTGTAAGGAACAAACTAAGCAGGGTTTAGAAAAGCGAACCAACCCTTTTCTTTAGCAAACCACGTGTTGGCATTTGATCTCATGGACTTCCTTGTCACTGTGATAATATTAAACTGTGCACTGTGGGGATACTCATAGGGTTACAGTGGTGTCTATTCAAAGGATGTTTTGTCTTGCTTGTCAGCTTATGCTGCTAGCTCACAGGAATTCACATTGTGCCTTACCTCAGAATTCCTTTATCACCAATGCATTATAGATGTTTTCTCTCATCAAAATTCCTCGTTTAGCAGCAGTTTTCCCCTGCTCTTTTGCTCTAACTCCACCACCTCTACACTGCTTTAATACCTGTGCCCTATGGATAGCTTCCTCCATCCTTTCTGTATTTGAAATCCTTCTTACCAATAATATTGTTCATTTGGCACAGTTATGCCAAGAAAGTCTCTCCATTGGTAAGGGTTTTTCCAAGACACAACCTCGCAAGACTCTCACCTCTGTCGTTATGAGTTGATAGAAAACTCTAACACCATACTTGAGCTAAGAAACATACAACTGTCCCAAATAGGAAAAAAACTAAAACAGCTCTTTGCCACATTCACCCCTACACATAAAACCCAACAAAAGATATCCTTAAAATCAAACACACTTTATTTTCCCACACAGAAGCGAGAATTTTTTAATTAAAATTCATCCAATGTAATATACTACATAGGGCATATTTGATTGAAACCACAACACCTGTATATTAATATGGCAAACACTTGTCCAAGGTATTGATAAGGAAAAGCAAACCTTATACACATGTTTTGGTTTTGCCGAGATTTGTTAGTTTATTGAAGGGCTGCCACAGATGTGATTACAGAACTGACAGGTAACTCCAACCTACATACTTCTGACATTTGTATATTAAGTCTGGTGGCAAGATTGAACAAGGCAGAGCTAAAGACTAGATTCATATGTCTAGTGTCGATTCTTACGAAAAAACAAATAGCTATGTCCTGCAAATTACTAACTGCACACAGACCTAACAAGTTGTTGAGAGAACTACTAGAGCAGGTTCAGGCAGAATGTGCTTATCTACACGCAACAATGGCAGGCTAAAAGGAACATGACCACAACCGTATAGGACAACTATATGAAGAGATGAACGCAGAAAACCTGTGATAGATCCCCTTAAATTGACAGTACTTAAGAGCACAAAGAGGCGTACACGTTATGCTACTCCTATCATAAAACATGTATTAACCCATTCCCTGAGCATTTCACCCATCATAGTGGCGCACCAGGTGAAAACACAGGGAGAAAAGATCCTGGACTCTGAGACCACATGACTAACCTGATGAGGACAAAAAGAGCGTGAAACAATACCACAAGCTTGACATTGCCTGTATATACTGGCTGAAGCAAGTGTGACTGGACACCCCCCTTCCTCCTAGATACTTATGACTTAAAGGAGCCAGTCAATGCGAAGAAACAAACAGTTGTCTTTACCCCAACCTCATCTCTAGCAATCACCAACAACAGGCATTTTAGAATGCTGCTTTGTTTGACTATGACAGCTGGGGTTTTGAAATGCATTGTGACATCTTTCACAGGATGGCTTCTCTAATGAGAAGAGTGGACTTTGGCTTGTAACAAAGTTAAATGTTTAATAAGGTTATTATCCTCAGTACTGTCTCCCAATGCTGATACAAATGTACATATTTCTAGAATGTACTGTGTTGCAATACAAACCCAATAAAAAGACTAATCTACTGAATGACCTCTGAACTCTGGTCTCATGTCTACAGAAGCCATTGTGCTACACCCAGAGCTCTGCCTGCCACTGTGGAAACTTGTATTTCCAAATGCAGTGTTCAAGAGCACCTGCACCATAATTTCCTGTAGAGCTGGCTAGTTATCTCCTGCGTTCATTGTGTATTTAGAGCCTTAAAACTGTTGATCTCTGATTTGGCCTGCCATCAGAGGCAGGTTCAGGCCACTGTAGGATCTTTTGGTCCACTCCACCTTTGTTCATGAGCCAGATCATCTGGGGAGCTGTCTTGAGGGAACAGAAGATGTCCTTTCAGGCAACAAATTAATGAGTCGTCATGGAATGCCTCATGCATCTGAAATTGTTTTCCAGGTGTACATTGGAATACTGAGGAAGAAATATCGAGTGCCCACAATATCACGACCAAAATATCAAGGACCAAAATATTTGTTTGTATAGACTTTCCAAGCTGAATTCCACATATAAGTACCTTGACAATATATATATCTTCATGATACACTGATGTGAAGCTAAGCATAGTTAACCTGCACGTGTCTGTATGCACGGTCCTCTTAAATATTTTGGTTTTCAATATTTTGATAATTATATTGTGGCATCTCAATATTATAGCCTCGATATTCCGGTCTACAATCAGCTTCCCACAAAATTGTATGTTCCATATCAAGTGTCTGATTTAGAGCTTGGCAGGCAGCTATCCCAGCCTACTTATTACAAGGGTATTATATCAGGTGGCACTTGTATTAAGGCAGACGGTATATCCATCACATTTGTGAAGGGGTACCCATCTGCCAAACTAAATCTTCCCCTAAGTTTGGAGACCAATAATTTGCCAAACTTCCTTCTCTCTTTAAGGCTAACCTCCTAATTAGTTGAATGAAGGGAAAGCCTTGCTAAGCACTGTTGCTGTTCCTCTTTGTAGAAACGATCTTGAATGTTGGGCCAAGCATCAGAAGCTTTGAACCTCTGATTCTTCTTAAAATGTGGCAAAGGTCTTCGCAGGGCACTACAGAAATGTGTTGTCCCCGCCATTCTCATCCCAGAAGGAAGCCTTTTTGTTAATACACTGGCCCTTCTACATGACTCTGTATAGTATTTTTCTGTAGCAATGCAAGGTGTAAACTTTTTCCATGGCAGAAAAAGGAAACTCCTGCGCCTTTTACTTGACGTAAACATTTCCAATTATTTCCTTCCCATACATTCGCAGCATTGTCCTCCAGCAGGTGCTGTACAGTGAAGACACTGTCTACTCATATGCAATAATGTTATTGCTGCGGAAGCCAAACATTATGTCATTGCAACAACGTTCTATTCTGGAGGAGCGGAGCTTATGAATACCTTCGTGTACTCAAAAATGGAACTAAGATATAACCAGGGCCCCTTTAATTATGTGACAGGACAGGACCAAAATGTTCTGTAGGGTTGATTAAATTATGCGACAAGAAAAGGCATATTATGCGGCGTAATGTGGCAGTAATACTAAATTAATTTCTCTTTTTTACATAACTTAACACTGTCTGGACAAAGGTTTGACCTCATTAGTATAGGCAACGCCTAAACACAGCAACTGAAAGATGACCAGCTAACCTTTGAAAAGGAAAAGGTCTGGCACTGCACAGCAACACTGTGGCTGCATATTTAGTAACGTTGTTTGAAACAAAACAATGTTTGTTAAAATCTGCAAATAAACTGTCTGACGATTACGTGGGAAATGCACGATTATGCAGAAAATGCACAGCAAAATGGCATGATTTTTTTATGTGTCAACTATGTATCAGTAGTGAATCTGAATGTGCTTTATCTTTTTGAAGTCGGATCCACAATTCCAGCATAGATCAGTCTTATTCCCTCGTTCCTCTGCTTCTGAAAATAGTTGAAAATCCTCTTTTGAAGGAGCATCTCAGTCCCCAGAAAAGGAAGGGTCAATCTCGTCTGTACACAGGGCAAACTGTAAATAGAGCTTCCTGTCAATTCCTCCACAACCATCTCAGGTGGCAAAATCACAACTGACAAATCTGGATACCATCGAGAATAGCATTCACTGCGTGTGATATTAACTTCTCATTTCTAGTCCACAAAACAGAGAGACATAAAATGATAACACGTGATACAAAATAGTTCCACCTATTTCTGGCTGCACAGCACAGAGTGTTATTTCCCCACACGAATTCCACTAAGTTTTACATGGTGAAATCTGTGTGGGAGAAAATTGTGAAGTTTCTGCATCACTTGTTATCCTGGTCAGAGCCCCGATTCTTGGATGCCGCCGAATTTACATTAACAGGGAATTTACAATGAGGCCCTTACAGACCGACAATGAACTGATGTTACTGAAGTATGAAATATTTGCTCGGGGAGGTCCCAGTGTGTTTGCCAAGCAGCTTTACTTTTGTTTCCCCAGTGTAATTAAGACAGAGTTCAAAATTAGGTCTTTGTTCAAAAGTCAATTTTTGGAGTCAGGAAAACAAACGGAAAGTCATCAGGATCTGGTGGGAATCAGTACAGCGATCACACACGGCTTTGTGAAGCCAAATATGTATGTAGTGGCTGTTATTTTCTTGCTTCAGAATTTTGTAAAAAAATACATCACATTCAATACTAAGGTAATCTTCCCAAAATGAAGTGGGTTCAGTGTTTTTATACACACATGGCTTTTCTGTAATTTCCTTGAAATCAGTTTCCTGTTATGACTAGCAAGGACAGCGGAGGTAAATAATGATGCTGTTCAACTGTAGAAAGGTCACCGCTAAACAACATTAAGGGTATTATTTGAGTTCTTGATCTGCGTTTTTAAATTAGTTTTTAGTTGACACACAGGAAGTACACAAGTGCATGTGAATGTGGGACATGAAAATGACACAAGCAAAATGTTGGGGGTTTAATAATCACCAGTTAGGATTGAAGGTTCTTTCAGGTATAATGGGTTGAACGATCATGTGTTCTTTGGAGCATTATAAAGAAACAAGTATTAACAACTCATAAATGGTGATAACGACTGTACACTCACAGTGCAGACTTTCAAATGTTAATGCTCCTGCTTTAGGCTAAGAGCAATTATACCTTCAGAAATACTCCTCCCATCTGACTTTTGTAGTTCATCAAAACAGTTGGCACACAAGGAGGTAAGACAGCATAAGGGCTTGAGCTGCCATATTGTTGCAGCTGCTCTGGAAGCTCATGGAAGGTGAATTTGGTCAAGTGACCCAGTGAAACTCTGCTCCATTGGCAGGTAGCCAGATTACAAAATGTGTAGACTGGAGCAATAAGGGGTGGCAAGGTGAGATGCTTTGAAATGTCTCTCTGAATGGAGATAACTTTCATAGACTCCGTACAAGAAGTAATGAAAGTGTAAACAAGTATTGGTGAACCCAATAGTTTGTGGCTTTAGATTACATAGCTATTGTCTATGCTAGTGCTTGGTTACACCGTCATGCAAACAGAGAATTAGCCGCTTTAGTGCGAAGGATGGCTCAAAGCCATTCTCCACACCAGTGTTCATGTGGAGGACAGCATCCTCGCACAGGAGGCAGGAATCCCTCTGGTGCGGGCACCAGACAGATTTCTCTAAACTGAAAATAGCCTTAGGAGCTGGGAAGAGCTTCCCCAGCTCCTGAGGCTATTTCAGTTTTTACGTGTAAATGACGATTGGCGTGCATGGCGCGCTGATGCCATTTCAATGAAAATGAAAGTGAAATGGGCCTATTCGCTTATTTCACTTACACTGCATTAGTGATCAGGGGCCTAACTCAGCCGCAGAGCACCAATTCAGATAGTAAGGTATCACTGGAAAGTGAAGAATCTCCCTTTTTCAGTGGTACCGTTGCCTAGTGAATCCCTGTTTGGGGATTGCTGCAGGAGGGTGATCGCTAAGCAGGAATCCACCCACTAGACACCAGGGACAGGTGAACGGCCCTTTGGGAAAAACTTGTGCTCCCCCTAAGAAAATCATTATTGCAGTCTTTCAGCCCCCCTGGGGGTAGATGGGTTCAATTACCATCTCTTCCCCCCACAGGGGCAGAAAGCTCATTAGACACTAGGATTTACTTTAGTACACAATGTAGGGGTAGGGGCTGCCCAGTATGGGCCCATGCCTCCCAAAATGGAAACAGTCTTTCTGCCACCCCCCCTCCAGGGGGCAGATGGGGACAGTTACCTCCATCTGCCCCTCTGGGTCTGAAAGCCCACTAGACACCAATGGTTACTTTTTTTTAGTTGTAGGAGTGGAGGCTGCCCGGCATGGGCATGGTCATGTCCCCAACCCCCAAAATAGAGAAACAGTCTTTCTGCCCCCCGTGGGTAGATGAGACAATTACTCCCCTATACCACCCCCCGGGGTGCAGAAAGCCTACTAGATACCAGGGATTACTTTTCTTTAATTGTAGGGGTGGGACCATGGCCCCACCCATCGAAAAAAAGAGAAGCAGTCTTTCTGCCCCTCTTGGTGGCTGATAGGGACATTTTCCCCATTGCCCCCAAACCCCCTAGGGAAGGGGGGCAGAAAGCCAACTAGATGCCAGAGATTGCCTTTTTTTATTGTAGGGGTGTGGATGTCTGGAATCGCCATGGCCATGCCCCAACCCCCAAAAAGAGAAAGACAGTCTTTCTACCTCATCCCCCCTCCCTGAAGGGCAGATGAGGGAATGTCCACTAGGTAGCAGGGATTTCCTTTTTAATATTTTATGGGTGGAGTCTGCCCAACACAGTCTTTCTGCCCTCCTTTCCTGGGAGGCAGATGGAGACAATTACCCCCATCTTCCCTTCAGAGGGGCAGAAAACCCACTAGGTACCAGGGATTTCTTTTTTTTAATTGTAGGGGTGAGGGCTGCCCAGCATGGGCATGGCAGTACCCCTACCCATAAAAATAGGGGCAGAGTCTTTCGCCCCACCCCCTCGCCTGGGAAGGAGATGGAGTTAATTACCCCCATCTGCCCTTCCATGGGCCAGAAACCCCACTAGGTACCAGGGATTTCTTTTTTATTATTGTACGGTTAAAGGCTGCCCAACATAGGCATGGCCATGCCTCTAACCCCCAAAAAGAAGAAAACAGTCTTTCTGCCCCCTCTGAAGGGCAGATGAGGGAATGCCTCATCTGCCCCTCGGAGGTGTGGGGGGGTAGAAAGCCCACTAGATACCAGGAATTACTATTTTGAAATTGTAGGGGTGGGGGCTGTCCAGCATGGGCATAGCCATACCCCCACCCCCATAACAATGGGGGAACAGTTTTTCTGCTCCCCCAGGGGCAGATGGGGGAAATTAGCCTGGTTGGTCAACCTCGGGGGAGGTAGAAAGCACACTAAACACCAGCGAATACTTTTTTGTGTTTTTAAATCTAGGGGTGGTGCTTGTCCAGCATGGGCATTTTCATTCCCCCACCCTCATAAAAATGGGGAAACATCCTTTCTGCCCTCAACCCCACCCCCTGGGGGTGGATGGCATAATAATCCCTGGTCTGGGCCACAGGGGTGGGGGAGAAATCCCATTGTATGGCAGCAGTATATATTTTTTATAAAATAATGGTCTGAATCTTTCCCAGCCTAACATCAGACCTCACCCTCACCCCTAAAATCTCAATAGTTTGTCTCCTCCCCTGCGGACTAAAGCATTTCCTTCCAATGGCAAGCAAGAGGCCATTTGATTCTTTTGGGTGTTGTTTTTGTAAATGGGCCAGGAGAGTTTGGCTAACTCCCAGTATCATCCCACTTGCAGTAGTGAACAACTCCACTTTTTGGGCTTTGCCACCTGGAAAAAACCTTGCAGACCCAGACAGTTCTGAAAACTAGACATCTGGGGGAGTTGAGGGTTGTGTACTTTGCATGCATCCCACACCATTCTTTCACCCACAATACTCTGCAAACCTCAAACATTGACTAAACACATTTTCCTCACAGTTCTGTGATGGAAACTTCAGGAATCCACCAACTTACTATCACAGACCATTGCCATACTTCTGCTGATAAAAATGCTGCGCCATTTGTGTGGTTGGGCCTACTGCCAGCGAGAGGAACGGATCCAACCGAGGACAATATAAGTCCCCAGGCAAGGGCTCCTCTTGTCCTTGCTTTGGTCTGATAATTTTTATTAGAAGTCGTAGGAGAATGCTGGTTGGAAGGAGGTTTGTGTAGTTCTGCAGATTCCATAACTTTCCATCACAAACATGTGAGGAAAATGTGTTTTTTTAGTCAATGTTTGCAAAGGATTCTGGGTAAAAGTACCTAGTGAGAGCCACGCAAGTCACCCCATCCTGGATTTCCCTAAGTGTCTTGTTTTAAAAAATGTACACGTTTGCGAGGTTTCCCTAGGACCCAGTTGAGCTAGGTCCCAAAAAACCAAAATTACCCACTTTGCAAAAACTGATCAGTTTTGCATGGAAAACTTTGATGTATTCATATTGCATTTTGGGCTGTTTCCTTTCTCAGGCACCAGGCATACCCACACAAGTAATCCCTTGCTGAATTCGGAAATTTTGTCTAGCTTTCAGAAATGTATAACTTTATATGATGCACCATGGGTTTCACACTCGTTTCCACCACAAACTGGAAGGAGGTGCGAAGCACAAAAAGTAGGAAAAATTATCTATCTCCAGAAAAATTCCAAAACTGTGCTAAAAGTTTGGTTTCCTGAAGCAAGTCTGCCTGTTCCTGAAAGCAGGGAAGATGGTGATTTTAGCACCACAAATCTCTAGTTGATGCCATTTGCAGGAAAAAAAACAGGCACTTTTTCTGCAGTACTTATTCCCATTTTTCCTCAAAAAACAATATTTAGCTATATTTTTCTTAATTTCTCAGTCCCCTCCAGGGGAATCCACAAACCTTAGGTACCTTTGGAATCTCCTTGATGTTGGAAAAACAGACGCAAATTTGACATGGATAACTTATGTGGACTAAAAGTTATGCTACCCCAAATAGCCAAAAAAAGGCTTAGCACGGGGGGAGGCCTAGCTGTGAAAGGGATAAAGGGAACGCATTCCAGGATGGCTGCCATGCGTCATGATGCCTGCGCACATATGCAATGTGACACTTGAGCACACATGCTTCACAACACATGCTTGTGCATACATAATGTGACGACTGCAGATAAGTTCCTTTTTTAATTTGCCTTACCAAGATTGTGGCTGCCCAGTTTTCCTAGACTCTTTACAGGAAATAGAGAAAGTGTAAACACCACTGGCAAAAAAACAGTAGGTCACAATTTTAAGTGGCTGAGATATTTGCTTTGAAAACACATCAAGATGCACACACATGCATGTCAAGTAATATTGGAATGAGTTCTCCACTAAAGGAAACTCATTCGCACAACTAAGAAGTAGAAGGATACAGCTCATTCTGTCACAACAATGTGGGACTGAACGTGCAACTTGGCAGGAGAACCTAAAAATAAGGAGGAAAGCTAATGAATTAGGAGCAGATAAGTGAGGTATACCATAATGTCATTCAGTCATGGCAAACGGGCTGACCTAACACCCACTTTATGGCCCTCAAAACAAATCTGTCAGTATAGGAAGGTGTATTTACTATGTGTGGTAAAAAACATTAGCACTTTTTAGAAAGAATGGCTGATAAGTAAAGAAGAAGAACTTGGTGTTCACTGTAAAACACTAAACAATTAAACAATACGCATTTCACATACAATTTTATGTTGCTTTTTAAATTCACACATTTTGCAGCCTCCCTGTTAGCTACAACTACCAATGTGATCAATTTATCCCTGGTGACAGCATTTTGTAATTTAAATGTAAATACTAAAGTTTCTGTTTGCTGTTTTAACCTTACCGATCAAGACAGCTTTCTTTTTAGGTGTAAGATGATCCATGACAAGGCATGTATCCCTATAGAGGTCAGGCATAGGTAGAGAGAAGAGACGTGGAACTCTTTATTAAACAATTATATACTAGTGAAATTGACATGCCTACACGGGCCTTGATTTAAAATGGCATTCTAAATCAGAGGTAACACAGCAATGCAGAAATTCTGTTTCTGTATGTGGTGTCAGTAGTGTTACGCCCAATTTAAACCTCTTCACCCCTTTTTCGGATATAATTTAGAGATTATCTGAAATTTCCTCCATTTATGCGCAGAGATGTTAACACTAGTTTTTTGCTATGGCAATGAGCATCGTTTTTCTTTGGTGTAATGTGTTTATTTATTTATGTGCATAGACCATTTTGCAGGTGCCGTCTCTTCCGCTGAAATCTCCGTGCGGGCTCCCATTGTGAGGTGCATGAAATAATTTCCCGTTCCATTTGTGCAGCCCTAGCGGAGCATGGCACATCTTAGTCAGTTGGGGTCCCGCTTTTACATTCCTAAACGTTCTCTCTCTTGAATAGAGATGCGCTCACTCCGGCTGAAATACGGGTCAAAGTTTATAGGCACAAAAGGGGAACCAACACATTTCGCCTCCTCGTGGAGTCTTGTTCACGGTTAATTGTGAAGTATTCGTATATAGACATACTCCATAGAGCCTGAAGTAATGCTTCAGGACAGAAACAGAAAGATTTTTCGCATAGATATACCTAACGTACAAAATGTTTGTGCTTCCCTTCTTTTTTCAGTTGCATATAAATTACATTAATGCGAATACCATTGATGGAACGTCGTTTTAGGGTGGTCATTAGGTCAGTCCAATTATGCCTTTCATATTCAAAATTGTAGGATGCATGTGATTGGTTCTTACTTCATTGTCTACAATACCACCTCTGTGGGTAAATATTATAGATACTGTCCATTCGAACAAAAGAGGTTCAGTATGAAACCTACCATATTTTTAATCATGCCATTTAGAGATTTCTAAAATCGGTATAATATTTTTCATAAGCCCCTTGTCCACCCATTAGTTCCTGCTTTTGTTCTGTTGTAGTGTCTACTTTAAGAAAGCTTGCAGATTCAGACCATCCAGCTCACGTCTCTCGATCCATAAATTACCTCGATTCCAATCTACACAGGGTTGCTTTCCTATTGTCTTGTCTGTCACTTGCTGTGATCCTTTCCAAACCAATGTGTCTCACATATGTCCAATCAAACAAATCGTCATAATATTTTTTTTCATAATTCCTTAGTCCACCCGTTTAGTTCCTGGTTTTGTTCCATTGTAGCTTGCAGATTTTGCCCATGGGCTTTCATCCGAGTGTGTTTAGTTTAGATGAAGTGGTGTCTTTTGCCATTCATACACCTCAGCAGTCGAGCCATACTGCCTCAAGAGTCTCCTATTTATATTGCTGTGGTAAATTCTTTATATTAAGTTATTTTATTTTCCAACCATTGTCTACGGTCAGAGAAGTCGCATGGTATCACAACAGTAAGAGGCCACAAACACAAGAAAATAAAAGAAGATGTAAATATAAGAAATAATGAAAAGCACTCTATAGAATGTGTCCTCTTTGTCCCTCCATTTCACATTATTGTTAAATGAAGCAAACTAGGGAGATTGTCAGAGGCAATTGTTCACCCAGAGAAACAGCAAATGGCTCAATCAGTCAAATGCGCATGCATGTCCTCTCCCATGTTCACACCGTCCAGCTCACATGTCTCTAGATCTATTATATACCTAGATTCCAATTTACGAAGGGTTGCTTCCCTATTCTCTTGTCTGTGTATGATCCTTTCCACAGCAATGTGTCTTACTTTTGTCCAATCAGAGTTGTGAAAAGTTTCAAAATGTTTTGCTGTTAAATACTTTTACTGTTTATTAGTATGTGCCATTAGGTGTTCGAGGATCCTCTTGTATTTACAAGGAAAGTGGTGCTTCCCACTTACCTCTTCTTACATGGGCATGTTATTATATATATATCAAATGGTCGAAACACATTGGATCTGCTTTTGTGCTAACAAACGTTTTAACTGCATTGTAGCCTGAGTGAGCCTGTTTCTGTTCTAAAGAGAATAGAATTTTAAGTGTATATACCTCTCTCTCTCGCTCTCTCTCTCTGTATATATATATATATATATATATATATATATATAAAATATTGCAATGTATCAGCAGTCCGAATAAGATAAATAATGGTGCTCACTCAGGCAAAACAGTTTCCATCTGTGTATTCACCATCCACTGCTTTGACCAAGTGAGTGCCATTATTTATGTATTATATTCTACCTACTTGCGATGTCCAGTGGGTAGTTATATTTAGGACATAGTTTCCATAGGAAAAGTGTTTTTTGTTTTGCTAATGACTTTGGCACCATTTGATGAGTCTTCATGAAATGTTTAACGCTAGCTTGCCAGTCACTTCAGCTGCTGCCTGGAAAAGTTCAGGGGGGATGGTCAAGTGGAGCCTGAGAAAAAGCAGTGGTCCCAAAACGCATTTTCCCCATGTAGTTTCCCACATGAGTTTAGACACAGCTACATCCTGAACCACTGAATGGAATTACACCAAACTTGGCAGAGAGCTAGACTGATTTTGATCTAGAAAGATCTCTTTTTGTAATTTTGTGTAAATCTGTTCAGTTGTTCTGGAGTAATTAAATATAAAAGTTTTATGTATATCCAGAGACGCGGATCCACGCACCCACAGTGATGCCATGAATGGGTGACCGCAAACTAAGAGAAAAGTTGCGGCCACCATTTTGTGTATCAGGACTCGGTCCCTTGGGGGGTGGATACATCTTTAAAGTTATAGAAGGGGTCAGGCTAGAGGTACGCTTACCCATGGGACTGATGGAGGGGTCTGTGAGGGACACCTCATGAGTGAGGAATTGCCCCAAAACTTTTTTTGGGGGGGCACACGAGGATCTGTGGATCTCCCTCAGCGCTCACCGTGGCCCCATGTGAATCCATGATGGATCCGCAGATTCAAACCCCAATTAAATAAAACATACAGCCACTCACAGACCCACTCAAACACTCACTCACGCACTCACACATCCATTCACACACACACGCTCACAAATCAACAAAACCACTACCACCCCTAGTCACAGACCCACGTAGCCACTCACGCCCACCTACATACCCACTTACACAGCCACTCACACACTCACTCACACACCCATTCAGCCATTCACACCCCACTCACAGACCCACACAGCCACTCATTCACCCACTCACACACTCACTTATACACCCACACCCACCCAGACAACCATACATCCACTCACACACCCACTCACAAACCCACAAAACTACTCATACACCCACTCACAGACCCACACAGACACTCACAAATGCATTCACAAACCCACTCATTCACTCACACACCCACTTACACACTCACACAATCACACACACCCAGTCACACACCCATACAGCCATTCACATACCCACTCAGACCATAGCGTGGGGTTGGTTGCACGCGTGGGGCCGCATGCCAGGCCCTGCAGCCAACCCGCTGCCACACACAGCCAAAGGCAGTGTGCAGCGTGAGTTTGGCTGCATTTGGGGAGCTGGCCACCGGCCATCCTCCCACAGCGCATGGCTGGTTGCATGCGGGTGGTTGTGGAAGGCCGTGTGCAGTGGAGTTTGCATTAACTTATGGTAATTATCCCACATAGTGCATCACTCATGACATCTTTTATGACATCATTGGTAATGTCACTGCAGTATTTGTTGGAAATTTCTTGATGAGAAAATTGTGCATGGCGGGAACATGGGTTATAGTTCCCTGTAACCTTTGTTTTTTTCAGTTGAAAAAAATAGCTATATATATACACACACACACACACACCCACATATATATATATATATACACACACATATATGTATATATATATAAACAAATACTAACAAGTCACCAGTTATAGTTGACTGAAGTAACCCTAACTCACTTAACTATAACGCTACATAAACCTTTGTATTCTTCAGTGAATTCATATGGATACACACACACAGACACACACACAATACATGTGTGTATATATATATATATATCTATATATGCAGAATTTGGATAGTGCAAGCATAGTCAATATGTAGCTGAGTGCTCTATAGGGTTGTAGTTAGAGATACGATCTGAAAGTGAATCTGGGTGTGAGTGTAGGGTCTGAGAAGTGGGCTGGGCTACTTGCTGTTTCACAATGTGGTGTTCTTAAATAGGTGTGTATTCAGGTATTTTCTAAATTAAAAAAATGTAGCGGTACTCCTGAGGGATACAGGGATGTTGTTCCTATTTCTGTGCTGCCTAGTTTCACTTCTGCATAATATTATCTTCATTCAGATGGTGTCCTGGCTACTATTGTATTGAAAGCAGCACCGGACGTTGATTTTGTCAGCCAAATGAGGTGCTAGGTGTGCCAGTCTTTGTGGTTTTGCTTTTGATGCAGTGGGTCATGAAGGCGATGTTGGCCGGGTATGGGAGCTAGTAGAGTCCCGTTAGGATGGGATAGTGTCATCAGATTTCTACAGAACCTTAATAAATTGCGCTGCTTTGGTTAGGAGGCCATTGAGGGAAGGGTAGAAAAAGCTGGAACCAAGCCTTCTTAGCGATGTGTTCATTAAAGGTGAGTTCAGTGTCAAGAATTAATCCAAGTGACTAGGCATGGCCTAAAAGGTGGATTTGTGGATTTGGAATCATCCGGATTCATGTCATCAAGCTAAATTTGGACTTGTTACTTGTACAGATACGTATGCAGATTGTCAAATACAGACTGAAAAGTTTGAGTGCCATCAAGCAGTCCTCCTTCACTTACAAATATGAAAATGTTGACTCAGTTTTCCATTACTCCCCAGAACATGTGATATTAATGTCATAATCATGTACTGGATCTGAATTACTCTGATCAGATTGCTGTCCATCTCCATGTTTGTCCATTTCGTCCAGAGGTTTGCGCTACATTGAAGATCAAACATAGTTAAATAAAGTAAGAGTGCCAAAAATGGAGCATTCCTTTCTTAGAGTATTTATTTATGTTTACAAATAAAATACATATATGATAGGCAGACGTACATGAAAACATTGCACACCAGAATCGGTATTTTTTCTTTTCAACGTCTTGCAGAACTTGTATAATTATGCTTGAGTGTATTTTGAAATACATGTCGAGTGAATCCATGTGAGTTGGCACCGGAGGGTAGTGCCATGGTTGCTGTGATCCTTACAGTTCAAATTACCTGTGCTAGCACGCCTGGTCCTTAGTAAGTAAACTTACAAGGGGACGCGTATAGGCAGATGAACCTTTTGGATCGCATGGAGTATCCTAGCTATGTAGTAATCGATAAATATCAATTATCAATAAAATCAATCCATGACCACTAAGAGAATCTTTAAACATGAGACAATATACCAACATTTCATGAATAACCACAACTCAATATACTTTTTAACAATTTTATTTCCCTCTTTGTTACAATACTAGTCCATTGATTAATTCAAACTTTATTCAATCAGCTCAGAATTAGTTCATTAATGACCACCAATAACATAATCTAATCAGAACTTGAGAAAACATATGCTCTAATGCTTCAGCATAAGCTAACAAAGATGAATATATCAGCATTATTAGCAGAGTTCAGCAATCAGTTCGTCAATCATTTGTCACTGTCAACGTCACCCACAGGAAACCTTACCTAACCTAAATTAGCATCAGCATGTGGGACTTCATGCTAAAACAATTTAGAAACACGAATTTAGAAAACATCTAGCTGAAAGAAAAACTTATTCAAACAGCGCAGTTGGCACCTAGAAAGAAAGGCACAAAAAGTTAACAGTCACATCGTCGTAGCTACCTATCCACAAGAATGGATCAGCAACAAAGTCAGTCTTTGTCTTCAGCTCATCAATCGATCAGCAACGCATCAGGCTCTCATGAGCATGAGCCCAAAAACAGATTCTCAAATAGCATCTTCTGACATCTAATATCTGCATCAGTTCTCCCCTCGTATCATCTGATGTTTTTGCCCTTTGTCATGACTTTTTATTAAGGTTTTGCAGTCCATTGGTCAATTAATCACCAGTCATGACTTTATCCAGTAATATTATTTTTGCAAATCTATGAATTCTAATATTTCACCGTTCTCAGTTCATTGATTGGTTCACTATACGATGTCCTTATCATCCGGCTAATCAGGTATCGAAAATGTTGCATCTTCTTCTCCAGTCAGTGCTTCTATTGTTCAAGCCCTGGGAAAGTACATTGAGTCTGTCTTACAACAAAATTGTTACATACTCTAGTCTTTCATCTCCTGTCCATCGGTACATTGTGGAAAATTCTAGCTAAGTAGATTTTATTAACATATGCAGTTCATGGACAGTTCAATGCACCAGCTTCTCTGCAGTGCGCTAGAAATTCAGCTTCAGCATGAGGCCTGGCAACTAGGCCACAACTTCGACTAAGTTAGCTACAATATAATGCAAAACATAGGTTATACATCTTAATATGACATATTACTATGCTATTATTACTCTTTTTCATTATATCTCACATTTTTAATCATTTTAGTACAAGTTCATATAAACTGGCTGTCACTCTCCGTGGGCACATTTTCAGACGTGCACATTAATTTCTCTACATTTAATTTTTCTATCAATTTCTTGTTAATCAAAACACTTAAACATTCATTAATAATGTCGAATTAGCATATCTGCTTCAACACCTGTAACTAAGGAAGGGTTGGCTGAGCTCCTTCTACATTGTTACTGCTACTGTGATTGCGAATCGTCAGAGAGTAACATATACAATGTGTCCGAGGATCTGTTGCACCAGGCCAAGTTGACATTAGTACAGAGCTCGCAACTGAAGGCCTCACGGAGAAGTGTTTATTTTAATGGCATGTTGTGTTAGTCTGTAACAGCTCATGCAGCACCCCTTCTTCTCTGACAACAGTGGGGCTCGAGGAGTGGTAAACAGACCAAGAGCACTGAAATGAACAACATGAATAAGATAATGTGGGATATTAGGTGGAAGATATGAAGGAGCTCGGTGGTGCACCCACTTAAACTTTATACAAAGAAAATGAAATTTGAAAACGAACATTATGGAGAACCAGTGTCAGCAAGGCAAATAAGGGCAGGATAGCCTAAACAGTAATGACTGAAGTCCCACAAGTTCGAACAAGAAAGACAAGGGTGTGACACAAATGTTTAATTGAGAAGAACATGAGCAGTGAGCTAATCTACTTTGCTAAGCAAGTGGATTCAAAATGATTAAATGACTAGTGTTATCTTGTTAAAAAGATAACTGGAATCTGATTTGCCACCTAAATCCTTTGGAACAGAAGTAGAAGGCAATAAGTAAGGTGAAGAAGAAATTGAAAATGGAGATAAGGGAATATGTTGAGAAGCACAACATCCTACAATATCAGTCTTTGGACTATTAAGACATATAACCCAGTCACTCATGCGAGTTTTCTCTGAAGACAAGCCTTCTGCAGGACATGTATGAATTGCTTCAGAGGAAGTAGAATACAGGGCATACACGTGGATGTGTCAAGTGACAAAAGAGCATGGCGCTGTAATGGGAGAAATCGTAAAGACTGATTGTATAAACAGAGAAAAGTAATAGACCAAGGACTGAATCTTGGGGAATATCATTCAAAAAGGTAGCCGAAGAAGAAATGGTACCTTTAAAGGGACCCCACAATATCATGAGGGACATAAGAAAGCATAAGAGATCCAAAAGGAGGAAATTGAATAAAAAAGATTAATGTGATTTTCCATCTCAAAAGCCACATATTAATCACAATAGGTTCGAAGGACTGGGATTGGTGAACATGACTGGAGATATTTTGTATTTATAATATATTTAGGTAAACATTATATTATGACGTTTCAATATTTGTAAAATATCTAGGTTGTGTTTTTCATTTGGAATATTAATAATAATAATCATCATCATAATGATAATAATCCTAATCATAATGATGTAATTTAGGACGGATCGGTGGGTTGATCAAACAGTGTATAAATATATGTGTGTTTGTCTGTGTCTACATGCTTGTGACCTGTAGCTCAGAGTGTACATTTCAACATGACAACCTCTGCATGTATTCCTTGAGTCCAATAATACAAGTGCCCCTCATTTAGTCCATAGCAACTTCTAAAAGGCAATTTAGTTAGTGGTATACACGACATAAGCAAGAGATGACAAAAGCAGCACATAAAAAGCCCTGCAACTAAATAGTAAGGCAGAGTTATGCAAGTGCCCCACACCAACACCAGCAATGCCAAACGGATATCTGTACGTTACTCACAACACTTTGCCACTGAGCTGCTCTGTACTAATCAAGGCAGATTATCAGATGGCTAAACACTTCATACTAAACCCAGTGCACCCAGTTAACCAGCATCCGATGGGTATTCACTGCCATCACAAACAGCTTCAGCTCTAATAAATAGATGTTCCTATAGCAAAGGGTCAGGTACAGCAAGAAGCTGAGACATACAATGATGTCACTTGTCTTCTGACTTTCCACCCTCATTCTCTTATGAGAGAAAGAAGAACTCAATGAGCCCAAGCATTGGCACAACTCCCTGGTGAGATAGCAATCTCCCCTCACAGAAAGCTATATTAACAGGTTGTTGCCTGAGGAGATAGGGTCGTGGGGGTGCTATCTTACAGCAACGCAGCTAAAGTTTGACCATGCCCTGTATCTGATGTTGGATGCTTTTTCGACAATTGCAAAATCTGCATTACATTTGCAGTTTTCAACATTGTTTGCATC